>NW_026991709.1:167692644-168941394 GCF_029215605.1 Mirounga angustirostris | reverse complement strand
GTTTTGTGAAAAAGTTGATGGTGTTTTGATAGGGATTTCATTGAATGTGTAGATTGCTCTAGGTAGCATAGGCATATTCATCAGGGATATTGGTCTGTAATTCTCCTCTTTGGAAGGATCTTTGTCTGGTTTTTGGATCAAGGTAATGCTGGCCCCATAAAAAGAGTTTGGAAGTTTTCCTTCCATTTCGATTTTTTGAAACAGCTTCAGAATTAATTCTTCTTTAAATGTTTGGTAGAATTCCCCTGGAAAGCCAGCTGCCCTGGGCTCTTGTTTTTTGGGAGATTTTTGATGACTGCTACAATTTCCTTGCTGGTTATGGGTCTGTTCAGGTTTTCTATTTCTTCCTGGTGCAGTTTTGGTAGTTGATATGTCTCTAGGAATGCATCCATTTCTTCCAGATTGCCTAATTTGTTGGCATAGAGTTGCTCATAATATGTTCTTATAATTGTTTGCATTTCTTTGGTGTTGACTGTGATCTCTCCTCTTTCATTCATGATTTTATTTATTTGGGTCCTTTCTCTTTTCTTTTTGAAAAGTCTGGCTAAGGCTTTGTCATTTTGTTAATTCTTTCAAAGAAGTAGCTCCTAGTTTTGTTGATCTTTTCTACTGTTCTTTTGGTTTCTATTTCATTGATTTCTGCTCTGATCTTTATTATTTCTCTTCTCCTGCTGGGTTTAGGCTTTATTTGCTGTTCTTTCTCCAGCTCCTTTAGGTGTATATGTAGGTTGTATATTTGAGACCTTTCTTGTTTCCTTGAGAAAGGCTTGCATTGCTATGTACTTCCCTCTTAGGACTGCCTTTGCTGCATCCCAAAACTTTTGAACAGTTGTGTTTTCATTTTCTTTTGTTTCCATGAATTTTTTAAATTCTTTGATTTCCTGGTTAACCCAATCATTATTTAATAGGATGCTCTTTAGCCTCCATGTATTTGTTTTCTTTCCAAATTTCCTCTTGTGATTGAGTTCAAGTTTTAAAGCATTGTGGTCTAAAAATATGCAAAGAACAATTCCAATTCTTTGGTACCATTTGAGACCTGATTTGTGACCCTGATTTATTCTGGAGAATGTTCCATGTGCACTCAAGAAGAATGTGTATTCTGTTGCTTTAGGATGGAATGTTCTGAATATATCTGTGAAGTCCATCTGGTCCAATATGTCATTCAAAGCCCTTGTTTCCTTGTTGATCTTCTGCTTAGATGATCTGTCCATTGCTGTGAGTGGGGTGTTAAAGTCCCCTACTATTATTGTATTATTATCAATATGTTTCTTTAATTTTGTTCTTAATTGCCTGTGTTAGCATAAATATTTATAATTGTTAGATCTTCTTGTTGGATAGATCCTTTAGTTATGATATAGTGTCCTTCCTCAACTCTTATTACAGTCTTTGGTTTAAAATCTATTTTTTCTAATATAAGTATTGCCACCCCAGCTTTACTTTGATGTGCATTAGCATGGTAAATTGTTCTCCACCCCCTCACTTTCAATCTAGAGGTGTCTTTGGATCTAAAATGAGTCTCTTGTAGACAGCATATCGATGGGTCTTGGGTTTTTATCCAATCTGATACCCTGTGTCTTTTAATTGGAGCATTTAGCCCATTTACATTCAGAGAAACTATTGAAAGATATGAATTTAGTGCCATTTCATTACCTGTAAAGTCACTGTTACTTTATATTATCTCTGTTCCTCTCTGGTCTATGTTACTTTTGGGCTCTCTGCTTAAAGGATCCCCTTTAATATTTCTTGCAGAGCTGGTTTGGTGATCACAAATTCTTTTAGTTTCTGTTTATCCTGGAAGGTCTTTATCTCTCCTGTTCTGAATGACAGCCTTGCTGGATAAAGTATTTTTGGCTGCATATTTTTCTCATTTAGCACCCTGAATGTATCATTCCAGTCCTTTATGGCTGCCAGGTCTCTGTGGATAGGTCTGCTGCCAACCTTATATTTCTACTTCTGTAGGTTAAGGACCTCTTGTCCTGAGCTGCTGCTTTCAGGATTTTCTCTTTGTCTCTGAGATTTTCAAGCTTCACTATTATATGTTGAGATGTTGACCAATCTTATTGATTTTGAGGGGGTTCACTGTACCTTCTGGACTTGAATTCCTTTTTCCTTCTTCAGATTAGGAAAGTTCTCAGCTATAATTTGCTCAAGTATACTTCTGCCCCCCTTTCCTCTTCCTCTGGGACCCCAATTATTCTAATATTGTTTCTCTTTATGGTATTCCTGATCTCTCGAATCCTCCCCTCATGGTCCTGGAGTTGTTTATCTCTCTCTTGCTCAGTTTCTTCTCCATCATTTTATCTTCTATATCACTGGTTCTCTCTTCTGCCTCATTTATCCTAGCAGTTAGAGCCTCCATTTTTTTTTTGCATCTCAGTAATACCCTTTTTGATTTTGACCTGATTAATTTTTAGTTCTTTTATTTTTCCAGAAAGGGATTCTCTAGTATCTTCTATGCTTTTTTCAAGCCAGCTAGTATCTATAATCATTTTTCTAAATTCTAGTTTCAACATCTTACTAATATCCATATTTATTAAGTCTCTGGCAGTTAGTACTGCCTCTTGTTCTTTTTTCTGGGGTGAGTTTTTCTGTCTTGTCATTCTGTCCAGAAAAGACTAGATGAATGAGAACAAAATACAAAAATATCAACCATGACCCCAGCAAAAATATATGCTAAACAAGTCAGAAAATATCAGAAACCAGAAAAGAAAGAAAGAATATAATCAAACAGGTGGACAGAACAGGGTTTTACACTAGGTCCTGTGTATTTTGGTTTGTTTGTTTGAAGAAACTAGATCCCAAAATTGTGAAGAAAGAAAAACTTATATATATACAAAATAAAATTGAATGCAGTAAAAGGAAGCCAAAAATGAAGAATATATATATATATATATATATATATATATATATATATATATATATATATGATGTAAATGTAAACATGAAAATTAAAAAATACAAAGAGTTGATAAACTACTTGAAAAGGAAAAGAAAAAAGAAAAAAGAAATTTTAAACTGAAAGATTAGGGGCACCTGGGTGGCTCAGTTGTTAAGCATCTGCCTTCAGCTCAGGTCATGATCCCAGGGTCCTGGGATCAAGCCCTGCATCAGGCTCCCTGCTCAGTGGGAAGCCTGCTTCTCCCTCTCCCACTCCCCTTGCTTGTACTCCCTGTTTTACTGTCTCTCTCTTTCTGTCAAATAAATAAATAAATAAATAAACCTTAAAAAAAAAAAAAACCTGAAGATTAGAGAATCATGAGAAATAAACCCCTCAAATTCTATATACTGCTTTCCCCTAGTGCTGGAGTTTTCTGTGTGATTGGTAAACTTGGTATTAGCTGATGTTCCTGCTGGTCTTCTGGGGAGGGGCCTGTTGTACTGATTCTCAGGTGTCTTTGCCCAGGTGGAGTTGTACGGCCCTTGCTAAGGGGCTGGGCCCACTGTAAGTTGTTCCAGATTGCTCTTGTGGCTTTTTCTCCCTGAAGGCTTTTGGCGAGGTTTTAGAGGATGAATATAAAAATAGTGACACTGGATCTCCAGTCCCGAGCTGAAACATTGCAGCCTCCAGTCCTCAGTTCACCCTCAGGGAAAAGTAGTCAATCACTTTTGTCTCCCTGGTTTCTTTTTCTTTTTTTAAGATTTTATTCATTTATGTGCCAGAGAGAATGTAAGAGCACATACACACGAGAGAGTACAAGAAGGGGGAACAGCAGGCAGAGGGAGAGGGAGAAGCAGACTCCCCACTGAGCAGGGAGCCTGATGTGGGACTCCATCCCAGGACCCTGGGATCATGACCCCAGCTGAAGGCAGATGCCTAACCGACTGAGCCACCCAGGTGTCCCTCCCTGGTTTCTGTCCACAGTCCGTGCTCACCCAGTCTGGAACCAAGCTTTTTTATCTCAGGTAAGTGAGCTGCTTGGAGTCTCCAAACCCTGCAGACTCCTGTGGCTCTCACCAGTGCTGCTCATCCTGGGGGGATGAAGGGGGGTCTTGCTGCGGTTCTGCTGCATGCTGGGCCCCTGCTCAGAGAAGGGTCTCATGACCGTGCTGTGGTTTGTGGTTTATGGCAACACCAAACTGAGAGCCCACTCCTGGGATCACTGTTTGTAGCTGGCTTCCCTGCTCCAAATTCTGGGAACTCTGTCATACTGAGCCACCCCTTTTCTTTCTGTGATCTTGGGGATCCTGAGACCACACTGTCACACCTAGGATTCCACCCTGCTTTGCCACCTGAGCACCTTTCAGCAGGGATGTCCCTCACTGGAGCAGACTTCTAAAAGTTCTGATTTTGTGCTCTACTGCTATATCACTTTCTAGTACCCAGTTTACAGAGGCTCCTTCCCCTCCACCATTTATCTTCCCCTTATATTGCCTTGGATTCACTTCTCCGCACCTCCTACCTTGCCAAAAGTGGTCGCTTTTCTATTTGTAGAGTTGCAGCTGTTCTCTTGGATCTCAGGTTGATTTCACAGATGTTCAGAATGACTTGATAACTCTCCAGATGAATTCCTGGGACCAGACCAAACTAAGGTCTCCTAATCCTCCACCATTTTCCTCCCCTCAACCGAGAGAGAGAATTTTAAGCAGGCTCCACACTCAGTGCCAAGCTGAATATGGCACTCCATCTCACAACCCTGAGATCATGACCTGAGTCAAAATCAAGAGTCAGACACTTAGCTGATTAAACCACCCAGGCACCCCTCTTTTTATTGTATCTATATGAAATGATGAATGCAAACTAAACTTATTGTGGTAATCATTTTACAGTATCTTTAAGTTAAACCATTAAGCCCTGTGCCTTAAATGTACACATTTATATCAATTATATCTTAATAAAACTAAAAATAATAACTTACATATATATATATACAATAAACTGTCATATATTGGTTCAAAAGAGAGGTACACTACAGTCCCTACAACATCATGGATGAGGGAGCTATAAAAACATAATATAGTAATTCACAGCAGACTCATGTGTAGCCAGAGATCAGATCAACTCACCAAAAATATAATCCCATTCTATGATAAAGGCATTATATAAATCAACCAATTTAGGACAGTTATGCAGAAATAGCCAAATGATACAATAATCAAAGCAAACAATACTTCAGACCATTATAATAATCTACTGCTTTAAAAAAATTGGAATATGTTCTCATACTTATTTACATGGTAGTTTTATTTTTAATTTTTTGAGGAACATCCATACTAATTTCCATAGTGGCTGCACCAATTTATATTCCTACCATCAATGCAAGAAGGTTGTCTTTTCTCCACATTCTTTCCAACACTGGTTATTTTTTTTTGTCTTTTTGGTAATAACCATTCTAACAGGTGCAAGATGATATCTAATTATGATTTTGATTTCATTTTCTTGGTAATTAGTGATATTTAACATCTTTTCATTATCTGTGTGTCTTCTTAAGAAATTATCTATTTAGATCTACAGCCTATTTTTTAACTGGATTCTTTTTGCTATTGAGTTGAGTTCTTTATATATTTTGGATTTTAACCCCTTATCATATATGATTTGCAAATATTTTCTTTCACTGGGTTGCCTTTTCATTTTGTTAATGGTTTCTTTTGCTTTTAGAAGTTTTTAGTTTGATGCAGTCCCACTTGTTTATTTTGCTTTTGTTGCCTTTCCTTTGAGAGTCAGATCCAAAAATTCAACACCAAAACCAAGTCAAAGAGGTTACTGCCTATGTTTTCTTCTAGGAGTTTTATGGTTTCAGGTCTTTTATTAAAGTCTTTATCTGAGTTTATTTTTGTGTATGGTATAAGATACTGGTCCAATTTCATTCTTTTGCATGTGGTCATCTAGTTTTCCCAATACCATTTATTGAAGAGACTGTCCTTTCCCCATTGTATTTTCTTGGCTCCTTTGTAGTAAATTAATTGATCACAATACCATACTGTTTTGATTTGTTCAGTTTTTTTTTTTAATGACCTTAAAAAAAACACCATTAATTCATCAGATTATACTAAACCACCATTTGGAGGGATTGATTATCAGAACAAGAAATTATGACCACACTGCTTTGCTTCTCCTTTCACCTTATCTCTCCATTCTCCTACTGTTTTATAGTCCATTCTCTGCTATAGGTAAGCAGTAAACAAGAGAAGTGGCTCCATACTAAGGCAGGCTCAGATGTCCCCTGGAACTCCCCAGGCAGTTTCATTCCTTCTCTTTTTCTTTAGCATTCATTTCTTATAAATGCATGCTATAGAGGACCAGCTTGAAGGGGCGACTTTCTCAGAAATGCCCTTGCCATTATATATATGCAGTTTTAGTCACATCAATGTGTTAGAACTGAATGCTGATGCTAAAGTGCATATGTAAATTATAACTGAAATAATATAATAACATGTAGTTGAGAGGTGGAAAAGAACAAGAGCCACTTACTGCATTTAAAAAAAAGAAGGCAGACAATGATCTATCAATGTCTGCCTTCACACCAGCTTAATTAGGGGACAGAAAACTCGAAGCCTCCATGGGACAAAGTGAGGTGAAAGTTTGTTCTAAATCTGGCCTGCTTGATGATGGAAGGAGGAGGTGTAGGAATGATAAAAGAAATCTGAAAGAGTAGTATAGTTCAAATAACATATTCTTTTCATTATCATGGGCATTTCCTGAACTCTTTTTGTCCTTAATGAGTTTTAAAAAATGACTAGATTTTTTTTTTTTTGGAGAAGTATGTGTTTCTTCTTTAAATGGGTTCTTGAACCCATGAAAAATCTGCAAGCATAAGGAGACGTAGAAGGACATATGTAGTTTGTAGGGTAGGGAAGACAGGGACCTGTTTTCAATCCCATGTCTAGATTTCTGCTAGTTCATAGTGTGCATCTGTGTATAACCCTAATATATAGGCAGAATCCTAATGGTCCAATCCCTGTGTGGTGTTAGTTTCAAAGGAACATACTCTACTGAAAGTAGTTAAGACCCCTTTGGTCTTTACTGCTGTCTATCACAAAACCTATTGATGGGAAGAAAATGCATCTCCATATGAACTCAAACATCTTAAAAAATCTCTGCCTGTTGCAGCCACTTTGAGTTTCATTCATTTGGAAAACAGTTGCCACACCAAAATGTCTCCCTCTACCTCACTTGTTCAGAAGTGCAAAGGAACAGTTCTAAAACAAGGTCCTTGTCACTCTTTTCCTTCCTACCCTACATTTTGTTATTTTTTTATGTTTTTGTTTGTTTTGAGTTTTTATTTAAATTCTAGTTCGTTAACATACAGTGTAATATTGGCTTTAGGAGTAGAATGTAGTGATTCATCACTTATATATAACACTCAGTGCTCATCACAGTAAGTGACCTCCTTAATCCCTGTCACCATTTAATCCCCTGCCACCTCCTCACAACAATCCTCAGTTTGTTCTCTATCATTAAAAGTCTCTTATGGTTTGCCTCCCTCTGCCTGCCCTACCTTTTCTTTCTTTCCTTTTCTGTTCTTTCTCTTCTCTTCCAAGGAAATCTCAGCACATACTGATCTGATTTATACCTTCATTCCTACTCCTCCAAGGTCTTTCTCTGCTTACACATCTCTTCAATTCTGTATCATCAAAGTCAGAAAACTGAAATAGGAAATTCAGAATTCTTATTTGAGGGTGAAGGAAGGTTGTGAACATAGTAAACACATCCTTTATAAATTCATAAATTTTTGTCTTCAACTCATATTCGGAAACACTACTTATAGTCTTTGCGCCAGGTCCTAGGTTTATTGTGATGGACAAAGTGAAGTTTGTCTTGTAAGGAGAATTTCCAGACTTGACAAAAACAAACAAAATGAAATGAAAACCATACCAAAGACAAACAAAAGGTAGTCTCCCTGTCCTATGCAGTGTTTGGAACATTCATACATTAAAAAATTATTTGAAATTCAAATTTAACTGGATATCCCACATTTTACCAAGCTATGATGTTTCTAAGGTAGTGTTAATGTTTTTTAACTTTATATAGGAATAATTGACAAATATAATTACATATATTTAAAGTACACATTGTAATGATTTGGTATACATATACATTGTGGAATGATTACCAAGATCAAGATAATTAAGATGTCCATCAAGTGACATAGTTAATTTTGTGTGTATGCAGTGAGAATCCTTAAGGTCTATTCTTAGCAACTTTAAAGTATATAATACCATATTATTAATTATAGTCACCATGTTGTACATTAGATCTTAAGAACTTCTTGTAACTGACCTGAATTACCTCATTTCCCCTCCCTCCAGCCACTGGCAACCACCATTCTATTCTCTGTTTCTATGAAATTGTTTTTGTTAGTTTAGATTCCACATAAGTGATATTACATAGTATTTGTTTTCCTATATCTGGTTTATTTCACTTACCCTGATGCCTTCCAGGTTCATCCATGTTTTTTCAAACGGCAGGATTTCCTCCTCTTTTATAGCAGAATAATATTCCAATTGTGTGTGTGTGTGTGTGTATGTGTGTATACCCCATATTTTCTTTATCCATTCATCCACTGAAAAACATGTAGGTTATTTCCCTCTCTTGGCTATTGTGAAAAGTGCTGCAATGAACACGGGTGTGCAGATATCTCCCTGAGATACTGATTTCATTTCCTTCAGATACATACTCAGGAGTGAGACTGTTGGATCATGAGGTTTTACAGGATATAGTTACTTGATAATTTAGAGGAAGCCAGCAAAGATATTTTTGAAGTAGTACCTAATGTGTTCTGAACCAGGAGGAAGTCCAGAAGGGGAATGTGTATGGCTTTGAGGATAGTAAGAGGCTACTAGCATGGATTATTGAGGCCATATGGTAAATAGGCCAACTCTGTGATTCTGTCAGATTGTATCCCAGTTATTATTATGATATGTAATTTTTTCCATGATGGAGACAATATTTTTAAGTAGGAAAATTCATCAGAAATAAACAGAATCAGAGAAATGGAATTTGTAACACAAAAAGATGTAGAAAGAGAACCAAGCCACAGCTTATGGGGCCATTTGCTGTTTTACTGCTTTCTGCATTACTATCCTCACCTCTTTCTCTTTTTGTCTACTTCTGGGATTCTTTTTACTTTTCTTTCTGTAACTCGCCCTCCCTTATTTCAAAAAATGTCTTACTTGTCTTCATAGCAATGTACAGGAAATTAGCCTCAAATCTTCCTAAATCATCAGCATCTGCTTTTAAATAATATGTGTCCATCTGTTTATTAATACAGCTCTCCCACCTGCATTTAATGGACACAAGCACTGATTGTCTTATATATTAGACAGGAGGCTAAGGGCAAAGACTAAGTCTTTTCATAACAGTGGCATGAAGATGTTTAACAGATGGTTAAGACAGTGCATTCTTCTCCTCTAGTTACAGTAATTATGAGTTCACTCTATCTTTAATTGCCATGATTAGTTCAATACATGACTAATCCTGCTTTTCTAAAATAGAGTTGCCATCAGGGAGAGTGATGGTGGGTCCCCTGAGGAACATTTCTCACTACTATTTGACTAGCCTAATTTTTCTTTTCTTGGTCCCCAGAAGTTAGGGAGATGCTATGTAAATTCAAGAAGTAATGGGAATTCTCTAGCTTCCACATGGGATTTGCTCAAAGATTAACACCTTCTCCTTGTCTCTTTGGAGAAATCATAGAGATCCTTTCTCCTCTGATTTGAAGTAGACATTTTTCTTGAAAAATATGTACGTCAAAAGTGAACAGAAAGGTTGTCTTTAATATAAAACCTCAATAGCTAAAATTTAAACCAGTCTCTAGGAGCGTATCTACTGCTTCTCTGAAGCATTTGCCAGCTAATGGGAACTATTCACTGATATTTACTAGATTTAATCTTGTTCTGGAATAACTAGACTATGGCTCTAAATGAATTTAGAGTGCTTTTGCATTTTTCCCCTTTCAATGAAACATGATTCTACACAGTGCATTTGTGTTTCCTTCTCATTTTTCTTAAGCACTTTTCTGGTCTTTGAGCCAGGTTGGTCTGATGATCCTGGTGAGGTGGAGATCTTGGATTTTTATTCCTTCTTGAGTCCATTCATTTAATAAAATAAAGAAATCATAACCTTGGCCACGTGGCTTCTAAATACAAGACATGTTCTCCTGGAGTTCTGGTGAAGGTAGCATGGGAGAATGGGGGTGGGGGGGGAGGGGGCGGGGTCAGTGGAAGTGGGGTGAGAGGGCAGGTGGCTGTGGTGGCCTCTGGATGGTGAGTATGCATTGTTGAATGTAACCACCGTGGCTCCAGCACTGAAACTCCAGTGCAGGTCCTCCTTAGAGCAGGTATAATCCCAGCACACTGACACTCAGCATCATCCATACCATCAAAATCTTCTCAGTGATATTTAAGCTCAGAGAAGTAAGCTGCTAAAGTTGCAGTATACAAAACCACAATACAATTTCAGAAATAGAAATTTATATTTCCAGAAATTTTTTTTCTGTGTGAAGGTTTTAAATGTTTGTCTGAAAAAATTTTTAAATCATTTTTTATCTTTCCTTGCTTGTTTAAAGGATCACATTTGCTATCAAGAGAAATAAAGTGACTTAAAAGTTCTGGTGGCTTTTAGTCAAAACGTAAATTGGATGAAAATCATTTTGACTGATTTCACCCCGACCTTTTTTTTTTTTTTTTAATTTTATTCTTATGTTAATCCCCATACATTACATCATTAGTTTTAGATGAAGTGTTCCATGATTCATTGTTTGTGCACAACCCCCAGTGCTCCATGCAGAATGTGCCCTCCTCAATACCCACCACCAGGCTAACCCATCCTCCCACACCCCTCCCCTCTAGAACCCTCAGTTTGTTTTTCAGAGTCTATCGTCTCTCATTCACCCTGACCTTTTATAGGGTTTTCCCACCTTTATATCTACAAGGACTTTGGTCTTACTCCTCTATGTCTTATTTGGGCCCTAAATTCTTCATGTTTTGGCTCTCCACATTCAAACTAATCTGGCTTTTGTGAGAATTCCCCAGGACTTATCTAGATGTCAGAACAAATCTGATAAACTCCTTTTCACTAAGATTAAATTGGTGATAAGGGCACAGTGCCACCAGACAGGACATTTGCATTTAACAAGGATCAACAAACAACAGACTATCAAAGCTTTATTTTATTAAAGAAAAAACTGAAACTCAGTCAAGTTAATTGACTTGCTCAGTTATATGGCTTTTAATTTCTTTAGCTACAGGATTGGAATCTAGGTCTTCTGTTTACAACTCTAATGTAGTAACTATCAATGTTTATCAAACTTTTGTCATCCCCATACCCCCTTTATAAGTCAGTTAATACATTTTAATAGATTTTTATTATATACTTTTTTCTTCATATTCCTAAAATTATGGATTTGAAAATTAAGGAATTTTGAATTTATGTATATACACACACATACATATACATACATATACATATTCTGATATACACTAAAATAAAACATTGCCCAAATTAAAAAAAATGGTTACCTATAGGCTGCTTAAAATCATTTTGGGGACCACCAGTGGGGTGTGGCTACACTTCGGAAACTAGGAAACACAGAATGATAGCTGTGAACTCCTTTAATGCCTTAACCTACTTCTCTGGGAATTTTTGGCACTTCAGTTGGTAGCCTGGGAGGAGGGAGAGAGGGGTCTCCTTGTTTAAATTATTCCACAGAGCTAGTGGTTCTCTCTTTGGGGTCAGACATTTTTTGAGTTTTGAGTAAGATTGAGGCCAGGGTGATAGCCATAGATCTAAGGGTAAGTAGAAGTATGTGCCTTTCAAAGTAAGACCTTGTGGTTTTTTTTTTTTAAGATTTTATTCACCTGACAGAGAGAGACACAGTGAGAGAGGGAACACAAGCCGGGGAGTGGGAGAGGGAGAAGCAAGCTTCCCACAGAGCAGGGAGCCCAATGCAGGGCTTGATCCCTGAACCCTGGGATCATGACCTGAGCCAAAGGCAGACGCTTAATGAGTGAGCCACCCAGGCACCACAAGACCTTGTTTTCTTTTTCTTTTTTTTTATTCTTATGTTAATCCCCATACATTACATCATTAGTTTTAGATGAAGTGTTCCATGATTCATTGTTTGTGCATAACACCCAGTGCTCCATGCAGAAAGTGCCTCCTCAATACCCACCACCAGGCTAACCCATCCTCCCACCCCCCTCCCCTCTAGAACCCTGTTTGTTTTCAGAGTCCATCGTCTCTCATGGTTCGTCTACCCCTCCGATTTCCCCTGCTTCATTCTTCCCCTCCCGCTACCTTCTTCTTCTTTTTTTTTTTTTCTTAACATATATTGCATTATTTGTTTCAGAGGTACAGATCTGAGATTCAACAGTCTTGCACAATTCACAGCGCTTACCAGAGCACATACCCTCCCCAGTGTCTATCACCCAGCCACCCCATCCCTCCCACCCCACCCCCCACTCCAGCAACCCTCAGTTTGTTTCCTGAGATTAAGAATTCCTCATATCAGTGAGGTCATATGATACATGTCTTTCTCTGTTTGACTTATTTCACTCAACATAATACCCTCCAGTTCCATCCACGTCATTGCAAATGGCAAGATCTCATTCCTTTTGATGGCTGCATAATATTCCATTGTATATATATACCACCTCTTCTTTATCCATTCATCTGTCGATGGACATCTTGGATCTTTCCACAATTTGGCTTTTGTGGACATTGCTGCTATAAACATCGGGGTGCATCGGTGTACCCCTTCAGATCCCTACTTTTGTATCTTTGGGGTAAATACCCAGTAGTACAATTGCTGGATCATATGGTAGCTCTATTTTCAACTTTTTGAGGAACCTCCATACAGTTTTCCAGAGTGGCTGCACCAGCTTGCATTCCCACCAACAGGGTAGGAGGGTTCCCCTTTCTCTGCATCCCCGCCAACATCTGTCATTTCCTGACTTGTTAATTTTACCCATTCTGACTGGTGTGAGGTGATATCTCATTGAGGTTTTGATTTGGATTTCCCTGATGCCGAGCGATACTGAGCACTTTTTCATGTGTCTGTTGGCCATTTGGATGTCTTCTTTGGGAAAATGTCTGTTCATGTCTTCTGCCCATTTCTTGATTGGATCATTTGTCCTTTGGGTGTTGAGTTTGATGAGTTCTTTGTAGATTTTGGATACTAGCCCTTTATCTGATATGTCCTTTGCAAATATCTTCTCCCATTCTGTCGGTTGTCTTTTGATTTTGTTGACTGTTTCCTTTGTTTTGCAAAAGCTTTTTATCTTGATGAAGTCCCAATAGTTCATTTTTGCCCTTGCTTCCCTTGCCTTTGGCGATGTTTCTAGGAAGAAGTTGCTTCGGCTGAGGTCAAAGAGGTTGCGTCTGTGTTCTCCTTTAGGATTTTGATGGACTCCTGTCTCACATTGAGGTCTTTCAACCATTTGGAGTCTATTTTTGTGTGTGGTGTAAGGAAATGGTCCAGGTTCATTCTTCTGCATGTGGTTGTCCAATTTTCCCAACACCATTTATTGAAGAGACTATCTTTGTTCCATTGGACATTCTTTCCTGCTTTGTCAAAGATGAGTTGACCATAGATTTGAGGGTCCATTTCTGGGCTCTCTATTCTGTTCCATTGATCTATGTGTCTGTTTTTGTGCCAGTACCATGCTGTCTTGATGATGACAGCTTTGTAATAGAGCTGGAAGTCCGGAATTGTGATGCCGCCGGCCTTGCTTTTCTTTTCAATATTCCTCTGGCTATGCGGGGTCTTTTCTGGTTCCATATAAATTTTAGGATTATTTGTTCCATTTCTTTGAAAAAAGTGGATGGTATTTTGATGGGGATTGATTTGAATGTGTAGATTGCTCTAGGTAGCATGGACATCTTCACAATATTTGTTCTTCCAGTCCATGAGCATGGAACGTTTTTCCATTTTTTTGTGTCTTCCTCAATTTCTTTCATGAGTATTTTATAGTTTTCTGAGTACAGATCCTTTGTCTCTTTGGTTAGATTTATTCCTAGGTATCTTATGGTTTTGAGTGCAATTGTAAATGGGATCAACTCCTTAATTTCTCTTTCTTCTGTCTTGTTGTTAGTGTATAGGAATGCCACTGACTTCTGTGCATTGATTTTATATCCTGCCACTTTACTGAATTCCTGTATGAGTTCTAGCAGTTTTGGGGTGGAGTCTTTGGGGTTTTCCACATAAAGTATCATATCATCTGCAAAGAGTGAGAGTTTGACTTTTTCTTTGCCGATTTGGATGCCTTTGATTTCTTTTTGTTGACTGATTGCTGTGGCTAGGACTTCCAATACTATGTTGAATAGCAGTGGTGATAGTGGACATCCCTGCCGCGTTCCTGACCTTAGGGGGAAAGCTCTCAGTTTTTCCCCATTGAGAATGATATTCGCTGTAGGTTTTTCATAGATGGCTTTTATGATATTGAGGTATGTACCCTCTATCCCTATACTGTGAAGAGTTTTGATCAAGAAAGGATGCTGTACTTTGTCAAAAGCTTTTTCTGCATCTATTGAGAGGATCATATGATTCTTGTTCTTTTTTTGTTAATGTACTGTATCACGTTGATTGATTTGCGGATGTTGAACCAACCTTGCAGCCCAGGGATAAATCCCACTTGGTCGTGGTGAAAAATCCTTTTAATGTACTGTTGGATCCTATTGGCTAGTATTTTGGTGAGAATTTTTGCATCCATGTTCATCAGGGATATTGGTCTGTAATTCACCTTTTTGATGGGGTCTTTGTCTGGTTTTGGGATCAAGGTAATGCTGGCCTCATAAAATGAGTTTGGAAGTTTTCCTTCCATTTCTATTTTTTGGAAGTTTCAGAAGAATAGGTATTAATTCTTGAAATGTTTGATAGAATTCCCCTGGGAAGCCATCTGGCTCTGGGCTTTTGTTTTTTGGGAGATTTTTAATGACTGCTTCAATTTCCTTAGGGGTTATAGGTCTGTTCAGGTTTTCTATTTCTTCCTGGTTCAGTTTTGGTAGTTGATACATCTCTAGGAATGCATCCATTTCTTCCAGGTTTTCTAATTTGCTGGCATAGAGTTGCTCATAATATGTTCTTATAATTGTTTGTATTTCTTTGGTGTTGGTTGTGATCTCTCCTCTTTCATTCATGATTTTGTTGATTTGGGTCATTTCTCTTCTCTTTTTGATAAGTCTGGCCAGGGGTTTATCGATCTTGTTAATTCTTTCAAAGAACCAGTTCCTAGTTTTGTTGATCTGTTCTACTGTTCTTTGGGTTTCTATTTCATTGATTTCTCCTCTGATCTTTATTATTTCTCTTCTCCTGCTGGGTTTAGGCTTTATTTGCTGTTCTTTCTCTAGCTCCTTTAGGTGTAGGGTTAGGTTGTGTACTTGAGACCTTTCTTGTTTCTTGAGAAAGGCTTGTATTGCTATATACTTTCCTCTTAGGACTGCCTTTGCTGCATCCCAAAGATTTTGAATAGTTGTGTTTTCATTTTCATTGGTTTCCATGAATTTTTTAAATTCTTCTTTAATTTCCTGGTTGACGTGTTCATTCTTTAGTAGGATGCTCTTTAGCCTCCATGTATTTGAGTTCTTTCCGACTTTCGTCTTGTGATTGAGTTCTAGTTTCAAAGCTTTGTGGTCTGAAAATAGGCAGGGAATGATCCCAATCTTTTGGTACTGGTTGAGACCTGATTTATGACCTAGGATGTGATCGATTCTGGAGAATGTTCCATGGGCACTAGAGAAGAATGTGTATTCCGTTGCTTTGGGGTGGAATGTTCTGAATATGTCTGTGAAGTCCATTTGGTCCATTGTGTCATTTAAAGTCTTTATTTCCTTGTTGATCTTTTGCTTAGACGATCTGTCCATTTCAGTGAGGGGAGTGTTAAAGTCCCCCACTATTATTGTATTGTTGTCGATGTGTTTCTTTGCTTTTGTTATTAATTGCCTTATATAATTGGCTGCTCCCATGGTAGGGGCATAGATATTTACAATTGTTAGATCTTCTTGTTGGATAGACCCTTTAAGTAGGATATAATGTCCTTCCTCATCTCTTCTTACAGTCTGGTTTAAAATCTAATTTGTCTGCTCTATGGATTGCCAGCCCAGCTTTCTTTTGGTGTCCATTAGCATGGTAAATGGTTTTCCATCCCCTCACTTTCAATCTGGGGGTGTCTTTGGTTCTAAAATGAGTCTCTTGCAGACAGCAGATCGATGGGTCTTGTTTTTTCATCCAGTCTGTTAACCTGTGTCTTTTGATTGGGGCATTTAGCCCATTTACATTCAGGGTAACTATTGAAAGATAGGAATTTAGTGCCATTGTATTGCTGTAAGGTGACTGTTACCGTATATTGTCTGTGTTCCTTTCTGGTCTATGTTGCTTTTAGGCTCTCTCTTTGCTTAGAGGAACCCTTTCAAGATTTCCTGTAGGGCTGGTTTCATGTTTTCAAATTCCTTTAGTTTTTGTTTGTCCTGGAAGCTTTTTATCTCTCCTTCAATTTTCAATGACAGCCTAGCTGGATGCAGTATTCTTGGCTGCATATTTTTCTCATTTAGTGCTCTGAATATATCCTGCCAGTCCTTTCTGGCCTGCTAGGTCTCTGTGGATAGGTCTGTTGCCAATCTAATGTTTCTACCCTTGTAGGTTACATATCTCTTCTCCCGAGCTGCTTTCAGGATTTTCTCTTTGTCTCTGAGACTTGTAAGTTTTACTATTAGATGTCGGGGTGTTGACCTATTTTTTATTGATTTTGAGAGGGGTTCTCTGTGCTTCCTGGATTTTCATGCCTGTTTCCTTCCCCAAATTAGGGAAGTTCTCTGCTATAATTTGCTCCATTATACCTTCTGCCCCTCTCTCTCTTTCTTCTTCTTCTGGGATCCCAATTATTCTAATGTTGTTTCGTCTTATGGTATCGCTTATCTCTCGAATTCTGCCCTCGTGATCCAGTAGTTGTTTATCTCTCTTTTTCTCAGCTTCTTTATTTTCCATCATTTCATCTTCTATATTACTGATTCTCTCTTCTGCCTCATTTATTCTAGCAGTTAGCACCCCCATTTTGATTGCACCTCATTAATAGCCTTTTTGATTTCTACTTGGTTGGATTTTAGTTCTTTACTTCTCCAGAAAGGGTTTCTCTAATAATTTCCATATTTTTTTAAGCCCAGCTAGTATCTTTAAAGTGATGATTCTGAACTCTAGATCTGACATCATACTAATGTCCGTATTGAGTAGGTCCCTGGCAGTCAGTACTACCTCTTGTTCTTTTTGTTGAGATGATTTTTTTCGTCTTGTCATTTTGTGCAGAGGAGAGTAGATTAATGAGAGAACAAAATGCTAGCAGAGTAACAATGTCCCCAGAAAATATACTCTAAACAAATCAGAAAAGACCTGAAGCGGTGGGAAAAGAAAGGGAAAGAGAGAAAAAAGAAGAAGAAAAAGAGAAAGATAAAAACAAAAACAAACAAAACAAAACAACAACAACAACAACAAAAAAACAGAATGTGATCAAATATGATCAGGCTGGTATATAGATCAGTGCCACACACTAGATTTGGGGTGTATTTTGGTCTTTTAGAAGAAAGTGCCTCCCAAAATTTTAAAGAAAGAAAAACTTATATATGTACAAAAATAAGGGTTGATATGATGAAGGGATGGAATATGACTGTGAAGATGGAAATTATAAAAAATTTTATAAAAGGAATTGATAAGAAGTTGTTTGAAAAAAGAAGAGGATTTAAAAAAAGAAAAAAGAAAAAGAAACGGAGAGGATATGATCAGGCAGGGGAATAAAAAACACCATATACTAGAGATTTAGGGTATATTTTAATCTGTTAGAAGAAACTATCTCAAAATTTTAAAGAGAGAACAACTTATATTTATAAGCTAAAAATATGGGTAACTACTATGAAGGGATAGAATATGACTCTAAAAATGAAAAATAAAAAAAAATTTTTTTTTTTAAAAAGGGATTGATAAGATGTTGGTTGAAAAAAGGAAAAAGAAAAATTCAAAAAGAAAAAAAGACAGTTAAAAAAAATTAACTTTGAAAGACTAAAGAATCCTGGTAAAAAAGCCATGAATTCTATGTGCATTATTCTCCTAGTGCTGGAGTTCTGCCATTCTCATTAATCGGTAAACTTGGTCTTGGCTGGCTGTTCTCGCTGATCTTCTGGGGAGGGGCCTGTTGTCGTGGTTTCCAAATGTCTCTGCCGGAGGCGGAATTGCCCCGCCCTTGCCCCCTCCTGGCTAAGTAATCTGCTGGGGTTTGCTCTCTGGGGCTTTTGTTCCCTGGGAGCTTTCCGTACAGCTTTGGAGGTGGAGAGTGAAAATGGCGGCCTCCCAATCTCTGCCCCGGAGGAGCCGAGATCTTGGGGCCCCGCTCCTCAGTGAGCCCCCAGAGAAAAGCCGTCAGTCACTCCTGTCTCCCCAGTCTCCGGCCGCACTCTGTGCTCACCCGGCCTGTGACCTCATGTTTCTATCTCTGGCACCCAACCCCGGGTGGAGTCTCCAAACCCAGCGGACCCCTGCGGTGCACTTCCGCACGGCTCCTCCTGGGGGAGGAAGGTGAGTTTCCCCGGATCTGCCGCTTGTTGGGTCCCTGCTGGAGGAGCAGGGGCCCGACTGTGCCGCGGATCACGGTTTATGGTGACCCCGAGCTGAGAGCCCGCGCCTGGGCTCCGCCTCTGCAGCCGGCTTCCCCGCTCAGATACCTGGGAGCTCGGCCACACTCAGGCACCCCTGGTCTTTCTGTCACCCTGAGGGTCCTGTGACCACACTGTCCCGGAGGGTTCCACCCCCCGCTTAGCCACTAGAGTGACGTCCCTCAGCGGAGCAGACTTTTAAAAGTTCCGATTTTGTGCTCCGCGGCTCTATCACTTGCCAGAAGCGGCCGACGGAGGCCCCTCCCCCGCCGTCTATCCTCCCGAATATCGCCTCGGATTCCCTTCTCCGCACGTCCTACCTTCCAGAAAGTGGTCGCTTTTCTGATGAGAGAGTTGTTGCTCTTCTTTTCTTTGATCTCCTGTTGAGTTTGTAGGTGTTCAGAATGGTTTGATCCCAATCCAGCTGAATTCCTGAGAGGAGACGAAATCCAGGTCTCCTACTCCTCCGCCTTCTTGCTCTGGCCTCAAGACCTTGTTTTCAATGTTCTTCTTCAACAAGAAGTTTTTCTAAGAAAGAAAATTATTTGGTTCCCCTATAATGCTAGATGCTAATGGTATAGAGTGAGGAGTAAAACATGGTCCTTGTCTTTAAGAAGAAACTATCTCTAAGCAAGGATAATTGCAGGCAGGTGAAGACAAGTTCCACTGTAATTGTAGGCAATTTGGACCCATTTCATCATTTTTTTCTTCCCCCAATTACAGTGGCTACTCCAAGGAGGGAGAATTATTAACCTCATGACAGGGCATGGAGGGAGAGGGCTAAGTTGCTGGGAGAGTTGGCAATAAAGTTATACTTTGGGACAAAGTGTGTGAACAGAGCAAGAGGGCAGAGGAAGGGCAAAGTTTGAGAACAGTTGGATGTTAGGCCACCTGTGCTACTCAGGCTGCCTTGGACTTATGTTGAGGTGGTCCTATGTAAAAAGGCTCTACCCTCCATTGCTGTATGATCACTTAGAGTCTTTGCTTAGCCTTTGTAGAGATCTTGATACTTGACTTTGTGTTGAGATCTTGAAACTCTTAGATTTGTTTATTTACTTAGTTTAACTCAAGTTATACTCAAACAGAGCTGATAAGTGAGCAATTGGTTCTCTAGGGCTTCATGCTACTGTGTGCTTATTCTTACCTTTCCTGGAGGTGCTGAGCCCTTCCTGCCCTCCCTGAGAACTTGAAAAATCATCCTGAAAAGAAAAATTGAAAACAGAAACCAAAAAGCACCACTAGACTTTGAATCTGGGTTTCCTTTAAATCTCCTTGGCTGTTTTGAGGATGCCTCACACATTTGTAGTCTTTTTATGTGTTTGATTTAACATACACTTAATAGTGGCCACAATGTGCCAGGCACTCTTATAAGCACTTTACAAATAAGAACCCTCATAATAACCCCATGAGAAGGTACTATTATTACTTCCATGGCAAGTGAAATCTTTGCTCTGCCCAGACCTTGTCATGTAGACCAGCCCTGATGCATTCACAGACCCAATAACCAGCACTTGGTTCTCTGACATAGCCCTGCCCTCAGGCTACTAGAGCCTGCTTTGCCTGTGTTTATGGAGGGCATTTGGGAATTTGTCTCCTTGGCACAGCCCTGAGCCAATGACTGAGAGATGCAGAAGTATAAATACTCTGTCTCCCTTGACCCTGATTAAAATGACTTCAAGGTAAGACCTGTACTATTTTCATAGCTCCCCTAAGAGACCAATCTAAGGTTTCCATCTAGGGGATTCTGCTTGATATTATATGTTGCCTTCTCATCCTTCCTCCACTTCTCTACTTCCCTACTAGTTTTCCCAAGAACATTTCCTAATAAATTCAAATTTTCACTTGAATTATTATTTCAGAGTTTACTTCCAGGAAGCTGTACCTAAGTCTATCTTAATTTTATAATTGAGGAAACTGAAGCCCAGAGAGGTTAAGAAATTTGCCTAATGCCACTCAGGTGGTAATTGGAAGACCTGGGATTCTAACTCCAGAGGTTTGGCTTCATTGTTACCTTGACCAGCAGAAGGAAAAGGCTGGGGAGCCAGATGGGGCATTGGAAGGAGCCTTCATTAAGGAAGATGGTGCAAGGTTGAGGTTTTCTAAGAGTACCAAGGCTAGGGTTAGATGAATTGGAAAGAATTCCCCAGAAGCAGGTTGAAAGCTATTGTTAGAAAAATACAGAGGGGAACTTGTGGTGGTTGCCAGGGCCTGGAGAGAAGGGGAAGTGAGGAGTTGCTGTTTAATGAGCATAAAATGTCAGTTAAACAAGATGATTAAATTCTAGATAACTGATGTACAACATTCTACCCATAGTTAATTACACTGTATTGTGCACTTAAAAACTTTAAGAGGGTAGATCTCATTTAAGTGCTTTTACTACAATTAGGAAAAAAAAGAAAGAAAATACTGAGAAGCAAAGCATCGGTCAAGAGCACAGGCTTCAAGGTTAGACAGACATGGTATGGATTCTGTCTCAGCCAACATCTAGCTGTGTAATATTGTTCAAATTGCAACATCTCTCTGAGTGTTTGACTTTTCATCTGGGAAATGGGGTTATTGATTTTATACCTCATAGGGTTGCATGAAATAGTTCACACTGCCTAACACATAGCATAATACATAAATACATAGTAGCCATTTTAAGTCCCAAATCTTAACAAAGGGTAGTGTGTTTATTTTAAGGACAGGAAGGTAGAAAGAAGTGGAAAAACCTGACACAGGGTAGAGAACAGAACAGATTTTTTTTATAATACCTAGTCACCTCTTTTAACATGGTAATTACAAATCTTTAGCTACATTTGTCTTAAGATAGTATTTGTGGGCTAGCCTGGGAATCCAACGATAAATGAGTATTGGAAACATTGACCAGATGTAAAATGAGGAAAGGCTGTTTACACTTTAGAAAGTCAAGATCCACAGTTATTTATCAAACCATTTAACCAGCCAGTTGTCAACTTCATTGGACGTAAAAGAAAAGATTGATGAAAAACAGATGCTAAGAAAAATGACAATATGCATTTCCCAGATCAGTTCTGTATCTCAGGCAACGAGAAATTGTCATTTTATTCTCACTTAATGACACCAAGGCAGAGTATGTTAATAAAGCTCTGGGCACAGTATCTGGTAGAATGTTGTTCAATGGATATTATTTGCTTCCTTACCTACTGCTCCATACACCTGGGATTCCTAGAGAGTGTGTACTCCTAGACTTCAGAGACCCTGGTGGTTGTGGTGTTGACATTTACTATAAGATCTCTTAGGTGGATTTTGTAGAGAATTTAAAGGGTGTCCTGTATTAAATCTGTTATAAAAGCCTGGTACAGGAATGCTTTTAAAAAAGACAGGATAGTAATCCTTTTGAAATGCCAAGAAAGTATTTGAAAATAAGACAGGTCATCACCATGTCAATCTAAAACCTCTCTAAGCAGCTAACACCATCCTACAGTAATCGGAAAGAGACCATGAGGTTACAGTTTCTGCAGATAAGCAGAATTATATCCTTTGACTATTTCCCTCAGCCTCTTAAAACTCTTAAAGAGAATAAAATCTTATGGAAATGATGAATAATTAAAATGACCTCTCAGTTTCATTAATATCCATAGGATGGAATTTCTACAAAACAGTAAATTCAAGACTTAAACTATTAATTGATCTTTTGTAATTTCAAAGTTTGATTTAACAGAGTTGATATTAATTCCCTTTATTTCTTTATGCATCAATGTATTTATCAAGAAAAGAAATGTAACAGTGAACATTACATATTTTATTTAAAGTAATGGAGAAAATTCTGAGTCTTTTCAGAAAACAACATATTCATTGTTTTACTTGACAGGCAAAGAACAAGCCATAGAAATGATTGCATTTTTCATGCAAATGCTATTTCATTATCTGCATCTCCCAGTCCCTTTTATCAACACTTTTTCTGGGACTTTCCAAAGAAGATGGAATGGAACAGGTTGAAAATTTATCCAGGATGAGATGGCATTTTAACCAGAATGAGATAACATTTTAACCAGGGCAGTTGTTAATTACATAAGGTCTACGTCTAGGAGTCAACACACTCCAGCCCATAGGCCATTCAGCCCTTTTATTTCATAAAATTGTATTGCAACACAGCCACGGCCATTTGTTTACATTTGGTCTATGGCTGCTTTCATGCTATAGCAGCAGAGTTAATAGTTGTGACAGAGCCCATATAACCTGTAAGTCTAAAATGTTTATCTCATTTTTTGAAAACACGATTTGCTGTTCCCTGGTTCATGCCATAGGTCTGAGAATAGCCTTTGTTAATGGTCTCTAAAGAATCATTGGTGGATTAAAATGGAGGGTGGTGTATGTCAATCTCCAAGCTCAGACTGGAGCTGTTACTGCTGCAGAGAATGGGTCGAGGGGGAAATGGGTTCCTTAATCCAAGTGTTTGTGCTGTTAGGAACTTGTCATCAGTAGTCTAAAGTACTGATAAAATTATTGCTTTTTACCCTAATGCCTTCCTCTTTGTATAAAAGCACCTTAATGTGCCCCATGGGAGGCCTTTTATGTGCATGTACCAGATACCGTGTTATAGGCCTCAAATAGAGTGATCAAGATACAAGACCTATTTCCTCTTCTCATATAACCTTTTCTAGTGGGGCAGCTATTACATAAATTGTTAATATCTTTTGAGTTAGGCTGCCTGGGTTCAAATCTTAATACCTCCGCTGACTAGCTGAGTGACCATCATCACATTTCAAAACTTCCTTATGCCTCTGCTTTCTTATATACAAAATATGAAAAAAAAAAAAAAAGCTTATTGGGATGGCATGAGACTAAAATAAGATACCAGACTCAAAGCTTTTGAAATATTTTCTGCATATAGTAAAGTGTAAATTAAGGTGCTTGTTCTTTTAGGTAAATGTATGAACACATAATTTTGGGTTGGAGTAAATGCTGTGAAGGAAAAGAATAGGTTTCCATGAGAAAGTAAAAAGGAGAGCCCTATGTTAGGTAGTATGAAAAAATGGTGCTTTGAGAAAGGACCGAAATTGGATAAAGGAGAAGCTTGTAGGTAGAACTGGGGGAGAGCCATCGCTGTCCCTGCCCACAGAACAGTATGCGTGTAATTCATCTGCCCAGAATGACTGCTGTTTGTAATTTCTCCACCCAGAGCAGATATCTTATAATTTACACAAGGCATAGTTGAGACAAGCAGCAGTTCTGATTCTGGATACAGTGGTCTTAACTTGCCTTCTTTTCTATCCAGTCTTCTCTCTGTCTTCATTATGTCTAGGTTTTTCTTGTCTGTCAATGGCTCTAAGTTTCAAGGAATCCTAATTTAGTTTCCTCACTTAAATGCAGACAAACACTATCTCTAGTGGGCATTTTTGCCTAAGTGTTTTGGGGTAGGCTTCTTTGTAATTTGCAGTTGAAGAGTCCTGATATTCCCCCTTTGATGTCCCCTGGTCTGACACCAGACCCAGTTCCTTTATAGCTATAAATAAGTTGACCCAGGTTCATTCCATCTTATTCTCTACAGCTCTGTCTTTTCTTGTTTCTATTTCTTGTTCCATTTCTCTCTCTCTGTTTCTCCTCTCTTATTTTGGGAAGCTTTTCATTGTGATGAGGTAAGAAAAAGGGTATTATCTATTAATCCCAAAGACAAAGCTTTCTGTGCTGACTTAAGAAATTTTATTTTAAAATCTATTCTGTTTTGGGGCGCCTGGGTGGCTCAGTTGGTTAAGCGACTGCCTTCAGCTCAGGCCATGATCCTGGAGTCCCTGGATCAAGTCCCGCATTGGGCTCCCTGCTCAGCGGGGAGTCTGCTTCTCCCTCTGACCCTCTTCCCTCTCGTGCTCTCTGTCTCCCATTCTCTCTTTCTCAAATAAATAAATAAAATCTTTAAAAAAATAAAATAAAATCTATTCTGTTTTTACTGACCACTCTTCTGATTCTAGTTTTTATAGATAGAAAACTTGTGGGTTTGAGAAGGAAATGTTTTGTTAGCTGGGTTTGTAGAATATGAATGAGTTCAGAATGCATTGGAGGGATTAGTGAACATTTGCTGTTTCTGAATGAGTATTCTTAAATAATATTTGGAAATGTTATCTTCAGCAATCAGGTGTCAGTCACTGCTACCATATAAAGTTCTGAAAATAAGAAACATTTATTTACTCAAGTCCAAATGCAGTAACTCTGGTTTATCTAGGATGAATATAAGCTTCATGAAGACAGGGATTTTTATTTGATTCATTACTATTTATGTGCTCAATACATAGAAGGAACTCAGTAAATACTGGTTGAAGGAATGAATGAGGATGCATGGTTTTGGTTGAGTATATTCAGTCCTTGAGTTATCATATATCATATTCACTATCAATTTTAAGGAGTTAAAAATATATATTTTATTTGAGTTATTTTGTGAATTAGTTGTGAGAATTTCTTACTTGGAAAAGTATTTTCATAATAAAATCTAAGCAGAACTTTATGGTTTCTTTGTTTTCCCCCAGATTCTGTTGTTTTGAAATTGTCTGCCGTTTGACTTAAAGTTCAGTACCTCCTATAGTGAGATGACTTCTTCTCACTGTTAGAGACCACCCACCCCCCTTCCCATGCCAATGTCCAAGCAGAAAGAATCAGAGAGCTTACTCTAGACCCTGGATTTCTGTGTATCCGAATTGTGCTTTGAGGCAATTTCAATCATAGTTGAAAGGGTAACTAACAACTTATATGTAGAAATAATAACGTTTTCTTTGTTGCCCAGTAAGTGTCTTGGATTCCTAATATGATTGGTTAGATTCACCCTTTTCATATCAAGCCCCTATAACACCATGCTGTGTCATAAATGGCAATAGCATCCTTAATTCTCCAGAATACTACCCAGTGGGTAGCTTTCCAAAGTCATGCGAACTCATTAAGCCACTCTTTTCCAATATGAATTCTAAAATCATTGACCCATTTGGGTAAGTATAAATAGAATTTCAAAAATTTTATTTGAGATAGTGACATTTCTTGAGATAATAATTCCTGTATTTTTATTTTCATTGAGGGAAGTTTATGACTAGCTGGATAATTTGCTTACCCAGTCAATTCTTCTTAGGGCCCAAAACAGGCAAATATTTGTGTTGTTTTCTTTTACCAAAAACCATTCTTTACAAAGAAGGTGCAGGTAGTGCTTTTGCAGAGTACATTTTTCATCTGCTTGAATGACATGTTGCATAAAGTCTTCAGAGGGAGTCTTTGCACTGCAGATAAACAATAAAACATAGTTATTTCCCATAGGGGATTTAAAGTCACAGCACATTACATTTATTGACAAGGGACAAATTATTCTCTTCATTGTATCCAATATGAGGAGCCAAGTGATCCAGACTCCTAATTCATATCCTTTATTCCCTTCTCCCTCCAAAATTATTTACAGGAAATAGAAAGTATCATTACTGCATGTTGGTTGATTACATAATTTTTCATCTTACTGAAAAGGCCAAATTCTTAATAATTAAGAAGAAGAAGTAATCAAATTCTCAGAAAGTATTTGATCTTGCTTGGAGTGACTTAGCCCTTAAATATTTAATATGGTTTACATTGCATTGCACTGTAATTGAATTAATTGAATCAGCGTCACACTCCACTCAATCTTTTTTATTTTTCAAAACCCCATTTTTCCCTCAACATGGCAATCTACTTAAAGAAGCCTCATCCTAGCTTTTTTTATCCAGTGTCAACATGGGCAAAAGGAGGAGAGAAGTTAATAGAATTGTCTTGATAATTTAATTCAAGACTAACAACAGAATTTTTGTGGTGATGGCAAGCAGTGTTGTGCCCAGTCAAGATGAATGTATCTTTTGATGGAATGCTCTAAGATTTACTTATTTGTTAGAGAGAGAGCATGCACACACGCAGGGGGAGTGGCAGGCAGAAGGAGAAGCAGGTTCCCGGGAATTCTCTAGATTATGATATATTTCTCTTTGAAATGCAGCCCAAGTTTGCAACAGAACCAGGGGGCTCATAGATTTCAGATTGACATCCTTCATTCCTCTCTAACTGGGCAGAACATGAAAGTGTTGTGATTGGTTTTCACTGGATTCATAAAACTTGAAGGTAGCATCCACCTGGGGGAAGAGAGTCCTCAGCTGAAAATCAGGGACAGTGTCTCTTCATCTACTGCTTGGCAAGTCCCCTTTTAACCCTCCTTGTGTTAAAGATCTGTTGTGACTATTTTCTTATTTAGCAGATAACATAAATGCAAGCTCAGTGAACAGAAGAGGAACCTCCTATTGATAGGCTAACCAGATGGGGTGTATAAGTAAACGAGACAGGGTAGGCAAAAAATCCAGTCTATCTTGTGTGGTCTAATGGTGGGAAGTTGCTTTTAACCTCTTTGGGCCTTGTTTTCTCATTTAAAGGAAAAATTGATTACTTTTTGGGAAAAATATGTAGTAAAAATGGGTATCTTTTTTTTTTGTAAAATTGTATCCAATTATTATATACATATGCAGAAATATATATATTTGTATATATATGCATGTATAAATGTATATGTGTATATACAGATATGCACACACATATTTGCCATGTCTTAGATTGACAATTTAGGAAACATTTAAATGCAAAGTTTGATGCTCTTTCTTTCCCATGCTTTTTCTTGTAATCTTCCTAGACACAAGTAAATATATGAGAATGGTTTGCAAGCGTCATGGCAAAACAACCCTTGCTATAACTTTTATAAAATTGCCTTTACTGGGGAAGCTTAGTGAGAGTCATATAGTGTCTGAAACTGGATAGAATTGCAAAAGTAAGAGAATATGGTAAAAAATGCTGGAAATAAAAGTAGGGGCAAGTCATGGAGAGCTTGGTCAAGGCTCAGCATTGAGGCTTTGACCAATAGAAAATAGGAACCACTAAAGAAGTCTGAACAAGAAAGTGAAATAGACAATACCTAGACCAGGCTGGAATCTTGAAAATTAGTTAGGAAGGGTCTAGAAATGTAAATGTTAAAGAAACATTACATAGTTCATGGCACCAGGAGTAGACTGGTGACATGTAGAAAGAATCACTAGGATTTGAGAACTAATTGGAAAACGTGGGCAAATAGAAGATGGCTGTGTGGTTTTCAGTCTCAAAAACTAGGAATATGTTATTACCATTAAGAGAGACAGAGACTAGAGGAAAAGTTTCTTGGTAAAAATGAAAAGTATATAGAATTCAGAATTGATTACAGTGGTTTCAAAATCAGATGAGGTCTCAACAGAGACTCAAAGAAGTAGTTTTCTTCAACAATTGGTATTTGATACAGCAATTAGAATTTAACATGTATGTTAGATCTTGAAAAATTTTAGATTATTCAGAACAATTCAACATATTAGAAAAGTAGGATCTTTGGAAGAATGCCTGTAGTTACTTCTTTTTTTTTAATTATTATGTTATGTTAATCACCATACATTACATCATTGGTTTTTGTTGTAGTGTTCCATGATTCATTGTTGGCATATAACACCCAGTGCTCCATGCTGTATGTGCCCTCTTAAATACCCATCACCAGGCTAATCCATCTCCCCACCCCGCTCCCCTCTAGAACCCTCAGTTTGTTTCTCAGAGCCCATAGTCTTTCATGGTTCATCTCCCCCTCCAATTCGCCCCCTTCATTTTTCCCTTCCTGCTATCTTCTTCTTCTTCTTCTTCTTCTTTTTTTTTAACATATAATGTATTATTTGTTTCAGAGGTACAGGTCTGTGATTCAACAGTCTTACACAATTCACAGCGCTTCTTTTATAAAGAAAAAATGTTTTCATTATTTAGTATATTTAATTACTTCCATCTTCCCTTGTATGTGGCTTGGCATTTTTACTTTGTTGGGTTAAAACAACAGCAGAAATGCCAATTTTCACATTTATTTCTGCTTGTCAGGTTTTTACCCTCATTGATAAAACAAATATTAAGTAGTGGGTTGAGTGTCCCTTTCAAACAGGGTAACCTAGTGACCTATGGGAAAACTAGCAACCCATTTTTACAACTTTATGAAATAGTTGTCAGGGCCCAGGACAATCTGTACCTCTTGATTCCTTGGGAAGTATTGGGCCTCCGTCTATCCCCATAAGACAGTGGGAGGAACCATGAAAGTCTGGTCCATTAACCAGCAAGTTTGTACTGTGCAGGAAACACATGGGATGAACAGAGATTGACCTTTGTGAAAAGGATTAATGCATTTGTGAAAACCTCATTAATGCATTTGTTCCTACTGTTGCTTCTAATCTCTTTTATTGGTCAAGAAATTTTTATATCTTGCTGCTACCTTATAAAACACATTAACACCTTCCCATTTCTTGGGTTCTTCTGAACAATTCCTTTTTTTTTTTTTTTTTTTTTTTAAATCTCTTCAAACTTAGCTCATATTCCATGGTCAGAGATTGGATTTCAGATCTTCTGTTACTTGCGGGTTTGCCTAGGGAATGAAGAATGTAGATGATTACTTTGCTGTGTCGAGGAGATTGATTAGTGCCAGGGAGGCAGTAGTTTTCTTGGGGGTGGGGAGAGCATGGGGCTGTGTACGAAAAAGGATAATATTAAGAGTTGAGGATTGTATTCAACCAACCAGACTAATTTTCTTATAAAGTAAGAACTGTCCCTCTCCCTTTCTGTGTGCTTTTGATGTTCAATTTAAATTGGTGGTACTGATTATATGTAAATATAGAGATCTGAACTTGAGGAGAGTAAGAGACATTTTATTAGATATATTCTTTTTAAAAATGGAGTTTCATTTTCATGATTTTAGTCTCTTTCCTAGATAAAGTTTTTCCTAAAACAAAATTCTGATTATTTTCAAGTTTAAAAACAGCCCAAAGTCATTTAAACACTACAAAATATTTAGAAAGAATGAAAAATAAAGTGATGATTTGATAGGAAAATGACCCCCAAAGTCAGTAGCCTACCTTCTCATTCTGGAACCCATCCAAAAACATCAAGAAAATAGTAAAACAAAAATACAAACTGTGTTTTTTGGTCAAATCTGGAAAAAGACCTAAAATATTTGTAAGGGCTTTCAAAAGCAACTGAGGTCATGCAGAGACTATGTGAGAAGAACCAGAAAAAAGCAGGGAGAAAGAGCCCAGTTTGGGCTGAGCCCAGAGGTTGTCAGAGTTCTTCAAGGTGAAGAACATGATATGAAAGGTGCAGGGGAGGAAAACTTTTTCCTTCTTCCTTTTAGGCTCTTTGGCTGGTCTAATAAGTTGTTATGAGTAGGAGAAAAATATCATACATAATCGAAGAAAGGAAAGTAAGGCTTATATGCCATGCAGAGCTAAAGGCAAGAGGGTAGGGCTTCAAAGGGAAGGAAGACAATTCACAAAAAAGATTATAACATATTTGATAAGCAAAAATATTTGCCGTGACATGCAGATAAGTCTTTCTGATAAAAAGTTATCTGTGGTATTAGTTTTCTCCTGGTATGGGTCCTTTACCTATATTCTTTTAGGCAATGGATCTGTTGGGCCTTGATTATCTTCAACTTGAAATAATCCACATGTCACAGTGGCATATTTTGGGGTCATGTATACTGTTCCCCCTCAATCTCACCTTTGAAACTTCCCCCAAGAAGTTTCATATTCCAGAGCTTGAGTTAGTAGATTGTTCCATCTTACTGAACCATTCTTCTATTCCTGGCAATAGGTCAGTTCAGTTAAACTTATTTCAGGAAGTGGTGATGCAGGTGGGTCCTAAAGTTTTTCCAATGGGCTTTATTGACTCCATCAAGTCAACCTTAGGTTTTTAAAGTTGCTTGATCATAAATGACTCTATGCATGTTTCTCTCAAATATGACATTCCAGTCAAAGTCTCAGGAGGATAATCAATATTTCCAACTGTTTCTTGCTACAAGAGGACATATTATTAATGAACTTATAAAAATAAGGGTATTGCCATGAAAATAATAATATTCAACTAAGAGTTTCCAAAATCTGGAGGGATCAGATAGGGAGAAAAAAATGTTTTTTGTTGTTGTTGTTTGTTGGTGTTTTCACAAAGATCTATATTACCAAATTGCTGATAGCTATGGAGAAAGAGAATAAGGTTTTCTTAAATCTGGGAAAATGTAAGATAAAAGAACCAACAAGGTTTCAAATAAAAAGTCATAAAAATTATAGTCATCTCCATCAGTTTATTCAGTCCCATTAAATTAATTCCTGTTGATCTTTTGTTAGCAGTTTTAGGAAGCTGTCAGTTTCTTCATTAGAGTTTTGCAAATTCTTACCCAGTTCAGTGGTATGATCTTAAAGTTACCAGAGACCTGTATTCCAGAGTACTTGTCAATCTTTTCCACAAATCTTTCTGAAGATGAAACATTTGCAAAAGCATCAGAATAAAACAGTAACTCTCTGTAAATAAATTTTAAAAAGTCTTAAAAATGACCATGATTACAGGTCTTATGAAAGTTTATTATAATGCAATTGACAAGGCAATTGGGTTCTTTCTGTGACATAAAACATTTTTTTATAGATTTTATTTATTTATTTTTGAGAGAGAGAGAGTGCATGCATGAGTGAGGAGGAGGGGCAGAGGGGGAGGGACAAGTAGACTCCCTGATGAGCAGGCAGCCTGATGCTGGGCTCCATCCCAGGACCCTGGGATCATGACTTGAGCTGAAGGCAGAATCTTAACTGACAGAGCCACCCAGGGGCTCCAGAACCTTTTAAGATAATCTAGAATTACACCAGGATATATCAGATTTCTAAGAATTTCATACAATTTCTGAAACATTTATATTAAGAACATATATCCTTACAAATGCAACCAAAGAAGGTTTAGCATCACTTTTTTGACAATGCTTCACTTGTAATTTGACATATCAAATAGTCCTAATTAATATAACATCTTTTTATATGGAGAGAGAACAAATTTTTTGAGATATCCCAGGGACACTCTGGAAATTCCCAAACTTATCTGAGATCAAAAAGTCTTCAATTGAAGTTTGATTTTGGGACGTTTGTTAAAAATATCAGAAGGCTTTGGACATTTGACTAAAAAGGATGACAGATCATTCTGAAACAGTATTTAATTATCCATTTAAATAAAGTGACAATAAAAAATTTTACAAATATAGAAGGTTACATAGTTTTTAGCAAAACTCTTTTAGTATTGAGAACACTCAGTTTATTTAATTAAAGGCATGTTAGTAACAATAACATGAAGCATAGGAAATTAATTTGATAGAACACAAATCTTTGCTTTCTAGGCTGATTATTTAAAAGGTGAAGAAAAACCTTCCACAGTATCTTAATAAGAGAAGATAAATAGTCCAAGAAAACTTTGTTCTTTTAGGAAATTAAAGAAAATTAAATTTTAGTTTTACATAAGTAAACTATTGGTATTAATGTGTATTTTTAAACCCTTATAATAACTCAATTTTTAGCCAACCAGACCACACAAGATTCTCTCTCTTCCCAACTTTCTATGTCCATGGTTTGTCTTTTTGTTGTTGTTGTTAAGATTTTATTTATTTATTTTTGAGAGAGAGATAGAGTATACATAAATGAGGGGGAACAACAAAGGGAGGGGGACAAGCAGACTCCCTGCTGAGCAGGAAGCCTGACTCCGGGCTCAATCCCAGGACCCTGGGATCGTGACCTGAGCTGAAGGCAGATGCTTAACCAACTAAGCCACCCAGGTGCCTCCATGGCTTGTCTTTTATTTTCCTTTTTCCAATCTGAAATAACCAGCTTTAAGACAGAATTGCTTTCGGGCGCCTGGGTGGCTCAGTTGGTTAAGCGACTGCCTTCAGCTCAGGTCATGGTCCCGGAGTCCCGGGATCGAGTCCCACGTCGGGCTCCAAGCTCAGCAGGGAGCCTGCTTCTCCCTCTGACCCTCTCTCCTCTCATGCTGTTTCTCTCTCTCAAATAAATAAATAAATAAAATCTTTAAAAAAAAAAAAAAAAAAAGACAGAATTGCTTTCTTTTCCCTTAACAAAAATGAACCTCTGCTTCTCATAACTTTTCTTAGCCAAGAACACAACTTACTTTCCTTGCATACTGAGTTGTCTTTCTATTTCTAATAGTTTTAATTATATTAGCATTCTTAACTCTTAAAAACCCAAATATCTAGTGAAGACTAAGAAGTAGGCAATTGTGAACTGTTATGCCAGCATTAGATTGGCAAATTTACGAATATATTTCATAACCTCTAGAAGCAGACACTTCCTCAAAGTATACATTTTTTTTGTAATAACAAGCTAAAAGTGGATAAACCTCTATTCAGTAATTAACATTTCTATATTTTACTTTAGAAATTATACAGATGCTCACTAAATTTCCATCATTATTTTAACTTAGCAAAACTCTAAGTGTGTAAGTTAGTAAAGAAATTTAGAAAACTATTTAAGTAGACATATCATAAAACATAATTATTGCTGGAAAGTTTACTTAAAATTTTTTATCCCACTTGGGGTACCTGGGTGGCTCAGTCACTTACACAGCCAACTCTTGGTTTCAGCTCAGGTCATGATCTCTGGATTCTGGATTGTGCCCTGCCATGAACTCCACATGCAGCGGCGAGGGAGGGGGGTCTACTTCAGGACTCTCTCTCTCTCCTTCTGCCCCTCCTCCTGCTCTCTCTCTCTCAAATAAATAAATAAATCTTAAAAAATGTTTTTATCCCACTTATATTTATTTACTTCACTTGTTCTTAATCATACTTAGATTACTCATAAAATGTTTGAGACATTAAATCAACTAATCATCATCTTAAGTTACTTTTCCTGCTGATAAATTTTGAAACAGGTAACATTGAGCTTATTTGACTTTTAGTAAACCTAGGTAGAATAAAGGTATTATACTTAATTGCTAATAACTCTAAAGGCATGCCTGTTGTAATTAAACCAACAAACTTAAAGTAGTTTTTATTTACTGAATATTTTCTCAGATCATGTGAACTTGAAAAGCATTTGGGTTAGTTTCTATTCTATTTCTGAGAGTTTTAGGAATACTTAATTCATATAGGCACTTATTTTAAATCAATTAAGTAGAGATATTTACAAGTTATTTTGGCAATACTTTCCAGAGATAGAAATACATCACACATATACAACATACGTATATAGACACATGTAAACATATGTACAAACATATAAGCAAACAGAGACCTGATAGCTTTTATTCTAAAATTTTGGTCATGAGTAAGATACAGGAATACAAAACTAACTAATTTATAAAAGAATAGATGGACCCAAACATTTTTGGTTTTTTTGGCAGCTGGAATAAGTTAAATGTACTTGCTCAGGTGGCTAAAGCTTTTTACTATTTATGGAGATGACTTTGGAGATTCGTATTTGCCTTTGACAAGTAATCTTGTGAAGAATGTGGACTAGAGTTTGGCCAAAGGAGCTTTTATAGAAGTTTGTATTTTAAAAAGCCTCTTTTTTTCCTATTTTTAAAAAATTCAGTGTCAGGTAATTCTTGACAGTGTTCTAATTATCTCCTAGGGTGTTTATATTTCAAAGGCAAGGTAATATTTATTTATTTGTTTGTTTGTTTATTTATTTATTTATTTATTTATTTATTTATTTATTTATTTATTTATTTTGGCAAGGTAATATTTAAATCTTAAAGATAAAGAATAAGTTTTCTCCTATGAGTTTTGGGGTGTGTTCATTATCAGAAGTCTAGGGTAATTACTATTTAAATCTTTTTTTTTTTTTAATGCAGGACAATTTTAATGCCCTAATTTGTTACAATATCTGCAGATGTTTGAAAGCAAATAGGAAAAGGTCTGAGTGGAATTTGAGTTGTGCTTAGCATTATGCTTTTGTTTCTCTAAAGGTTGAAGTTGTAAATCAAGAATTGTTGATTTTACCTCCTTTTTTATTCTTTGGCATTTCTGTAAGCTATCCTCAAAAAATTGGGTAGCTTCTTCTATTGCATTGCTTAAAGCTTGACTAGTACACCCAATCACAATATTTTGAATTTGCCTTTCTATATCAAGGAGAAAATTTCCTCTCTAAGAGAGAAATGAAAAGATTTCTATGTTCTAGAGCTTCAAGGTTTGATGCAGTATGCCTTTGAAAGGTCTGTATAAAGCATTCAAAAAAGGCATTCGGATGTCCATATTTCTGTGTGCACAATTCAAATTGAAACCAATTCACCTTAGTGGGGAGAACTTCTACTATTGCTTCTCTTAGTCCCTGAACATTGGCCATCCAGTTGATCCATTTCCTGATCATTTGCAGGAGGGCCTGAGAGAAATTCTGGCCATCTGTTTCCTCTGTGAGAGGGGCTTTTCCCTAGGGAGCCATCTGGCTCATCTGTTAGCTACAGTATAATTGTGGGTGGGAAAAACATTTCTTAGTGGCCAATCCAGGTCCCTGTGAATGGAATTGTGAATGACCACTAATCTTTCTAATTCTTCTCTAAATTTGGTAGGATCTTCTGAAAGTGGAGATAAAAGTGTCTCATAATTTAAAAGATATGTTGTTTTCCAGAGGTCAGGAATTCTTTGTAATGGGGGGGGGGTCCCTGGACCTCCACAAATGATGTTGCATAAGAAGACCTGATGCTGGAAGAGCCTGATTAGAGAGCCCTGGCAAGTAGGAGGAGTTGTAACCTGTATAGCTAGGCCTAGAGAACAGGCCAGAGCACTCCCTGTAAATCTTGCAGGGGAGGCAGCTGGATGTATAAGGGATTTTCTGGGGAAGGTGGAGGAGTTCTGGGAACTAAGGAAGTTTGCTAAGGAAAAGGGTCCAGGTTTTTGGAAAGGAAATATACATTGGGTGTAGACTTGAACTTTTGTACTAATTTATGTGCTTTCATCTTGTTCAGGAAGTCCCTCAGGCTAGTCATTATATTTCTTTGTATGCCTTTTTTAATTAGGTCTTTCCATAAGTACCACTAAGACAATTAGGAAAAGAGCTCTCTAAAATTTTTTCAGATAAAGAAAGAAAAGATTTTTTCAATTCAAAGGATCCTGCATCTGGCCATTGACAAGTAAGATTTTATATTAATCTCAATAGCAACTCAAACGACTTAGTCTTTTTATGGCTTAACCCTGGATGTAAGAGGTGTCCAACAAGAGAGTGCAAAAGATATAGCCCTAATGAGATCTAGAAAGTTCTCTCCCAGAGTTACCCTAAGAAAGCAAAGGCCTCCATGATCACAGGCGGTAAGCATGGCATAGTGAAAATGGTGTGTCCAGTTTCCCACAAGAATGTAAGATGCCTCCAGTCATAGACCAGCTAATCTGTGACACGGGACAGGTGCTACTGGAATGGGATCTTGGCAGCACTAAGAAAGCAATGAAGCCTGGGACAACAAAGGCCCCTTAGGGACTGGGACCCTTTATGACAAACTCCCCTTAGAGCTGACATGACCAGACAAAGAGAGTGCTGCTTGTGACTCTGTGTCTCAGAACCCCAGTCTATTCAACTGGCTGTCCTGGTGAGTACACCTTCTGGACAGCAGAGACGAGATAGAAATTCTTACAAAGCCAAGCTTTCAGGACATAGAACAAGATCACAGGAAAACCTCATTCAATTTTTATATAAGGGACCCATGGCAAAGTTTGTCTAAACTGACCGTGGTCTGGTGAGAACTGTGAAGTCACCAGTCTCTGAGGCTGGCTTGAACATGAGGCTTATAGGGTATATGACTGCATTCTACCCGATGGTTTTTCCTCCTTATGACAAATGACACAATAGATGGAGACAAAGGAAAACAATGACTATCTCTGGGAAAAAAGGAACCAATAGAAAACAACGGTACTCAAAACAAATCTATAGTGGACTTGCTATACCCAAGGAATTAGTTCATGCAAATATTTTCTCCTGCTCATCTGAATTTAGAAGAAGATAATAACTCTCACCACTCTTGCTTCCATCAGACCTTGCAGTCAGAGATCTTTGAGGATGATGTGGTAAGAATGCTTACCTTCTGCCAGCTCCTGCTAGAGGACCCAGGATCTTTCAGCTGTAGCAGCCATAGAGCAAGCAATGTCCAGGCAGTGGAGGGCCCCATGCTGGGTGTCAAAACTGTAGGGGAGGAAATCTTTTCCCTTCCTCCCTTTTTGGTTCATTGGCTAGTCTAATAATTAAGTTGACATAAGACAAATCAACAGAAGAAAAACAGATTTTGTATGTTTGGAAGCCCCAAAGACATAAGACCCAAAGACAGGCAGTTTAGGCTTATATACCATCCAGAGCTAAGAAGAGGGGGTAGGGATCTAGGGCTTCAAAGGGGAGGAAGACAAGTGACAGGAAGATGAAAAGAGCAAATGTTTGGTAAACAAATATTTGTCATTCTGTGCACGTAAGTCTTTCTGGCAAAAAGCTTTTTTTGGTATTTGCTTGCTTCTGGTATAGGCCCTCTAACTAAACTATTTTAGGTAGTGAAAGGGGAGGTAAACAGCTCTTCCTGAGTCTGTTGGGCTTTGATCATCTTCAGCTCGAAATAACCCACATGTTAAAGTGGCATACTTTGGGGTCTTGTATTGTTCACCCTCAAAGGCAAAAAATAATGTTCTTGTTTGCAACATTCAGTGCAGGGGTGAAGTAGGTGAGAACAAAGCCATCTGGCACTGATATTGTTAAAAAAAACTAATGGGAATGGGGTACCATGAAGAATCCATTTTCCTAGAAGTTGTTTTGTGTGTGTGTAGCAATTTAACACAATAAAAATGAACATTTTCATAGGAAAAGTGATTGGCTAAAAGTACCCACAGAAAATTATATAATAAAATCAGAATGATTTTCATAGAAGAAACAGAGAAATATATCAAGGTGAAAGCCATGAAAAAGCACCAGGATAGTTTTACAGGGCAGTTCTACCAAACTGTTAAAAATTATAATACTATTTAAATTGATGTTGAACATAGAAAAATAATGATTGAAAATTTCAATTTTTTTTTTTTAAAGAGAATACAAACTGTTAGCAAAATCTGACACAGATAGTTGAGGGAAAAAAAAAGATCACTAACTCTGATGTCAACACCTACTCCTAAACAATTAATAATGATATATAGTTACTCCACCACTGAGTCTTTGATTCTGGCTCAGTTTTGAGAACTGCTCTGCACGAAATGTTTGATGCCTAACTTTTTCATCAAAAAATTCAACTGGGAGAGGCATTGTTGACAGAACAGCAGCATCTACTGATCAGTGGAAAATGTTTCATTCATTCTGCTTTGCTCAATAAAAATTCCCTATCTTCCTTAAAAAAAAAAAAAAAAGTTACTCTTACAAGGTTTAATTACATTGAACCACATTGGTTGGTCATGATCTAAAGAGAAAAATCATGATTTTCCGTGCTGAAAAGACATTTGATAAAATTCAACTTCCATTCAGAGTAAATACAATCAATAAGAGTATATGATATTTTTTTAAGTTGATGAAATATCATTTTAAGGAAGAATCCATTCCATAAGCCAACATGATTCCTAACGAGAAAACACTAGAAGCTTTCCCACTGAAGTCAGGAGCAGTTGGTGTTAGATACTATTATTACTATGTCCTGTGCAAAATTCATGTTGCATTATAGGTGCTAGCTAATATAATTAGATCAAGAACAAAATTAGAAATACAAAAATGTATAAAGAGAAAAAATATTTTTATTTCCAGATAGTATGATTGTATACTTGGGAAATGTAGGAGATTCAAGTACTAGAAACAATAATTCAGTTAGTGGAATTAAAAATATATACATATGGGGCAGCTGGGTGGTTCAGTCAGTTAGGCGTCTGCCTTAGGCTCAGGTCATGATCCTAGGATCCTGGGATGGAGCCCCGAGTCAGGCTCCCTGTTTAGCGGGGAGCCTACTTCTCCCTCTGCTCCCCTGCTCCTGCTCTCTCGCTCACTCTCTATCTCAAATAAATAAATAAAATCTTTAAAAAAATAAAAATATATAATTTTCACGTATTGAAACAAACCAGTTAGAAATATACAACAAAAAAGACCCTACTTCTGATGGAAACACAAAAGATATAATACCAAGGAATTTAAAAGAAATGCATGAGATCTTTATGCTGAAAACTGGAACAAATTGAAAGGCATATCATATTCTTGAGTAGAAAGACAAAGTCATTAAGACTTAAGCCTTCTCTGTTACTCCATAAATTAGACATGATCCTCAATAAAATTCCCACAGGCAGGTGTTTCTTTTTCTAAACTCGACAAAATGATATAAAGTTTATATTTAAAAAAATTAGCATTGCCAGACATTAGAATACACAATAATGGTTCATAATGGAAAGAAAGTTATACTGGCACATGAACTGAAATATCAGTAGTGTAGAATTTAAAGTCTAGAAGCATTGCATTTACTTAAATTAACCAGGGGATTAATATCTGAGAAAAGTGACTTCTCAAACCACTGGGGTAAGCTGGACCGTTTAGTAATTAAGTAGACATCTAGAAGAATAAATGTGGACTTACACTTCATACAGGGTGAAAAATACCAATGGGTCAAAGTTTTGAATGAAAAAAATGAAACTATAAAATTGTTAGAAGAAAACCATGTGAGAATGGAATGGGATGGGATGGCTTTCTTAATATGAATTTGAAATCCTGAAGCCATAGAATAAAAGGATGATAAACTACTTAAAAAGTGACAAGAAGGGCACCTGGGTGGCTCAGTTGGTTAAGCGACTGCCTTCAGCTCAGGTCATGATCCTGGAGTCCCGGGATCGAGTCCCATATCGGGCTCCTTGCTCAGCAGGGGGTCTGCTTCTCCCTCTGACCCTCCCCCCTCTCATGTGCGCTCTCTCTCTCATTCTCTCTCTCAAATAAATAAATAAAATCTTTAAAAAAAAAGTGACAACTAAAAATAACGTCTCTTTCTCCCCAAAATACAATAAGCAAAGTAATATACATATATATATTCATATATATATTCATATATATATATACAATTTTTTTTTAAGATTTTATTTATTTATTTGAGAGAGAGAGTGAGAGAGAGAAAGAGCACAAGAGGGGTGAGCGGGAGAGGGAGAAGCAGACTCCCTGCCGAGCAGGGAGCCCGATGCGGGACTCGATCCCGGGACTCCAGGATCATGACCTGAGCCGAAGGCAGTCACTTAACCAACTGAGCCACCCAGGCGCCCCTATATATATACAAATTTAAGAGTATTTTCAACACATGTTGTTTACGAAGGGCTAATATTATCAATATTTAAAGGAGGCTTAGAAATCCATCATGAAAAGACAAGTCAATTTAAAAAGAGGCCAAAATTTACAAATATACAAGTCAGACTCAAGGAAATAAAAACGGCTCTTAAACATTTGAAAAGATGCTACACCTTATTCATAATAAGAAAAATGTAAATGAAAACACACTGCCATATAATTCTTCACCTCTCAAATTGGCGAAAATTTGAAAAGTTCATATATTTAGTTGGTGAATTACTGAGAAAGGGACACTGACACACATTGTACATCCCTTTGGAGGGCTGTGGTATATGTAAAAATTTATAATGTATAACTCTATACTTTGACCCAGCAGGTCTACCCCTAAAATGTATCCTGTAATTATGCTTAAATACACATGAAGTGATATTTGTTGCATCGTTTGCACCATTATGACAACTAAAAGTTAGACTTAGTCTAAATGTCCATCATAGGGCATTGACTAAATAAATTATGGTATATTCCCACCATAGGGGAATATCCAGTTATAAAAATGTATAAGGAAGGCCAGTATGCATTAATGTGGAAAGATACTAAAAATATACTTAAATGAAAAATGCACTAAAGCAGGTATAACATGCTACTGTTAGTGTAAGAAAAAAAAAAGGGAGAAAAAATGTGTATACTGGCCAGCTTATGAATAAAGAAATCTCTGGAATGATACACAAGACATGAGAAACAGTGATTACCTGCATCGGGAGGGAGACTTCTCATTGTATACTTTTTGTACACTTTGATGTTAAAGCCTTATTGAATGGATTACTTCTTAAAAACTAAATCAATAATTAAAAGGAAAAACCACACACACAGGGAGAAAAAAAAAGATAAGTCATGAAAAAATGAGAAAGAAATAAAAAGGAAACTAAGTCAATTTAAATTTGCAAATCCTCCCATAAGTGAGTTTTATGTGATGCAAAATGCAGTATTATGTCTATTATACAGAAAAATCAATGATCAAAAGAAAGTGGAAATAAAAACATGATCTGAGCCCTTAGTTTGCAAAAAGAGTGTGTGATCAGTAGGATTAGTGCCTGCACAGTTACTTAAGGAGTATGGCTACATGGTTTGAGAGTTAATGGTGCTGATGCCCATAGATTGGTCAGCAGTTTTCAAATGAAATGGGCCAATTTTTATGTCAAAGATTAGTTTTGGTGACTGCTCTGACAGAAGGAATTTGGAGACCCCAAAGAGTGGGGAGGTGATGATGCTTGCCAAAAGCCTCAGTCTACAGATTCAGGTCTGAGAATTGGTTGCAATTAAAAGGAAAACTCCAGAAAAGTAATTAGAAGCAAAATAGTTATTTTAGTGACCAGTAAGAATTTTGTCTATCAGTATTTTTAATGACTGCTTGCTTCTTAATTGACCCAGTCTGGTCACTTATGTGACACTCCGTGCCATGAATGATGCAATAGAGTAAAGCCTTTGGAGAAAAAGCTATTTCGTTTATATTTTGATATTCTGATATAGTCAGTGTCTTTTTATTAATGAAGAATCATAATAGTGACCATTTAACCAGTGTTTTTTGTATTGCCAGGCATTGTGCTAGACACACAGATCTTTTTTTATGATGCAATCTTCCTAGCAACTTAATGACATAGTATGTTATAATCAGAAAATTTGAAGAACTACCCAAGGTTAAAAAGGAGCAAGTCAGGCTTTTCCATTCTCTCTGAATTTACCTAACTGGGCTAATTCCTACCACTCCACAAGGTTTCTTATTTTGACCTTTGGACATGGGGTTCTGGTGGGATGTTCTGGTGGCAGAATTGGGACTAGGTAGACAAATAGGCACTCCGGAATGAATTGCATGCAGATAAGGACAAAAGAAAATGTTGGATTTTCTTTTCCTGTTGGAAATACAGGACCAAAGTAGCATAGAGATCTAGACTGTAAGACCAAGGCAGCTGGTAGGATTTGACTAAAAGGATTACGACAATTTATCAGACCCATGAGCAAGTCAGAAGCTCAGCCACCAGATTCATTAAGGTTAAAGTCATTTAAGGTTAAGAACCTCTTAAATCTTTCCTGGCTCAGAAGGGAATTAACCTCAGGGCCTAAGATTGGACAAGACCTGCTAGTGGAAGCTAAAGCAGAAAGGAAGCTAAAAGAAGGTAATAAGTAAATATGGATCAAAACATCATATAGAGCATTACTGAATCATTGCATCTGTCTAAACTTTGAGAGGATGCTTACCTTTAGTAAGCTGTATAATTATAAGAAAAGCTGGAGAGTTGAATTTTTTTTTTCTGGCATATCAAGGAAATATTCTAGTCATATACACCAGATACCTGTGAGTTAGGGGGCCCATTTATTCATTGGTCAAATATTTACTGATGCCTACTAGGTGCCAGGCTTTGTGCTAGAGAAACAGTGGGGAGCAAAAAATACATTCTGTTTGTATGGAATTTATCATTTTGTAGGAGGGAGAGAAGTATTAATATAATTACACAAAAACATGAGATTATAACTAAAATGGGAGCTGTGAAGGAGCAGTGGTTGGTATCATACAAGCCTGTCATAGAGGGAATTAACCTCGTCAGGGAAGGCTGGTCTCAGAAATGATGAGTTAAACTGGGCTTCTGAATCAAGAGTGGGAGTTATTCGGCAAAGAAGCATAGAGAAGAGGCTTCCAGGCAGAGGAAGACAGTAGGTATTAGGTTGAACTGTATGAAATTGCTAGTTTTAAAGGTCAAAAATGGTTGAATATCTCATGATTCTACTTTTTACAGGCACGTTATGCATGTATCAATGTCTAAAGCACTACAGTTAATAGTAAGGTTTTTCTAATACACTCTTACACTCCCATTTTTAAATAAAGCAGATGAGAGAGCCAAGAACGTATAAACAAAAAGTTAAATGACAGTGAAACAGGAGAGGACATACAAGAGTGAAGGATCCTTCAGAGAGGATGAGTTCTAGAGAAACCAAGTACTCCTATTTCAAAAGCTATTCTGTGCATATGGTTTCATCAGGGCGAAAGCTTCAAGAGGAAAGGAGAGTATCTGTATACTCTCCAGAGTATACTCTGGAATCATCTAGGGAGCTTGTTAAATATTGCAGATCTCTGGCCTTACCCCAGGCATATTGAGGTGCTCCAATTCCCCCAGCACTGTTCTCCAGTACACGGAAGCTGCTGATGGGTTCCCATGAAGGGGGTGAGCAGACACTTGGGCTGAATATAAAATAGCTAGTCTTCACCCCTCCCTTCTTCCTTGTTAAAAGAAGTGACAGTGCTGGAATAAACCTTATTAACTTGTCGCTCATCTATGTCCACATAGTGTCATATGGACAGCAGGATCATTGTAGACCACCAAATGACATGATGACTCATGGGCTCAAATAGTTCATTGTTTTCTTTTAAATGAAATTTGTTGGGCCTGATTATTTGGGAAATGGCTCCTGATATTTATATGGGATCAAAGACACAGGGAACACCAAGTCCTCAGCTGATGCAGGCAAAGAGTTCTCTTCTCATAAATGAGGAAAGAAAAAGTCCAAGATTGGTTGCACTACCTTTCTGTTGAGGTAGAGGATTACATTGTGACTGTCCATTTAGTAATCCTGACAAGCCATTAAATTTATTTGAGAGGATATTATCTGATGAAGGAACAGGGAAAAGAACGAGTGCTCTGAGCTTTCTGTGCAGAGGTAATGGTTGGTGTGGTAGAAGGTGTCACTTTGGTCTAGAAGAAGAAAGCAGAATAGTTTCTTGGTCTAATAACTTTTCAAGAAAATGAGTTAAAGTTATTAAATATTTTTTTTTAAAAATCCCATACATCCACATTTTTCTTCTCCCTTATAAAGTTTCTTTTATATTCTTAATGACTGAGCCACCCAGGCACCCCAAAATTTCTTTTATATTCTTAAATTTAGTTCCTGGGAAGGGGTAGGTAATCGAGGGAAGTGGTATATCATTCAAAATGTCAAAAACTTCCATTTTCCAAAGAGTTTCCTTCAAATTTAAAGTTTGAGAGTAATCTCTTAGGTTCACTTTGTACTTCACACTTTGATAAAGCTTATTCACTGCCATTATCACTCTTCACAGCTCCAAGAACATCCTGCAGGTCCCAACTATGCCTGTTCTCTTTCTCCCTCCATTATTTCCTTCCTCAGCCTACCTGGCAGTGAGCTGAGACATGGTTGTCTGTCTCCTTTCCTCTTGAAACCCCCTAATAAGTCATTTCATTATACCCCCGACCCACATAATGGGGGAGGGAGTTTTACCTTTTTAAATTTAATTTGATTCTCTAAGAAACTTATTACAGAGAGGCAACCCAGGTTAGAATCCACACACATCAGAAGAAAGAGGCACAGATATGTCTTCTTCCTTCTTTTCTGATCAATGTAATTTAGATGATGGTGACAGTCATCATTAGCAGCACCAGAACAATGGTGGCTAACATTTAGTATTTAATGAGTAATTATTATGTGCTAGGCACTGTGCTAAGAACTTTGCATGAATTCTTCTTTAGGTTTTACGAACAAATATATGATACAGCCTCTCTAAATAATCCCAAGATTACAAAGTAGGAATCAGAGGTGCAAAGAAGTTAGTAGCCAGGTTGATAGACGTTGGGGAGGTAGACTGGGAATATAGATCCTGGTTTGTCCCACTCCTGAGCCTACATCTTTGACCACCCAGTATTTCTCAGTGTGTTCTCTAGAACAGATACTCTGGAATCATCTAGGGAGCTTGTTAAATATTGCAGATCTCTGGCCTTACCCCAGGCATATAAATTTAGTCTTGGAGGTGAGGCCTTGGGAGGGGGATCTGCATTTTAACAAACTCCTGAGGTGATCCTGGTGTACTGGGAAGTGTAAGAAGTACTTCACAGCATGAGGAACAGTAGCAAAAGTGGGGTTTTGAAGTGATTATTTAACCCACAGGAGTCTGTCAATGTGATTACCAGGAATCTAAAAATGGAAGCTCTAGTCAGGATGATCATATTTGTGTGCAAAGTGGCATGTTCCAGTTTGTCCCCAGGGAGCAGGGAACAATCACTCCAGAATTATGACAAAATGCAAAGCTTCTTGGGAAGAGGATTAGAGCTGCTTACGGCTCACTCCCCTTTTTCTCTCTTCAGCAAGTGTGACTAGTTCTCTCCTGAATTAGGCCATTTCAGGTTAACTGAAAAATAGGGCAGCAGCCAGAACCACAGTGGTATGTGCCACCTGCTTGCCTGGATTCAGATCCTCATGTTTTCTCCATTTGCAGATGGACGCAGCACCATATGATGTGTTAAGCTGTGAGGGGTCCTCCTGAGTATGACTGCTGACATCGAGGAGGTTGGGAGAACTGACCTTTAAGGTGTTTAGACTTTGTCTTCTGTATTGAAGCTAGAACATTTATTGCAGTGGTTTTCAAACTTGTGCATGCATCAGAATCATCAGGAGGGAATGTTAAATATGAATACTGGGCCTCAGCCCAGAGTTTCTATGTCAGTAGGTTGGGAGCTGGGGAGCGAGTATACACTTAACACAACATCAGTAAGCCATGCTCTTGCTGCTGATCTGGGTACCAGACTGTGAGAACCACTTGTCTATAGCTCAGGTGATAGGATGATTTGAGGACGATTTCCCAATGCAGACTTGAATCTAGGATAAACTATTCAAAATGAGACCATTCATACATCCTGTTTCTTAGATCTCAGAGACAAGGGATAGAAATTCAATCAAGTTACTCCGTTTGGCTATTAAAGTCTGTCTTGAGTAACGGTATGGCTGATATCCTGATGGTTGAGTGTTGGGGCTCTGGAGTCAGAAATGGTTTCAGATTCAGGCTTCAGGTGAGTGAGTTAACATCTTTCAGCATCTGTCTCTACATCTGTAAATCAGGAACAACAAAGATACCTACCTTGTAGGGCTTATGCTGGAGATGATTTGTTCCTTTCTCTGGTTCCATTTTTCTCCCTTCCCATTTTGCAGTGTGGCCCAGGAAGCTGACCCATTCTACTGTCCTCTGCTTTCCAACTGGGTTCAGACAATGGAGAGTGCCAGTGGGAGATCTAGGTGCTGAAAGAGAGTGACATAAGTAGATTGTATTCTCCCACTCAGTCCCTGTGGGGTCACTACAGGTTAGCTGCAGCCCTCCCAGAAAATTGCATCTTGCTGGCTAGCACCGTTTTATAGCTAGACCTGCTCTCTCTGGGTTCTCAGAGCATCACTCAACACTTGGCCTCTTCTGCTGAGGGATGGTGAAGGTTTGCACTATACTTTGTTCACCTGTTTAACCCTGCTGCCTCTTTTGTAAATAATGCCTTTCTGAAAGCTCATTTGGCTGTCTGTTTCTTGATAGGGCCCTGGCTGGTAAAACTGGTGGGAGGAATAAAAGAATGCAGACAAAGCCCTTGCATGGTGCTATCTATAGGGAGTGCCCAGTGACTTTAATCATTGTGGCTGTTTTGTAATACTTGGCCTAATGTCCTGATTGGTTATCTGTACCTATGGTGCCTACTCATATATAAACAACTCATTAATAACATTTTATCTACTTCAAGTACCATTTAAATCATCAATCCTGGATAAGGGATTACTTTCCTAATTTTTGGTATCTATTATTAAAGTTATGCTTTCAGATATTTATTTTCTGCTTAAGTTGACATTAACTAGTAAATGACTCCTATTTTTACCTTTGTTAGTCAAATATTGCTAGGTACCACATTTTCTTACAGAAGTACCATTACTGAAGGTAACATGGAAAGATGGAAGGATAGAAGGAGCCTGAGTCTCCCAAGTCATCAAGGAACTATTGTCTCAGTTCTGAACTATCTTGTGATTTTATCTTTGTGAGAAAAATAAAGCCCAGATAGGTAAGCCACAGTATTTAGGCTTTTTTCTGCCTTCAGGCAAATGGAACCCTAACTGATATACTGCTCATTCAGTCATTGAACTAGTTTAGTAAGAGTCATCAGGAAACAAATATTCAACAGAAACAAAAGTATTGCTTCAAGAAATGAGTGCAACTTTGAAAAATCCTCTAGGTTTTTACATTTCATCTGTAGGTATGCTGGTGATTTCCCTGTAAGCAAGGACTGTCTCTCCCCTGGTCATTGCCATGTGCAAAGTGCCTAGCACTGTACTTGACCCAGAGCTGTACTCAGTAAGTAAATGTTTACTGAATGGATAAGCACAGTGTGTGTTTAATAGAGATTATGGCTGATAGAATTTAGGAGCAGTGGCAGGAGGACAAAATCCCAGTGCTGGTTCCCTGGACTATATAGTCAGTGTCCTTATCTCCTGCCCCAGAGGGAAGGTAACAGGAAGAGCCTGGTGGCACCTTTGCCTTCAGAGGACCTAGGACAATGTGGTGGATTCTCAGACACTATATGTGAAGTAAGCAAATGAAGAAATGAAAGTGAATAGAAAGTGTTTTCTGTCAGGCTGGAAAAGTATTGGCTTAGAAATTTTTCATAACTTTAAATATGTTGTGTCTATTTATACTTAAATTGCTTTGTTATTTTTCCACATGTTTTTTTCAAATTTAGAAAAATAAGAATGCAGGGGCGCCTGGGTGGCTCAGTTGTTAAGTGTCTGCCTTCAGCTCAGGTCATGATCCCAGGGTCCTGGGATTGAGCCCTGCATTGGGCTCCCTGCTTAGCAGGAAGCCTGTTTCTCCCTCTTCCACCCCCCTGCTTGTGTTCCCTCTCTCACTGTGTCCTTCTCTGTCAAAGAAATAAATAAAATCTTTAAAAAAATAAAGAAAAAGAAAAAGAAGAATGCAGGAAGGCCTCCAAAAGGAGATAAAATTAGTTGTAATCCTGCCATCCAGTTTTAAAGAAACAACTACAACAAAAAAACTTTTTGGGTGTCTTTGATTGATATTTTTCCCCCGATCAGCAGTACCTTCTTGGAGTCTGATTCTGCTGATGTTTTTCTACAACTTAGGTTGGTAATTGTGACTTACTTTCCAAATCTCTGTTAAACCAGGATAATAAACGATACTTAAAGTTCTCATTTTTGCTTTAATTTACAAACCTTTAGAGCATTCAGTTCCTTTTACTGCCTTCTTGATATTGTAATTTGCAAAAACACACCCTTATTCTGAAAGTAGTTTTTTTTTAAAGATGACTCATTTGCTGTTCTTCTGGGTGTGTTATTTTACAATACTTTTGAGCATTATTATCCTTGTCATCTTTTGACATACATGGGCAATAGCTGGTATTTTTAGTGTGCTAGTAATATTATTAAATTGTATTGTATTTTTTTTTCTGGTTGGTGTGTTATTATACAGTTACCTTTCAGATTTATATCTTTATTATTTTTTTGATATGCAAAAATTTTAAATTTTATTATTATTATTTTTTACTCTTTATTGTTATGTTAATCACCATACATTACATCATTAGTTTTTGATGTAGTGTTCCATGACTCATTGTTTGTGCATAACACCCAGTACTCCATGCAGAACGTGCCCTCTTTAATACCCATCACCAGGCTAACCCATCCTACCAACCCCCCTCCCCTCTAGAACCCTCAATTTGTTTTTCAGAGTCCATCATCTTCATGGTTCATCTCCCCCTCCAATTCTGCCCCCTTCATTCTTCCACTCCTACTATCTTCTTTTTTTTTTTTTTCTTAACATATATTGCATTATTTGTTTCAGAGGTACAGATCTGTGATTCAACAGTCTTGCACAATTCACAGCACTCACCATAGCACATACCTTCTCCAATGTCTATAACCCAGCTACACCATCCCTCCCACCCCACCCCCCACTCCAGCAACCCTCAGATTGTTTCCTTAGATTAAGAATTCCTCATATCAGTGAGGTCATATGATACATGTCTTTCTCTGATTGACTTATTTCGCTCAGCATAACACCATCCAGTTCCATCCACATCATTGCAAATGGCAAGATCTTATTCCTTTTGATGGCTGCATAATATTACATTGTATATATATACCACCTCTTCTTTATCCATTCAGCTGTCTGTGGACATCTTGGCTCTTTCCACAGTTTGGCTATTGTGGACACTGCTGCTATAAACATCGGGGTGCATCGGTGTACCCCTTCAGATCCCTACTTTTGTATCTTTGGGGTAAATACCCAGTAGTGCAATTGCTGGATCATATGGTAGCTCTATTTTCAACTTTTTGAGGAACCTCCATACTGTTTTCCAGAGTGGCTGCACCAGCTTCCATTCCCACCAACAGAGTAGGAGGGTTCCCCTTTCTCCGCATCCCCGCCAACATCTGTCGTTTCCTGACTTGTTAATTTTAGCCATTCTGACTGGTGTGAGGTGGTATCTCATTGAGGTTTTGATTTGGATTTCCCTGATGCCGAGCGATATTGAGCACTTTTTCATGTGTCTGTTGGCCATTTGGATATCTTCTTTGGAAAAATGTCTTCTGCCCATTTCTTGATTGGATCATTTGTTCTTTGGGTGTTGAGTTTAATAAGTTCTTTATAGATTTTGGATACTAGCCCTTTATCTGATATGTCATTTACAAATATCTTCTCCCATTCTGTCGGTTGTCTTTTGGATTTGTTGATTGTTTCTTTTGCTGTGCAAAAGCTTCTTATCTTGGTGAAGTCCCAATAGTTCATTTTTGCCCTTGCTTCCCTTGCTTTGGCGATGTTTCTAGGAAGAAGTTGCTGCAGCTGAGGTTGAAGAGGTTGCTGCCTGTGTTCTCCTTTAGGATGTTGATGGACTCCTGTCTCACATTGACGTCTTTCAACCATTTAGAGTCTATTTTTGTGTGTGGTGTAAGGAAATGGTCCCGTTTCATTCTTCAGCATGTGGCTGTCCAATTTCCCCAACACCATGTTGAAGAGCCTGTCTTTTTTCCACTGGACATTCTTTCCTGCTTTGTCAAAGATGAGTTGACCATAGAGTTGAGGGTCCATTTCTGGGCTCTCTATTCTGTTCCACTGATCTATGTGTCTGTTTTTGTGCCAGTACCATACTGTCTTGATGATGACAGCTTTGAAATAGAGCTGGAAGTCCAGAATTGTGATGCCGTGAGCTTTGCTTTTCTTTTTCAACATTCCTCTGGCTATTCCTCTTTTCTGGTTCCATACAAATTTTAGGATTATTTGTTCCATTTCTTTGAAAAACGTGGATGGTGTTTTAATGGGGATTGCATTGAATGTGTAGATTGCTCTCAGTAGCATTGGCATCTTCACAATATTTGTTCTTCCAATCCATGAGCATGGAACGTTTTTCCATTTCTTTGTGTCTTCCTCAATTTCTTTCATGAGTATTTTATAGTTTTCTGAGTACAGATCCTTTGCCTCTTTGGTTAGATTTATTCCTAGGTATCTTATGGTTTTGAGTGCAATTGTAAATGGGATCAACTCCTTAATTTTTCTTTCTTCTGTCTTGTTGTTAGTGTATAGGAATGCCACTGATTTCTGTGCATTGATTTTATAACTTGCCACTTTACTGAATTCCTGTATGAGTTCTAGCAGTTTTGGGGTGGAGTCTTTTGGGTTTTCCACATAAAGTATCATATCATCTGCAAAGAGTGAGAGTTTGACTTCTTCTTTGCCAATTTGGATGCCTTTGATTTCTTTTTGTTGTCTGATTGCTGTGGCTAGGACTTCTAATACTATGTTGAATAGCAGTGGTGATAGTGGACATCCCTGCCGCGTTCCTGACCTTAGGGGGAAAGCTCTCAGTTTTTCCCCATTGAGAATGATATTCGCTGTGGGTTTTTCATAGATGGCTTTTATGATATTGAGGTATGTACCCTCTATCCCTATACTCTGAAGAGTTTTGATCAAGAAAGATGCTGTAATTTGTCAAATGCTTTTCCTGCATCTATTGAGAGGATAATATGATTTTTCTTCTTTCTTTTGTTAATATATTGTATCAGGTTGATTTGTGGATGTTGAACCAACCTTGCAGCCCAGGGATAAATCCCACTTGGTCGTGGTGAATAATCCTTTTAATGTAGTGTTGGATCCTATTGGCTAGTATTTTGGTGAGAATTTTTGCATCCATGTTCATCAAGGATATTGGTCTGTAATTCTCCTTTTTGATGGGGTCTTTGTCTGGTTTGGGGATCAAGGTAATGGTGGCCTCATAAAACGAGTTTGGAAGTTTTCCTTCCATTTCTATTTTTTGGAACGGTTTCAGAAGAATCGGTATTAATTCTTCTTTAAATGTTTGGTAGAAGTCCCCTGGGAAGCCATCTGGCCCTGGGGTTTGTTTTTGGGAGATTTTTGATGACTGCTTCAATTTCCTTAGTGGTTATAGGTCTGTTCAGGTTTTCTATTTCTTCCTGGTTCAGTTTTGGTAGTTGATACATCTCTAGGAATGCATCCATTTCCTCCAGGTTATCGAATTTGCTGGCATAGAGTTGCTCATAATATGTTCTTATAATTGTTTGTATTTCCTTGGTGTTGGTTGTGATTTCTCCTCTTTCATTCATGATTTTGTTGATTTGGGTCATTTCTCTTCTCTTTTTGATAAGTCTGGCCAGGGGTTTATCAATCTTGTTAATTCTTTCAAAGAACCAGCTCCTAGTTTCGTTGATCTGTTCTACTGTTCTTTTAGTTTCTATTTCATTGATTTCTGCTCTGATCTTTATTATTTCTCTTCTCCTGCTGGGTTTAGGCTTTCTTTGCTGTTCTTTCTCCATCTCCTTTAGGTGTAGGGTTAGGTTGTGTACTTGAGACCTTTCTTGTTTCTTGAGAAAGGCTTGTATTGCTATATACTTTCCTCTTAGGACTGCCTTTGCTGCATCCCAAAGATTTTGAATAGTTGTGTTTTCATTTTCATTGGTTTCCATGAATTTTTTAAATTCTTCTTTAATTTCCTGGTTGACGTGTTCATTCTTTAGTAGGATGCTCTTTAGCCTCCATGTATTTGAGTTCTTTCCGACTGTCCTCTGTGATTGAATTCTAATTTCAAAGCATTGTGGTCTGAAAGTAAGCAGGGAATGATCCCAATCTTTTGGTACTGGTTGAGATCTGATTTATGACCTAGGATGTGATCTATTCTGGAGAATGTTCCATGGGCACTAGAGAAGAATGTGTATTCCGTTGCTTTGGGATGGAATGTTCTGAATATATCTGTGAAGTCCATTTGGTCCATTGTGTCATTTAAAGTCTTTATTTCCTTGTTGATCTTTTGCTTAGATGATCTGTCCATTTCAGTGAGGGGGTGTTAAAGTCCCCTACTATTATTGTATTGCTGTCAATGTGTTTCTTTGCTTTTGTTATTAATTGCCTTATATAATTGGCTGCTCTCATGTTAGGGGCCTAGATATTTACAATTCTTAGATCTTCTTGTTGGATAGATCCTTTAAGTAGGATATAGTGTCCTTCCTCATCTCTTCTTACAGTATTTGGTTTAAAATCTAATTTGTCTGATATAAGGATTGCCACCCCAGCTTTCTTTTGATTTCCATTAGCATGGTAAATTGTTTTCCACCCCCTCACTTTCAATCTGGGGGTGTCTTTGGGTCTAAAATGAGTCTCTTGCAGACAGCATATCGATGGGTCTTGTTTTTTAATCCAATCTGATAGCCTGTGTCTTTTTTTTTTTAAAGATTTTATTTATTTGAGAGAGAGAATGAGATAGCATGAGAGGGGGAGGGTCAGAGGGAGAAGTAGACTCCCTGCTGAGCAGGGAGCCCGTTGCAGGACCCGATCCTGGGACTCCAGGATCATGACCTGAGCCGAAGGCAGTCGCTTAACCAACTGAGCCACCCAGGCACCCCGAGCCTTTGTTTTTTGATTGGGGCATTTAGCCCATTTACATTCAGGTAACTATTGAAGGACATGAATTTAGTGCCATTGTATTGCCTGTAAAGTGACTGTTACTGTATATTGTCTGTGTTCCTTTCTGGTCTATGTTGCTTTTAGGCTCTCTCTTTGCTTAGAGGACCCCTCTCAGTATTTCTTGTAGGGCTGGTTTCGTGTTTGCAAATTCCTTTAGTTTTTGTTTGTCCTAGAAGCTTTTTATCTCTCCTTCTATTTTCAATGACAGCCTAGCTGGATAGAGTATTCTTGGCTGCATATTTTTCTCATTTAGTGCTCTGAATATATCCTGCCAGTCCTTTCTGGCCTGCCAGGTCTTTGTGGATAGGTCTGCTGCCAATCTAATGTTTCTACCATTTTAGGTTACATGTCTCTTCTCCCAAGCTACTTTCAGGATTTTCTCTTTGTCTCTGAGACTCGTAAGTTTTACTATTAGATGTCAGGGTGTTGACCTATTTTTATTGATTTTGAGAGGGGTTCTCTGTGCTTCCTGGATTTTGATGCCTGTTTCCTTCCCCAAAATAGGGAAGTTCTCTGCTATAATTTGCTCCAATATACCTTCTGCCCCTCTCTCTTTCTTCTTCTTCTGGGATCCCAGTTATTCTAATGTTGTTTCATCTTATGGTATTGCTTATCTCTCGAATTCTGCCCTGGTGATCCAGTAGTTGTTTATCTCTCTTTTTCTCAGCTTCTTTATTTTCCATCATTTGGTCTTCTATATCACTGATTCTCTCTTCTGCCTTATTTATCCTAGCAGTTAGTGCCCCCATTTTTGATTGCACCTCATTAATAGCCTTTTTGATTTGACTTGGTTAGATTTTAGTTCTTTTATTTCTCCAGAAAGGGTTTCTCTAATAACTTCCATGCTTTTTTCAAGCCCAGCTAGTATCTTTAAAGTGATGATTCTAAACTCTAGATCCAAGATCGTACTAATGTCCGTATTGAGGAGGTCCCTGGCAATCGGTACTACCTCTTGTACTTTTTGTTGAGGTGATTTTTTTCCATCTTGTCATTTTGTCCAGAGGAGAATTGATGAATGAGAGAACAAAATGCTAACAGGATAACAACATCCTCAGAAAATATACTCTAAACAAATCAGAAAAGTCCTGAAGCTGAGAGAAAAGAAAGGGGAAGAAAGAAAAAAGAAAAAGAAAAAAAGGAAAAGGAAAAGGAAAAAGATAAAAACAAACAAAAACAGAACAAAACAAACAAAAAAAAACAGAATATGATCAAATATGATCAGGTTGGTGCATAGATCAGTGACACATTCTAGATTTTGGGTGTATTTTGGTCTGTTAGAAGAAAATGCCTCCCAAAATTTTAAAGAAAAACTTATATATGTACAAAAATAAGGGTTGATATGTTGAAGGGATGGAATATGACTGTAAAGATGAAAATTATAAAAAATTTTATAAAAGGAATTGATAAGAAGTTGTTTAAAAGGAAAGAAGAGGATTTAGAAAAAAAAGGAAAAAGAAAGGGGGAGAGAATGTGATCAGGCAGGAGACTAGAACAAAGCCATACACTAGAGTTTTAGGGTATATTTTGATCTGTTAGAAGAAACTGTATCTCAAAATTTTAAAGAGAGAACAACTTATATATATATATATATATGCCAAAAATAAGGGTAACTACTATGAAGGGATAGAATATGACTCTAAAAATGAAAAATAAAAATGCTTTTTAAAAAAGGGATTGATAAGATGTTGGTTGAAAAAGGGAAAAGAAAAATTCAAAAAAAAAAAAGACAGTTAAAAAAAATTAACTTTGAGAGACTAAAGAATCATGGTAAAAAAGCCATGGATTCTATGGGCATTATACCCCTAGCCCTGGAATTTTGCCATCTCATTGATCGGTAAACTTGGTCTTGGCTGGCTGTTCTTGCTGACCTTCTGGGGGAGGGGCCTGTTGCTGTGGTTCCCAAATGTCTTTGCCAGAGGTGGAATTGCCCCGCCCTTGACTAGTCTGTGCTAAATAATCTGCTTGGGTTTGCTCTCAGGAGCTTTTGTTCCCTGCAAGCTTTCCCTTCAGCTTTGGAGGACAAGAGTGAAAATGGCGGCCTCCCAATCTCCGCCCCAGAGGAGCTGAGAACTCGGGGCCCACTCCTCAGTGCGCCCCCAGAGAAAAGCAGTCAGTCACTCCCATCTCCCCGGTCTCTGGCCGCACTCCGTGCTCACCTGGCCTGTGACCGAGCATTTCTATCTCTGGCCCCCGACCCTGTGTGGAGTCTCCAAACCCAGCAGATCCCTGCGGTGCGCTCCCACACCACTCCTCCCGGGTGAGGAAGGGGAGTCTCCCCAGATCTGCCGCTTATTGGGTCCTTGCTGGAGGAGCAGTGGCCCGACTGTGCCGCAGATCACAGTTTATGGCCACCCTGGGCTGAGAGCCCGTGCCTCAGCTCCATCTTTGCAGCCGGCTTCCCTCTCCGATACCTGGGAGCTCTGCCATACTCAGGCACCCCCGGTCTTTCGGTGACCCTGAGGGTCCTGAGACCACACTGTCCTGTAGGGGTTCCACCGCCCACTTAGCCACTGGAGCAACGTCCCTCAGCAGAGCCAACTTCTAAAATTTCTGATTTTGTGCTCTGCAGCTCTATCACTTGCCAGAAGCGGCCAATGGAGGCCCCTCCCCTGCTGTCTATCCTCCCGAATATCGCCTCAGATTCACTTCTCCACACGTCCTACCTTCCAGAAAGTGGTTGTTTTTCTGTTCAGAGAGTTGTTGCTATTATTTTCTTTAATCTCCTGTTGAGTTCGTAGGTGTTCAGAATGGTTTGATCCCTATCCAGCTGAATTCCTGAGACCAGATGAAATCTAGGTCTCCTACTCCTCCACCATCCTGCTCCATCCCCTTCAGATTTATATCTTTAATTTCAAAAATTAATGAGCATTTATAATTTTTAACAAAGATGTGAACAAAATGGGAACAAGATAATTAAAAATATAAATAAACCAAAGCCAAATGATTTTGAAGGACTTTATGACCTAATGTTGGCTTGGGAAAGGAGAGATGGGAAGGGAGTCTTTCCAGGGGACTTACTCTACTACAGTGTAGACAGACACACAGGTGGTTTATCTTTAAAACAGGTAGGTGCCTTCCTTTGCTGATAGAATATTACTGACAGATGAGAAAGGAACCCTACTTATAGGAATGATATTTATGTATATAGATATATAGATATGTACTTCTTTATTTATAGATGTAATTGACATTTTGTGTAGTTTAAGGTGTACAATGCATTGATTTGACACATTTATACATTGCAATATGATTACCACTGGTAGTGTTAGTTAACATCTGTTTTATGACAGAACTATCATTTCTTTTCTGAGGTAAGTACATTCAAACTCTAGTCTCTTAGCAACTTTGAAGTATATCATACAGTATTGTAATCAGTATGCTGTGCATTAGATCTCCAGGACTTACTTTTCTTGCAGTTGCCTGTTTGTACTCTCTCACCAGCATCTCCCCAGTTCACCTACCACCAGCCCCTTGTAACTACCATTCTACTGTCTGTTTTTACAAGTTTGGCTTTTTTAGATTCCACATGTACATGACCTCATATAGTATTTGTCTTTCTCTGTCTTATCTCAGCACAATGCCCTCAAGTTCCATCCATGTTGTTAGAAATGAGGATTTTCTTCTTTCTCAGGGCTGAATGATTTTTCATTGTATGTGTATACCATCACTTCTTTACCCATCCATCCACTGACAGGCACTTAGATTGCTTCTGTACCTTGGCTGCTGTAAATTATGCTGCTACCCTGTTTTCATTTCCTTTGGATATACAGTTGATCCTTAACCTACATGGTTTTGAGTTGCACTGGCCCAATTATACATGTTTTCTTTTTTTCAGTAATACAGTAAGGTACTGTAAATGTATTTTCCCTTATGATTTTCCTTCTTTTTTGTTGTCAAAATATAAATTTTTATTGTGGTAAAATATACATAGTACAAAATTTATTATTATAACCATTTAAAAAAGTTTTTACTGAAGTATATTTGACATACTATGTTATATTAGCTTCAAGGTGCACAACATAGTGATTCAAAAATTCTATACATTATGTAGTACTCATCCTGATAAATGTAGCTACCATCTGTCACCATACAACATTATTATGATATTACTATGTTCCCTATGCTGTAATTTTCATCTCTGACTTACTTATTTTATAACTGGAAGTTTGTACCTCTTAATATCCTTCATTTATTTTGCCCATCCTCCAACCTCCCTCCCCACTGACAACCACCAATTTGTTCTCTGTATTTATGAGTCTCTGTTTTGTGTATGAAATCATATGGTATTTGTCTTTCTCTGACTTATTTCACTTAGCATAATAATCTAGGTCCATCCATGTTGTCACAGGTGACAAGAAATCAATCTTTTTTTATGGCCAACTAACATTCCATTGTATCTCTACACCACATCTTTATCCATTCATTTATTCATGAACACTCAGGTTGCTTCCCTGTCTTGGCTATTGTAAATAATGCTGCAGTGATCATAGGGGTGCAGATATCTTTTTGAATTAGTGTTTTCCTTTTCCTTGGGTAGATACTTAGTAGTGGAATTACTAGATCATATGGTGTTTCTATTTTTAATCTTTTGAGGAACCTCCAAACTCTTTTTTGGCAGACACCAAGGGGCTGGTTCCTTTAAAGTCTAGTTGCTCTTTTAAACCGTGACTTTTTTTCTGTGCCCCAGGGCAGACTAATCTGCTCATGGTCCCAAACCCCTGCATTGTTCAAGGGTCATTTCTATACCCAGGAATGAGATTGTTGCATCATATGGTAGTTCTATTTTTAATGTTCTGAGGAAACTTCATTTTTTTTCTAGCAAATTCACTTACTTTCCGCTTCTCCCCCCACCCTTTTTTCATCCTGAATAACTATGCACATCTATGAAACATTTTGCATTTTGTTTCTGATGTTTATTCATCCATTTATTCAATCAACACATATTTATTGGGTGTCTGCTTTTCTGGGGACAGAATGGTGAGCTAGGAACTGTGGCTACAGTGGTGGGCAGAACCCAAGGGTCCTAGTTTTTGTGGAGCCCCCAGTCTAGTAGAGGGAGATGGACAGTTAGCAACTAATCACAGTGATGAATCTGGAATTACAAATTGGTATTAGTGCAAAGAAGAGGAGGAGCACAGTTTAATGAGAAAGTAAAATAAGGTATCCTGACCCAGACTTGGACTTTGGGTTCAAGGTCAAAGGGGATTCCCTGAGAAGTTTGAACTCAGAGTGTAGGATGAGTAGGAGGTGAAAGGTAAAAGGATGTGGGAAGGTGGTGAGGCAGGGGACAATGTTCCAGAAGGAGGAACAGGATTTAATGGGAACAGACACAGAATGATTGAGGCATTGAAAGAAAGCATTGAGGAGCTCAGGAAGCAAGGGATAGAGTGATGCTAGACATGGCTTGTCAGGGAACTAACCAGGCCCCAGAGAATGCAAAGCCTTGAAGGGTCATGTTAAAAATTTGGTCTTTATCCTTAGTGCAATGGGCAGAAGCCATAGTTTGTTCTGTTCACTGGCCCTTAACTCATTCTCCCTTGCATTATTGTCTTTTATGTTTATAACTTATGGCTCCAATTAGGATGTCATGATGCTTAATTTTGTGTGTCAACTTGGCTGGGTGGCAGTGTTCAGAGATTTGGTCAAACATTACTCTGAAAGTTTCTGTGAAAGTGTTTTTGGATGGGATTAACATTTAAATTGGCCAACTTGGAGTAAAGTAGATTGCCCTCCATAATCTGTATGGGCTTCATGCAGTTAAAAGCCTGAACAAAACAAATGACCGACCTCCCTTGAGCAAGAGGGAATCCTATAGCAGACAGCTTTCATACTTGAACTGCAACATTGGCTCTTCCCCACATCTGTAACCTGCAAGCCCACCCTATAGATTTTGGACTTGCCAGCCACCATAATTATATGAGCCAATTCCTTACAATAAATCTTTCTATATATACACATCCTATTGGTTCTGTTTCTCTGGGGAAACTTGACTAATAGAAATATCATTACATCCTGAACACAGAGAATGATTCATCATCTTTGAAAGTTCTTTGTACCTAGTATTTTGCAAAGAGGGACTTTTTCTGTAAAGATATTTGTACTATGTCTATGTGCAGCATCTTGTGGGGCTTGCATTCTCAGAACTTGCTTTGGGGAACAATAGAGAAGATGCTTATTGAATCAGAGGATGAATCATTCCTTTTTATTTACTGTGGGATATACATATTTCTGAGTCTGGTTAATACATTGGAAAGGAAGATGTTTTTTCTTTTGTTTGGATTGCTAAAGTTGAAGAGACCTGATAATGAGTCCTTTGACTAAAACTTCACTGACATGGACTTTATTTTTAAGAGTTTTCCTATAGTTAGAACTATAAGGCCTATTCAGGAGATCAAATAACTGTATGAGAAGTAACCAAGATGTTTGCTATAGATTGTAGAGAAGAACAGAAGAAAAGACCTGGATTATCTAAACTTAGCCCCTCAAAACATGGTTGACCAATTGATCTTGGTTCACAAACTGTATTTTACTAGTCAGCACAGAGAGAAGTACAGATAGTGAGAGTGATATGAAGGAACTTTTGTAGCAGTTTGGTCAGAGTCATTATATGTCTGTTGATGTCATTTTAAAAATTGAACATCTTATATACTTTTCTTAAATATAATTTTTCTAGTAGTTAATTTTTACTAGTTATCACAAAAGTATTGATCTATGATGGATTTAATAAAACAAAGAAAGAAAAATCTGGTCCATAACAACAGTTTGAGAAGACTTGGCGTACACTGGTTGAGAAAAGGCTCTCTGGGGAGGAGCGACTAATCAGAAGAGATCAGGGCTAGGAGCAAGAAATGGTATTTTTAGAGGAAGAAACAGCATGAACAAAGGTGACCTTGTCATTGAAAGTCTTCTGTCAGATGACAAAGTCCTGGGGAAGAACTACACTGGAAAAGTTGGCCAAATTCTGTTGCCCGTCAGGAGGTCATTCTACTACTTTCTCTATGAGTTGTCCTGGTTCATTTTTAAGCAGCAGTGTTAGTTTAAAGGTTGATTATTCCTTAAATGATCATGGGGATGTACCACTTGGGAGGGAAAACTCTATTATGTGTTTACAGTAAGCTAAAGCTAATGCACTGTTGCCCATTACCACTTCTCTGAAAGGTAATACTCCCATTGGTCTCCCTCCAACCCCCCCCCCTCAAATCTTGGATTAACTTAAAAATTCTCTTTGATTTGATCTCATCTAGAGAATAGAGGATATTTCTCAAGTTCCAAAAAACTCCTGCCAGATTTGTATTCTTTACAGTTATGTCCATCATGATGAATTATTAAAATGATGGTTTTCCTGGCAAATATATTGTCTAGTCTCCCAAGAGATTCTGAGGTAATGTTATATTTTCAAAAGCAAAAATTTCCATCCTAATGAAGAGGATGCTTGTAAAACCAATAATTTAGGAAGTTGGAACCAGTGACTGGAATACCATGTGGACAAATGTATTCATGAAAATGGTAGATATGTATTAGTGATGGATACTGTTTTTCTTTAAGTTATTGAAGTGACAATTTGCCTAAGCTGAATACTATTCCTTTTCTGATTCCTGGTGAGTAGTGAATGCATCAAGTTTTAGAAAAATTTGAATCAGATGAATTCTAGCTTGCAAAGTTCAGGTGATAATTCAATATTGAAGACTTACTCTAGTTGGTCTCTTTTGGGTGTTGTTGCTGTTGGTATCTTAAACAGTTTTTCTCTTTTATTTATGAGATGGTCAGTATGATACTGGTCAGTATTTTTGTTTCTTTGTTTATTTCATTTGCTAATATGCCTATAAAAAGTATTATTCTACTGAAAGGCTGCTGAACTATTGACTATTTCAGTAAAAATTAGTAAGTGACCTGGATTGTGAACAGGTAAGAATAGTTCTCAGCTTCCTTTGCTCATTAGAAGGACCTCAGTGTGGATGCATGTATGTTGTATATATGTATGCATGCATGTAGGTATTTAAAAATAATCATAGCTGGGGGGTACCTGGGTGGCTCAGTTGGTTAAGTGTCTGCCTTCGGCTCAGGTAATGATCTCAGGGTTCTGGGATCGAGCCACCTGTTGGGCTCCCTGCTCAACGGGGAGTCTGCTTCTCCCTCTCCCTCTGCAGCTCCCCCTGCTTGGACTTCCTCTCTCTCACACACTCTCTCTCAAATAAATAAGTAAAATCTTAAAAAAATTAAAAATGAGCATAGCTGGGCTCTACCCAATCCTTTTAAATCAAACTATTTTTTGAGGACTTGGGCATACTTTTAAAAAGTGTCAAGGTGATCATAATATATAACTAGAATTAGGAGTTACTGCTTACAAGCAGAGTCACCTGGACTCTGTTACATCACAGATTGTTGTCCTGCACCCCCACCCCTTGGAATTTGTAATTCAGTGATGCTCGCATTGGAGCTCTCTGTACATTTCTGACAACGTCTCAGATGATGATGATGGTGGTGGCAGTGGCTCTGAAACACCAGTTTAAGAACCGTGGTCTTAAGGGATCTGAACAGACTGAGTATGACCTCAGTCATCCAAATCTAGATTAGACGGCTTTGGGAAAGTTGGGGGCTGAGGTTGGTCTTGAAGAATGAGTGAAGCTTTGGTAGAGGGAGGGATAAGGCATTTCAGCAGGAAGCAGAGGTTTAAAAACCAGATGAGCAGAGACATAGATCTCATTTTCCTCAACATTTACAGATTTATCTTTCATAATTAATCAGCAAGGTATGTTACTTCAGAGATGGTACCAATCAGTGATGCTTTGGTTTAAAACTGTTCTCTGTTCACATAATCAGTGTTTCTTCAACAAATGAGGTCCTGCACACAGACTTTGCTCAAAATTAGAGCTTTTAAAAATTTTAATTATCCTACTGGTTATTTACTCATCTGTCTAATCTGTTTTTCTTCCATGACAAGCACTGTGCCAGATGTCTGAAATATAGAAATTTTTAAGAGAGAGGTATTGTCCAGTGCATGGTCAACAAACTTTTTTCTGCAAAGGACCAGATTTTGTGTCAAGAGGCAAATCAAGGATATTATGCAGTTACTTACATAACCACTCAAAATGTAACTAATCTGAGCTCATGTGCTATAGAAAAGCAGGTTTAGGTTGGATTTGGCCACAGGCTGAAGTTTGTCAATTCCTGGTCTAGTGAGCGAGACAAGGATTAATTACACAGACATATAAATACATGACAAAAGTACATTTTGTTAAGTATAATAAAGCAAAATCATGGTTCTGTGAGGAAAGGCAAGAGGGGCTGTTACCTAGCTTGGGGTGGGAGGAGGTCAGGGAAGGCAGCTTTGAGGGAGGGTTATTTGCATTGGGTCTTAAAGGGTAAGTTTGGGGGTCAAGTTGGTGAATACTGAGGAACAGAGGAAGTAGAGCAGAGGGCACAGCATAAGTTGGAGGAACTGAGGGAAGGCCCAGGCAGTGAGTGAAGTGCTCAAGTGTGTGTGAGGCAGGGTCAGAGAGAAGGCAGGTGCTGTAGTTCATACTAAAATTGTTTTTTATTTTCAGAGCACAGAAGTATTAGCACCATGAAGTGCCTGAATGGGCAGCGCAGGATGTAAACTGGCAAGGCTTAGTAGAGAGGTAATTTATGTTTTAGTAAATGGAAAAGGAAAAATTCATTGAGTTATTAACCTGATTGCCTTTCTTTTGATTTGAAAGAAAAAAAAAAATCCCTGTTCTGCTAGACTTTGTGTAGTTGATGAGCACAAAGGATTGCAGTGCACTGGGGGAAAAGCTACATTTATTTCATGCTTGTGTAAAGCCAGGCACTACAACTTGAATGCTTAGTACCTAAAGAATATGCTATTATTTTTCTCATTTAGAGAAGAAAAAACTAAGGCATAGAGAAATTTAGTAGGTCGCCCAAGATTATACCGTAGTTCATAGGAGAGCTAGAATTGAAACCTGTGTATTCTGACTCCACAATTCAGGCTATTTGCAAGGAAGGAAGGTAGAGGTGGGAGAGAAAAGTATCAAAAAACAAGGGGAATGGATAGGGGAAATGTGATTCAGTTCCCACCCGAGATCAGCTCCTTTCAGATCAGATCTGAACCTTTCAGAAGATGTCTGTCTAAGATGGCATTTATATAGCAGATGTGTTAATGGGTTTTGATTTCCTTTCTGTATCTCTGGTAGATATAATTAAGCATTTTTTTTCCCCTGAATTTCTAGGAATCTCTGAATCCTTATGCATACAGAGATGTAAGATATTCTACAAGGTTATAAGTGTTTATTTATAACCATAAGTAAAATGTTGGAATATTGAACTAAAACTTTGAATAGTTCTTGGTTGACATAGTTAACAAATTCAGGAAATGTCATTTGAGTGAACTTCAGCCTTTGCAGCACTTTTTACATTTGTACATGTTTCTCCCTCTTTCCCTTCCCTTCTGTGTCTTGGCAAACTTCCAGATCAGTGGTTGGAAACTTTTGCTCTAATGGGCCATATTATATTTTCAGCTTTGCAAGCCAGTCTGAGTTGCATCTACTTACCCTTGCTGTTGTAGTGCAAAAGCAGCCAGATGCAACACTTAAATGAAGGATAATGTCTGTGTGCCAATAAATCTTTATTGATGAAATGGTCAGGGGGCCAGATTTGGCCTATGAGCTTGGCCTATGAGCTGTAGTTGGCTGACTTCTGTTTTAGACCCAGTATATATGTTGCAACCTAAAGCTGTGTAGCAGCACTTTTTCTTTTTTTGTAGTTCCCTCATGTTTTATTTTTGGTTCATATCTCAGTAATATCATACACTGTATTATCTTTGCAAATCTATTTGAAAAGCTGTATTTTCTCTTTTGTGGTCTTTTTTCCAAGGAAGATACTGACTTTTCTACCAATTGTCCAGTGTAGGACTCAGCAGGTGTATTTATTGGTATGTATGTTGAATGAAACAGTGGAAGATTATATTTCCCCGAAATGGCCAGAGCAATATTTCTAGTCCCATATACCCTTCTCAAAATTTGGCACTCACCTTCAAGAGGAGAGTCCCTTACTTCCCCTCTCTTTGAACCTGGGTTGGACTTTGTGACTGTCTCAATGAATAGAAGGCAGTGGAAATCATGCCCCATGATACCTGTGATATGGCTCCCATGTGGTCCACCCTCTCTCCTCTTTCTCTCAGTCTTCACAACCTTGGATCCCCAGCCTCCATGCTGAGAGGAAACCTGAATTATCCCAGATAATTCATGAAGATAACTACATGAAGTGAGAAGAACTGACACCCCTCTCCCCACCAGTTGACAGCTCTCATCAATCTTCTGACATGCAAGTCAGTGAGCGTTCAGGGATCTCAGGGAGCCAAATCCAGCCAACTGCCTGTTTTTGTAAATAAAGTTTTATTCAGACACAGTCACATGCTTTCATTTATGTATTATTAATTGCTGCTTCTACTCTACGGCAGCAGAATTGAGTAGTCATGACAGAGAGTGTATTTATGGCCCACAAAACTGAAAATACTATCTGCCTCTTCACAGAAAAATTTGCTGACTTCTGCCTCTCAGACCTAAAGTCATCCACTTGAGGCAGATGGAGTGGAGGCAGTCATTCTTCTTGTTTCCTGTCTGAACTCCTGGTCTGCAGAACTCATGAGCATCATAAATGGTTTCTGTATAATATGGTGCCATTTGAGAGAAATATGTTATGCAATCAGAGTACCTGGAACACAGATGGATATATCCAAGCTCATGTTTGTTAAAATACAAGAAGGTCTAAATCTACCCTCTTCCCTGTTCCTCATCCCCTAATACACACATCCTTTCAGACCTTTATAGTTTTCTACATCTAAGATTAAGGAACATGACCATGTATATCTCCCTTACTGTTTTAGAAATCAGGTTATATTTTCCTTCTAGAAAGCAAATATTAGAGAGGTCCTAATTAGCTTTAAGAAATCAGAAGGTTTGCTCATGTAGAAGAAGTTGAGCTTCAGTAACTATTTCCATGGATCTTATAAACCATCAAGTCTCTTTTCACATTTATTTTTGGTTGCTTAATCACAAGATTCTAATGGACAAGCAACAACCTCCAACTGCATAAGACTTATTTTGGCTCATAGTTCATGCAGATGGGGATGCCATTAAAATATCCAGAATCATGCTCTGTATTTTCTTCTTTTGCCATTCATCAAAATGAAAGGTTTTCATGAAAAGTATTAAATAAAATAAAATAAAATATATTGTAGTGCTTCCTTTGAAATGTTTTAAACATTATTAAAAATAGTGCAGTTTGAGGTAAAAGGTCAACTAGCAATAATCACTTTCTTTAACATTGATGTGATTTTTATTAAAATCACAGTTGATTTTATTAAATATCATTTGGTATCATTTCAGAAGGCTCATTTTTTACATATCATTTTGCAGCTGTCAATTGCCCAGAAGCAACAAACTTACATCTCAATTATTCTGTGCTTTATAATATTCTATGGGCTTATTTTTTTGAGAAGTCCTCTGTCCTGAAAATTTATACAGTGGAGAGATACTTAAAACATGCAAGTGCTCACACACTTTTCTGTAAGTTGCAGAGATACAGTTCTTTGTTAATTCAGATTTTTTAAAAATAAGGAGAAGTTGGATATTGTTTTCTCCTTCAGTTTCTCTTAGTTTAGAGGACTAGGGACTTACAAAATGTTCTTAAGAAGGTTATTTTCAACTTAAGTTTTCTATCTGAGTTAATCTTGCCTTCCCATGGATGAAGACAAAGAGTAGGGATGTGTGTGGGAGAGAGAGTGAGAGAACAAGTGAGTGAGAGAGCAATGCAGAACACAGACACACATTTATATTTAATTAAAGAGCTCAAATTTGAGTTGTCCTTTAGATTTTCCATGAACACCTTACAGTGCCAAACTTCTGCTTCTTCCATTACCCCTAATATCTGGTTATTGCTTTGTTCTGTGGTCTTGAGAGTAACATAAGTTATCTGTTGAGGGCAAGATAGCATTGTGGAGAAGAACAGTCTTTAGTTTTATACTTTTTGGGGTTCTAGTGCTAAGTCTGCTAGTTTTTAGCTCTTACTCTTTGGCAAGCTCTTTCAACTTTTTAAGACACAGTTTCCCTCAATCTCCATAAAATGGGGATAGCAAATACCTCATAGGGTTGTTGTGAGTATTAAATGATACACAGTTATCTTAGCATTGTGCTTGGCATATAGTGAGCCATGATAAATGGCTATTACCAATTTTTCTACCTGCACTAAGGATTAGCTATGGGCAGAAAGGATTCACTTATTTCATTAGAAGGGTCTACCTACTCAAAACTATTTCTTCTATTTTGTACTATATTGTGTATAATTTGACACCATTTTCGTGGAACATTTCCTTAGACTACAGTTTCTGAGATAGGCATTAATCAAAGTATGAATGTTACCTGGGGTGTACCACAAGTTAATATCCAGGTATATGGACTTGAAAATCAAATTAGCTACCTGTTGCTTAGGACACATTAAGATAATGAGGTTACATTTGGATTAGTAAATTTGGATTAGTAAATTTTTCTGGAAGGGCAAGTGGAGAGTGGGGTACTGTGGCACCTAGGTCTGTGTATGGCAGTGTGTTGAAAACATGGAGGAAAGAAATGTGAAGACAATTCCAACTGCTTAAAAATTTCTTAGGAAGCAGGGTGTCATGTGCATTGTTGGTATTCCACTTAGATGCTGTTGGATTCCTGTTTAACATTTTTGTGTACTCTTTCCCATATGATTTTGGTTCCAACAACCAGCACCCACAGCTTATCTTTGGAAGGCTTCCCTGAGGCTCCTTGAGCCAGTCTGCACTCATATGCCTGGGAGTTGTCTGGGTAGCCCTTAGCCAGTGACTCAGGGGTGCTCCCTGGTGAGGACAACTCTAAGTACAGTTCACAATTCAAAGTTCCCTGTTGGATCAGGATGAACATTGCCTCTGAGAGATTTTGCATGAGATCTCACTTTTGTTTGGCTTCTTCCCCTTCCTATCATGCTTATCAGGCTCCTGTGGAAACTCTTTACTTATTTTCCCTGGAAATTATTAAGAAATTACTTGCCCATAAATCCTTATCCCAAGAATTGCTTCTGGGGAACCTGTTCAAAGACAAGGTGAAAATAAATACAATTTTCTGTTACTTAAATGTTGAAACCAGGAGGGAATTTCACCTGTTTAGAGAGAGATAAATGATAGACTGATCAGATGTTTCATGAGGATGTAAGAGGAATAGCTGATGGTCTGCTGTAAAAAGATCTTCAAACAAAGAAGTTGTTCAACTGTCCTGCATAATAAACTTATGGGTACTTAAATGATGGGACATAGAGCAAGGGAGAAATCAGGAAGATGGAGAAAGAAGAGATGGGACCAGAAAACACAGAGGATCAAACAAAATCCCTGCTGGAGTTTTGTACCATATTCTACCAAACAGGGATGTCATGCATGCAATTCTAAGGTATTTGCTGTAAAACAAACTTCTGTGTCTTCCTCCTGCTGCTTTACCACCCTTGGTCTGCCATATACATAGCCCAGTGCTAGTGGAATTGGGGGGAGTAAAGAAAATAGGAGGTGATATCCATTATGGAGAGTCTTGGAGTAAAAATACTGCAGTAAAGAGATCTATAAACTAATTTCTTAGAATCAAGAATTTGTAGCCAGAGATGATTAGAAGAAATATACACACCATCTCCCAAATTTCCAAAGCATTATAGACAGTAGTCAGGTGTCCCATCATTCATTAGATGGAGCTCCAATTAATTTTATTTCAATTGTAGAGGTCTGGGTGAACCCAGCTGACATCTGGGTTCTGATTGCTTCTCTGTTATGTTGAGTGACATATAGTTAGCTCTGCAGGAAGTAAATATTTCTAGTCTTTTAACCTCAAAGCATTTCTTTCCACCTGTTTTTCATTGGCCCAACCTTAGGAAAGGGCTAAAAATACAGTAAAAGAAAATTCATTTATTGATAGTCTGTAAAGGTCAGGGGAAAAGGCTTGGATATATCCCCTTAGCACATGAAGGGGAAAATATGAGTGGGATTTAATTACCATGGAACAAGTTAAGTACCTCATTCTGCTCTTGAGAACAAAAGGCCACTTAGAGGTTTCTAACTCTAGACACTTACAAAGTAAACAGGATAACTTCCCATAGGCAGTTAGTGTCTGCCATTCTGGAAGAGAAACTGTGATACAAGTGTTGGTAGAAAAGAATGAAAGGAATGTCCCCAGGGGTCACAAATACTCTTATAATTGGGAGTAATAATCACTTTCTTATTCCACAGCGTCCTCATCTGGCCACTGAGCAATTTCTCTTCCCTCTCCAATCTACTTTATAAAGTTGTCATGAAAATCAAAGAATGTGTGGATGGATGAGGCCCACATCATAACAGCCCAAAAAAGGTGGTCAGAAGGTAGTTTTTAGTGGTATTGCTGATTCTTGCTAGCGTAAAAATTTGTTCATAGAATTTTCTTTAGTCTCTTTTTCTTCCCAAAATTATTTTCTAATTTGTGTCATAAATTGTCTTATCCCCCTTCTGAAGATGCTATATCTATACTTACACATCCATATTGATATATTTTAACGTGTTGTATATTCTATGAAATTTTTAAAACATTATAGAAATTAAAGCACACAGTGATGGCTAAGTGCACATGCCTGAAATTTCTCCACCGAAGACTACTTCTTAAAGGTTATTTAAGAAACATCTGATAAGTTATAATACCTCTTATCAGGAAATATATAACTCATATGCTATCCACCCACTTGTATACCAGTGGACAATATAGCTGTTGATCATAACATTTCTTCCTACTGAGTCTAAATGGAATCTCAGAGCCTTTCTCAACTCTGGAAATGAGATCATGGTCAGAGTTGGTATTTGAATGGAATATCATTTGCATTTCCTATCCTAAAGCTTTTCAACTCTACACTAAAGCATGAATGGGTTTTTAAATCTTTATCAACATGAGAGCTAGCTAGAAGCATTTTACAGCAGGAAAGGGAAAGACAATAGATAATTTTGACTTCAGATGGGGTGAGGAGCTGCAAAGTATTCTATACTGAGATGATGCTCTAAGGATAGAAGGACCTTATAAAGGGAAAAGAGGAAGGTCAGGATAACAAACTTCCATTACTTCTTACTTCAGAGCTGCACTGACCAGTATGGTAGCCTGTAGGTCTACGTGGTTACTGAGCACTTGAAATGTGTCTTGTCTGAATTGAAATGTGCTGTGTCAAATACATACTGGAATTTGAAGACTTAAAATTTTAAAAAATATAAAAAAAGCTTATTAATAATTTTTATATTGATTACATTTAAATCATAATAGTTGGGGCATACTGGGTTAAATACTGGGACATACTGGCTTAATTTCATCTCTTTTTTGCTTCTTTAAAATGTGACTACCTGAAAATTAAGATTATGTATGTGCCTTGGGTTGTATTTCCATTGGATAGCCCTGGTCTACAGCATGGATTTTTTTTTTTTAAAGACTTTATTTATTTATTTGACAGAGAGAGACACAACGAGAGAGGAAACAGAAGCAGGGGGAGTGGGAGAGGGAGAAGCAGGCTCCCCACTGAGCAGGGAACCCGATGCGGGGCTCCATCCCAGGACCCTGGAATCATGAACTGAGCCAAAGGCAGACACTTAACGACTGAGCCACCCAGGCACCCCTACAGCATGGATTTTTACCTGGGTCCAGAGATCTCTAAAAGGATTCATGCAGAGGGTTTTAGAAGACTGACAGATCTCTGGAATTTTATGTACCATGTATATGCATCTGTATATGTGGATTTTTCTGAAAGAATATCATTAGATTTTTATCAGGCTTTAAAATACCAAATAAGTTTAGTTACCACTGGTTTAGTCTTTCATGGAGGGATATAAGACCTTAAAGTGGAATTTTAGAGGGCAAAATGCAGACCTTTCCCCATTCTTAAAAACCCTTAGAAAAAAATCTAAGATTCATTATCATTGGGTTGAGGATATACTCTTGATGAACACAGTAGCTGGGTACCTTGTTCACAATTTTTTCCCCAGGACCTGACATTCATTGTTGGCATCCAAAAAATATTTAGGCATTTACTGAATTTGAGATCATTACCTGTGAAATTTTTTTTAAAGATTTATTTATTGATTTGAGAGAGGGAGTATGAGTGGGAGAGGGACAGAGGGAGAGGGAAAGAATCTCAAAAAGACTCCCTGCTGAGCAAGGAGTCTGACACGGGGCTTGATATCAGGACCCTGAAATTATGACCTGAACCAAAACCAAGAGTCAGACAGTTAACCAATTGAGCCACTCAGGGACCCCAGATCATTACTTATGAAAATTTAAAGGTCATTATTTTTTTTTGCATAAATACTAAGCACAGTTTTGGAATAAAAATGATACCTTGGAATATATTTAGCAAACACATTTGCCTCAGGCCAATTCATAGAACCTAAGATTGGAAACAATGATATGAAAGTAAGTAGTTTAATTGTGAGGTAACCCAGGAAGCACAATTAGGGGAGTGGTGAAGTGAGGCAGGCATGGGAAGGAACCTACTTCAAGGTCAATTAATGAGCAAGTTATTGCTGTGGGTCCTCTGTGACATTGTGTAGATTGCATCTCAGAGTTGTTCCATGTGAAGGGTAAGGATGCAGTTAACTCCTGTGTGTCATTGGTTGAAGGCCTTTCCTGGAGTCATATACTTCCCAGATCTTCTGTCTGCTCCCTGTGAAGCCTGAGCATCTTTCTACAGCCAAGGAAAGCCCTCAGGCTTAGAGTTATGGCCTCATGAACTTAGAAGCTGTCTACAAGTTTGGGAAGAGTAGGTGCCAAGAGGATGTGGGCAAGATACCAACAGCTTAAGCTAAGTGTTACAAGGGGGGAGTGTATCTGGAAGAAGTTGTTCTTTAATTATATAGCAATGGACAGTGTTTATTATAGGATAATGATCTTAATCCAAAGGACTTGGAAAATTGTGCATATGGGAATTTCATGAAAATGCTTATCTGCCTTCTGGGGATTAAAGAAAATTAATGCTATTTCTATACCACAGGCTGGTTTATGTTCGGATCCATCCAAACTAATGTTGTTTTTCAACTACTGTAATATGAATGCTCATAGGAAAATGAATCTTTGAGTGCTATTGAAAAACCATTCAAAAAGCTACAATTACTGTGAAACAATTTGGCAAGGGTAGGGTTTGTTGGGGGAAATGAAGAGCAGTTTTGAGGCCGAGAATTTTGTATTTCCCCACAAACAAGTTTAATGAAAAGTAAAATTATTTCTTCTCTTTGGCCAAGTTAAAATGTTTAAGTGTTTTCTATGAGCAGTAAGTGCAAATTTTCTGATAGATCACAATGTTTCCTCTTCCAAAATCCATTCTCCACTAGAAAAACCCAATTATTAGGATGAAAGTGGTATATAAGTAGAATTCTTTTCACATTGTGTATTGGAAATTTGAAGGAAAGCACTCCTCAACATATTTTTAAACCTGGAGAAAGACATAGCTGTCCTTTATTGAACTATTTTATTTATTTTCAGGAATACTCTGGTCATAGTCTTTCAAAGGCACAAACATGAATTAGATGAGCATAAAGTCTTTGCTACAAACAGGGCTGTTCAAATTTTTAAAAAAGTAGTTGTAGTACAGTTAATATACAGTGTTATATTAGTTTCAGGTGTACAATATACTGATTCAATAATTCTGTACATTACTCAGTGCTCATCATAAGTGTACTCTTAATCCCCTTCACCTATTTCACCCATCCCCCACGCTACTGTCCCCATCAATTCGTTCTCTATAGTTGAGAATTTGGTTTTTGGCTTGTCTCTTTTTTCCTTTGTTTGTTCATTTTGTTTCTTAAATTCCACATGTGGGTGAAATCCTATGGTGTTTGTCTTTCTCTGACTGATTTATTACTCTTAGCATTATACCTTATATCTAACCATATTGTTGCAAATGGCAAGATTTCATTCTTTTTTTATGGTTGAGTGGTATTCCACTGTGTATATATATACCACATCTTCTTTATCCATTCATCTACTGTCAGACATTTGGGTTGCTTCCATATCTTGGCCATTGTAAATAATGCTGCAATAAACATAAAGGTGCATATGTCTTTTCAAATTACTGTTTTCATATTCTTTGGGTAGATACCCAGTAATGGAACTACTGGATCATGTGGTAATTCTATTTTTAACTTTTTGAGGAACCTCCATCCATACTCTTTTCTACAGTGCCTGCACCAGTTTGCATTTCCACCAAGAGTGCATGAAGGTTCCTTTTTCTCTACATCCTCACCGACACATGTTATTTCTTATGTTTTTGATTTTTAGGCTGTTCAAACTTTTGATTTGACCTATAGCACTATATTTGTAGAATGCAGTAGAGTGGGATGATAGAAAATGACCAATAGCATCTGATTTGTAATTTATTTTCCTGTAAGCAAATTATAAAATGTAATTTCTCTGATATTATAAATTTACTCAAATTAGAATGTTTACAGTATTCCTTTTTTTCTTTAATGACCTTTTACTGGGTATGAGCTAGAAATATCTAAGTAGTGTTATGAAATTACTTAAACTCTTTATTATCTTTCTTTTGCTCTCCTGATAAAACTTCAAAATCTCTAGCCTTGTCTACAAGGCTTATACTCTTGCTCTTACCTTTTTCTGTGGCTTCATCTTATGACTATCTTCATCTTGACTATACTTCACCTTCTGGACCTTCTCTCTGTCACTCTCTCTTCTCAGGGTCCCTGTGTATGCTCTATCTTCTGTTATTCTCCACCCCCTTCTTCCTACTCATCTTCCTATTTGCCTGCCCCTTCCATCTGGCCACCATCTTGTTGGAACACACTGCACTTTCCTTTATGGACCTTAACACCTTTGAAGTTACATAGTTATTTGTAAGATTATTTAATGTTTGCTTTTCTCCCCCCACAATGACTATTCCATTCAAAACCTGTCCTAGTTCATCGTACAATGGTCAGCATCAAGTAGATACTATTATTATTTTTTTTCATGGTCAGACTTTGAACTTTATTTCAGTGGTGATGAGACACCATTGGAGGATTTTTTTTTTTTGATGTAGTGTTCCATGATTCATTGTTTGCATATAACACCCAGTGCTCCATTCAATACGTGCCCTCTTTAATACCCATCACCAGGCTAACCCATCCTCCCACCCCCATCCCCTCTAGAACCCTCAGTTTGTTTCTCAGAGTCCATAGTCTCTCATGGTTCATCTCCCCCTCCGATATCCCCTCCTTCATTCTTCCCTTCCTACTATCTTCTTCTTCTTTTTTTTTTTTTTAAACATATAATGTATAATTTGTTTCAGAGGTACAGGTCTGTGGTATTATTAAGTTTTCAGTGAATTAAGAAACAAACGGATGACTTAAGAGATGTTGATCAGTTTATCTTCTTATTGTCTATGGGTCATTATAAATTTTATTTGACTTAAACATGGTGTCTTCCCTGTCCTGTGAAGGCTTAGTCAGTTTTACCAAATCATAAGTTGTCAGATTTGCCCTTCAGGAAAAGTCTCATAGGTTTATCCTTGAGGTCCATCTTTATTATTTACCTCACTGGCCGAATTGTTCATTTTGTAATGGTTCAGATACCTTGTTTCACTCTTTTTCCATGTGGGCACTGCCTTATCATCCTTGTCCTGGAATAATGTCCATCTCATATCACCATTTGTTGAATGAATGAACAAGAAAGGGAGGCTGAACTTTCCAAACTCATATATCATTTACAGATTTCTCTGTCTTCTGATAAACTTCCAAGTTTTAGATTAGGCCAAGTAAGGAATTAATCATTCATTTACTTTGATTTCTTCTAGAGACAAAGAGTTAATGAAGGGAGTTTGCTTCAGGGGTGTATGCCCTGGATGTCTAACAAGATCATCAGTGCTTGAGGGACTCAAGCTCAACCATGGTACCTAGAAGGACAGTCAGCTGGAGAGAAATCATCAGGGTGAGGATGTCTTGTCATTGACTTAATGAAGGAGATAATCCAAATGGAAAATTCAGGATGAATAGAAATGACCACATTAAACCTGCATAGATTTCTATTATGGAGACTATTTATCTGTTATACATCATCTCCTCTCTTTTTAATGTGAGATCAGTGTTAGTTTTTGGCTTTCCACCTCTTCACTCTGTATTATTCCCACTATAGGACACTCAGTAAATTCATAAAATAATTATTTTAGTGCAATCTGGAATTTGCTTCTATAAATTTTAAGTTAAGAATTTCAGTTCTTTCAGCAAAAAGTTAAAATCTTTTTATTTTTTTTCCCTAACAAAGCATTTTTTTTTTTGTTACCCTGAAATTTTTGGATAATGCAACCGGCAGCACTTTACTTGAGCCAGGTGTAGGCTCTGTCCCATCATGATATCTGAATCTCTGTCTGTTTAATCCATCCATCCATCCATCCATCCATCCATCCATCCATCCATCCATCCATCCATTATATGTAGGTGTCTAAACTGTATTCAAATGGAAATGTTTTGACTAAGATAATAAGTTATTGAGAAAAACATTTAATGTGGGTGATTTTCTGCTCGACATCCTTCCTTTCTTGGGACAAGTTCTGTTTATCCTTCAATTCTGTCTTATGATTTTATGTTCTTTGCCACTTCCTTAGTCAAAACTACCATCATTCTGTATCAGGGCTACTCTCACAACCATCTGATTACTCTCATCCATCTGTGCCTCTCTCTAATCTGTTCTCAGAACTAAATCCAGAGGGACATTTTCAAATTTCAAATTCCCTCTTGTTATTTCCTTTGCCTAAAATGTTTCCAAGCTTTCCCATTTCACTTAGAATAAAGTTCAAAAACCAATTTCTTCAACCACTTTGTTCACTTTGTGCCCCATGTTGCAGCCATGCAAGCTTCCATTCTGCTCTTGAGCTTTTGCATATGCTGTTTCCTTTGCCTGGAATGGTTTTTCCTCTGATCTTCACCCAGCTTACTCTTATTCACCTTTAGATCTTAGCTTAGCCATCAATCACCTGACTAGAATTTGCTCCATCACATACACATTTGTCTACTCTCCTCCGGGAGTACTTTATAGGATATATATATACTTGAAGTTTTGTATTTGTATGGTTATTTGATTAAATCTCTCTCCCCACTAAAATGGATGCTGCAAGAGGTCTAAGACAGAGACTTTTGTGGCATTCTCCTGGAGTATAGCGCACAGCCCTATGAATGGCACATACATATTTGATAAAGCAATGAAGTTTACTCCCATAGAGAAATCTAGGCCATCATGGGATATAGGATCCTAAAGAACATTTCAAGGAATCCTAGTTCATATGCATCAAGTTAACCATCTTTTTGTTCTGATTGGATATTCCATACCAAGCAACTGAGATTCTCCCTTGTTTGTAATCTAGTTTCTATCTGGAGACTTACTTTGATGTACTGGAGGCTCTGCTTTGATAATCTCCCTTGTATCTCATGAACTGAGTATGGAGAAACTACCTTGTCCCCATCACTCCAATCAAAGTCCATGAGTGTCCCTTAACCTCAGCCCAATGGTTGAAGGCCTGTTGTCTATTGTAGAAACACCCTTTCTTGACCACTCTGTCTGCTACTCCTTGTTAGACCCTTCTTTTGCAGGAATTCTCATCTGTCAAACTTTTAGGATGTCATACCAATCCCATTAGCTGGATTTCTTCTAGTTTTCATTGCCAAAGCTGAAGCTTCCAAATATATGCACCATCCTGGAAAATAAACCCCTTTTCCAAATCCCAAGAGTGCCAGGAATGGCCTGGTTTGCTGTCAGCTGAGCTCCACATCTGTCAAAACATGCTTCAGATTCTTCATTTGTATCACGTTTTAATAGTTTTTCTGCAAGTCAACATGACATTCATTTGGACTCATCCAAAAAGAATTGCATGTTCTCTTTGATGTTTGCATTTTCCAGAATAAAGGACTTTCTCTCCCTTAATTTCTACTTTTGGAATCCTAATGAACATCAAGTTTTAGAGACAGTGACCTTGTTTTGAAGTGTAGGAATTAATTACTTTAACATGTCACTGTTAAAGGAAGTATCAGGACTCTGTTCTTACTCATAATTGCCATCAACTAAAATCTCACAAAAATTATATAAATTTCTTCTAACAAAATGACCTGCCTTTTTTTTTTTTTTTATGTGCAGAGAGTGTTTCATGCTGATCCTGGGGCAGTTGCATCAATATCACTTGAGTTGGAGGAAGATGATTCTTAAAAGTCCATATTCCAGGTACTGCCACAGACCCAATGAAACAGAATCTACAGGGAACTTTGAATCTGTATTTTAAACAGAGTATTCCAATGAATCTTGGATACATTAAAGTTAAAAAAAAACAACAACAACTTTTTTTTTTTTTTCATTGAGCACTTAAATCTGGGGAAAAAAAGAGCTGGCACCCCTGACATAGACCTGTGCATTTGTTTGTTTATTATATGGACTATACTGATATAATAAGTACATTATAAATAATACCTTAAAAGTAGACATTTTAAAAGGATGAGAGAAAAGGTTAGTAGAAACAAAAACTGTATTTGCTTGACATATTCCACAGTAGATCATTCTGCACACCCCATAGGATATAAGTATTTTACTTTGGAAACTACCTCCAGGATTGCCTTGTGTCCTATTCTAGCAGAAAATTAAGCTAGCACACCTAGCTTAGATGTGCACCAGGATCAACTGAGGTGTGGAGAACTTTAATGAATGAATTGGGCATACAAGAAACAGTTTAAAATCCCATATGAATTGGGAGGTCAAAGGTGACACAGAAACATTGCTGATGGAAGGATTGTATTTGAAGAACAAGGGAGGGAAATCAAACCACACCTTGCAAAGCTGAGCCAGTATGCTGTCTTATGTGCACCCCCACTGTCTTTCCTGGCCCCCTGTATTATGCTGCTCAAAGTGTATGTAGTCAGAGGCCCAAAGCCAAACCATGAACTGTTACTGGCCCATGATAAGATGAGTACAGAAATTGAGAGTAAGTGTTTAGAAATGTTTAGAGCAACATCTAGTAATTCATACTTTCTGTATTTTACAGAAGTATTGGTCTGTAGCAGATTGGGGATTAAACAAAAACTGCTGGCTGTCCCCTCTGGGTAGTTTTTTTTTTTTCTTTTTAAGATTTTATTTATTCATGACAGATAGAGAGGGAGAGAGAGAGGGGCAGAGGCAGAGGGAGAAGCAGGCTCCCCACGGAGCAGGGAGCCCGATGCAGGACTCGATCCCAGGACCCTGGGATCATGACCTGAGCTGAAGGCAGACGCTTAACCGACTGAGCCACCCAGGCGTCCCCGCTCTGGGTAGTTTGAGAAGCATTCCTGAGGTGATGCATGAGGCTGAATTCTCCATCTTCTTGCCTTCTTTGTGGTCACTAGAGGCCAAAATACAGGCATCTGCCTTTCTTACCTGAAGGAGTTGCCTACCTTGGCCTATTAGAGGAGACTGGTACCAAAAGAGCTCTTGTGAGCTTACATAAGAATAAAAAAAAAAAAAGAAAGAAAGAGCTCTCGGGAGCTTGGATATTCACATGACCATGCTGGGACTTCTTTGTTGTCCATAAATTGAGATAATGGAATCAGACACTCAACACAATGTCTTGGGTTCTATTTTTCTATCATCATGTGAGGGAATGAGTGTCTCCTTTCTTTGTAGCTGCGTCTCCCCCAGGAAAGTCAGGATTACAACCAATGAAGCACATATCCTGACTGTCAGAGTACAGGGAATTTTTGAAGAAAATTAGTAGCCACATTGTGATTGCATCATTGGCCCTGCTCCTGATGACATGAAGACAGATTTCTCTTCTTGGATTTCTACCTAATTACATATTGCATACTTGGCTATAAGGGAGAAAGGGCCAGGGTGGTATAGCTATTGAGGGCAGTAAATGTGGGATGAGGTAACATTGGGTCAGACCCTAGCTTGGTGACCTAAAAGCTAATGATACAACTTTTCTGAGCTCAGTTTCTTACTCTGTTCAGTGTGCAATTGATTCTTATCTAGTAGGGTTTCAGTGAGGATTAAATGAGATGATTTTTGTAAAGCACTTGAAGGCTTAGAGAACATTTTAAAATACATTGTATAATTATTTCCATGCTCTTTTGTTCACTAAATAGTTGAGTACCTGCCATATGCTGTGGATTATACTAATTATTGAGTTAAATCAATCATGATTCCAGTCCCGGAGAAGCTTATGATACAGTCAACACCAAAATACATACCTTACTTTCAGTGTGCTTCATATGTCCAGCCAGACTGTAAACTCCATATAGTCAGGGAGCATGTCTGAGCCATCTCTGAATCCACAGTGTGTAGCCTAGTGCAGACACATAGAAAGTGTTTAAGAAATCTGTGTTGAACCGAACTGTGAACTCTATTACATTACCAGTCTTGGTCTGACTTCATGCAAGGATTCAAACACAAGTCATCTATTTAGAAAATGATTTCAAGTAACAACCATAGGGGATTGGAGAAGTAAGAAAGAACAGAGAAGGAAGCCAATAAAAGGTTTTTTGTTCTAAAGTACACTTATCCCTAGGGCAACTGGCACATAATCCTGCTGGGGACATGTTGGGAGGTAGAGGGACAAGAGATTTGGGTTATTTATTCATCAGCCATGACAGGTTGAGAGCTTCTTTGGGGTCGGTATTAATCTTCCAGTGCTTCTGGCTCCAATAATGGCAGAAAAAGTCCCCAGGCACAGAATCACAGGGACTGGCAGTTAAAAGTCTTCATGCTTGCAAGGAACTGGTAAATGTCAAAAAAGCAAGGGTAGGACACCCATCCCTTCACTTTGCTTCTCAACTGATATCCCAGAAAATTTCCATGCTCAGTCTTTCCCCTCTTCTTCACATTGAGAATATCTGCAATATATTTATGGCTGAACTCATGTCTGCCATCTTCTCTAAGTCTTTTCTGAGCATTCTCACTCACACTGATTCCTTCCTTCTCCCACCTACTTTTCCCCCTTATTATTATCTTTTTAATAGCATTTCCTTTAGCACAGACACAGAGAAAGTTATTTTAATGCTGTGTAGGTGTCTCACCCTCCCACTTCAGTGTGAACTCTGGAGGACAGACCCCAGGATTTATTCATCCTCTGTTCTTGCTACATTGCCCAGAACAAATGAGGCTACAGTAAATTGAATTTGTGACCAAATTTAACTTTAGGTAAACAATTTGGGATTTGAGCTACTCTGCATGCACTTTTTCTAGCTGTATCTTCTGCTCTGACTTGACTAAACTAATTCACAATTTTGTTGATTCCAAAGTATTTCAATAAGAATAATAAATATAATCACCACAATGGTAACTTCCACTTATCAATAAACACTGTGTGCCTGGCACAGTGCATTTAATATATTCTCTCATGTAATCCTCCCAAAAAAGTAGTGTCACCACTTTTCAGATGAGGAAATCATTTAAATCATTACCTAAGATCATATAATTAGCAGAAGATTGTAAGTGTAAACTCAGGACTTTCTCAAGTATAAGAAACAAAAAGAAATGCTGAAAATAACTAATTCATTGATTCTTTCACCACTCAGTCCAGTTGTCCAACTAAGGAAACACCCAAAGTCACTGAGTTTATGTTGTCTTTAGACTTGGCTAGTCAAAGACAATGAGACTCATTCTTGGGAGACAAAATGCAAGAACTGTCTTGGGGACCTTCAACATCTAAGTCACCTTCCTCTTTTCTCTGTCTTCCAGTCCTCCAAATCCAGGGACACTCCATCTAGTTGAAAGACTACAAAAATCATTTAATCTCCATAATCGTTGGTTAATCGCCTACAATGCCTAGACATTGGTATTCATAAACACAGAAAAACATATTGTTGTAACATCTACAAAATATTCCTTATACATGTTGGGAATATTTCCCCCCTGTCCCTGAGGCTCAGCCTAAATGAAACAGACCCTCTTTTGTCCTTGGCTTTCCTCTCTCCCTTGTACATTCTCTCCCAGCCCCCTCTACACATGGAGATTCTTGTGTTCTCCAATCCACGGTCCCTGCCAGGACCTCAACTCTTAAAAGGCAAAGCTTAGAAGAGAGATTTTGTTGCTGCTTGTCCTTCCCTTCCTTGAAGCAAAGAGTAATGATGATAGCCTTATCTAGTTGAATGGAGGAAGGGCTCTTGGGCATAAGGTAATACAAGATAAAAAAACTGAAAAGGAAAAGCCCATGTATATATGCTTTTAAATATGTTAATGTGTGTGTGAACATGAGTGTGTTAAATCTTTGATAACTTAGTGCCATTTATTGTTTTTTTTTCCCCATGCCAACAAATAAAATTATTGGTCCTCCTTATATTGGGTACAGAATGAAAGGCAAAAGTAATTCAACAAAATCATAAACTGCTTAATTTCAGTTTTGTGTGGCTTGTTGAACTGTTGTAGAGCCAGCTGCTTTTTTCCCCAGGCCTTATTTTTGTACTGTTCTACCAGCATGGAAATGCATTGACCCCAAATGTTTTCTAAGTATGGAATTTGGAGTTCAATCTTGTCTGAAATTTCATTAGAACACTGTCTGATTAGCCTGAATCAGAAACTGCCTTCCAAATAGTGTATTGGAAAACATTAGTGAATTGTCTAGAATTTTCTAAAAGGAAGACATAATTTATTGATTGTCTTCTGAGGATTTTTCATGTTGCAATAAATAGAGAATTATAGTGGCCTTGTTTGAATAACTGTAATTAAGATCTCTTTGTTGTTATGGTGATAGACCCCTATTTACTAGATTTTTTAATAGAAAAACCCGCCTTGGCAAACTCTTATGTATGAGGAATCACATATGAGGAAGATATGCCAAGATGATTTTATTTCTTATTTTTTTAAACATGTTTTTAAAAATATTTTATTTTTTATTTTTTCTTAAGTAGATTCTACACCCAATGTGGGGCTCAAACACATGACTCCAAGTTCAAGAATCATATGTTTTACCAACTGAGCCAACTAGGCACCTGCTGGGATGATTTTAAAAATGAAGTGGTATACATGGTTTGATTTTTTTTTTTTTTTTTTTTTTAGCTGCTGTATATGGAGAAATTTGTTTCAAATATAAGTATAAAGATTTTCTGTGTGTAAGTCAAGCCTTTGAAGTTGGCATTTTTTAGCCCATTAATCTGTAATACTGCATGGGAACAATTTGAAAATGACAGTTTAGTTGTACCTCACTGTATTGTATTCAGTGACTAAGAAGAAAGACCTGTCACTACCGACCCCCACGCACATTTGCCCACTACCTGGGCACACCACACACCTGGGCACACATTCCTCTTTCAGGACATCTTCAGCACAGGACCCGGGTGAGCATTTCTACTGAGATGATAGCAGTCCTAGCTCTCAATCTCTATCACAGGCATATTTTTGCACTGGTTTTATCCACCCAACATTAACGGCTGTTTTTAGAACCATTGACATTTACCTCATCAGGGGCACATTAATTGAATGCTTACCAGTGCTGAGCTTGGTGTGTTCATTGTTTCATTCAGTAGTTATATGCATCTTGGGTTGGCAGCTACTGTTATGATAGATACTTTGTAGATGAGAAAACTGATGATCTGAAAACTTAAATGACTTGTTCTGGGCTACACAACTGATAAGCAAGTTGAGTATCTTGTGCTCTCAAACCCTCTGCCATTTTGCTTTGGTATAATTACCTAAAGTGTAAAGACAACACCCAAGCTCCTTTATAGTCTGTCTATGACCTATCTTCCCTACCTTGTCTCTCAAACACACTTACACATTTTCTTGCTGCAGTTTGTGAGATAACTGTCATTTGTATGTATATAGACTTATTTATGTTTTCATAGAGCAAGAATATCTGGATTTGAGTCATCTTTGGTAAGATAGTTTTCCAGTGAGGGAAAGGAGTTCAGAGCAAGGTTACTGTGGGTTACCATTCTTATAACCATTGCTATTCCACCTCTTTTCTACTGAAATTTTCACCTTATTTACGCTTCTCTTATGGATAGGTGTTTCAGAGTTTCCAGGGTGAATGTTACTGGTAACTGAGGTGGTAAGGAAAAGGTATTCAAATTTTGGGTAATGAGATATGAAAATAGCTGAGTAGGTTTCCTTTTCTCTTAAAAGGAATGTGTAATATTGTAGGCTTGGTAAATTACTTTAAAAAATACATCAGCATAAGAAGAGTTATGAGTTTGTGTGTATGTGTGAGATAACCTTTTTTTTTTTTTCTTTAAGAGAGAGAATGAACATGCATGCAAGGTTAAGGGCTGAGGGAGAGGGAGAGAGAAAATTTTAAGTAGGCTCCACACCCAGCCTGAGGTGGGGCTTGATCTCATGGCCGTGAACCAAAATCAAAGTGTTGTTTGCTTAACTGACTGAGCCACTTAGGCACCCCAAGATAACTTTAATCTATACCTTGACATGCCCCTAAAAGAAATCCACACTATCAAGGGGACTATGTAATTAATTCAAATATTGTTACTGAAACGTATATATGAAGGTTTGTTAGTTATTAGAGGAGATTTTGGAAATATCCTTCATTGGTGATTGGCATGTTTGGTTGAGAGATGTTACAAGCTCCTTCACTGGTGCGTGAACTTGGTAAAGAAACTAGACAGTCCGTAGGTCTCAAAACCTTGTGATAGGATAAAAGAGCTACATCTCTGTTCTGTATCCCATCCCTAACATCATAGAAAATTCTGTTTTGACTATACAGTTGGCTGGTCATGCCTTCAAAATATTTTTGAGTTTACCACCTTGGAGAGAAATTGTCACATGAGGTCCTTATCAGAATGACTGAAAACAGAACACAGGGACCTAAAAACTTTTATAACTATTTTTGTGTGCCTGGTTAGTAATACTGAGTTATAACAGCTCTGGGCTAACCCAGGTTGGGATTTCTTGTTATTTAAGGTTAAGTGTTTCTCATGGGTTAAGCCAAATTTGCTTGGGTTTATTTGCAGCCAAAACCATTCTGATGTATTGTTTCTATGAGCAGCATTGACTACATAATTTGTGGGGCTCAATGCAAAATGAAATCAGGTCTCCTTACTAAAAAGTCATTAAGAATTTCAAGACAGTGACAATAGAATATTAAACCGAGAGAGATCCTCCTAAGTACAGGGTCATGTGCAAGCCCCACCTGTGAGGAGCTTGGGTGGGATGTTTCCCAGCCAACCCAAGGGGGAAAAATAAATTGCTAGGAAATCACTCTTTGGGAATTATAATTTTTATTCCCTCTTGCCCCGAGGATGATTTCTGAACTAGCCTTGCCTAAAGGAAGTAAACCAAGTGAGAAGGAATAAAAACAGCTGTTCCCAATCTTTTAAAATGTTATGCCTCTTTTTTTTTCAAAAACAATCATTTTCCTAGGTTGACCAGATGGAGCAAATGTAAGCTATCTTAAAATCTAGTGTGCCTCAGCCTCTTGGTTAAAATCTATTATCCTCAGCCTCTCAGAAACCTGAGCAACTTATATCTCTTTGCCTCATAAAGACCTACCATTCTTCTAATAAGGTATGAAAAGCAGGAACTACACAATTAACTTCATGAGTACCATTTGGGTTACCAGCTTTAGGTAGAGATTATAAGAGGCTAATTTTTATAGCCTAGAGTAGACTTTCAGCTAGAGCATCTTCTAGAGGGATAAAACAATAAGATTAGTCATGTAGGTGAGCTTAAAGAAGGCAAATAAAGCAGTGCAAAACTCAACACCATTTTATACTTCAGTGTTTGTAGGCTTTAAGTCCCTATTTTGAAAGGTATAGATTGGTCCTTGTATTGACCTGTTAACTTGAGGATCATGATCCTCAGGATCTGAGGAAGTTAAATGATTTAATAAATTGAATCTGGCATTTTTCCTAAGGCAAAATTAACTATTTTTAAATCCACAGAAGCTGCAGTGACTCCTTGGTAGGTCTGAAACCAAGAGCTATCAGTTGTGGTGATAGAGCAATTAACATCCTTATAACTTTAGAGGGTCTCCCAATGTCCTAACCCTGACATTCTGGTAATAGTTCCTTTGGTATCACCTGCTTGAGCAAAAAATCATGACAAGGAATACTGTGAATTCCACATATTAAATATAAAATATTTGCACACATTTGAAATAATGTGCCTATAAGTGCAAAAGGTGGTATTAGTTCTGCAGAAAGTTTGTGATGTCCACATGACTTCAGTAGCATTTATGGTCAAGGCAAAGGCTTTCAGGTTGAGGGAGGAAAGTCTGTCCAGGGGGTAGAGTCCAGAGGGGGAGATTAGATGTGATGAAGGCAGTAGGTATCAAGGGAGAGGAGGCAAGACTCAAGAGTTTGTTTTCTAGCTAACACTTCCAAGTAAGGAAAGCTTTCTCAATTCAAATTAGAATAATTGTATACCTTCTCCCTCCCCGCCCCCCCCAAAAATATCGCTCAGTTCCTTGTAGAGACAAATTCATCCATTTATTATTCTGAAATACATCTGAGGCTTTCCTACTTCACCAGTTGCTTTTCTCATATTTTCTCTTCAGAAATTCCTTATATATCCATTCTGGGATAGTTCTAATAATTATGAAAATTGAGGTCATAAGCCATCCTTTCTGGGAAACCTCTGAGCTAGCATTTATTTTGCATAAGAACTGCATTTTCTTGTTTGGATATAACTGTCCCTCTATCTTCCTGTGCTCCATTTTAAGGATGCTCATTTTATGCTCCTAAGTAGACTAACTTCCTTGAAGAAAGGGACTCCATCTTATGTGTTGTTGTATGACCACCAGCTCTTGGACTGATGTTCCTATGTGCCAAGTACTCTGTAATAATTTGTTGATTTTTGTTTGATGCCTAGAGATTAATGTGCATTATGGATTGCTTACATCAGGTTATGAAAATTAGACTAGTACAAAGACATAAAGTTCTGGGTGGAAGGATCTTAATTGTGACCCCTGGGAAGGGAGTGTTTGAGACAGTATAGTTAGATACATAAATAATTCAACGGAGAAATAGAGAGGTAATTAAAAGGCAAGTTAAAAAGAACATTGTGAAATTAAATGACTAATTTCCAGTACAAAATAATCTCACTTCACTCTACTTTGTTATGATTAAATCCTCAGTACCTAAACCAGTGCTTGGCAGGTGCTTATTAAGTATTTGTTGAATGAGTGAATAATGAATGAATGAGTGCATCAGAATGCTAGGAGCTGCTGGTAAAACCACTAACTCATGTGTTGCTGAGTCATCTGAACATCTTCAATCAAACCTATGTTTTCCCTACAATAAATTAAAGGGGTTGGGTCACAATCTTCTCAATGTCTTTGAGATCTTTCCCATGATCATTATGATTTCATATCGCAACACCAACCATCATGATTACATGATTTGTAGAGTGTTCTAAAATAACCCCTCCTGCTTGTCAGAGTGGCTGAGATTTCACAGTTAAAAGGAACTCTCCTTTGCATATTAGAGCCTTTTATTTCCTTGAAATTTTTCTATTAAATATCCATTTTAATTCTTTATTAGCTCACAGCTTGCTCAGACAATTTTGGACAATTGTGTGGCCAGTCATTAGGAAAATGTCAGTGAGATGGAGTTGTAGAGGATCAAGCAAATGTAGGAGATGCTACAGAGCTCCCACTGGCTAGCCTGGATAAGGACAGTGTACAGTCAGGCCTCGGAGCATGTGGCTCAGAGGTTTGCTGAGAATGAATTTGAAAGGTGATCTCCAGGTCAAGATTCACTCTTGGAAGCTGGTGAAACTCTTAGCTGTATCTCTGTTTAACTCTAACAGCAATAATTGAATATTTGTTCAAACTGAAGTTCAATGTTGAGGATTTCAGTGAATAAGAGATACTGTTCTACCTCATCCTTTATCTTTAGAGTAGAATCACTTTTACTTGAAGTTAGGTTTTAAGGCAAGAATTTATTCAATTACCCTTTAGTCTTCTTTAGCAAGGTGCTCTGTTGGAGAACAGTGTAAGCAATATTTAGTCAAGAACAGCCAGGTTTCCGTAAGTATTGGAATGAATCATATTTTCCTTGACTGCCTGCTGATGGTTGGCATAGGACCTGAGACTCAGTGGAGAACATCAGACTCAGGTTCCCTCTGGGGTGTGTGCTTACTGAGTGGAATGGTGTTATCTCAAGACCATGACACTTGCAGGCATTGTTCTTTCCCTCTATCTCTGTCTCATTTCTCTTTCTCACACTCTCTCTCTTCTCTCCTCTCTTCCCCTCCCTTCCTACTTTTTCCTCTCTCTCCCTTTCTCTTTCCTTTGTGCGCAAACTTATATAATAAAATAAATTGGCAAAAAGAAACAGGCAGAAGATGCAATAAGATGCAACCACCTTGACTTGCTTACTTTTTTAATGCCATGCTTTTCTGAATGTCATAGAGCATCTTCTAAGTATCTGCCTCCTATAGACCATGGGTTAGTTTTCTATCACTGCTATAACAAATTACTACAAAGTTAGTGGCTTAAAATAACACAAATTTCTTATAGTTCTGTAGGTCAGAAGTCCAACACGGGCACACTGGACTAAAATCAAGGTGTCACCAGAAATGTATTTCTTTCTGGAGGTTGGAGAAGAGAAGGTGTTTTATGGACATTTGGGTTGTTGGCAGAACTTGGTTCCTTGCGGTTATGGGACTAAGCTCTCTGTTTCTTTGCTGTCACCTGGCTCATTTGTTCATGGCCACTTTCTTCCATCCTCAAAGCTGGCAATGGCTGGTGGAGTCCTGCTTACACTTTGAATCTCTCCTGCCTCATCATCCATCATTGCATCTCTGTCATGGACTTTACTGCCTGTCTTCTACTTTAAAGGGCCCTTGTGTTTACATTGGATCCATCTGGATAATCTAGTATAGTCTCCCTAATTTAAAGTCTAAAACTGGGGCACCTGGGTGGCTTGGTCAGTTAAGCATCTAACTCTTGATTTTGGCTCAGGTCATGATCTCAGGGCTGTGAAATGGAGTCCCGTGTCAGGCTCCAAGCTGGACCCTGCTTAAGATTCTCTCTGTACCTCTCTCTTTGCCCCTCCCCTCTCTCTCTAAAAAAAAAAAAAAAAAAGTCTATAACCTCAATTCCACCTACAAAGTCCCTTTCAACATGTAACGTGACATATTCTCAAATTCCTAATCTCAACATTAGGATATGGAAATTGCAGAGGTGGAGTAGAGTAGGGTGGGGAGAGGAGAGGTGTTTTCCTATCTACCATGGACCACCTGAAAGCAGCTGATCATTTCCTTTTCTCCTAAAATCCAGGGATCCTTCATACTGTTAGCTTCTCTAAGGAATGATTTTTCTGGGTTGCTACTTCCAGGAGATGGGGCTCAGGAGAGGCAGGGACTGGAAATGGTTCTGTGTCCTTTCAGTGACCATACTTATCAAAGAAAATGGATCAATTCAGTGTTTTCTGGCAGTTAAGTAGCCGTAATACAGTTCCATGGGAAGCACTGTTACTGTTGGTTAGCTGGAGGATAAGAGTAAAAGTAGAGGTAAGCCAAATGAAGAAGTGCTAAGTTTTTGTTTGTTTTTAGGTACAAGAAGTGCTGCAAACTAGTCAAATTTCCTCTATTTAGAGCTCAAAGAACTAAACATTGAGTAAAAATGCAGTCCAATTTACTTCCAGAGCAATAAGCTCCCCAAAATAGCTCATTGAGGTGTTCTAGCTCCTTTGGTGGGCTGCTATTTTGACATTTCTAAGCTTGCAATTTGCCTTTTGTGCATTATAGTGTCTTGTCAAGGGACCAACAAAACCTTGTTACAATAAAGCTGATGTATTAGCACCATCAAAAGTACATTCCCCTGGTTATTCAGTCACTTCATATAAGTAACTCCACGTTTCTAGATGGCAGGCTAGTTTTCAAAGTCCAAGACACCCACTGTTGGTTTTGAATGCAGTTCCTTGCTAACAGAACAGATAGAAATAAGATACAGAGATGGTGTCATTGACAAAGGCAGAGAATTCAATCCAGGTGACATGTGGATGCTAGGGATTTGAGCTGGTTCAATTATTTTTCAGTTTCCTAACCAAACTTGTCTATGCATCAGCAAGCAAGGCTTTGAAATATGACACCTTGTTCAAGGTCCTGTGCCTCTTGAGTACAGAGGAAGTGTCTCTAGTTAATATGAGATTCCAGAAAGAGATGGTGATGGCATGAAGACCCCTTTTCTTTGCATCCTAGGAAACCCAAATCTTTGAAGTGAAAGTGAAATTTTTAAGAGATAAATTAGATCATGTCACTCTTCTGCCCCAAAACCTGCAATTATTTTTGTAAAGCTTGATAAACTTACCCAGAACTCCAGTGCCTTAAGTCAGTGCTACTTGCAGTGTGGCCAATGCCAGTCCAAAATTCTTACTGCTCCTCTACAATAAAATCAGCAATGTCACTATGCACTATTTAATCCAGCTGATATATATATATATATACATATACACACACACACACATATGTATACACATATATTATATACACACACATATATATTAGTAATATATACATATATATTATATATATATAATATGTATATATGTATATATACATATATATTAGTAATATATACATATATATTAGTAACACATTTTCAATGAAGGAGGGGATGCGTTGACATATATATTTACGCACATATACGCATGTGTGTATGCATATGTGTGTAGGTAAATATATGTACATGTGTGAGGGTTTTTTAATTTGCCTCCCTTGTTCCCTTTATTCCCTGATAAAAGTCATCTCCAAAGTTACCTTTTCAGTGAGGCCTCTCTGGCCATCTGTCTAAATTTTTATCACCTTCATCCTGTCTAACATTTGCTATTTTATGTCCTTGTTTTTTTTTCTCCTTAGCACTAATCACTAATTATTTTGCTATATATTATACTTATTTTTGTTGTTATTTTTGCCTATAGAGGTAAGTGCTATGAAGGCAGAGATAATGATCTGTTTTGTTTGATTCTGTATCACATCTTCTAGAAATGTACCTGGCACAGAGGATTCAATAATTATTTTTTTAAGATTTATTTATTTGAGAGGGAGGGAGAGAGAGAGCAAGAGCATGAGCAGCGGGGAGGGGCAGAGGGAAAGGAGAGGGACAAGCAGACTTCGCTGCTGAGCAGGGGGCCCAATGCAGGGCTTAATCCCAGGATCCTGAGATCATGAACTGAGCTGAAGTCAGATGCTTAACCAACTGAGCCACCCAGGTGCCCCTCCATAATTATTATTTTTTGACTGAAAGATTGAATGAATAATTGGAAGAATTAATATATTAAATAAATTGATAAATGTGAATAAATAAATTAATGGATGAACAAATAAAAATACATATATGTATAACAGTAGATAAATAAATGAGTGGATGGATGGGTGGATGAATGAATGAATAGAGAATATAAAACCTCATGTTGTTTGTCTATTTGTACAAACCTGAAGGTAGAGCATCTGATCTCTGGTTTAACTTGAGTGACTCCCTCCTCCAGTACCACAGCAATGAGGTATTTTCCTATATATTAATCACCATGCATGTGGGCAGGTTGTCTCTTTCCCTGCTATGGAGCACATTTCTATCACTTATAAAAGAGTAATAATCTATGATCTGAATGATGACAATTAAAGAATGTAGTTTTAGAGACAGGCTGCTACCCAGAAGATTGACTCATTACTAGTGAATAAAATCAAAAGGACTTGAGACTTCGTACTATGAGAAGAAATGGATCAGAGTGACTAACAGCTTGAGCCCTGAGGTTACATGAACGAACAGATCAAATTCTACTTCTGTGTACCACCTAGGTGGCCTCAGGAACATCACTTATCTTTTCTAAGACTCAGTTTTCACATCTGTGATATGGAAATAATTACTTCCTAGGGATGCTGTGAGTATTAAATGAAATAATCTTTGTAAAGTTAAAGTATTTACAAAATTAATACAGAGCCCAACACAATGTGGTTACTAAAAAGTGCCGGCTGGCTCTGCATTCTGCTGCACTACACCCTCTAACTCTGCTGTCCCCAATTTGGAAGAATGTGACATCTGTCATTTCCAAACTCGCTTTCCTTTACCCACACCATTGAGAGATTTGTTTTGGTTTATTTATTTTTCAGTGTCTTAACAGGACACAAGTAATCAAGTTTCCCAAAATATTGTACATATATTGCTAGAGTTTGTGAGATGTGTTTAGATACATTGAATGTTTCAGCTCAATTCCACTGATAGTAGTGGTCATATTTTATAGACCTGGAAACTAAGGCTTAGTGAAGTAAGTAACTTGAAGGAGGTTGTGGAAGGTAAGCGGCAGAGAAAACCTAAATCTCTCCTACCTAATACAGCTTTCTTTCTCGTACAGGAGTGGTTCTCAACCTATGCTTCAATTACAAGTTCTTAAAAATTACAGTGTCTGGGGTCTTACAACAAGCCAGTTGATCTAGAATTCTGGAGTGGAGTCTAGACATTGTATTTTGATTTAATTTTATTTTCCCCTATTTTTTTATTTTGAAAATTTCAAACCCACAGTCCGTTTCAAACAATAGTACCACAAACACCCTTCTCTTCACCTAAAGGTATTGATTATTAGTGTTTTGCCTTATTAATCTCCATTTCTTACTGCCTTCCATCATCCTCTGTCTCTCATATGAATACACATACGTACACACACATATATACACTTGTTTACCTTTTTTGTTTCCCTAGTCCATTTGGAAGTAAGTGATACACATTATGTCACTAGACTCTTAAATCTACAGTTTGCACCTAGAACAAGATTATCCTCTTCCATACCTACAATATCATTTTTACATCCAAATTATCTAACGCTTGTAAAATAATATGGTTATTTTGTATATTACACATTGCCCAAATTCTGATTTCCTCAGTTTCAAAAGTATACTTTATTGCTTTCCTTCTTTTTTTTTCTTTTTATTCAAGACCCAGTCAAAGATAACACAATGCATATCATTTTCATGTCTCTATTCCTTTAATCAAGAATACAGGTTGGCAAACTACAGCACAGAGACCAAATTTGGCCTACCACTTCTTTTTTTTTTTTTTTTAATTTTATTTATTTATTTGACAGAGAGCGTAAGTGCACAAACAGGGGGAGTGGCAGGCAGAGGGAGAAGCAGGCTCCCCATGGAGCAAGGAGCCTGACGCAGGGCTCAATCCCAGGAGCCTGGGATCATGACCTGAGCTGAAGGCAGCCGCTTAACAGACTGAGCCACCCAGGAGCCCCACGGCCTACTACTTTGTTTTGTATGATCTGCAAGGTGAGAATGTTTTTTACATTTTTAAATGGTAGAAAAAAAATCAAAAGAAAAGTAAGGTTCTATGAAATTTGTATAAAATCAAAATTTGTATAAAATTAAAGTTCAGTGTTCATAAATAAAGCTTTAAAGGGACATGGCCACACTCATATGCATATGCATTGCCCATGAATGCTTTCAGGGCTACAAGGGCAAAATTGAACAGCTGTAACAGAGACCGTAGGTCAAATCCTAAAATATTTACTATTTGGTCTTCTATAGGAGTTTGCTGACCTTGATCAGGAACATTCCACTGACTTAAAAAAAAATCTATTTTCATGACTCAGATATTTTAAAGAATTCAGGCTAGCTCTGTAGTAGAATCTTTTATAATCTGGAATTATTTCCTCTTTTTTATATTCAGATAAACATTTTGGCAAGAACTGAATTTGGTAAAGTTATGCACTTACATTACATCAGGAGTAATACAATATTGGTTTGTTTCATTAGTGGTGATGCTAGATGTTGTCCTCCAGCTCAGACAGTGTCTGCCACATCCCTCTGTTGTAAAGGCATCTTTTGTCTTTGTAAATAATAATTACAAATAATATTACTGTTGTGTGAATGTTTTTGTACACCCAAAATTCATGGGTTGAAATTCTAACCCCCAAGGTGATGATATTAGGAGGTGGGGCCTTTGGGAGATGATTAGGTTATGAGGGCAAACTTCTCATGAATGGGACTAGTGCTCTTATAAAAGCTTTGAGGGAGATCCCTTCTTCCTTCTGCCATATGAAGACGCAGTGAAAAGACTGCCATCTATGAACCAGGACCTCTCCTCAGACACCAAATCTGTAGGCACTATGATTTTGGACTTGCCAGACTCTGGAACAGTGAGAAATAAATTTCTGTTGTTTATGAGCTAACCAGAATCAGTATTTTATTACAGAAGCAGAGATGGACTAAGACAGTAATCAATGGGATATTTGATTTGCTGTTTTCCTCTAGCTTCTTGAAATTAAAGCTTGGCTCATTTTTTGAAAGGCGGTGGGGGGGTACATTTTTAAAATTCCAATATATGGGGGCGCCTGGGTGGCTCAGTCGTTAAGCGTCTGCCTTCGGCTCAGGTCATGATCCCAGGGTCCTGGGATCGAGCCTCGCATCGGGCTCCCTGCTCTGCGGGAAGCCTGCTTCTTCCTCTTCTACTCCCCTGCTTGTGTTCCCTCTCGCTGTGTCTCTCTCTGTCAAATAAATCAATAGAAATCTTTGAAAAAAAAAAATTTCCAATATATGTATTTAAAGCTGTTAATTTACATTTGTGCTCCAATTAGTGGCATTCCTGATGTTTTTAAATGTCTTATTATCATTCCGTGAAAAACATTTTCCAACTTTTATTTTGATTTCTTCTGTAATCCATGGGTTATTTAGAAGTGTATTGCTTGATTGCTAAGCAGTTGGACATTTTCTTGTTATATTTTTCTTGTTGATTTCTAGCTTAAGTTCATTGTGATTAGAGGAAATACTCTGACAACTCTCAATACTTAGGTATTTTCTGAGGCTTGTTTTGTGACCCAGCCTTTGACCAATTTGGTAAATATTTTATGTGCACTTGACATTAATATGTATTCTATTATTATTGAATATGTAATGTTCTCTTTGTGTCAGGTCAGTTTTGTCATTGTGTTTTTCACATCTTTATACCATTTATTTTTGTCTGTTTGTTTGCTAGTTCTATCAGTCATTGAAATATGTATATTAGTCTTTCACTGTGATTATGAATGTGGCTATTTCTCCTCTAAATTCTGTCACTTTTTGCTTTATGTATTTTGAAGCTACGTTATCAGGTACATAAAAATTTAGAATTGTGATAACTTCCTGGTTTTGACCATTCTATCATTTTGAAACAAATCCCTTTATTTTTTGTCTTGGTTTAAAGTCTATTTTATCTAATAATAATGTGTAGCTATTGTGGTTTTAATGTTTGTTGTTTGTATTATATATTTTTTGCATGGCATATTTTTATTCTCTTATTTTCAAACATTCTACTTTTTCATAATCATAATTCATTTTTTATTGTGGTGAAATATACATAACATAAAATTACTTTTTTTTTTTTACCATTTTAAGTGTACAGTTGAAAGGTATGAAGTACATTCACATTATTGTGCAACCATCACCACGATCCATCTGCAGAACTTGTTCATCTTCCTCAATTGAAGCATATTAAATGCTAACTCCTTATTGTCTCTTTCCCAGCTCCTGGCAACCACTGTTCTACTTTCTATCTCTGTGAATTTGAGCACATTAGGTACCTTGTATAAGTGGAATCATACAATATTTGTTGATGTGTAATGGTTTATTTCATTTAGCGTAGTGTTTTTAAGGTACTAAATACTTTGACATCCTGACAATATTAAGTCTTCTTGACTCATGAACACTGAATGTCTTCCCATTTATTGGTGTCTTTTTAAATTTCTGTCAGCAACGTTTTTTTAGTTTTGTGTATAGATAGTTTATCTCCATGATTAAATTTATTCCTAGGTGTTTTATTCTTTTTCATGTTATTCTAAATAAAATTATTTTGTTAATTTCCTTTCTGGGTTGTTCATTTTTAGCATATAAAAATGTATCTGGTTTTTATGTGTTGATTTTGTATCCTGAATTTTGCTGAATTCATTTATAGTTGTAACAGGTTTTGGATTTTTTTTTTTTTTTTTTGTGGAGTTAGGATTTTCAACGTATAAGATCATGTCATCTCTAAAAAGAGACAGTGTCACTTTTCTTTATGATTTAGATGTATTTTTTCTTATTATTACCTAATTGTTTGGGTTAGGAAATCTAGTAGTATGCTGAATAAAAGTAGTAAAAATAGGCATTTGTTGTTGTTGTTGTTGTTGTTATTTTGCTTGTTCCAGATCTTAGAAGAAAAGCTTTCAGTCTTTCAGCATGTGTAATGTTAGTTATGGGTTTTTCATATACGGGCTTTTATTGTATTGAAGTAGTTTCCTTCTATTCCTAGTTTATGGAGTATTTTAATCATGGGAAGATATTGAACTTTGTCAAATGCTTGTTTTGCATTAATTGAGTAGATCATGTGATTTTTCCCTTGATTCTGTTATTGTGGTATATTTAACTTTTATATTTTGAACCATCATTCCATTCCCACTTGATCATTGTGCATACGTCTTTTAATATGCTGTTGAATTCAGTTTGCTAAAATGTTATGAGGATTTTTACATCAATATTCATAAGTGGTATTGATCAGTAGCTTTATTTTCTTATGTCTTTGTCTATCTTTGGTGTCAGGCTACTGCTGGCTTCACAGATGAGTTTAGAAGTGCTGCCTCCACTTTAATTTTTAGAAGATTTTGAGAAGGATTAGTGTTAGTTCTTTAAACATTTGGTAGAATTCAACAGTGAAGGCACCTGTTACTGGGTTTTTCCTTGTTGGGCAGGTTTTGATTACTGATTCTATCTCCTTACTAGTTATATGTCAATCAATTCAGATTTTCTATTTTTCCATGATTCATTTTTGGTAGGTTGTGTGTTTCCAGAAATTTGTCCATTTCATCTAGGTTATCCAATTTGTTGGCATGTAGTTGTTCATAGTATCCATTTATAGTCCTTTTAATTTCTGCAAAATCAGTAGTAATGTCTTCTCTTTCATTTCTGATTTTAGTTGTTTGTCGTCTTTTCTTAATCTGCTAAAAGTTTGTCAATTTTGTTGATCTTTTCAAAAAACCAACTTCTGCTTTTGTTGATTTTTGTATATTTTTCTACTTTCTATTTTGTGTATCTCTGCTGTAATGTTTAATATTTTATTTAGTATTCCTTCTTTTAGCATTGGGTTTAGTTCTTATTTTTCTAGTCCCCTAAGGTGTAAAGTTAGATTGTTGATTTTAGATCTTTTTTTTTCTTTTTTAATGTAAGCATTTACAGCGTCATTTCCCTCTTGGTACTGCTTTTGCTGCATCCCATAAGTTGTGGTATGTTTTTCCATTTTATCTGCCTCAAGATACTTTCTAATTTATCTTACAATTCTTGTTTGATCCACTGTTGTGTTTTTTTTTTGTTTTTGTTTTTGTTTTTGTTTTATTTTTTATTCTTATGTTAATCCCCATACATTACATCATTAGTTTTAGATGAAGTGTTCCATGATTCATTGTTTGTGCACAACACCCAGTGCTCCATGCAGAATGTGCCCTCCTCAATACCCACCACCAGGCTAACCCATCCTCCCACCCCCCTCCCCTCCAGAACCCTGTTTGTTTTTCAGAGTCCATCGTCTCTCATGGTTCGTCTACCCCTCCGATTTCCCCCGCTTCATTCTTCCCCTCCCGCTACCTTCTTCTTCTTCTTCTTTTTTTTTTTCTTAACATATATTGCATTATTTGTTTCAGAGGTACAGATCTGAGATTCAACAGTCTTGCACAATTCACAGTGCTTACCAGAGCACATACCCTCCCCCGTGTCTATCACCCAGTCACCCCATCCCTCCCACCCCACCCCCCACTCCAACAACCCTCAGTTTGATTCCTGCGATTAAGAATTCCTCATATCAGTGAGATCATATGATACATGTCTTTCTCTTTTTGACTTATTTCACTCAACATAATACCCTCCAGTTCCATCTACGTCGTTGCAAATGGCAAGATCTCATTCCTTTTGATGGCTGCATAATATTCCATTGTATATATATACCACATCTTCTTTATCCATTCATCTGGACACTTTATTCTACTTTCAACTTCTGGATCATTGATGATATGCAGTTTAATTATACATATATATGAAACCCCACGAAAGTTTACTATTAATATTTTGTACAATTTTCATTCATGTTCATCTACATATTTTACTTTTTCTCCAGTCTTTAATATTTCTTGGGTGTATATGTTTTATCTGAAATCATTTTATCTTCTGCTTGAGGAACCAATTTTAGTATTACTTTTAATGAAGATATGTGGTGAATTCTTTGTTTTTGTTTGAAATATATTTTTTTTAATTTTTGAAGTCAGGTGTAGAATTATAGGCTGGAATTTATCATATTTCAGCACTTCAATTATGCTATTTGTTATCTCCTTGAATCTCCTGTTTATTTTGAGATGTCACCTCTCACAGATATAGTTTATCTTTTAAAGGTAGACTGTCCTTTTTCCCTCTAGCTTTTTTTTTTTTTTAACAATTTCTTCTTGTTTTAGATTTTCAGCAGGTTAACTATGATGTATTTATCTTTGTTTTTATTTGTATTTAACTTGTCTGGGTTTCTAGAAAGTCTCGGATTTGTGGATTTTTATCTTTTACAAATGTTGAGAAATCCTCAGCATTGTATCTTCAAATATTACTTTTGTAACATTCTCTCTCTTGTTTTTTTCCCCAATTATGAATTTTTTATCAAATACCAGATTTTTTTGCATTTGGCTGTTTTACTTTTTAAACAAAATTTATTTTTTTAACTTAATTTTTTGAAAAAAATTATTAGTTTAGTTGATATACAATGTTATATTTAGTTTCAGGTGTACAACATAGTGATTCAGCAATTCTATACATTACACAGTGCTTACCATGATAAGTATAGTTACTGTCACCATACCGTGTTATCATAATATTATTGACTGTTTAGAACAGCTAAAGGCTTACAAAAAAAAAATTGTGAAAACAGATAGTACAGAGTGTTTCCATGAATCCCACATCTAGTTTCTCCTCTTATTAACACTTTATATTAGCAAAGTATGTCTTTTATAATTAATGGACCAATATTGACCTATTATTAACTAAAGCCCACATTGTGTTCATGTTTTTTATAGGAGTATATTATTAGAAATGAAGGTCTGGGCACTAGGTGTGATTCTTGCTACTGGGGAGTTGTTGCTTTTAGGCCCTCTCAGATGACAAAGCAAGGAAATATATGTGTATATACTAACTGATATAAATGCGCACACACACGCACACACACACCTATATATGTATACATCTATAAATATTTCTGCATGAAACCATGTGTATCTATATTAAGCTAAATATGATTCATACCGATGTCTCCAACTTGGATCCATTACCACATGGATCATTTTTGTCTTCTCCCCTACCACCCACAATGCATCCAATTAATTGTTCAGTTTCAGTTTACATAGATGGAAGCATCAGAATTGAAAACCCATACCCACGTGTGATATAGCTTTATCAGCTAGAGTAGGGTGCTTTTGTAGCTTCTTTTGCATTTAGTCTTACCTAATTTACTCATTTCCAAAGTTAGTTAAGCCATCATCTTTTCCTCTACTTCCTTCATTGAAGTTATTTATACCTGTGGAATACAATTTGTTTTGTCCCATTCTACATTCTACCTTAGGTTTCCCCCAGTCTACTAAATGACTCTTAAAAATTTGCATACAGTAAAGGTCACTCTTTGTGTGGTAAAGTCCTATAGGTTTTGATAAATGCATGATGTCATGTGTGCACAGAGTGTCAAGTTATCTTTACTGCCCTGAAAAGTTCACTGTGCTTTACCTATTGAGAAAATAATTAAAAAGCAGTTTATGATAAGTTTTCCTGATTGGGATCTTCTATAGACAAAAAGAATTATTAGAAGTGGAAGGCATCCAGAAGAATAATAGAGACCAAATCTGTCCTTTGACAGGTAATAAAATTGAGGTACAGTATAATTGTATCTACTCTTACAGTTTTCCAAACTAGTTGCTGTCAGGAGTGCAGTCATTTGCCTGTCTAAATTAGTTTCTACTCCAAATAAGTCTCAACCACTCTGGTAGGAAGGCACTGATGTGGTCATGGCAATTCAACACCAAAGTAATAATGACTTTTTGGCACTGTGCCAGAATGGTGGAGGAAACATACTAAAAACAAGGCAGGCAGCAATGTCTCAATGATTAGCCATGGTAACTGTCAGGAATTAGACTGAAATCTGGATGCAGGAAAAGAGAAATATTTATGTGTTATAATGAGAGGGAAAGTGGAACACACTGTTTATAGGCTGAAGTGAAAGCATACTGATGGGAGTGACAGTAATGAGATTATATGTATTATAAGCACTGACAATTATACTCTCATTACTAAAATACACAAAGGGAATGAACACAATTATGTAGCAGACACTACGGGACAATGAACTTATTATACCATTTGCACTGCAGTCTATAAAAGTTTACTGCTAGATTTTATGCTTTGTGAGAACAAAATTAAGTATTTCCCTCTTCTATCCCTATAAAATTGGGAGAAACTAATATCTGAGGAAATTAGACTAGAAGTGGGCCTTCAGCAGTCATCCAGTTTTGGGATTTTCCAGCTGCATTCCTTGTAATGTTGAGTGCCAGGTGAAGGAATAAAGCATGTTCTAGGCTCCTTCAAAAACCAGAGCAGTGCTCCCTTTATCCCTTTTATAAGCTGGTTGATTGCTTATTTTTGGGATGAAGAGTCTGAGGCTTCAAGAGATTTAAGTGGCTTGCCTAAGGTCACACTGAACTTGAATGAGAACCAAGTCCCAGACTCCTCTTGGTTCCTCCCATGGCATTTCATTGTCACTTGTTCCGTTACAAATGGGTTGTGGCAAAAGCACATTTTGTCCATGATGTCCCACCCTTGGAAGGGCTTCACCCAACATGACATACTTCTGTAGCATTCAAGAAGCTGGTAGTGTGGATTAATTCCAAGACAGAACACCAGCATTGAGGATCTTTCCGAGAAAATGCCTGGTTGTGCTAATTCTTGTTGATTGAGGTGATTGGCTTCAAGTACAGTGGCCCACAGTAAAAACTAAAAGTATGAAAGTACTAATTTAGAACTTACTCTGGGCTAGTTAGTGTATAAGCACTTTACATACAGTTTTTAAGATTAATGCATTTAGAATTAGAGAAATGGGCCATTCATTTGGAATTGTGACCACCAGTCAACAAAGTATTTCTGTTCATTTTATGCAAGATACAGTTTAATGCACATGAAGAATTAAAAAACAGAATAATTAAACTTAGGGGCATTTACTTGCTACAAACTGGAGTGGGTAGGGTTTTTGGAAGCAGGAGTATTAAAGATGGTAGAAAAGGTGGCTAATCAACTAATTTCAATTCAGAAATGATGTACATCCCAGTTATTTGCTGTTCCACTATAGTGTGTTCCACTGAAGCCAGTATCTCTACTTTGATGTGAGTGTCTATGGATGGGATCACCCAGGCTTTCTTTCCAGCTGACTTCCAGTAGGAGGCAAAAGACAGAAGGCAGGAGGAGAGAGAGGTTGAGATACACTTGTTCAGCAGTGCATCTCTGGCAGGAAGTAAGACCTTCTGAGACTATAGTTTCTGTGAGGTAGCAAAGTCTCCATGGCTGTATCTCCCAATAAACTTTAGTAACAGTATTTCCTCCAATGTACCATCACCCCATGGCCTCGCAGTTCAGCACCAGGAACTTGTCTAGTTTCCAGGAACCTTATCATCCTTAACCCTGCCCTCACATCTCTAAGTTATCTTGTCCTTAAAATCTCATTTGAACCATCTGGGATGAATTCCTTTCCTGCTCGGACTCTGACAGAGGCAACATATGACTTTAATGTAATGAGAGTAGTTTTCTTGTGTGCCTTAATATTGGCTTTGATGGCATTGTCTTGAGTGAAACTCCCAAAATGTGGTGAACTACATCAACTCCACTGGCTTTCTAGAGCAGGCCTCTCTGCATGTATACAATACGGAAATTCTTATACATCTCTTAAAGCTTCTCCTGTCCTTCTTCCTCCCTCCTTCCCTCTCTTTCTTCCTTCCTTCCTTCCTTCTTCCTCCCTCCCTCCCTTTTTCCTTCCCTCCCTCTCCTTCCCTCCTTCTTTCCCTCCTTCCTTCCTTTCAATTCTGGCATAATTTTTCAATACAGCAAGCAAATTTAAAGAACATCTAGATGCTGCCACATTTTGTAATGGGAGCCATATTAGACTACAGAGACCTGTCTGACTTTAGCACAGCCACATGGACTCTCTGATCCAGACTCTTTAATCAGTAATAGGAGGCGTGGGGCTGTATCTCTCAGCCCTACAGTTTGTGTGATGTTGTACTTGTCTCCAAGTGCATGAATGATTCTATTCACATGTGTGCATGTTATTTGACTTTGTTTTATATTTACAAACTGATTTGAGGTCTAGATAGCAAACCTCTTCAGCAGGGAGAAAGGAGAGGCTGACCAACCTAGCATAGTATCACACACTAAATTCTCTTGGAAAGTAGTGTCAGGAAGCTCCTGGCATATATGCACATTCCCTTATTTTTCCGTGTTTTGGGGCAGTGTTTAAATCACATAGCATTCAGAGCCTCTGGTAGCTGCAGATGAGACACCAAAACAGGTTCCACTGGAAGCACATGGCTCATTTTCAACCGTGCTCAGCAATGAAGACAATCTGTTTCTCTTCCCTGAGCACCCCCCTTCCCCTCCAGGCTCTGGGCTGCTCCTCTCCCTCTGCACTTCTTTCCCAAGCATGACTAGAGGGAGCTGCAGACTAAATTGCTTTCTCCTCTTGCATCTTTGTACATGTCAGATGAGATCAGATTCAAACCAGGTTCCATTCTCTGCAGTGCTGATTCAAATCAAATCAAAATATCTGTTCCGTGGGACATGATTGGAAGTATATTTACTTTACTGCATTCCCTAATGGTGCTGTCATCCCGTCCTTGAGGCAGGGATTCATGGGGAGCTGATGAATCAGAACTGCTTTCGAGGCAGAATCTCTTCCCTTGGTTCTGCCTCCAGGTGGTCTCCATGAACATCTCCACAATAAGACTGGGAACATGGAACTCACCTGGAACTCTGACTTTTCTCCACCTTTTTGCTTTCAAATTATATAAACCTGTAGGATTCCTTATATTTTCCACTCTTTTACCAACAGTGAGGGAAAACGGTGTCGGAGGAATTGGTCTCGACAGCACAACGCTGTTCATGATTTTTGTTCATCTGTGCTGGTCATTTTAACTTTCTCTTTGTCTGTCTTTGTGCTTTATTTTGCTATCAGATCCTTAAGCAATAATCTTTTTTTTCTTTATAGAATATTAAAGTAAACTGAGCTATGTTGGGCTCTCTCTCAAATCCACATGGTGTCTCTCTTTCTCTGGAAGAAAAAAAAAAACAGAAAGGTTTACCTAAACATTTTCTTTTCCCCTTATTTTTACACAAACACTGTTTATTGTTTTTTTAAAAAAATATCTTTTTTGGATACAAAGGAAGCTTTGTTGTGAAATCCTTTCCTTTGATAGTCAGTCTGAGATGAAGTTCTAGCTTGCTCTCCTGTTCACTTGAGATCCCTTTCCAGAGGCCTGTAGAGATACAGTGTGTTGTCCTATGTTGGTGAACATGTTCAGGGGCTCTTGGGATCTGTAGTTCTTGGACCGTGGAAGTGTTGTTGGCTGTGTTTGAGAACATTTGTCTCTTCTCTCATTCAGGAATGATCGCTCTTCCATGAATGAGGGTGAAGGGTGTTTTTGGCATTTACCCTGCCTGATCTCTACTACAAACGAACTTGTTCTTGGAGCAAACAGGATCGAGGAACAACTCTGCAGTCTCTGTGCTCTCTTTATGCACCAGGCAGGCTTATTCCTAACAGGACTGAACATTGGGCAGTGTCACACCCCACCACCTAGAGGAGATAAGGAAGAAAGGGAAAGAGACAGCAAGAGCACTGTTCAGTTGACAGCACCTGACAGGAGGATTGGATGCATTTGTATCAACTGTTCATATGAATGTAATCTAAGCATACAAAGTGGGGACTTAGGAGCACACATGTCACTTTCCTGCCACCAGTGCTCTGGACAACCCCTGTCAGAATGTGTATCAAAACTGATTTTGAAGTTTTTTTTTTTTTAAGATTTTATTTATTTATTTGAGAGAGAGCGAGCACACACAAGTGAGGGGCGGGGAGATGCAGAGGGACAAGCAGACTTCCCACTGAACAAAGGCAGATGCTTAACTGGGACACCTAGGCACCCCTGATCTTGTGTTTAAACAAGAAAAAACATGTATAGCACCCCTGGGCTTGGTCTCTACCCTCCATAATGTCCTGTTCCCTTAATAATCGCTGCTTTGCTGGTTCTCATATGGGCAGCCATTATGTTTGTCTACCCAGTACTCTTTTTAACTTTAAAAAAGAGTATCCAGTCTCCTTTATAAAGCTAAGAGGAAAACACTTCAAGTCTTGAAGGGACTGTAAGTCAGGATGCATTTACTCTCCTGATCAAGGAGTCAACACGCAAGCCAGGCTGTCATGGAAGTTTCATCCCTGAAGTGACTCAAAGAAGGAGAATAATTGATTCTGATTCCTGTCACTGGCCTGGCCTTAGAGAGGCCTGGCCATGAATTCAGTTACCTGAATTTCCAAATCTCCTTTGGATCAGGGCCTTTCCAAAGGTTGGACCTTCACCTTTCTGTTGAATTCTATGACCTACCTAACATATTTCCAGTAAGTTACCCTCTCCTTTTCTTAAATTTGTCACAACAATTTTTTTTCTTTTTTTTTAAATTCTTATGTTAATCCCCATACATTATTACATCATTAGTTCTAGATGAAGTGTTCCATGATTCATTGTTTGTCACAACAATTTTTGTTGTTTACTCTCCCCCCTGTAGCCCTACTTGCTCTAATCTTTTTGTTTTTTCTATTTTTTAAAGCCCATGTTGCATATTGTTTACAGAATAATCTCCCTGCCCCACAGCTGATCCATCCTTGCTAACATCCTTAGTGTTTTCAAATCCTCACTGGTCTGTGTCTGAATCCCTCAGCCTGGCTTTTAATACTTTACATATGCTCTCTGCACCTGCCTTCATAGGAAGACACTTTCAAAGAGTCATATGCTATGGGAAGTATTCAAAATAGGGACTGGAGAAATAACACAGGGGAACTGGTGACTGGTGTCTCACGTTTTTTTTTTTCCCTCTAAAAAGATCCTTTCCCTTTCTTTACATTATGCTTCGAATCTTGTCCCAACTTGATTTTTCTTCTTGGCATTATTTGAAAAAAAAAAAATCAGTAGAATAAATTTGAAAATCTAATCGGTTTTATTAAATGACTGATGAATCGACCAGCACTCCATCTAACAAGTAGAGCAAAATGAAAAGTTTTTATAGGAAGGAGGAAGTGGCAAGAAAGTTATAAACAAAAGAAAAGAAACAACTGTTCCAGGCAAGATCACTTCCCTTAGGGGTGTCATCATCTTGCTTTGGGGAATGGAAAGGGACCAGGTGACACATTACTTCTTTGGAGCATATCAGAAATTTTCTGACCAGTTAAGACTTAGATTCCTGGGGGAGGCTGAAACTGCAATTAGGTTAGGTATTAAGCCCTTGGTTTGATGACTTTTTGGTTCTGTGATTTTCTTTTTTGATAGCATGCCATGGGAATATAGCAATTTGGACAGAGAAGATACATATGCCAGTCTTTGTGCCTCCCCACAGTAAAGATGTTTGTCTATGAAGATCTGAGTAAGCACTATACACACTATGTACATATGAAAAAGTACACTATAAAAATCAGTGTGTAAGCAGAGGGAATAAAATTATATCACACATGAGTGCCATTAATTCTGCCATTTGACAGTTCTTTAATATCTGTAGGCATTCTGTCCCAGTCCTACTTTGATAATTTCTCAGGGATTTTGCTTGGATACCTTCAGTCTCTAGTTTTATGCCCCATTCTTATTTCTTTATCTGTGTGTTGTATGCTTTTATATTCCATTGATCCAAGATGTGTTCAGTGAGCTAGTTGGTCCAATGGAGATCCATCGCTTGCTTGGATGGAAAGCAAGTGCTCTTAAAATGGTAACACCACTCTTTAAGATAAACAGATGCTGATACTTCAGGTGTCTAGCTTTGGCTTCTTTTTCTAATGGCTCAGTATCAAGAGTCATGCTAAAGCATTTGCTTTTCAGGTCTTCTTTAATTTGCTCACATTTTTTTTGGTGGTTTTTTTTTTGGTCCATTTAACTATTACCCATATATCTAGAGTATTATTTTAAAAGTCCCTTTGCATTAAGGAAGTCAAAATGTATCAGTTGCTTTTGAACTGTTTTCATGAGAAAACTCAGTCACAATGATGGACAGAAAGTATGTTTCTCTCAAAGATATTTCTGCCTCCCTTTCTCCTTGTCCTTTTCATTTTGTCTGATGACTGGCAGGAGCTTCAATTTCTATAAAGGAGTGGCTCTCTGTTGTTTGCAGTGTTCCTCTTTCCTATTCTCCATTCCATCTAAAAACATCTAAATTTATTTTTTTTTTAAAAGATGGTCTAGTTGTATGATCTATTAACTAAAAATATGAGTACTATTTTTTCCCGTGGGGTGTTTGCAAATAAAGTATGGTTTACAATTAAGTTATGTTAATAGACCTTGCTGGCAAGTGACCCATTCCATCCAAAGCAGTGTAAAACATAATGACTTTCTACTTCCTTTCTAGTAGATATATAAGGTCATTGGGGTTCACTCATTCATTAAGCAAATATCTATTGAGTGTCTACTATAATTCAAATACTGTGATAGGCATTGGTTATGTAGTTGGTGAGCACAGTAAGGAATAGTTTCTGCCCCCTTTGAACTTGATAAGGAAATACTATTCATATAATCATGCATTAGCTATATATTCCTATATACAAAAATCATCCTAACACCTAGCAGTTTAAAACAATAGACATGTATTATCTCATTCAAGTTCTAAAGGTCAGGAAACTGGAAGTGGCAGGACACTTAGCTGGGTGGTTCTTGCTCAGAGTCTCTTATGAGATTGCAGTCAAGCAGTTGTTTAGGGCTGCAGTCTGAAGATTTGATGATGACTGGAATATGTATCTCCATGCTCACTCATGTGGCTGTGAGCAGGAGGCTTCAGTTACTCACCATGTGAGCCTCTCCATAGGGCTGTTCATGATATGGTTTCCCTCAAAGGCAGCAATGAGAGGGAGAGGAAAGAGAGAAAGAATAGCCAAGATGAAAGTGACAGTCTTTTAAAACCAAATCTCAATAGAAACTTCTGTCATATTCTGTCATACAAATCAACCCTGGAACAATGTGAGAGGGGACTATTCCCCAAGATGAGTGGGGAGGATACCACTCCATGGAGGCAGAGATTAGTGGGTGCCATCTTGAAAACTGGCTACTAAAAGCCATATAAATAAAAATAAATCTAAACTATATTACATGCTATAAAGGAGAACTTTTCTTCCTTCTTTTTCCTTCCTTCCTTCCTTTCTTTCTTTCTTTCTTTCTTTCTTTCTTTCTTTCTTTCTTTCTTTCTTTCTTTCTTTCTTTCTCTTCTCTTCTCTTCTCTTCTCTTCTCTTTCTTTTCTCCTCCCCCTCCCTCTTCTCCTTCTCTCCTCCTCCTCCCCCTCCCCCTTCTTCTTCTTCTTCTCCTTCTTCTTCTTTCTTCTTTCTTCTTTCTTCTTCTTCTTTTTCTTCTTCTTCCATAAATCATGAGCAGAATAGGAGAATTTGACCCATCAGGTCAAAAAAGTGAGGAATCAGCTGAAATTTGAAGGGTTGAGTGGCTGTTACTTAGAAGATGATGGGGATGTATAATACCAATAGAAGATTTAGGTTTTGCCAGGGCCCTGGGAAGAGAAGGAACATAATGCTTTCAAAGGACTGGAGAAAGCCAGAGTGTAAGGAATGGAGAGTAGGAAGTGGAGTGGTACTTGATGAGGCTGCAGAAGTAGAGAGGACCATGCTATGCAGGACACTTGGACCATGTTATCAATGTAGTCTTCATTCTAATTACTTTAATGAAACAGGCTTAAACAGAGGAGTCACCTAGTAAGACTGATTACTTTTTTTTTGTATTTTTTATTTTATTTTATTATGTTATGTTAATCACTATACATTACATCATTAATTTTTGATGTCATGATCCACGATTCATTGTTTTTGTATAACACCCAATGCTCCTTTTAATACATGCCCTCTTTATTTTATTTATTTATTTATTTTTATTCTTATGTTAATCCCCATATATTACATCATTACTTTTAGATGTAGTGTTCCATGATTCATTGTTTGTGCATAACACCCAGTGCTCCATGCAGAATGTGCCCTCCTCAGTACCCATCACCAGGCTAACCCATCCTCCCACCCCCCTCCCTTCTAGAACCCTCAGTTTGTTTTTCAGAGTCCATCATCTCTCATGGTTCGTCTACCCCTCCGATTTCCCCTGCTTCATTCTTCCCCTCCTGCTACCTTCTTCTTCTTCTTTTTTTTTCTTAACATATATTGCATTATTTGTTTCAGAGGTACAGATCTGAGATTCAACAGTCTTGCACAATTCACAGCGCTTACCAGAGCACATACCCTCCCCAGTGTCTATCACCCAGTCACCCCATCCCTCCCACCCCACCCCCACTCCAGCAACCTTCAGTTTGTTTCCTGCGATTAAGAATTCCTCCTATCAGTGAGGTCATATGATACATGTCTTTCTCTGTTTGACTTATTTCGCTCAACATAATACCCTCCAGTTCCATCCACGTTGTTGCAAATGGCAAGATCTCATTCCTTTTGATGAATACATGCCCTCTTTAATACCCATCACCAGTCTAACCCATTCCCCCCACCCCCTCCCCTCTAGAACCCTCAGTTTGTTTCTCAGAGTCCATAGTCTCTCCTGGTTTTGTATTTAATTTTTTATCATAGTATATAACAAAAGTTGCCATTTTAACCATTTTAAGTGTATAGTTCAGTGGCATTAATTATATTCTCATCATCGTGTAACCATTACCACTTTCTCTTTCCACATTTTTTTTTCACCACAAACAGAAACTCTATACCCATTAAGCACTAGATCCCCATTTCCCACTCCTTCCAGCCTTGTAAACTCTAATACTTTATGTCATTATGAATTTGCCTATTCTAGGTATTTTATATAAGTGGATGCATAAAATATTTGTGCTTCGGTGTCTTATTTCACCTATATAGTGTTGTCAACATTCATACATATTGTAGCATATATCAAAATTCCATTCCTTTATATGGCTGAATGATATTCCATCTTACATATCACATTTTGTTTATCTGTTCATCTGTTGATGGACACTTGGGTTGTTTCTACCTTTTGGCTATTGTGAATAATGCTGCAGTGAACTTTGGTGTACAGGTTTTGAGTCCCTGCTTTCAGTTCTTTAGAGTATATACCTAGGAATGGAATTGCTGCATCACATGGCAGTTCTGTGGTGAATCTTTTGAGGAATTGTTAAACTGATTTCCACAACAGCAAGACTGGTTGTTCTTTGAAAAGTTTGCTCTCACTGCAGGGTGGAGGACCTATCAAAGCAGTTAATAGTAAGAGCCAATAGATTCATGGAAAGGGTCAGATGGTTTTGTAGAGAACCTTCTTGAATTTGGGATATGTATCATGAAGCCTTAAATGGTGTATAACCAAGAACCATGTATCATGGTTAAAAGATCACTGAATATGGAATCTATAGTTTGCATTTGAGTCTATGCTGAGTCACTCAATAACTGGTGACTGTCTGGCAGTGTTATCCAATAGTCTAGGCCTTGGCCTAACTGTATGCAAGCCTAATGGCTTATATTAATTCACCTTACTCATTAGGAGCCTGTGATTGGAAATGTGAATGGCTTGGGAGGCATTTAACCCTACAAAAGAATTTGGTACTCTTCAAGATCCTTAAGTTCAAAGGTTTTATGTAACACATGCAGCTCATATGTTTTGCTTTGTTACTGTTATTTCAATGTGATAGAAGCATGTGAATTTAAAGGAAAATTGAGGAATATCTTTCAGGAAAAGACACATTTATTTTGCCTGCATTGTTATTTTTCTTCTGTTTGTCTTAGGAATATGACAAGTAGTTTTAGCCATTTTATAAAATCTCTTTTTAAAGAGTGAGCTAATTGTCCCACATGCCTTTGTATCTTATTGTTTCATGCTCAGAAAGCATTTAGTAAATATATGTTGAATATATGAGTAAATAGGACAGTGTTGAAAATGCCAAAAGTCCTATCACTAATTTGGGAAGCTTCAGGTTTTCTTTGTAAGTTTGGTATGGGAATGAAGATGATGTAGCAATAACAATCTTTGATTTTTAGAGAATACTGGTAGGAATATTCTAGGAGTTATCTGCTCAGAATGCAGATAAGCCTTCTGTCTTCTCCCCTACCTAGAAGATGCCAATAATAATGTGTTGACTTAACTATGTAATTGTCTTACCATAAAGGAGTTGTACATTTCTTTAACGAGCTTGAGGTCATAGACTATCTTATATTTCATTGTTTCTTCTATCCCTGTTGGACAAACATGGAAATAAAATTTGCATTTTATGAATTGATTTATGTTATTTTGGTACTAGGTGGGTTATATTTGTTCAGAGTTATAAATATATTCATGCTTGGGCCCTTTATAACCAGGAGTATAAATTTTCACTTTTTGCTCTAAATTTGGTCATTGAGCCAACTGAGATGCCAAAATCATGGATTGCCTTCACCTGCTCTGTTTTCTAATCAGTCCCTAGGCCTGGGGTTGGGGGAGGGAATGGCAAGTATTGGAGAAGCAATGCCAGGTGAGACCAGGAACGCATTCATGTCTCAGAGAGAGAGGGTTTGCTATAGGAGTTTTCCCCTCCTCCAGACCTAGATACGTTTATCACAGAGATTTGGGATAACAGGCTACAAGTTTACTGTTTTAAACCCTATACCACCCTGGCTCTATCTTCTTTTATTTGGCTTTTGTATGTCAGAAGAAGGAAAGGACTTATGGCTTAGGGAAGAAATCATATGGTGAAATGAAGTCACTTTTTCAGAATATTTGGGTATTTCCAAAGAAGTAGGGGCATTTTGTGGGTGACATGTGTGTCCTCACTAACTGTCCTAATGTTTTATAAGGCAGGTTGGTCTTGTTTAGGCTGTACCTGTGTGTTGCATGCTTAGATCTCATAAAAGTTCGGAGCTATTAATGGCATGCCAATGTTTTTTTCAGAGTCACTGAAAACTGTAATGAAGTTTTATTAAAATATGTAATCTATATGTATATATAAAATTCATATAATAACTTTATACATATATATTTGCAGTGAAGATAATGTTTATAAACTTTATGAATTACTAAAAACTGTCATAATTAAAATGTCATGATACACTAATATATGTGTATTTGGCTGTAGTTTCTAAAAGAAAACTTGGCATGCATGATGTGACTGGTAAGAATATGAGTGGTAGAGGGGGCGCCTGAGTGGCTTAGTGTTGGTGAAGCATCTGCCTTCAGTGCAGGTAGTGATCCCATGCTCCTGGGATCGAGCCCAGCATCAGGCTCCTTGCTCAGTGGGGAGCCTGCTTCTCCCTCTCCTCCTGGCTTGTGCTGTCTCTCACTCTCTTTGTCTCTCTCGCTAATAAATAAATAAAATCTTAAAAAAAAAATATGAGTAGTAGATATGGGATCCAAATGAGCAAAAATGTGAAATTATTCTGATAAATCCAGGACTCTTGAGCCCTGCAAATTATGTTTGCAAATGTTTTGTTAGTTTCAGTTTAAGTTTCAGGGATAAAGGCTGATTTAGTCTTCTCTCTCCTTCTCCCCTTCCTCCTCATATCCTCCCCCCCTCCTTTTTTGTCCAATGGTTAAAAGGCACGCTGAGAAAAATTTTGTTCCCTATTGTATTCGTTGGAATTAGAACTCTTCAGGCTTGTAAGTGGGTCTTTAAAGCCTGCAAGTTGCTGAGGGGCTTTGTCAACTGATACACTCACAGAGCAGACCTTCCACATTCCACTTGTAATAATTCTGGATCCCAGATTTGACCTTAAGGTAGGTTTGTGAAGGCATTGATAACAGGGTCAGGGGACCAACTAACTTCAAACAGGAGACAAATTGAGGCAGATCCTGGATGCCCATCACTCATTCTGCAGCACAAGAAAATGGGAGCCAATGAGATTCACAAGGAATAAAATTTTGTGACTGAACTACCAAGCTCCCTGTCAAGCATAACAGGGAGTAAAACACCAAAGCTATTATCAGAGGCATTAGCTAGTTTCCAGTCAATTCAGTGCAAACTAGTAAATACTCAGGAGTCTGACGATTCAAAGTGCTATGTGAAACAAGTTCAGGAGTCACGGTTTATCTGAGCGCAGTCCCCTTCTGCCTCTGGGGTAATGACTCTCAGAAGCCCTGATTAGAATTTTATTTCAATTGGTCTCATTTTGCAACTAACCGTCCACAATGTCTGTGGTGTTAATGTTTTCTGTTCTGTTTCACCAGTAAGTTTGAGTTTACAATATTAGAAATCTTAGGGGCGCCTGGGTGGCTCAGTTGGTTAAGCGACTGCCTTCGGCTCAGGTCATGATCCCGGAGTCCCGGGATCGAGTCCCACATCGGGCTCCCTGCTCAGCGGGGAGCCTGCTTCTCCCTCTGACCCTCCCCCACTCATGTACTCGCTCTTTCAAATAAATAAATAAATCTTTAAAAAAAAAAAAAAAAGAAATCTTAGAAGTCTTTTATATATTGAACCATAACACCTGTGTTGATTAGCAGTAATCAACAGTAAGGTGATGTTTAACATAAATATTTTTAAATGAAAAATATAAAACCATTAGCTTTTTATACTTTTAGACTTGTAACAGAAACTAGCATCTTTTTACTCAAAACCAAGAATTATTTTTTAAAGAAAATTCTCATCCGTGAATACAAATCAGCCAACATATTATTGGGAACATACATCCTTTAAGAAGCAGGAAAGGAAAGAATTTTATATATGCACTAATTTTTAATTTGAAATACTAGATACTTTTCTTGTTACTTTTACTTCCTTTATGACCAGAATTGGGCTTGGTGCTTTGTCGATTTGACCTCCACTCAGCCCATCCCGAGTTTCTGTGAGTGTGAGTTGAGGTGGGGCCAGCAAACTCAGGAAGACTTCTAGAGTTAAGTGCTATAAAGAGAGACAGGCATCCTGGGAAAGTGAGAAGGGCCTATATTTTGCAGTGGCTCTTCCAGGTATTTATTGCGGTGTAACAAATCACTTCAAACCTTACTGTTTTAATACCAACAACTATGAATTCGTTTGCTAAAAAATCAGCAATTTGAACAGGGCTCAGAGAGAACAACTTATTTCTGCTCAGATGGGATGACCTGAGTTGCTGACAGCAGCACTGAATGCTGTCTCAGGCCTCCTCCTCATCATCTCTCCATGTGGCTCCTTGGCATGGTAGTTCTGATCTCCAAGGGTGAGTGTGCTGGAGACCAAGGTGGAGAGCTGCAAGTCCTTGGAAGTCACTCTGCATCTCTTCTGCTGAATCCAACAGGTCATTTCGAAGCTGGACAGTGAAATGGTGAGGACAGATTGTAATCAGCAGGAACTATGGCAAAAGGTAAAAAGAGTCCAGTGTGAACTGAAATCAATTTCAATTTGTACAGAGGTGACTGAATGTTTCAAAGGGAGAGTGAAGGGATAAAGGGGTGGGGTGGTGAGCCAGGTCTCAGTAGAGTCAGAGAAATGAAAAAATCATATCAAGCAGGAAGCAGGGGTTGGGCCTATGACACACATCTGGATTTGCTAACTGGTGCTCTGGAAAATGAGGCTCTTACTTCCCATAGAGGCTGAGACAGGGACCCTATTTTCAAGTTTTGACTGAAACAAACAACAAATTTCTGTGGCAGCCCGAAGTTTTCTTAGGTAAGCACTTTTGGAGAGGGTGAGAGTCATCCTAGAGATGTGGCCTTGAACTGTAAGAAACTGTTCTAATGTTGTATTCAAGTCTTTATGGGTCAAGGTTGAGACCTAGTTGTAAAGGGGCTCAGAGGAGCCAGCTTAGAGACTGGAGAGAGAATCTTGTCATCATACAGGACCCTCCTGGATTCATGTAGGAGGGGACTGAGAAGTGTGAGGCAGCCCGAGGTGCGGATTATTGGGGGACCACATGGAAGGTTACCACAGTGGTTAAAACAATACCTCTGGAGCCAGACTGCCTGGATTCAAAGCTAGCTCAAGATTCTTAGGATATGTGACCTTAGATGAATCACTTATCTTGCTGAAGTTTGGTATCCTTGTCAGCGATATGGGGGATAATAATCAGATCTACCTCATAGATTGTTATGAGGATTAAATGAGATACATAGTATTGGGTCAGTAGTCTGTAAACTCAATAAAAGTTAATTATCAGTACTGTCATGTTGTATCACTGATACACTACATGATCAGGTGAATTCTTTGGGACTACAGATTTTTTAAAAAATATTTTATTTATTTGAGAGAGAGAGAGTATAAGCAGAGAGAGGAGCAGAAGGACAAGCAGACTCCCTGCTGGGTGAGGGCTTGATCCCTGAGATCATGACCTGAGCTGAAGTCAGACACTTAACCTACTGAGCCACCCAGGCGCCCTGCGACTACAAATTTTTCTTTGTCACAGAAGACCACTGAAAAATTGCAAGTTTCCTCATCTTCCCTGAGTAGAAGGAAGGTTCCTATAGCTATGTATTACCATGTCTGTCCTTTCCTACTTCCATACAGGAGAATGTTAAAAGAGCCATTTCTGCCATAAGGTAAACTAAGGCAAGGTCATCCACTGTGCAAAGACCTCTGCGTAGACCACAGTGGACATCCTCCTGGTTGTATGCTTGAATGAAGAAGAGATCATTTCATGTGAATGTGAAATTCACACCTATGCACTTAGCATAAACTGTCCAGCATAAATGTACACATGTATTTCTGTTCTTTTTAGAGACTGATACTGTGTTTTTGGCATTTCATCTGTAGAACCCACTATAGGACAATTATTATGTATCATATAATGTATCAAATATAGTCAATGTTACTCAAAGCAAGAAAGCTCAGTGTAGTCCAAACTTCCTCAATACATATTTGATGTTGAGAACACTCAGGCCTCAAGTAGATTCAGTTAATCAGAGCTCAGCACTGCTCGGACCATAAACAAGGGTTCCTTGATTGTACCAGCTCTGAGGAACCAGCAACTAAACTAAAATGACTGCTGATGGGAAAACTTTAAGCAACACAGATCAATTTAAAATTTGAATTACTCATCTATGGTCAATGACATATTATAAAAACACTCTGCAAAATCACCTCCAAGCTGGGAAGAATGTGTCAAGAACAGAAATATATGAACACGTTTATGTCAAAAGTAGATGACTTTTATAAAATTGACTTGCCTTATGTATGATTTTCACCTAAAACTTCGTTAATTCTAGGTCACTTCTGAAAATGAGGAATTAGGAACTTCTACTCTTGACATCAAATAACCCACAGAGAAATACTTCTTATTCCCTCCCTCCATTATCCCCTAAATGCCCAATTTGGAAAGCATTTCAACACTTTACATTTACCCAAGGACATATGATAAAACTGAAACAACCTGAGCTCTTAAAATCGTGTCTTATGCAACAGTTCATCATCATATTTTCATTTGACCTTACCAAGATACCTTCTTTTCTTTTACAGGAACTATAAACTAGGTTTGGCATTAATACCAATTACCTCTATTTAAGTACACACTATTCCCCCCCACAGCTGGGGTGCAGAAGGCCTATCACAGTGTTAATGAAGTACCTAAGTCCCAGAGGCACCCTGAGTTATAACAGACTTTGAAATAAGAAGTCCATGAATAATTCAGTGTTGTGGGTCCTCTAGTGGTGGGATTACTTCCCTTAGCACTACACAATAAAACATTTAGTGCACTTGATCTTAGAGGTAGACAGACTAACAGCCTGGAACAAAATGCGGGCCATTAGATTTGTTCTAAGGCTTTTATCAGTTCAAATGGAGACTAATGGAGAGTTCATGCTTCTTATTTTTGGTAAATCACACCAGCAATTTTGGTTGGAATATATAATAGTGTTGCTACTATTGTTTTGTTTTAAATATTGGGAAATAATCTGGTGGTTGTAATTAAAAATTAAGTCTTGGGGTGCCTGGGTGGCTCAGTGGGTTAAGAGTCCGGCTCTTGGTTTCTGCTCAGGTCATAATCTCACAGCTGTGGGATCGAGCCCCACATCGGGCTCTGTGCTCAGTGCAGAGTCTGCTTCAGATTCTCTCTCCCTGTCTCCCTCTCTCACTTTATAAATAATTAAGTCTTTCCTGATACTCAAACTAAATGATTGATAGGGTCCCTCATCTAGAGGGATGTCTGAATAATTGGTCTTGTGTGGACAGTAGGGAATTATGGCCTTTGTCATGCATGGTGATGCAATTTCCATAGATCATCAGACTTGCTTGGAGGATTTCTTTTCTTGCAGTTGTTCATTTGGACCAGTCTCAGGGGTCTGTAAGCTGTACCACATCAGCAAATATAAGTTTGGCTTGCATAACAAACATTCAAGTCCTTTCTCCAGGCATAGGTTGGAAGTAGATTCCCATTTGGCAGAGGCAGACTTGCTCCAGGACAGATTCTCTTTAACTTGTCAGAAACATAAGTTTTTTTTTTTTTTTTCTATTTGTTTCGAGCTGGATAGTTCCACTGAGATCACAAGGCTCTTGAGACATGATGAAGCACAGCTTTGAAAGGAGATGAATGTGATTATAATTTTTGGACCTGGCAGCTGAGATCAACTTTTGATTTTTTTTCTTTTGCATGATGGAAGTATCATCCCTACATACTAACCTGTGACATCAAAAAAGATTACATTTCCCATGTATGCAAAAATAATGGTATCTTTGGTCTCCATTCATGTGATTATTGTCAGTGAGCACTTCTTAGACTGTCCCCTTACACATAAATATTTCTGGGATGCCACAGCGGGGTATCTTATATATGATCACAAACTAAATTATTGGCAGAGCACTTAGCTCTGTCTGCTTTGTTCTTCCTCTCTTGGTGTAGTTCCCACACAGATTTTACCCAAGAAGTAATTTGACAAGCTTCACTGCTTATAATCATCCCTCTACTATCAAAGTCAAGGATCATCAGCAGACCTCAAAGTTTTCATTCTTGAGCTGTGTATTAGTCATGATAGCTACACAATGCTGCAGTAACAAATAAACCTGTCAGTCTCAACAGATTACTACAACAAAAGTTTATTTCTCTTTCACACAACAGGCTGCTTTGGCAGTTGTCCTCTAGGTGGTGACACAGGGATCCAGGAATTTTCTATATTGTGATGATGCATCTGAAACAACTGGCCTCAGAGGCTATCACAGAAGGACAGGGAACTTTGTGGCCAAACACTGAATGGTCTACATTGTATCTGCCCACATTCCTTTCCTCAAAATCCAGTTACACGGCTGCAACCTAACTACAGGAGAGGCTCTGGAAATGCAGTAGTCCTGTGTGTCCTGGAAGAGAAAAATGAAATATGATTAGATAAATACGTAACACAGGGTCTACCCCAGGGAACCGGTGCCTTTCTGAGTTCTAGGCAGCAGCAGGGAGAAAACAGCCTCCCTTGCCCCCTGCAATGATTCTGGCCATATTATGTCCCTCCCTGGATCATGAAATAGAGCACTGTGAGCTCAGAGTCTCACTATTATTTTGCTTATTTCTGGCTCTTACATCTTGAACTATAGAAGCTCAACCAATTCTAAGGGCCCTATATGTCACAGGATACCATGTTCTTTTCCTAATCCTCTTCCATTCTGTCCCTGGAATACATACTACTAAACTAAACTCTCTCTTCCCTAGTTATAAAGCCACTTCCTGTTCATGTTTATCTATGTAAATAAGTATAGGGGGAAAAGTGGTAGTGAGATTGCTTACCCTAAAACCATTTAAGTCTCACCTCTGTCACCAAAATGGGCTCTGTAACATGGGTTTTACTTATTTTCAGCCTTTTCAGAATGGTATGTGATGTTGATGCCAAGATGGAACCACTTATATAAGGAGAGTTGGATCAGTTAAGATTGCTTTGCTTTTGGCACCAAGACCTAATGCTCTAGAAACAGTGGCTTAAAATGATGAGTTCATTTTTTCTTCCCTCTCTCCCAATGCCCCCTCCCCTTTTTTTAAAAGAAGTCTGAAGGTAGGTATTTGCTGACATTGGTTCCAGTGCTTACTGATTCTGAATCTAGCAATTCTGGAGTTTCCTTGTCCTTTTTTTCATCTTTGTCAAACATGCTTTAGGAGTCCCTACCTTCACACTTGCAGAGGCCATGTGATATGAGATACTACATCAGATTGAGTATAGAAGCGGATATTAAGCAGATACGAATCACAAAGATTAACAAAATATAAAACAATGCCTTTTTTTTTTTTTGCTTTGGCAAAAATGTTCTTAATACAAACATTATTTCTGTTAATAATTAATGAGTTTGTTATTTTTAAATAAGTTAAGAATACATTTTCAGGCGCCTGGGTGGCTCAGTCATTAAGTGTCGGCCTTTGGCTCAGGTCATGATCCCAGGGTCTTGGGATCTAGCCCCGCATCAGGCTCCCTGCTCGGCAGGAAGCCTGCTTCTCCCTCTCCCACTCCCCCTGCTTGTGTTCCTGCTCTCGCTATCTCTCTGTCAAATAAATAAGTAAAATCCTAAAAAAAAAAAAAAAAAAAAAATACATTTTCTAAATGTTTTAGATTTAACTTCCAATATAGTACATATTTAATCTACATATACAAAAGTTTTTGGGGGGTCTCCAATGATTATTAAATGTACTGGAGGGATTCTGAGACCAAAAAATTTAAGAAAAGCTGCTTTATAAAATAAGGCTTTAGATTCAGTGTGTATCACAGGTATTAAATCTGTTTTTGTATCATTTGGCTATTTTTTATTGTGGCTTTAGTTATGGGAGTTCTATGATTTTTAGAGAGTCAAGTCTATGAATTTAGTCCCTACATATCCCCACTATGTCTACTATTCTTATGTTGTTTTTTTCGCTTAAACATTATTTTTTATATTTTTAGTGCCTAAGCATCTAGTTTTTAATATACTTTAATACATGGATATAATAACTTCTCCAAATATAAAACTAGTTGTCTCAACCTCATATACTGAATAAATTATTCTTTCCTACTTTTTTCATTTGATATATTCCTATGTATATTCATTATTTTAAGAAACTTCTGATTTTCCACTAGTTTTTAAGTATCTCTCTTCTAAAACCAGACAACTCTCATTACCATTGCTTTAAAATAGAATTTTGACATCCACCTGTTATCAAAGGTGACATCCTCATTTTCCTTTTCCATATTTTATTATTTTTATCTACTTGTTTTTCCAGGTAAAATTTAAAGTAACTCTTAAGTTATAAAAAATACAGTGTAATATGTTGGTGGAAATTGCATCGAAATTAGGCATGCCTCTGGGGAAATTGGACCTTTTTATACTTCTAAGTCTTCTAGTATTGTTGACCATTAAGTTATCTTCTTATAAGAGGTCAATAAGTTTATATATTCTTTCTTATATGTCTTGCACTTTTTTCCTAGATTTATTTTTAGGATTTTATTGTTCTCTAACTTTCTAAGAACATTTGTTTAGATACTTAAAATTATCCAACCTTAAAATTAAATACTTAAAACTAATACTTAAAATTAACCAGCCTATTTTAAGAGTCCCTACCTTCATCCCCAGTTTCAGAAAAGTTTTGATTATACTCCTCTATCCTGTATTAGAAAATCTGAGAGTGAATCATATTCACTTTTCTAACACAAATTTCACATAATATTTGCAAACGAACTACTCTGCCCTGTGTCCCAAGGTTTCTCTATTTCTGAGACCTGTTTTTTGTTTTTTTTTTTCCAGCTTCCCAATAGACCCATGTCTTTGGGAAGCTGGAACTTTGGATTGCTCCAAAGGGAATTGAGCAGCTAAATTGCATGCTATGGAAAATCTGAACTTTATGTACTTTCCTGGAGTGAAGGAGAAGTAAGTATAAGAAAACTTTTGCAGAATTTCAAAAATTATTTTCTCAGTTTTCAAGCATCAAGCAAAATTATTTGGCCTGTACGGTTGAAGTATTCCAGCCCTTTTGGAAAATATATAAAGTTAGATACTCTAGCCAAAACTTCAGATGTTATTTGGGCTTTGCCCTGAAAGAAATAGTGGCTTATTTTAACTTGTAAGTTTCATTTTCTTACATATGGGACAAAGAAAGAAACATATTGTTATAATTATTATTTTGTTTTTGAAGAACAGACATACTAGTATTGTATTTTCAGGTATACAAAGTAGTACTTTGATATTTATATACATTACAAAATGGTCACTGCAATGTCTATTTACTGTCACCATACAAAGTTATTACAATATTATTGACCATATTCTCTATGCTGTTATCATATCCCTGTATCTTTTTTATAACTGGAAGATTATACCTTTTAATCCCCTTCACCTATTTCTTTCATCCCCCTACTACTGCCATTGGACACCTATCAGTTTTTTCTCTGTACTTATGAATCTGTTTCTGTTTTGTGCACTTATTTTGTTTTTTTAGATTCCACAAATAAGTGAAGTCATACAGTACTTGTCTTATTCTGACTTACTTTACTTCGCATAATACCCTCTAGGTCCATCTATGTTGTCACAAATGGCAAGATCTCATTCTTTTTTATGGATGAGTAATACTCCATTGTGTATATATTTATACCACATCTTCTTTACCCATTCATCTACTGATGGACATTTAGTTTGCTTCTATATCTTGGCTGTTTTAAGTAATGCTGCAATGAACATGGAGGGTGTATATGTCTTTTCAAATTAGTGTTTTCATTTTTTTCAGATAAATACCTAGAAGCAGAATTGCTAGATCATATGGTAGTTCTGTTTTTTTCATTTTCTTGAGGAAGCCCCATGCTATTTCACAGGGGCTATACCAATTTACACTCCTACCAACACTGCATGAGGGTTCTGTTCTCTCCACATCCTTACCAACACTTGTCTTTTTGATAATAGTCATTCTGACAGGTGTGAGGTAATATCTCCTTATGGTTTTGATTTGCATCCCTGGTGGTTAGCAACGTTGAGCATCTTTTCATGACCTGGTTGGCCGTATGCATGTCTTTTTTGGAAAAATGTCTATTCAAGTCTCCTTCCCATTTTTAAATCAGATTTTTTCTTTTGAGATTGAGTTCTGTGAATTCTTCATCTTCTCCCATACAGTAGGTTGCCTTTTTGTTTTGCTGATGATTTCCTTTGCTGTGCAAAAGCTTTTTAGTTTGATGTAGTCCTATTTATTTTTTCTTTTGTTGTCCTTGCCTGAAGAGACAGATCCAAAAAATGCTGCTAAGACCAGTGTCAAAGAGGTTACTGCCTATGTTTTTTTTTCTAGGAGTTTTATGGTTTCAGGTCTTTAAAAGTTTTTAATCCATTTTCAGTTAGTTTTTGTTTATGGTGTAAGATACTGGTATAGTTTAATTCTTTTGCATGTGGCTGTCCAGCTTTTCCAACACTATTTATTAAAGATACTATCCTTTTCCTGTTATACATTATTAACTTCTTTGTCATAAATTGACCATATATGCATGGGTTTATTTCTGAGGTCTCTATTCTGTTCCATTGATCTCTGGGTCTTTATGCCAATACTTTACTCTTTGGATTACTGTAGCTTTGTAATATAGTTTGACATGTGGGAGTGTAATTCCTCCAACTTTGTTGTTCTTTCTCAAGAGTATTTTGGCTATCTGGAGTCTTCTATGGTCCCATACAAATTTTAGAACTGTTTATTCTACTTCTATGAAAACTACCATTGGAATTTTGCATTGAATCTGTGGATTACTTTGGGTAGTGTGGACATTTTAACAGTATTAACTTCTCCAATCCATGAACATGGTATTTCTTTCCATTTATTTGTGTCATCTTCTTTCATCAATGTCTTACAATTTTCAGAGTACAGGTCTTTCACCTCCTTGGTTAAATTTATTCTTAGCTATTTTATTCTTTTTGATGCAATGGTAAATGGGATTGTTTTATTTCCCTTTTGTTAGTTCACTATTAGTGTATTGATTTTATATCATGCAACTTTACTGAATTCATTTATCAGTTTTAATAGTTTTTGGGTGGAGGCATTAGGGTTTTCTACATATAGTATCATGCTATCTGCAAATTGTGATAGTTTTACTTCTTCCTTTCCAATTTGGATGCCTTTTATTCCTTTTTCTTGTCTAACTGCTGTGTGGCTAAGGTTTCCAATATTATGTTGAATGAAAGTGGCAAGAATGGACATCCTTGTGTTCTTAATGATCATAAAGGGAAAGATTTCAACTTTTCACAGAGGAGTATGATGTTATGAATTTCTCATATATAGCCTTTATTATGTTTAGGTACATTCCCTCTAAACCCACTTTGTTGAGAGTTTTATCATAAATGGATTTTGAATTTTATCAAATGATTTTTTCTGCATCTATCAAGATGATCATGGGATTTGTGTTCATTATATTTATGTGGTTTATCACATTGATTTATGGATGTTGACGTGCTTGTATCCCTGCTATAAACCCCCCTTAATCATGTTGTGATCTCTTTAATGTATTGTTGAATTTGGTTTACTAATATTTTGTTGAGGATTTTTTCATCTATATTCATCAGGGATATTAGCCTCTAGTTTTTGGTTTGTGTAGTGTCTTTGGTTTAGTATCAGAGTAATGCTGACCTCATGGAATGAGTTTGGAAGCAGTCTTTTCTCTTCTCTTTTTGGAATAATTGGAGAATGGTAGGCATTAACTTTATTTTAAATGTTTGCTGGAATTCACCTGTGAAGCTGTCTGTTCTTGACTTTTGTTTGTTGGGAGCTTTTTGATTACTGATTCAATTTCATTACCATTAATTGATATATTCAGATTTTCTATTTCTTTCTCATTCAGTCTTGGAAGATTGTATTTTTCTAGGAATTTATTTCTTCTAGGTTTTCCAATTTGTTGATATATAATTGTAGTAGTTTATGATCCTTTGTATTTCTGAGGTATCAGTTGTAATTTTACTTTTATTTCTGATTTGAGTCTAATCTTTTTTCCCCCCAATTAGTCTTGGTAAGTGTCATCAACTCTGTTTATCTTTTCAAAGAACCAGCTCTTAGTTTCATTAATCTTATTTTTTGCCTATAATTTCCTTCTTTCTACTAACTTTGAGCTTTGTTCTTTTTTAGTACTTTTAGATTTAAGGATATAACCCATATCTTAAAACTGTTTTTGCTGCATCCTCTGGATTTTGGAGCATTGTGTTTTCATTTTGTCTCAAGGTATTTTTTTATTTTCTCTTTGATTTCTTCATTGACCTATTGGTTGTATAGTGTCATGTTGTTTAGTCTCTATGTATTTGTGCTTTTTCCAGTTTTCTTCTTTTTTTTTTTTTTTTAAAGATTTTTTATTTATTTATTTGAGACAGAGAGAATGAGATACAGAGAGCATGAGAGGGAGAAGCAGACTCCCTGCCGAGCAGGGAGCCCGATGCGGGACTCGATCCCGGGACTCCAGGATTATGACCCGAGCCGAAGGCAGTCGCCCAACCAACTGAGCCACCCAGGCGCCCTCCAGTTTTCTTCTTACAGTTGATTTTTAGTTTCATACTTTAAGAAAAGATGCTTGATATGATTTCAATCATCTTTAATTTATTGAGACTTGTTTTGTGACCTAACATGTGATTTATACTGTTTCATGTGCAATTGAGCAGAATGTGTATTTTGCTGTTTGGGGGATGGAATATTCTGTATATATTAAGTCCATCTACTGTAATGTGTTGTTCAAGGACACTGTTTCCTTATTGTCTGGATGATCTATCCATTGATGTAAGTGGGGTTATAGTCTCTTGTTAGATGGATCCCTTATTGTCATGTAACACCCTTCTTTGTGGCAACCTTTATTTTAAAGTCTATTTTGTCTGACAGAAGTATTGCTACCCCTTTTCTTTTGCTTCCATTTGCATAAAATATGTTTTTCTATCTCTTCATTTTTAGTCTGTATGTGTCTTCAAGTCTGAAGTAAGTCTTTTGTAGGCAGCATATAGATGGATCTTTTTCTTAATCCATTCGGTAGGTCTGTGTCTTCTGGTCAGAGCATTTAAACTGTTTACATTTAAAGTAGTCATTGATAAGTACTTTTTGCCATTTGGTTAATTGTTTTCTGGCTGTTTTTATAGTTCTCTGTTCTTCTTCCTCTTGCTCTTTTATGATTTGATGATTTTCTTTAGTGTTATATTTGGATTTTTAAATTTTTTGTGTGTCTATTACAGATTTTTGGTTACTGTGAGGCTCATATATTTTATATATAACTGCTACATATATAGCAGTATATTTTAAGTTGGTCATCATTTAAGTTTGAACGCATTTTAAAAGTGCTACATTTTTACTCCCCTCCCACTGTGTTTTAGGCTTTTGACATATTTAACATCCTTTTATGTAGTATATCCCTTAAGTAATTACTGTAGATTTAGTTGATTTTACTACTTTTGTGTTTTAACCCTCATATTACTGCGTTAAGTGCTTAATCCACTACCTTTTCTATATGTTTGTCTTTACAAGTGAAATTTTTTTCATATATTTTATTTCTAGTTATAGTGTTTTGTCCTCTATTTAAATTAGTTCCTTTAATATTTCTTATAAAGCCGGTTTAGTGGTACTCCTTCAGTTTTTGTTTGGGAAACTCTATCTCCTATTCTGAATGATAACCTTGCCAGTAGAGTATCCTTGGCTATCAGTTTTTTTCCTTTCAGCACTTAGCAGTCCATAAGAGGGTAGCACAGTATAGTCAAATTTTCTGCAAAAATCCAATTATAGTCTTGGGTGTTTCCCTTGTATGTAACTAAATGTTTTTCTCTTGCTGCTTTAAGATTCCCTTTTTTTTAATGTATTTTTAATTGTTATGTTAATCACCATACATTACATCATTAGTTTTTGATGTAGTGTTCCATGATTCATTGTTTGCGTATAACACCCAGTGCTCCATTCAGTACATGCTCTCTTTAATACCCATCACCAGACTAACCCATCCCCCCACCGCTCTCCCCTCTAGAACCCTGTTTGTTTTTCAGAGTCCATAGTCTCTCATGGTTCGTCTCCCCCTCCGATTTCCCCCCTTCATTCTTCCCCTCCCCCTATTAAGATTCCCTTTTTATCTTTTCTATTTGACATGTTAATTTTAACGTTTCTTGGTGTGGATCTCTTTGGGTTCATCTTGTTTGGGAATCTGTATTTCCTGGACCTGGAGGGCTCTTTCCTTCCCTAGGTTATTCACGTTTTCAACTCTTTCTTCAAATAAGTTTTCTGCCCCTTTTCCTCTCTATTTCTGGGATACTTATAATGTGAATATTATTTTGATGTTTTCATAGAAATCTCTTAAATTATCCTCATTTCTTTGAGTTGCTTCTTCTCCCTGCTATTTTGGGTGATTTCCACTAACATGACTACCAGATAACTGCTTCATTCTTCTGTATCCTTGTATCTGCTGTTGATTCCCTCAACTGGATTTTTTATTTCTGTTACTGTATTCTTCAACTTTGATTGAGTACTTGCTTATATTTTCTACCAAAATTTTCACTGAGTTCATCCTTTCTTCTCCTGAGTTCAGTAAGTGTCTTTATGGCCATTATTTTGAACTTTTTATTAGACACATTGCTTATTTCTGTTTCATTTAGTTCTTTTTCTGAGGTTTTGTTTTGTTCTTTTGTTTGCAACATATCCCTGTCTCCTCATTTTGCCTAACTCTGTTTTTGTTTTGATGTATTAGTTCAGCTATGTCTCATAGTTTTGAAATACTGGCTTTTTATAGGGTATATCCTGTAGGCCTGGAAGTGCAATCCATCCTGGCTCTCAGAATCAGGTGTTGTAGATGTGTCCGCTGTATGAGCTGCATGTGCCCCCGCTGTTGTGGTGGGTCTGCAATGGCTGCAGGCATGCTGGTAGGTAGGATTCGTTTCCAGCCTGTCTGGCTGCACAGTCTTTGTTTGGCTGAAAGGCCCAGCTGCGGTTGTTGTGGGCTTGCCAGTAGGCAGGATTATTGTCCTTGCAGCTGTAAGACCCAGCCAAGGTGCAGGGTTGTGCAGAGCTCTCAGCAGGGTGCTTCCCCTGGTATTAGCAGTATACAGGTAGGATTCCCAAAGGTCTGCTGCCCAGATCTCAGTCCCTGGGCAGAGGCTCAGCTGCCTCCTGCATCACTGGCAGGTGCTCCAAGATCAGTGAGTGAGTCTCCTTCATCCACAGTCTGTGTACCTTTTGATTTGGTGTTTCTGCCCTGGTTTTTGGGGTGAGTGGGTCTGTGCATGAGCCCCTTAACAGCAGGTCTTCCTTTCTGTACAATTCTACAGTTTTCCTGGACATATTTCCTGTTGGTATTCAAAGTCAGCTGGTTTGGGGGCTTGTCTCTCCTGTGCAGGATTTAATGGTTGAGGTGCTTGATATGGAGTTTTAATCTTTCACTGCTTAGGCAAAAGACCATGGAGTGCCATGCCTTGGTGTGTTTTATTCCTTAGTGAGACCATAGCTCTGCCTCTTCTACATTTCCCCATGCTGCCCCTTACTGTGGAGGCTCTGTTCATCCAGTTTTTAGGTTCCCTTTAGTGGGAATTATTCCAAATGTAGATTGTTGTGTCTATGGAAGGTGAGCTCAGGATCTTCCTACAGTGACATCTTGAGGAGCACTTGAACTCTTCATTTTTAAATGTCTTGTCAGTGTTAAAATGTTCAAACCAGGCAACGTGACATCTTTTATTAAATTGTTTAACTCAGTCTAATATTAAAAGCAAGATAAGAGGCCCCAAATGGAGTTGCTTACCAAGCCCATGTCACCAAACAGGTACTTGATTTAATTATAAGAAGTTTCAGCTGTCTTAGAAATGGAACCTTTATTCCATTTTTCAGTTGAATTGCCTGATCAACACTAGTTAGGTAACCTGCCTGATGGACCCCTACCATCCATTATAGGGAAAATAAACTTGTAATAACAACACACTTTTTGCCTAGTATTACCTTGTTCCTGCTCCCTTCTGTCTATAGAAATCTTTCATTTTGTACAGCTTCTCAGAGCTCCTTTCTATATGCTAGATTGGATGTAGCCCTATTCATGAATTGTTGAATAAAGTCAGTAAGATCTTTAAAATTTAGTCAGTTGAATTTTTTGTTTGGTGGCAGTGATAGGCTTGATGACTTTGGCGACAATGAGAAACAGAGGCATTGGTCCCTTCAAAACTTTTGAGTTCTCTTTCTTGCCATTTGAGGGCCATGGGTAAGTAGTTCTTAGATGCAAGCTCTTCTCTTTTTTGTGTTGAGATCCCAGTCTAATTGGCTTTCCAGTCTAGGATTAACAGGTCAGTCTAGATTAATGAGCGGTTTTAATAAAGCACCAGTTCTTAGGCCTTAGTTAGTCCACAGGCCCAGTCCAGGGATTTGCTGGTCACCTTGAGCTGGCAGACAGTACCACCTGGAACCCAAGTCCTTAACCCTTGGTTAATCTGCAATCAGCATTTGTTGGAGTCTCCTGGTTCAGTCTGTAGTTCTACTTTGGGAACTGCTGGGGGTGTGCACCAAAGGCATTCTTTTGGCTAATTCATAGTATCATCTCTGGTTACTGCTGGTGTCCATAGTTCTGTTTATGTCATGTTCACATTAGCAGAAACCAACAGTAACTGGGTAAAGGATTAATAAATTTATTCTTAGTGGGAATCTCAGAAGCCAAAGTTGAAAAAAACTGGTGGGCATGGGTCGACCAGTTAAAAAGTGTTAGAGCACTCACCTCCTAATTCTTATATGTGGCACCACACAATCTCTAACCCATTGGTACACCTCTCTTAAGTATTAATTTGGCTCCAAGAGACTCGAGGCTTTAGCTAAAGAAGTAGGAGCCTAAATTTCAGGGAATTGAGTGTACCACCTTCTGGCACCACTGCTTATTTTACATCTTAGTACGATAGTCCTGGAAGCTGTAAGTATCTGTGAAAATGGCAAAATATTACTAAGACAGTCTAGAATTACAATGGTCATTATGAGAAATGTTCCAGTTAACAAGTGCACTTGAAACTGATGGCTCCCATATCAAACAAACAGAATGGGTTACCTATTTTAATTGGCAGGCAGAAGTCTCCCAAAGTTTTCAAGATTCCAAAGTAACTTCATTGAAACATTCACTGCAAAAGGCTAAGGAAACATTAAAGACAGGAGGTAACTAAAAAACTGACATGATCCTAATTCTCCCCTCTATCCTCCTTTACCTGAGTGCTCACTGTCTACTAATCCTCTATCTGAAACCTTTCTACTCTGAAGAGACTAAAAGACTGTAAACAACAGATGACCAAGTTCTTAAAACACTCCCCTATCTACCCTCAAAGGAGAGCCCCCCATATGGACAGCATCCAGGGTTGATGGGACTCTAAGGGATTCTCTGATAAACTGCTACCCATTATTCCCTTAAACAGCCAAGGAGAAACTAAAAATTAATCGGAAACCTTGCAAAATTCTGGTAGATATTGGGGCTATTTTCTCTATTTTGAACCCCACTTACTCTGGAGCCTGCAGATAGGATCCTGGGAAGACTCATAGAAGCCAGTGACGAGTGAGAATCTTACCAGAATCAGCTCTTCCAAATCTCTGTAGTGTCCAAATCTCTGTAGTGTCCAGTCACGAGAGGAAGGTAAAATGTCATGTGATCTGTCCTTTCTAAATCTAGACCACTTGGTTACTGATCCTTTCCCTCCCAACAATAACTATTGCTGTCTTTTTTGTCTTGTTTCCTGAGAACTTGGCCTGACAACTCTCAGGTGGGGGGGGTCCCCAAAAATATGGTTGGACAGAAATGTGGGTTGCACTTCATTTGCAGGTTAGGATCCTACTGATTTTTGCCAACTCTCAGGAAATTTGCCTAAGTGGCTATCTTTTGGCTATTTAGCGGGGGGGGGGGGGGGGCACGGGGGGGGCGGGGCACACCTGTTGGATTCATGGGTTATTCAATACTGCTAGAAATATTTATTGTTTGTTCCAGCTGAAACCTGACAAAATATTTGAAAGGATTTTTTAAAATAGGCTTATGGTCAGAAGTTGGCCAAACTGGGAGCTGATATTCACCGCCTGATAGCTCTTTTTTAGGCCCTTCCCCCTAAGCTAATATGAAACTGTGCACCCACAGGGGAAGAAAAACAGTCCAAAGAGAAGCAGCTCTAAATCTACAGCATAGTAATCTTTTGATTTCCATCTTCATTGAAGATTTTCTCCCTGATATAAAGAAGCAAAGTGAAGATAATGTAGTTGGATGGGTGGCAAATCCCTTAATTTCATTCAGGTTGCAACCCAATTCTTGAGGAATTAAGAACAACTGTCCTCGTGTTATAAATTGTTTACAAAAACAGAAATGCAGCTCTAGAAGCAAGTCAAAGGCCACCTATCCTTTTTATTAATCCCTAAACCTCTCCTATTCATCTCAAAAGGATTGTAGATGTTGTAAAAGATCTGGATTTAGGGAACAAAAGTCCTTCTTGGTGTAACTTGCCTTCTTTCTCTGTATCTTTTGTGATGTAAAATCATGTATTTTATCCTCTTTAGGAAACAAGGTCATTCTTACCAGAAAGAAAAAAAAGGCTAATTGAAAACTAGGCCTATGAAAATCTTAAAATTCTTTGCCACAAACGTTAGTGAAAAGTTCAAGCCATTTTAGCATGTACCTTAACTTACTTCATCTGCCAGAAACACAACGTGGATCTGACTGTTCTTGTATAAACTAGTGAGTTTTGCATTATCATATCAGCCTTTTTTTTTTTTTAAGATTTTATTTATTTGACAGAGAGAGACACAACACAAGCAGGGGGAGTGGGAGAGGGAGAAGCAGGCTTTCCGCTGAGCAGGGAGCCCAATGTGGGGCTCGATCCCAGGAACCTGGGACCATGACCTGAGCCAAAGGCAGACACTAATGACTGAGCCACCCAGGCGCCCCCATCATACCAGTCTTGATGGGGTTTTGGAATATAGGTGAAGTTCAGTGGGGTGAGGTCTGGAGCCAATGACCAAGAAAGAATTCTTGAGTCATCTTTGGTACTAAATGGTGATTTATTAAAGCACGGGGACAGGACCCGTGGTCAGAAAGAGCTGCTGTACCAGGGTTGTGAGGGGTGGCTGATTATATACTATGGGGTTGAGGGAGGTAAGGAAAAGGGAGGTTTCAAAAGGATTTTCATATGTTAAAGAAGACCCACAGGACACTGGAGGCCTTGCTATTGTCAAGTTAAGGTTGTTTTTCCCTCCAGCAAGTCATTAACATGAAGATAGTTGGGAGCTTCCTGGAAGAACATTATACTCTGCCCAATGGGCTGCAGGTTATAAGGCCTTTTAATTGTATCTACATTTCTTTCTGGAAGCTAGGCCTTTGATAGAAATGTAAATTGCTAAGACTTTTGTAAACTGAGGGAGACTCCTGTCTTGCAGGATTGTGAGGTCTATAAATTAACTATTTGTTTTTCCTTTCCTTAGCTTTAGGGCAAACAGGAGTGCATGAGGAATGTCATGTATATCCCTTAGGGGAACTTGGGGGGTGTCAGCTTCTGTTTTGTCCTCAACTTGCTTTCTGTTCCCTCATCAGTCTTATGGATAAAATTTTAAAACAAAAGCTGTAAGATCGGTTTATGTCTGTTCATATGTTTATATATGTCTACGCATGTATGTTACAGATGTGATTTTTTTTCTACCTCTGGTTAGTATTACCCAAAGTAATTTTTTTTTAATTTTTATTTTTTTTATTCTTATATTAATTCCCATACATTACATCATTAGTTTTAGATGAAGTGTTCCATGATTCATTGCTTGTGCATAACACCCAGTGCTCCATGCAGAATGTGCCCTCCTCAATACCCACCACCAGGCTAACCCATCCTCCCACCCCCTCCCTTCTAGAACCCTGTTTGTTTTTCAGAGTCCATCGTCTCTCATGGTTCGTCTACCCCTCCGATTTCCCCCACTTCATTCTTCCCCTCTCGCTACATTCTTCTTCTTCTTTTTTTTTTTCTTAACATATATTGCATTATTTGTTTCAGAGGTACAGATCTGAGATTCAACAGTCTTGCACAATTCACAGCGCTTACCAGAGCACATACCCTCCCCAGTGTCTATCACCCAGTCATCCCATCCCTCCCACCCCACCCCCCACTCCAGCAACCCTCAGTTTGTTTCCTACAATTAAGAATTCCTCATATCAGTGAGATCATATGATACATGTCCAAAGTAATTTTTAAGAACCTCTATTTAACTGATTTAAAAACAAGTGCTGAATAAATTAGGTATACTCTCAGAAATATAAAAATTAACCCAAATGTTTTTAAATTCCATGGGATCTATGATAATCTGTAGTAAATAAAAGCTAATTTAAGTGTATTGTTTTAATTAAAACAGGCATGTCTTTAGAGCTATCAGTATTAGATATAATATGGGCATATGGCTTTTATTTATCCCAGGTTTACTAAAAGTTAAATAAGCTCATGTCTGTTATAGAATTTGTCAGCAAGAAAGATGAGATGATAGGTGTTTAATGTCTCATGAAATTTTCATAAGCAATCTAAACAGTTAAGAACAGGTAAGTAGATGTAAGTAAAAGTTTATAAATAACTTTTTAACAATAAATAATTACACTTTATGGCACGTCTACTTAAAAATAGGTAAAATTATACTGAGATATATCAAATGATGGATAGTCATTGAAAATCTAAATTGTTTCCAAATAAGATAAAATAAATACTCAAACATTAACTACTGAATGTAGGTTTATCCACTGCTGTCTCCTTTTTACAGAAGAGGCAAAAATATTTGGGTCTATTAGTAACATGCTTTGTACCACATTGAAAAATTTACTATAATAGAGAATATACTTCTAGAAATTATGAAATGTATTTATAAATTTGCCAACCACGAAATCCTGGTCTAATAGTCCACAACTGCTTACCTCTTAATTTTCACTAGGGAATTAAAGATTCTAAGTGTTAAGAATTCTTATCAATAAATTTAATTAAAACTTAGAAATAGTAAGAGTAAAAGCAAACAAATATTTGGTTGTTCCAGAATAAGAAAAAATAGCGAAATCTGAATGGATATAAAAATGTTGAAGATTTATGGAAAAGGAATCTTGGGAAAAGAATTTTGTGTATGGCCAAGCTAAGATTGGAATGATTTAAGTTTTTAAAATGTTTTAATATCAAAAGTACACTGATAAAAATTAGAACTTGGTTTTCTCTCCACTAAAAGAACAGAATTTTCTTGGACTTTTGATCTACTTTTGGTAAGAGATTATAAAAGTTTCTTTACCTTTAAGTAATCTGCCTGGACAGCAAAGATTTTCTAACCAAAATAATTAATGTGAAGCACAGTAGTCTTTTTCAGGTCTTTGATTACTTAAAAAACCCCAGTCTTCTCAAGATTAAAAGAGCTAAGTTTTGTTTATAATTATATTTTGTATTTTTGTATTTGCCTTTAACATCTTCTATTGTTACTTTGGTGAAATATTATTTCATGATAATTTGTGATCCTATTATTCAAACTTTTTGACATTTTCCCAAAATCGATTTCTAAATAGAGCCTTTGTGATCTCAAACTAACTTTCTGATTTCTGAGTGCTTCAAAATCTCAAAGGATTTGTCTTCCACTTGGAAGATGTTAAACTAACTGGTTTATTCCATATGTTAAATTACGTGGGAAACATCACCAATAAAAAGTAATGCTAAACCTTCTTAGGTTATATGGATGCATTTTGTTAATATAAGTGTTTTAGAAATTAAATGAAATTCCTAGAAATCTGATATTGTCCTAGTATAATGTTGTCAGTCATAATTCAGTTATTATCTTAAGGAAATTTGGTTATTTCTGTGATAAATAAAATTTTGTCAGTTCCAGTATAACGAACTCCCATCAGATATGTAACCATGAGCAATTTTAAGGTTTTTTGGCGGGGGGGGGGGGGGGGGGGGGCATTTCTGTAACATTTTATTCTGATACTTTTGCAAAAGTTGGATTCATGGAAGGAATCCTACCAAGTACTGTTGACCACTGACACCACTGCCGAATTACAAGGTGTCAAGCCTCAGGTGCATAATTCACAACTGATGAAGTCTCCACCTGACATCTGATCCTGTGTAAAGATGGAGACTTCCAAATCATGTGGGCTAAGAAGAGAAGTAGCTGATGTCAAGGTACACTGCTTCCTCAAGAAGTCTGACCAATAATGTATTTTTCTATCCTACCCTCTGATCATCCTCTTCCTAATTTTTACACTATGAAGGTCTTTATGATTATTTTGTCTACCTTTTGCCTTGCTCTGTCCTGGAAAGATAATGCTATTATTCATTTGAATAATTGAATAATATCTGGCCAAGGGTGCCTGGGTGGCTCAGTCAGTTAAGTGTCTGCCTTCGGCCTAGGTCGTGATCCCAGGGTGCTGGGATTGAGCCCCCATGTTGGGCTCTCTGCTCAATGGGGAACCTGCTTCTCCATCTGCAGCTTCCCCTGCTTGTGCTCTCTCTCTCAGATAAATAAAATCTTTAAAAATATATGTAACTGGCCATTGCAAGGGGGATAACCCAACCCAAAATAACTGGTAGGTTTGCCACTATGCTGGTAATCCTATAGCTTTACCTATGACAAATTTTCCCTGATTTCCAATGCCTCAGCTTCTCTGGAACAAACTCAGCCCCCTCGCCTTTATGTCAGACTCCCTGACCCTGGGGGTCCATTTCCCTGTCTTTGGGTAACAACCTTAAACCCAGGAAACCTTGTATCCAGGCTCTGTCCAAAGAAAGGGACACAATGCAAGGTTAACCAGAATAAAACTGCCTGTGATCTATAGATGCCTAAATTTTACAGATCTCCATGGTTGTCACTTTTCCAGCCCTAAGCCACAGACACAAATGGGAAATATCAGGATGCATTCATGACTCAGTATTAGCTATTTTTGGCAGATTGCTACTTCCTGGCTAGGAGTAAGTACCAATGAGGCTATGACCAGGAACCTCTGGTAAACTCTTGAAGATATTACAGAATCTGCTACTAAAGCAATAGCTGCCCAACAACAACAAAATCCCTAGATTCTCTGGCCAAAATTGTTCTGGATACTAAGGTAGCCCTTGATTATTATTTTTTCAGTTGAGTAAGGAGGGGTTTGTGCTATGGCCAACACCACTTGCTGCACTTGGACTGATATTTTTGGGGAAGTTGAGACTCAGCTACATAAAGACTACTGAATAAGCCAGTTGGATTAAAAAAGTGAGTCCTTCAATGAGGGCTTTCTTTGACTTACTTGATTCTGATTGTTTTGGGTCTTGGGGACCATGGCTTTGAAGGACACTCCAGACATTGGGAATTACCCTACCTATAATAATCATAGTAGCTTCATGAGTATGTTGTATTCTCTCAAAAGCTTTAAATGCATGTTCACAGCCTTAATCACCAACCAAAAGATCTCTCTAAGACTAGAATATCAGAAAGGGAATGAAGAAAATGACCAACTTAAAGAATGTGAACCAAATATCATAACTTGAATACCACAAAGAGATTTAGCAAAAATCTCCAAGAACTCCACAGTGGTGCCTTACATTTTGATCTCATTCTGAGAGTCTGATCGAAAGTGTGGGACAGATTGTTAAGACAACAGGCCCAAGGGGCACCTGGGTGTCTCAGTTAGTTAAGTGTCTGCCTTCAGCTCAGGTCATAATCTTATGGTCCTGGGATCTAGCCCTGAGTCAGGCTCCCTGCTCAGTGGGGAGTCTGCTTCTCCCTCTCCCTCTGCCCCTCCCCCCCACTCCTGTTCTCGCTCTCTCAAATAAATAAAGTCTTAAAAAAAACCACCACCACCAACAAAGACAGCAGGCCCAAAATGGAGTCACTTATGCTAAGCCTCATGTCACCATATGAAGACTTATAGTTTTGGCTCTTCCAGAAATGCAATCTTAAACCAATCAATTAGGACCTGCCTGATCAGCACTAGTTAGGTAACCTGTCCAATAGATTCTGGCCATCCCCTAAAGGAAAGTAAGCTTATAATAACCAACTGGCTTTTTTTCCTAGTGTAACTTCCTATTCCTGCTCCCATATGCCTATAAAACTCAATTTGGACAGTTCCTCAGGACTCCTTTCCATCTGCTAGATTGGATGCTACTTGATTTGTGAATCTTTGAATAAAGCCAATAAGATTTTTAATTATTTTTTAGAGAGAGAGAGGGTGCACGTGATTGGGGGTGGGATGGGTTGGGAAGGGGCAAAGGGAGAGAGAATCTTAAGCAGGGCTCGACCTCACAACCCTGAGATCATGACCTGAGCAGAAATCAAGAGTCAGATGTTTAAATGACTGAGCCACCCAGGTGCCCCAAGCCAATAACATTTTAAAATTTACTAATAATCTTCTTGTAAGAAAAAAATAAAATTTACTAATAATCCATGATGGGAAAGTACTGTTATTGATAAGGGGTCATGTTAGGAACAAAGACATCTGATATTTTAGGTTTAATGAAAATTTTAAAGTAAGTCTCCTTTAAATCATTGTGACTTGGAGAAACATCCCAAGGATACTCCAAAAGAAATGACTATTCATTATGGTGGGTTAAAATAATAAGAAAATATTAAACTTTGTTTGGGATTCTCTTTCAAAAGTAAGGACAGACATATTTTTTAAGTTTCTATCAAACATGTCACTTTTTAATTTAGAGCTTAAAAAAAATTGTAAAAGTCCACTCATTTTCTAAATAAATTACATTACACATCATATAAAAATATACACACGTATAATAAATAACTTACCATTCTCAAAAAGTTAAGAGTTCTAGGTACATTACTTCCTTGGAGATGGACTATTCAACTTCCATTAGTTTAAAACAACTCCAACTCTGAGATCTGTTTATTATAGAAAAATTGATTCATAATTATAAGTGAAATTTGTATACCATTAAACAATTTTTACAAAGAATTAACTACTGTTGTAATGGCCTTGTTTACTTAAACAATTAAATTACCATTTAATGAGAAAGAAAAGTTGTAGCCAATTAAAGACCAAACCAAAAGACACACTGCATTCATTTTTCAGCAATTAATTGATAACTTGCTTACGATGGGTTATTTAACAAGTAGCCAGGGAAATATTTCTGGAAATAGAAAGCATTAATGCTAATGGGTTCTTGATTTATTCTTTTCAAATCCATTTACCACATTATCTAATGTGGCATAAGCAGGAAATCCCTAGGAAAGATTAATATTCAAAAACACCTCTAAGCCTTCTGGTGTTGGGAGTCGAATTGTTTGGGCAACATAAATCGTTAAAGGAATTTCTAAAGACACTTCTCAGCCATCACAAGCATCAGAGTTAAAACAAGAAGAATAAAGAGTTTTCTAGATGCTGATCTGTATGTTAGAGACCGGCAGCTCTCCGTACATTCTCAGCCTGTGTGACTACTGCTATACTAATGCTCACACACCCATGACAATGGCCAGGGCCATGCATAGTTACAGGTATCACATCTAAACACCACCTACACCACCAAAAAAGCATATCGCAAGTGACTATGAGAGACATTAACTTTGACTCTTCTCTAGTTCGTATTTTAAAAGTCATTTGTAAATTTTTAACTTGACCTTTTAGCATGGTTTCAAAATCAAATGTGACTCAGTGGGTCATTGTGCTGTATTGTTACACCACGATTATGAATTTCTAAAGTAGAACTTAACTTTGCAACTCCTGTGAGTGTGATTCATGATGTCTACCTCTTCAGGTAAAATTTTAAAGACTCATCCAGCTGTCCAGGTGTTCAACTAGTGTCCTTAATATGACATTTGACTCCTGGTTGGGGGAGGGGGCAGGAAACATTGGTTTGGTGTAAATAAAATATCTAAATCAGGGTTTCTCAACTTTAGCATCATTGATATTTGGGGCAGGGTAGTTTCTTTCTGGAGGAGGGCTCTCTCATGCATTGTAGGATATTTGGCAGCATGTTTTCTCCCCAGTAGATACCAATAGCAGCCCCCCGGTATGACAACCACAGTTTCTCCAGACGTTGCCAAATAGCCTCTACTTGAGAACCGCTGTCTAGATCATCACACAAGTATGAACTGCTTATGTGTACATCGTGTGTGGTTATGCAGGCAAAGCCCTGGGAACCAGTTATTCACACTGATGTCCCCTTACTGACAAATCATGTACTTATATAATCACTTCTGGCACTACTCCAGTTTTTCTTTGAAAGAAGAGGGAATCTTTACACATGAAAAGTCACCTGCAGGAGGCATATTTTTCTCTTCTTCAGAGAGAGCCAAATCAGTTGTTTGACAAAGAAATTTATAGGTTGCTAAAAATCTGTAGTTCATTTCTTAGGGGCAAATTGAATCTATTTGTCCAAATGATGTGGGATTAATCACCAGGAAAATGTTTTTACATACACAAGATATCCTTATCCTGGGTTTTTGAACTATAACAGTCTCAAGTGTTCTACAGGAAAACGAGTCTGGTGTTGACTCATAGTTCACCTGTTTATGATACTGTCTTCATCTGGGCAGACAGTAGAGAGAAATTACATGAGTTCTATTAAGGCTTAAACACTACCCATCTATCCCAATAGAACAGACAAAAAAAGATAATTTTTCTCACTATCACCATTACCTTCAGTCTGTGTGAAATTATTACCTCCATCTACAGAAAACCAATGGACCATTTTAACTATTTATTCCACTCAAGTTGTCAAACTAAAACAGAGTGAAAATGCCAATAATTTACAGCTAGGTCTTAACGCACTTCTAGCATATCACAGATGGAAACCTAAATGCATAGTAGACAGCTTTCATCAATAGGAGAAAAATAACTGGCCAGACCAGGGTAGACCAAAATCTATGTGGATAAGCCCTCACCAAAAGGAATTCACATTTAAGTTTTCATTAAATATATTTTTCCATCACCTTTCATGCTGCTAAGCCTTGACAGCACTAATCTTTTATTTCTGCACCCTGAGGAGGCTCGCACTGGGTCTGGCACTGAGAAAGTATAGTCAACAAAATGTTAATTGAATAAACACATCAATAATAGTTAATTCTGTTTTTATCAGATAAGACTGTGACTATAATTACATAGCAATGTGGCTTGTATGTAGTGAGACAAGGAAAAACAAAGTACATCTAATTTTTTTGTCTCAAAATTTAAAATAAATTGACATTTATCAAAATAAGCATCTGCTTTATAGAATTGCATAAGGTATGAAGATGTTTGTAAGCAGAAATACAGGTGAGACAAACTAGAGAATGATTCAAAATGATTTAAAAACATACCTTAAAATACCTTTTTATAAAAACAATTTAAATGTAACAGGCTTGTAGAATACTTGTGAAATACAAAAATAGATGTTAAGGAATTCTCTTAATTCTCATAATTCCATTTCCCAGCTATAATACAGTTTAATATATTGCCTTACTTTACATAGAAATTGTTGCAGTCAGTTCACATAATCTAATAAATATATCTGGTTCTTTAAGTTAACAATATATTATGACTATTTCTAATGTCTTAAATACTCAAACACATTCTTTTTAAGGGTTGTTAAGATTTCACTGCAATGCATGTACTGAGAATGGCATAACTGTATACCTATTACTGGCTATTTCTCAGTTTAAAAAATATATAATTGCTAACTATGACCTTATTTAGAAATAGAGCCATTGCTGATGTAATAAGATGAGGTCATACTGGAGTAGTATGGGCCCTCATACCAGTATGACTGATGTCCTTGTTCAAAGAGGGGAAATTGGAATGCAGAGACATACAGAGGTAAGAGATGTAAATAGACACAAGAAGAGAGCCATCCACCAGCCCAGGAGAGAAGCCTGGAACAGATCTTTCTCCCAGCCTCAGAAGGAATCAGCCCTTCTGACACCTTGATTTTGGACTTGTGATTTCCTTGCATACTCCTCTAGCAAACTAATACCCTAACCAACACTGCAGAGTTCTCCCTATTCAAAACTCCCTCTCCTAGCCAGTGTGATCATACCTTGGCTAACACTGAAAAGTTTTATCAAGACTTTTTCTTCTTTTTTTTAAAGACTTTATTTATTTATTTGACAGAGAGAGATACAGCAAGAGAGGGAACACAAGCAGGGGGAGTGGGAGAGGGAGAAGCAGGCTTCCCACGGAGCAGGGAGCCCCATGTGGGGCTTGATCCCAGGACCCTGGGATCATGAACTGAGCTGAAGGCAGATGCTTAACAACTGAGCCACCCAGGCGCCCCAAGACTTTTTCATCTTTTACTGCTCAGTGTATATCCATCTCTATATCCTTTCTTCCAGCCTATAGTCTTTGTAGGGGGCATTTTTTTTTTTTTAACTTACTATTCCAATGGTCTTGATAATGAAAAAATACTAAATAGCTATTGAATGGTTTCCATGTTCAGGCTTCATGCTAAATTAAACTCTTTACATGAATTATCTCCTTTACTGCCATGTTAATGGACTCATGGACATGCGGTAGCATCTCTAGCCTCCTTCTGTTTCGGTTTCCCAGATGGGTGGTGTCCTGTGCCTATTAGACATCCATTATGTGTTGATGATTCTGCTACTCTGGCGTAAATCTTGAAAAATGATCATGTCCCAGTGTGGAATTATAACTAGCCGTACTCTAACTACTGTAGTCTTCAGAAAAGAAGAGTTGGCATTTGGATGGCATTTATTCCAGGAATCACACTTTTCTCTGAATTGAATTCAATTGGAATTTCTCTCAAATTTTCCCAATATTTCAATTCACTGAATAAATTCCCACCCTCTCCGTGAGCTCTAAGCAATCAAACATTAACTGTTCAGGTGGTCGGAAAACCAAATAGGATGTGAATGTTACCAGGTGAGTAATAGCACAAGGCATGGATAGTTATGCTGAAATCTAAGGGCGGAGCAAGAAGCAGCTGTTGGGGCTTGAGGAGCAGCGGCTGGTGGAGGCCAGGGTGGCAAGGAGTCTGGTGTGGGGCAGGTTGCTGGGCAGTGAGTGCAGCAGGTGGGGCTGGCTTGGGCAGGCCATGGCCCACCTGAGGGACTAGACTGTCAGAGCAGGATCTGGAAACAGCAGTGCAGAAGAGTTTGTGGAGAGGCAAGGTGGGCTCGTGTCAAGAGCAGAAAGGGAAGTTAATTAGTGGAGAATGGGCTGACAGCAGCTTTGGATTTTTGTCATTTAGGTTGCAGCTGCTGGCTAATGCAGGACTTGTTGGGGGGAGACAGATGTCAAAGTGTGATGTTAGCAAACCTCCTGCAGAAGCACTGTGCAAACACAGCCAGAGTGGAGTGTGACAGGGAGAACAAAGTTGTGTGTTTCTTTCCTTTTTTGCTCACAATAATCTATCTCTTCACATCAGGGAAGTAACTTGTATTTTACTCTCTGAACTCTGTAAGGGACCACCTAAGAAATGTGTGCTCTCAGATGTATAGGGTGGGAAAGATGAAAAGTCCTAAAGAACTCTGGTGTTTTAACTAAAGTTCTGAAGAGGATGGAGACATGCATTTATTAATTCATGCCCAGGTGTTCTCCATCTAGAATGGCCTCGGTTCAGTTAATGTTTTGTAAGATTCTGCACGCAATTCCGATGCATGGGGTTTTCCCCCACACCACCAGTCAATTCTCAGACATTAGCTGGGTGTCCTATGATTCAACTCAAATGTGATACCATCCACCCAGAAATAGCATTGGATTCCACAGGTGAAAATCACAGTCCTGCAAGCCTGTCCCCACTTCAGATGCTACTCACAAGTCCAGATTGTCACCTGTACTTCTGACCAACTGGCCTGTAGAGCAGAGCTTCCCACATCCTCCTCCTCTGGTTTGGTTAATTTGCAAGAATAGCTTACTAAACACAGGAAACCTATTTCTTCATTAGAATACTAGTTTATTACAAAGGATATCAAAGGGTAAGAATCAACAGCTAGAGAAAAAGTTATATAAGAAGAGGTTTCCAACAAAGCTTCTGTCTTTGTGGAGTCGGGGGCCCAGCACACTGGCATATGGAAGCATTTTCGTTTACCAACTAGCAGTTCTCTAAACCCCTTCCTTTTGCGTATTTATAGAATCTTCATTACTTAGACACGATTGATTGAGTCATTGGCCATTGGTGATTGATTCAACATCTAGCCCTCTCCCCTCCCTGGAAATTATGGGGTAGGACTAAAAGTTCCAACCTTCAATCATGGTTGGTTCCCCTGACAACCAGCCCCCATCCTTAGGTGCTTTCCAAAAAGCACCTGACATAACAAAAGACACATTTAGGGCTCTTTTCATTTAGGAAGTTCCAAGGTTTTTGTTTTGTTTTGTTTTCAGATTTTATTTATTGGAGAGAGAGAGAGTGTGTGTGCATGAGCAGGGGAGGGGCAGAGGGAGAGAGAGAATTTCAAACAGACTCTGTGCTGAGCATGGAGCCTGATGGGGGGCTTGATCTCACAACCCCAAAACCAGGACCTGAACCCAAACCAAAAGTTGGACACCCAACTGACTGAGCCACCCAGGCACCCCAGGAAGTTCCCAGGTTTTTCATAGCTTTGTGCCACAAATGGAAATGAAGAACAAATGTATATTTCTTACTATAAATTACAATATCACACTCTTTCAGTGTAGAAGATTTAATTGTTGCTTTCTGGTTTCATTTTTTCCTGCCAGAGAAACTACTAATGTGTTTTTCCAAGTGTGACATGGATGTCTGATGCCTTCACAGAGACCTTGTCTGTCTACTGCAAAAGGCCCAGCGTCCTTTCTGTGCAGTATAAAATTTTTTTTTAATGGATGAAGTTTAGTATTGAATTTGCTCAAACCACACCTGACAGCAACAGCCATAATCCTGTGTGTATTTCTTGTGGGAGTTCATTAATTATATTCACAACTGTGTAGCAGTAAAAGATTACGTGCTTGGATTTCTCTAGTTTGAAGTTCATTCATCTTGTATTCTGGTAGTGCTCCTTATGCTTGCCCCTGCCACTATTCACTTCCCATTTCTTCTCCAACCACAAGCAGACTCCCCACTAAGCATGGAGCCCAATGCAGGGCTCAATGTCATCACCCTGAGATCATAACCTGAGCCAAAACAAGAGTCAGACGCTTAATTGACTGAGCCACCCACGTGCCCCATTAGATTGTTTAGTTCTATGTAGCTGCAGGGCTGGCTCTTCAGCAGGGATTGATGGAATCCTCCTTCCCTTTGGTCCCACAGGGATGCCAGAGTCCTGGATCAAGTCCAAGGGAAGAACAGGCTCTTCTTCTTTCCTAACCCTCCCTTCCTCTCACACTGGCACAGTCCCTTCTGTGTGCAAGGCACTAGGGATACAAAGTTGGATAAGACATAGCTCTGCCTACTCTAGTAGGAGGACCACAAGAATGTACCTCATTTTAACATAACATAAAAATTCAAAAAATTACAAATAATAGCAAAGCCCTGAGTTTGTACTAGGACTTCAGGATGGGATGAGGTTTAGTGATAGAAAAACCTGCAGTGGGTAAATGTCTAGCTATTATTTGATAATAAAAACAGGTTTTTATACTTACTTTGAATACAAAGCCAGATTTGAAACAGATATTACAACAAAGCAATATAGTACAGTGGTAGAGGGCTCATGAAGGAAGTCTATCAGGATTTAGTATCATGGTGAACACAAAGGAGGAAGTGATCAGTTCTCACAGATTCTTAGAGAGGTGGTACTTGAGCTGAGTCTCGTGAGATTAAGTGTAGACAAGGGAACAATTTTAGGCAAAATGAACACCATGAAAAGAGACCAAAGGAAGGCATTTAGGAATGAGGCAGTGGGGTGCATTTGCCTAACTCCACGTTGTTTATTGATATGGATAGTGAATAGAGGACACGTTTTGGGAAAGATGATGGAGGCAGGACCAAAATCATAAGATTGCACAAAGGAACCTGGTGTCAGACATACACAAATAACAGATTTTATTTTCCATCAAGCTTTACTAATAATTTAAAAAATACAATAGTGGGGGAGAGATGTGTTAAGTAGGTGATGAGGATTAAGGCATGCACTTGTGATGAGCACAGGGTGTTGTATGGAAGTGATGAATCACTAAGTTGTACACCTGAAACTAATATTATACTATATGTTAACTAACTGGAATTTAAATAAAAAAATACAATTAATCATGATGTACATGCAATAAAGAGAGAAGTGCAAGATCATCAACACAGCTCTGCAGACTTTTCTTGCTGACTCAGGATGCATTCAGATCAACATACGAGGTCATTAAGTAATGTGTGTGGCTACATTATTTACACGAAAAGGAGCTGTTTTGTAGTCACAATTTCAATTTTATACTCCCATATAGTTACATAGCTTATGTGATGTTTTCTAGGGAGCCATGTTCCATCAATCCATAGTATTCTAGGTTTGTACCATAAGTAGCCCTAAACAGATTTGGTATATCTTGCTAGAAGCATTCCATAGATAAGGCTTCTTCCACCAGCAAATGACATTATTATACTTGCTATGGGGTCTATTATTATGTTACTATCATATTTAAAAGGAGATTTGGCCTCACTACCTTCTTTCCTTCCTGGGTAATTATCTGTCCAACCTCCCCATCCAGGAAATGGAGAGAATGTTTCCCAGTATGCATTTAGACTACCATAAAACCTGGTGCTGTTTATAATGGACTCCAGAGACCATCTGAATCATCCGGGTCACTTGGTAAAATGCGTCTATCTGAGCCTTGCCCAGGATCTAAGGAATCAGATCTTTAAAGCTGGGGACCAGGATTTGCATTTTAAAGATGCTCACAAAGGATTCAAGATGGCAATGTAGAAAGATCCTGAATTCACCTTTTCCCACAGACATACTGAATCTACAACTACAATGGAAAAACTTCCTCTGGAAAAAAACTAAAAACACAGAGTAAACAAGCAAATAAAAAGCAAAAATGAAAGCAAAAAACCAAATACACACACAGTGAAGTGGGTAGGAAGCTGGGGACACAATCTCACCATAGACCTCCTCCCAGCTCTATGACCCACAATCAGGAGGGAACTCAAAATACACAGCTTCTTCCTGTGAAGAGAAGGGTTTCAATGCCACAGTGGGCACCCCAACTTCTAAGACCTGAGAAATGAGTCCTCTAAACATCTACCTTTGAAAACCAATGGGGTTGGGGCGCCTGGGTGGCTCAGTCGTTAAGTGTCTGCCTTTGGCTCAGGTCATAATCCCGGGGTCCTGGGATCGAGCCCCACTTCGGGCTCCCTGCTCGGCGGGAAGCCTGCTTCTCCCTCTCCCACTCCCCCTGCTTGTGTTCCTAATCTCGCTATCTCTTTCTCTGTCAAATAAATACACATCCCTTTCAAGTGTACCTGAAACATTCTCCAGGATAGATAATATGTTAGGCCAACACAAGCCTTACCAAATTGAAAGACTGAAATCATACCAAGTCTACAAGCCATACCACCTTGAATGTACCCAATCTTGTCTGAAATCATACCAAGCACCATTTCCAACTACAATGGTATGAAATTAGAAATCAGTTTTACAAGGGGCACCTGGGTGGCTCAGTAGTTAAGCATCTGCCTTCAGCTCAGGTCATGATCCCAGGGTCCTGGGATTGAGCCCCGTGTTTGGCTCCCTGCTTAGTGGGGAGCCTGCTTCTCCCTCTCCCTCTGCTCCTCCCCCTGCTGTGCGTACACTCTCTCTCCTCTCTGTGTCAAATAAATAAATAAATAAATGATCTTAAAAAAAAAATCAGTTACAAGAAAACTGGAAAATTCACAAATATGTGAAGATTAAACAAAATGCTATCAAAAAACAGTCAAAAAAGAAATCACAAAAAAAATCTTTTGAGACAAAAATATAAATACAACATAAACTTATGGGATGCAGCAAAAGCACTTCTAAGAGGAAAGTTCTAAGCAATAAATGCCTACATCAAGAAACAGGTGTCTTTTTTTTTTTTAAGTGTCTCAAACAACACCTCAAGGAAATAGAAAAAAAAAAAAAAAAAAAAGGACAAACACAGCCTAAAGTTAACAGAAGGAAGGAAATAAAGATCAGAGTGGAAATAGAGACTAAAGAGACAATAGAAAAAATGATCAGTGAAACTAGGAGCTGGTTCCTGGAAAAGAAACCAAACTGCCAAACCTTTAGGCAGACTTACCAAGAATAAATGTAGGACTCAAATATATAAACTCATATATGAAACAAGAGACATTACAACTGTATTTCTGTACAGAAATACAAAGAACTGTAAGAGACTACTGTGAACAACTCTATACCAATTGGACTACTTAGGAAACATGGATGAATTCCTAAAAATGTACAGCCTACCAAGAATGAAAGATCAAAAAACCCTAGAAAAACTGAACAGATCTATTACTAGTAAAGATATTTTATCAGTAACCAAAAACCTACCAAAACACAAAAGTCCAGGACTAGGAAGCTTCACTGGTTAATTCTACTACACATTCAAAGGATTCATAACAATCCTTCTCTAACTCTTCCAAGACAAAAAAAAAAAAAAAAAATAGAAGAAGAGGAAACATTTCCAAACTCATTTTATGAGGCCAGAATTACCCAGACACCAAAAAAAGACAAGGATGCCATAGGAAAAGAAAACTACAGGCCAATGTCCCTGATGAACATAAATGCCAAAATCTTCAAAACAATATTAGCACACCAAATTCAACAACACATTCAAAGACTCAAACACCTGAAGCTAACATAATGTTATATGTCAATTATACCTTAATAAAAAAAAAAAAAGCTCACAAGACAATCCTTAGCTAATATTTGATATTTCAGGAATGAATGCTGGAGATGTTTGAAGTGAGTTTCAACATTTGAACTGGGGCAAATTTTGAGATTTCCAGTTGCTTAAACTAAACAAAGCTAGTATGAAAATTGAGAAACCAATCTGGGATATAAGGAATAAAATGTCTAGGGCATGCTGCCTGCCTAAGACTCCTGGAATGAAAAAGATGGAGTGAAAAGTATTTCTTACTCTAATCAGAGCTCTGACAATTCCACTGGTTTTGAAGAAATTAACTTTTCAGGAACACCCATTCATTACCCGCATTCTGTGGTTGTTCTTCATGACTAATTGAAATGTACTTTGGTATGAAACTACCCTTTTATCCAAATAAAACAACTGAAATATGCTTGATATGCTGTTTCAAAGCTAAAATTCAAATATTTTAGAGTGGATATTTAAAAAATACCCTTGTTGAATTATCTTTAACTATATTTAGAAATAAACCTATTGCTTAAGCCCTAATATTTAGTCCATTGTTTGCTTTAGTCTAGTGGCACTGAGAGAACTAATAAAACTGAAGTGATGATAAAAAAGTTTGTCACCTACAATGTATTCTGGCAGTCAAATTCATGGGCTTTGTAGTTAGCCAGCCACAGATCAAATTTCAGATCTACCATATTATCATTGTATGACATTAGGCAATTTAACCTTTCTAAGCATTAGTTTCCACCTTTGTAAACTGGGGTTAGTAATAAAACCTACCGTTAAATGTTGAGAAATTAATATGAGAGCATCCATGTAAAGCAGTGAAACCAAAGTAAGTGTTGAACACTCAACAAATAGTAACTGTTATTAGAGTCATCGGATATGTATTTGTAGGACATGTGATTTTAACCTACACACATTAATTTCTCTCTTCTGTAGCAGACAAATGTTTCTTTTCTTAACCCACTGCCCATTTCCTTATTCCATGTTTTCCTGGTAGGGCTGTGAATCAGGTTACCTCTTCTTTAAGAAGTGGGTGCATGACCCACACAAATTCACTCATGATCTCCCTACAGGGAATTGAATCTTAAGAAGAGAAAATGTTTGGAAAAGAAACACTTAGGATAATCCATGAAGAATATCCATAATTCCTCCTCCCTGTTCCTTAATACTGGTTATATTTCTCTATACTTTCTTAGATTTGATGTGCTACCCAGATTTCTTTAATACATTCATTTTTATTTTCAATAGAACAGTTTTTTGATACTTATAACCAAAAGTCCCTCAATGATATATCAATATTCATGTTTCAGATGTGTATCAATTGACTCTGTATACTCAATAGTTTATAAAAATTTTTTATTTTCATTTGTGCACTTTTTCTTCTTACTCCTTTTTTTTTTTTTGAGAGAACACAAGCAGGAGGTGGGGTGGGGAAGAGGGGAGGAGCAAAGGGAGAGGGAGAGAGAGAGAGAATCTCAAGCAGGTCCCATGCCCAGCTTGGAGCCTGATGCAGGGCTTGATCTGACCATGAGATCATGACCTGAGCTGAAATCAAGAGTTGGATGCTTAACTGACTGAGCCACTCAGTTGCCCTCCTACTCTTTCATTTAATGTTATTATATAAATTTATTCTAATGATATTAAAATATTTTGCAAGCATCATTTTTAATGGGTACATGCTCTTCCACCATAGAGTTCTACTGTACTTATTTCCCTATTTTAACATTTCAGATATTACTAGTTTTTGCTTTTGTAAATTAAGTACAGGGATATTTGATGACTAATTTCAGTGTAACCTCACCAACTTTGTATCTTCTGTTTAAACTAGACCAAATCAGGCCAGAGTGAATAAAACTGGAAATCCCTCAACCTCACACTAGACAGAGGCACATGTCCTGAACATCACAGACTTACTTTCTCATATCGCTTTCAGTTTGCCTCAGTAAGCTCCCAACTACATGTTCCATTTACTTGGCATCTATCTCAAGAGTATAGACAAATACTTGAAAATATTTTTATAATTTACAATTATAATTTATATATACATAAATTTCAACAGACAAGTGCTGAGTGTTGAATGTCCTAATACCTATTGAAAATAATCTCTAATTTTGAAAAAAAAAAATATACTAAGATAGACCATCACAGAAGGTATTTTAGGTGGTACTCTTTAGTTGCACCAACTCTGCCTATACTCCTAAAGCTGGTTTTGCACCATGGAATCCAATACAGAACTAAAGAAGCTGAGAAAATCAGTCTTATGAAAAGTTGCACTAAAATGTATTTCAGGAAACAATAATGCTCACCAAAAGTCAACTTGTAATTATCCTAGATTGATGACCATGTCTTCCTTATGCTTCAAAATTATCATATTTTTTATGCTTTAGAATCCTTAGGTTCCTTAGAATCCTTTCTGAAACCTGAACCCAGAGAGATGATTTCTTTTTCTTTATAAATGTAGACATTCAGGGTTCTAGGTGGCTTACTATGCATATAAAATCACAGAAATCTGTGAGAGTTCATATAGTATTCCATTTTTGGAAAAGGCACAGTGTAAGTTTTTATGTGAAGAGACAGAATGTGATTTAAGTTTGCTATTACTGAAGTTTCTTAAAAAGTTCTATAAATGGTAACAGTACATTTTACTAACCCAATTAAAGCAACTTCTTGAAGCATAATTCTAGTAATTAGTATATTTACTGGGAATCATAAATTCACTTCAGTATTAAGTGAAATTAAAATTAACTTTATTATTTTCCATTTGAAAAACAATAACACTTTTATTTTGGGGGATAGTATAATAAGATCCAGTGAATCCAATTTGATTTGGTGATTAGATTTCTCCAAACCAGGTCTACTTTTCCTGGCATGTGTCACCCCTCTGCCTCTTCCTTTGGATAGACTGATATTTTTCATTGTTTCTAGGAATGTCACACCCATGAATATATTTACTTAGTGTCACCAGTTTCAACATAGTATCAATGACCTGATTTGTCTGTTATTTTCACCCATCTCTTCGATCACTATTACAAAGTACTGAATCCCTGCTAAATTTAAATAAGCTGGGGCGCCTGGGTGGCTCAGTCGTTAAGTGTCTGCCTTTGGCTCAGGTCATGATCCCAGGGTCCTGGGATTGAGCCCCTCATCAGGCTCTCTGCTCCGCAGGATGCCTGCTTCTCCCTCTCCCACTCCCCCTTCTTGTGTTCCCTCTCTCACTATGTGTCTCTCTCTGTCAAATAAATAAATAAAATCTAAAAAAAAAAATTTAAATAAGCTGTTCCTAAGTGTTTTGTTCACAAGACCCCTTTAGACTCCTAAAAATTATTGAGGACCCTAAAAAACTTTTGTTTATGTGAGTTATATCTATTGATAATTACCAATTTAGAAATTAAACCTGAAAAGAAATGGAATTATTTATTTCCTAATTCATGTAAACCAATTACATGTTAACATTAATAACATAGTTATATGAAAAATAAAACTATATTCTAAAGCAAACAACTAGTGAGAAGAGTGTTGTTGTTTTATATCTTTTTAATCTCTGTTGGACTCATATCTATTTCTGCCTTCAGTTTGTTTCAATATGTTGTTTTGGTTGAAGTAAATGAAGAAAATCTGGCCACATAAACATAAGTAGCTGGGCAAGGGAAAAGAATATTTTAATATCCCATTCAGAGATAATTGTGGGTAATCATTTTAGGTACTACAACAAAACCTGACAAATGGTTGTTTCTAAAATGTTAATTGCAATGTGGAATTTGAAATCATATCAGTGCACTGAAATTCTATCAATGCTATTTCATTAATATCTCTTGATCTCTCTTGTATTTTGAATAGATCTTTTATCCACACATAATTTTTTTAACATCATGCATTGATCTCTTAAAGGATATTGGTTTTACTCTGTTAAATATATTGTTAAAGCAAAAATATTTTGAGACTTATTAAAATGGTAAGGAAGAATTTAATCAGTATTATAGAAACAGGTTTCAAGATTATTATAATGGGGGGAGAAATCAGGCTCAATTCTGAATACAGCACAGACAGCTGTGGATTTATAGATATTAAGCATAGTAAGGGGGGTCAGTGGATGAAAAATTACTAAAAGCATACATCAAAGGTAGGGAGATTATTCCTTAACCAACTTAACAGGACTTTTGCGGGAGTTAGATCAAGGACTTATGCCTCAAAGGTGGGGGATAAGGCCCCTGATCAGACACTGAGGGCAATCAGATATCAAGGGATTCTCGATAAACTGACCCAGTGTAAATCCTGCCAAACTGAAGCATGTAGGCCCATGACTCATGATTGTTAAGGAGTATTTGTCAACATCTTCAAAATATTGACCTATTTCATTTTCAGAAAATCACTATTGTTGATATCACAACTACACTCATCAGAAAAGTCTGTAAGTATTGGGAAGCTATGAAGCTGACAGTGGTGGAGTTTTCCAATATTCTAATTTGTACTTTAAAGTTGAAATTCTAAAACTGGCAATGAATAGCATTATTTTTTTTTCCTTGAGGTAACAAGTTATTTTTTTTAGACAATGTCAAATACCTAATGCTGAATTATCATAGTTTGTCTGTCTGTTGTTCTTTCAAGTAAAAATGGCATTCCATGAGAAAAGTGGCTAGTTCAGCTGGCAACCAAAATAATTATGCAAGAGGTCCATCTTGAGATAACCATCACATCTCAGTGCAGTGTTTTTTGGGTACTTCCAAGGGTGTCACGTTAAAATCTTAAAATGTTAAAAAGATGTGCACTCAAGGGTTAAGATTTAACATTTTTCTTTTTTTTTACTGTTCCATCAAGGACAGTCTTAAATGAAAATGGAATTTTTTTTTTCAGGTGCAAGAGCATTTTGATGAGGAATACAATAAATAGTAGTACAGTTTGGTTCCACTACTTTGATTCATGCTAAGGTGCCAGCAGTTTTACCCACCATTGCTTTTGCTCCAATTAATGCAAATATTAACCAGTGAAAAAGGCAATTACCATTAATATTGTTAGGAAAACAGTTTTGATCTCATGGATCCCTTGAAAGGGTCATGGAGACTTCCAGAATATGCAAACAATACTTTGAGAACTGCTGATTTAGACTATCAAAATTCGGGAACTAATTTGTACTATACCATCATATGCTAATCTTTTTAATCTAATTTACTGGGGGGAGTGGCTCCCTAGGTTGAAGTTTTACTACTCTAATCCCATTAAAATGTTTTTAAATGTGTGTGTGTATAGGGCACCTGGGTGGCTCAGATGGTTGGGCATCTGCCTTCAGCTCAGGTCATGATCCCAGGGTCCTGGGATGGAGTCCCACATTGGGCTCCCTGCTCAGCGGGGAGCCTGCTTCTCCCTTTTCTTCTCCTGCTTCCCCTGCTTGTGCTCTCTCTCTAATAAATAAATAAAATCTTTAAAAAAAAATGTGTGTGTATATGTGTATGTGTATATGTGTGTGGGTGTGTGTGTGTGTGTGCCTAGAAACAGAGAAAATAAAAGACAGAAAAATCAAGTGCAAGAGAAAGAGAATGTATGAAGGGCTGTCTTAAAGGAAAAATGACTAATGAAGTAGGGTCCAGTTTCTTTATTTTGGGCCTCATTCAGGGATGCTATTTGCTGTTTGCTAGCCTGGCTCTGCAAGAAAGTTAATCCTGAGAGAAATACTTGCATGAAGTAATTGAGTTGGGAATATGATCCTCTGGGAATATGATCCTCAGGAAAAGAGGGAAAGCCAATAAAATGCTTTTTTCAATTTTTTGAGATAGCTCCCCACCTCTCCTTTCCAAGACACCTATGCTCAATCTTTCCAGGACCTTCTGAAGATCATTTAAATCATCTACCCAGGAGAAGAAAGGGGAAGAATTTCTTCACTGACTCTAGTGCTCCATAAGTCAAGGACGACAACAAAGGCATTTACTATATCCTCATAGTGATGAGGGAACAGAAGGCTGGCTGAAGACGAAGCATAAGCTGACACTCTGCAACCTCCTCCCATCCTCCATTCCTGGGTGGGACATGTGTGACATTCTTTCAGGGATCTCCCAACTAAATGTTAATACCTTGCTAGAGGGGAAAACAACCTTAACTTGACAATGGCAAGACTTCTAGTATCTTGTAGGTATCTTGTAGGTGGGTCCTCTTTAGCATATGAAAGTTCTTCTGAAACCTTCCTTTTCCTTACTTCCCAACTCCTAAGTATAATCAGCCACTCCTCAAGATCCTGGTGTAGCAGCTCTTTCTGCCCATGGATCCTGTCCCCGTGCTTTAATAAAATCACCTTTTGCACCAAAGATGTCTCAAGAATTCTTTCTTGGCCATCAGCTTGGAACCCTAACGTCTTTCCTACAACAATAGTACTTTTGATTTAGCACGGATAACTTCAGAGTGGTTCTTACCTGAATCCCATGTTATAGCACTAAAGAAATCTAAGGGCAGAAAGAGAGAGGTATGATGAGGAAGCTGGAAGCCACTTAGTGGCCAGAGTCAGATGTGAAGCTGAGGGTGTGCCAGAGGTGTTCAATATGCTGCTTTTTTCCTACTTATATGACCATCGGTCTGTAGAATCACTATTAGGATCACTATTAGTATCCCTGATAAGGCCTCTATCCCCGTGTTCTTGGCCCAGCTGTCAGAACTAGGGAGCTGAGATGGAACCTCTTAAATAATTTATGTGAACTGGGCACAGAGTAGGCAGTCAGTCAATGTCAGTCACCTAAGAAGGTGCATATACCTGACACTAGAGATATCTGAACACACAGACCAAACCAGTCTGTTATAAATAGTATAAACTTGAAGGAGGTTTAAATTTGTTTGCCTATATGTGATATTGTGATTTATGGTAAGAAATAAGTATTTAACCCTGTTCCTGTTCCTGGTTCAGAGCTCCTGAAAGCCTTGGAATTTCCTGTGATGAGCAGCATAAAGAAATCTTGTGCTATGTTAACGAAGTGACTTTTAGAAAGCACTTAAGGAATGGGGCTGGTTCCCAATGGAACCAACCACAGGATTATAGGGTTGGAACTTTCAGTCCCAACACCCCTGTCCATGGAGAGGAAAGAGACTGGATATTGATTGAGTTCAATTGCCAATGGTTCAGTGAGTTAATCAACCATGGCTATGTGATGAAGCCTCCATAAATATCCACAAGGATCGTGTTTGGAGATCTTCCAGGTTGGTGAATACCTGAAGATTCAGAGAGAATGGCATAGTTGGAGAGGGCATGAAGCTCCACGCCCTTTTCCCCATACCTCGCCCTGTGCATCTCTTCCATCGGACTGTTCCTGGTTATATCCTTTTATAATACACTTGTAACATAAGAAGTTAAAATGTTTGAGTTCTGTGAGTGCCTCTAGCAAATTAATCGAACCAATGGGAACCTCTGATTTATAGCCAGTTGGTCAGAAGCTCAGGTGACAACCTAGATTTGTAACTGGCATCTGAAGTGGAGGTTGGGCAGTCTGGTAGGAACTGAGCTCTTAACCTGTAAGATATGATGATGTCTCCAGATAGATAGCATCAGAACTGAGTTGAATTGTAGAACTGCTTGGTATGGGGAAAAACAAAACAAAACACACACTGGAATTGGTGTGAGAATTGTACCATATAAAAACAGACAACTCTATCAAAGTAATGAGCAGAAGCTTTCATACCTCCTATCATGTGGATGGATTCATAAAGTTCTTATTTTCTAAACACAAATAGAAATAGTAGCTAACACTTATGGTACTTTGAACTTGGTATATCCACCATTGGTAACAGGGTGCCTGTATGCTGCTGAGTTGTCTACAATGTACACTCACTGTCACTCTTTGGCTTTAACAGCACAACCTCCTAATTTAAGAGACTTAAAAATGACCATGGTCTTTGAAAGAGTCCTAGTTTAGGAGTTTAAGAAATTATTCAGAGGTGAGTTTATAAATTTATGTATGATGAAGAATTATTTTAATGTAACTCATAATCACAACAATTTGGAAACAACCTTAAGTGTTTCAAAATACAGGAAATTTTTTTTTTTTATCATGACCTGAGCCGAAGGCAGACGCTTAATTGACTGAGCCACCCAGGCGCCCCCAAAATACAGGAAATTTTTTTAGATAATTTATAGTAAATGGGATCATGAGATATTTTGCATACATTAACATGTTGTTTTGAAAGATAAGGAAATCCTCATAATCTAAGTACCTTATAAAATGAAGGATATAAAATTTCATATTCAAGATAACAGTTGTGATGGAAAATATGTGCATAGAAACTGAAAAGAAAAAAAATGCACTAAGGTTAACACTGCTTACCTCAAACAGGTTTATAGAAAATTTGCTTTTGTATTCTACTTTCCCATATTTCCCTCTTTTTAAAAATTTTTAAAAAATATTTTATTTATTTATTTGAGAGAGAAAGAGAGAGAGCACACGAGCAGGAGGAGAGGCAGAGGTAGAAGCTGACTCTCCATCTCTCCATTGAGCAGGGAGCCTGATGTGGGACTTGATCCCAGGACCCTAGGATCATGACCTGAGCTGAAGGCAGACACTCAACCGACTGAGCCACCAAGGTACCCTATTTTCCCTCTTTTTTTATTGTGAGGAAATGATACATTATCAGGAAAAAAAAAAAGAGAAGCTAATAATATACTGGAAGAAAAAGCTAAAAAGAGGGTACAAACAGTTAACTAGCCAGTGTGATTGAGAGATCAAAAACAATTCAAGAATTATTAAATATTTAACATGCCAGCCTACTTTTCACTGATTTCTGTCACCCACGTCAAGCCTGGACTTTGTTAGTAATTTTTCTTCCACCAGAGTGCATTGTAGTAGAACTAATCAAAGCAGCTGTACCCTGACTCTCCTAGAAGGCTGTCTGTCTCAGTTTCTGCCAGTTTAGGACAGGCTACACCATCATTTCTGCACTTTGAAATTCCAACAGCTATTTCCAGCCATATAATGGTGAAGAGAAAATTCTAGAAGAATTTCTAGACTTCGTGGCAAAAGATTTCCTCAGGCCCATCTGATGTTGCTGATGCAGCCCAAGGTCACAGTGGGACACAGAGTATATTACATAAGGCTGGAACAAAGCTTGTAGGGATAGTCATCAATGCTGAATAAATTTGGTCTATTTTTTTTCCTGTATTCATACTCTGCGCTGTGAAGTGATGCTCTGCCATCATGCTCCTATAATAGCTACAGAGATATCTGGCTCAATTTATTACTGAAGAGAACTCTACATTTTACCTATGTGAGGATTCTTTGGATACCAAAATCCAGAATATGCTTAAACATTTCTTTACTCTTCTTTTCAAAGTCTGGCTTCTGTCCATCACCTGCCTGCCTCTCTAATAATACCCATATGTCCCTCTTGCTTGACCCCCTTTCCTCTTTGATTATACTTTTTCCTTTAGATTTGGCTTCTCTTATAAATAAGCTAGAAAGCTCCATACTTGCAGTTGTCCCAATAAAATCAATTTTCTGTGGACCTATACATTGTTTGGAGTGGACCTATAACAGAATTTTTCTCCTGCTAAAATTGATCACTACTAGACTATTTCTCTGGAGTACAGTGAGGAAGAATTAGTACAATGGTATATAGGACAGTTGTTCTAGAGATTCAAAACAGCATTCCAATAAACAAACAATCCTAAAATTTGTATGGAAAACAAAAGACCCTGAAGAGCTAAAGCAATCTTGAAAAAGAAGAACAAAGCTGGAGGCATTACATTCCCTAATTTCAAACTATAGTACAAAGCTATAGTAATCAAAACAGTAGAGTACTGGAATAAAAACAGACACATAGATCAATGGAACAGAATAGAGAGCCCAGAAATAAACCCATGCATATATGGTCAATAAATTTTAACAAAAGAAGCCAACAATATACAGTGGAGAAGGGACAGTCTCCTCAATAAATGGTGTTGGGAAAACTGGACAGCCATAGGCAAAAGAATAAACTTGGACCACTGGTTTAGGCCAAACACAAAAATTATCTCAAGATATATTAAAGACTGTGAGAGCTGAAATTATAAAACTCCTAATAATGTTAAAAAAAAGGCAGTAAGTTCCTTCACATAAGTCTTGGCAATGATTTTTTTGGATCTGACCTCCAAAGCAAAGGCAACAAAAGCAAAAATAAATAAGTGGGACTACATCCAACTAAAATTTTTCTACAAAACAAAGGAAACCATCCACAAAATGAAAAGGCAGCTTACTGAATGGGAGAGAATATTTACAAATCATATATCTTATGATGGGTTACTATCCAAATGCATAAAGAGCACATATGATTTACTAGTCAAAAAAACCAACAAAATCTGATTCAAAAATGGCCAAAGATATGAAAAGACATTTTCTCCAAGAAAAAACATACAGATGATGGTCAACAGGTACATGAAAAGATACTCATCAGTAAGCAGGGAAATTTAAGTCAAAACCCCAGTGAGATATCACCTCATACCTGTTAGAATAGCTATTATTGAAAAGACAAGAAACAAGTGTTGGCAAGGATGTGGAGAAAAGGGAATCTTCATGCACTGTTGGTGGGAACATAAATTAGTACAGCCACTATGGAAAACAGTATGGTGGTCCCCCCCAAAATTAAAAGTAGAATGACCATATAATCTGACAATTCCATTTCTGGGTATTTATCTGAAGAAAAGAAAAACTGCAACTTGAAAAGATATATACGCTACCATATTCATTGCAGCATTATTTACAATAGCTAAGATATAGAAACAACCAAAGTGTCTGTCAATAGATGAATAAAGAAGATATGGTATATACAATGGAGTATTATTCAATCATAAAAAAGAATGAAATCTTGCCATCTGCAACAACATGGATGGACCTTTAGGGCACTATGCTAAGTAAAATAATTCAGATAGAAAAAGACAAATGCCATATGATCTCAGTTCTATGTGGGATCTAAAAAAAATAAATAAGCAACCAAAAAGCCAAGATCATAGACACAGAGAACATATTGGTGGTTGTCAGTGGTGGGGCTTGGGGGGTGAGTGAAATTGGTGAAGGGGGTCAAAATGTGCAAACTTGTAGTTATAAGATAAATAAATCAGGGTTACACAGCATGGTAACAATAGTCAATGATACTGTATTTCATATTCAAAAGTTGCTAGGAGAGTAGATGTTAAAAGTTCTCAAAAACAAAAAATCACTCAAAATGGGATTTTGGCTTCCACAATCTCTCACTAGTTGATTAAACCATGATTAATGTTGCTTAAAGGAGCATAAGCAGAATTTATTAATTTGCAATGATGGACAGTTCTCCAAAATGCTATGGACTGGTTTTCTAAAAACAACCTTTGTAGGGGAATTTGGGGTTGAAGAATGAAAAAAACATATAAGCTTTTATGTATAATTTGAGGAGCCATATCTGAAAACAAACTTATGATGGAGATCTTACATATACAGGTATTTTTTTTATGTTCACCAAATAGTAAAGATACAACATAAATAAAGGGAAAGCAACACCACCTGAAATTAGCAATAACAATGATGATTTCTGTTAAAAACAAAAACCTTTGAGGATTTTCTTCCTCCCAACATTCAGGACATTGGTAACAAGTGTAAGAGGGAGGCTCCTATTACTGGGAGGTATAAACCGAAGACTGTTTTGTATTATCCAACTGTCTCCTAATTTTGCTGTGTTACACATGTAGGCAGAGGCACTCTGAGGACCAGCATCAACAGCATCTGTTAGCTAAGGGAGGCCAAAGTGAAAAAACATGGGGGTTCTTCGTAATATAAATTCACAATCATGACACATTTTTTTTTGAAACCCGCCACTTGCACATAATGCATAGACGACTTTCTCAGAATGTTCAGTAGCATTTGTCCGTACCCCTTTTGTGACTTTAGCTATGTTCTACTTTCTGGTATAGCTGTTGGTCTACTGCTTGGGAACAGAACTATGATTAAACTATTGTATTGCCCTTGGACCTGGACTTTTGGTACCCTGGGTGTGACTAAGCAGTGCTTCAATGAAGGAGCACATTTATGTGTTCACTGGTGAAAAGCACTCTCTACATGGGTATGCTTTTATCCTCAAGAATCTTACAACCCAATGGATATAACCCACTCTGAGCCTCGGTATTTTTCAAAATAGACTGAAAAGCCACAGTTAAATTGTTGGATATAGCAAATAAAGTAAAGCAAAGTAAAGGTAAACACTGTCACAACAAGGTCTATTTGAGGTCATATGACATCTATGTGCGAAGCATAAAAACAAACCCTTTCACCTGGGCAAATACATCCCTTTGCCAACGTGTACATACTGGTGATGTGTGCCATTTGGTTTTCAACCCCTAACTACCTGCTTGGTTGGGTGACCACAGGGAAAAACCTACCCAACCATACATGTGCCTCTAATCATTGCTTACCAATTCATAAAGTAAAGGTTACATCGAAGAGCCAGATCCATGATAATTATCCTTCAGGTATTAAACTAATTGTAACTACTGGTGGTGCCCAGGACATATTTTTAAGCTCTTCAAATCCAACTAGAACTTAGGGACATTTTAAGTTTGTCAGTCTAAAGCATGCTGTGTCAGGTACTTTCAAACCACATCAAAAATACATTCATCACAGGCTTGTTGTGTAAATCTACAACTACCCTATCGTTCTTACCATTCCCTACACTGAGATTGCTGAAGGAAATAATTAAGTTTCTGGGGCACTTCCTAGTTCTCCAATACTCAAACACATCCTGGGCCTTGCCACAGACATCAGTTATTATTAGAGAAACACTTTCTTAACCCTTCTCATTTGTATTCCTAGATGCAATATACTGAAGTTTCCAGAAACATCAGGTAAGAAATTTTTATGCAGAGAGCATAAACAAATGTAAGAACAAAAATGTGTTAAGCATTCTCTTGGATGCACAATAGTGCATCCTCACAGTAGTCTTATGAGATACTCTGGTACCAATTCTATTTGGTGAAGAAACTGAGGCCCAGAAAAATTAAATAACCTGCCCAAATTCACTTATACTGAACCTATAAAACCAGAATCTTCTGATGAGAAAAGCTAGATTTCAACTACTTCATTATATTTCCCTAAAGGTTAATATGTTATAAATTCAGAAGTCAGAAGCCTATTATTTGTCAACATATGCATCTCATCTAGGCTGTTCAGCAAGTGACTTCTCATGCATGACCTCATCAGATACCTTCCATGACAGGATAAAGATCCCAAGAGCAGGCAGGCTTCCATGATGGAAAAGTAATTACAGAGAGATACTATACTGAGTTGAGACCAGCCACTTTGAAATTTGTATCTAGAGCTGTTTGTTTTGCCCTTTGTATATAAACAGAACAAGTTAAATCTTTTTTCTGTGTATCCACATAACACAATGAAAGATAATTCTCATACTTTCATAGCCTGCCCCCTATCGCACCCCAGCTGAAATCTTCTGCTCTTAAGACTTTAAGCATTCTCTGATTATGTGGTTGTCCTTCATATGCTATCACTGGTTTGCATTCCTCTCTATCAAGGTGGGGACTGTTATCTGCATATGTTAGCTATCAAAAAAATAATCTCTATTATGATGTTCCAAATTGGACAAACACCACAGGTGTTTTTTGACCAGTATAAGATAGGGACGATAAGGCTATTCGGTGAATTGTAGTTTCTGTCAGGCAGAGCTAGTTATGTTTCCTGCCTCATTTTGGCAAATAGTTATCTGAGGGAGGGTTGACTTCACTGTACTTAACATCTCCACTATGGGAGAGATTTTTTCCTTCTGGGGGTATTACTTTCTCACCCTCTTTAGTCAATACCTACCTGCTCACTGGATTAAATGTAAAACCAATTCTCACTAAGAAGGAGGGTGAATTTAAGAATGATTATTTTTGGGGGCACCTGGGTGGCTCAGTTGTTAAGCGTCTGCCTTCGGCTCAGGTCATGATCCCAGGGTCCTGGGATCGAGCCCCGCATCGGGCTCTCTGTTCGGCGGGGAGCCTGCTTCTCCCTCTCCTACTCCCCCTACTTGTGTTCCCTCTCTCACTGTCTCTCTCTGTCAAATAAATAAATAAAATCTTTGAAAAAAAAAAGAATGATTATTTTTGTACAGAGACAGACATTAAATTTAATCCTCACTTTGTTACTCAAGACCTCTATGACCCTGGAAAATTATGTAACTTCCCTGAGCTTCAGCATCCTTATCTATTGAAAAGAGACTCAAGGGCCCAATTTGAAATGCAAAAATATAACACCTAATTTATGTGGATGCTTATGAAGATTAATTCAAATGTTTGTAGATGACATAGTAGGTATATGGCTAGTAAAATTTTAAAAATTAGATCTCATTCTCCCACTAGTTAGGGAGAACTTGGTGACGGGAATATGTCCCACTCCTCTATATGCCTCTGCCACCTACCAGAAGCACTGACACATAAGAGTGTCCTGATAAATATATTTTCCATGCATGGTCCCAGATCTGTGTATAAGACATTATCCTTTAGCTTTTAAAAGTCCTTTTTCCAAGAGAGCTAGGATGAGGGCAGGAAATCTTGTTTCACACTCAGTACCACATGTTAATTATTCCCATTATTTAAGTCACATCTTGGAACAATTGCCTGAGATTAATGGCAAGAGATTATTGGAATTCATGTTCTAAATATGCATCTCAATCCCTGTGGGGGAGGAGGACTGGAAAAACATTGCTTGACAAGAAGTTGAAATTCTATATTACCTCCCTATGTGCTATGATTACAACTGCTATCAGTGTGTCAAACACGTGAGATGTGCCTCTCAAGAGAGTAGACCCCACAGTTCCTTCAAACATCATGGCACTGACATGACAGATCAAAAACAATCAGTTGCCTTCAGTCTTTTTAAATACATGTGACAGTCACATTTATACCAAATGATTTCAACAAGATTAATGTTATTCAAGTCAGCACCTAGAAATTAATCATTTCACCATTATTTTAGTATTAACAAGACACTTTAAAGGAATCATTTGACAAAGACTATTCACACTAAATTAAGAGGAAAGCACAATGTCAAAAGCTAATTATCACTGGATAAATTATACAGAGGAGTAGGACCTAAGTCTTAGAAACAGACTCCTTGCTTTTGGAAATCTCTCTTTAGGTTACTTTATCTGGACCCAGCCTCTCTTCTCTCAGTTACCTTTTCAAAACCAGCCAGAATAAGCCATCCACCTTGATACTCCTGTTTTAGAGGCACTTTTAGGACCCAAGTAAAAATTATCATCATCATCACCAATAAAGGTTACTGAACAATTGCCATGTCATAGGAATTGTACTCAAAACACTGTATTATACAGAAATATCATTATTATCCTCATTTTTAGCTAAAGAAAACAGAATACTGAGAAAAAAAGTAATTTTTTCAAGGTCAATTTATTTAGGCAACAACTGATTGCTTTCTTATAGATAAAAAACTTAACCCTCAGTGCTGTTTCAGGACTGTTTCTTTCTATTATGGAATGTTCCTTCTTCAGAGAACAGACTCAAGTTTCTCAAATCAATGGAACAGTGAGCCAGTAGGCAGTATAAAGGTGAAATTTGAGGAGAGTGCCACACATTCCTTGAAATATTGTATTTGTCAGTTCTGGAATTTCCATTGGTTCTTTTTTACCATTTGTCTTTCTCTGCTGAAATTTCTCAACTTTTTATTCACTATGAGCATATTTTTTGTCTCATTAAGCATAATTATAATAGTTGCTTTAAAGTCACTATTAATTCCAATATTTAGATAATTTGGGGGTTTTCTGTTTATTGTCTTGAGTATTGGTGACACAGTTCTGTTTCTTTGTATATTGAATAATTTTGAATTATATTCTAGACATTATGGATGTTATGCATTGGAGCCTCTGGATTCTGTTATATTTCTCTGGAGAGTGAAACATTTTTGCTTTAGCAGGTTATTAACTTGGTCAGACTCAAAGTATAAACTCTCTCTTGGACAATAGCTGAATACTCCTATCAGTTCTTTTATTCTAATCTATGTTGTTTGGTGTCTGCCCTATACATGTATGGTTCAGGGGTTAGCTAGAGATTTGGGGAGGGAATTTGGGAATTCCTCTATCTAATGTCCATGAACTCCTGCCCCAAACTTCCAGATATTGTGGATTTCATAAACTTGGTCCTCTGGTTCTGCAGACCAGGAAGACTGGATTTTCAGAGTTTTAGACACCCTCTATGGCTCTGACAGTGGACTACCCTCATTTAAAGAGAGAAAGAGGGGCGCCTGGGTGGCTCAGATGGTTAAGCGTCTGCCTTCGGCTCAGGTCATGATCTCAGGGTCCTGGGATCGAGTCCCACATCGGGCTCCCTGCTCCTTGGGAGCCTGCTTCTCCCTCTGCCTTTCTCTCTCGCTCTGTCTCTCATGAATAAAAAAAAAAAAAAATCTAAAGAGAGAAAGAGAAGGAAGTGGGTGGGGGAGAGGGAGGGAGAAGGGTGGAGAAGGAGGAAGGGAGGGAGGGAGGGACAGAAAGAGAGAGACAGAGAGAGAGAGAAACTTACTAAGTGCTTTTCCTTTCAAGTTTTGACTCCTTCCTAAAATCTGCCTATTTTTGTTCACTCTTAGTGCCTTTAGGAAGTTGTTTTTTGTTTTTTGTTTTTTTTTGTATTGTGTCCAGAGTTTATAGCTGTTGTCCATGAGAGGTTTGGTTTGATAGGCACTTACTTGGCTATACCAGAAGGATTCTTTTTTGAGAATATGAACAAGTTAGAAATCTTCCCTTAATAAACATAAATAAGCACATTCAAATGAATATGCATACTCACAGATATTCAATGTAGCAGGCATATTTTTGAGAGTTAATGCATCTTTGAAACCTGTACCTATGGTAGATCTCAGGTCAAGAATCCCTGATCCTTGTGCCTGGTGCTGAGATTAAAAAGTGGAGTAAGAGTTAGTCCCTACCCTAACAGAGCCCTTGTTCTAGAACAGGGATAAATAAACTTTCTTAAAGGCAAGAGAGTAAAAATGATAGGCTTGTGGACCAGCCACATGATTTCTGTCACAACCTCTCAACTCTGCCATTATAATGCAAAAGCAGTCAGACATACAGAAATGATGGGTGTAGCTATTGTCATTTTCCAAGAGAAAAATAAGCCACAGACACATGGAATGTAGTTTGCTCACCTTTGTTCTAGAAGAGAGAATGAGAGAGAATAAAGAGAAAAATAGTAAGAACTTGGAAAAAGGTTGACGAGAAATTCAGAATAATGAAGCAAGAGAGATTGTGATTACCAAGGGAGAATGCTAACAATGTGACTTTGCTTAAAAAGCCAAAGAAAATAGCACAAACCTCGTACAATCTGTTTCATCTTTTTACAGCAAAGATCTAAACATCAAACAACCAACAACCAATCCTATCCCTGGTTTATGCATAAGAGTCATCTCTTCATTAGTCCTGCAAAGCTCAAACTCCAAATCTAGTTTTCTCTGCCCCCCCCCCTTTTTTTTTAGAGATTTTATTTATTTGACAGAGAGAGAATGAATGTGGAAGCAAGGGGAGGGGCAGAAGAGGAGGGAGAGGGAGAGACAGAGAGAGTCTCAGGAGATTCCATGCTGAATGTGGAGCCTGATGCAGGGCTCGATCTCACAACCCTGAGATCATGACCTGAGCTGAAATCAAGAGTCCGACGCTTAACTGACTGAGCCACCCAGGTGCCCCTAAATCTAGTTTTCAATTAGCTGTCACATCAACTTCTCACTGTTCTATAGCTATTTACAGTCTTTATTCTCTACTGGAATGTCAGTGTCTGATGGAGGTGGTGGGGGGATAGGTCATTTATTTATTCTTATGTGGCCCTATATTGAGTGTGGTAATTATTACATAGTACTTACTAAATATAGATATCTGAACAGATGATGGGGAAGAAATTAATTTAAATCAGTATCTATGAAACAGAGTAATAATAACCTTTTAAGAGATGTGTACATAGTACATTAATGTTCACAAAGTAAAAAAAAATTAAGATCATGTCTAAATGAAAGGATCAGTAAAACTTCCATAGGGGAAAGAATATATAACCTATGTCTTGAAGATTTATTTTTTTTTAATTTTTAAATTTTTTTTAAAGATTTTATTTATTCACTTGACAGAGAGACAGCGAGAGAGGGAACACAAGCAGGGGGAGGGGGAGAGGGAGAAGCAGGCTTCCCGCTGAGTAGGGAGCCCAATGCGGGGCTCGATCCCAGGACCCTGGAATCATGACCTGAGCTGAAGGCAGCCACTTAACCAACTGAGCCACCCAGGCATCCCGAAGATTTTTCTAAACCAATAATAAAAAACATTCTTTTTATGTTTTTTTTTTTCCTAACAATTAAAATGATAGATGTTTACATTGGGAAGAAGATTCCTCAACCTTCTCTCCCTAATCCAAAAATGCTTCTATTCCTTTGTTGACTTCTTCCCTCACTTCTCATTAGGAGGAGTGAATAGTAATTTGATGTGTCCTCATGTATTAGTGGACAGAGTCACTCTGGAGGGCAAAATCAAGCACTCATATTTTTCTATCTAGGTGGTAGAATAGCGATCTATTTAGCCAAACCTAAATATCTATTGGACATTACTTTTGACTCCTGTATTTGTGGCCATTCAGGAAGTAGTAATATTTCCAGATATTAAGATGGGCATATGACAAAACAACAGAACCCGCTTGTATTAAATTCAGTAGTCCTAACCCAGCTTTTTCTGATGCCTGCATGTGGTGGCTTGAGTTTTAGTCTGAGTCTACAAATAATAATACAAAGTATCTTGTTTCTCATGTAGTTTTTGTTCTTCAGGTGGAAATCTTCCTCAGTTTGCCATAATATAGTCCTGCAGGGAGCTGATGCCAAATTGATTGGAATTAGCCTGTTTTCCACACTTGCTCTGTGGCCATTCTGCCTAGAAGCATATATGTTCATTACCTTTATTTGAGATAACTGTATATATATTTATATCATTCAGCTATGGGTTTTCTACTAGGGCTACTCTGAAATTGTTAGGGATCACCATGGAGCATCATTAAACAAATGTGAAGGAAGACTCAGTAAGAAAATTCAAACAATAAGAAAATAGGGATCATGGAAGCAAAATTCAAAGTAAAACACTCTCAACTTAATAGAAGCTTGTTGAGAAATTGGGCTGTATGTATATCTTTGGAATAAATTGGCAATCACCTATTCCCTAATAGCAGATAAAGTTGTATAAAGCACAGAATCTTCTTAGAAGCCAGTTGAAGAGGTTTGGGTTTTCTTGAATGCCTAGTGACTAGAAAAGTAAGTATATCAGCTCAGATATAGAGTACTGAGAAATAAATCACTTACTTTTAGATGAGACAACTATGATTTTCAAGGAAACTGGGGGAAACAGTTTGTTATGACTTCAGATTAAAATATTCCTTAACTTTTAGTGGTCTTAGTATTTAGCTACTAGATGTTTTAAGATATTTTATCAGTTACTGAAGATCAAAGTTACTTCTCTCCTCTGGTCCATAAATGGTGTATACACATTTTCATCGGTTGCTTAAACTGTGGTCTATGAATTCTTTGCATCAGGATCATCACTGGGGATGTTTGATAAAAATGCAGATACCTACTTACATCCTAGCACGTGTGGTAATGAGCACTGGGTGTTATATGCAACTAATGAATTGCATTATATGCAACTAATGAATCGTTGAACACTACATCAAAAACTAATGATGTTAGTTGGCTAAGTGAACATAATAATGTGTCCATGTGAACATAATAATAATAAAGTGTTAAAAAAATAAAAAAGAATTAAAAAAATAAACTTCCTGAATAAAAATCTCAAAGTGGTGGTGCAGTTCAGAAGAATCTTACATTTTTAACCCAACATAATATTTTACAAACTTAGTAATGCTGGGAAAAACTGTTTAGGCCTGAGCTTAAACTTCAAGTCACTTTTGTTGCTCCGTATATTCTTAATAAAACATCGGAATACAGGTGAATGTATTAAACTTAAGCTAAGACTCCTGGTGCTGTAACTAATTAGAATCTTAAAAATTTGTACAAGTTTCTTCTTCCTCCTATTCCATCTTTTTAAATGTAGTTTCCTTGGGTTTATGTTTTAGAGTTCTTCAAAAGCAGCAAGAGTAAAGAGAAGTAAAATGAACATCTAGTAAAAATCCAGAAGGTTAAGAAAATTAAAGCTTTTTTTTCTTTTCATGCCCTAAGTCATGTAAAAAAAAAAAATCTAAGTTGTTTTGTCTTAATATAATATGGGTCTCTTATAGAGCATGCTTGTTTTAAATGTCAAATAATAGCCACGCTGAAGCCTCAAGCAAGCAGGGCTTTCAGGAATGTACAGCACAATCTGCAGGAAGATGACAATTTAAAAAATTTAAATGTCTGGGACACCTGGGTGGCTCAGTCGGGTAAGCATCTGCCTTCGGCTCAGGTCATGATCTCAGGGTCCTGGGATTGAGTCCTGCATAGGGCTCCCTGCTCAGCTTCTCCCTCTGCCCCTCCCCCTGCTCATGCTCTCTCTCTCTCTCTCTCTCTCTCTCTCTCACTTTCTCTCTCAAATAAATAAATAAAATCTTTAAAAAAATAAATAAAAATAAAAATTTAAATGTCTAACACAAAAGCATCCATCGATAACACCATAGTGATATCACTGCTCAATGCAATGTCCATATAAATATGTTGAAGTGAATTCTCTTCTACAGGCCTTAAACTCATTTGACTCTGCCTTGGCAGAACAAAATAGGATTTTACAACATCTGATATAAATGCATTTAGATTCTGATGACATATTTTTGAATATGACTGTCAAAAAATCAAATCAGGGTGCAGAAAGTGACTTTATGTTGGTTATCTATAAAGGTGAATTAAAGGGGGAGAAGTGGCAATTTTATGAATAATTCAGGGAAGTGAGGGAAAAATATAGTTTGAGTTCTGAATTACTTATTCAGGCTTTCTAGGTTGATCCAATCCATCATGGTCATTATTCAATTTTCCTTTTCCTGTGTAGCTGTAGGCCGTGGCGTGTCCCTTCTAGTGTGATTTTAGTACATTCATAGCAAATGGTCTGAATGGGTTTTCCCAATCTTCTCATTTGTATGCAATGATAATTATGGTAGTAGTAAACATTTATTGAACATTTATGTGCCAATCACAGCTCTAATTATTTTACTGCTCATTTATCCTTTATAACAACTCTATGAGGTAGGTATTAATATTTCCACTTTATAGATGAAGGAACAAGACCCAGACAGCTTAAATAACTTGTACAGCTAGCAAGTAGCAAATCCTGAAACCAAAATGAATATCTAATTCTAAAGCCTTGCTTTTATCAACTATACTATACTGAGAGCTTTAAAAAACAGGTCTGATTCAAAGACTACCTTGGTGTTGTTTTTGGTTCCCATTGTATTGCTTGGTTAATAGCAACTAGAGCAGAAGAGAAAAAGATGGGGATGAATCCCTGGCACTGGGTGTGGGATCCGGCTTCCTGAGAGGCTGCAGAGTTATCAGCTGCAGCAGGCTGCAAGTATGTGAGGGATGAAGCTTACTCGATGGAAAATGGGAGGTTGAGGGATGAGACAGGTTAATTTCCTCTCTTTTCTCTCCCCCATGGAGGAAGATATGATCTTCTGTTCAGTCCTTCTGGAGAAGTTGTATGTGGCAAACATCATCTGCTGACTGTCCTCTTGGTCTGTTTGGCAGCTTTCTGTGAAGTGGCCCCCGGTATGGAGCACCACACATCCTATCACTTCGCTCTTTGCTTGTCTAGCCTCTTTTCAATCTCACCTTCACTGTCTTGGACTTACACCTCCCCAGTAAAATGTCAGTACCTTAATGGGGTGCCTGAGTGCCTTCTTAGTGGTCCTGGGCTAAAACAACAGTTAACACATACATAGTCCCCCCCAAGTGCCAGACCCCATTCTCAGTGCTTCAGGGATATTAACTCATTTAATCCTGGCAACAACCTAGTGAGGTATTATCATCAACCCCATTTCCATTTTACAGTTAAGGAAATCAGGATACAGAAAGGTTAAGTCTTTCTAGGGAGCATAAAAAACAATCTTCTCTACATGTTTATTGCATATGAATACATAAATGAATAAATGGAAACCTGCTCAAGAGAATGAAATAATCAGGAAAATTCCACTTCTAAACTTCACTGGGTGCTGCGGCTTCCATTATTAGGCTATTTGGTGGAGGAAAAAAGTTTTCAGCCTTGGATCCAGCAAAGTACATGGCATAGAATAGATACTCAGCATTTACTTGCTAAAATAATGCATATTTCCTAAGTCTGGGTATTTTTTTTTTTAACAACATCTATAAAATATTTCTTTAAACATGCAAAGACCTAAAAAAGATTGAATAACACTGCTGTTGCATGGTTCCAGGAGCTCAGATTATGAGGAAAAGTAATGGTGGGGAAATTAACAGGGGAGATGCCTTGCTACACCTTTGCTTTATGTAAAATAGAGCTGAGTTGCTGGAATTCAAAGTTCCTTAGGGTTGTAAGACCAACAATAAACAAAGAATAAAAGATTCTGCCATGAAAATCAATGAGTTTCCAGGAAAATAAACAGCCAAGAAATGAGCATCTTTTTTTGTGCCCTATGAATTTTCCTTGGCATGAGTTGATCTTTTGTCAACAATCTTTGTTTCCTATTTGATGTGAATGTGCAGTGCAGTGGCCCTTATTCAAGTATTGATAAGAGCATTGAGAGACTTCAGGAAACTTAAAAGATTTGATGAGGATGGGAAACAAGTGACCGGGAAATGAAAGTGACACAACATTGTCAACTATTAACCCAAAGATCAGAGTCTTCTAATATGGTTAGTGTCTTAGATTTTCTCATGTATTTCTGCATTTTCTTTCTTTCTTTTTCCAGTTACTGCATATTTTTAAAGGAGCAAACTGGTTTCTAAATGAATTGATTTTGTGTGAAAAATGGAATACCAGAGTTTAGAGTAAACTTTAAATTAAGCTCAGCTTATTTCACCCTATTATAGTTTCCTGAAAATTCTTTACAGCCTAAGAGCCAAGTTTTTAAAGCATGTTATTTTCCATTGCACTGCAATCAAGCATCCAACTGACAAACCATTTCTATACTTATGTCTAAGGGAAGCTATGGGTATTTTCATTTCATCTTTGGGGAACTCTTGCATGCACTGTTATTTGCCAGGTTAATCTTACAGTTGTAGAGCTAGAAAATGAATGTTGATGGGGGTGATCTCTAAGTCTTTGGATAAATAGGACAAATCTCTTCATCCTTTTTGGTACCTTTGAGAAATTCCTTTCCTACTGATGAGGGTTGAAAGCAGTTGTATCTCCCTCAGGTGACTCCTGCAGTCTGGCCAGAGGTACCAATATGAGGCTTATCTGGGCGAATGCAATATCCTATAGCTCTGGTAACTGATATGGGACTTGGCACACACCCAAAACTAAAAGCAATCATAGTCCTCTTTAGCATTTTTCTGCTCAAGCTGACAGGAAAAGACGATTTTTATAACCATTTGTCCATTCTTGGCTTGAGTAATTTGTTATTAAAAAAAAAAAGTTCAGATCTCCCATTTGTTTGGGCAATTTATTTTTTTGTTTGACTATTACCTTTTTGTGTGTTTGATTATTTTATCCAAGTTTCAAATTAATTAGCATTAAGGGATTCTAAATATTTCATCATTTTGTAATGTATGCAGTATCTGTAGTTATGACCCCTTTTTCAATTCTAATGTCACTTAATTGCACCTCCTTTCTTTTGTCTCTCGATCAATTTTGGCAGAGATTTGTTAATTTTAGTCTTTGTAAAGAAACAAACTTTGGTTTTGTTGAGAACATTGTATTGTTACTTTACATACCATTAATTTCTGCTCTTATCTTCACATATATTTTTTAATTTCTACTTTCTGTGGGATCCACTAGTTTTTTTCGTAATGTTTGAAATGGATGCTTAATTCATTTATAATTAGCTTTTTTGTTTGCTATAGTACTTGAAGCTACAGATTTCTAAGCACAACGTTAGTTGCATGACATCAGTTTTTATATGCTATTATCATTCAGTAAAGCTTTTTTCTAATTTCAATTATGATTATTTGACTCATTAATTATTTAGAAGCATGCTTAATTTCTAAACATAAGTAGTTTCCAAGTTTTCTTTTCATTACTGATTATATGATAGTTAGAAAATGAAATTTATAATTGATTTTTTTTAATTTGTTATTTGCTTTATATTGCTATATGAGACTGGGGTGTGTGAGCGTGAATGTGCATGTTTGTGTGTTAATGATTTAATTGTGCTCTAAAGTAATGTTCATACTGTATTAGTTCAGTGTCCTATAGGCATATATGTATAAAACAAGTGGACAAATGGAGTTGTTAAAATCTTCTACATCCAGTTTTTCTTTTCTCCTGTTTTATTATTTATTTATTTAGTTAGTTAGTTAGTTACTTATTTACTTACTTTTCTTTTTGGCTTGCTTGTGCTATTAGTTATTAATAGAAATGTTAAAAATCTCACACTGTGATGGTGGATTATCTAGTTCATTTTTTAACTTTTTATCTTAAAATAATTATAGATTTAAAGGCAGTTGCAAAAGGAAGTTGCAAAAAAAGTTGCAGAGAGATCTTGCCTATACTTCACTCACTTTCCCCTAATGATTATATTTTACGTAACTATGATATACACTCAAAACTAAGGAAATTGACTTTGGTGCAAAGTGTGCACACAGACCTGTGTCATTTAATTTCATGTAAATACTGTAACATTGATTCTGTTGCAATCAAAACACAAAACAATTTTTATCACAAGTGCGTTCTCTCTCCTGCCACCCCTTCACAGTCACATCTATCCCGAACCTTTGCCAACTCCTAAGCCATTTTGAGAATGTTATGGAACTTGAATATTAAAGTATGCAACTTGAAGAATGGCTTTTAAAACTCAACCTAATGCCCTTGAAATCCATCCAAATAGAGTGTATTAACTGCTTGTTTTTTATTGCTAATGTATGGTTAAGGATATACCACATTTTGTTTAACCAAATACCTCTTCAGAAGCATATTTCCAATTTTCAACTGTTACAAATAGAGCTGTTATAAATATTTGTGTAGAAGGTTTTGTGTGGGCATACAGTTCATTTTTTTCCTTGGCAAACACCCAGCAGTGCAATTACTAGGTCATATAGTAAGTATGTACCATTTTACATTTCATTCCACATGCAGTGGATGACAGATCCACTTTCTCAGCATCCGCATCAGCATTTGAGATTGTATTTTTTTAAGCTGTTCTAAATAGAACTCTATTCTAACAGAATAGAACAAGATAACTCATCATGGTCTTAAATACATTTCCCTGAGGGGGGCGGAGCAAGATGGCGAGGAGTAGGAGACCTGGATTTCGCCTCCTCTCAGGAATTCAGCTGGATAGGGATCAAACCATTCTGAACACCTACAAACCCAACAGGAGATCGAAGAAAAGAAGAGCAACAACTCTCTCATCAGAAAAGTGACCACTTTCTGGAAGGTAGGATGTGCGGAGAAGTGAATCCGAGGTGATATTCGGGAGGATAGACGGCGGGGGAGGGGCCTCCGTCGGCCGCTTCTGGCAAGTGATAGAGCCGCGGAGCACAAAATCGGAACTTTTAAAAGTCTGCTCCGCTGAGGGACGTCACTCTGGTGGCTAAGCGGGGGGTGGAACCCTCCGGGAGAGTGTGGTCTCAGGACCCTCGGGGTCACAGAAAGACCGGGGGTGCCTGAGTGCGGCAGAGCTCCCAGGTATCTGAGCGGGGAAGCCGGCTGCAGAGGCGGAGCCCAGGCGCGGGCTCTCAGCTCGGGGTGGCCATAAACCGTGATGCGCGGCACAGTCGGGCCCCTGCTCCTCCAGCAGGGACCCAACAAACGGCAGATCCAGGGAGAATCACCTTCCTCCCCCGGGAGGAGCTGCGCGGGACTGCACCGCAGGGATCTGCTGGGTTTGGAGACTCCACCTGGGGTCGGGTGCCAGAGACAGAGGCGCGCGGTCACAGGCCGGGTGAGCACGGGGTGCGGCCGGAGACCGGGGAGACGGGAGTGACTGACGGCTTTTCTCTGGGGGCTCATTGAGGAGCGGGTCCCCGAGTTCTCGGCTGCTCCGGGGCGGAGATTGGGAGGCTGCCATTTTCACTCCCCGCCTCCAAAGCTGTATGGAAAGCTCGCAGGGAACAAAAGCCCGGAGAGCAAACCCGAGCAGATTACTTAGCCGGGAGGGGGCAAGGGCGGGGCAATTCCGCCTCCAGCAGAGACATTTGGAAACCATGGCAACAGGCCCCTCCCCAGAAGATCAGCGAGAACAGCCAGCCAAGACCAAGTTTACTGATCAATGAGAACGGCAGAACTCCAGCGCTAGGGGAATACTGCACATAGAATTCACGGCTTTTTTTACCATGATTCTTTACTCTTCTAAAGTTAATTTTTTTTAACTGTCTTTTTTGTCTTTTTATTTCTTTTTGAATTTTTCTTTTTCCCTTTTTCAACCAACATCTTATCAATCCCTTTTTTAAAAAAAAACATTTTTATTTTTCATTTTTAGAGTCATATTCTATCCCTTCATAGTAGTTACCCATATTTTTAGCTTATATATATAAGTTGTTCTCTCTTTAAAATTTTGAGATAGTTTCTTCTAACAGATTAAAATATACCCTAAATCTCTAGTATATGGTGTTTTCTATTCCCCTGCCTGATCACATCCTCTCCCTTTTTTTTTCTCTTTTTCTTTTTTCTTTTTTTAAATCCTCTTCTTTCTTTTTTCAAACAACTTCTTATCAATTCCTTTTATAAAATTTTTTATAATTTCCATTTTTACAGTCATATTCCATCCCTTCATCATATCAACCCTTATTTTTGTACATATATAAGTTTTTCTTTCTTTAAAATTTTGGGAGGCACTTTCTTCTAAAACACCAAAATACACCCCAAATCTAGTGTGTGGTACTGATCTATATACCATATAGATCATATTTGATCACATTCTGGTTTTTCTTTTGTTGTTGTTGTTGTTTTGTTTTGTTTGTTTTTGTTTTTATCTTTATCTTTTTCTTTTTCTTTTTTTTCTTTTTCTTTTTTCTCTTTTTCCCTTTCTTATCCCACTGCTTCAGGTCTTTTCTGATTTGTTTAAAGTATATTTTCTGAGGACGTGGTTACTCTGCTAGCATTTTGTTCTCTCATTAATCTATTCTCCTCTGCACAAAATGACGAGACAGAAAAAATCACCTCAACAAAAAGAACAAGAGGTAGTACCGACTGCCAGGGACCTACTCAATACGGACATTAGTACGATGTCAGATCTAGAGTTCAGAATCATCACTTTAAAGATACTAGCTGGGCTTGAAAAAAATATGGAAGTTATTAGAGAAACCCTTTCTGGAGAAGTAAAAGAGCTAAAATCCAACCAAGTAGAAATGAAAAAGGCTATTAATGAGGTACAATCAAAAATGGGGGCGCTAAGTGCTAGAATAAATGAGGCAGAAGAGAGAATCAGTAATATAGAAGATGAAATGATGGAAAATAAAGAAGCTGAGAAAAAGAGAGATAAACAACTACTGGATCACGAGGGCAGAATTCAAGAGATAAGCGATACCATAAGACGAAACAACATTAGAATAATTGGGATCCCAGAAGAAGAAGAAAGAGAGAGAGGGCCAGAAGGTATAATGGAGCAAATTATAGCAGAGAACTTCCCTAATTTGGGGAAAGAAACAGGCATGAAAATCCAGGAAGCACAGAGAACCCCTCTCAAAATCAATAAAAATAGGTCAACTCCCCAACATCTAATAGTAAAGCTTACGAGTCTCATAGACAAAGAGAAAATCCTGAAAGCAGCTCGGGAGAAGAGATATGTAACATACAAGGGTATAAACATTAGATTGGCAACAGACCTATCCACAGAGACCTGGCAGGCCAGAAAGGACTGGCAGGATATATTCAGAGCACTAAATGAGAAAAATATGCAGCCAAGAATACTCTATCCAGCTAGGCTGTCATTGAATATTGAAGGAGAGATAAAAAGCTTCCAGGACAAACAAAAACTAAAGGAATTTGCAAACACAAAACCAGCCCTACAGGAAATCTTGAAAGGGGTCCTCTAAGCAAAGAGAGAGCCTAAAAGCAACATAGACCAGAAAGGAACACAGACAATACACGGTAACAGTCACCTTACAGGCAATACAATGGCACTAAATTCCTATCTTTCAATAGTTACCCTGAATGGAAATGGGCTCAATGCCCCAATCAAAAGACACAGGCTAACAGACTGGATTAAAAAACAAGACCCATCGATCTGCTGTCTGCAAGAGACTCATTTTAGAACCAAAGACACCCCCAGATTGAAAGTGAGGGGGTGGAAAACCATTTACCATGCTAATGGACACCAAAAGAAAGCTGGGGTGGCAATCCTTATATCAGACAAATTAGATTTTAAACCAAAGACTGTAATAAGAGATGAGGAAGGACACTATATCATACTTAAAGGATCTATCCAACAAGAAGATTTAACAATTGTAAATATCTATGCCCCTAACATGGGAGCAGCCAGTTATATAAGGCAATTAATAACAAAAGCAAAGAAACACATCGACAACAATACAATAATAGTGCAGGACTTTAACACCCCCCTCACTGAAATGGACAGATCGTCTAAGCAAAAGATCAACAAGGAAATAAAGACTTTAAATGACACACTGGACCAAATCGACTTCACAGACATATTCAGAACATTCCATCCCAAAGCAACGGAATACACATTTTTCTCTAGTGCCCATGGAACATTCTCCAGAATAGATCCCATCGTAGGTCATAAATCAGGTCTCAACCGGTACCAAAAGATTGGGATCATTCCCTGCCTATTTTCAGATCACAATGCTTTGAAACTAGAAATCAATCACAAGAGGAAAGTCGGAAAGAACTCAAATACATGGAGGCTAAAGAGCATCCTACTCAAGAATGAATGGGTCAACCAGGAAATTAAAGAAGAATTTAAAAAATTCATGGAAACCAATGAAAATGAAAACACAACTATTCAAAATCTTTGGGATGCAGCAAAGGCAGTCCTAAGAGGAAAGTATATAGCAATCCAAGCCTTTCTCAAGAAACAAGAAAGGTCTCAAGTACACAACCTAAACCTACATCTAAAGGAGCTGGAGAAAGAACAGCAAATGAAGCCTAAACCCAGCAGGAGAAGAAAAATCATAAAGATCAGAGCAGAAATCAATGAAATAGAAACTAAAAGAACAGTAGAACAGATCAACAAAACTAGGAGGTGGTTCTTTGAAAGAATTAACAAGATCGATAAACCCCTGGCCAGACTTATCAAAAAGAGAAGAGAAATGACCCAAATCAACAAAATCATGAATGAAAGAGGAGAGATCACAACCAACACCAAAGAAATACAAACAATTATAAGAACATATTATGAGCAACTCTATGCCAGCAAATTCGATAACATGGAAGAGATGGATGCATTCCTAGAGATGTATCAACTACCAAAACTGAACCAGGAAGAAATAGAAAACCTGAACAGACCTATAACCACTAAGGAAATTGAAGCAGTCATCAAAAATCTCCCAACAAACAAAAGCCCAGGGCCAGAGGGCTTACCAGGGGAAATTCTACCAAACATTTAAAGAAGAATTAATACCAATTCTTCTGAAACTGTTCCAAAAAATAGAAACGGAAGGAAAACTTCCAAACTCATTTTATGAGGCCAGCATTACCTTGATCCCAAAACCAGACAAAGACCCCATCAAAAAGGAGAATTACAGACCAATATCCCTGATGAACACGGATGCAAAAATTCTCACCAAAATACTAGCCAATAGGATCCAACAGTACATTAAAAGGATTATTCACCATGACCAAGTGGGATTTATCCCTGGGCTGCAAGGTTGGTTCAACATCCGCAAATCAATCAATGTGATACAATTCATTAACAAAAGAAAGAACAAGAATCATATGATCCTCTCAATAGATGCAGAAAAAGCTTTTGACAAAGTATAACATCCTTTCTTGATCAAAACTCTTCAGAGTATAGGGATAGAGGGTACATACCTCAATATCATAAAAGCCATCTATGAAAAACCTACAGCAAATATTATTCTCAATGTGGAAAAACTGAGAGCTTTCCCCCTAAGGTCAGGAATGCGGCAGGGATGTCCACTATCACCACTGCTATTCAACATAATATTGGAAGTCCTAGCCACAGCAATCAGACAACAAAAAGAAATCAAAGGCATCCAAATTGGCAAAGAAGAAGTCAAACTCTCACTCTTTGCAGATGATATGATACTTTATGTGGAAAACCCAAAAGACTCCACCCCAAAACTGCTAGAACTCATACAGGAATTCAGTAAAGTGGCAGGATATAAAATCAATGCACAGAAGTCAGTGGCATTCCTATACACCAACAATAAGACAGAAGAAAGAGAAATTAAGGAGTTGATCCCATTTACAATTGCACCCAAAACCATAAGATACCTAGGAATAAATCTAACCAAAGAGACAAAGGATCTGTACTCAGAAAACTATAAAATACTCATGAATGAAATTGAGGAAGACACAAAGAAATGGAAAAACGTTCCATGCTCATGGATTGGAAGAATAAATATTGTGAAGATGTCAATGCTACATAGAGCAATCTACACATTCAATGCAATCCCCATCAAAATACCATCCACTTTTTTCAAAGAAATGGAACAAATAATCCTAAAATTTGTATGGAACCAGAAAAGACCCCGCATAGCCAGAGGAATGTTGAAAAAGAAAAGCAATGCCGGTGGCATCACAATTCCAGACTTCCAGCTCTATTACAAAGCTGTCATCATCAAGACAGCATGGTATTGGCACAAAAACAGACACATAGATCAATGGAACAGAATAGAGAGCCCAGAAATGGAGCCTCAACTCTATGGTCAACTCATCTTTGACAAAGCAGGAAAGAATGTCCAATGGAACAAAGACAGTCTCTTCAACAAATGGTGTTGGGAAAATTGGATAGCCACATGCAGAAGAATGAAACTGGACCATTTCCTGACACCACACACAAAAATAGACTCCAAATGGTTGAAAGACCTCAATGTGAGACAGGAGTCCATCAACATCCTAAAGGAGAACACAGGCAGCAACCTCTTTGACCTCAGCCGAAGCAACTTCTTCCTAGAAACATCGCCAAAGGCAAGGGAAGCAAGGGCAAAAATGAACTATTGGGACTTCATCAAGATAAAAAGCTTTTGCAAAGCAAAGGAAACAGTCAACAAAACCAAAAGACAACCGACAGAATGGGAGAAGATATTTGCAAATGACATATCAGATAAAGGGCTAGTATCCAAAATCTATAAAGAACTCATCAAACTCCACACCCAAAGAAAAAAGAATCCAATCAAGAAATGGGCAGAAGACATGAACAGACATTTTTCCAAAGAAGACATCCAAATGGCCAACAGACACATGAAAAAGTGCTCAATATCGCTCAGCATCAGGGAAATCCAAATCAAAACCTGAATGAGATACCACCTCACACCAGTCAGAATGGCTAAAATTAACAAGTCAGGAAACGACAGATGTTGGCGGGGTTGCGGAGAAAGGGGAACCCTCCTACACTGTTGGTGGGAATGCAAGCTGGTGCAGCCACTCTGGAAAACTGTATGGAGGTTCCTCAAAAAGTTGAAAATAGAGCTACCATATGATCCAGCAATTGCACTACTGGGTATTTACCCCAAAGATACAAAAGTAGGGATCTGAAGGGCTACGTGCACCCCGATGTTTATAGCAGCAATGTCCATAATAGCCAAACTGTGGAAAGAGCCAAGATGTCCATTGACAGATGAATGGATAAAGAAGAGGTGGTATATATATATTTACAATGGAATATTATGCAGCCATCAAAAGGAATGAGATCTTGCCATTTGCAACGACGTGGATGGAACTGGAGGGTATTATGTTGAGTGAAATAAGTCAAACAGAGAAAGACATGTATCATATGATCTCACTGATATGAGGAATTCTTAATCACAGGAAACAAACTGAGGGTTGTTGGAGTGGGGGGTGTGGTGGGAGGGATGTGGTGACTGAGTGATGGACACTGGGGAGGGTGTGTGCTCTGGTAAGCGCTGTGAATTGTGCAAGACTGTTGAATCTCAGGTCTGTACCTCTGAAACTAATAATGCAATATATGTTAAGAAAAAAAAAAAAAGAAGAAGAAGAAGAAGGTGGCGGGAGGGGAAGAATGAAGCGGGGGAAATCGGAGGGTAGACGAACCATGAGAGACGATAGACTCTGGAAAACAAACTGAGGGTTGTAGAGGGGAGGGGGTGGGAGGATGGGTTAGCCTGGTGGTGGGTATTGAGGAGGGCACATTCTGCATGGAGCACTGGGTGTTGTGCACAAACAATGAATCATGGAACACTTCATCTAAAACTAATGATGTAATGTATGAGGATTAACATAAGAATAAAATAAAAAAATTTAAAAAAAAATACATTTCCCTGGTGTAAAGTGATATTGAACATCTTTTCATGTGCTTATTTGCCATTCTCTATTATGAAATGTCTCTTCATGTTTGTTTGTGTTCTAATTGTTTGATTTTTACTGTTGGGTTTTGAGAATTATTTGTACATTCTAGGTAAGAGTCTTTTGTCAGATATGTGGGTTACAAATACTTTCTCCCAGTCTGTAACTTACTTTCTCTTCACCTTATTAGGATCTTTCACAGAACATTTTTTTTTATTTGATGAAATTCATTTTATTGTTTTTTTTTTCTTTTGTAGAACATAATTTCGTTCTTATGTCTAAGAACTCTTCAGCATTCTCTAGGTTCCAGAGAATATTTTTCATTGTTTTCCTCTAAAATTGTTATAGTTTTAAGTTTTGCACTTATATCCATAATCTAATTTCATTAACTTTGATATAAGATATGAGGTTTAGGTCTAAATTCATTTTTGCCTATAGATATCAATTTCTCTAATACTAACTTTTGAAAAGATTATCCTTCCTCTCTTGACTTGCTCTTGCATCTTTGTGAATAATCAGTTGGTTGTACTTGTGTTGGTCTCTTTCTGGGTTTTTGTTTGATAATACTGTCAATTTTTAAAATTTATTTTGAAGTTATATTGGTAGTTACATACACATTTGGAATTTTGTATCTTCCTCTGTACTGAATTAAGAAAAATCATATGTACTCTCTTCCTTTCTGATGTTTTTGCCTTAAAATCCATTTCTTTTTATATCAGTATAGATATTTCAACTTTCAAAAATTTATATTTGTTCAATAAATCTTCCATTCTTTTATGTAATTTCCAACTTTCTCTTTTATCATACTTTAGATTTCCTTCTTACAAACCCATATGGATAGGATTTTTATTAATTCATTTCGACAGTTTGTGTCTTTTAAATAAAGCATTTAATCTTTTTAAAACAACTAGTATTTGGGATTTTTTTTCTATCTTATTTTGTGTTTTCTACTGTTGCACTTTTTCCTGTATTCTATTCTTTCCGTATTTTATATTTTCTTTTCTCATTCAATATTTCCATGTAGTTGTTTGGAAATTAACCCTAATTTATGTTACTCTAGGGTCTTAACAACTACACTTAATAATGAAAGCTAATCAATACTTTTACCCCCCAAAGACAAAGCTTTTAGAATATTTTAACCACAATTACTCTCCATCTCAATTTATACTCTACTGTTGTCTATTTGTTCTTATAAAATCTTGTCTTATAAAATTGTGCTGTGTACAGTCAATGTTTAGATTTACCTGCATATTTACAACATTTACTACTCATGATTATTTCTTGTTTTTTCTATCTTTCATCTGGAATCATTTTCCTTCTGCCCATACTGCATTTATCTGAATACTAGCTCGTGGCAAATTATGTCTTTTTATTACTTCCAAAAGATCCTGATTTCACTTATGTTTTGAAAGTTATTTTTTTATTAGAAGTCTCCCCAGAGAAATTAGACAAGAAAAATAAATGAAATGCATCCCAATTAAAAAGAAAGAAGTAAAACTGTCACTATTTTCACATGACATGGTATTATATACAGAAGACCCTAAGGACTCCACTAAAAAATTATTAGGACTAATAAGCAAATTTAGTAAAGTTGTAGTATACAAAATTGATGCACAAAAATCAGTGGTGTTTCTATACAATAATGATGAACTGTCAGAAAGAGAAATTAAGAAAACCATCCTACTTATAATTGCATCAAAAGAATAAAATACCTAGGAATAAATTTAATCAAGGCAGTAAGAGATTGGTATACTGGAAACTGCAAGACATTCATGAAAGAAATTGAAGATGACACAAATAAACAGGTTATCTGTGCTCATGCATTGGAAAAATTAATATTGTTAAAATGTCCATACCACCCAAAGCAATCTATAGGTACCAACCTATCAAAGCTCCAATGGTACATTTCACAGAAACGGAATAATCCTAAGATTTGTATGGAACCATAAAAGACCCTGAATAGGCAAAGCAATCTTGACAAGAAAGAATAAATCTGGAGGCATCATGCTTCCTGATTTCAAGCTATGATAACAGGCTATAGTAATAATAATTTTAAAAAGTATGATAGTGGCAGAAAAACAGACACATAGATCAATAAACAGAACAGAGAGCCCAGAAATAGAACCACAAATACATGGAAAAATTACTTTATGAAAAAGTAGTCAAGACTATACAATGAGGAAAGGAGAGTCTCTTCAATAAATGGGGCTGGAAAAATTGGACAGCCACATGCAAAAGAATGAAACTGGACCACTATCTTACACCCTACACAAAAATTAACTCAAAATGGATTAAAGACATAAATGTAAAATGTGAAAAATAAAACTCCTAGAGGAAAACGTGAGTGGTAATCTTGACATTGGTCTTGGAGGTGATTTCTTTTTTTAATCTGACATCAAAAACAAAGGAAGCAAAAGCAAAAATAACCAAGTGGGATTATATCAAACTAAAGAGCTTCTGCAGAGCATATGAAATCATCCGCAAAATAAAAAGGCATCCTACTGAATGGGAGGACATATTTGCACATCATGTATCTGCTAAGGAATTAAATATATAAAGAACTCATACAACTCAATAACAAAATATAAACTAATCTAAAAGGCAGAGATCTATAGAGACATTTTCTTTTTTTTTTTTTAAGATTTTATTTATTTATGTATTTGAGAGAGAGAATGAGATAGAGAGAGAGAGCATGAGAGGGGGGAAGGTCAGAAGGAGAAGCAGACTCCCTGCTGAGCAGGGAGCCCGATGCGGGACTCGATCCCGGGACTCCAGGATCCATGACCTGAGCCAAAGGCAGTCTCTTAACCAACTGTGCCACCCAGGTGCCCGAGACATTTTCTTTAAAGATGACTAACAGGCATATGAAATGGTTCCTCAACATTATTAATCATCAGGAAATGCAAATCAAAACCACAATGAGATATCACCTCACACCGTTACAGTGGTTATTATCTAAAGGACAAGAAGGAACAAGTGTTGGTGAGGATGTGGAGAAAAGGGAACCTTTGGGCACTGTTTCAAGGAATGTAAATTGGCATAGCACTATGGAAAACACTATGGAGTTTCCTCAAGAAATTAAAAATAGTGCTCTCATTCAAGATGGCGATGTAAGGGAATCCTGAAATCCCCTCCTCCATGCACATACCAAATCTACAGCTATACAGGGAACAATTTCATCTAAAAAAGTCCTACGAACAGGCTGAGTGACTCCTATACATTGGTTGAATGACAGAAGGCACACATCACAGTGATAGGAAAGGCTTAGACACAATCTTGCCATAATCCCCACTTCCACATGATATGGTGCCCCATAGTCAGGAGAGAACTTGAATGCCACAGCTTCTCCCTAAGGAGTGAAGAGTTTGGCCCCGCACGAGGCACCTCCAATTTTTAAGACCTACACATAAGAGACAAGCCCCTAAAACTTCTAGCTTTGACAACAAATGGGGCCTATGTTCATGAGACCCACAAGGCTAAAACAATCTGAGAAATGGCAATTAAAGGGCTTGTGTGCTTAGACTCACCCAGCCTGGGGCCCAACCCAGAAGTGGCCACCGAGAGGTACAAAGACTGTGTGTGAGAGAGCCTCACTTGTGTGTCTTGCAGCTTTGGGCAGAGGGGCAGGCTTTAGGTTTGGCAAGCGTCCAGGCATGCTCTCAGGGAATGTAGGCTGGAGCATGTCATCTCTGTGCTTTCCTTCTGCCTTGATATAGCTCACTTGTATCTCCCAGGTGGGAGCTTAAACACTTGTCTAGAGCCCTGATTTTTCAACCAGTGCCCAGTGGTGCCCACTCTAGATCCCTTGGTACTGGTGAGCAGTGGGGCTTACACTTGTGGTACCCTAAGATTGTATATATTTGCATACATAAAATTTTGCTGCCTGAAAGTCTGATTCCAATCATCCTGATCTAGGTGTTTACTGAGATCTTCCCCTTTGGGACACTGACAGGTCTTGACATACCCTCAACTACAAGGAGTCACTAAAAATAAAATAGTTTCCTTGGACAATCATAAAGGTTTGAGACAAAACTGAAAGCTAGGGTAATTTTGAACAAAAAGGTTCATCTCCTACCTAAGGCTACTCTTTCAAGACTAACAGAAGTAACTATTTTACCTAATGCATAGAAACCAATGGAGAATCAAGCAACATGAATAAACCAAGAAATACATTCTGAACAGAACAACAAGATAAAACCTCAGGAAAAGACCTTAATGAAATGGAAATAAGCACTTTACCTGATGGTTAAGTGTAAGCCCTGTTGCTCACCAAACTCAGGGTAAGAAACAATGAACACAGTAAGAACTGTAGCAAAAAGAGAAAATGTAAGAAAGTACCAAATAGAAGTCACAGAACTTTAGAATACAGTAATTGAACTGAAAAATACATTAAAGGGCTTCAACAGCAGACTAAATGAAGCAGAAAAAAGGATCAGTGAATGCAAGGACAGGGCAGTGGAACTCGCTCAATCAAAGCAGGGGGAAAAAGTGAAAAAGAAAGTGAACATAGATTAAGACACTTATGGGACAATATCAAGTGGACTAATGTTCACAGTATAGTGACTCAGAAGGAGAAGAGAGAAGAAAAGGGGCAGAAAACTTTTTTAAAGAAATAATGACTGATAACTTCCTGAAACCAGAGAAGGAAAAAGACAATCAGATCCAGGAAGACCAGAATGTTTCAAATAAGATGAATCCAAAGATACCAGAGCAACATATAATTAAAATGTCAAAAGTTAAGGGAGAGAATCTTAAAAGCAGCAAGAGTAAAACAACTTGCTACATGCAAGGAAGCCTCCATAAGGTTATCTGCTGAGTTTTCAGCAGAAACTGTGTAGGCCAGAAAGGAATGTCATGATTATTCAAAATGCAGAAAGAAAAAAATTCCAACAAATAATACTCTATTTAACAATTTTGTCATGTAGAATTGAAGGAGAGAGAGAGTTTCTCAAATAAGCAAAACCTAAAAAAGTTCATCAACACTACTGACTTTACAAGAAATATCAAAGGGACTTCTTTAAGCTGAGAAAGAAAAGGTCCAGTTACTTACAAGAAAACATGAAAATATAAATCTCAGTGGTAAAAGTAAACATATAGTAAAGATAGTGGATTAATCACTTATAAAGCTAGCATCAAGGTTAAAAGGTAAAAGTAGTAAAAATTACTTTACAAAATTAGTTAAGGGATACACAAGATAAATAGATGTAAAATTTGACATCAAAAAGAAACTGGGGTGAGGGAGAGTAGAAATGTGAATGTAGAGCTTTAGAATGTGTTTACACTTTTTTTGAAATCAACTTAAAATAGACGTAAGTTAATTGTAAGCCTCACAGTAACCCCAAAGCATAACCTAGAGTAGATACACAAAATAGAAAGGAATCTAAGCACTAAAGATGGCTGTTAAACCACAAAAGAAGAGCTCAAGAAAGGAATAAGGACCAGCCAGAAAACATTTAACAAAATGGCAATTGGTATATATCAATAATTACTTTAAATTTGAATGAACTAAATTTCCCATGACATGGAGTGGCTGAGTGACTTAAAAAAAAAAAAAAAGGGAGAAGGAAAGATGGCGGAGGAGTAGGGGAACCGATTTCAACTGGTCCCCGGAATTGAGCTGGATATCTACCAGACCACTCTGAGCACCCACAAAACCAGCCTGAGATATAAGAAGATCTGGATCTCTACAAGCAGAATATCGCAGGCAGTTGGTTTCGAGGTATGAAGTGGGGAGCCATGATTCCATGGGCAGATATTGGAGGATAAACGGCAGCGGGAGGGTGCCTGGCCATGAGGATTCTACACCGCTGGTGAGCGACAGCCTCGTGCACTGGGTATGGGGCACAGACTCGCAGACCAGTAGTGGCGGGGAAAGGACTTTAGGGCAGCCCCCAGGGTGGAAACCCAGAGCAGTGGATCACGCTGGCGAAATCGGAGTTGCTGGCGGTTTTAGAAGCACAAAGGGCAGAGACGTGCCCCGACCGGGAGGCAGGACTGGGGGCGCCACAGAGGGGCACACAACCCAGGACGCTGCAGTTTACAGCAGCACGGGTGGAAACGGAGATGGTGTGGCCTGTAGAGCTCACTGAAGAACAGACTGTGGTCTCTCTGCTCTGAGGCAGAGGATTAGAAACAGTCTCTTCTGCTCTGACTCGTGGAAGAGACGCGGAAAGCCGCCAGGGAAGCCTCCAAAGAACAGAAGCCCCCAAAACGGATTCCCGCTGAGCCCATCCTCCACCACAGAGGCAGGGCAACTCCGCCCAAACAGGGTTGCCTGAGTAACAGCGTGCAGGCCCCTCCCCCCAGATGACAGGCTGGGAAAACAAGAGGCCAGCAACCCTAAGGTCCCAAGAAAACAGGTGCATCTTGCTTGGGTTCTGGTCAATAATTTGGACTCTATACATTCCCTCAAACACCCATCAACAGAATGACTAGGAGGAGGAGCCCCCAAAATGGAAAAGACTCAGAGATTATGACTTATGCTGCAGATTTACAAATGGTGGCAGATATAACCAAGATGTCAGAGATGGAATTCAGGCTAGCAATTGTGAAGACAATGGATAGAATGGAGAAATTGATTAATGGCAACATAGAGTCTCTAGGGGCAGAAATGAAAGCTGATTTGGGAGAACTTAAAAATGCTATCAATGAGATCCAATCCAATCTAGATAATCTAACAGCTAGGGTAACTGAGGCAGAAGAACAAATAAGTGACCTGGAAGACAATATAATAGATAAAAAGGGAAAAGAGGAGGCCAGGGAAAAACAACTCAGAATCCATGAAAATAGAATCAGAGAAATAAGTGACACCATGAAGTGTTCCAATGTAGGAATGATTGGAATCCTGGAGGGAGTGGAGAGAGAGAGAGGACTAGAAGATGTATTTGAGCAAATCGTAGCTGAGAACTTCCCTAATCTGGGGAATGAAACAAACATTCGCATCCTAGAGGCAGAGAGGACCCCTCCCAAGATCAAGGAAAACAGGCCAACACCCCAGCATGTAATAGTAAAACTTGCAAATCTTAGAACCAAGGAAACCATCTTAAGGGCAGTTAGGTGGAAGAGATTCCTTACGTACAGAGGGAGGAACATCACAATAACATCAGACCTATCCACAGAGACCTGGAAAGCCAGAAAGGGCTGGCAAGACATATTCAGGGTACTAAGTGAGAAGAACATGCAGCCAAGAATACTTTATCCGGCAAGGCTGTCATTTAGAATGGATGGAGAGATGCAGAGCTTCCACGACCGGCAGAAGTTGAAAGAATATGTGACCACTAAGCCAGGCCTGCAAGAAATATTAAGGGGGGTTCTATAAAAGGAGAAAGACCCAAGAGTGATATACAACAGAAATTTATAGGGACAATCTATAAAAACGTCTTCACAGGCAACATGATGACAATTAATTCATATTTTTCAATAATCACTCTCAACATGAATGGCCTAAATGCTCCCATAAAAAGGCACAGGGTTGCAGATTGGATAAAAAGACAGGACCCATCCATGTGCTGCCTAAAAGAGACTCATTTTGAACCTAAAGATACATCCAGGCTGAAAGTGAAGGGATGGAGATTCATCTTCCATGTCAGCGGACCTCAAAAAAAGCTGGGGTAGCAATTCTTATATCAGACAAATTAGATTTTAAACTAAGTCTGTAATTAGAGACACAGAAGGACACTATATCATTCTTAAAGGGTCTATCCAACAAGAAGATCTAACAATTGTAAATATCTATGCCCCCAACATGGGAGCAGCCATCTACATAAGCCAACTGTTAACCAAAATAAAGAGTCATATTGATAACAATATGTTAATTGTAGGAGACCTCAATACTCCACTCTCAGCAATGGACAGATCATCTGAGCAGAAAATCAACAAGGAAACAAGAGCTTTGAATGATACACTGGGCCAGATGGACCTCATAGATATTTACAGAACATTCCACCCTAAAACAACAGAATACTCATTCTTCTCGAGCGTACATGGAACTTTCTCCAGAATAGACCACATACTGGGTCACAAATCAGGTCTCAACTGATACCAAAAGATTGAGATTATTCCCTGCATATTTTCAGACCACAATGCTTTAAAACTGGAACTCAATCACAAGAAAAAATTTGGCAGAAATTCAAACACTTGAAAGCTAAAGACCACTCTGCTCAAGAATGTTTGGGTCAACCAGGAAATCAAAGAACTTAAACAATTCATGGAAATCAATGAGAATGAAAACGCATTGCTCCAAAACCTATGGGATACTGCAAAGGCGGTCCTAAGGGGGAAATACATAGCCATCCAAGCCTCACTCAAAAAAACGGAAAAATCCCGAATTCACCAACTAACTCTACACCTTAAAGAACTAGAGAAAAAGCAACAAACGATGCCTAAGCCACGCATTAGAAGAGAAATAATTAAAATTAGAGCAGAAATCAATGAATTAGAAACCAGAAACACAGTAGATCAGATCAACAAAACTAGAAGCTGGTTCTTTGAAAGAATTAATAAGATCAATAAACCACTGGCCAGACATATCCAAAAGAAAAGAAAAGGACCCAAATTAATAAAATTATGAATGAAAGGGGAGAGATCACAACTAACACCAAGGAAATAGAAACAATTATTAGAAATTATTATCAACAACTATATGCCAATAAACTGAGCAAGTCTGGATGAAATGGAGGCCGTCCTTGAAACCTATAAGCTGCCAAGACTGAAACAGGAAGAAATTGACAACCTGAATAGGCCAATAAACAGTAAGGAGATTGAAGCAGTGATCAAAAGCCTCCCAAGAAACAAGAGTCCAGGGCCTGATGGATTCCCTGGGAAATTCTACCAAACATTCAAAGAAGAAATAATACCTATTCTACTGAAGCTGTTTCAAAAAAAAGAAACGGAAGGAAAACTTCCAAACTCATTCTATGAGGCCAGCATTACCTTAATCCCCAAACCAGGCAAAGACCCCATCAAAAAGGAGAATTTTAGACCGATATCCCTGATGAATATGGATTCCAAAATCCTCAATAAAATCCTAGCTAATAGGATCCAACAATACATTAAAAGGATCATCCACCACGACCAAGTGGGATTTATCCCCGGGATGCAAGCGTGGTTCAACATTCACAAATCAATCAGTATGATAGAACACATTAATAAGAGGAGGGAGAAGAACCATATGGTCCTCTCAATTAATGCAGAAAAAGCATTTGACAAAATACAACCTCCTTTCCTGATTAAAACTCTCCAGAGTATAGGGATAGAGGGAACATTCCTCAAGTTCATAAAATCCATCTATGAAAAACCCACAGTGAATATCATCCTCAATGGGGAACAGCTGAGAGCCTTTCCCTTAAGATTAGGAACACGTCAGGGATGCCCACTCCCGCCACTCTTATTCAACATAGTACTAGAAGTCCTAGCAACAGCAATCAGACAACAAAAAGAAATAAAAGGTATTCAAATTGGCAAAGAAGAAGTCAAACTCTCTCTTTTCGCAGACGACATGATACTTTATGTGGAAAACCCAAAAGACTCCACCCCCAAATTACTAGAACTCATCCAGGAATTCAGTAATGTGGCAGGATACAAAATCAATGCACAGAAATCAGTTGCTTTCTTATACACTAACAATGCAACTATAGAAAGAGAAATTAGAGAAACGATTCCATTTACAATAGCACCAAAAACCATAAGATGCCTCGGAATAAACCTAACCAAAGAGGTAAAGGATCTATACTCTAGGAACTACAGAACACTCATGAAAGAAATTGAAGAAGAGACAAAAAGATGGAAAAATATTCCATGCTCACGGATCAGAAGAATAAACACTGTTAAAATGGCTATGCTACCCAGCGCAATCTATACCTTCAATGCCATCCCGATCAAAATTCCAATGACATTTTTCAAAGTGCTGGAATAAACAATCCTAAAATTTGTATGGAATCAGAAAAGACCCCAAATCGCCAAGGAAATGCTGAAAAATAAAAGCAAAGCTGGGGGCATCACATTGCCCAATTTCAAGCTATATTACAAAGCTGTGATCACCAAGACAGCATGGTACTGGCACAAAAACAGACATACAGACTAATGGAACAGAATAGAGAACCCAGATATGGACCCTCAACTCTATGGTCAAATAATCTTTGACAAAGCAGGAAAAAAACATGCTATGGAAAAAAGACAGTCTCTTCAATAAATGGTGCTGGGAAAACTGGACAGCCACATGCAGAAGAATGAAATTCAACCATTCTCTAACACCATTCACAAAGATAAACTCAAAGTGCATGAAAGACCTCAATGTGAGACAGGAATCCATCAAAATCCTAGAGGAGAACATAGGCAGTAACCTCTTTGACATCGCCCACAGCAACTTCTTTCAAGATACATCTCCAAAAGCTAATGAAACAAAAGCAAAAATGAACTTTTGGGACTTCATCAAGATAAAAAGCTTCTGCACAGCAAAGGAAAGAGTCAACAAAACAAAGAGGCAACCTACAGAATAGGAGAAGATATTTGCAAATGACACTAAAGGGCTGGTATCCAAGATCTATAAAGAACTTCTCAAACTCAACACCCAAAAAACAAATAATCAAGTCAAAAAGTGGGCAGAAGATATGAAAAGACACCTCTCTGAAGAAGACATACAAATGGCTAACAGACACATGAAAAAATGTTCATCATCATTAGCCATCAGGGAAATCCAAATCAAGACCACACTGATGGGGCGGAGCAAGATGGCGGAGGAGTAGGAGACCTGGATTTCGTCTCCTCTCAGGAATTCAGCTAGATAGGGATCAAACCATTTTGAACACCTACAAACTCAACAGGTGATCAAAGAAAAGAAAAGCAACAACTCTCTCATCAGAAAAGTGACCACTTTCTGGAAGGTAGGACATGCGGAGAAGTGAATCTGAGGCAATATTCAGGAGGATAGACGGCGGGGGAGGGGCCTCCCTCGGCCGCTTCTGGCAAGTGATAGAGCCGCGGAGCACAAAATCGGAACTTTTAAAAGTCTGCTCCGCTGAGGGACGTCACTCTGGTGGCTAAGCGGGGGGTGGACCCCTCCGGGACAGTGTGGTCTCAGGACCCTCGGGGTCACAGAAAGACTAGGGGTGCCTGAGTGTGGCAGAGCTCCCAGGTAACGGAGCAGGGAACCCGGCTGCAGAGATGGAGCCCAGACGTGGGCTCTCAGCTCGGGGTGGCCATAAACCGTGATCCGCGGCACAGGTGGGCCACTGCTCCTCCAGCAGGGACCCAACAAGCGGCAGATCTGGGGAGACTCACCTTCCTCCCCCAGGAGGAGCCACGCAGGAGTGCACCGCAGGGATCTGCTGGGTTTGGAGACTCCACCCAGGGTGGGGTGCCAGAGATAGAAACGCGCGGTCACAGGCCGGGTGAGCACGGAGTGTGGCCGGAGACCGGGGAGACGGGAGTGACTGACGGCTTTTCTCTGGGGGCTCACTGAGGAGCGGGGCCCCAAGTTCTTGGCTCCTCCGGGGCAGAGATTGGGAGGCCGCCATTTTCACTCTCCGCCTCCAAAGCTGTACGGAAAGCTTGCAGGGAACAAAAGCTCCCGAGAGCAAACCCGAGCAGATTACTTAGCCGGGAGGGGGCAAGGGCGGGGCAATTCTGCCTCCGGCAGAGACATTTGGAAACCACGGCAACAGGCCCCTCCCCAGAAGGTCAGCGAGAACAGCCAGCCAAGACCAAGTTTATCCATCAATGAGAACGGCAGAACTCCAGCGCTAGGGGAATACTGCACATAGAATTCATGGCTTTTTTACCATGATTCTTTAGTCTTTCAAAGATAATTTTTTTTAACTGTCTTTTTTTTTTTTTAATTTTTCTTTTTCCCTTTTTCAACCAACATCTTATCAATCCCTTTTTTAAAAAAAACATTTTTATTTTTCATATTTAGAGTCATATTCTATCCCTTCATAGTAGTTACCCGTATATTTGGCATATATATATAAGTTGTTCTCTCTTTAAAATTTTGAGATACTTTCTTCTAACTGATTAAAATATATCCTAAATCTCTAGTATATGGTGTTTTTTATTCCCCTGCCTGATCACATTCTCTCCTTTTTTTTTTCTTTTTTCTTTTTTTAAATCCTCTTCTTTCTTTTTTCAAACAACTTCTTATCAATTCCTTTATAAAATTTGTTATAATTTCCTTCTTTACAGTCATATTCCATCCCTTCATCATATCAACCCTTATTTTTGTACATATATAAGTTTTTCTTTCTTTAAAATTTTGGGAGGCACTTTCTTCTAAAAGACCAAAATACACCTCAAATCTAGTGTGTGGCACTGATCTATACACCAGCCTGATCATATTTGATCACATTCTGTTTTTTTGTTGTTGTTGTTGTTTTGTTTGTTTTTATCTTTATCTTTTTCTTTTTCTTTTTTCTCTCTTTCCATTTCTTTTTCCACTGCTTCAGGTCTTTTCTGATTTGTTTAGAGTATATTTTCTGGGGACGTGGTTACTCTGCTAGCATTTTGTTCTCTCATTCATCTATTCTCCTCTGCAAAAAATGACAAGACGGATAAAATTACCTCAACAAAAAGAACAAGAGGTAGTACCGACTGCCAGGGACCTACTCAATACGGACATTAGTACGATGTCAGATCTAGAGTTCAGAATCATCACTTTAAAGATACTAGCTGGGCTTCAAAAAATATGGAAGTTATTAGAGAAACCGTTTCTGGAGAAGTAAAAGAACTAAAATCCAACCAAGTAGAAATCAAAAAGGCTATTAATGAGGTGCAATCAAAAATGGGAGTGCTAACTGCTAGAATAAATGAGGCAGAAGAGAGAATCAGTAATAGAGAAGACCAAATGATGGGAAATAAAGAAGCTGAGAAAAAGAGAGATAAACAACTACTGGATCACGAGAGCAGAATTCGAGAGATAAGCGATACCATAAGACGAAAGAACATTAGAATAATTGGGATCCCAGAAGAAGAAGAAAGAGAGAGAGGGCCAGAAGGTATAATGGAGCAAATTATAGCAGAGACCTTCCCTAATTTGGGGAAGGAAACAGGCATGAAAATCCAGGAAGCACAGAGAACCCCTCTCAAAATCAATTAAAATAGGTCAACTCCCCGACATCTAATAGTAAAACTTACGAGTCTCAGAGACAAAGAGAAAATCCTGAAAGCAGCTCGGGAGAAGAGATATGTAACCTACAAGGGTAGAAACATTAGATTGGCAACAGACCTATCCACAGAGACCTGGCAGGCCAGAAAGGACTGGCAGGATATATTCAGAGCACTAAATGAGAAAACTATGCAGCCAAGAATACTCTATCCAGCTAGGCTGTCATTGAAAATTGAAGGAGAGATAAAAAGCTTCCAGGACAAACAAAAACTAAAGGAATTTGCAAACATGAAACCAGCCCTACAGGAAATCTTGAAAGGGGTCCTCTAAGCAAAGAGAGAGCCTAAAAGCAACATAGACCAGAAAGGAACACAGACAATACACGGTAACAGTCACCTTACAGGCAATACAATGGCACTAAATTCCTATCTTTCAATAGTTACCCTGAATGGAAATGGGCTAAATGCCCCAATCAAAAGACACAGGCTATCAGACTGGATTAAAAAATAAGACCCATTGATATGCTGTCTGCAAGAGACTCATTTTAGACCCAAAGACACCCCCAGATTGAAAGTGAGGGGGTGGAAAACCATTTACCATGCTAATGAACACCAAAAGAAAGCTGGGGTGGCAATTCTTATATCAGACAAATTAGATTTTAAACCAAAGACTGTAATAAGAGATGAGGAAGGACATTATATCCTACTTAAAGGATCTAACCAACAAGAAGATCTAACCATTGTAGGGCGCCTGGGTGGCTCAGATGGTTAAGCGTCTGCCTTCAGCTCAGGTCAAGATCCCAGGGTCCTGGGATCGAGTCCCGCATCGGGCTCCCTGCTCCTTGGGAGCCTGCTTCTCCCTCTGCCTCTCTCTCTCTCTGTCTCTCATGAATAAATAAATAAAATCTTTAAAAAAAAAAAAAGATCTAACAATTGTAAATATATAGGCCCCTAACATGGGAGCAGCCAATTATATAAGGCAATTAATAACAAAAGTAGAGAAACAGATTGACAACAATACAATAATAGTGGGGGACTTTAACACCCCCCTCACTGAAATGGACAGATCATCTAAGCAAAAGATCAACAAGGAAATAAAGACTTTAAATGACACACTGGACCAAATGGACTTCACAGACCTATTCAGAACATTCCATCCCACAGCAACGGAATACACATTCTTCTCTAGTGCCCATGGAACATTCTCCAGAATAGATCACATCCTAGGTCATAAATCAGGTCTCAACTGGTACCAAAAGATCGGGATCATTACCTGCCTATTTTCAGATCACAATGCTTTGAAACTAGAACTCAATCACAAGAGGACAGTCGGAAAGAACTCAAATATATGGAGGCTAAAGAGCATCCTACTCAAGAATGAATGGGTCAACCAGGAAATTAAAGAAGAATTAAAAAAATACATGGAAACCAATGAAAATGAAAACACAACTATTCAAAATCTTTGGAATGCAGCAAAGGCAGTCCTAAGAGGAAAGTATATAGCAATACAAGTCTTTCTCAAGAAACAAGAAAGGTCTCAAGTACACAACCTAACCCTACACCTAAAGGAGCTGGAGAAAGAACAGCAAATAGAGCCTAAACCCAGCAGGAGAAGAGAAATAATAAAGATCAGAGCAGAAATCAATGAAATAGAAACTAAAAAAACAGTAGAACAGATCAATGACACTAGGAGCTGCTTCTTTGAAAGAATTAACAAGATTGATAAACCCCTGGCCAGACTTATCAAAAAGAAAAGAGAAATGACCCAAATCAACAAAATCATGAATGAAAGAGGAGAGATCACAACCAACACCAAAGAAATACAAACAATTATAAGAACATATTATGAGCAACTCTATGCCAGCAAATTAGAAAACCTGGAAGAAATGGAGGCATTCCTAGAGATGTATCAACTACCAAAACTGAACCAGGAAGAAATAGAAAACCTGAACAGACCTATAACCTCTAAGGAAATTGAAACAGTCATCAAAAATCTCCCAAAAAACAAAAGCCCAGGGCCAGATGGCTTCCCAGGGGAATTCTACCAAACATTTAAAGAAGAATTAATACCTACTCTTCTGAAACTGTTCCAAAAAATAGAAATGGAAGGAAAACTTCCAAATTCATTTTATGAGGCCACCATTACCTTGATTCCAAAACCAGACAAAGACCCCATCAAAAAGGAGAATTACAGACCAATATCCCTGATGAACATGGATGCAAAAATTCTCACCAAAATACTAGCCAATAGGATCCAGCAGTACATTAAAAGGATTATTCACCACGACCAAGTGGGATTTATCCCTGGGCTGCAAGGTTGGTTCAACATCTGCAAATCAATCAATGTGATACAATACATTAACAAAAGAAAGAACAAGAATCATATGATCCTCTCAATAGATGCAGAAAAAGCTTTTGACAAAATACAGCATCCTTTCTTGATCAAAATTCTTCAGTGTATAGGGATAGAGGGTACATACCTCAGTATCATAAAAGCCATCTATGAAAAACCCACAGCGAATATCATTCTCAATGGGGAAAAACTGAGAGCTTTCCCCCTCAAGTCAGGAATGCGGCAGGGATGTCCACTATCACCACTGCTATTCAACATAGTATTGGAAGTCCTAGCCACAGCAATCAGACAACAAAAAGAAATCAAAGGCATCCAAATTGGCAAAGAAGAAGTCAAACTCTCACTCTTTGCAGATGATATGATACTTTATGTGGAAAACTCAAAAGACTCCACCCCAAAACTGCTAGAACTCATACAGGAATTCAGTAAAGTGGCAGGATATAAAATCAATGCACAGAAGTCAGTGGCATTCCTATACACCAACAACAAGACAGAAGAAAGAGAAATTAAGGAGTCGATCCCATTTACAATTGCACCCAAAACCATAAGATACCTAGCAATAAATCTAACCAAAGAGACAAAGGATCTGTACTCAGAAAACTATAAAATACTCATGAATGAAATTGAGGAAGACACAAAGAAATGGAAAAACGTTCCATGCTCATGGATTGGAAGAACAAATATTGTGAAGATGTCAATGCTACATAGAGCAATCTACACATTCAATGCAATCCCCGTCAAAATACCAACCACTTTTTTCAAAGAAATGGAACAAATAATCCTAAAATTTGTATGGAACCAGAAAAGACCCCGCATAGCCAGAGGAATGTTGAAAAAGAAAAGCAATGCCGGTGGCATCACAATTCCGGACTTCCAGCTCTATTACAAAGCTGTCATCATCAAGACAGCATGGTATTGGCACAAAAACAGACACATAGATCAATGGAACAGAATAGAGAGCCCAGAAATGGAGCCTCAACTCTATGGTCAACTCATCTTTGACAAAGCAGGAAAGAATGTCCAATGGAACAAAGACAGTCTCTTCAAAAAATGGTGTTGGGAAAATTGGATAGCTACATGCAGAAGAATGAAACTGGACCATTTCCTTACACCACACACAAAAATAGACTCCAAATGGTTGAAAGACCTCAATGTGAGACAGGAGTCCATCAACATCCTAAAGGAGAACACAGGCAGCAACCTCTTTGACCTCAGCCGAAGCAACTTCTTCCTAGAAACATCGCCAAAGGCAAGGGAAGCAAGGGCAAAAATGAACTATTGGGACTTCATCAAGATAAAAAGCTTTTGCAAAGCAAAGGAAACAGTCAACAAAACCAAAAGACAACTGACAGAATGGGAGAAGATATTTGCAAATGACATATCAGATAAAGGGCTAGTATCCAAAATCTATAAAGAACTCATCAAACTCAACACCCAAAGAACAAAGAATCCAATCAAGAAATGGGCAGAAGACATGAACAGACATTTTTCCAAAGAAGACATCCAAATGGCCAACAGACACATGAAAAAGTGCTCAATATCACTCGGCATCATGTAAATCCAAATCAAAACCTCAATGAGATACCACTTCACACCAGTCAGAATGGCTAAAATTAACAAATCAGGAAATGACAGATGTTGGCGGGGATGAAGAGAAAGGGGAACCCTCCTACACTGTTGGTGGGAATGCAAGCTGGTGCAGCCACTCTGGAAAACAGTATGGAGGTTCCTCAAAAAGTTGAAAATAGAGCTACCATATGATCCAGCAATTGCATTACTGGGTATTTACCCCAAAGATACAAATGTAGGGATCCAAAAGGGTACGTGCACCCCGATGTTTATAGCAGCAATGTCCACAATAGCGAAACTGTGGAAAGAGCCAAGATGTCCATTGACAGATGAATGGATAAAGAAGAGGTGGTATATATATACAATGGAATATTATGCAGCCATCAAAAGGAATGAGATCTTGCCATTTGCAACGACGTGGATGGAACTGGAGGATATTATGTTGAGTGAAATAAGTCAAACAAAGACATGTATCATATGATCTCACGGATATGAGGAATTCTTAATTGCAGGAAACAAACTGAGGGTTGCTGGAGTGGGGGGTGGGATGGGAGGGATGGGTTGACTGGGTGATAGACACTGGGGAGGGTATGTGCTCTGGTAAGCGCTGTGAATTGTGCAAGACTGTTGAATCTCAGATCTGTACCTCTGAAACAAATAATGCAATATATGTTAAGAAAAAAAAGAAGAAGGTAGCGGGAGGGGAAGAATGAAGCGGGGGAAATTGGAGGGGTAGACGAACCATGAGAGACGATGGACTCTGAAAAACAAACTGAAGGTTCTAGAGCGGAGGGGGGTTGGAGGATGTGTTAGCCTGGTGGTGGGTATTGAGGAGGGCACATTCTGCATGGAGCACTGGGTGTTATGCATAAACAATGAATCATGGAACACTTCATCTAAAACTAATGATGTAATGTATGGGGATTAACATAAGAATAAAAAAAAAACACATTGAGATACCACCTTACACCAGTTAGAATGGCAAAAATGGACAGGGAAAGAAAGAACAAATGTTGGAGAGTTTGTGTAGAAAGCGGAACCCTCTTACACTGTTGGTGGGAATGCAAGTTGGTACAGCCACTTTGGAAAACAGTGTGGAAGTGCCTCAAAAATTTAAGAATAAGGCTACCCTATGACCCAGCAGTTGCACTACTGGGTATTTACCCCAAAGACACTGATGTAATGAAAAGAAGGGCCATATGCACCCCAATGTTCATAGCAGCAATGTCCACATTAGCCAAACTGTGGAAAGAGCCGAGATGCCCTTCAACAGATGAATGGATAAAGAAGATGAGTTCCATATATACAATGGAATATTACTCAGCTATCAGAAAGGATGAATACCCAACTTTTACATCAACATGGATGGGACTGGAGGAGACTATGCTAAGTGAAATTAGTCAAACAGAGAAAGTCAATTATCATATGGTTTCACTTATTTGTGGAACATAAGGAATAGCATGGAGTATATTAGGAGAAGGGAACAATGTGTGGGGGAGTTGGAGGAAGAGATGAACCATGAGAGACTATGGACTCTGAGAAACAAACAGGGTTTTAGAGTATGGGGGCGGGGATGGGCTAGCCAGGTGATGGGTATTAAGGAGGGCACGTACTGCATGGAGCACTGGGTGTTATATGAAAACAATAGATTGTGGATCACCATATCAAAAACTAATGATGTATTGTATGGTGACTAACATAACATAATAAAATTAAAAAAAAAAAAGCCCTGTCTATATGGTGCCTATAAGTGACTGACTTCAGATGTATCAAGAATACAGACAGAAAGTTAAGGGATAGATAAAGATATTCCATATAAATGGGAACCAAAAAATGCTTAAGTAGCTATACTTATAACAGACAAGATAGACTGAAAACAAAGACTGTAATAATAGACAAAGAAAGGCATTACAATATGATAAAGGATTCAATCTAACAAGAGGATATAACATTGATAAATATTTACGCACCCAACATAGGGGCACATAAATATATATGGTAAATATTAACAGACCTAAAGTGAGAACTAGACAGCAATTCATTAATAGTGGGGGACTTTAATATCCCACATATGTCAATAGATTATCCAAACAGAAAATCAATAAGGAAACATCAGTCTTAAATTACATGTTAAACCAAATGGATTTAACTCATATACACATGACATTCCATTCAAAAGCAACAGAATATACATTCTTTCAAGTGTACCTGGAACATTCTTTAGGATAAATCATATGTTAGACCACAAAACAAGCCTTTTAAACTGAAAAATACTGAAATCATAGCAAGCATTTTTTATAACCACAATGATATGAAACTAGATATCAATTACAAGAAAAAACTGCAAAATGCACAAATATGTGGAGATTAAACAACATGCTACTGAACAAGCAATGGTCAAAGAATAATCAAAAGAGAAAAAATTTTGGAAATTCATGGAAATTAATTTTCCATGAAAATGAAAATACAACATTCCAAAAGTTATGGGATGAAATGAAAGCAGTTTTAGTATAGACATTCATAGTGATAAATGCATACCTGAAGAAATAAGAAAGATCTCAAGTAAACTAACCTTACACTCAAGGAACTAGAACAAATAAATTCCAATTTCAGTTGAAGGAAGAAAATAGCAAAATCAAAGCCAAAATAAATGAAATAGAGATTAAGAAAACAATAGAAAAAATTAATGAAGCTAGCAGCTGGTTCTTTGAAAAGATAAAGTTGACAAAAATTAGGTAGGCTTACCAAGAAAAAAAACAGAGAGGACTAAAAATTCAAAATCAAAGAGGAAATGTTACAACTGATACCACAGAAATACAAAGGATCAATAAGACTACTTTAAACACTTATATGCCAACAAATTTGACAATCTAGAATAAATGGGTAAATTCCTAGAAATATACAACCTCCCAAGAGTGAATCATGATAAATAGAAAATCTGAGCATACCAGTTATTAGCAAGGAGATTGAGACAATAATCAAAAACCTCATAATAAGCAAAAGTCCAGGACAAAATGGCTTCACTGATGGGTTCTACACCAGGCTTTCAAAGACTACCAATCCTTCTCAACTCTTCCAAAAAAGAGGAGAGGAGAGAACTCTTACAAACACATTTTACAAGGCCAGCATTACCATGATAACAAAACCAGACAAGGATGCCACAAGAAATGAAAATTACAGGCCAATATCCCTGATGAACAGAGATGCAAAAATCTCCAACAAAATGCCAGCAAACCAAATTCAACATTACATTAAAAGGATCATACACTGTGATCAATGAGATTTGTTCCAGGCAGGCAAGTATGGTTCAACATACACAATTCAACCAATTTGATGAACCATTTTAACAAAATGAGAGTAAAAAATTATATAATTATCTCAGCAGATGAAAAAAAATTTGAAAAAAATTGAACACTGATTTATGATAAAAACTCTCAACAAAGGGGTATAAAGAGAGTGCACCCCAACTTCATAAAGGCCATATATGACAAGTCTACAACAAACATGATACTCAGTGGTCAAAAGCTGAAAGGTGGGGGCGCCTGGGTGGCTCAGTTGTTAAGCGTCTGCCTTCAGCTCAGGTCATGACCCAGGGTCCTGGGATTGAGCCCCGCATCGGGCTTCCTACTCCACTGGAAGCCTGCTTCTCCCTCTCCCACTCCCCCTGATTGTGTTCCCTCTCTTGCTGTGTCTCTCTCTGTCAAATAAATAAAATCTTTAAAAAGAAAAAAAGAAGTTGAAAGGTGTTTGTTTGTTTGTTTATTTCTAAGACCAGGACTATGACAAAATATGTGCACCCATGGCACTTTTATTCAACACAGTATTGGAAATACAAACCAGAACAGTTGGCATGGGCAGGAGGGTCCAGAAAAGAAATACAAGCTATTCAAATTGGAGAGAAGAAGTAAAGCCGTTACTATTTGCACATGACGTGATACTACCTGCAGACGAAGACTCCATCAAAAATCTGTTAGAAATAAGCAAATCCAGTAAACTTAAAGAATACAAAATCAGAAAATCCAGTAAACTTACAGAATACAAAATCAGAAAATCTGTTAGATTTCCTTACACTAATAATGACCTCTTGTAAAGAGAAATTAATGTGGATGGAGCTAGAGGGGATTATGCCAAGCTAAATAAGTCAGTCAGAGAAAGACCAATACCATATGATTTCACTCATATGTGGAATTTAAGAAACAAAACACATGAAAATAGGGGAAGGGAAGGAAAAATAAAATAATACGTAAATTGAGAGGGAGGCAAACCATAAGAGACACTGAACTCTGGGAAACAAACTGAGGGTTGGAGGGCAGCTGCATGGGGGGATGGGGTAATTGGATGATGAGCATTAAGGGGGGGCACTTGATATAATGAGCACTGGGTGTTATATGCTACTGATGAACTACTACATTCCACCTCTGAAAGTAATAAAAACATAAAATTTAAAAAAAAGAGAGAAATTAAGAAACCCATTCATTTACAGTTGCATCAAAAAAGAATTCCTAGGAATCAATTTAACCAAGGAAGTGAGAGAGTTATACACTGAAAACTATAAAAAAAAAATGAAAGAAATTGAAGACACAAATAAATGGAAGATATTCCATCCTTATAGACAGGAAGAATTAATATTGCTAAAATATTCATACTACCTAAAGCATCCTACAGGTCCAGTGCAATTCCTATCAAAATTGCAGTAACATTTTTTATAGAAACAGAGCAAACAATCCTAAAGTTTGTATGAAACCACAAAAAAACTCCAGTCAAATCAATCTTGAAAAACAGAAGAGCAAACTGGAAGCATCATGGTCTCTGATTTCAAACTATATTACAAAGCTAGTAATAAAAAAATGTATGGTAGTGGCATAAAATCAGACATATAGATCAATACACAGAATGGAGAGCCCAGAAATAAATCCACACACATACAATTATTTATGAAAAGCAGCCAAGAATATACAATGAGGAAAGGACAGTCTCTTCAATAAATGGTGTAGGGAAAATTGGACAGCCACATGCAAAAGGATGAAACTGGAACACTATCTCACACCATACACAAAAATTAACTCCAAATGGATTAAAGATGTGAATGTAAAATGTGAAACATGAAATTCCTAAAAGAAAATAGGGTCAAGCTCTGTGACTTTGGTGTTGGTGATGATTTTTTGGATCTGACCCCAAAAGCAAAGGAAATAAAAGCACAAATAAACAAATAGGACTACATCAAACTAAAAAGCTTCTGCACAGCACATGAAACCATCCATGAAATGAAAAGGCAACCTCCTGAATGAGAGAAAATATTTGCAATCTTATACAGATGGTTCCCAACTTACAATGGTTGCAGATATCCAAAGAAAACAAATCTCTAACTTGAAATGATATCTGCACTCTCATGTTCATAGTAGCATTATTTACAATAGCTAAGATATGGAAACAACCTAAGTGTTGGCTGATGGATAATGGATAAAGAAAATGTGGTATATATATACAATGGAATATCATACAGCCATAGAAAGAACGAAATCTGGCCTTTGGCAACAACATGGGTAGACCTTGAGAGCATTATGTTAAGTGAAAAAAGTCAGACAGAATAAGGTAAATACTATATGACCTCATATGTGAATCAAAACAAAAGAAAAAAAATGAAACAAATAATTAAAGAAACAAAAAAATCACCACAAGTTCATGGTTGAGCAGATTGGTGGTTACTAGAGACAGGGATTGGGGGTGGGTGAAATTAGTGAAGGCATTAAAAAGTACTAACTTCCAGCTATAAATTAACTAAGTCATGGAGATATAATGTATAACATGGGACTGTAGTTAATAATATTGAATTGCATATTTAAAAGTTAAGAGAGTAGACCTTAAAGTTTTCACCACACACACACAGTAACAAATTTGCAACTATGTATGGTGACGGATGTCAACTGGGCTTGTGGTTACCATTTTGAAGTATATACTAATATTGAATCATTAGGTTGTATACCTGAAATATCAAATATCTCTAAATTTTTAAAAAAAGCAATTTTTTTGAAGGATCATACTATTCTAAATTAAATTAATTACCATCTAAGCACATTGGGATATATTTCACTCCTGGCTGCTTCTGTTACTTTTAAGATGCCAGTTGCCAGTTCAAGCACCATCTATTTGAAAGTAATATGTCTTTGTGATTTTTAAGTTCTTCTCTTTGTCTCTGTTTCCTGCATACTCAGTATGACATGTACAGAAGTGAATCCTGTTTTTATTATTATTTCTTTCATTTTTGTCATTGTGGAATCAATAAATCATCTTCCATCTGTTATGAAAAATTCTTTGCTGTCATCTCTTCAGATATTATCCTTTCATCGTTCTTTCTCGTATCTACTTTTGGAACTCTGGTTAAATGTAATTTATATATTTCAATTCCTTTTTGGTCCTATTTTTAATTATTATTTTCTATCACTACATGTTCTATTTGGTTCTCTTTTTTCCCTCCAAAACTGCCTAGTCTTTTTGAGGTCTCTTGTTCTCACATTTTTAATTTCTTATTTCATTCAGCAGATTCATCATTTTCTTCTATAATCTATATTTTATAATTCTAACACAGATTTTATTTACTGGTCTATTTCTGCTGGCTTTTGCTCTAGTGCCACATTTTGTGTTTTGTGATATTTATATCTTTGTGAGAATTTTTGAGGCCTTATTTAAAAGTGAATTCTCCCAGAAAGAATTTGCATTTATTCAGTCCAGGTATGCGGGTGACACCAATATCCTGGAAAAACTTTAAATTTTAGTCTTGAGATTTTTAGGATCAAGTAATAGGTATAAATTGGGTTTCAAACTCACGTCGGTCCAACATGAACTTTCAGAGTGGAATTTTTTCTCCTATACTTGGTACTACATTTTAAGATGGGCAGTTTTCTCTGCAGTCCCCAGCAGAGCTAGGTTTACTTCTCATTTACCCTAAAATGAGAGTTCCAGCTTAATAGAGTAGATTCCTTTTAGATTCTTTTCTTTCCCCCCGCTCTGGCTTGTTGGCTGTGGCTTACTCTGTCCTCTGTCCTGAGAGGCAGTGACATTTGAAGCTCAGGTTCACCAAGTTCAACAAATGCTCTCAAGTTTAAAGCCAACATTAGTCCCTGCTTTTAGTTTTTGGTCTTTTATGTATTTCTTACTTTGTTTTGGCTTATTGATACCTTTAAGCAGAGGTATTTAAAATATTTCATTCACACACTACACAAAAAACTGGAAACAATCCAAATATCTATCAACACACACCAACCAATTACACAATATAGATAAATCTCACATTTTGTTGACTGAAAAAAAACATACAAAAAAAATGCATGTTGCATAATTCCACTTATGACATCCAAGAACAGGCCAAAGCAAGCAGTGTTAATAGAAGCCACACTACTGGTTATTACGAGTTGGTGGGTGGGGGGTTGGGTTGTTGGTTATTGATTAGGGAGGGCCATGAAGGAAATTTCTGGGGCTCTGGAGATGTTCCAGATCTTGATCTGGTGGTGGTTAGAGACATAAAAACTTAGCTAGCTGTACACTCAGGATTAGTGCACTTTATGTGCTTTCATGTATATATATTATACCTCAATAAAGTAAAAGACAAATTACCTCCAATTTTAGCTGGTTTGGCCATAGTAACTCATCTGCCTTACTACTGCAAATAAAAAGCCAAGTGCTTTATAAATATAAGGGATTTATATTCATTATCTATACTGCCAGTATAAAGTGGAAGATTGGACAGTTATTTAGAGAAAGCAATGAGAATATAAAATTACCACGTCTCCCTTTTTGGCAATAGAATTTTAATTTTGTTATCCTAACAACTCCACATTTCATTTTGCTTTTACAGTCAGGATCTGAATGAGTGGAAACATCTCATTGAGAAAATGTGTAAGAACAAAGTATTAAGTAATATAATTGCAGTTATAATTCCTAAAGGTATAGTAAAGCTATCATTTTTGTAACAAAAGTCTTGAAAATGAATGTACTTTTAATTCTTTAATGAATGCTACCATGAAGACCACAGGCAGTTAGATCTGAAGGAACGTGATTAATTTTTCTAATGCTTCATTTCTAGATACCTGTATGCTTTCTACCACTGTACACTCAGGGCACTTTTTTCATGTCTAAGTGCATTTTGTTGAGTGAAAAAAAACATACAAAAAAAATGCATGTTGCGTAATTCCACTTATGACATCCAAGAACAGGCCAAAGCATCTATAAACTACATTTGTGTATAGCAGTTTATTAATAAAGAAGATTTATTTTATTAGCAAAAGGAAAGGAGTAGTTAAATCTGTATATTTACTTATTTAATAACCATTGTTTACACATTTGCTAACAGGCTCATTCATTGTTTTTGCAAATGAAGAACATGAAGTGGGTAACAAACTGTAGATGATGCAAGATGCTTATCCTCAGCATAGTGAAGCTTGCAACTAATGTTTTACGGGTGGAATGAGCCATATATATATTATATATCTTTGTCTCCCTTGGTAGGTTTACCTAACTGCCTAACATACAATAGGATCTCAGTAATGTTTGCCAAGTAAATAAACAATAATGATAGCCTACACTTTTATTTATTTATTTATTTTTAAAGATTTTATTTATTTATTTGAGAGAGAGAGGGAGAGAGAGAAAGAGCACAAGAGGGGGGAGCAGGAGAGGGAGAAGCAGACTCCGTGCTGAGCAGGGAGCCCAATGCGGGACTCGATCCTGGGACTCCAGGATCATGACCTGAGCCGAAGGCAGTCGCTTAACCAACTGAGCCACCCAGGCACCCCGATAGCCTACACTTTTAAAACATATATATTTTTAAAATTATGTCCCCAACCTTTAATGGTCTCAGATAAGTTTCACCGTAATATAATGGGAAAAGAACAATATTATAAGCATTATTTTTATGGATAAATATAAGTATGTATTGTTACCATTTTTTAAAGCAAAATGCCGCAGGGTATATGAGGGAATACTTATGTCCAAGGAAAAAAAGTTGTTAACCACTTGATTACTAAGCATTAACAATTGAAATCAATAAGTATTCACTGAGGACAATTTTTATATGGCACTCAGCTGGATGTGGGGATCCCCCAAAACAAAGAAGACATCACTTTAGTCTACTTGGGAGTTGGGCCCCTTAATAAGTAGTGTCAAACACAGTTTTGGTATGATGCTGTCATAGGATCCTAGGACAAAAAAATGGGTCTCTTTGACTTAACAGCTGAATGACTGTGATAGCTGCCAAGGAATCCTACAAAGGTATTAGGGTGTGGGTAGTTAGTAGCTAACATTTTTGGGTACTTTGTTTGCTTTTATTTGGTTATTTCCTCACATTACTCCAATCAGGCAGGGCTATACATTGTGTTTTGCTACATTATTTGTTCATATTCCTTTGATTTTCTTAAAGCCAAAGATGGATAGGATACCTGCCAGTTTGAAACTTGGAAGCCCTGCTTTTGCTGTACTGTAGGCACCAACTCTGTTTGATGAGACCACATTGAATGACCTTTTGTAAGGAGTAATTTCTATACACCTTGTTTTTCATCACCTAATAATTGTGATGACATTATTGACCTCACAGAGTGGTTGTTCTTTTTTTTTTTTTTATTCTTATGTTAATCCCCATACATTACATCATTAGTTTTAGATGAAGTGTTCCATGATTCATTGTTTGTGCATAAAACCCAGTGCTCCATGCAGAATGTGCCCTCCTCAATACCCACCACCAGGCTAACCCATCCTCCCACCCCCCTCCCCTCTAGAACCCTGTTTGTTTTTCAGAGTCCATCGTCAGAGTGGTTGTTCTAATTGAACAAGATTATAGTCTATTTCAAGTGCCTTATACTTTGCCTGGAACATAAAAAATACTCAATAAACATTAGTTATCTTCATTATTGTCTTCTTCTTCCTCATCTTTGATATTATTAAGTATTGGCTAAGAGTCTAGACTTTGGAGTCAGACCTGAGATCTTGTCCTCTATCTGACACTTGAAAGATATACAACCTTGAAAAATGACTTCTTATTTCTCATCCTCAGTTTTGCTCTCTTCAAAATGGGAATAATAATAATAATAAAAGCCCTTAATGCATTTAGTTGCTATTGTAATTAACTGAGATGATACAGGTCACGACTTTAGGTTAGTGCCTACCACACAGTAAATGCTCAATCAATGAAAGTGATGATGATAATTCCATCTCTCTATAAGAGAGTCAATTATCTCAAGAGCAGATTATTCATCTCCATAGTATGGTACATCTCTGAATTCACAGGGCCAGACATTGAAGAAGAGATACAGAGGGGGATGCAATGTCAGAGAACCCTGTGTGTCATGGGGACACTTTCAGATCAAGAAAACAAGTGGAGAAGATGAGAGGGAGAGTTTGATTTGATTAAAAGGACCTTATAGAGGATTGTTTACTACAATGTTTTCTAGTCCAAGGAAGCCTTACAGTGTCCTTCACAGAGGAGTTTTACCAAATCAGCCAGGCTTAGAAAACATTAGTGATAGAGGGATTTAATCACAACTCCTTGGAAAAACATGCCTATGGTTCAAGATACCTATCAGGCAATTTTAGGTTCAAGGCTAACTTTGCTAGAGTTACCTGGATATTTGCTCTAGTATCTAATTTAAAATGCCTTTATTCTTATTTTTTAGAAGATTTTATTTATTTATTTGAGAGAAAGAAAGTGTGAGTGGGGGGAAGGGCAGAGAGAGAGGATCTCAAGCAGACTCCCCACTGAGTGCAGAGCCTGACATGGGGCTCCATCTCACAACCCCGAGATCATGAGGTGAGCCGAAACCAAGAGTTGGCTGCCCAACCAACTGAGCCACCCAGGCTCCCTTAAAATGCCCTCATTCTTAATGATGCCCCTCTGTGAACTGGCTAACCTCAAGTGTACTTACAGCTGCCAAAACAGTGGCACCAAGGACTCTGCCTAAAGTTAACTAAAAGACAGCAGGGAACAAAGGCATACTTGTGGATTGCTTTTGTCTTCCAGTCCCCAGGCTTTCATTGTCATAGTAAAGGGAAATTTACAGAGCTTATCGGTTGCCCTTTTTGCTTACATTCTTAGCTTAAAATATTTCCTAACAACAAATGCCTCCAGGTCTTTGTCTTTATGACAAAAGGCCTTCTTATGGCCTTTATCACTCTCCTATTTCCCATTCCTTCAAGTCCTCCTTAATCTTACAGTCACTCCACTTACTTTGTTTGATAGCAGATGGCCTGTGGACAACTTCAGTAGTCATGCCCATCAGATAATCCCTGCCTTCCACCAAAACATGCAAGAATAAACTCGCTAGGATAGTGAGAAAGGAGAGGAGAGATTTGCTGTTGAAGGCCTGAATTCTTTTATCTCTTCAACAGTTTACTCTGATTTAGAGGATTCTCCCCCTCCTTGCTATCACTTACATATTCTTGTGTCACAAAGGCAAATCTGGAAAAAAACATGCTAACTAGGGCTTCTCACTATCCTGTGTAGTTGGTGTTATTGAAGAAGTTAAATCAGTTGGAAAATGAATGGAGAGGGACAGTAATTCTGCAATTCCTGAAAGCATTGTTCATCCTAGGCATTTTTTTATGGGGAGAAAATAGGTTACACAAATTAAAGAAGTAAAACACATTTTTCCCCCTTTTTACTACTTGACTGCTGAATGCTTTATAGCTTTGTAATTTGGAAAGAGTGGTTCAACTCCTTTTGTGCCTTACTTTACCATGCTATATAATTACATCTGTTAAAGCGCATCATCTATTTTGCTTTTCATGCATGCATACAGTACATCATCATAAGTGACATTTCTTTTAGATGTTGCTGGTTGCTTAGCACTTTCATTTGTATTTTTTTCCCTATTAGCACCAATCCCAGTAATCAGTTTTACAAGGCATCTTCTCATTGCGACTTGCCTTACTTCCATAAAGAAATGATGATTGCAAAAGATAAATTATAAAGTCTGTATGCAGAGGTTTCAAACCAACTGTTTATTTCCTTTTCTTCCTTTCTTCCTTCCTCCCTCCCCTTCACCCTCTCATCTTAGTTCTTTTGTCTGCCAAGTGTTAGTTCATTTTATACATATTAAATTTGAATTAGTGGCCCAAATTTTGAAATTGGGAAATTTCTCTTTAAAGGGTCTTTAGATGGGGGTGACGGAGCAGATGGGACCTAATACTCCATTTTGATAGTTCCTATCCTTCCCTACAGGCTCCTGGACACCTTGCTTGGCTAATTCATACTCCCTGCCAGAACTATGCAGGCATTTAAAGTCATGATCTCTATTAAACGTTGAAGTGAGAGTTGCTATTCCTTAGTTTTTGCTTCAAGTTGAGGACCCTTCAACCATGCTAGCTATCTCCAAAGAGTTAAACCCATCTGATGGGATTCATGCTTTCCTTAACACCCTGTGGTTCAACCTTATGCTGAAATCATGGCACTCCTGCTCTGTAACCAGGAGGGTGAATTACCTGGCACTTTTGGAAGACAATATATTATTAGAGAGTTACAACCCTAACTGTGTTTGGTCTCTTTGGCACAAATATCCTACTCCCAGGAACTTAAAGCCTGATTTAAAAAACAAAAATACACAAAATATACAGGTAGAAGGATATTCATTGAAATGTCTATAACAGCCAGGAAAGTCTTAAAATGTTAATTAGGAAGACTGTGTTAAAACATGAAAAACATGTTGAGTGAAAAAGGGCAAAAGCAAAATGGCACTAATGACACTATTACAACAACTAAGCCTCTAGGGATATATGAAAATACAGAATGACCAGGTTAAACTTAGGAAATATTGTCTTTTTTTTCTCCTTCTTCACCTCAAGACATGTAAAGTGCTGTGTGTAAATGAAATCACTCAATAATTATCAAGCCTACCAATTTCTTCTCCCTTTGAACATGGAGATGCAATTGACTTTCATCAAGAAAAACATGTCTGGAGATCTAGATGTAACAAATATTCCCATGAAAATTGAAAACTTCAGTGAGGGGAAGAAGTTAAAGCCTTCTCAATCTTACTCACCAAATCCAAACAAGCTGATTGGTGAGTGTGGGCTCTCTTATCCAGTAAGTCTTGGCATATCTAAAGATATCAAATGGATTGCCATTTTTGAATTGTGAATGCATTCCCCTAAGACTCCAAAAAAAAATGAAAAGATATAATTTCATATGATCATCTCAATAGAGGCAAAGCATTTTATAGAATTCAACATCCATTCATTATAAAAACTCTTAATAAATTAAGTACAGAAGGAACATACCTCAACAAAATAAAGACCATATGTGACTAGTCCACAGCTAACATCATACCCAATGACGATAGGTTGAGAGCTTTTCATCTAAGATCAGGAACAAGCCTAGGGTGCCCACACTCATCATTTCTATTTAACATAATATTGGAAGTCCTAGCCAGAGCAATCAGGCAAGAAGAAATAAAAGACATCATAATTGGAAAGAAGTAAAATTTTCTCTATTTACAGATGACATGATTTTATATAGAGAAAATCCTAAAGACTCCACCAAAAAACTGTTAGATCTGGTCAACAAAATCAGTAAAGTTCAAGATACAAAATTAATGTACAAAAATCAGTAGCTTTTCTACACACAAACAACAGAGTATCTGAAAAATAAAGAAAATGATCCCATTTACAGTAGCATAAAAAACAATAAAATACTTAGGAATAAATTTAACTAATGAGGTAAAATGTCTTTATAATGAAAATTACTAATTACTGATGAAAGAAATCAAAGAAGACACAAATAAATGGTAATATATCTGTGTTCATGGATTAGAAGAATTAATATTGTTAAAATGTTCATACTACTAAAAAGCCACCTGCAGATTCAATGCAATCCCTATCAAGATCAAAAACTAATGATGACTAACATAATGGTGACTAACATAATAAAAAAAAATTCCAATGACATTTCTTATAGAAGTAGAAAAAAAAAATCCCAAATGTATATGGAACCACCAAAAAACCTCAAATAACCTAAGCAATGCTGAGAAAGAAGAACAAAACAGGAAGCATCACACTTCCTGATTTCAAGCTATAGTTATATTATAAAGCTATACTAACCAAAATAATATGGTACTGGTATAAAAACAGACACATGGACCAAAAGAACAGAATTGAGAGCCAATAAATCCATGCATATATGATCAACTAATATTTGACAAGAGAAACAAGAATAATCACTGGAGAAAAGACAGTGTCTTTGATAAATGATGCTGGGAAAATTGGATATTCACATATAAAAGAATGAAACTGGACCCCTAACACCACTCACAAAAATTAACTCAAAAGCAATTACTGATCAAAATATAAGACTGGAAACCAGAAAACTCGTAGAAGAAAACTTAGGAAAAATGATCCTTGACATAGATCTTGGCAATGACTTTTTGGATATAACACCTAAAGCATAAGCAACAATATAAATAAATTGTACTACATCAAATTAAAAAGCTTCTGCACAGCAAAATGACTAACAAAATGAAAAGAAAATTTACAGAATAGGAAAAACATATTTTGCAAACCATGTATCTGATAAGGAATTAATAACCAAAATATACAATGAATCAGACAACTCAATAGCAAAACAACAAATAATCCAACTTAAAAATGGGAAAAGCCCTTGAAAAGACATTTTTCCAAAGAAGATCTACAATTGGCTAATGAATGGGACATAAAAAGGTGCTCAAAATCACTATCATTAGGGGAATACAAATCAAAACCACAATGAAATATTACCTCATGCTTGTTAGAAAGGCCATATTGAAAAGATAAGACATAAATACTAGTGAGGACGTACAGAAAAGGGAACTCTTGTGCACTGTTGGTGGGAATGTAAATTGGTGCAGCCACTGTGGAAAATAGTATGGAGTTCTTCAAAAAATTAAAAATGCAACTATCATATGATCCAGCAATTTGACTTCTGGGAATATAGCTAAAGGAAACAAAAACACTATGTTGAAGTGCTATCTTTACCCTCATGCTTATAGCAGCATTATTTACAATAGCTAAGACATGGCAACAACCTAAGTGTCCATCAAAAGACAGATGTATAAGGAAGTTGAGGTGTGTACACACACACACAGGAATATTATTCAGCCATTAAAAAGAAAGAAATATTGTTATTTGAGACAACATGAATGGACCTTGCCAAACTCAAATAAAAAGGAGATCAGATTTATCATTACTAGAGGTGGGGTGGGGGAGAGGAGGGTGAATTGGATGAAAATGGTCAAAAGCTATAAATTTCCAGTTAAAAGTAAGAACTATAGATGTAATGTACAACATGATGACTATAGTTACTAGTACTGTATGGTATAATCGTAAGTTGTTAAGAGAGTAGAAACTAAGAGTAGGGTGGCTCAGTCCGTTAAGCGTCTGTCTTTGGCTCAGGTCATGATCCTGGGGTCATGGGATCAAGTCCCACATTGGGCTCCTTGCTCAGCGGAGAGCTTGCTTCTCCCTCTGCCTGCCGCTCCCCCTGCTTGTGCTCACACTTGTGTGCTCACTCTCTCTCTGACAAATAAATAAAATCTTTTAATAAAAAAAAAGAAACCAAGAGTAGTCATCACAAGGGGAAAAAAATTTTTTCCTTTTTTTATCTGCATAGAGATGATGAATGTTAACTAGACTCTTTAGGGTAATCATTTCCCGATATATTTTAGTCAATTAATTGTGCTGTACACCTTAAACTTAACACAGTGCTGCATATCAATTATATTACAATAAAACTGAAAAAAAAAATCCCACCCCATATAGTTCTTAACATACGCGGGCTACGTTCTGCATGGAGCACTGGGTGTTATACGCAAACAATGAATCATGGAACACTACATCAAAAACTAATGATGTAATGTATGGTGATTAACATAACATAATAATAATAATAAAAAAAATACGCGTGCTACTCTTGGCTTTTTTTTTTTTTCTTGGCTTTTAAGATAGTAATAAAAACTTACTTTTAGCATTTTGTAGTTTTGTTTTTTTTTTAAAGATGCTTAAACATATGTTCATTTTAGCAAGTTTCCATGAGTCATCAGAAATGCTTACCATACAACTGTCTTGGGTTTCTTCACTGATTCTGAATTCTGGTTTTCATACATGGAGTCAAAGTCTTTAAAATTCTTATTGTTTAAAATTTGATATCTATATAATGTACCTTTTTGATAATGAACTATAAACTTAAAAAGAGAAAAACCGTGAAGAAAGTCAGATATCAGAAAGAAACAAGTAAAATACTGGTTTGTAAATAAAAACAGTATGCATCTGCATTCTTTCTCAGTAGAGCTGTGTTTTTTGTTTGTTTGTTTTTGTGTTTTCTTTTTTATATGACAGAGAGAGACACAGCGAGAGAGGGAACACAAGCAGGGGGAGTGGAGGAGGGAGAAGCAGGCTTCCTGCGGAGCAGGGAGCCCGATGTGGGGCTCGATCCCAGGACCCTGGGATCATGACCTAAGCCGAAGGCAGACGCTTAACCATCTGAGCCACCCAGGCGCCCCTCAGTAGAGCTGTGTTTAAAATAGGAATTGAAATTATCAGAAGGAGACTGGTTGGCTTATACAGAGAAGTATTTAAAATTGAAGTCAGTTTTAGGAAGCAAATACAGTATAATCATTGAGTGTGTGCTATACCTTGGATGTCCAACATAATTTGTCCACAAAAACATGTAACTAAGAGAGATTTTTTTTTTTTTTGATTCTGTAGTAGGGGAAAAAAAAACACCCAAACTACCCAAAACCCATTCTTCTTGATTCTGGTAATAAAGTTCCCATTTTCTTTTGAGAAACTATTCTCCATTATTAATTTGTTTGAAGTAATGTAGTAATAGCTTAGCCCATCGAAAGTTCCAACCTCCATGAAATGGTCCCAAACTACTAGAACAAAGAAAATGCCAGGAATTTGTTGGAATTTAGAGATAAGAAGGGAGTTCTTTCCTCTGGGATTATAGAATTTGGTAGGAATGTTACCATGGATTTAAGAACTTTGACATGGAAGATTACATCAAAGAGGAGCCCAGAAATGGGAAGAGAGCCCCAAGTTTCAGCCAAGCCTAACACAAACCAACCTTGTATATTTCAATTCAGTTCCCCTCTGTCTTGATCCAGTTTGAGTTCAATTTTTTATTTTACCATAAAAAGGCCTTATTTATTTACTTAAGATTTTATTTATATTCTAGTTAGTTAACATATAGTGTTATGTTAATTTCAGTAGAATTCTGTGATTCATCACTTAGATACAATACCCAGTGCTCATCACAAGTACCCTCCTAAATACCCATCACCCATTTAACCCACCCCCTGGCCCACCTTCCCTCCAGCAAATCTCAGTTTGTTCTCTATAGTTAAGAGTCTTTTGGTTTGCTGGTCTTTTTTCCCCTCATGTTCTTCTGTTTTGTTTCTTAAATTCCACATATAAGTGAAATCATATGGTATTTGTCTTTCTCTGACATATCTCTTAGCATAATACACTCTTGTTCCATCCATGTCATTGCAAATGGCAAGAGTTCATTCTTTGTTATAGCTGAGTAATATTCCATTATACACACACATATATACATACATACCTACCACAACTTCTCTATTTATTCATCAGTTGATGGACATTTGGGCTCTTTCTATAATTTGGCTACTGTTGATAGTGCTGCTATAAACATCAGGGTGCATGTGCCCCTTAGAATCAGTATTTCTGCATCCTTTGGGTAAATACCTAGTAGTGCAATTACTGGGTTTAGGGTAGTTCTATTTTTAACTTTTTGAGGAACCTCAATAGGATTTTCCAGAGTGGCGGCACCAGTTTGCATTCCCACCAATGGTGTAAGAGGGTTCCCCTTTGTTGGCATCATTGCCAACATCTGTTTTGTCCTGAGTTGTTAATTTTAGCCATTCTGACAAGTATGAGGTAGTATTTCATCATGGCTTTGATTTGTATTTCCCTGATGATGAGTGATGTTGAACATCTTTTCATGTGTTTGTTAGCCATCTGGATGTCTTCTTTGGAAAAATGTCTATTCATGTATTCTGCCCATTTCTTTCTTTTATTTTTTTCTTCTGCCCATTTCTTAACTGGATTATTTGTTTTTTGGGTGTTGAGTTTGATGAGTTCTTTATAGATCTTGGATATTAACCCTTTATCAGATGTCATTTGCAAATATCTTTTTCCCATTCTGAAGGTTGCTTTTAGTTTTGTTGATTGCTTACTTTGCTGGGCAAAAGGCTTTTATCTTGATGAAGTCCCAATAGTTCATTTTTGCTTTTGTTTCCCTTGCCTCCAGCAACTTGTCTAGTAAGAAATGGCTACCGCCGATGTCAAAGAGGTTGTTGCCTGTGTTCTCTTCTAGGATTCTGATGGTTTCCTGTTTCACATTTAGGTCTTTCATCCATTTTGCATTTATTTTTGTGTATGGTGTAAGCAAGTGGCTAAGTTTCATGCTTCTGCATGTTGCTGTCCAGTTTTCCCAATACCATTTGTTGAAGACATTGTCTTTTTTCCATTGGATAGTCTTTCCTGCTTTGTCAAATATTAGTGGACCATGTAGCTGTGGGTCCATTTCTGGGTTTTCTATTCTGTTTCACTGATCTGTGGGTCTATTTTTGTGCCAATACCATACTGTCTTTATCACTACAGCTTTGAAAAAGGCCTAATTTATACAGCATTTCATATAACTGTCAAACAAAAGGGAAGCTCAGAAACAGAGCCTGTCAACCTATTTTTCTGCTCAGAAAATTTAAGTCTAATTGTGCTTATATAATAAAGGAGGGAACATCATTTTCAAATAGAAAATAACTGATAATACATGCATTTTCTTTTCTGGTCTGGTTTTAATTACCAAGTACGAAATAAATTACAGACCAGTTGAATAATTTTTAAGACACTTAGATATATCGGCAAATCCCTTAACTTAGTTTCAAAGGGCATCATATAGGTATTTCTTTTAAAATCAGCTACCATTTCTAGGTGATATTTTACATCAACTCATGACTGGGAATGGTTTTAATTTCCCAAAACCAAAATGCACTAGGGGAAGGGGAGGATTTCAGAGAAGCATATAACCAAAAGAAATTATTTTTCTTGGTTCTCTAGTAGAAAACTTTTTTATAAAACAAAACAAGTGGAATCTTGGTTTGTTAAGTACTGGGTAGCAAGTGGGAAGGAAGCAGCCTCATTTGAAAACTCAAATCTCAACATATAATGCTTCTCTGGATGGTAAAAATTGACAGTGTAAAAAGGAAAAAGGCAACCAAAGATGACAATAGTTTACAAATTATCTTTGCTAGTTTCCTGAAATTTAGTAAATTTCTGGGAAAAAAAAGAAAGAAATGCTTTATAATTTATTTTTATATTCATATCTAGAAGTAATAAGAGATGGGCTAAGTCTGCTGAGATAAAATGAAGTAGAGCACTGAGAGTTATTCAGATGATTAATTCCAAAAGAAAGTGATCATAGAAAAGGAACATAAATTTTGGAGAGAATTATACTAGCTATGCAAATTTATTAAATCATCTGTGTAACTTAGTCATTTCTCTATCACTTCGCCAGAAAGAGCTCCTGGTTTATAAGTTTTCCAACACAGCCTGATACAAAACAGACTTAATAACTGACAACTACTATCATTATTACTATCGTTGATATGTTGACCAGGTGAGAAGTTAGACTGCCTTTCATTTTTACATATAGCACATTTTATATGTAGGTAGCATGTATTATATATGCATATATAATTTCCAGATGATATACATAACACATATTATTTATGTACATATATTACATATTACATATATATACTATGCATATATACATATAATACGTATATCCATGTTATACACAAATATGTGTGTATTATATATATGCCATTATAATTCCCAAGTAAGATTCACATGTTTATGATTCACATGTTTATAATTCACAGGTTAACGCAGTTGGCAGTAAAAATTGGAGAAGTTGGTAGAAGGAGGCAGAGGGTTAAAGCAGGGACGGAAATGTCTGGAGCAACTACCAGGGTTTGCTACTTGGATCTGTATGTACCAGCTGGTGTCAGCTTCATCTCTCTGAAGTGCATGGGGTCTCTGCCCAAAGATCTGCATCCAGGGTCCATTCCCCAGGGCTGACCAATCTCCAAGGAAAGTGATCGTTTATCATTTTTGCATTTATTTATCCTTCACACTCCAATAAGTCAGTGTCATATTACCCCATCCCCTTTTAGGGCACTTCTGTAGATTCCCTTCCTCAGGCTTCTGTATCTGGTTCATTGTCAAAGAACATTTTTGGCACCTGCACAACAGCTAATCATTTAAGGGGTCTGCAATAAGGGCTATGTACGAGTTTCTGAGTCTTTTATTTTCATTTATATAATAGCTTTAAGGATACTGCAGTTTTTGTTTGCTTATTTTTTTTTTTCCTACCTCACTTTATAGTGATGTTATTTTTGGTCTCATTTGCTTGTTCTCTGCTCAACTTTTAACTTTGGAGTTTCTCCAGTTTTCAGTTTTTGAATTTAGGATGATTATCTTCCTAAGTAGACTCATCAGGTCTCAAGGCTGTAAAGCCATCACAGGCTGACTCTCAAACTTATTTCTCTAGTCTTCACTGCTCTCCATGTTAGGGCTCAACTGTCCAATGATACTGGCACTGGACTATCTAATACGCATCATATATTCATATATATACATAAATGTATTGTATATATGTATATAGAGCTACTGATTCCCATGATCCCTACTCCCCCATCTATTCCTTCTTTAGAATTCTTCATCTTAGAAAATGGGCCTACCCGTGCTCAAGTCAAAAAACAGGATGTTTTGATTCTTTTTTTTTTTTTTTAAGATTTTATTTATTTATTTGACAGAGAGAGACAGCAAGAGAGGGAACACAAGCAGGGGGAGTGGGAGAGGGAGAAGCAGGCTTCCCACTGAGCAGGGAGCCCGATGAAGGGCTCGATCCCAGGACTTGGGATCATGACCTGAACTGAAAGACGCTTAAAGACTGAGCCACCCAGGCACCCTGGAAGTTTTGATTCTTTTATTTAACCCTTCATCCCTTTTAAATTCATTGGAAGTTCTACTGATTCAATTTCCAAAAGATATTCCAAACCCAGTACTTCCCTTCATATGGACTGTCATCAACCTAATTGGAGCCATTTGCTCTTAACTTGACTGAAAGCTTGAATGAAACTACCTCCTAACTATTCTTACTTTTGGACTCATGCCCTTGATATAATGCTCTGAGCAGTCCATAGTTTTTTAAAATGTTCATAAGATCAAATAATCCTCCTCTTTAAAATCTTCCATTGACCTATCACTACTAGAATAAAACAAAGACTCCTTCCAATTCCAGTAAACAAGCGTCCATTCAACCTTCAACTACAGCCTCCCTTATTTCCATTCTCCAATTTCTAGTGGCTCCACCTTCTTTCTCTGCCTCAGGGCTTTTGCATTTGTTACTTCTCCTGGAATGCTCTCCAGTTCTTCCCACTGCTGAGTTCTCCTGTTTCAGGTCTTAATTAACTGTTACTTCCTCAGAGAGGCTTTCTCTAGGACTCCACCTAAAATAAGAACACAGTAATGCTCTATCCACATTACCCTATGTTATTCATTTCATTATCAGTTGAACCACAAGAAGTAACATTTTTGTGGTTGTTTAGAAATGATTTACCTATTATTCAGCCTAGTACTATCAAAAATATTCTCATTTGTTAAGAGCAGAGACCTTGTTTGTCATATATCGTGTTCCCAAAGCCACAAACTATTCTTAATACATACATTATGTATTATGCGTAATACATACATAGTACATAATACTTCCCTCACATATGTTCCCTAAAATGAATAAATGAATAAGTGAATGAATGTTCAGAGTCTATAAATCATTAGTTGGGAGATTTGGCCTAGTCAGAGAAGTCAGGAGGGCTTCCAAGTTGAAGTGACAATTGAGTAGAAGTTTGAGAACATCGTAGACATGATCGTTTTGTTTCTGACAGTGAGCACGGAGGAGGGCAGGAAGTTGAATATTTCTGGCAAGAGTGATGGTATATGCAAAGGTCCAGTGGTAAGAGGAGGCTTGGTGCGCTACAGGAACAAACAAAGGGCTCATGTGGGCATGAAGCTAAGTGGGCAAGAGGACCGGTGGTACAGGCAGTGACACATTTCCAAGTTGTTCCTCAGTGCAATCTCTTTTTAAGTAATATTTTATGTGGAATTCTAGCATCCCCAAGGCTCACCCACACTTCCTGCCCCTTTTGTTCTGTGAGGACCCACAGATATATGTATAGTTTACCAATTAAAACTTGACAATTTGGGAAGGCATAAATTCTTAATGGAGAAGACTGACTTCCTGGAATTTGCTTGTGGGGCTGTACTCCTCTGGAAGGAGGTGTTTATTTCCTGTAGTGTGCCAAGCCCAGGCTTGCCATACTGGGAATTTCGTACTAGAATGCTCTTGGGGAGCTGAGGTGGCAGCTCTGAGCTGGGTGTTGGAACACATGGACTTTGATCCCAGGGCTGCTTTGTAAGATCAAAACCCTCAGCCTGAATGTTAAAACACTGGAATCTATTGGTCTTTTCTCCCTATATGGCTCATATATAACCTACCTTTTAGAGCTCAAACTTTTTTTGGGTGGGGAGACACAGGGAAGGCAGCAGAATATAGAGCCAATATGTGATTCCAGAGGAAGAAAGACCTGAAATTGAATCCTAGGTCTGTCAGTTATCACCAAAATGACCAAGAGTGAAGTATCTCACCTCTCCAAGGTTTGAGAATTAAATCATATAGTGCCAGTCTTGGAACAGTGCTTGGTAAACATGGCATAAATGAAATTAATATTATTATTATTTTTGCAGTGACTAATATTGCCTTTCTGCAAAATGGTTTTCTAATCAAGATTTAATTCTGTGGTCACTCTAAAACAGTGATTCTTGCCTGGAGGCAATTTTGTTGCTGGAGGGAACATTTGGCAAGGTCTGTGGACAGTTTTGTCGTCACAACTTGGTGGGAACTACTATCTTCTAGTAGGTAGAATCCAGAGATATTGCCAGAATCGATAATGCACAGGACAGCCCCTTGCCTCACCCCACAGCACAGAAGTATCTGACATAAAATGCAACAGTGCTGCAAATGAGACACTCTACCCTACAATATCAATCACTGTAACTCTCCCAGGGGAGCATAAAGCTTGGGCATTTGTCTTCCTTTCCAAGTTTGCTTGCCTTCCCGGGCTCCCACTGACTCAAGCAATTATGCCTTGCCTGAATATGGGAGGCAGTATTTAATATTTTGATTAACTAAATGCAGCAAAAGGAATGGTTTGTCTCCCCGTACCCCAACCCAGTTATTTTTGCAAGGAATACTTGGTGAATTGGGAGTACATCTGTAGTTAGAATTCAGATTACAAGTTTTTTGAGTTGAATTAAATTGGCCTCTCAGCCTCTTTCTCTTAATGTACTAAGTGTTTAGAAGCAGGAGTAAATTTTAATAACTGCAAACCTCTTAGGCAAAAATTTCATCTCTAGTGCATGTCATCAATTTAGCTACAGGGTTAAATTGTTTTACTTTATTTGTTCCTTTCAGTTCCCTGCAAGAAAGATACATTTGGAAGAGACTTTCTGCTTGAAAGACTGTTACAAAAGTAGCCTGTCATACTCTTGAAGAGGAGCATGCTGACTTAAGGGAAATGACAATTTCATGTACCCTACCTAAGGTTTAAGAAACTCACCTGAAGTCAAGTGAAAAGCCTATTTTCAAGAGGCAGAGAAGCACTTAGGTACTAATGAGTATAAAACAGGCTGAAGTCTGTCCTCAATCCTGGCTGCATATAAGAATCACGTGGGGAGATTAAAAACAATACTTAGACCACCCCCCACCCCTCATGATTTTAAGCAAAATCTCTGGGGTTGAGTCTAGGTAGGAGAAGGTTACAAAGCTCCCCATGTGATTTGTCTATACTGCCAGGGTTGAGAACCTGTGGCTTACGTGAAGAAATAAAAGACTCTTACAGTAACATCTGAGCTGTTTCAGAGAGCTATACTGGACAATATTATGGGTTTTTAATTTGCAACATTAATAGATGTCCTGCTATACAGGCGACCAACAAATTTTGCACAGCATCGTTAATATTACATTTGTATTTTCATTGTCAATTTTCAAAGCCACATGTATATTTCTCAAAACTACCTTCAGGAGTAATCAGAAAACATACTCCTTTTTTTTTTTTTTTTAGGTGAAAAAGAAAAATGAGCTCGGAAAACTCAATTGACTTGCCCAAATTCGAATTGGTTGTTTCCTTCCTTCTTTGCTCTACTCCTTTATTTCTTCAATCACATAACCCGAGTGTCTATGAGATGCAGGCTTATGAGTTAAGTACCTCAGGAATTACAGCAGCAGGATCCAGAATTTCAGGCAGGAGAAGGCCCCGGGGGCGAAGGAACGTGGCATCAATCAACTAAAAGAACAGGTTTCCCGTGAAAAGTTTTCTGTCGTAGGATGCTGTGGCGGAGAGCTTATAGTTTTTAATCCACTGGAACTGGTGTTGCCTGCTCTCCTGATCTCAGTCCCTTGTCTTCAGCACTTATGACCTTCTCTCCAATCCAGGCATTCAATCTCTATTTTCAACACAAAGTCCTCTTTGTTAGATTTTTTTTTTGGTCGCATCGTGGTTCTCACTCTCTCTCCACACGTTCCTCGGCTCCAACCATCAGAGCGTTGTGTGTCTTCCAGCCACTATATTGAGCATGTGATCAAGGGCTGGCCAATCTGGCTTCTCTGTTCATGTGATTGGTCTAAAATGGGGGTGTATGTTTCCAGTGTGGCCAATCATAAATCGTCGATGGGATTCCCCTTGAGGATACGAGGAGACAGTGTGTCTTTCTTCCTTCTGGATCTTGAGCTGTGAGATGCCTTCTTTTTGCTCTTGAAGAGCGAGCTGTTTGTGGCAGGAGACAAGGAGATACTAAGGTGGTGGAGAGAGTAGGAACACAAAACTATATGGTGTCGTGCCCTAGATCCACCTTTGCCTTGGATTTCCCAATTAAGCTAATAAATGTCTCTTGAAGTATTAAGGGAGTATGAGTTATATTTTTCAGCTTTGCAACAAAATAATCTGATCATTACACCTCATGTCTTAAGGACTTGGGGGCATTTGAGTATACATTTACTTAACCAGTTTTAGCTCATAAAGGTGTTGTCACACATAATTGAAAAATCTTAAGGACAGTTCTCCTCCAGTCATAACCTTTAGCCATGGCTACAAAGGACATTCCTCTAAGGATCATGGAGTATGAAGCATATTTTAGTGCAGTGATTCTCAAAGCACTGTCCTGGACCAGCAGCATCACTTCACAGGGGAACTCGTTAGAAAAGCAAATTCTTAGGCCCTTCCCAGGATTTACTGAATTGGAACCTTTAGATGGAGCCCAGCAATCTGTGTTTTAACAAGCCCTCCAAGTGATCCTAATGCATGCTAAAAGTAGAGAAGTGATGTAGAATCAAGCATGCCTTCCTCTTTATATGAGAGGTATTTAAAGCATTTTTGAGTGATGATGTTTAAAATGTTTGTCACACACACACAAAAATCTTCCTTGTCTAAACAACTTGCCAGGCCTATACAGCCTGGAAACGTCTGAAACTTTCTTTCAATAATAACAATAAACATGGGTGCCTGGGTGGCTCAGTCAGGTAAGTCTCCGACTCTTGGTATCTGCTCAGGTCATGATCTCAATGTTATAGGATCGAGTCCCGCCTCACGCTTGTGCTCAGTGCAGAGTCTGCTTGGGATTCTCTGTCTCCCTCTGCACCTCCTCCCTCCCCCAGTGCTTTCTCTTTCTCTCTCTTAAATAAATAAAATCTCTTAATAATAAAAATAATAACAATAAACAGTAAAAATAATAGTAGCTAAACTTCATTGAGTGCTTATTATGTACCAGGGATCATACCACTTCCTTTACATGTATTGCTTCCTTTTTGAAAGTTGGTAGGGTGGAATTTTTTTTGGATTCGCTGTCTTGATGAAATGAGTTCCTGATACCTTGGTAATAATCCCTAGATTAGTGACTCAGTAGGTACATTTCCTCTATTTGTGGGATGCATTTTTGTGGCCCCTCTTATTCTCTCAGAAGAGATGACATAATTTGAAAGAACCAATGAAAAATTTGTGATGGTGATAAAGGAGAAGCTTTAAGGGGATTAAGAATGGAAATTTCTTGCAAAGAATTCAGTATTTGCTTGTTATTACATAAGCATGTATGACCCAGGTGGAATCATGGCACAATTCACAAGACATCTGTTATAAATATGGTTAACTTGAAGCTAATAACAATAGTCTGATACCTTGGAGAGGTTTTGAACACTTGAAAAATTAGAGAGATGCTACTGTAGTAGTTTTAAATGCTGATCCATACCAGCCAGCTGAGCATCTTAAGAATTACCTAAGGGCTTATGGAAAGTATACTTTTCTTTCTTTTTTTTTTTATTTTAAGATTTTTTTTTTATTTATTTGAGAGAGAGCGTGAGAGAGAGAGAGAGCACGAGAGCACATGAGTAAGGGGGAGGGGCAGAGGGAGAGGGAGGATCAGATTCCCTGTTGAGCAGGGAGCCCAAAGCGAGGCTTGATCCCAGGACCTGAGATCATGACCTGAGCCAAAGGCACACGCTTAACCTACTGAGTCACCCAGGTGCCTAAGTATACTTTTCTGACTCTGAATCAGATGATCTGGATGGAGCCCAGGAATCCATATTAAATGAAAAGGCTTTTCAGCTAGATCAGGGACCACTCTAAATCAAAATCATTGGTTTACAAACTGTGCACTGATTGGGGAATCATCATGAGGGCTATGGACAATCTGTCAATGACTGCCACTTTTATTTGTTTTATATTCTGAGTTTTTTTTAATTATTATTATTTTTTAAAGATTTTATTTATTATTTTGTCAGAGAGACACAGCGAGAGAGGGAACACAAGCAGGGGGAGTGGGAGAGGGAGAAGCAGGCTTCCCACCGAGCAGGGAGCCCCACGCGGGGCTCGATCCCAGGACCCCGGGATCATGACCCGAGCCGAAGGCAGATGCTTAACGACTGAGCCACCCAGGCGCCCCTATATTCTGAATTTTGGTATGAGGTTTTATTTAAAGAAAGATGTATTACAATTTTTTTAAGCCACTATTTTGGTTTATTCTTTTGTTTAGGTTTATGGGGGGATTGGGACTGGAATCCAAGCCTTCTGACTCCCATTACAGTGCTCTGCCTGCACCAGAGAGCCAATAAGGATCAAGTATGATTGTGGAAAAGAGTTTTCTCAGCGTTTTCTAGCTTTCCAACTATAAGGCAAGTTTAGGGATATGATAATTTGGTCAGGTCCTGTGTGGCTTCTAACTTGTCACAGGTATGACCCTTTCTGAACTTTGTGTGTTCGTTCACAGAAATCTACTGAGGTACTGCTGCTATATGCAGACACTAATGTCCTTTGGGAGAGAGCTGGAAGGAAAATGAAGTGGTAGTAAGCTTAGGGTCTAGAAGCAGAGAAACCGGCAGTTTCTTTCTTCCTTTTCTTTGGAGGTCTCTTCGATTTGGATGTGCCTCTTTTTGAGGAAATATACTAGAACAGTTTTAAGATTCCTGTTCTGGAAATAAAAATAAAGAAACCTTATTTTATAAAACTTTGAAAGGGCCAGTATCTGATTATGAGATCTCAACACTGATTTTGGAGACCTGAATGTTATGCATTGACAAACACAGATATCAAGATATTTAAGGCAGAGGTTCATTAAACTGGGGTCCATGGAAAAGCAAGGAAGAGATTTGCAAATATGTACATATAGTCTGTGTACAACCCTCTCCCTCCTAACACTACTCCCTCCCCCTCCCCCACACGCGCACACACATGCACACACGTATTCCATCTCAGGATGTCTCTAAGTTTCCTTTGTAAATGTGAGGCAAGCAACAGAAAAATAATTATTCTGGTCCTTCTTAAGAACTGGGATACCTCCTGTTGGGGGCTCCATATGTCCATCTAGTAATCCACAAAGGGCTGGTTTAGTGCTCAACAGATGACTGCAGGGCCATATGATGATATTCCTTTCCTTAAACAGCACTGGCAGTTTTGGTTTTTGTTTGTTTTGTTTTAGTGAAAAGAAATGTTAACCTGAAGTAAAAACTAAACTTATTTTACCAAAGGAATGTTCAAGTACTTGCCCCAGGCAGTCCCAAGTCAGGGTATTAGGAGCTGTGCCTCTTGTTTGGATAACATGTTCCATTATATTACCCAAAGGAAGGGGTAACAAGTCAGAATTCTCCAGAGAAACAGAACAAATGGGATGTGCATATACTGAAAGAGATTACAAGGAATTGGCTCACATGAGTATGGAGGTGAGCAAGTTCCAAGGTCTGCTGGGTGAGTCGGCAAGTTGGAGACTATGATGAGTCAATGGTGTAGTTCCCGTGGAATCCAAGAGCCCAAGAGCCAGGCCTTGCAGAAGAGAAGGTGGGTCTTTTATGCGCTTCCAGCTAAGTAGAAGAATGATCAGAACTTCACATGTAGGCAGACTCCAAGGTTAAGTGAAATTGTTGGAATTGTTCTAAATTATACTGTGTTTCTTCAAACCCTAGTGTTAGGAAATTAAAGTCACAATAGTATTTAAAGTATTTTCTGTGTACTTTAAACATTAGCATTCATAAGTTCGCCATTAAATAGTTTGACACAACTTTCCAAGTAACTTTATGGAATCAAAAGAAATCACATTTGCCTATAAATTATCCCAGAGCAAAGAGAGATGATGATGGAGAGTATTTGTTTTCATCATAGTACAGTAATTTAATTTTCCTAGACCTGTAATATATTGTCCCTTTAATGGCCTCCCAGCCCCAGTTCCCAGTATGGAGCCCAGTATGTAGTTGGGGTGCTGACACTTGACATAGCAGATGGTGCATCAGACTGCCAACATAACCTGAAATAATACAAACAAAAACCAACCCACAGTGCATGCTTAATATTTGTCAGGCACATTGATAAGTGCTTTGCACACATTATCTTACTGAATCTTCCCAGCAATACAGTGAGCTATGACTATTACCGCTTCACACACAAGGAGCTGAGGCTGAACAGTATGAAGTACATTGTCCATTCAGCTACAGAGTGTGGGAAAAGGAATCTGATTCCTGCAGAACCAGCTGCATATTGGCAAGATCCTTTGTTGGAAAATATTGACGTTTAAAGCAGCTTTGTTGAGGTATAATTGATATTAAAAACTGCACATATTGAATGTATATAATTTGATGTGTTTGGACATAGGCACACACCTGTGAAACCATCACCACAATCAAAGTAATAGACATACCCATCACCCCCACAAGTTACCTTCTGCCTCTTTGTTTTGTTTTTGTTTTTGTTTGTGGGTATGTGTATATGTGTGTGATAAGAGTATTTAACATGGGATCTACTGGCTGAACAAATTTTTAAGTGATCAATGAAGTATTGTTAAGAATAGGCACTATATTGTATAGCACGTCTATAGAACTTAGTCATCCTGCATAACTGAAACTTTATCATCATTGAACAACTCATTTTTCCCTACTCCCAGCCCCTGGCAACCACCAATCTTTTCTTTCTTCTGTGAGTCTGCCTATTTTAGATACCTCCTAGTTGGAATCATGCAATAGTTGTCCTTCTGTGAGTGGCTTATTTCGCTTAATGTAATGTCCTTCAGATCAATACATGTTATCGCAAATGGCAGGATTCCTTTCTTTTTAAAGGTTTAATAGTATTCTCCTATATGAGTATACCACATTTTCTTGATCCATTCAGCGATAATTGAACATTTGGATTATTTCCCTATCTCGACTATTTTGAATGATGCTGCAATAAACATGGTGGTACAGATATTTCTTTGAGGTATTAATTTCAATTATTCTGGATATATACCCAGAAGTGGGATTTCTGGATCATATAGAGTTATAATTTTAATTTTTTAAGGAATCTCCATACTGTTTTCCATAGTAGCTGCAACATTTTGCTTTCCCATCAACAGTATACAAGGGTTCCAATTTCTCTACATCCTCATGAAATTTTTTTGTCTTTTGGGGTTTTTTTCTTTTATAATAGCCCTCCTAACAGGTGAAGTGATATATCATTGTGGTTTTGATTTGTATTTCCCTTAGTTATATTGAGCAATGTTTCATATACCAGTTAGCCACTTTTATGGCTTCTTTAGAGAAATGTTTTTTCAAACCCTTTGCCCATTTTAAATTAGTTAATTCATTAATTTATTGCTCTTGAATTGTAGGAATTGCCTATATATTTTGGATATTAGCCCCTTATTATATATGGTTTGCAAATATTTTCTCCCATTTTGTAGGTTGCCCTTTCATTTTGTTAATTGTTTACTGTGCAGAAGCTTTTTAGTTTGATATAGTTCCACTCGTCTATTTTTGCTTTTGTTGCCTCTGCTATTGGTATCATATGCAAGAAATCATTGTTAAGACCAACATTAAGATGTTTTCTCCTGTTTTCATCTAGGAGTTTTATAATTTAACTATATTTATAATTTATAGTTCACCTAGGAGTTCTTACATTTAAGTCTTTAATCCATTTTGAGTTTAATTTTTTTCTATGATGTAAGATAGGGGTCCAACTTCATTCTTTTGCATATCATGACCCAATTTTCCCAACACCCTTTATTGAAGAAACTATCCTCCCCCCCTCATGTATTCTTGGCATCTTGTGGAAGATCAACTGACTATATATGTATGGATTTATTTGGGGGCTCTCTATTCTATGCTACTGGTCTATATGTCTGCCTTTATGTCAGTGCCATATTGTTTTGATTAGTATAGCTTTGTAGTATATTTTTAAATCAAGAAGTCAATAGCTCCACCTCTGCCTTTGTTTCTCAAGATTACTTTGTCTGTTTGGAGTTTTTTGTGGTCCTGTATGATATTTAGGATTCTTTTTTTCTATTTCTGTGAATAATGTTATTTAATTGGGATAGCATTGCATCTTTAGGTCACTTTTGGTAGCATGGATATTTTAATTATATTAATTTTTTCAATTCATTAACAAGGGATGTGTTCTCCTTTATTTGTGTTTTCTTTAATTTCTTTCATCAATATTTTATCATGTTCAGTGTACGTATCTTTCACCTCCTTGGTTAAATTTATTCCTAAATATTTTATTCTTTTAGACATGACTATAAATGAAATTGTTTTCTTAATTTCTTTTGGATAGTTTATTGCTAGGATATAGACATGAAACTGATTTTTTTTTTTAAGTTTTAGGGGTGCCTGGGTGGCTCAGTCGGTTAAGCATCTGCCTTTGGCTCAGGTCATGATCTCAGGGTCCTGGGATCGAGTCCTGCATTTGGCTCTCTGCTCAGCGGGGAGCCTGCTTCTCCTCTCCCTCTGCCTGCTGCTCTGCCTGCTTGTTCTCTCTCTCTCTGTGTCAAATAAATAAATAAAATCTTTAAAAAATAAATAAATAAAGTTTTATTTATTTACATAATCTCCATACCCAACATGGGGCTCAAACTAATGACCCCAAGATCAAGAGTCACATGCTCTTCCAACTGAGCCAGCCAAGCACCCCTGAAACTGATTTTTTGAATGTTGATTTTGTATCCTGCAAATTTACTGAGTTTATTAGTTCTAATATTTTTGTTTGTTCATTTGTTTTTGAGGAAACTTTAGTATTTTCTGCATATAAGATCATGTCACCTGAAAATAGAGTTAATTTTACTTCTTCCTGTCTGATTTGGATGCCTTTTATTTATTTATTTATAAATTTATTTATTTATTGCCTAATTTCACTGACTAGGAATTCCAGTACTATGTTGAAAAGAATTAGTAAGCATGGGAATCCATGTTTTGTTTTAAAACTTAGAGAAAAAGATTTTAGTGTTTTATCATTGAGTGTAATGTTAGTTGTGAGCTTTTCTTTTATGCCCTTTAGTATGTGGAGGGAAATTCCACCTATATATTGTTTGTTGAGTGTTTGTATGATAAAACTGTTGAATTGTGTCACATGCTTTTTCTGCATCTATTGACATAACTATATGATTTTTACCCTTTGTTGTGTTAGTATGGTAGATCACATTTATTTCTTTGCATATGTTGAAACATCCTTGTATTCTAGAGATAAATACCACTTGATCATGGTGTATGATCCTTTTAATGTGCTGTTGAATTCGGTTCACTAGTATTTTGTTGAGGATTTTTCTGTCCATCAAGATTTTGGTCTGTAATTTTATTTTCTTATAGTGTCTATATCTGACTTTGAAATGAGGATAATGCTGACCTAGTAAAATAACTCTGGGAGTACACCTTCCTCTTCATTTTCTTGGAAGATTTTGAGAAGGATTACTATTGATTCTTCTTTAATTGTTTGATAGCATTCACCAAGGAAACCATGTGGTCCTACTATTTGTTGTTATTGTTGGGAGGCTCTTATTATTGTTTCAGTGTTCACACTTATTATCAGTATGTTCAGATTTTCTATTTCTTCATGATTCACTCTTTATTGGTTGTATATCACTAGGACTTTATTAATTTCTTTTAGGTAATCCCATTTTTTGGCATATAATTGTTCATATTAGACTCTTATTGTTCTTTCTAATTCTGTAGCATCAGTTCTAATGTCTTCTTTTTTATTTATGATTTTATTTATTTCAGTCTTTTCTCTTTTTTCTTAGTCTAGCTAAAGATTGGTCAATTTTATTTGCTTTTAAAAAACAAACTTTTTGTTTCATTGATTTTTTTCTCTTGATTTTATAGTCTCTATTTCACTTATTTCTTCTCTGATCTTTATGGTTTCCTTCCTCTGCTAACTTCGAACTTAGTTTGTTTTTCATTTTCTAGTTCCTTGTGGTGTAAAGTTAGGTTGTTAATTTGAGAGCTTTCTTATTTTTAAATGTAAATAAAGTGTACTCTTTAAGTTAAAACTAAGGGGTGCCAAACAGCCACATGAAAGCTTATAAAAGTATAAAATTTACTGGTAAAGGAAAATATATAAACAAATACAGAAAGTTGTAACACTACTAGTGGCATATAAATCACTTCTACTTTTAGTATAAAGATTAAAAGACAAGGGCATTAAGAATAACTATATAAAGATTTAATAAGGGATACAGAATATAAAATGATGTAAATTATGACATTGGTATTATGGCATGTATTAAACCATGGGAGTTGGCAATGTCCCACTCAAAGCCTAAATCAAAAATGGATACCTGTGAAACTTTTCTAGTTTTTTTCCTGTTCTTCCTTCAAGAAGGAAACCTACTTAACAAAAGGCTTAGAAAAAGACCTTTTTGATGCCAGCTTCTCAAGGGAATCTTGTGTCCTCCCCTCTGCATTATTTTAACCCTTTAAAATAGACCATTCCAGAATCTAGGGCTCCCTACACCAAGATGCTAAAATTAAAGGTTATGAATACTTTCTTTATAAGTACTATCCTTTCTAACTATACTCTCAGGAATAGAGGTCTGTGACTGGTTCCAAACAGTACTGCATTTACCAGGATACAGCAAGAAATCAAATTTGGAACTATCTACTCATTCACAGCTATTCCTCATTATGGAAATAATAATGTCAGGGCTATTAGAAAACAAAATCATGGTGGATTTGGAAACTATCTGACTTTCTAAATTCACTCCAATGTAACTGATTCATTCTCTACAACATGTCTCTTTTATTCTCTTTCATGTAGTCTTCTCTCTCTCCCCTTCTATTTATGCCTAACCCAACACTCTCCTCTCTTCACCTATCCACTCTGCACTTCTGTATGTCAACCTCACCTTTTATAAAGTCCATTCTTGTCCTCCCATTTTCTACCCCTCCTTCCTCTGAGTTATTTTTTCCTCCTCCACCAGCCTGTAGTCCTGGGCATTCATTTACCATCCTGTTAGTATCTGAGAAGATAGTCACCCCCAAAGAGATATCAGTGTTTTACACTTGGAGTATTTTGTTCTGGTAATCATGTCATTTTCCAGTGCAAACACAGTGAGATTCAATGAGATATATTGAAGTGTACATGTCCTTTGAGGTACTGTGTAAATCGAATCAGGTATTTCCATTATCACAACTTGAGTAGCAGCAACCAGCAGTACTCTGCCCTTGAAGTGTTTATTCTCATCTAGACCCGACCATGCATTTATGAGTTAATATTTAAATACCACAAGACTTGTTTTTTTACTATATTTGAAAATAGTAAAGTGATGGTGATTTTATCTTTTTATTTCCATTACAGGGGACCACAGGTAGCACCTACTGTGGCCCAGACATGCATATTACTGGAAGATGTCTGCTCTTTTTATAGCTGTGGTTTGGAGCTTTCATACACTCCTACTGAGATGAAGTACTATGCTCTTAGTTTCTGTAGTGATTTTCACATCAGTCGTGGGATCTAAAATACCTGCAGGAAGACATCAGTGAACAGTTGCTCCAGGCAGCTTAGTCTTTTTTCCTCTCCTTTCATTTTCCTTCATTTTTAAAATTTATTAATTTACTTATTTTGAGACAATTAAATATCCTATTGGGGATAGGTTTGCTCCAAGAAAGTTCAGACTATTGAAAAGAACTATAACCATCAAATTTCAAAGAGAGAGGAGGGGGTAGAAGAGGGAGGAGGGTTACAAAGAAAAGGAGCCTGATGATTACATAAATATATTAGACAAGAGTTAAAAGAGATTTCAGAAGAGACAAGGCATCTATCAATCAGTTTCCTCTCTTTAAAAAGCTTAGCAATACAATTTTATGTCTTTCAAATAGATTCTAAACAGTATTCTTCTAAATTAAAAATTTGAAAAAAAAAAAAAAAGTAAAGAAAGAAATAGACCACCTTTTGCAGTAAGTACACCCGAGCAATGAAATAACCCTGAGTGGGAGGAAAGGGGTGGAGGAGCCGAGTTTTAAAAAGTAATGGGCGGGGGCGCCTGGGTGGCTCAGTGGTTAAGCATCCGACTTGATTTCAGCTCAGGGAATGATCTCAGGATCTTGAGACAGAGCCCCACTCTGAACTGTAGAATCAGACCCCTCACCGGGTTCGCGCCTGATTCTCTCTCTCTCCAGCCCTCGGCTCCCCCAGCCCCCCGCCAACCGGTGCGCACACTCTAAAGAAATTAAAAAAAAAAAAGTTTTGTTTTATAATGGAGCCATGAGTTAATATTTTCAAATTGGTCACTAGTTTTTTCTTTTTTCTTTTTTCTTTTTTTTTAAGATTTTGAAAATGAAAGGAATCTATTACTGGCCTTATTGCAATGATCAAATATTCTAAGTATATATTCTAAGTATTTTTTTTTTTTTTAAGATCTTATTTATTTATTTGACAGAGAGAGAGAGACACAGCGAGAGAGGGAACACAAGCAGGGGCAGAGGGAGAGGGAGAAGCAGGCTTCCCGCTGAGCAGGGAGCCCAATGAGGGGCTTAACGACTGAGCCACCCAGACGCCCCTATTCTAGGTCCGAGATTTCAATTTTACACAAGACACTTTCAGTTGCAATTGCTGGAAGAGATTGGTTTATGAGATGTGAGCAAGTTCAATTTGAAAAAAAAAATTGAGCTTTTAGTCTGTGTATAGCACTGGGCATTGTGGAGTGTGCAAAAGAAAAGAAGACATCATGATGTGGCATATGATGAGCAGTGTGGAACAATTCAGGGGCTCTATGGTGGAGTTCAAGTGTGGCAACACTGTTAATACTTAGGGAGAGCTGAGGAGCGGGGGATTGGGTGGAGTGAGGCTTGAAGAAATGTTAAAAGGGTAAGAATGTTTCCAGTAAGTCCCAATGGAAAGAAAGAACCCTGTAGGCATGGGAAACAGCTTTAAACCAGTCTGGAGGTGTGTAAACTTCACCTGAGTTTATAAGGCACAGTGAGGATTGCTGCCACATGTCTCAGATAGTATGAGCAAGTGCACTCGAAAGCTAGTGAGTAGTAGGTGAAAATGTGGGGGACACCTGGTGGCTTTGTCGGTTAAGCTTCTGCCTTGGGCTCAATCATGATCCCAGGGTCCTGTGATCGAGCCCCGCATCGGGCTCCTTGCTCAGCAGGGAGCCCTCTTCTCCCTCTGCCTGCCACTTCCCCTGCTTGTGTGGGTTCTCTCTCTCTCTGTCAAATAAATAAATAAAGTCTTTTTTAAAAAAAGAAATTGTGTATGTGGAATACACACTTATTAAATGTCTTGTGGTTACTGGGCACCACTTTAACAATTGAGGTTACAAAAATAAGATGGATTTGATACTCTAGAGTCTCACTATCTCCTGAAAGGACCAAACAAGTAAGTCACCAGTCACGAAATTAGTATAATATATACAAGAATAGAGGTTTTTTAACATCTCCTAGTGGCAATAAGAAAGGGTGTTATCTTGGTGGCAATTGCTAGAAATAAATATAGTTTCTTTTTCATTATAGTGTTCAGATCAGAAAACTGGATTCAGGTACTTTTGTGTGGATATTATGGGCAAAATGCTAAACGGCAAAGATGTGATTTGTTCTTCTTGCAAATCATGTTCTAATGTGTCCTGACTCAAAAGCAGTGGTCCTTTCATCGGGCCCACTCAGCTTTAGCATCGTTGCTGACAATTTGGGGGTTTGACAAACTTAGGAAGGAAAAAAAAAGGCCTGGAATCAAAGAATGTTTTCGACTCTCAGGACACATTTATAATGGCACACACACCCCACTTAGAGCAGCATAAGCTCTGCAGACTCAGGCTTCTGTCGTTTGAAAGCCACTGGATTGTTTGAGGGAATGTGGTTTCTGCTGATAATTGGAAGAAGGATAAGAAGGTTATAAACAAACAATAAGCTGAAAAGTAAACAACATTTAGAGAACAATTTTATTCAGCAGCTCTATTTCTTATAATTAACTCTCTGCTCAGTAATTTGTTTGGAACTCAATTTTCAATAATTTTTTTGCAAGTCATAGGATGCTAGGTCTATAGCTACACTAACCCTGTTAAGCTAACTATTGAAGTTAAGGTGGAAGAAATGATAGGTGGTGAGGTTTTAACAATCGTGTACTATCTGCATTGGAAAATTGTTGTCATCGGGAGAAGAGGAAAATAGGTCACTTTATTTGCAGGCATTACAAAAAAGTCAGTATTCATTCATTCATTTATTCACCCCTTCACTAAATGTTTATTGATTTTCTTTAATTAGCCAGGCATTGCATTAGTCTCTTGTTAAGATTTTAGGATCAGGCAAGTTTTGTCTTTGAAATCCAGTTTCACAATTTGCAATCGTTTATTGTAGTAATAATAATGCTGGCTAGCATTTATCATGCCTTTACTATGTGCCAGGCACTTTTCTAACTATTAATTCATCTAATAATCTTACCCATTTTATGAGGTATTATTATTATCTTCTGTTTATAATTGAGGCGACTAAATTCAGAAGGAGGAAGAAACTTGCCAAGATCATAGAGCCAGACAGTACTCCAATCCAGGCAGCCGGACTTTGGAATCTGGGCTCTTAAAATTTTTGATAAATGGAGTACACATCTTTTCCATCAATGGGCAAGAATGTATTAAATGTTATCTACTTTGTGACTCTTTCAAGGGCAGAGACCTTTTCTATATTATCTCCTTATGCTCAGCACCTAGTATGGAGACCATAATAGATATTTAATAAATGTGATTGAATAAATACTTCAAGGAATACTCAAAATATAGAAGATAAGCTTTCTATTTCAAGCTGGTTGTAGCCTAATTACCACTGTGGCTATACCTTGTATTTGTTAAAAAATTTTCAAAACTTGGAAATAAAGCAAAAGCATTTATAATACATCCATTGAAAGTCATGCTACTGTACTGTTTAAAAGGCCCATCCAAGAATTATTAATAATAATCATATAATTATTTACTAATTAATCAGACTTCAAATACTATGCACATACCTGTTTACTTATAGATTTCTGTATGATAGAAAAGATAACTCAAATTGTGTCAGTTTTATTGCCTTAGAGGGCAGTAACCAGTTTTCCCAGCAATCTGATTCTAACATGGATATTTTTCTTAAGACATAAATAAATATTCAGTTCTTTACAAAATGATCTTGGCATCAGCTTTACCATCTTACCGGTTCCCTCATAAATAAATCACTCTCATATAATCATTCTATATTTGTATAGGAGTCACTTTAAAGTTTTAAATTTATATTTTGACCCTTTCCTCATCAGGATTTAATGCAAAATATAGAGGATGTCATCTAAACAGTTGTTTACAGTGATGATAATCATAACCGACAATTATGAAGGCACTATTCTGAATGTACTCTATGGATTATCTAATTAAATCCTTAAAGCAATGTTGTGAAGAAAGTGCTATTCTTATTCCCCTTTAGATGTTGAGGAAGAAAGAACGTGACCTGCTTAAGGTCACTCAACTGATATTGGTGAAGTCTGGAGGAATTTGAAGTCAAACAGCCTGATTCCAGAGACTATTCTATGATAATTCCTGGAAACATATGATCCCTAACATTCTAATACATTAATTACATTAATGGTCATTAGTAGATGAACATACAGACAATGGGCTAAACAATGATAAGTACCTCTTTTTGAATGTTTACCATGCTAGACAATATGCTGGTGGTTTACATATAATAACATTTAATCCTCACAGAACATTCTGATGTAACAATTATTCTCAGTCCAATTTTAACCAAACAGGAAACTAGAGAAATTAGAAGCCTAACCTAAGGCCACACCACAGGGGCTCAGATATTCTGGTCTTTATGATACCAAGACCGTCTTCTTAAACCCTTTTATTTGATTCTCAGAACATTATACACAGCTAACATATCTTTTAAAATCCCTCATATTGTTAGAGCTGATTCCAGGAGGAGAGGGTCATTCAGGGAAACAGCCTTCACATTAGCAGAGCATGAGTTAGAGCAACTGAAGTTGTTCACATTCTTCCCTAAACTTATCACACAATCCAGATAAATGAGTATACCAATGGTGATTGTTCAACTAGGATTTTAGTCATTCAATATATAGGAGAAACTATAAGCAGACATTTGAAAATCATTAGCAAGCAGTGACAAAGACACTAGAAACAAGAATCATTTTTATGTAATAAACAAGGATAATGTTTTACAAGTTAGGATGGGAAAGTTGAAGATTAAACATGCATGGTGTGAAAGACACCGGACACTTACGAAGCTATCTGATTTATCTCAGTCACAGAGGATCTATCTGGCTCTGCTACACCCCACAGCCAGTCACATGCACACATGCACGCATGCGCGCGCGCGCACACACACACACACACTCCTGGAAGAATTTACATCATCTAATTACTACATTGTATTCATCTCTGCTTCTTGTAATTCCCTGGAATAACTTTGCACCTCTGTTGTACCTTCCACTTACCTAAATCCTACTCACTTGTCCAGACTTGGCTCAAAAGCCACACGTTCCATGCAGACTTCCCTGGAAACTCCAGCCCTCAATCATGCTGGGTGATGATCAATCTGCTCAATCAGAGATGCTCAAATTGTTTAAAAACCCCGCTGGGTGTTTATTAAAAAGCAGACTGGTAGGCTCCTCACCCAGAGTTTTGAATCAATAGGACTGAGGTGGGATTTCAAACCAAGAGATCTGGGAATCTGTAATTTTAACTAGCCCTCCAGGTAATATTGATCTAGGTGATCTTAAAACCAGATTTTTGAGAAGTACAGTCCTGAGCTTTTAGGATTCCAATATGAGACAGAAATGCATTTATTTGACCAAAGTGTGAGCATCTCCAGGCTTTTTCTCCTTGCTCTCTTCTGTATTTGCTTGCCCATTTCCCTGAATTTTTTTTTATTAAACAGAATCAGGAGACTAGGTAGATAGAAATGAGACTAGAAGGGCAAGAGAAAAAGAGCAGTTTCTCTGCTTAAAGCCCAAAGAAAACCAGAGAAAATAAGAAATAGGAAGAATACGAAAGCAATTATATAAAGAGAAATGGAGGAAAGGATGGCAGAGAGAAAGGCTGGAAAGAGGGAACAGAGAGAAGGGGATAAATTAGGAGGGAAGTAGTTTTGGCATTAGGGCAGTGGTGAGATGTGAGATCCTTGGGAGGGAAGCAGAGAGACTTGGGGAAGACTTGCTGTGGCTTATGAATGGGTCCCATTGGATGGTCTTGGGAAGACACAATAAAGATTGGGATTTCTTTTTTTTATTTTTAAAGATTTTATTTATTCATTTATTTGAGAAAGAGAGTGTGAGAGAGTGTGAGAGACTGCAAGTAGGGGGAGCAACAGAGGGAGAGGGGAGAAGCAGGCTCCCCGCTGAGCAGGGAGCCTGACGTGGGGCTCAATCCCAGACTCCAGCATCATGATCTGAGCTGAAGACAGACGCTTAACCCACTAAGCCACCCAGGTACCCCAAGACTGAGATTTCTTTTAAGTTATTTTTTTGCTGTTGGACTACTAAGAGTTTCTTAAATGCAATCCTGTATAGGACTGAGCCACATGAAAGCTCCAAAATTTATTAAAGTTACAGGAAAAAAGTAGACTATTCTCAAGATGCTCACTGTGGACATGAAACATGAGTACAAGTTTCAAAGAATGCAAAAACACTAATTTGAAGGAATACATGCACACTTATGTTTATTGCAGCATTATTTACAATAGCCAAGCTATGGAAGCAGTCCAAGTGTCCATCGGTAGATAAATGGATAAAGAAGATATGGTATATATACACAATGGAATATTAGCCATAGAAAAGAATGAAATCTTACCATTTGCAACAACATGGATGGATCTAGAGGGTATAATGCTAAATGAAATAAGTCAGTCAGAGAAAGACACAAATACCATATGATTTTACTCAAATGTGGAATTTAAGAAACAAAACAAATGAACAAAGGAAAAAAAAGAGACAAAACAGGTGGTTACCAGAGGGGAAGGGGGTGGGTGATGAGTGAAATAGGTGGTGGGGATTAAGAGTACATTCATCTTGATAAGCACTGAATAATATGTGACGTGTTGAATCACTATGTTGAACACCTGAAATGAATGTAACACTGTATGTTAACTACACTGGAATTAAAAAAAAGAAAGAAACATGAATAAAAGACATGATTGCAAGTGTACTCCAAGTGTGGAAACTGGACTCACCGCAGGCCCTGGTGTAACTAGCTGGGAAGTGAGGACAGACAGGTCTTCAGAGGTGGCTAGTCTCACTGTTCTCTAACTTGCATAGTTCTTGCCAGGGGGAATGTGGTCAGACTTACCAATCTGTATTACACTTGCTCTTGAGTATAGGGACCATGACTTACTCATCTTTGTATCCCTATGGCCCAAGAGAGTGCCTCAATGTCCACACTTTCAGTAAGTGATTATTCAATCAACATCCCAAGTAAGAAGGCCAGGTTGAGTTTCCTGTGAACCCAGTCACCCTTGTTTCATTCTTCCCACAAACAAAATATGGAACTGTTTTTAATATAGTGACTTTAAGCTTTCTAATGTCATAAAGAATTAAATAAAGATATACTTCTGTGATCTGTTAAAATAGCCATAGACTGCATGAGAAGGCAGAAAGAAAGATTATCATGTTAGGTGGAATCCAGACCCCATAACTGTTCCCTTGAAAGTGTGGTATTACTCTGTTATTTTTTTTTTAAGATTTTATTTATTTATTTGACAGAGAGAGACACAGCGAGAGAGGGAACACAAGCAGCGGGAGTGGGAGAGGGAGAAGCAGGCTTCCCGCCAAGCAGGGAGCCTGATGCAGGGCTTGATCCCAGGACCCTGAGATCATGACCTGAGCTGAAGGCAGACGCTTAACAACTAAGCCAGCCAGGTGCCCCATCTGTTTGTTATTTTTTTAACAAATAACTGAATAAATTTGATGACACCTTCATCATAGCACTTAAGAAAGGTAACTTAGAGAAGAGAGAGAGAGAGAGAAGAGAATATGAGGAGATAAAAACATTCCCCAGGATTAATTCTTATCCAGCACACATAGTATAGGCAGCCTCTGAATCGCCTTAATTCATCTCTGTCTGTTACTCTGATTCAGATGATAGAGTGGTTCAGTTAAATTGAAACTGAGTTAACTTGACAGCAAAAGAGTGGCATTGTTACTGGCTGAAAATCATTAATTTTGATGTGATAAATTTCTTTCTAATGGGGACATTTTTATTATCTGGTGTTTTTGTTTTGGTGACTTTTTCCAATAATGTGAATATTTCAAGCAAGCCAGAGGAAAAACAAAACAGCCTTACACTTCTTTCTCCATTATTATACTTTAAAAACTCCTTGCTGCCCTAGTCTGCTTAAAGTAAAATGAAAAATTAACAGGATCAAGAAGACAACACTCTTGTGATTGTAATGCAGTGATTAATTCTGAGGATTTATCAGCATATGAACATGGAAGCAAGTGTGAGATATTCTACATCTGGAGATCAGTTGGAAGATTAAACCAACTGGGAATAAAACCCAGTCATCTGGCAATGCCTTAATCAGCAAATGTCCTCCTTTCGGATCCTGCTGTATAATTAGTTTCTTTGTACCCAGAAATTTAAGGATGCGTTCCTTATTTAGGTACAATGGGTCACAACCTTGGCTACATACGTTGTCTCCAGAACTTAAAAAAAAAATGTTGCTCCCTAGAGATTTATATTTAATTGGTCTGCGGTACAGCTGAGCAATAGGTTTTTTTAAAGATCCCCAGGTGATTTACTCTGAGTGTCAATACACTTAATGAATGGGGACTTGTCTTCAGTGCATTCAGTTGTCACCTCAGAGTTTAGGCTCAAAAGCTTTAATTGAGAAATTCTTTACATCAACATGATGGCAAGTAGGTCTCCTCTTGCATAGTAACTCGATAGATTGGTAATGGCTACCCAGAGCACCATATTGAGAAGATTACTAAAGCCACACATGGCCTCATGAGGACACGGTGCTGTGATTTACTAGGGAAGGGAAGAATGAGTCCTGCTGTAAATACCACATTTTGCCCACCCCTGAACTTGCAAATATATGAGTGTTTAAATTACATTTAATTTAGGTGGGAATTCACATTTAAGACATGATCTTAACTGACCAAGGAATCAGCACACTCTTAATTTCACCCAGGTTTTTTAAGGCAAAAATTCTCCCTGTCCTGATTCTTTTTTGCTTCCTCTTTCTCTATTTCCACAATTTCAGCCTTGAGTAGGTGATGATAGAACATATTGATTAAAGGGGTCATAATACTCCCTTTGGACTGTGAGCTTGTGTTTTATCATCTTTGCATCCTCAGCACCTAAAACAGGGTTTGGCACATAGGTGCCAAAATAATTAGTACATTCGAATGACTTCACTCAAGCCCACTTTCTGAAGTACATGTCCTCCTACCTTGAAAAGCCACTTCTGCTTTTGAAAGTAACCTCTATCTTTATCGCTTTGTGTTTGCTTATTTGGGCATTGTCTTTGAGAGAGAGAGAGAGAATCTCAAGCAGACTCCACGCTGAGCAACGCTGGGCTCTATCCCATGACCCTGACATCATGACCCGAGCACAAACCAAGAGTTGGATGCTTAACCGACTGAGCCACCCTGGAGCCCCTGTATTATCCTGGTTTCTTACGTGTCCTGCCCCACCACTTTCTGGGGAGTGTCTGACTGTGAGGCATGGTGACCTTGCAGAAGATAGCCACCAAATTATTTCCTCCTTCTCGGCTCCTCTGCAGTGTGGCCTGGCTACTCCTCTGTCAGGAGCAATCTAGGCAGCTTCTGTATTGCTTTGACTTCTAGATATGGGGGAAGTGATGCTATACCTGTTTTGAGCATAGCCCTTAGCTATCCAGGAAACTTCATCTATCTCCCCCTTAGAAGTCAGCAACCTCCTAAGAATTGTGTCTGCCCTGAGACTCCCATGCCGTGAGAGCCTACGCTAGTGTGGAAATATCATGTAGTGAGAGAGGCCAAAGAGTGCCAAGGTGCCAGATGTAGCATGAAGAGACCTTCACAGTGGGTCCTCCCACCCCAGCCAGCAGCTGATGCCACATGGTTCAGATTCAAACTGCCTAACTGAGACCTTCCTGAATTTCTTGCCCACGAGATTCTGAGCAAAATAAAAATTAATACAATATTTTTAAAGTCACTAAGTGTTAGTTTGTTATGTGGTAATAGCTAGAAGGGACAGATTCTAATCGATTCTTGTCATGTGTTCTCGCCACAACACTGCTTTCTACCTAATGACCTCTACTTGGGGACATTTCAAATTACCAGTGCTTGACTATGTGGTCAAAATATTTCTTGAGCCACAGAGATCTCTTTGACTCCCAGCTCTAGCTTATACTAGGTGTGTGACTTTCAACAGCATATTCCTTTCCTGAACCCCAATCTTCTTGTTTTATAAAATGCAGTGACTAATAAATGATAATCATGTTGGGGTTTAAGTAGGATACTATGTATGAAGCTCTAAGCCCAGTACTTAACTCATTTAAGTGCCTAGTAAATGGGAATTATTAAAAACTGCAAAATGGCAAAATGATTGCAGTTTTCTACTTCTGTTTGTTGTTGTTGTTGTGTTGATTATTGGCCAAACTGAGCAGCTGTGCCTCAGGTATTATCTTAACTTCATCATAGTTACGCTGGGACACTCACATTCTCAAAATTTGGAAATATCATGTCCTCTTTGGAACTTTAGCCCATGATGGTTCCTTCATGCCCACTCAGCACGAATCCCTGCCCCCATCATTTAAGGTAAGAAGGAAGAGCTTCCAAAATCGGTTGCCTTTGGATAAGTGCTCTCTAAATAAGCAGCAGATTCTCTCCTCCACGATTTCCCTTCTTATTGCGTAGAATGTCCCTTTCTCTCAAAGACATAGGATGAGGGAGGGAATGGTTGTGTTTAAAATGCAAAAACTATGGCTGACACTTAAGATTATAATTACCATTGTATATAGACACTATATATGGACAAACCAATGGCGTTCAAAGACAAGTGTTTGCTGAACTCCTTATCCTGTATTGTTGGCTATTATTTTAAGCATCTTATTTCCTCAACAGCCTGTGAGCTCCTTAAAGTCAAAGACAGTGCTGTTTACTTGTGTATGTAGATGGCATTCTCACAATTCTAAGTACATTAAACATTTATTTGAATAAAAGATACACTCAAATGAATAGAGAAAAAAATGTCTAGTAAGAGCCAATTTTGTCTTAAGCCTTTACATGTTATCTTATTTAAAGTACAGACTCTAAAATACCATCTTTTTTTTTTTTTAAAGATTTTATTTATTTATTTGACAGAGAGAGAGAGAACAAGCAGGAAGAGTGGCAGAGAGAGAGGGAGAAGCAGGCTCCCACTGAGCAGGGAGCCCGACGTGGGACTCGATCCCAGGACCCTGGGATCATGACCTGAGCTGAAGGCAGATCCTTAACCAACTGAGCCACCTAGGTGCCCTTCTAAAGTACCATCTTAATTGAGGTAGGCAGTACTACTATAGTAAGTAGACACTGTATCTGTAACTGCTCATTCTAAAGCATTGTTTCTGGTCAGTGGGTGGTGGATGAAATGCTCAGGCTCTTTCCACTTGGTGGATCCATCAATTAAGGTTTTGTCTATATAGGCAGCATAGCAGAAGACCTACCCACCTACTGTCTTAAAATTGCCAGCCAATTAGCAGCACACATCATTTCTGCTCACTTTCTGCTGGGTAGAACTCAGTCATATAGCCTCATCTAAATCCAAAGGGCAACCAACATTCAAGGAGGCAAATGGGTTTGGGTAGTTCTCTATGTAGGGGATGGCCTGTAGGATATGCAGCATCATACATGGCATCTACCCGCTAATGACAGTGGCTGCCCAGTCCCCTGCCCAGTCCCCTGCTCCTCCTCCCCTATACCCTGCCTCCTCCACCACCACACGGTTGTGACTCCAGAAAATGTCTCCTGATGTTGCCAAATCACCACTGGCTGGGAACTTCTAGACGTCTCATGTTTCATGGTGGAACAGAGATAACATCTTACACACATAAAACCCTCCCCATTTAAAAAGAGAAGGGTGCAAAAAAGTCATCAGTCTGACCCATTGCCATGATGGGATCCTGGGAACAGGTACTGTGAAGTCCCCGGCAGTGGAGGAAGTTCCTTGATTAAAGTCATCACACCCTCCCTCTGCCCTCTGGGAAAAACACCCCCTGGTTGTTCTCCCTTGCTTACTTCTCCCCTGGCCACATCTCAAGCACACAAAGTTGCTCATATGGAGCTTTTGCTGCCTGCTTGCTAGTGATGCAAGTTTTGAGCCCTTGGGATGTTTTATGACTTGAACAGTTAAAGGCATCTTTAGGCCAAGCTTGTGCTTTTGCATTGGCAATAAAACTCTTTTAAAAACTTAGTAGACTTTTGATCTATTTGCTTCTAGGGGGTTCTAGGTAGCAGCAACCATGTCTTAGGTTCTTGCCTAGATGTATCCTCCATATTTCTTTTCTCCCTTGTCCCATGTCTCTTTCTCTCAAATTAATGGCACTTACCTTGAGGCTATCTGAAACAAAAGGCTTGGGCAGAAATAAAACAACTTTAATCTATCTTTGCCACAAGGCTGAGTTTTTTAATTTTTTTAAACTGAGAGGTCTTAATGGGCCTCCTTTAAATCATCTCCTGTTCTTGGCAATCTGTAAGAAACTGGCTTCTTCAGCCATATAAATTCTTTAATTCCTACTTGCATACCTTTGCTTGTAATTACTTGCTATAAGCAGCAAATAACAGCCAATAAGCAACTGATCTTCTAACATATTTCATTCTGCTGCTTCCGAGCAACAGACTCAGGATGCACATGATCTCCTTTCTAAATGATTGTAGGTGACAGTTTTACCAGACATGTCTCCATCTTTCTAGACTGTGAAATCTACTTCTGCATTACCTTGTCCAACAAGTTCTTTATCACTACATATTTTATCACTTTTTGATAAAGCAGTACTTCACATGAAAGTGCTAATTCCTGTATTAGATGGGGTAGATTGAATTGCTTTAACACACAGATAGTATGTGTTAAATATTTAGATATCTATATTAATAACTAACACCACTGTATTAATATAACTATATAAAATTTACACAATGTATATCTATATTATATATGTATACTATTTATATAATATATATCAAAAATATAAAATAGTACAAACACACAAGAAGCTTATTTCTTGATCACATAACTGTTAAGGAGGGCATAACTTGTGGGTGTCTTTGCTCCTTTTCTTTGAGAGAGAGAGAGAGAGAACAAGCAGGGAGGGGCAGAGGGAGAAGGAGAAAGAGAATCTCAAGCAGGCTCCATGCTCAGCATGGGAGCCCAATGCGGGGCTCAGTCTCACAACCTTGAGATCATGACCTGAGCCAAAATCAAGAGTCACACGCTTGTATGGTACATTATCTCCGGGGCCTCAGGAAGGGGAAGGAAGCAGAGGAGTCATGTAACATTTCCACTCAAACTACACAGGCTAACTTTAGTCATACAATTACTCTCCAGCTCAAAGCCTGGCTGGAACATGTAGTCCAGTTGTGTGACCAGGCACAGAAAGTGATAAGGATCTGGACCAAGACAGCTGCTCCTCCATGTCCTCTATATTCACGTAAGCTCTATTGCCACTCTGAATTTCCGATTTCTGCACGTGGATGTTTCATACTCAACTTGAAAAGTAGCAGAATATGCTAACCCAAAATAGGACTATAGTTCAAGACATGCCACCTCAAAATATGTCACTTTAGTATATTATTTTGAGACACTTGAAAAATGACAAATGCATAGAGAGGTTTTCTTTGAACTCCCTATCTGTCTAAAGACAGCTCTTACAAAAGGAACTCAATTGCTATAAATCCTCTCTCCCGGAGTTTTGTCAACAGGAGGGATTGAGGAGACTAGAAGTCAACACCACATGCCCAGGCAGACTTTGTCATAGACTACCATATCTGCAATCTGTTCTTCCAAGGGCTTAGTTATCTTTCCTAAAAATTATTTACTCTCTCCTGAAGAGGCCTACATTCCCTTTCCCTTTCCCTATAAAGATGGTATTTAACCCCAAAGTTGAAGCCACCTTGGGGAGCTATTCATTTTCCCCTGGGTATCTCTCATATATACATGAGCTTTACATGTTAATACATTTCTGTTTGTTTTCCTTTTGTGAATCTCTTTTATCACAGGAGTCTCAGATAAAACCTCAGAAGGGCAGAGAGAAAATTATTTTTTTCTCGCCAACAAACTCAAAATAAAATCATGTCTTTTCCAGCTCAATAAATGGCATGATCATCCACTTAGTTGCTGAAGCCGAAAACCTTAAAGTCCTTTCCCTCACTTAACCCTTCAATCCGTTTACAATTCCTGTCTTTTGTTTGTTCATTTTAAACACAGCTAAGCAGAATTAGATTAATCATAATCTTCAATTCATGAAATTCTCTGTGACTTTCCCTATTCTGTGTTCCTACATCCCATCTGAAGTAACCACTATCTCTAGTCTTTTCTTTGCTTTTGCTTATGATATTTCATTATATATATATGTATTCCAAAAAGCATATTCTTTAATTTCTCTTAACATTAACAAAAAAAAAAAAAAAGGAGGGAGAGAGACTGCTTGTAATCCACTGGGACTTAACTTTTTACTCATTATTGCCATGTTAATATTTCTCCATATTGTTGCATGTACCTATAGCTTAAAAAAAATAGACTGTTGCATAATATCCCAAATATATAACACTTTATTTATACTCCTTTCATTGGGTATTTGGGTTGCTGTTATAAACATTATAAATTGTGTGTATGTATAAGAGACTTTCCTGAGTATGTACCTTGAGAATTCCTTGATTGTAGGATATGAGAATGTTCAATTTTACATAATTATTCTAAATTGTTTTCCAAAGCAATCATTCCAATTTAAACTCTTATCAGAAAAAATTTAAGAAATCTTGATGATTCTCAAAAAATTAGATCTAAATACCATATGATCCAGTAATTCCAGTTCAGAGAAAATGAAAACACTAACTTGAAAGATACATATGCTCCTATGTTTATTGTAGCATTATTTACAACAGCCAAGACATAGATAAGTGTCCATCAATAGATGAATGGATAAAATGGATAAGAGGATGTGGCATGCATATATATATATATATATATATATATATATGAATTATATGTACATGCATATATATGAATTATTACTCAGCCATAAAAAAATGAGATCTGTTTAGACAGATCTACTAATATGTCTGTTTTTCTGTGGAATGCCGCTCAATGATCTATATGGAAATTCTTGATTGTTCCATGAAGGCTGATATATCATGTGTAAATAGTAAAAATTTTATTTCTTCTTTTCTAATTCTTATGACTGAAATGTCTTTTTTTCTGTTTTGTTCTGCTGGCTAGGATATCCAGTACAATACTGAACTGAATAGTATGAATTCTTTTTTTAGTTATGATTTTAAAGGAAATTCACCCTCTTCCATTTTAAAGGAAATGCTTCAAACATATCATGGAGTTTTTGAAGATTTATTTACTTTATTTTATTTTTAAGATTTTATTTATTTATTTGACAGAGAAAGGCACAGCAAGAGAGGGAACACAACCAGGGGAAGTGGGAGAGGGCGAAGCAGGCTTCCTGCTGAGCAGGGAGCCTGAGGTGGGGCTCGATCCCAGGACCCTGGGATCATGACCTGAGCCGAAAGCAGATGCTTAACAACTGAGCCACCCAAGGGCCCCAAACATATTATGGAGTTTTTGAATGTTATCAAATGATTTGTCTGCATATTTTGAGATGACATTATAGATACAAAAATGTGTAATACACATTTTAGACCATCAGAGAAATTGGAGTTACCTAGGGAAATAAAATACACAAAAGCTCATGTAAATGTACATACACAATATTCCTGTAAAACAAATGAATTTAGTAGTTGTTCATCTTTCAAAAAATTGTCCTTTGAGGAAGTATCTTACAGAAAGTGGCCTTTAACATGGGTTTTGAAGGATGGATAAATTTTGAAAGAAAATTATGGGATGGGTTGAGGAGAAAGAAGGAAGAAAAATTGAAAGGTCTATTGTAAGTGAAGGTATGGAGTTGGGAAAACAAAGGAATGTTAACTAATGATTTGATTTCATCAAAGTATGCAAAGGAAATAGTATTGGATAAACCCGTTAGTATTATGTTTTGAAAAACAATACATTTCAGAATGAGAATTCTAGAAATAAACTTTCCTGAAACTGAATTTTAGAAGGCAAATATTTTAGTTAGATAAATCTAGCAACATGCTCTGTGTTCCAAAATGCACTTGTTCTCTCAAAAAGGATTCCATTACTGATAAGTTTAGTAAACACTGCATATTCTATCCCACAATCTTCATTCTGATATTAAAAGCCCTAAGAATTCCTGAAGTTAAATATCTTTTTAAGTCTACATTTGTCAAATACTACTTGATACTGAAAATCTTTTCTCATGTAACATATTAACATACATGGAAAGGACTTTGATTTGAGAAGGAGAGGTTGAATGTGGTGAGATAGAATGGGAAGCATGTTTAATAAACCTTGGGACATGTATTGAAGGACTTGCTTTTGGAAAGTAAGTAGGACTGGGCAGCAAATTGGTGTCTTAGGGAAGAAAGAAAAGCAGGGAAGGAAGGAAGATTCAGAGATGATACTAGGTTTTAGAATGTGATAAATGGAAAACTGGAGCCATTGAGCAAAAATAGGAAAGATGGGGAAGTTTAATTCAGTTTGAACTGTTCCACATTTGAGTTGCTTGTGAGAATTTCAGGTGATTTCCAGAAGCCAGTCAGATATGTATGTCTGTACCTGAGCAACAAATTAGAGATTTGGGAATCACTCATGTAAAGCTAATTGATGAAATGAAAGTGAGTATAAACTACCAACGAGAGAATGAGAAATCTCAGGTGAATTCCCAGTTCAAGAAAAGGTTACTGGGGAATCATATTTAGAGGGACAAGAAGAAGAAAAGTAGTGAGTAAAGTAGAAAAAAAAGAAAAAACAAAAAACAACAAATGGAAAACCTAGCCAGCCAAGGAGGAGGATCTATAGTTCAGTGTCCTGGAAAAGCTAATAATGGAAGGTGATAGGAAATGTTGAAGAATAGTTGAGAATGATGAATACTGTCTTTATCACTTTTTTTGAAAAAGAACTCCATTTTCATTTTCTTTCGAAAAGCTGTACTTTTCTCTTCAGAATATTCTTGTTGGGTTTGGGTTTTGAAGTACGTTTTATTCTATAGACCTCTGTTACACTGTGGGTTATGAGTTAACTCAGGGCAATCATGGTACCAATAGCTTATCTGCTTCTGTGACCCAACTGTGTAAAATATGGGGGGGGATGAAGTGTTCATTTACAGATGGAAGCTCTTCAATTTATTGTCACAGGGGAGTTCTGCACCATCTTGATACACATGCAGCTAAGCCCCAGGACTTAATTTGAATTGGAAAGTTGAACAGTAATGATGTCTTCTAGCTCAGAGAGCATGAAAAGCATTGGTTTATCATCCATACCATGGCTCAGAGCTTTCCAAATGTGAGGAGGAATCATGGATGCATCCCAGGTGCAAAGAATAAGTTTTATGAAAAACTGTTGGTCAGGGCAGCCTGGCAAACAGTTGAATAATTGAAATTGAACTCATCACTGTCCAATAAACTTTCCATTCTCCTTAGTGATACATCTCATGAATTTTTTGCTGGCATCCAGTTTGGAGCTCATGACCTCACTGTACCTTACATGGATCACAGAAGTGAGTGTTGACAATGCTAGCCAATGAAGGACTCTCTGGAATATTGTCAACACCACAGGCTGTGTCAAATGATCTTATGAGAACATCCCCCAAATTCAAGCATCATCAGCAGAGCAAGTAATGCATTGTCAAAACCTTCCAACTCCCCAGGATCTAGGTGATTTATCTCCTGGGAAACTTTTATAAATGGACCATATTTTCCCCATACAATGAAGAAAAATGAAAGGTCCCCTTATACTCACAACTATGTCTTCAGAGGAAAAAAATGATGGAGGGGCTTACTTATGAAGAAAGATTAAAAGAACTTAGGGACAATACGGGGGGAAATAATGATAGCCTGTGAATATTTGAAAGAAATAAAAACAGATGAGAGTGGAATTACAGTATTTAGAATGGCCCAGGAGGGGATAACTAGGAGTAATGGGATGAAAATAATGGAAACAGTTAAGCTTACTCTCAGCAACATCTTGCTGGCAGTGTTAGACGATAGACTCATCTCCTGAGGCAAATGACAGAATTGCTGTCACCTGGGGAATTTGAATCTGGAGTGGAAAAATACAGATTTGGTGGCAGACAGCAACTCTGCAGTAGCAAAGACATGGAGTCAAACTCATTTGTTCTCAATTTCGATTTTTTTCTATCTTGAGATGCTGTGATTCTTGAAGACAAAGCATGCTCAGTGATTGTCCTTGATCATCTCAGCATTTGTGTGTGTGTGTGTGTGTCATTTATAAAGCTTCATGTGTTTCCTCAGAGGATGATTTCACTGATTTATGCTCTTGTACAGGATCATTTTTTTTTTCTATCAGCAACACATCTTCATTCTAGTTATCGGTCCTTTATGTTGTTCTTGACATATGAATCTCATGTTTGTTATTATAATGTGGAGCCTCCAGATATGTGGAAATGTACATGAAAATGATACCACCTAAACAATGGGGAGCGGGTGGCAGAGCCCACGTTGCGAACCAGAATGCCACTACTTGCAAAGACATGTATCACACAAAGGGGATTGTCATCTGGTGCCACTGGCTAAACCCTACAGGTCCCAGGGACCCCCCTCAAGCAGTATGAAATATATTGTGTGGGTAGAGGCTCTTTTTCCTTTGGAAAGTATCTGTAGTGTTCTTTAGCTTCTAAAGAGGATAGTGAACCCCAAATTTAAGGAATAAAAAAATGAAGCTGAACTTTTGTAGCAGATAGTTAATTGAAATTCCATTTCTTTAGGTTTTGATGATGATGTGAGAAAATGTGCAAATTTCTTGACTTTATTTAAAGGACTAAAGACTTTTTGCATTACTATCTAGTTCTCTTTGGAATAATCTCTGATCACAACTGTAGAAAAAGGAAATGAAGTATTTGTATGCCTCATTTCAGGATTTGGGTCACACTCTGCCTGATTACTTTTTAAAAATAAATCTATTATTTTTGTGAAACTGGTACATTCTCTCATTAAGGGATTAAGGGAATGTAGAAAAGCACATACAGAAAATTTAAAAATCACAAAAACCAATTCTACTCTCCAGAAATAACTATTACTACCATTAGGTGAATGTCATTCCAAATGTCTGTATTTATATGAAGAGCGACCCAACATTACAAAACAGAAAAACTTTAAAAATGACATCATTATATAAGTGCTAATTAACAGAATTGTTAATTTAATTTCATGCAAATGTTAAATTTGAAATAAAAAGCAATTAAAGAAACTCAAAGAAATAGAAGGGATTGAACATCAAAAAACTATTCACTATACAAAGTGTTGTTTTTCTCAATAATCTCTCTACAGTTTAAAAAATAGTACTTTGAAAACATTGAGAAATTAGTATTAATATTGTTTTTAAATAATATTTCAATTTTATCTCTTAACTTTCTTATCAGAAATACTAGAAAACTAGTGTTCTCCTACTTTCTCTAACCACCACTCTCCAATTTTCTGATATAGTTTTATTCCTAAATGTATTTTAGCTCCGAAGTTTCTTTTTTATTTCTTTTTTTTTTAATTATTTTGTCTTGGAGTTCTTGTTTTATTTTAGTTACTTAATAAGATTTCTCTAGTATAAAACATTTATGGGGTATTTTCTTCTAATTCTTTGGTTATTTTTTATTCTAGATTAGCTTCATCAGCTATTACTTCTATTTCTCTCTATTGGAGAATACTATCAGTCTAGTTGTTATACTATTTATTTTGACCTTGCTTATGTGTAGTGTGGTCTGCTGTCTTTAGAAATTGCACTTACTCTGTTTTAGTGTGGGGTAACTTCTCCTTGACTGGCTTCCTACTCTGTCTGAGGTTGATTCCCAGCATGAGCCATGTATAAGGGCCGTATATTCATGTTTTAGATAATTTTCCTTAGCCTGAAGGTATGAAATAGGATGGGAAGAACATAGCTGAAGCTCTGTGTAGTTTCTGCTGGGATATCATGCCTTTTCTCTCTTCTATTATATAGTTAAATCTTCGGTACCAGTTTTTACTTAACTCAGTGCAAGAGTGTGCTGCTGGCCTCTCAAGAGTCTGCACTGGGAGCAATTAGATTTAGGAACAGAATCCACTCTGGCCTTCAGTCTTCTTCATTTCCTTCTCATTGGTAAGAATCTCTGGATCCTTCCACCACATAGCAACTTGGTTCATCTTTGTTTCTATTTTGCAAATAACCTTTCATTTTGAAATTCTCTTCTCAACTTTATGACTTCTATTTAGCTGCAGTTTTATATTCTTGCTGGATGCTCTTACCTTGCTATATGCATACTTTCTTGTTTCTGCATTTTCCCCCCTTCTGTTCCACTTCTAGTGGATTCTTCTCTATCTATAATGCAAGCCACCATAACAGAGGATCTGATTGATGTAATTGATCATTACTGATCCTAATTAAGAAGATTCTTTCCATTCAGACTCTGATTTGTCACTTCCCAGTCTATAGATTAGCTGTTTTTTATTCTTGTAGTTCAATCAGTTGTGTTCAGAGTTTGGAACTACAGGATCAAAATTATGATCACTTTTGCCTAAGGGACTGTCTAGGAACACTTTTTTCTAAATATACCATAGATGGTATTGTTAGAATGGGGTAATTGCTATGCCCTGCAAATTGTCTAATACCATTGACCTTGATAAGATGCAGAAAAGAGTTAACAATATTTAATTAGTATAAATTTTTGTTTTTGAAAGAAAGACCTTGCTTTGCCACTGACATAAGAAAGCTGTGTTTGCACCATTCACAAAGTGATTTACAAAATATCTGGTTAATTGAATTTAGATAAAATATCCAGGCTTCTGTTCATTCAAAAATGAAATAATAATTAATTATATTCAACTCTTAAGACATCCAAATAGTTTAAACATAGAGAAATAATTACTCATCCTGTGATATAGGAAATAATGGACATTTTTAACTTTATTGAGGAATAATTGCCAGACATAATTATATATATTTAAAGTGTAAAATGTGATGATTTGATATACATATACATAATGGACATTTTGACTAATAAAAGGTGCTATTGACTGCTTGAGACAAAATGTTTTTTAAAGATTTTATTTTTATTTATTTGACAGAGAGAGGCACAGCAAGAGAGGGAACACAAGCAGGGGGAGTGGGAGAGGGAGAAGCAGGCTTCCCGCCGAGCAGGGAGCCCGATGCGGGGCTCGATCCCAGGACCCTGGGATCGTGACCTGAGCCGAAGGCAGACGCTTAACAACTGAGCCACCCAGGTGCCCCGAGACAAATGTTTTTTAATACTTTAGTTAAGCCAGCATAAAATGTATTTTCATTTTTCATCATAGGCTATCTAATTCATTACACAGGAAACTGTTCAAACTCCCAGTTCTACTTCGTCTACACAGAGAGCATGAGGAATGCACAATTTAGCCAGCTGAATGAAATCTACACAAAACTTTGGTCTTCCAACCTAAAAGGAGTCACGAAATCTCAGAGCTTTAGCCTGAAAACTCAAGTCTTTATTACTCCAATGAAGACGCAGAGGCTCAGAGTAGAAAGGAACTTGCTTAGGGTGTATGAGAGCAGAACCTGGCTCTTTTTGCTTCTGATCTAGAATCTTTTCCACTTTGCCATACAGCTTGCAGCTCAGATCAATGTTTTCTCAAATACAGGGCACCCAAGAGGCTTTTAGGCCCTTTCAGGGGAAATGAGTTTGTGAATGGGTGATTTATAGCTGCAATAATGCTTAGCTTCAAAATGCCTAAGGAGAGACAATAGACTGTGATAGGTACTGCATGAATGAAACCCAAGGCCAATTTATACCTAGACATTGTGGCTCCTTCATCAGCAGTGAGAGGATAGAGATGGAGAATAATTTAGAAAATATTTAAGAGATGACTGAGGGCATTTTGTAATATTGGTATTGCATATTTTTATTCTGTTTGGTAGAAACAGAAAACAAAAGACACTCTCACCCAGAACAGAAAGGCATTAATTTTAGGCATGACTGGGAGCAAATAGGTGGAACAATTTTTCTAGGAGGTTGAATGTACTTAAATCAACTTAAATATTTGTGGTTAAAAAGTAATATATCCATACTAAGTAATACATAGTAAAAAAAATAATACTCATAAGATATAGATGTTGAAAGTTCTGTAATAGCATAGTACTAGATGAAAAGAACCAAAAAAAAAAAGAAAAAAAGAACCAAGATGCAGAATAATATGTATATATAATACAATTTTTATTTTAAAATCCATATATAAATCTCTATATACTTCAATATATGTATGAAATGCTATATAATAATGCATGGTAAAAAGTCTCAAATGATATACTCTAGATAGTAGTACTAAACCAGAACAAATTTTGTGCCCCAGGGGACATTTGGCAATGTCTAGAGACATTTTTTGATTGTTACCTCTGGGGACAGGAAATGTGCTCTTGGCATACAGGACACAGAAGCGAGGGGTGATATTAATCATCCTTCAGGCCAGCCCCACAACAAAGAATAGTTTTATCCTTAATGTCAATAGTGCTGATATTCAGAAACCCTGCTCTAAATTGGTAACAGTGGTTTTCTCTGGAGGGTCAAGTAGAACCTGAATTAGAATTTTGGAGATCCAAAGCAGAACCTCCACTTTATTTGTATTATTTGTACTTGCACTAATGAGAATGTATTACTCTACTACTAGTATGTTTTTTTAAAAAATGAAGTCTAAAATACAATAGATGCCCAAATTTGGATTTCTCTTTTAAGTCCATTCACATGAGAAACATGACCAAGTTGGTGACAATTGATATTTAACAGCACAGTCTGATGGGTTGAGAGCAATGCATGCAAATTCTGCTTCTCTAGGGTGAGTATAATTTATAGAATGTAAATTGGAAAGACTTCTAATTTCATTCATTATGCTACAGTTTCATTTTATGAAGGAGGTTGATGAATTTACACAGCAAATTGGGGAAAATTCTAATTTCTATTTGTAGGATCTGTTGGTTGGAAAGGACTTTCCAAATCCTGTTGACAATTTTGCAGTCTCTAATATATATCTCATAGGGCTTGTACAGATACCTGTTTAGATTCTCTACACTTGGTGAATAAGACCCTCTCATACCACTACTCTTGAGTGTGTATTTGTGTATATGTTCTTGAAAGTATATATTTGAGTATTTTTAGTGGTGAAACATTTCACAGGCCAGCTTCTTATATTTTTATTATGAAATATTGCAGGCAGTTGGAAGGTTGAAGGAAATACTATAATAAACATCTATGTAGATACCAGCTAGGATGAAGAAATGTTAATAATTTGCCATAATGAATGCAAATTTCACTTCCCTTCCCAACTGCTCTTTCTCTATTTAGAAAATACAGCATTACAGGTAAAGCAAATACCCATTTATTCCTCCACCTTCCCTACCCAGAAGTAACCCCAGTTCTGAACTTGATGTATAGTCCTTCCCATATATGTTTTTATCTTTCTACACACACGTTTCTGTATCACACATACACATACTTAAGTTTGGTTTGCTTTAAAAGTTTAGGTGAATGATGTCCTTCTGCATTATTTCATTAAATAATTATATAAATCCAATGGGGCACAAAAAGTTCTGGTTCATTCATTTGAAATGCTACATCTATCATATTCCATTATGTGACTATGGTTTCTTTATCCATCAGCCATTTATTTTGTTTCCTTTTTAAAAAAAATATTGTAGGGCGCCTGGGTGGCTCAGATGGTTAAGCATCTGCCTTTGGCTCAGGTGATGATCTCCAGGTCCTGGGATTGAGCCCCACATCAGGTTCCCAGCTCAGCAGGGAGTCTGCTTCTTCCTCTGCCTCCTCCCCTGCACGTGCGCTCTCTCTGTCTCTCTCTCTCAAATGAATAAATAAAATCTTTAAAAAAAAATAAAAAAATATTGTAAATAATGTTACAGTGAATATCATTGTTCATGCTTCCATGGATATATGGATGAAAGTTCCTTTAGGCAAATATTTCCAGAAATGAAATTGCTAAACCATAAGATGTGCACATCTTCAATGTTACTGGATAGCATATAAATATTCTGCTCTTCAGAGTGTTTCAACTTAACTTAGAGTCTGCCAAAAGGGTGTAAGTGTTCCTGTGTCTCCAAGTCCTCGCAAACACCTACTTAAGTTTTTTTTTGACAAAAATTCCTCTGATGGCTATAAAATAGTATGTCACTTTTATTTTATTTTGAGTTTTTCTGATTACTAGTGATTGAACAACTTTAACATTTTTATCCATGTGCATATTCTGGCTGCTAATCTTTGGTCTATGGTATATGTATCAATTTATTGATATTTCTTTCTATGCATTGTGCTTTTATTGTCAAGTCTAAGAATTCTTTGCTCAGTCTTAGATACCAAATATTTTATCTTTTATTATTTTCTAAAAGTTTTAGAATTTTGTGCTTTACATTTAATGATCCATTTTGTGTTAATTACTGTATAACCTGTGAGACTAAAGGGAAAGGCTCATTAAAAAAGCAAAAAAAAAACAAACTAGCAAAAACCCCAAGCTGTGGCTGTCCAATTTTGCCAGAACCACTTGTTATCTCTTGTCTTTTTTTATAACAGTCATTCTAACAGTTTGTCAATTTTGTTTTTTTTCCCCCAAAAAACAACTCTTCATTTCACTGATATTTCGTATTGTTTTTTCTATTGTTTATTTGATTTTCTATGTTGATGATATCTGTGGGCACTTGAAAATAATATGTATTCTGCTATTGTTTGGTGAAGTATTCTATAAATGTTGATTAGATCCTATTGGCTGATCACACTGTTGATTTCTCCCTCACTGATTTTCTTTTTAGTTTCCTACCCATTTTTAAGAGAGGCATGTTTAAGTTTCCGTGAAAGACTCTGGATATTGTATTGCTCCTTTCAGTTTTATCCATTTTTGCTTCCCATATTTTTGTCTCTGTTGTTTAGTACATAAACATTTTGGGTTATTATATCTTCTTGATGGATTGACTCTTTATCACTATACAATTCCCTCACTGTCTGTGACATTTTATTGCTCTGAGATCTACATTATCTGATATTAATGCGGTCATTCCTGGTTTCTTTTAATTAAATTTGAATATGTGTATTTTTCCATCTTTTTACTGACAACCTACTTATGCTATTATATTTGAAATGAGTTTCTTATAGACAGCATAGAGTGGAGTCATTATTTTTTAATTAACTGTCAGCCTTATGCTCTATATGAGTTTATTTAGAGCTTTTATATTAAATGTAATTATCAATGTGTTAGGTGTTAGGTGTTAAGTCTGCCATTCTTTTTTGTTGTTGTTATCTCTGTCTTTTATTTCTTTTTTCTGCCTCTCTGTGGGTTACTTTATTTTTTAATTTTTTTTAAAAGATTTTATTTATTTATTTGAGAGAATGAGATAGAGAGAGAGAGCGTGAGAGGGGGGAGGGTCAGAGGGAGAAGCAGACTCCGATGCGGGACTTGATCCTGGGACTCCAGAATCATGACCTGAGCCGAAGGCAGTCGCTTAACAAACTGAGCCACCCAGGCGCCCTGTGGGTTACTTTATGATACCATTTTGATCTATCTATGATGTTTTGATATTTCTATAGTGTCTGTGTAGCTTTTTTTAGTGTACACTTTAGACATTATATATGTAAACCTTATCACAGTCAATCGGTGTCCTCATTTGCCAATTGGAATGCAGTATGAAAACCCTTCCTCCCTTTTGTTCCTTTATTAGCCCTTGTTTATGATTTAATTGTGTTAAATATTTCCCTTTTATACTTTAGAACCACATCAGACAGCGTTCTTTTCCTTGTTTGTTTCTACTGTCAAACATAATTTAGAAACTCTAGAAGAGAAGGAAAGTCTACTATATTTGCCAATGTTTTTAAACTGCATTTTAAAAATTTCTTCCTAATATCCCAAGATTCTTTCTTTTATCATTTTCTTTCTGTTCAGGGATTTTTTTAAATTATTTCTTTTAGGGTAGTTCTGCTGGTGACAAATTCTCTTAATTTGCTTTCATCTGAGAATGTTTTAGACTTTTAAAGCTTAGTTCTCAAGAGGATTAGCCTATAATTTTCTTTGTATATAATAAATTGCCATGTTGGTTTGTGGAATAAAGTTTGTCTTGTCCTCTTAAAACAAGCTAAGAAGGGAATCCTGCTTTTTTTCTGGAAGATTTTGTTCATACTGATATTTTTCTTTTAGATTTTGAAAAGAGTTACTAACGAAGCCCTCCGTACTAGAATTTTCTTATGCCTTCAATCTCCTTAATACATATAGAATTATTCAGATTTAAATTTTTTCTCTGTATTGGTTTTGGTAGGTTATGCTTTTCTATGCTTTTTCCCCCAATTTCTTCCGTATTTTCATTTTTTAATTTAATTTTATTTATATTATTTTATTTACATAAAGTTATTAATAAAAACCTCATATCCTTGTAATTCCCGTATGATCTCAGTAATGCCTTTTCATTTTTTGACAATTTATTATTTCTCTTTTTAATTCTTGAATGACTCATTATTTATATATGTTCTCAAAGAACAAACTTAAGCTTTTTATTTTCTGTATTTAAATTTTGTGTTCAATTTTATTGCTTTCTACTTTATATTTGTTTTATTCTATTTTCTTGGGATTTAATTTGCTATTATTTTCTTTAGCTGATTATTCTGTAAATAAGTTTTAGACTGCTTATTATTCTAACATATGCATTTAAAGCTATAGATACCACTATAACTTTACAAGTATCCTACAAAGTCTGTTTTATTTTTGTTACTATTAAGCTTAAACTTAGCAATTTCTACAGTCTAATTTCCACTCAGATTTCTGAGTTATTTTGACTCAAGTTATTTTGACTCAAGTTATTTTGAAATTCATCATTTATTTTCTAAGTAGTTGGGTTTTTCTAGATGTCTTCTGGATACCAACTTCTGGCTTAATTCCACTGTGGTCAGAAAACGTTCTGAATAGGTTTTTGTTTTTTTTGTTTTGTTTTTGTTTTTGTTTTCAAATTTCTTAATACTAGGGGCGCCTGGGTGGCTCAGCCGTTGAGCATCTGCCTTGGGCTAGGGTCATGACCCCAGGGTCCTGGGATTGAAACCCGCATCGGGGCTCCCTGCTCAGCGGGAAGCCTGTTCTCCCTCCCCCACTCCCCCTGCTTCTGTGCTCCCTCTCTTGCTGTGTCTCTCTCTGTCAAAAAAATAAAATCTTTAAAAAAAAGTTTGCTGATACTAGATTTCTGGTTTAGCATAATGTAAATTTTTGTAAATGAAAGAAATGTGCACTCTTTCATCGTTGAATGCAATTTTCTATATTGCTAATTGATTGGTATTATCCATACATATTTTGTCTTTACTTTTATTTATTCTAAAATTATCAAAAAATATGACCAAAGTCTCCTACTCTGATTATAGTTTGATCTCTGTCTCCTTCATTTCCTTTATTTTTGCTCTACTGATCTTTAAGCTATGCATATTTTTAGGCATATTTTTAGGTGCCCACAAATAACATTAAAGTTTTTATGGTTTTGTTTTGTTCTCTTTACCAATATGAAATGCTTTTTGTTATCTCAAGAAATATTTTTTGCCTTAAAGTCTAATTTGTGTGATTTTAATATATCTACTCCAACTATCTTTGGGTTAGTATTTGCATGACAATTCTTTTTCCATTCTTTTACTTTTTATCTCTTGTATCCTATATTTAAGGTGTTAGAGTTTTAGCTTTTTATTCACACTGATCATCTTTGTCTCTTTTTTCCTCTGGAGTAGTTTATCCATTACATTTGATGTAATATAATTTAAGTGAATTTAACTCTACCATGTTACTCTTTTTACACTTGTTTTCTCCTGTTCTACATGCTTTTCTTCTTTTTTCTATGTTGTCTTCTTTTATCTAATGAGAATTGTTTTTTAATATTTCATTTTCTTCTCTGTGTTTGTTAGTTACAAAGTCCTTTTACTCTTATTTTAGTGGGTATCCCAGAGGTTTCAACCTGTGTCTTGGATTTAATAGAATAGAAAATATAGTAAGATTTTTACCAATTCCCAGACAATTCTAACATGTTTGGACTATTTAATTCTATTTAATTTGTCTTGGGCCTTGTGTTACTTTTTTCCTGAATTTTAATTCTGTACATAGTTTAGTCACCATAAGATATATTTAATTATTTATAATAAGGGTCCGTTTAAATTTAGCCACATATTTATCTTATTCAGTAATTTTAATCTCTTCTTTTTTATCTGTGCTTCTGTCTGGGATCATTTTACTTCTGCCTGAAGTATTCTCTTTAGTACTTCTTTTAGTGAAATTCCTCTGTTGACAAATGGCTTTTGTTAGGCTGGAAACATCTTTAGTTTGCCTTCCTTTTGGAGAGACATTTCATAACCCTTGAGACTGGATTGGAAGTTGGGTAATTATTTTCTCTCAGCAAATTAAAAATGCAGTATCACTGCCTTGCAGCTTTCACCACTTCTGTTGAGAACTCAACTATCAGTCTTGTTGCTTTGTTAAAAGTGATGATTTCTTTTCTCTTGCTGTTTTTAAAAACTTCTCTTTGTCTGTAGCAAATCATGGTTTCCAGAGCAAATCTGGCCCTTTGGTTTTGTAAAATTTTATTGGAACATAACTATGTCCATTTGTTTACATGTCACTTTTGGCTGCTTAGAGTTGAATCGTAAAAGGGATAACATGACCCTCAAAGACTAAGATATTTTCTATCTACCCCTTTATAGAAATTGTCTGTCTGCCCCTAATCTATAATTTTCATCAGTTGGAGTTACAATATGCCTACCTATGCTTTTTTTTTTTTTTTTGTAATTCTGTGTGAGGTTTGTATAACCGCTTGAATCTAACTTGATATCTTACATAAGTTTGGGGAAAATTTCAAATAGTGTTTCTGTACCATTCTTTCTCCATTTTTTTTTGTGACTTCTGTCACCTTTATGCTATACATTTTCAGCATTTCCCATATGTCTCTTACACTCATTTCTCTGTTTCCTATTCTTTATTCTATGCATTGAGAGTGGATATTTTATTATTTTAAATTATAGTTAATAAATCCTTTTTTCTGCTGGGATGAAAGGTTTTTATACATTTCTATTTCATTCTTCACATCAATTGTTATGTTTTTATGTTCTATAATTTCCATTTAATTCTTCTTTATGAATTCTATTTTTTCTGGTGAAATTCTCCATCTATTTTACTGAGCATATTAATTGTAATTATTTTAAAGTCAATATTGTAATCTTCTAAGGATTTGCTTCTATTGTGTTTTCTTTTCCTCTTGTTTTTGTTATTATTTGGCCCTGTCTCTTGTCAGGGCTGATAACTTTTGACTGAATGCCAGGTATTGCCTGTGAAAAATTGTGATTGTCTGAAGCTCTGGCTGATATTATTTTCTTCCAGGGAGAATTTATTTTGCTTTTTGACACTCAGTTAAACCAGAAACAGAACATGTAATCCAGTTTGGAATTGAGCTTGTTTGAATTGAATTTCAGTCTTCGTGGTAACTAATCTAATTCATTTGTTCACTCTTGCTCCTATGGAATGGCCTTTTTAGGGTTCTAATTAAAAGTCTAGATCTTCATCATCATCAGACTCCTCCTTCTTGCTTGGCCCTGAATTCCAACTCTTGTTTTCCCAGCGCTGTGAGCCTCTAGAAAGCTCTGCTCCACTTTCTGAATCATTTTCCACTGCCTTTTACTCTGCTTCCTAGGGTCTTAGCTCTGTGCCACTTACATATTGCTAAATGCCTTGAAGAACAAAAAATGTCACAGATCTACTGACTGAATACTTTCTTTTTGTCTGTGATGTGAAGTCCTGAAGTCCTGGCTACCTTCCTAGCTCTCCAACACTTTCAACACATTCAAAAACCATTTTTGGATAAATTATTTAGTTCTTAGTAGGGAAATTAATCTACTCTACTATCAGTAGTAGTGGGAATCCCTTACCTTCTCCTAGGTTTAACTTTTCTTTAGAGGTTAGGCCAAGAAACTTTGTTGTTTCCTTTTTTTTTTTTTAATGATCTTTCAAATTTGCATTTCCAGAATCTAGAGCATGTAGTTTGTTTCTAGTGAGAGTATCTTCTAAATGATTAGTGACCCTTTTCTGTTTGCTAGAGTACTTTGGATAATTTGTTAACACAGATTTCATCCGTGGTGCTTTATATTAAATTGTGCCAAACCCTTTTCTATTGCTGGGCAGGCCATATTATTAGACAATTACAAATGATAATCAGAACTTGTGATCTACATGAGTGATAAACATGTCAGAATTTACTTATTCCAGTGGAAATGGATCCCCTTTCATATAACACTTCAGAGTTCTAAACACTTATTCCAGCACTTCTCTCTGATGCTTGAAATCTTTTGGAATATGCAATAGTCCTCGGAATATATTCTTGCAAACATGCTTAGTGGTGCAACTCTTTTTTCTTGGAGGTTGGAGTTAATTTGTAAAATAGCCTACAGTCATCCAAGCCACCTCTGGCTAATAATATAAAGGATCAAATCTGTAAAGTTTGGAAGTACAATCTGCTAAGAGAACTGTAAAATTGGTTTCTATTTTTTAAGATCTAGTTCATCAACTTATTTTTAAATTAAAATCTACTGAGTGCCAAGTACTATATGCCAAGCACCATGTCAGAAAGAACAGTGAAATACAAGTGATGGTTTGCATCATTGATGATTACTTCACACAGTAAATTCGCAGCATGTAGAGAAGTTATACACACATACATGTTGCCCATATGTATAGTCGTACTTACGTATGCTTGCTTGCATGTATGTATGTGTATGTATACAGTTGACCCTGGGGCAATGTGGGGATTAGGGGCACTGGCATCCACTGCCCCCCCACCACATGGTTGAAAATCCATGCATAACTTTTAAATCCTGCAAAGCTTAATTAATAGCCTGTTGTTAACTAGAAGCCTTACCAATTAAAGAGTTAATTAACACATAGTTTATATGTTATATGGATTATATATTATACTCTTATAATAAGTAAGCTAAAAAAAGAAAATTTTATTTAAAAAATCGTAAGAGAAAATATATTTTCAGTACTATACCGTATCTATATTAAAAAAAACCCCACATATAAGTGAACCTCACAGTTTCAAACCCATGTTGTTCAAGGGTCAACTGTCTAAAAGTACCATATGTTCTCATGCATATTTCATATTGATTTGTTAGGCATGCCCCATTAGTTAGACTATCAACTTTTCAAGGAAGTTTTGTTTCTCCTGACAGTGTCTGTTCTAGTATTTTACATATACTGAGAACTTGATTAGTGTTGACTGAATGATTATCTATAAGTCAGCACTTTTAAATAAAACTCAAAATTGCCATAAGCACAGGAGTTGTTTTATTACAATATTTCTTGCTGACAGTTGGCTTCTTATTATAATCTATGAGGGAAACATTTACAGTGAATTGTAATGCCTTCACAGAAATTATGACAAAACTCTGATAGATGGATCCCAGGCAACAACAAGGAAAAGAACTAGCATATGATACATTAAAAAAATGCATGAATCAAAGTACATGGGAATATTTGAAACAGTAAGTACTGACTGACTCTGACCCTACAGAGTTCACTTCCATATGGGCTTCTTCTCTTAAGGCGAGGGCAGGTTAAAACACACACACTTGGCACATGAGTCATCCCATACATCTATATTTTAAAGTTCTTATGTTTCTCTTTGGCAGTTAAACATGTTTTCTTAAAAAACACATTCTGCTTTTCTTAGCACTTTACTCTTAAAATAAAAACAAAAAGAACAAAATGGAAATCTAAAATGATACTCCAGAAACAATGAATGGTTAGGGTTAGATTATAATAAATTATATGCATCAGTTGTAAGCAACAAAAATAATACTGCGTTTTTGCTTTCTGATCTATTTCTACATTTACATTTCTAATATAATAACTTAGTTGGCATTTAACACTGAGATATGAACATGTGTCTCAGAAACAATTTCTATAATCATACATTAGCCTACTTTTAGTGACTTTGGGTGCCACTGCAGTTAGGGAATAAGCCTAAAGCCTTAATTATTCCATTGAATACATCCCTCTTTCCTCACATACATCTCCTGGGCCATGAAATAAAGAAGGAAAATTTTCAGATACTGACATAACTCCCCAAAACAAAGTATTTGTTTCCATTTTGACAAGTCTGATTAGAGCAGGAATACAACTGGGATAAAGTTGTTTTGTACCAAAATGTAGTAAAATAAAGTGTATTTATAAAAACCATTTGACCTCGATTTTTTAGAATAAATATTTGACGTTGAATTAAATGTCATCATGCCAGGGGTACATTATCAGAAGAAACCCAGATGGGTTGCAAAGGGGGATAAAGTCTTCAAGGGACCTAGGAAATTAAAAATGGTGTAGGAATAACTGAGGCTGTATATTCCAAGCATCTTGTGGGAGACAGGTGGATCAGTGAGTGTAAAATTCTATCCAGCTTAATATAGAGTATTATGTATCTGTCAGGACAGTCTAAGTTTGCTTCAGTAATAAATGATCCCCAATCTCAGTAACTTACGAAAACAAATCTTTGTCATTTGTGTTTCATGTACAGTGTGGTTCAGGTGTAACTCTGCTCCACATCATTTTCCTACTGGGTCCCAAAATGACAGAAATTCCCTACTCAGTTTTACGTTTCTTTGCAGAAGAGGGAAAAGAGAGCATAGTAAAGTGGGTTCTGACTGTTAAAAGCTTCTACCTATCAATTCTTTTACATTTGATTAGCTATGAAAATCAGATGGTCATGCCATAGTTGAAAAGGTGGGATGTACAGTCTTCTTTTATAGAAGGGTAATGCATATTGGTGAGCAATGATACTGTACCAGAGTACCAGATGGTGATGGAGACTGGCATACTGTATTTCAAAATGATACAAACATAAGTACTTAGGGAAGTGTGCAGGGGAATTGAGAATAAGAGAAGTTGACTGATGCTAGGGTAGGAGATAAATGGAAAGAAAAAAATAGTAATTTCAGGACAAATTGTGGCAGACTCTGAATGTCTAAAGGATTTGGATAGTAATGTTATTCTCTAGAAACAAGTTTGTTTTAGGTTAGGTATCCTCACAAGTAGAGCTTTGGGGGCTGAAATTTGTTTATCTGAGAGGTGATCCCAGGAAACAAAAGTGTGGGAGCAGGAAAGAAAGACAAGAAAGGAAGAGTAGCTAATAGCAGGTGCATTATTGAACTGGTTACTGCTGTGGGCAATCCCGATAGGGATAAATTGAGGAGCTGTGTCAATCTGGGTCCTCCCAGAAGGAGACTCCAAGACTACATTAAACATGAAATTACTTTATTATGGGAAAGGTCTGTGAGATAAAATGAGGGGGGCAAATCATCCCAGACTGCCACATAGTCCAAAGAAATTTCAAAAAGGCAGTGGGAAGTGCTAGAGTCAAGGTTGTATGTCAAAGGATTCTCATGGCGTCTAGGAGCAGATTTGTTAGTCCTTAGATGGGAGCAGCCAATGGAAAGCATGGCCTTAGTGTACACATGGAGATGGATTTCAGAGCCCTGCAGCATGGATTCTCAGTCAATGATGCCCCTTGTAGTTGAAAGTCCGCAAGGTACATTCCCAAGGACACCACAGGAACCATATAAAATTGGCTTTAGAATCATCTCTTTAAAAAGAGTAAGGCTGGAGCATTTATCTACTAGTTCACTTTCTCCATCATTTAAGGGTTGTTATAAGCAGTGTTAGTCCTCATTTTTCCATGTGCATGAAATAAGCAAGCTCCTTAAGTTTTGGAGAAAGTTCTAAGGACAAGCAGCAGAGCTATGTGGTAGGTGTTTAAGGTGGGTGCTGTCAGAATTCACAGGAGCCTTCTGGCACATCTGTGTTTGGAATCAAGAATGAACCTAGGGTTGTGATACAGAATCTCAAAAAGCATCTGTTGAAATGCTAATGGAGGGTATATAAGTAGATTGAAGATATAACCAAAAATATATTTTAGAATGATTTATTTACCTGGAGGACATAGGAAAAGAGACAGAGTGGGGACAAGAAGACCATAGTAACTGTCCTGGCATTAGGTCTAGAATTATTATTATTATTATTTTTAAAGATTTTATTTATTTATTTGACAAAGAGAGACACAGCGAGAGAGGGAACACAAGTAGGGGGAGTGGGAGAGGGAGAAGCAGGCTTCCCGCCGAGCAGGGAGCCCGATGCGGGGCTCGATCCCAGGACCCTGAGATCATGACCTGAGCCGAAGGCAGCCGCTTAACAACTGAGCCACCCAGGTGCCCCAGGTCTAGAATTTTTGTGTGACTCTGTCAGATATATCAGGCTTGAATCCTGACTTCTGGACAAGGTACTTAAATTTTCTGATAACCCAACTTCCTCATCTATAAACGGGAATACAATAATACTACCTGATAAATTTTCTTGCTGTGGGGAAGTTACTTAATTTTCTAACCCTTCATTTGTTTCTCTACCTAATAGCACTGCTATGCGGGTTAAATGAGATAATAGTGTGGCAGATTCTATTTGTTGCCCAACCAACGTCAATTCCCCAGTTTTGCCTTTCTAGCAGAATCATATTTGGGGGTGGGAGAAGGTGGCAATGTTCTTAGAATACTTCATCATTTTGCTTCTTTGCATGTAGGGGTGGCCATTTGACGCTGTATGGCCAAAGAACTGTGAGATACTACTGAATGTGACTTCTGGGAAAGCTATTGGTCTGCTGATACATGAAACAGGAAGACTCAGTTGGCATATACATTTCGCCTTCCCCTCTTCGCTTTCTTATGCCACGAAGGCCAAATGGTCCCTGGACCTTGAATAGTCTTTTTTTCTGTGTGAGTAGAAAAACCACATTTTAAGGATAGTGGTACAGAAAGAACCCAGATCTTTGATGACTTTCTTGGCTAACTAGGTTCACCTGGATTAGCACCTCCAAACTTTTTGTCATATGAAAAAAATAAGTCACTTTAAACCACTTTAAGTTGGGTTTGTTACACACAACTGAGCACAATCCTGACTAAAATCAATAAACAAGGTGCTTTACAGAGTGTTTTACATATATATTTATATATAAATATATATTTAATGTATATTTATTATCTATATTATATATGTATTTATATATATAAATCTTAGCTACTACCATTAGTGTATTAGTGTTATGGTTGCTTTTAGTAGTGAGAGATAATTATGGTTCTAACTCAGGGTTACAGAAGGATGGTGATTAAGAGACAAATAAAGTGATATATCAAAGTAGTATCCCAAACACTTGTCCACTGATGGTTGAAAGGAAGAAGCAGGAGCACAATGACTCAAAGACAAAAAATGGAGATCTTAGGACCCAACAACAATATTAACAAATAGCTAACAATTTTTAGTGCTCACTATATGCCAGACAAGTTTTAAGGACTTTGCTAGGCTTAACAATGGAACCACTAACAGACACAGGGCAGTTGGGGTAACGCAGTAATGAGGAAATGATCAGTTTCACTCTGGGATGTGGTGACTCTAACAGGGCAGCCTAATTTTCAGGGCAGAAGGAAAAGTGTCTGTTTCTAGGCAGAGTAATTGGGATTTGGGATATTCACACTGGGAATAATCCACTTATGGTGAGAATTGAAGAGAGTAGAAAAGAAGTGAGGGCCAGAGAAAATTCCAGAGAGACAGAAGAGAGTCCAGAAGAGAGTTTGTACAGCTGAAGTGTAAAAGTCAACTCTTTCCCCCAGGAGATGCTCTGAGTGTTCCTACTGCCACAGATGTAAGCTGCTGAAACCAGGACCCATGTCATCTTCCACAAAACACTATCATGAATGGTTAGGGAATGGTATATTCTACTGGAAATAAAAATGTTAGAAATCTTACCTTCTTTCAACTCTTATTAATTAATATGATCTAGTGAGCCTAACTATGTCCTTATTTAAATATTATAGAACTCAAAGTATGTCTGGATAGTTTTTCTGGGTGTTTATAATACATGACAAGTATCTATAAATGCCAAACTTTGAGAGACCATGGGGATTTACAGTGATTCCCAGGAACTAACATATATATGATCTATTTTTGTAATGATTTATTTCTTAGTCCAACATGGTGATTTGAGAAGGGATTCCAGTTAATGGAGGACATTCTGGTTAATTGGAATATTGTTAATTTGAGATTAGTTTTCTTTGGGTGTTTCCCCACAATGTTCACTCTAGTGTAATGATTGTGCTCACTTATGTCTATTATGTAAATAACTGCATCTATTAAGCTTTATAAAAATAAATTAAATTCATTTTACCATATTTCATTGTATTTAATGTACTGATATAATAAAAACATACAGTATCTGTGATGGTTTTTAAACCAAATTAAAATATTTTTTTCAAACAGTAGAACTAAACAAAATCCTGATGGAGGCAAGATAATACATCAGTGTTGAAAAGTAATTTTCCTAGCTACTCTAATAGGCATCATGCCCAGCAATGTGCTGGCTGCTAACTGCAGGTTGAGAAGGCTCATCAGCAAGTGTTATAATGGGTTGGAAGCAAAAGGGGAAGAAGAGATTCATTTTCACTCTTTCTGCCTCTGAATAAAATGATTCACACCCCTTACAGCTCCTGTGGGTTTCACTAGTGGCACCTTTTAAAAATAGAATTACCAAATCCCAGCACTGGGAGCAATTTCAGGGGGTTTCACAGCAAAAGTTCTCATACCTTATGGGGAATCTCTTTTATATCTCTTTATGCCTCTACGGCTTTGAAACCTCTGGAGGAGGTTAACTCACAATCTCCATATGTAGCCCATTACATTTTAATTTAATTGTTTGAAATTTCTTTCTTCAGGCTAAAATCTTCCTTTCTGTAAATTAATAGTATCAACAGAAGGAATAGCTACTGATGTTTGCATGTGTTGAACATTATATTTAGTTGCACCTAACAGAATCCACTCTTGCTACTTTCAGGAAAAAAAAAAGTTTTTGAAACAGAGAATTGGATACTGACAAAATTAGAAAGGCAAGTGGAATAGGCTGTAGGGAAGGTTTTCAGGAATTGCTCCTCAAACAAGGTGGAAGAACTGGTCTACCAAAGGTGCTACCACCTCCATTACAAACAGGAAGAGGGGAGAAGCAAAAGCCACAGTAATTCCAGGACGGTACCACTTCACATTTGACACATGGTGAAACAAAGAAAAACAAAGCAAAGCTAAACTAAGCTAAGAAAACCTTTCATCTATCTTGGATCGATCTAGCTCTAATCCCTTCCACTATTCTACATGTCACAGTCTCCAGATTTTTTCTGTGCCTTTGTTGCTATAATTGCTTTTAATTCCCCTCGTGAGGGTGCTCATGTGAGTCATGCTGTTTTACAATTGTGGTGGGTAGAACTGAATATAGGGACATCTGATCCAGCAAGTTGGAGAACTAATACTTTTTGTACACCATTCATAGATTCTTCAATTTTTTGCCAAATTTTGAATTTGTTAAGAACCCACCAGAATAAGCTGTGTAGGGAAACACAAGAGATTGGGACAGATGAAAATAAAGGTAATGCTTTGCTCTTTCTGCAATTTCTCTAATGATTTTGGTCCACTCTGATAGCATTAATTAGTTACATTTTATAACACCCTGTTTAGTAAGAGGTATTATACTAATTTTAATTATGAATAAATAAAGGATCAACAAGATTAAGTGGATTCTCAGAGATTGCATACTCAGTGACAAAACTGGGAATTAAACTGAGAACTTTCCTCATATCCATTCACTTCTGCCAGGGAAGGAAGAGAAGAGCCAGCCCATTTTCTCACATTAAAAAATCTGAAGCTCATCACACTTCTGTATGTATCAGTAGTGTACCTAATGGATTTGACAACCAGAACAGATAATTTTTTAATATCCCTTCTTCTCCCTATGAAAGGATAATAATCTTAAGTGAAACAAATAATAATAATGACCAGAAAAAATGACCAGTGAAATATTTTTGACTGAACTTGTACAACAATAATGGTTAAAAAAATATATATTATATGAACAACAAAAAAAGAAAAATTAGAAAAGAAAAAGAAGAAACATTAGTATATTTTTTTCAAAAGGGGAAAACTTATACTTTGTATTGGCTTGCACTTATAAATAGTATCACAATTTCAGTTTTTGAGACTCAATTTCTGTGAATTTGTCAATGACTTTATAAAAATTAATCTTTGCATATTTATGTTCCAGAAATGATATTGCCAGATTTGTCACTCTGTCTTCACTTATGGTTGATCAATGTACACTTTGTAATCAACTTTTATTTTGAAAAGCGTTTTTCACATAAAGCACAGATACACCAATTGATTTTCAACAAAAATAAAACTTCAAGTGTCCCATAGAATGAGAGAATAAAACCAATGCAGGTTCTGTTTCTTTTCTCTCTCTCTCATTCTCATATACAGCTTCACAGGGCTAGTTGACAAAGCAAACAAACAAACAAAACTGTGCCTAAAGCACGCTCAAGCCATTCCAAAGTAGTATTTTTGAAACAAGTGTATGTGCATGAGTCCACATGCATCTGGGAGTAATTATATAATTGGGGGGTTCCCCAGTTCTTTCAGTGTCCATTCTCCTCTTGTTCCTTATTGTGAATTTGTCCATCTGAAACACAGCATTTCCTAGTCTCCCTTCCCGCTGATACGTTCCTGCAACTAAGTTTTGTTCAATAAGATGTAAGCAAAAGTATATGCAGTGCAGTACTTCTAGGAAGATTCTTTAAAATGTAAATGAAGCACACTTAGTTTTTTCCTTCTTCCATCCTGGAGGTGATAGCCTAATGGATATGTACTGGCATGTCATTTTAGATTTAATTTGCATTTCCCCAATGACTAATGATGTAGCATCTTTTCATGCACTTATTGACTATTAATATCTCTCCCTTTTTCTCCATCTGTCCCTCTGCCTCTCTGTCTCTGTCTGTCCTTCGTGAAGTTCCTTTTAAAAATCTTTTGCCTTCTTAAAAAATGCCTCTGTTTGTCTTATTTTTTAGTTGCAAGTATTTTATATATTTTTGATATAATCCTCTAGCTGATACATGTGTTACGAATGTTTTCTTCCAATTTGTGCTTGTTCTTTTGTTTCCTAAATGCTGTGTTTTCAAGGGCAACATTTTAAACTTTGATGAAGTTTAATTTCTCATTTTTAATGTTTTCTGGATTTTTAAATGTGTTCTATATGCATGAAAACCGCAAACTCTAAAGTTGCAAATATTTTGTCCAATGTTTTATTACAGAGTTTTATAGTCTTAGGTTTTACCTAAAGGTCTATGATCCAGTTTGAGTTAATTTTTACATGATATGAGGCAAAGGTCTACATTCATTTTTAAAATATATGTATATTCAGTTGATCCAGCACAATTTGCTAGAAAGTCTTTTTCTATTGAGTTACTTTGTTACATTGGTTAAAAATCAATTGATACATATATATAGGTCTATTTCTGGACTTTCTATTATTTTCTGTTAATCTATTTCTATAGTCTCACTATTATTAAATTGTTTTGGTATCACATAAAGTCATCTGGCTTTGTTAATTTTTTATTTTCTATTTTTAAATAACTTTGATTATTGTAGGACCTGTGCATGTTTTGATGTCAGTTTCTCAATTTCTTTAAAAACAAAAGATTACTGAATTTTTGAGTGGGATTCCATTGAACCAACCCATGGAACAATTTTAGGAGAATACCTATATTAATATTAATTCTGCCAATCTGTGAAGTTAATAAAGATATTTAAAAATTTCTCTTATTAATGTTCTGTGTTTTTGGTAAAGCAATTTTGGATGGCCTTCTGTTAGATTTATTACTACATATTTTATGGTAATTGTATCATCTGGAAATAGGAAGAGTTTTTGCTGTTAAAATTGTCATTGTTTTCTTGCGACCCACTTTCATGATGGCTGCTTTCTGCTCCATGTTTAGCAAACATAAAACATTTTGTTTGTCCTGTGTCTTTTTGGGTCGACTTGCCACTCTTTATAATTCAGTTCACCCATTTATCTTGTGACTCTAGCTCTCTGGTAGTCTAAGAAAAGGTTATGATTTTATAAATTATCTGACTTTCTCATTATTAGAGTAGAATAACAGTCTCTGTGGTTTCTGTATCCAAAGCAAATAGACTGTTCATAAATTTTGCAATACTTTCATTATTTTCAGATTGACATGCATTCTAATTTTCATTGTGATGTTTTCATTGATTTATGAGATTTTTAGAAGCATGTCACTTTATTTATCATTAGATTAATTTATATTTATCTTTTTATCATTGATTTCAGTTGAATTCTATTGTGTTAGAGAACATGTGTTTTAAGTTAATTAAAATTTATTGGGGCTTTCTTTGTGGAATATTGCTTATCTGCACTTGGCTAGAATTTGCAACCTCAAGCTGTTGCCCACAGTCCTAAAATATAAATTAAAATAGTTTAGTTAGTAGTTTTGTGTACATATTCTATATCCTTATTAATATCTCAAATGTTTGTTACCAATTTGTCTAGTTCTCTGCTAGTTCTGTATAGTTTTGTTTCTTTTATTTGAGACTATACTGTTAAATAAACATTTAGGATTGTTGTAGCTTCCTGATAAATTCACCCCTTTGTAATATTGAAATATACTCTCTATCTCTGGCAATATTTCTTGTTTTGAAGTCTGTTTTGTTCCACATTAATATAGCTTTACAGTTAATTTCTTCTAATCAGTGTTTGCATGGCATATCTTTCTCACCTGCTTGCTTTCAAACTACCTGAAGGTACCAGTCATTGTTCTACTAGAGAAACAGAACCAGTAGGATAGAGAGATAGCAGTCATTAGAAATATCTAAATTTTATCAGTTGAGTACCAAATTTCTGGTATTTTGTTGGACTGAGGTCCTGTCCATGCCTTTATCCATCTACTGAAATATTTATTAAGGGCAAATACTATAGCTGGCACTCAGCTGCAATTTGGGAAGAATACAATAGAGTATTTCCTTGCATTTGGCATTAAACAAAGATCCGTTTACACATAGGCTCACACATCTTAAGTTCTACCCAAGGTTAGCCACTTTGCTGAGCTGAGGATGCCACTCTGTTTCCCACTTTTTCTGTAAACTCTTTCCTTTCTTGATGGGGAGCCTCAAGCTCATTGCTAGGAACAGACAAGTAGACCCAAAGTGGCCAGGTGTTATTATTCTCTCATTTTATTTCTTACAGGTTATGTCAACCAAGTGAGCTGAGAAAAAAAAAGAACTGTTAATTAAAGTAATACATGCATGCACATTTGCATGGAGCATACATAGTTAAATTAGTCAGGGTATAATTTATCCACAGGTACTGGTTCTGATCTGAAATTGAAGACTTATCATAGGTCTGAAATGAAGGGGAAAATAGTCCTTTTAAAAATGAGTATAGCATTACTTTGACTTCAAAATTTAAGAGTAAGATATGCAGTCATTAATTTTGGCTCTAATAAGTATTTAATAAGCAGACTATGGATCACTATATAGACTGAGAATATTTAATAACCACATTATACATAGTTATTACAGTATACAGTATGGAGTAGCGTTCCATTTTAATTTTGAGAATTAGCTTTCCTTGCACACTAATAAATTAATGAACTGGTTCTTTACTGATCTAACCATTTTTTCCTTTCTTTGAGTTTGGGAATTATAACAACTTACCTTTGATTATTCTTACATGATGGTACTTTCCCAACCCACCTTCACACTGTCGTATTTCTTTATTTGTAAGACTGTAGAAATCTTTAGGCTACTATTCCTTGAGTAATTCCTTATAATATTTTAATATTTTTAATGCTACATGTGTCTAGGGACTGCTGACCCTTGTGCACTACTCAGTTGCCCCTTTGATCTTGGGAGAGCTTAGAAGATTTTGAACTGCATTTCCATCTTGCACTAACTTTGTTGGTTGTGAATCTGAATTCTGTTGTCACATTTAGCTGAGGAAGGTCAATCTTTCAACACTTACCAGTGGCAAGCATTTTGGGCAGTCTTTTTCTGTTTTTAAGCTTAAGGTGGTGAGTGTGGGGACATTACATTCAAACTAAAGCAAACTTCTCTTAATTGTTATAATTTAATTTAAAAATTCTTTTTCCATACCTGCTCTGTAGATAAACATGGTCCCTGCTATTATAGAGCTTGTATTTTAGTAGAGTGAGGCAAAAATTAAAAAATAGCATTTTAGATAATCATAAAAGATCTAAAGACCAAAATAAAAGTGATTATATTAGCAAGCAGAACTAGCTACAAAATTTGAGAGCCCAGTGAAACATGAAAATGTGGGGCCCCTTAATAAAGAAAACATATTGAAAATTTCAAGATGACAATAACAGAACATGAAGCCAATCCTGAGAGAAAGGTTTGTGAGTCCAGGGGGATGCAGGGAAGGTGGGAGAGGGTGAGCAGCAGGGACTTTATAAAGGACTTTTCATCTCTTTAGGTAAAATTTCAGAGTTAACACGAGAAAAAGAAGCCATTTCTACATGCCAGGAGGAGTGAAGTCTAGGAGTGTAGCCCCTAACCTGCTTGAGGAACAGAATGGCCCATGGGCCTAAAGTATACAGGCCAAGTGAGAGAGTCACATAAGATGGAGCCTGAGAGAGTGGCAGGGGGTAACTCTTGTAGGGCCTTTTAGGTCATGGCAAAGAATTAGAAAATGTTCCGTAAGCCCTAATAAAAGCTCTAAGAATTGAAAATTGGTCCTATGTTCGTGAGCCTGAATAATATGCATTGATTCTGTCTTAAAATTTGCAATGTCCCTTCTTTACCTCTTCAACAGTCTCTGTTCTGCACTTCCTGGTAGTAGGGAAAAAAAAAAGACTGATTGTTTCTATTCTCCCCTCTTTCTCTCCCTCCCTTTCTTCCTTCTGAAGTCCTATTAGTAGAATATGCCAAAATCATAAGTAGTATAGGATATTTCATATATATGATACATATAACATATGTATATAATATGTATGCATTATAGATATGCATATATACATATGTATATACAAACACACTATTTATGTACATTCATATGATATATAAACATATTACATTTGGTATAATCTTGAAATTTAGTACAAATGGGGGAAAAGCAACTAGTAATTTTTCACTTGGAAAACTTGGTTTTTTCTCCATTAGCGATCTAAATAAAAACTTATTGATTTAAATTAAAAATAAACTTATTATTGCTTTTAGATTTTGTATACCTCCATAGGGCATCAATATAGATAAAATGAGTGCTAAATGAATCCTATCCTTTTAGTTAAAATGATTTAGAATTCATTTATTAATTCACAATTCCTTTATTTACTCATTCATTCAGTATCTATTTATTAACCACCCTTAGTGGACCAGATACTTGCCAGACTGTGGTTTCTGAAGACAAAACATTATCTAATATAATTGATAAGAAAACTCAAATAGCATTTTAAAATGAGAGATCATTGTTAACAAGACAAAAAAAATGAGCTTACACAATTATTAAAATCCAGATTGATTGCAGAATGGATCATTCTGATGTCCCATGATAATGTGGGTGATAAAGGATTTCTATTTTTGCCCTATAGGGCTTTAAATTTTCACATAATTAGAATATATCTCTAATATGTTTCTAATTCATTGTTTCTAGAGAGCATTTAAGAATGGGCAACATATCCAGATAGTTCATTGAAAATTACAATTTTAAATACATTAATGTTTTAAAAATTTTTTATCTAGGGCTAGAATGGAAGACAAAATGTCAACTGTACTTATGACCTTTTTGTTACAGATAAATGTGGTGAAGTCGGTAACTCACTTGTGTCCTTCCTATGGATTGTGGGCTTTTTCTTGCCAGTGGAGAATGAAAATCTGAAAGTGTTGTCACTAGTTGTTGTTTTTGCTTTATCTTTAGCTGACATGGTTATTGGCACTTCAAAAGAGTAGCACTATTTTCTCTCTTTTTGTGTGTTCCTCCCTGGCACTAGTCAGGAGATGGGAGCATTTTCTCATTGCTTGGTCCTGACTAATGAAGTATCATGGTGCCAGATTTTGAAGATCCAAACTCAATGATAACATTTGAAGACTTTTGGTGCTACTTCTTTTAAGACCCATCTATGAATAGCAATATTATTTGTGTAATACAGTCCCTTTTTATACTTACGCAACTGCCAAATTTTGGAATAAACTCGTTTTGTTACTTTACCCTACAAATGAAATCCAAATATATGTATATATTCAAATGTGGTCTATGCTATTATTACATTGGGTGTCCAGGGAAATTATAAGGCCAGAGCTCGTTTCTCATTTGTTTCCAAAAATATCAGAAATTTTGATGTAAGAGGGAAAAATACTAATAAAAGATTTATGGTATTTAATGTATTTTGACATGGTAGGTATTTAGAATATTAGAATAATTGGACATTTAATGTAAGTAATTCAGCATGAAGGGAAGTTTATTATCTCCCAAGCTATCCATCAATCAACTTCTGGTAATAACCCCATGCCCTTATTAGCACATGTAATAGTGCCTAGGCAAAACTAACAGTTTAGATAAAACACACACACACCTAGGGAAATTTGGAGATAAGTACTTACTTTCCTGCTAGTATATCATTAATATAAATCTTGCTTTCTGTATATGTAAATTTTATAGAAATTGGTGCATGGGGTAAAAAAAAAATATGATTGTTGCACTTGCTAGAAGGCTTCTGTGAGGTACTGCATCTTATGTACTCTTTGGGGAGGCAGAATGTGGTACAGCCCCACACAAAGTACTCAGAAATGCATAGTTCATACCCTAAGCTTCCTAACATCATGATCTTAGTAGATCACCCAACTTCTCTAAGGTTCAGTTTCTTCACCTACAAAGTAAAGATTAATATAAAAAATTGCTTTCTGTGATATGACTTATCAAAATGACAGGCCCAGTTCTGTGGTCTCCTCTTGTGAATATATGTTTTATTAGTCAAGAGGCTATATAATAACATATTTTTTATTATATGGTTAGATGGCCATATCTGGAAGAGCCCCACCACTGTTATTTCAGGACTTCCCATTTTGTCCAATTAATTTCCATCTTGCATCTTTGTTATATATTCTTAACCTGAAAAATGAAAATGATTTGATATTTACACGCAAATCTGAATAACTTTGAATATAGATCACACATCAATGCTGGAAGGGTAACCAGGTGTTATGTTGTCATTTTTAATGGAGATTTGCCAGGACTAATTTAAGAGCTAGATTATAAGCTACATATGGGTAGCAACCGTGTCTTACTGATTTCTCTATCCCCTGCACCAAGCATGAGGTTAGGCACGTAGAAGGTGCCCAGTATATGTTTGGCCTGAAGTAGGAGCCATAAACAGCTCTAAGGGTAAAATATAGCCATGATAAGTTTGTATAAAGTCGATGCCAATGGTAAGCATCTCTAAGAATGGAGATGCATCTTCTTACTCTCCATGATAGCTTCTGCAAGGCACTCCAATGGGGTAAGGGACCAAGAAGGGGAAGAGTTCATATAATAGTAAACATTATTGTCTGAGTAAATCGGAGATTTGGAAACAGTTTCACAGTTTCATTGACTAATAAAAGCATCTTTTAGTTGGAACCTACTTTTCCCTTTTCTATTTTAATACCCAATTTTCACATGAAGTGAGAAAGTCTATTTTAAAATCATTTCAAATTTTCCTAACACAGTCTGGAAGCTATTTTGGAGATGTGGCATTCCCAGAAGAATAAAGTAGATTGAGTAAATGCTAAATAAGTATATTTAAAAAATAGATTAAAGGTACTCAGGTGTCACCACCATTTTGAAATGATCATCACTTAGAATTATAATTTACTTGTTTTACAAGTCAGGTTAATAAATGCATAAAATATGAATCACTAATAAGACTTTTTTTTGGTGTCAGAGTTGATGGCACGTGGAAATGCAGTGTCTGCTAACTAGCATGTATTTTCTTAGGACTTTTAATGGCAAATACGTTGCAAGGATTTAGATGTCATTTATCAAGTTCAAAGAATTGGTTATTCTTCAGTGGTCTCCCAGGTCTGTTAAAGAATAAGGCCAGCTTCCTGGAAACACCGTATATAAGACCTAAAGCTAAGAAATGGATCCCAAGAGACTTGAGATTTTCTGAACTCTGTATGTTCTTTAGCAGTGGCTCTTCACTCTTGTTGCACATCAGAGTTACCTGGGAAGCTTCACAAAGGTGTTAACATCTGGGTGCATCTAGAACAATCAAATCAGAATCTTTCAGGGTAGAGACTGGGTATCAGTATTTTTAAAAGCTGCCCAGGGTAATGTGTAGCCAATGTTGAGAAACACTGATTTAGCTAGAACGGAGATGACAAGTTCATGGTACCTGGCTTATAATTTCTCCTATCGCCTGATAGAAGACATTGTCAGTATATCCAAATATATAGTCCTACAGAAACCAGGTTCAGACTCAGAAAATTTTTAATGGTTTTCTCCAGTTAACTTCTATGAACAAATCAGCATAGGCATTCCAGTTAAAAATCGGTTTGCTGTCTCTGAGAAATATTTGTGCTAATTATTGGGTCCACTGAAGATATTCAATAAATATTTGGGGATTGATCAGATTGACCTAAATATCCCACTAGCAGATACCCTTTTACCCAACTCCTTATTGACTTAGCTTGGGTTGGCATTTTTGAGCCCAAGAGAAGGCATGCCTCTTGCGCTTTCAAAAATTCATAGGCCCACTCCTAGAGTGATTTATGACTTCGAAGTTTATTTTAATCTTTTATCCAAACTGGAATTCTATGCTATATTTCTATTTGATATAGTGAAAAACTGTAAAATAATTAAATCTGCATTGTTATTAAATAGGTAACCTTTGTGAAAAGGCATAGTTCACCAAAATAAAAATAACTTGGATTAAGTTGAGGCATGTCTTCCACATTACATAACTAATTTCTACGTAAGGGTTACCGAGTTAACCAAGTGCATGTTGGTAGACATTCTCATTCCTGTTTCCAATGCCAAAGGATGAACATAGCTTTAAAAGCATGAACATTAAAGAAGCAATGTCCTTCAGGCTTCAGACACTGAAGAGTCATCTCCTTATGTTTAGAAACTTTTGCCCTCTACTTACACAAAATTATTACACTATTTTCTATTCTCAAAATAATAAATACAATTCCTAGTTACCTCTCCTATGGAATTGCATTTTGCATTTCCTTAATAATTTCTATCTCAGTTGTGCTACAGTCTCCTTAATTAATTAAAAATAGAGAGTTAGTTTGTAAATATCTCATTAACTCTTGAATAAGGAGTTCACAGTGCCCTCTTGATTGACAGCCTTTATCAGACAATGCTGTCCAAACTCTCTTACTTCTCCTTTTCTGTAAAGAGGGGCTTTGGGGAAACCCACAAGTCTTTGATATAGAAGCACTATTTAGCTCCAGCAAGGAATTTAATCTGCTTTATATGCACAATAGCATTCTTGAGATATTCTTTGGCGCAAATCCAGACTCTGGATTCACCTGTTTGAGATGTGGTGAATCTATATAACATTACATAATTCACTTTAAAATGACAGATCCATGGACCCAACTCTTGGTTTTGGCTCAGGTCATCATCTCAGAGTCCTGAGATCAAGCCCCGAGTCGGGCTCCACATTTTGTGAGGAGTCTTCTTGTCCTTCTCTTTTCCCTCTGCCCCTTCCTCAGATTGTGCACATGCTCTCTCTCTCTCTGTCTCAAATAAATAAATAAAATCTTTTTTTTAAAAAGGGACAGGTCCAAAGGAAGCAACTATACCACATGTTTAAATGTTCTATGAAGTTAGCAGCCATTGAGGGGGGGCTTCAGATTTATTGTAGCACTCCTGCAATCACAAAAAGGGAATGATTTTAGTGCAGATTATCCTTGGGCATTGTGTGGCATCTCTTACTTCCTATGCCACATCAGGCACCTCAGAGAAGGAAAGGAGTATGGCTCTCACTTTTCTGACAGGAGCTGTGTCATTCCAAGTCAGTCACCAGATAGTCTCCCTCAGAATGTCACCTACTGGATTCAGAGAATAGTGTTCTACCTTCTCCTACTTAGAAAGAAATAGCGAGGTAATTTGACACGGTAAAAAAAGTACTTGACACTGTTTGCCAGTAATGAGAATGTCATGGTGAAATCATCCTCTGCAGGTTGCCAAGAGAGATATTCAATGATCTCAAAAGTTTGTTAAAGATCTGAACGGCTCTACTTTTAGTTGTGCTTCAGTTACTTGCAATCTGGAAATTTGTGGCCAAATGTCATCTAAAAATTACTATTGTATAGGTCCTCCTCTTTCCTTGCTTGTTTCCACTAACCTGATGTTTCCAACTTTGGTCATGTACATACCAACACCATAATTATCATCATTTTTGCATACCACCTGTACTATTATAAAAACAGTATTTTTCTTTAAGCTGTTTCCATTTATTTTAGTTATATGGACTTATTTTAAAAGGAAGTAGCAGTAAATGTATGGAATGTTGTTATATATTTTTCTAATCTGTAATTAAAATGAATTATTAAATTAAAAAATGTTTCCCTATATTCCACATAAAATAATTGGTGATTCACTGAGGATACAAAATTAGCACTCTTTGAAAATTACTCAGATAAAGCAAATTGCTTTTTATTTCTCCTCTATTTCATTTTTTCTAATTGTTCTTATATATTTAAAAAAAATGACTTAGAGGAGGTCACTCTTCGTTTATCTAAGTAAAATAAAGCAGAATAGGGTAAGTACATGCCATGGCTATTTGATTAAACCAATGAGAAAACAAATGGATTGAACACACAATATGTATTCAGCACTACTGATCCTCTCTTAGTAGAACTCCTTGTCTAGATCCTCAGTGAAGACAATTTACACATTTGGATGAGAAACCTAAATGGTATTTTCATCAGTGCTATTGTGTTTCACATTTTTTCTGTCCTTTCTGACTGCAATATGTCCAGGTAGAAGGAAACCTGCACTTAACTTGTAAGAACAAATAAGTATCTGCATTCTTTCCTAGTACGTCTAAATTACCACTTCTTTACCTCTCATTGTTAATTGTGTAGAGGTGGATGTCATGCCCCACATAAGACTAAAGAGAGAATGTGGCATTTGATGCACTGACATCTTACACACAGACAAACATTCTAGTATTGATGAAATTCCTTGAATTAGGGCAGCAGCCTGATATACCCAATGGCATATCCTTAAATTGTTTGCTAAGTGATTACTTTTGAGGACAGTCTGTCTCGATGAAGGAAAAAGTCCCACATGGTCACTTTCTTCTTCTTCGACATTTATTTATTTATTTGTTTATTTATTTATTTGAGAGAAATAGAGAGGGGAGGAACAGAGGGAGAGGGACAAGCAGACTCCGCTCTGAGTCACTTTCTTATTCTTCGACATTTATTTATTTATTTATTTATTTACTTATAAGAGAGAAAGAGAGAGAGAGGGGAGGAGCAGAAGGAGAGGGACAAGCAGACTCCACCTGAGTGTAGAACCCAACATGGGGCTTGATCTCATGACCCTGAAATCATGACCTGAGCTGAAATCAAGAGTCAGATGCTCAACTGACTGAGCCACCCAGGCACCCCTGGTCACTTTCTTCTTGAAGGTTAGCACCCTCTAAATGATAACTGTCTTGATATTTCAGAGCATTTAGAAAATCTCTTTAATTCACTACCCCTTATTTGAATATTTGTGTGAGAAATGTAAATGACATCATTTACTTATTTATTGTGTTCTACATTAAGAAAATCTGATATATAAAATTTAGAACTTATAAATTCTTATATTATAATGATTGCATGGCCAAGAAACTTATTTCCTTAATATCCAATCTGTAAATCTGTTTATAGCAAGTCTGTCCTACACTTTGTTCATATGATTTGAGTAATAAAAAATTTATTATTGTATAACTTCTCAGGAAGACATAAATTGCATAATATATTGTGGTCAGATTATTTTTACTCTAGGATTGGCAGGGGAATGAATTAAACAAATGATTTACCAATGTTTTCTATAAATATTGGATGGCTTATAACTATTTTTATTTTGTCTTTTTTTGTTGTTGTGTTTTGTTTTATTTCAGTTTTTAAAATTTTTTTTCACTATTTTTATTTTGATTGAATTTTGATTGTCCAGTTTTCTTGCAGATACAGGTATTGGAAGTTGTCACTAACTTTCTGTGGTTTGAGTGTAGATATCCTAAACTTTGAGGAAACAGTGTGTTTCTTTTTGAAATAAGAATTTTGACTCTGATTTTTCCTCTTGGCTTCTTAGCTTTCTGACCAACAGATTTTAGAGAGTACATTTATAGTAAAGATGACATTATACATTACCTGACTTCAATATTTAGAGACTTTATTTTTATCTACATGTTCCTGGGGTTTTTTTATATTTCATTATTTAGTAATTTCTAATTTTCCTCTCTAATAGGACCTGATGATTGTTTTGATCTCTCACAGAAGGCAGAGACTCAAATGCACGTATAGATGTGGGTGAGAGAGAGCATGGAGGGTAAGATTTGGTCATCAGTAACTCAAATTTATTTCCTGGTCATATGCTATAGAGTTCAAAGAATTTGCTGAGGCCATGTAGGAAAATTTGCTCCTCCTGCTTAAGACAAGCTGGGCACAAGTGCCTGTCCCATGCAATATATCTGATCATTTGGGAATTTTTCTGTGTCCACTACTGGGCTGAGCAACTTGAAGAGATTGATCAAGACTATGATGAAATTACAAGTTGTTCTGGCCACTTACCCCGCTACCACTTTGTTTTGTTCTTTTTAAGGATCAGCAGCCAGGAAGCACTTAGAGAAAATACAAGGTATGGGTCTCTATTCCTATATTGGCCACACATGTAAAATTAGTCTGCTGTAACTTGGTTATGTCTCTCCATGAAAACAAGATGTTATTCCTACAATGGTTCCAAAAATCCTCTATTGGAATGCTCAGGATAGAATATGATTTGACATTAGTCAATTAAACAAATGATTTACAATTCAACCACATGGCAAAGATATATATATACATGCAAGATTATGGAGCATTTTTAACTTAGGATCAGTGAGAAAGTATTGACAGATTTCTAAATATAGCCCTTAGATATCTTGTGAACTATTGGTCTCAAACTTCTTATGCATTCATATCATTAGTTCTGAATTCCCAGAACTATGTTGTCATCAGTGAAATGCTGCTCTTTGACATGGAACCTGGCTTATGACCACTAGAGAAATTGAAAGCATCTTATTACCATGATCATTTCCCACCATCTTATTGGAATTAAGTAGTTTTCCTCAGATAGTTTATCTACTCTCATCACAGGTTGATGAGGTGAAACTGTCTTCACCAAGATTATTACATCAATATTTTGTTTTACCTATGGCCTTTTCTTTATTGGTTGATAAATTTCATATTCATAGTTGTCTCTCTTAAATGTATATTTTTCTTGTACTATTGTCATAGTTAAAAAAGAAATTTAACAGAGGAGAGATTCTCTCTGTATGTTTTTCTCTCCTAAATATCATAAAAGAGGAGCTGCCGATTACCACAGATTGAGGGTTCTAGGGATTCTAGGGTTCCCATCTCTAGCACCAAAATAGAACTACCTAGAAAGCTTTTATAAGATTCTGATGTCTGGGCCTCACTTCTGAGATTCTGATTAAATGGCAATCTTTCAAACATTCCCAGGTAATTCAAACAGCATCAAAGTGCAGAGCCACTGGCCTTGATTAATTTTGTTAAAAGTGTAACCAAATCAGATTTAGGAGCAAGACGGTGGAGGAGTAGGAGACCTGGATTTCATCTGGTCCTAGGAATTCAGCTGGATAGGGATCAAACCAGTTTGAACACCTATGAACTCAACAGGAGATCGAAGAAAAGAATAGCAACCACTCTCTGAACAGAAAAGCAACCACTTTCTAGAAGGTAGGACATGCAGAGAAGTGAATCCGAGGCGATATTTGGGAAGATAGACGGCAGGGGAGGGGGCCTCTGTCGCTGCTTCTGGCAAGTGATAGAGCCACAGAGCACAAAATTGGAACTTTTAGAAGTTTGCTCTGCTGAGGGACATAACTCCAGTGGCTAAGCAAGGGGTGGAACCCTCTCTGGGACACTCTGGTCTCGGGACCCTCGGGGTCACAGGAAGACCGGGGGTGCCTGAGTGTGGCAGAGCTCCCAGGTATCGGAGCAGGGAAAGCTGGCTGCAGAGACAGAGCCGAGGAGTGGGCTCTCAGCTCGGGGTTGCCATAAACTGTGATCCATGGCACAGTCGGGCCACTGCTCCCCCAGCAGGGACCCAACAAGCGGCAGATCCAGGGAGACTCCCCTTCCTCCCCCTGGAAGAGCGGTGTGGGGGCGCACCACATGAATCTGCTGGGTTTGGAGACTCCACACGGGGTCATGACATAGAGACAGAAATGCTTGGTCACAGGCCAGGGGAGCACAGAGTGAGGCCGGAGACCCAGGAGATGGGAGTGATTGACTGCTTTTCTCTGGGGGCTCACTGAGGAGTGGGCCCCAAGGTCTCGGCTCCTCTGGGGTCAAGATTGGGAGGCCGCCATTTCACTCTTGTCTTCCAAAACTGTACGGAAAGCTTGCAGGGAACAAAAGCTCCCGAGAGCAAACCCGAGCACATTACTTAGCCCGGACTGGGCAAGGGCGAGGCAATTCCGCCTCCAGCAGAGACATTTGGGAACCACGGCAACAGGCCCCTCCCCCAGAAGGTCAGCAAGAACAGCCAGCCAAGACCAAGTTTACCAGTCAATGAGAACGGAAGAACTCCAGTGCTAGGGGAATACTGCACATAGAATTCATGGCTTTTTTACCATGATTCTTTAGTCTTTCAAATTTAATTTTTTTAACTGATTTTTTTTTTGACTTTTTCTTTTTCCCTTTTTCAACCATCTTATCAATCCCTTTTTTTAAAAATCTTTTTTTATTTTTCATCTTTAGAGTCATATTCTATTCCTTCATAGTAGTTACCCTTATTTTTGGTATATATATATATGTTGTTCTCTCTTTAAAATTTTGAGATAGTTTCTTCTAACAGATCAAAATATACCCTAAATCTCTAGTGTATGGCATTGTTCTCGTCTCCTGCCTGATCACATTCTCTCCCCGTTTCTTTTTTTTAAATCCTCTTCTTTCTTTTTTCAAACAACTTCTTATCTTATCAATTCCTTTTATAAAATCTTTTATAGTTTTCACCTTTACAGTAATATTCCATCCCTTCATCGTATTAACCCTTATTTTTGTACATATATAAGTTTTTCTTTCTTTAAAATTTTGGGAGGCACTTTCTTCTAACAGACCAAAATACGCCCAAAATCTAGTGTGTGGCACTGATCTATGCACCGTCCTGATTATATTTTACCATATTCTGTTTTGTTTTTATTTGTTTTTATCTTTATCTTTTTCTTTTTCTTTCTTTCCCTTTCTTTTCCCCTGGTTTCAAGTCTTTTCTGATTTGTTTAGTGTATATATCTGGGGACGTTGTTACCCTGTTAGCATTTTGTTCTCTCATTCATCTATTCTCCTCTGGACAAAATGACAAGATGGAAAAAATCACCTCAACAAAAAGAATAAGAGGCAGTACCGACTGCCAGGGACCTAATCAATATGGACATTAGTAAGATGTCCGAACTAGAGTTCAGAATGATGATTTTAAAAATCTAGCTGGGCTTGAAAAAAGCATGGAAGTTATTAGAGAAACCCTTTCTGGAGAAGTAAAAGAACTAAAATCTAACCAGGCCAAATCAAAAAGGCTATTAATGAGGTGCAATAAAAAATGGGGGTGCTAACTGCTAGGACAAATGAGGCAGAAGAGAGAATCAGGGATATAGAAGACCAAATGATGGAAAATAAAGAAGCTGAGAAAAAGAGAGATAAAAAACTTCTGGATCATGAGGGCAGAATTCGAGAGATAAGCGATACCATAAGATGAAACAACCTTAGAATAACTGGGATCCCAGAAAAGAAGAAAGAGAGAGAGGGGCAGAAGGTATATTGGAGCAAATTGTAGCAGAGAACTTCCCTAATTTGGGGAAGGAAACAGGCATCAAAATCCAGGAAGCACAGAGAACCCCTCTCAAAATCAATAAAAATAGATCAACACCCTGACATCTAATAGTAAAACTTACAAGTCTCAGAGACAAAGAGAAAATCCTGAAAGCAGCTCGGGAGAAGAGATCTGTAACCTACAATGGTAGAAACATTAGATTGGCAACAGACCTATCCACAGAGACCTGGCAGGCCAGAAAGGACTGGCAGGATATATTCAGAGCCCTAAATGAGAAAAATATGCAGCCAAGAATACTCTATCCAGCTAGGCTGTCATTGAAAATTGAAGGAGATATAAAAAGCTTCTAGGACAAACAAAAACTAAAGGAATTTGCAAACACAAAACCAGCCCTACAAGAAATATTGAAAGGGGTCCTCTAAGCAAAGAGACAGCCTAAAAGCAACATAGACTGTGTTCTTTTCTCTTCATAAAAGAACACAGACAATATACAGTAACAGTCACCTTACAGGCAATACAATGGCACTAAATTTCTATCTTTCAGTAGTTACCCTGAATGTAAATGGGCTAAATGCCCCAATCAAAAGACACAGGCTATCAGACTGGATGAAAAAACAAGACCCATCGATATGCTGTCTGCAAGAGACTCACTTGAGACCCAAAGACACCCCCAGATTGAAAGTGAGGGGGTGGAAAACCATTTATCATGCTAATGGACACCAAAAGAAAGCTGGGGTGGCAATCCTTATATCAGACACATTAGATTTTAAACCAGAGACTGTAATAAGAGATGAGGAAGGACACTATATCCTACTTAAAGGGTCTATCCAACAAGAAGACCTAACAATTGTAAATATCTATGCCCCTAACATGGGAGCAGCCAATTATATAAGCCAATTAATAACAAAAACAAAGAAACATATTGACAGAAATACAATAATAGTGGGGGACTTTAACACTCCCCTCACTGAAATGGACAGATCATCTAAGCAAAAGATCAACAAGGAAATAAAAACTTTAAATGACACACTGGACCAAATGGACTTCACAGACATATTCAGAACATTCCATCCCAAGCAACAGAATACACGTTCTTCTCTAGTGCCCATGGAACATTCTCTAGCATAGATCACATCCTAGGTCATAAATCAGGTCTCAACTGGTAGCAAAAGATTGGGATCATTCCCTGCATGTTTTCAGACCACAGTGCTTTGAAACTAGAACTCAATCACAAGAGGAAAGTTGGAAAGAACTAAAAAAATGGAGGCTAAAGAGCATCCTACTAAAGAATGAATAGGTCAACCAGGAAATTAAAGAAGAATTAAAAAAATTCATGGAAACCAATGAAAATGAAAACACAACTATTCAAAATCTTTGGGATGCAGCAAAGGCAGTCCTAAGAGGAAAGTATATAGCAATACAAGCCTTTCTCAAGAAACAAGAAAGGTCTCAAATACACAACCTAACCCTACACCTAAAGGAGCTGGAGAAAGAACAGCAAATAAAGTCTAAACCCAGTAGGAGAAGAGAAATAATAAAGATCAGAGCAGAAATCAATGAAATAAAAACCAAAAGAACCGTAGAACAGATCAACAAAAGTAGGAGCTTGTTCTTTAAAAGAATTAACAAGATTGATAAGCCCCTGGCCAGACTTATCAAAAAGAAAAGAGAAATGACCCAAATCAACAAAATCATGAATGAAAGAGGAGAGATCACAACCAACACCAAAGAAATACAAACAATTATAAGAACATATTATGAGCAACTCTATCAGCAAATTCGATAATCTGGAAGAAATGGATGCATACCTAGAAACATATCAACTACCAAAACTGAACCAGGAAGAAATAGAAAACCTGAACAGACCTATACCACTAAGGAAATTGAAGCAGTCATCAAGAATCTCCCAACAAACAAAAACCAGGGCCAGATGGCTTCCCAGGGGAATTCTACCAAACATTTAAAGAAGAATTAATATCTATTCTTCTGAAACTGTTCCAAAAAATAGAAATGGAAGGAAAACTTCCAAACTCGTTTTATGAGGCCACCATTACCTTGATCCCCAAACCAGACAAAGACCCCATCAAAAAGGAGAATTACAGACCAATATCCTTGATGAACATGGATCCAAAAATTCTCATCAAAATACTAGCCAATAGGATCCAACAGTACATTGAAAGGATTATTCACCACGCCCATTGGGATTTATCCCTGGGCTGCAAGGTTGTTTCAACATCTGCAAATCAATCAATGTGATACAATACATTAATAAAAGAAAGAACAGGAACCATATGATCCTCTCAATAGATGCAGAAAAAACATTTGAATAAGTACAGCATCCTTTCTTGATCCAAACTCTTCAGAGTATAGGCATAGAGGGTACATACCTCAATATCATAAAAGCCATCTATGAAAAACTCACAGTGAATATCATTCTCAATGGGAAAAACTGAGAGCTTCCCCCCTAAGGTCAGGAACGTGGCAGGGATGTCCACTATCACCACTGCTATTCAACATAGTATTAGAAGTCCTAGCCACAGCAATCAGACAACAAAAAGAAATCAAAGGCATCCAAATCGGCAAAGAAGTCAAACTCTCACTCTTTGCAGATGATAGGATACTTTATGTGGAAAACCCAAAAGACTCCACCCCAAAACTGCTAGAACTCATACAGAAATTCAGTAAAGTGGCAGGATATAAAATCAATGCACAGAAATCAGTGGCATTCCTATACACCAACAACAAGACAGAATAAAGAGACATTAAGGAGTCGATCCCATTTACCATTGCACCCAAAACCATAAGATACCTAGGCATAAATCTAACGAAAGAGACAAAGGATCTGTACTCAGAAAACTATAAAATACTCATGAAAGAAATTGAGGAAGACACAAAGAAATGGAAAAATGTTCCATGCTCATGGATTGGAAGAACAAATATTGTGAAGATGTCAATGCTACCTAGAGCAATCTACACATTCAATGCAATCCCCATCAAAATACCATCCACTTTTTTCAAAGAAATGGAACAAATAATCCTAAAATTTGTATGGAACCAGAAAAGACCCCGCATAGCCAGAGGAATGGTGAAAAAGAAAAGCAAAGCTGGTGGCATCACAATTCCAGACTTCCAGCTCTATTACAAAGCTGTCATCATCAAGAAAGCATGGTACTGGCACAAGAACAGACACATAGATCAATGGAACAGAATAGAGAGCCCAGAAATGGACCCTCAACTCTATGGTCAACTCATCTTTGACAAAGCAGGAAAGAATGTCCAATGGAACAAAGATAGTCTCTTCAACAAATGGTGTTGGGAAAATTGGATAGCCACATGCAGAAGAATGAACCTGGACCATTTCCTTACACCACACACAAAAATAGACTCCAAATGGTTGAAAGACCTCAATGTGAGACAGGAGTCCATCAAAATCCTGAAGGAGAACACAGGCAGCAACCTCTTTAACCTCAGCCGAAGCAACTTCTTCCTAGAAACATCGCCAAAGGCAAGGGAAGCAAGGGCAAAAATGAACTATTGGGACTTCATCAAGATAAAAAGCTTTGCACAGCAAAAGAAACAATCAACAAACCAAAAGACAACCGACAGAATGGGAGAAGATATTTGCAAAGGACATATCAGATAAAGGGCTAGTATCCAAAATCTATAAAGAACTTATCAAACTCAACACCCAAAGAATAAATGATCCAATCAAGAAATGGGCAGAAGACATTTTTCCAAAGAAGACATCCAAATGGCCAACAGACACATGAAAAAGTGCTCACTATCGCTCAGCATCAGGAAAATCCAAATCAAAACCTCAATGAGATACCACCTCACACCAGTCAGAATGGCTAAAATTAACAAGTCAGGAAACGACAGATGTTGGTGGGGATGCAGAGAAAGGGGAACCCTCCTACACTGTTGGTGGGAATGCAAGCTGGTGCAGCCACTCTGGAAAACAGTATGGAGGTTCCTCAAAAAGTTGAAAATAGAGCCACCATATGATCCAGCAATTGCACTACTGGGTATTTACCCCAAAGATACAAATGTAGGTATCCGAAGGGGTACGTGCACCCTGATGTTTATAGCAGCAATGTCCACAATAGCCAAACTGTGGAAAGAGCCAAGATGTCCATCGACAGAAGAATGGATAAAGAAGATGTGGTATATATATATTTACAATGGAATATTATGCAGCCATCAAAAGGAATGAGATTTTGCCATTTGCAGTGACGTGGATGGAACTGGAGGGTGTTATTCTGAGCGAAATAAGTCAATCAGAGAAAGACATGTATCATATGATCTCACTGATATGAGGAATTCTTAATCTCAGGAAACAAACTGAGGGTTGCTGGAGTGGTGTGGGGTGGGAAGGATGGGGTGGCTGTGTGATAGACACTGGGGAGGTTATGTGGTATGGTGAGTGCTGTGAAGTGTGCAAGACTGTTGAATCACAGATCTGTACCTCTGAAACATAATATATTATATGTTTAAAAAAAAGAAGAAGAAGAGAGCAGGAGAGGAAGAATGAATGGGGGGATTTCGGAGGGGGAGATGAACCATGAGAGACGATGGATTCTAAAAAACAAACTAAGGGTTCTAGAGGGGAGGGGGTGGGAGGATGTGTTAGCCTGGTGATGGGTATTAAAGAGGGCACGTACTTCATGGAGCACTGGGTGTTATACACAAACAATGAGTCATGGAACACTACATCAAAAACTAATGATGTAATGTATGGTGACTAACATAACATAATAATAATAATAAAAAAAAATGATTTGACCTATTTACAAAAAAAAAAAGAAAATTGTAACCAAATCACTCAATACTGTCTTTTGTACTTTGACATGTACAAACTGCAATGAAATATTTGTCAGCACATGTGTTACTCATTTTTTTGAGCAATTCATAACCTGATTGTTGAAATTTCTGTCAGAACGAAACTCTCCATGTGTAAAGAAGGTGCTTAGGAACAGAAATGTCAACAACTGAGGGTGTCAAAAGTGCAGCTTTTGTTCTTAGCTGGGACAGAGGAAATTAAGGCACATGGTTCTCCAAGTCAGTGCTTGAAGAGCTTGAGTGTGCAGGAGGAGCCACCCACCTTTGTTCCCACCTGTCTAAATGCCCCAAAATATTTACTCCCTAGAAATTTCAACCTGGAATCTGCCACTTATCTTTATCCAGGATTTTACTTCTTCATCAACCAAAGATTAAATGCCTTCAGAGAATGGAGGAAGGGGCATCAGCAATGATCTCTAGGCCATGATCACCACATTCTAGCTTGAGGGCCCCGAACAAGTTACTTAAGTTCTCTGAGCCTTAGTTTCCTAATATGCAAGAATGACAGTACTTACTCCAGAAGGTCGTCATAGGATTAAATGTGATTGGCATGCATGCAAGTGCTTAAAGCAGTCCCAGGCAAAAATCTCTGTTATTTTTTAAGTAACAAATGATGGGTAGCTACAAAAAGAAATGACTATGATAATCTACTGTAGGATAAATCAGTCTAATTTCACAGATGAAGTGAGACTGAGCTGGGCTTTGGAGGACATAGACAGAGAATGTGGCTGATGAAGACATAGGCTGAAGGAATTGCATATGCAAAGGCATGTGATTTAGAGCATAGAACAGAGCATGATAGGTGACTGACATATTGAGTGCTTATTGGTGAAGCACTTACTAGTGATAATAACAGCTGTTGGGTTAAATGCTTATTCTATGCTGAGCACTTGAGTGTCATTTCAGTTATCCTTAATGTTCCCATTTTAGAGATGAGTAATATCAAATGTTGAGACATCAAGTAACAGCTGGTAAGGAAAGAGTTGTGATTTGCACTGAGATCTAATGTGTAAGAAAGCCTGAATTCTAATACTATTCTGCTATGATGCATCTACTTTAGCTCTCACAGGGCCCTGAGCAACTGAGGACAAAGGGAGGCATCCAACACTGGGGGTCTAGGTATAGAAAAGGAGTTCTGAAGGTATCAGAATACATTAATCTTTCTTTTTTTTTCAGATCTGACCTAATAGGATTTCCCTTGCCTAGAATCCAGATATAGAATCCTAGTCCTTGGGCGCCTGGGTGGCTCAGTTGGTTAAGCGACTGCCTTCGGCTCAGGTCATGATCCTGGAGTCCCGGGATCGAGTCCCGCATCGGGCTCCCTGCTCGGCAGGGAGTCTGCTTCTCCCTCTGACCCTCCTCCCTCTCATGCTCTCTGTACCTCATTCTCTCTGTCTCAAATAAATAAATAAAATCTTTAAAAAAAAAAAAAAAAAAAAAGAATCCTAGTCCTTGATCTGTGTAGGATGTTACTGGTAACAAAACACATGCACATGAAAGATTCATTTCATTCCAATCATGCTGATGTTTTGAATCTAGTTCTTGGAGTTAATAATGCACATGCATAGCCAGTGGTGTCTAGAGAAACAGAACCAATAGAAGGTAGGTAGGTAGATAGATAGATAGATAGATAGATAGATAGATAGATAGATAGATAGATGATAGATGATAGATAGATAGATAGATAGATAGACAGATTTTATATACATATATATATCCTATTGGTCATGTTAGTGTATGTGGGTGATGTGGGTGTTGGTGGGGAGAGAAAGAAGGAGAGAGAAAGAAAGATTGAGTGATGATATCACTTTAAGGAATTAGCTCATATAACTGTGGAGGTTTACAAATTTGAAATCTGTAGTGTAGACCAGCAGGCCTCAAATTCAGGTTAAGAGTTGGTGTTGTAATCTTGAGCCCCAATTCTGCAAGGCAGCAGGCTGAAAACTCAGGCAGTGTTTCTGTTTTAGTCATGATAAGAATTCCTTCTTCTTCTTCAGGAAACCTCTCAGTCTTTGCTCTTAAGGCCTTCAACTGATTGGATGAAGCCCACCCACACTATGGAAGGTAATCTACTTTACTCAAAGTCTACTGATTTAATTTTTCCAAAGGAGACATACAGATGGCCAAAAGACACATGAAAAGATGCTCAACATCACTAATTATCAGGGAAATTCCAATCAAAACTACCATGAGATATGACTTCACACTGGCTAGTATCAAAAAGACAAGAAAAATCAAGTGTTAGCAAGGATGTGCAGAAAAGGGAACCCCCTGCACTGTTGGTACAGCCACTATAGAAAATAGTTTGGAGGTTTCTTAAAACATTAAAAACAGAAATACCATACAACCTAGTAATACCACTTCTGGGTATTTATCCAAAGAAAACAAAATATTAATTCAAAAAGATACGCACCCTTATGTTTAATGGAATATTGACAACACACAAGATACGGAAGATACATATGTATGTATGTTTATATGTATGTGTAATATTCTCAGTCATAAAAAAGAATGAAACAGGGTGCCTGAGTATCTCAGTCAGTTAAGCATCCAACTCTTGGTTTTGACTCAGGTCATGATCTCAGGGTCATGAGATTGAGCCCTGCATTAGGCTCTGCACTAAGTGCAGAGCCTGCTTAAGATTCTCTCTCCCTCTCCTACTGCCCTGCCCCGCAACTTGCACATGCACACATGTTCTCTCTAAAAAAATGAAATTTTGCCATATGCAACATCATGGATGGACTTAGAGAGTATTATCCTAGGTGAAGTAAGTCAGACAAAGACAAATACAATATGATTTCACTTATATTTGGAATGTAAAAAACAAAACAAGCAAACAAACAAATAAAAAAACAGAAATAGACTAAAAAATACAGAGAACAATCTAGTGGTTGACAAAGGGTGGAGGAGAGGGGAAATGAGAGAAATAGGTAAAGGAGATAAAGAAATACAAACTTCCAGTTATAAAATAAGTCTCCATGGAGATGGAAAGTAAAGAATAGGGAATTTAGCTAATAATATTGTAATAACTTTATATGGTGACAGATGGTAACTACACTTATCACGGTAAGCATTTCATAATGTATATAATTGTTGAATCACTGTGTTGTACACCTAAAATTAATAAAACATTGTATGTCAACTGTACCTCAGTAAAACACTAAAAATTTAAAAAGTTAATCACGTGTAAAGAAAAAAAAAAAAAAAAACCTCTTCAAGAAAGTGAGAAGACAAGCAACAGACTTGGAGAAAATATTTGCCAAAGACCTATCTGATTGCAGATTGTTATACAAAATACACTCTTAAAACTTAGTATGAAGAAAATGAACAAGTTGATTTAAAAATGGGCAGAAGAGGGGAGCCTGGTTGGCTCAGTTGGTTAAGCATCTGACTCAATCTCACCTCAGGTCCTGATCTCAGGGTGGTGAGTTAAAGCCCTGCATTGGGCTCCACACCTAGAGTGAAGCCTACTTAAAAAAAATATGGGCAGCAGATCTGAACAGACACCTCACCAAAGAAGACATACAGATGACAAATAAGCATATGAAAAGATGCTCCGCATAATACATCATTAGGGAATTACAATTTAAAACAACAGTGAGATACCACTATGTACCTATTAGAATGTCCAAAATTCAGAACACAGATAACACCAAATGCTGACAGGGATGTGGAGCAACAGAAACTCTCATTCATTGTTGGTGAGAATGAAAAATAATATATCCATTTTGGAAAACTGTTTGACAGTTTCTTACAAAACTAAACATACTCTTAACATACAATCGAGCAATCATGCTCCTTGATATTTACATAAATGAGTTGAAAATTTTTGTCTATACAAAAACCTGCACATGGATGTTTACAGCAACTTTATTCATACTTCCCCAAACCTGGAAACAATCAAGATGTTCTTTAGTAGGTAAGTGGATAAACTGTAGTACATATAGACTGGAATATTATTCAGTGCTAAAAAGAAATGAACAATTAAGCCATGAAAAGACATGAAGGAACTTTAAATGTGCATTACTAAGTGAAAGAAACCAATCTGAAACTGCTACATACTGGGTGATTCCACCTTTATGACATCATGGTAAAGGCAAAACTATGGAGACAGTAAAGAGATCAGTGGTTGCTAGGGCTTAGGGGAAGGAAGGGATGAATTCAAAATACCATTTAGGATTTTTAGGGTAGTGAAACTATTCTGTATGATACTGTAATGGTAGATACATGTCATACATTTGTCAAAATCCATAGACTGTATAATACCAAGAATGAACACTAATATAAACTATGGTCTTAGGTTAGTAATAATGTATGTATATATGTTAATAGATTTTCATGAATATGCCACTCTTGTGTGGGATATTGATAGTGGGAGAGGCTGTGTGAGTGGGGTGTAGGGAGCATATGGGAAATCTCTGTACTGTACATTCAATTTTGCTGCTCTAAACAATTAAGTCTTAAAAAATGATACAAGTTGAGTTCACTAAACACATAACAACGACAACAACAGACATAGGTTCACAGGGACATCTAGACTAGTGTTTGACCAAACCATTGGGTCCCACGGCCTCACCAAGTTGACACATAAGATTAACCATCACAGCACAGATATGTGATTGCCTGTATGTCAGAAGTTGCAATGCGTGGTGGCAGAGCTTGCCTGAACCACATTGGTAGTATGTGGGAGACTGAGAAATGGACTGAGATGGCAGAAGAGGCAAGGGAAGGGCACAAGTTAACTCTAACATCCTGGGACATAAGACAGCCATCTACTTTGGAATCTGGTTCTTCCTCAAGAACTGAAAGCTTGACATTGTCTAAGCAACTGATTCTAACAGTTTAATAAGCATTTATCGAGTATGGTGTTTTGAATGCAGACGGATTCTTGCTCACATGGAGCAGTCTAGTGAGAGACAAAGATAATTAACACAGAAACAAATGCATGAACAAAAAGATCAGTTATATACTGTGAAGGAATAAATGGGAGTGGGGGAAGATTATGACAGAGCACCCTGAATTGCTGCAGAGATGGGATCAGGAAGACCTCTCTGAAAAGGAAACATTTATGGGAGTCCTGAAGATTGAGAAGGTCACCCACTGTGTGAAGAGACAAGAGAAAGAATTTCAAGGGAGGTAGGAAGTAAAAAAGGAATAAGGAAAGAAAGAAAACAAGAATCAAACCATAGAAGGACCTTAGAGGTCATGCTAAGGAGTTTAGGCTTTAAACAGAATTGTAGAAAATGAATTCTGGCAAGAGTGGAAACACTGAGAAAGAATAGAGTCAGTGGGTAGGAAGTAGATATGGATGTCCAGGGGAGTAAAGGGTGTGTGATATATTTTGGAAGATTTATTTGATGAATTGAATATGTGGCATGACAAGAAGGGAGAAGCAAAGACTCATTTTTTTATTGTTTCTCCTAATTTCTGTCACTATGGGAATTTTGGAGGAAGAGAGATGGATCCAAAGTCTTGGTACAAGAATTAGTTCTGCACTGCCTCAACTACAGACAGCTATAGGACTGTGCTTCGTTGTTAGAGTTGACAACCATCCCATGAGTACAGTGACTTAGATACAGTTGTATCATTTAACAGATGCTTCCTTGAAGGATTGAGTTCATTTGGTGATAAAGATAAACCATAATCAAAAAGATCTTAATCATTGGGTCCACAAGCTCATTGGTAAACATGAGGCTTTAGAGTATTAGCTGGTGACAACATCAGCACAGGCTGATCTGTCTCACATCTTGAGAGTAAAGGGGCTCATGTCGCTTATCATATTGTGTCCTCAGTGCACTGAGAGGTTACCATGCACACTCCCAAAGTCACTGAGAGAACTAACATAGCTACTTATTCCTTCTCCTCCAGATCTTGGCTTCATACAGCTTTTTTTTTCTTTTTCTTGCTTTACTTCAATCACATACAGTGCACCCACTCATAGCAATTAATTATATTTGGCTCCTTTGAAATTACTCTCCAATCAAGTAAACCTAAGAAGACAGAGTGTTACAAAAAAATAATTCCTATCTGTACCTCTCATTAGGTACCAATTGAGTAAACAGAATATGATTTGCTTCATGGGTATAAGTTTAGCAGACAGGGAGTCAGGCTGTCTCTAGGCTATTCTGATAAATGTCCTGTTCTCTTTCCAGGACTTTATGATGTCACATGATGATCTTTCAACATATTGTTCCCTCAGCATATGGTACCATGGCCGTTGTGTAGCCCAAATGCACGAGTCTACTGTTGAAAAAATGTGTCTGTCTCCAAGGTCATATGACTTAGTAGATTCATTTGGTTCTCAGGAACATTGCAAAATCCCATACAAAAATAGCTTAGTGCGCCTTTAAAGAAACAGAGTATTTCTAGAATTTTAAAAATAGTGATAGGCAACAGAAAGAGGAATATAGATTTGTTTGTGATAGAACAAATACTAGAAACTTAGGTGCTCTACTTCATGCATTTTAATGTTGGATTTTACTATATTGGTAACATTTTCATCATAAAACTGATGAAAATTTGAACTATTTTCTATACTTGAGGGATGACAATCAAAAGGATAAGGTCAGAATAAACTGGATTCTAACATTAAGATTAGTAATAACACTATCATTGATAGTAATTAGTAATAACACTACCACTGATATTTAACATTGATATTAACAGACTATAATGCCTTTATCTTCATAGTATTGGAACTTAGGTCAAAGTGACTTGCCTCATCACATAGCTTACAAATCTGGAATCAAAAATAGAAAAAATCTTTGAACATAGGGTTTTTCCCAATATGTCACTCTATTTTCCAAGTTAGTTATGAAATCCACACAATTGGAAAGTTGGGTCCACCATCTTTTGCCATCATTTTGTGTGTTCCTGTGGTCACAAACACTCTAAATATTGCCTAAAGTTGAAAAAACAGTTATGAATAAAATTTATTCTTAAGTTTGACTGAACAATCTGGTTGCCAAAGCAGAGGCCTGAGTTGAGGGTGGAAAAATTCTTGTTGCTGCTGTGGTCATAATCTCAACTATAGACATGGGATCAGACCCACTATACCCATAGTAGAATGATACACACAGATTAGAGGAAGGGTTGTACACCAAGGCCAATTAATCTGACCCCATAAGGGTAAAAAGGGCTATCTACTGCTTTTCAAATAACACAAAGAGTAGAATAAAACAACTCAGACTGGTGTCAAAAACTGTTAATTAGCTCACATAATGTAGAAGTCCAGGGGGCAGATTCAGAGAGAGTTGGACCCAAGGCCTCAAATGGTGTCATCAGGATCCAGTTTCTCTTTTTCTATCTCTCATCCTAGCTTCCTTTATGTTCTGGTACCTCCAGGTTTATATTTTTACAACATCAAAGCAAATATTCATTCCAGAAAGTTGAAGGATTAGCTCTGATTTGATCTATTTGAGTTATATGCTGAAGCCCAAACCAATCATTGACTCACATGTCCACCTGGGATCTCAGGTGCAACCTCTACTCAAACCACATGAAGTAAGAGGGGACAAAGAATGGATCTCTAAGAAACATAGGAGGTTGTTAAAAAGAAAGAAAAGTGGATGCCATGGTGAGAAGAAGCCCTAAAGTCTTCAGCCAAGTTCAAACTACAACATTCATATCAGTTTTCTCTCCCCTATATTTCTTAGCCTCTATGGAGAATATTACTAGGTTAGAGGTCCCCCAAGTCATCATTTATATGGCCTTTTCCAATTTTTCTTGGGATGCAGAAAATGAAGGAAAATTGATGGTCTACAGTACCAGCTATGTGGTAAAGGAATGTGGATATAGCATGACTTGTGTGAAGTTGTAAATAAACTTGAACTAGATTTAACTCCCAGAGAGTACCTTCTTCTGTCTACCCTTCTGATAATATAAGGGTTACAGCTTTCACTTAGATGACAGATTCCTTGCAGAGGCTTAGGAATAAACATAATTTTTCTTCAAGCCTATCTTGGCTTTCTATTATCTGTCTTGAACCAATAAAATGATGATTGTGGCAAGGACAATCCAAGCCCTCCTTCCTTGTCACATTCAGGATTGAATCTCTGACATTTGTCTATTTTTCCCCCCATAGTTTCTGAGTCTCTGTGTTTCTATTTCATGTGTCTGTCTTCTTTGAAGTCACCTGCCACACTGCATCATGACAGACTAAATGATAGGCTTCATTACTCTTTCCTGGCAGCTGCCTATGTTTTATTTCTTTTGGGGTCCAGGGAAGAGATTCACTCTCACCCTATGATTTTGCCTTTCAGGTCTAAGTATGAGAGGAGGGCAGGTAAAGAGTAGGCAGAATATGCCACTCCATTATCAGGAGAGAAAAGAGTAAAAGCAGAAATAAAGCTGCCCACAATTCTGAATCTATGGTAGTCTTGTTCTAGCACTGTGGAGTTCCCCATCAGGCATCTCCATTTCATATTCTATCCATGAAAGATCACTTATGAATTAGCTTTATACAGATTGTATAGGCAGACTGCAGTTTATAAAAATGGTCACAGCAATTTTCAACGTTTTTACTGACTTTGGCACTTCCCCATAGAAAGATGGAAGCTCTTTTCACCTCCTCTTGAAGCCAGGTGGGTTTTTTATGACATTTGAATGAATAGAATAAAGCAGAGCTTATACTGCATGACTTGAAGCTAGGTCATAAAAAGCTATACTCCTTCCTCTTGGATCTCTTCTTTGGGACAACTCCTCTTAGAACATAGCCACCATTTTGAGAAGATACCAAAACAACACAGAGACATCATGTGTAGGTTCTGGCTACAGTCCTAGCTGAGGTCCAAATGAATAGCCAACATCAACATCACACATGTAAGCAAATCTTCAGATGATTCCAGCCCCTAGCTTTTGAGTTACCCCAGCTGACATCAAGTAGAGCAAAGACTGACATCAAACAGAGCAAACCCTTTCAGGTTGCCGATTGTGAGTAAATAGTGTTGTTTTAACCACTAAGTTTAAGACAATAAATAACTGGACCAAGTTTAGTTGATTTAAAAAAAATAATAAAGTGTTATGTTCAATGTCATGAATTTGGAATTGATATTTAGGGGAAAATATTAAGCTTCTTCATTAATGATCAGTTTAGCATATTTTTCTCCTTCCTTCCCCCTTATCTCATTTCTTTTTCCTTCTTTTTTTCCTTCCTTCCTCCCTCCCTCCCCCTTTCTTTTTTTCTATCTTTCTTTTTTTCTCATCTATAAGGGTAGACTATTTTTTTGCTAGAGATAAGGGGATACAAAAATAAAGTCTCATTTTCTCAAAGTGGCTTGAAAGAGTTAAAAAATTATCTGAAGATATATTTCACAAAAGATATATTTTACAATTTTAATAACAGGCATAAAGATAATTTGGTTGGTGAATCATGACATTTTTTCCTTAGCTTATTTCTTCATAGCTTTTATTCCTATCCCTCTTTTCCTCTGACTTTTTTTCTTACTCAACTTTGATAACCTCCTATGTGCTTTACTGTGAAATCTCCAAAAGGACTATTTGACATATTTTTTAAAAAATAACTTTTCCAGGGCGGAGCAAGGTGGCGGAGGAGTAGGAGACCTGGATTTCGTCTCCTCTCAGGAATTCAGCTGGATAGGGATCAAACCATTCTGAACACCTACAAACTCAGCAGGAGATCGAAGAAAAGAAGTGCAACAACTCTCTCAACAGAAAAGCGACCACTTTCTGGAAGGTAGGACGTGCGGAGAAGTGAATCCGAGGCGATATTCGGGAGGATAGACGGCGGGGGAGGGGCCTCCGTCAGCCACTTCTGGCAAGTGATAGAACCACGGAGCACAAAATCGGAACTTTTAAAAGTCTGCTCCGCTGAGGGACGTTACTCTGGTGGCTAAGCGGGGGGTGGAACCCTCCGGGAGAGTGTGGTCTCAGGACCCTCGGGGTCACAGAAAACCCCTGCTCCTCCAGCAGGGACCCAACAAGTGGCAGATCCAGGGAGACTCACCTTCCTCCCCGGGGAGGAGCCGCACGGGAGTGCACCGCAGGGATCTGCTGGGTTTGGAGACTCCACCCAGGGTCGGGTGCCAGAGATAGAAACGCGCGGTCACAGGCCGGGTGAGCACGGAGTGCGGCCGGAGACCGGGGAGACGGGAGTGACTGATGGCTTTTCTCTGGGGGCTCACTGAGGAGTGGGGCCCCGAGTTCTCGGCTCCTCCGGGGCGGAGATTGGGAGGCCGCCATTTTCACTCTCAGCCTCAAAAGCTGTACGGAAAGCTCACAGGGAACAAAAGCCCCGGAGAGCAAACCCGAGCAGATTACTTAGCCGGGAGGGGGCAAGGGCGGGGCAATTCCGCCTCCGGCAGAGACATTTGGAAACCACGGCAACAGGCCCCTCCCCAGAAGATCAGCGAGAACAGCCAGCCAAGGCCAAGTTTACCAATCAATGAGAACGGCAGAACTCCAGCGCTAGGGGAATACTGCACATAGAATTCATGGCTTTTTTACCATGATTCTTTAGTAGTTCAAAGTTAACATTTTTTTTAACTGTCTTTTTTTCTTTTTTATTTTAATTTTTCTTTTTCCCTTTTTCAACCAACATCTTATCAATCCCTTTTTTAAAAAACATTTTTATTTTTCATTTTTAGAGTCATATTCTATCCCTTCATAATAGTGACCCGTATTTTTGGCATATATATATATAAGCTGTTCTCTCTTTAAAATTTTGAGATAGTTTCTTCTACAGATCAAAATATACCCTAAATCTCTAGTATATGGTTTTTTCTACTCCCCTGCCTGATCACATTCTCTCCCTTTTTTTTTCCTTTTTTCTGTTTTTAAATCCTCTTCTTTCTTTTTGCAAACAACTTCTTATCAATTCCATTTATAATTTTTTTTATAATTTCCATCTTTACAGTCATATTCCATCCCTTCATCATATCAACCCTTATTTTTGTACATATATAAGTTTTTCTTTCTTTAAATTTTTGGGAGGCACTTTCCTCTAACAGATGAAAATACACCCAAAATCTAGTGGGTGGCACTGATCTATATACCAGCCTGATCATATTTGATCACATTCTGGTTTTTTTGTTGTTGTTGTTTTGTTTTGTTTGTTTTTGTTTGTTTTTATCTTTATCTTTTTCTTTTTTTTTCTTTTTCTTTTTTCTCTCTTTCCCTTTCTTTTCCCACTGCTTCAGGTCTTTTCTGATTTGTTTAGTGTATATTTTCTGGGGACATTGTTACTCTGCTAGCATTTTGTTCTCTCATTAATCTATTCTCCTCTGCACAAAATGATGAGACAGAAAAAATCACCTCAACAAAAGGAACAAGAGGTAGTACTGACTGCCAGGGACCTACTCAATATGGACATTAGTACGATGTCAGATCTAGAGTTCAGAATCATCACTTTAAAGATACTAGCCGGGCTTGAAAAAATATGGAAGTTATTAGAGAAACCCTTTCTGGAGAAGTAAAAGAACTAAAATCTAACCAAGTCAAAATCAAAAAGGCTATTAATGAGATGCAATCAAATATGGGGGCACTAACTGCTAGGATAAATGAGGTAGAAGAGAGAATCAGTAATAGAAGACCAAATGATGGAAAATAAAGAAGCTGAGAAAAAGAGAGATAAACAACTACTGGATCACGAGGGCAGAATTCGAGAGATAAGCGATACCATAAGATGAAACCACATTAGAATAATTGGGATCCCAGAAGAAGAAGAAAGAGAGAGAGGGGCAGAAGGTATAATGGAGCAAATTATAGTAGAGAACTTCCGTAATTTGGGGAAGGAAACAGGCATGAAAATCCAGGAAGCACAGAGAACCCCTCTCAAAATCAATAAAAATAGGTCAACACCCCGACATCTAATGGTAAAACTTACGAGTCTCATAGACAAAGAGAAAATCCTGAAAGCAGTTAGGGAGAAGAGATATGTAACCTACAAGGGTAGAAACATTGGATTGGCAACAGACCTATCCACAGAGACCTGGCAGGCCAGAAAGGACTGGCAGGATATATTCAGAGCACTAAATGAGAAAAATATGCAGCCAAGAATACTCTATCCAGCTAGGCTGTCATTGAAAATTGAAGGAGATAGAAAAAGCTTCCAGGACAAACAAAAACTAAAGGAATTTGCAAACACGAAACCAGCCCTACAAGAAATATTGAAAGGGGTCCTCTAAGCAAAGAGAGACCGTAAAAGCAACATAGACCAGAAGGGAACACAGACAATATACGGTAACAGTCACCTTACAGGCAATACAATGGCACTAAATTCCTATCTTTCAATAGTTACCCTGAATGTAAATGGGCTCAATGCCCCAATCAAAAGACACAGGCTATCAGACTGGATTAAAAAACAAGACCCACCGATATGCTGTCTTCAAGAGACTCATTTTAGACCCAAAGACAGCCCCAGATTGAAAGTGAGGGGGTGGAAAACCATTTACCATGCTAATGGACACTAAAAGAAAGCTGAAGTGGCAATCCTTATATCAGACAAATTAGATTTTAAACCAAAGACTGTAATAAGAGATGAGGAAGGACACTATATCCTTCTTAAAGGGTCTATCCAACAAGAAGATCTAACAATTGTAAATATCTATGCCCCTAACATGGGAGCAGCCAATTATATAAGGCAATTAATAACAAAAACAAAGAAACACATCAACAACAATAAAATAATAGTGGGGGACTTTAACACCCCCCTCACTGAAATGGACAGATCATCTAAGCAAAAATCAACAGGGAAATAAAGACTTTAAATGACACACTGGACCAAATGGACTTCACAGACATATTCAGGACATTCCATCCCACAGCAACAGAATACACATTCTTCTCTAGTGCCCATGGAACATTCTCCAGAATCGATCACATCCTAGGTCACAAATCAGGTCTCAACCGGTACCAAAAGACTGGGATCATTCCCTGCCTATTTTCAGACCACAATGCTTTGAAACTAGAATGCAATCACAAGAGGAAAGTCGGAATGAACTAAAAAAAGGAGGCTAAAGAGCATCCTACTGAAGAATGAATGGGTCAACCAGGAAATTAAAGAAGAATTTAAAAAATTCATGGAAACCAATGAAAATGAAAACACAACTGTTCAAAATCTTTGGGATGCAGCAAAGGCAGTCCTAAGAGGAAAGTATATAACAATACAAGCCTTTCTCAAGAAACAGGAAAGGTCTCAAGTACACAACCTAACCCTCCACCTAAAAGAGCTGGAGAAAGAACAGCAAATCAAGCCTAAACCCAGCAAGAGAAGAGAAATAATAAAGACCAGAGCAGAAATCAATGAAATAGAAACTAAAAGAACAGTAGAACAGATCAACGAAAGTAGGAGCTGGTTCTTTGAAGGAATTAACAAGACTGATAAACCCCTGGCCAGACTTATCAAAAAGAAAAGAGAAATGACCCAAATCAACAAAATCATGAATGAAAGAGGAGAGATCACTGCCAATACCAAACAATACAAACAATTATAAGAACATATTATGAGCAACTCTATGCCAGCAAATTAGATAGCCTGGAAGAAATGGATGCATTCCTAGAGATGTATCAACTACCAAAACTGAACCAGGAAGAAATAGAAAACCTGAACAGACCTATAACCACTAAGGAAATGGAAGCAGTCATCAAAAATCTCCCAAAAAACAAAAGCCCAGGGCCAGAGGGCTTCCCAAGGGAATTCTACCAAACATTTCAAGAAGAATTAATACCTATTCTTCTGAAACTGTTCCAAAAAATAGAAATGGAAGGAAAACTTCCAAGCTCATTTTATGAGGCCACCATTACCTTGATCCCAAAACCAGACAAAGACCCCATCAAAAAGGAGAATTACAGACCAATATCCCTGATGAACATGGATGCAAAAATTCTCACCAAAATACTAGCCAATAGGACCCAACAGTACATTAAAAGGATTATTCACCATGACGAAGTGGGATTTATCCCTGGGCTGCAAGTTTGGTTCAACATCCGCAAATCAATCAACGTGATACAATACATTAACAAAAGAAAGAACAAGAATCATATGATCCTCTCAATAGATGCAGAAAAAGCTTTTGACAAAGTACAGCATTCTTTCTTGATCAAAACTCTTCAGAGTATAGGCATAGAGGGTACATACCTCAGTATCATAAAAGCCATCTATGAAAAACGTACAGTAAATATCATTCTCAATGGGGAAAAACTGAGAGCTTTCCCCCTAAGGTCAGGAATGCGACAGGGATGTCCACTATCACCATTGCTATTCAACATAGTATTAGAAGTCCTAGCCACAGCAATCAGACAACAAAAAGAAATCAAAGGCATCCAAATCGGCAAAGAAGAAGTCAAACTCTCACTCTTTCCAGATGATAGGATACTTTATGTGGAAAACCCAAAAGACTTCACCCCAAAACTGCTAGAACTCATACAGGAATTCAGTAAAGTGGCAGGATATAAAATCAATGCACAGAAATCAGTGGCATTCCTATACACCAACAACAAGACAGAAGAAAGAGAAATTAAGGAGTCGATCCCATTTACCATTGCACCCAAAACCATAAGATACCTAGGAATAAATCTAACCAAAGACACAAAGGATCTGTACTCAGAAAACTATAAAATACTCATGAAAGAAATTGAGGAAGACACAAAGAAATGGAAAAACGTTCCATGCTCATGGATTGGAAGAACAAATATTGTGAAGATGTCCATGCTACCTAGAGCAATCTACACATTCAATGCAATCCCCATCAAAATACCATCCACTTTTTTCAAAGAAATGGAACAAATAATCCTAAAATTTGTATGGAACCAGAAAAGACTCCGCATAGCCAGAGGAATGTTGAAAAAGAAAAGCAAAGCTGGTGGGATCAGAATTCCGGATTTCCAGCTCTATTACAAAGCTGTCATCATCAAGACAGCATGGTACTGGCACAAAAACAGACACATAGATCAATGGAACAGAAGAGAGAGCCCAGAAATGGACCCTCAACTCTATGATCAACTCATCTTTGACAAAGCAGGAAAGAATGTCCAATGGAACAAAGATAGTCTCTTCAACAAATGGTGTTGGGAAAATTGGATAGCCACATGCAGAAGAATGAACCTGGACCATTTCCTTACACCACACACAAAAATAGACTCCAAATGGTTGAAAGACCTCAATGTGAGACAGGAGTCCATCAAAATCCTAAAGGAGAACACAGGCAGCAACCTCTTTGACCTCAGCTGAAGCAACTTCTTCCTAGAAACATCTCCAAAGGCAAGGGAAGCAAGGGCAAAAATGAACTATTGGGACTTCATCAAGATAAAAAGCTTTTGCAAAACAAAGGAAACAGTCAACAAAACCAAAAGATAACCAACAGAATGGGAGAAGATATTTGCAAAGGACATATCAGATAAAGGGCTAGTATTCAAAATCTACAAACTCAACACCCAAAGAACAAAGAATCCAATCAAGAAATGGGCAGAAGTCATGAACAGACATTTTTCCAAAGAAGACATCCAAATGGCCAACAGACACATGAAAAAGTGCTCAATATTGCTCGGCATCAGGGAAATCTAAATCAAAACCTCACTGAGATACCACCTCACACCAGTCAGAATGGCTAAAATTAACAAGTCAGGAAACGAGAGATGTTGGCGGGGATGCGGAGAAAGGGGAACCCTCCTACACTGTTGGTGGGAATGCAAGCTGGTGCAGCCACTCTGGAAAACAGTATGGAGGTTCCTCAAAAAGTTGAAAATAGAGCTACCAAATGATCCAGCAATTGCACTACTGGGTATTTAACCCAAAGATACAAAAGTAGGGATCTCAAAGGGTACGTGCACCCCAATGTTTATAGCAGCAATGTCCACAATAGCCAAACTGTGGAAGGAGCCAAGATGTCCATCGACAGATGAATGGATAAAGAAGAGGTGGTATATATATACAATGGAATATTATGCAGCCATCAAAAGGAATGAGATCTTGCCATTTGCAATGACGTGGATGGAACTGGAGGGTATTATGTTGAGTGAAATAAGTCAAACAGAGAAAGACATGTATCATATGATCTCACTGATATGAGGAATTCTTAATCTCAGGAAACAACCTGAGGGTTGCTGGAGTGGGGGGTGGGATGGGAGGGATGGGGTGGCTGGGTGATAGACACTGGGGAGGGTATGTGCTCTGGTAAGCGCTGTGAATTGTGCAAGACTGTTGAATCTCAGATCTGTACCTCTGAAACAATGCAATATATGTTAAGAAAAAAAAAAAAGAAGAAGAAGGTAGCGGGAGGGGAAGAACGAAGCGGGGTAAATCGGAGGGGTAGACGAACCATGAGAGACGATGGACTCTGAAAAACAAACTGAGGGTTCTAGAGGGGAGGGGGGTGGGAGGATGGGTTAGCCTGGTGGTGGGTATTGAGGAGGGCACATTCTGCATGGAGCACTGGGTGTTATGCACAAACAATGAATCACAGAACACTACATCTAAAACTAATGATGTAATGTATGGGGATTAACATAAGAAAAAAAAAAAGAAAAAAAATAACTTTTTCTGTTAGGACCAACCATTTATTCCTCCATCCATGAATCCATCCATTTAATGTATATGTACTGAATGTCTATTGTGTGCAAGGAACTAGGGACCCAGAGGTAAGAGTTATACAACCTACCCTTACAAAAATCACAGTCTCATGTGAAAAACAGAGAAGTAAACATATAAACTGATTGACTAATTCAACAAACACTTATTAAATTCCTCCTGTTTTCCAAGCATTATGCCAGACTATGGTGTTAACAGCAGTAAAGGGTAGATACAGCTCTGTGTCCTATGGACTAGGAATTAGCACAGAAAATCAAGAAACAACAGTGTAAGACCCAATCAAGAGTTCAGAGAACGCCTCTCAAAAGAAGTGAAGTATAATCTGAAGACTGGAGACTGATTGGGAGTTAGCCAGAGGAAGGGGAAGAATGTTCAAGTTACAGAGAAGAGCAAGTGTGAAGATCTAGGAGTGAGGGAGAAAATGGTACATATATTTGGGAAACCAAAACCAAGTTCATTTTGTGGTCAGGGGAGGTTGGTTGGAAATAAACCTAGAGAGGCAGACAGGGCCTAAAGTAAAGGGAAGCCATCAAAAACATTCAGCGCCATGGGGAATAATGTGATAATTGTATGTAGACCCTCTGGCTCCAGGATGATGAATGCATGTTTGTGGAGCAAGTCTGGAATTAGGAGCCCTGTATGATGCCTGTAGGGATGATCTTCACCAGAGAGGACAGTAGCTTGAATGAGAGTGTTAGCAATAAAATGGATAACAATGGAGAGTTTTGAAATTTGGAGTTATCTAGGACATGTTTATTGATAGATTAGATGTCAGGGATGAGGTCAAGAGAAAAATCAGAGTAAGTTCCAGGTTTCTAGATGGGGTTGGTTTTAGTGCCACTAAATAAGAGGGAGACCCTTCTTGTGAACTACTTTGGGTCTAGGAATAAGATAATGGGTACAGTTTGGGTCATGTTGAACTTGATGTTCCTGTAAGATATCTAAGTAGAAATGTCAGTATATACTCAATATAGCCAAATAGGGATTCAATATATAGGTCTGAAACTTAGCAAGAAAATGTGGTCTGGAGATAAGAATCCAGAAACTATCAACATCTAGATGATAACAAAAGTCCTAAGAATGGAAGAGATATCCCAAATGAATGTATAGGATCAAAGAAAAAGGCCTGGTTCCTGAATGCTAAAAACGATTGACCTTTGGTGGGAGTGGAAGGGTGTTGAATATCAAAATGGAAACACTAGAGAAAAGAAACTAAAGCACCTAAAGAACCAAATGCATTGAGAATACATGTATAAATTTAGAAAATGTGTAAGTTTAGGAGCATCATTGGCCAGAGGTTTAGAAACGGGGTCTAAATTAATGTCATTGGTGATGGAGAAAGAAGAGATACACTAGGAAGATAACATGGACAGGGTTTAGAACTGGTTGGGAGGTCTTTCATCCATTTTGAGTTTATCTTTGTGTATGGTGTTAGAGAATGGTCGAGTTTCACTCTTCTACGTGTTGCTGTCCAATTTTCCCACCACCATTTATTGAAGAGACTGTCTTTTTTTCCATTGCATATTTTTTCCTGCTTTGTCAAAGATTATTTGACCATAGAGTTGAGGGTCCATATCTGGGCTCTCTATTCTGTTCCATTGGTCTATATGTCTGTTTTTGTGCCAGTAACATGCTGTCTTGGTGATCACTGCTTTGTAATATAGCTTGAAATTGGGCAACGTGATGTCCCCAGCTTTGTTTTTCTTTTTCAACATTTCCTTGGCAATTCGGGGTCTTTTCTGATTCTATACAAATTTTAGGACTGTTTGTTCCAGCACTTTGAAAAATGTCATTGGAATTTTGATCAAGATGGCATTGAAGGTATAGATTGCTCTGGGTAGCATAGACATTTTAACAATGTTCATAGCAGCAATGTCTGCAATAGCCAAACTGTGGAAAGAGCCGAGATGCCCTTCAAGAGATGAATGGATAAAGAAGATGTAGTCCATATATACAATGGAATATAACTCAGCCATTAGAAAGGATGAATACCCAACTTTTACATCAACATGGATGGGACTGGAGGAGATTATACTAAGTGAAAGAAGTCAAGCACAGAAAGTCAATTATAGGGGTGCCTGGGTGGCTCAGATGGTTAAGCATCTGCCTACGGCTCAGGTCATGATCTCAGGGTCCTGGGATCGAGTCCCACATCGGGCTCCCTGCTCCTTGGGAGCCTGCTTCTCCCTCTGCCTCTCTCTCTCTCTCTCTGTCTGTCATGAATAAATAAATAAAATCTTTAAAAAAAAAAAAAAGAAAGTCAATTATATGGTTTCACTTATTTGTGGAACATAAGGAATAGCATGGAGGACATTAGGAGAAGGAAGGGAAAAATGAAGGGGGGGAATCGGAGGGAGAGATAAACCATGAGACTATGGACTCTGAGAAACAAACTGAGGGTTTTAGAGGGGAGGGGGGTGGGGGGGATAGGTTAGCCCAGTGATGGGTATTAAGGAGGGCACGTACTTCATGGAGCACTGGGTGTTATACGAAAACAACGAATCGTGGATCACTACATCAAAAACTAATGTATTGTATGGTGACTAACATAACATAATAAAATTAAAAAAAAAAAGAGAGAGAACTGGTTGGGAGGTAAGGAATATGACAGGGGAAGAAGGAGTACTAAAGGAATTCCCTGTTTGTTCCAGGCATCAAGGAAAATTACGGAGGCTTCCCCACCAGTCAATTCTTATCAATGTTTGTTCACACTGAATATTTTTAAAGAACACACACGCAGAGTGTTTATATGTCTCTGTGTATCCTTAAAAAAGAATCTGTTTTTAGCATGACCAGTTTTTACTGTGTGGCCTTTGCAACAATAAAAGAAATAACACAGTGAGATACTTGAAGGTGCTCAGTAGAAAAGCATTGGCAAAACTGCAGGTCTCTAAATGACATTTTTCCTGACAGTTTCTTAAGTTGGTTTTGGGTGTTTAGTATTGCATCCCAAAGAACACAATCTGCTCTGCTCTCTCCTAACAAACAAATGTAATTGTTTAAATTCAAAGGAATTGTTTGTGATTCCTCCACACAGCTCATCCCTCACTTGCTAATTTTTAATTGATTAAGAACTTACTTGATCCTAAGAGCTAGAAGAGTATTCTGAGTTTCTTGCAAGTTTCTGCCTAGTTGTTACATATAAGGGGCATGGAATTCCTTCCCCTCTCCGTCCTTCCCAGCCTCCCATCCTTCCTACCTTTCATCCTTCCTTCTCCTTTACTCCATCCCTACCCCCTCTCCACCTCTTGATTATCATAACTTAATGTTGTGATAATATCAGGGGCTTAAGGAAAGAAGACAGAGCAGAAGAAAACACAGGTTCTACCTACATAAGGAGATAATAGAGGACCCCTGGCCTGCAGGGTCAGAGAGCATGACCCTGAGTTTGGCAAGTTCTCTTTGTGTTTAAGTGAGAAGCTTATTCATCATTTGCAACTCAAACACCCACAACACTGAGCACATTTGCAAGAACTCATGCAGCTTTTAAGATAGCCTCACCTAGGAATTGTGTTCAGTCAATTAAGGCAGAAAATGGTGTAGCAACTTAGCACATAAAATGGTCTAACCCGTTTGTGCATAAATGTCAACTTTATGCTTCCCAGACCTTAAGGAGGAGAAAATTTGCCTGATCAATCACTAAATATTCAGAAAGCTTTGCAAACCATTACTCACTTCCACTAATAACAGGTGGTCCAAGATCTATTGTTTTAGGATTATTTCACTTCTGAGTAAGAAATCTTATTCTATCCTTAATTAGGGTCTATTTTTTTAAATTAGAAATTGCATTAAAAACTAATGAGAAATGAATAAAAAAGTGGATTTTGCACAATTTCTTTTCATTATTAATAATCCACTTTATATATTTACTATGAATATCCTTGTAATAATCTTTTCATGGTTTTGATGACTCACATGTGTTGCCAATTAAAAGGCCTTGTTGGGGCGTCTGACCGACTCACTCGGTATAGCATGTGACTCTTGATCACAGGGTTGTGAGTTCGAGCCCCACCGTGGACATAGAGCTTACTTAAAAAAAAAAAAAAAAAAGCCCTTGTTAGGCTGGATTTTATGTCACTATTTAGTATTCCTACAATTTATCAGGTTTTCTTTTCTCCACTGACTATCAGGCCTTGGCCTCTTTGACTTATCATTCTTTCCAGCCTTAGTGGTTTTCTAAGCACAACATGGGTAGGTTGTCATGAAATTCTGCTGTTTGCAAAGCTCATATTGCCCAACAAAGGAACCAAGGGAACATTACCTTGAAAACTGGCAATGCATTTTGTTTAGTGGGTGCATTGGAACTCTATTCCAGAAAGTCTACAAAATTGAAAACTGGGAAATATGGCTGTTGGAGATAAGGAAGAAGAAACAAAGAAAAAAAAAAAAAGAAAAACTTGAACCATTTAATTGAAACCCCAAGTGATGGAAGAGAATATTGAAACACCTAGATGTGAAAAAATCTAAAAGGTAAGTCAAGTAAACAATTGGCAAAATCAGTTATTTTTCCATCATGAGGCCAATATATTGGAACAGAATACTTCGGTAAGTTTGGATCTGATCCCATGGGGTAATTTAAGGAGATGTCTGCTTTCCATTCCTACTGTATTGGAATAACTTGTGAAAAGAACATGAATGCCTCAAGTTCAAAGGTCACTTGTTCATTCATTCAGTCATTCATTCATGTATTCAACAAGTGTCTATCAAATGCCTATTCTGTGTCAGATTCCATGCTAGGCACCAGGGTTGCAGCAGTGGACAACAGTATCCTTTCCTGAATGGAGCGTCCTTTGTAGGAGAAGCCAACAGACAATAATTAAATAAGTAGATAAAATATTTTAAGAGAGCAATAAATACATAAAATAATTTAAGAGAATGACCGTAGGATGAAGAATAAACCTTGACTCCTCATTCCCCCACAGCTCATATTCAATCCATAGGCAAAAACTGTTATGCTAATTGTATCCAGAATTTGACTCCTTCTCAACTCTCAACATCTCCACTCTGGTCCAAGCCAGCATCCTCTCTCATTTGTATTATCACAGTAGCCTCTAAGTGGTCTCTCTGCTTCAGTTCTTACCTTCCCTGCAGCCTATTTTCATGCAGCCAGAGTAATACTTCTACTATGAGTGGGATCATGCCACTAAGTTCAATAGCTTATGACCTCCAAGTAAAAGCTGAAGTCCCTGCAGTGGCCTGTCATCAGCTGCTGTGCCTTCCTCTGCCCCCACCACCTCTATGTCCTGATTGCCCAATGCTCTGGTTGCCCGTGGAGACCTAGAACACTAGCTTCCTTGTTATTCTTTAAGTACAGGAGGTTTGCTTCTGCCTTATACTCTGTGGTAGGCAGAATTCCAAGATGGTCCCCTAAGATTCCTAGGCTCTGATGTACACACACCACCCGCCAGTTAATTAGCCAAACACAAATCTAGGTACTGCTGTAAAAGGATTTTGCAGGTATAAGTGAAGTCCAAAACCAGCTGACTTTAAGATATGGAGATTATTTGCAGGGGGTGGTGGGGGAGGGCTGGTCTGATTACATCAGCCTTTAAGTTAGGGTCCAGAGGTCAGAGGCAGAGAAATTCAGAGATTCAAGTCATGAGGGAAATTTGACATTTGAAGAGTTCTCTGTTGCTAGCTTGAAGGTGGAGGAGGCCACATGACAGTGAATGCAAATGGCCTGTTGCTGAGAGCAGCCCCTGGCTGATAGCGAGCATGGAAACAGGACCTCAGCCTGGTCACCACAAAGAACTGCATTCTGCCACCAACCTGAATGAGCCGGGAGACAACCCTGAGCCTCACGTGATATAACAGCCTAGCTGGTACCTTGATTTCAGCCACACTAGACCCTGAGCAGAGAACCCAGTCATCCTGTGCCCAGACTTCTGATCTATAGGAGTTACATGTATATTGTTTTAAGTCACTAAATTTGCTTTAATTTACTAGGCTGCAATACAAAACTAACTCAAGTTCTTTGCATTTGCTGTTTTTTCCTAGAAAGTTTTTCCTAGCTATCCCTCTGCTTGTTCCCTCACTTCCTACAGGTTTCTAACTAATTACCATCTTCCCAGTGAGGTCTTTCATAATTCTTAGACTCCTGGCACTCATATATTGGGCAATTTGAGAATTTGAATAAAGTGACTCTAAAAGTCCAGGCAGGTTATAGAGAAACCACAGGGGGAAATGTAGTACCTGGGATTAATGAGGAGGGGTCCAAGGAGAAGAAACAATAATAAGAATTTGGGACATGGCTGTGTGGTGAGGACATTCCAGCAGGAGCTGTGATCTTCCATGCAGGCAAGCAGCCAGCTCATGGCAGTACCAGAGGGAGCAAGCCAGGAAAGTAATGCTCCTCAGGAGCTCTCTTCCATCTCTGATTATTGTCCAACACGCTCACTAGAATAGAAGTATCATGAGGGCAAGTACATACTTGCCAAGTTCATTCCCTGCTTTATTACCTGGGCCAAGAACAGTATTGTAACACAGTGCTCAACATTTATCAAATGATGTTGTAAATAGCAAGATCTCATTTTCTTTTATGGTGAGTAATATTTATATATATATATATATATATATCCCAAGAGAGGGTATAATACCAAGTGAAGTAAGTCAGACAGAGAAAGACAAATAGCATATGATTTCACTCGTATGTGGAATTTAAGAAACAAAACAAATGAACAAACAAAGGGACAAACAAACAGAAGACTCAAATACAGAGAACATGCTGGTGGTTGCCAGAGGGTAAGTGGGCAGGGGTGAAATAGATAAAGGGGTTTGAAAGTACACTTAACGTGATGAGCACCAAGTGATGTATAGAATTGTTGAATCATTATATTGTACACCTGAAACTAATATAACACTGTACATTAATTATACCTCAACAAAGAATAAAACTTAAAAAATCATCCAATGAATGGATGGAGGTGGAGAAGTGTTACTGTGGACTGGGTGGCACAGATTTCTCCAACATTTTAAATGAGATTTAACTGATGAGACAGAGCTGACCAAGAAAAGAAAAAGAAAATGAAATTCCAGATATAAGGAATGGCAAACACCCAGACCCTAAGGAGGAAATGAGTTTTCTGTGTTTGAGGAAGTGGCGCAGAGGCCGATGACTCTGGAGTTTGAGGGTTCAAGGTGACCCCTGGTGTCAGGGAGGTAAAGGCTGGAACATGGTGGGTCTAGCAGAACATGGTAAGGGATTTGCCTTTTATTATAAGAACAAGGGACAGATATTGCACAGTATAAAACTGAGAAAAGACATTATGGGTTTCATACTTAGCGCATAGTTATTTTCATTAAATCGGAGGCAGAATTCTTGGCTATTATTAGATATTGCAGGTGGAATATGGTGAGTTAGGAGGGAAAAAAATGTTTTTTATTTCTTTTCCCACCTACTCACTCCCACCAACAGAAAGAGAGCTGGCACTGGTGTTTCTACAAGCTCAATGAAAGGAGAGAGTACTTCTCTTGGAAGGGGATTCTATGGAAGAAAAGGCTAAGTGGAAAGGAGAGAGAAGTCAAGCAGGAATCCTGGAGTACACTGCAGACTAAAAAGGGCTATTTTGGTCTAGGAGTGGTGAGCACCAGTGCCCACCACAGAGCACTATTTCAGTGATGATGTGGGGCCTTAAGGATGCTGGGGGCCTAAATCGTAAGAGATGTGGCTTTGACCTTTGATGGGGTGCAAGGATGGGCAAAATGGCTGAAAGGGAGTGGGAGGTACAGGCTTCTAGTTATGGAATGAGTAAGTCATAGGAATAAAAGGTACACCATAGGGAATATAGTCAATGTATTGTAAGAGCATTGTATGCTGACAGACTGTAGCTACACTTGTGGTGAGCATGATGTACAGAGTTGTTGTGACACCTAGGTGGCTCAGTTGGTTAAGCATCTGCTTTCAGCTCAGGTCATGATCCCAGGGTCCTGGGATTGAGTCCTGCATCGGGCTCCCTGCTCAGTGAGGAGCCTGCTTCTCCCTCTGCCTGCAGCTACCCCTGCTTGTGCTCTCTCTCTCACTCACTTGCTCTTTTTCTCTCTGACAAAGTCTTTCAAGAAAATGTACAAAGCTGTTGAATCGTTATGTTGTACACTTGAAACTAATGTAACATTGTGTGTCAACTGTACTTCAATAAAAGAGAGAGAGAGAGAGGTATGGCAATGACCATTTTATTTAAATAGCTGTGGGTCCTATAGTGGGCACAGAGGACCCAGCCTGTCTCCAACAGATCCCACTGGACAATTCACATATTGGCGGTTACCATGATTGAATAAAGAAACAAGCCCTTCACCAATTGTTCAAACGTTGCACAACGCCCCTGGATTCTTATACAACCTAAGAAGAGTGACACCTTAAAAAAAGAGTTAAATTGATTTCTTATCACTCTGGCTAGTGGGATCCCCAAGTCAGATTTAATTTAATATAGAAAAACAATGGGGGGGAAGTAAAAATAAAAGCCAAAACATTTCAACAATGATGACAATGTATATGATAATTAAGAGTAAATCTACGTTACCCATTTTTCCGTTTGCCACCTCACACTTTAAGCTGAAATCATTCTTGTGGGCTTGATAACATTTGTAAATTTCAGAAGGAAAGCTTTCTGGAGAAAAGGGATTCAAATAGAGCTAATGGATGGATATGGAGGTTTTGTTCCCACCTTCTCTTTTTATTGCAGGATCATTGAGATGGAAGGGATCTCAAAGGCATTTTAATCTCTCTACTTGTCTTTGAGAATGGCTGAGAGCATTATTTCTTCCTGGTACTTTCCTCTGGGATTATTCTGTTTACTGAAATCTGCTATTTTCTTTATAGGTTTGTACAATAAAAGTATTCAGATGAGCCGAAGTGCAGCTCCTTTTAAATACATGTAATTTAAGTTGGCTTTTTGAACGGCTGTCTCTGAAATGCAGAGATGCATTACAATATCAACAATGTTTCAATGGGCAGAAATATTGAATGTGCCTTTGTTACACTGGACATCTTTGAAAAACTAGAATGCATTTACAGTGCTTGGTGGTCTCCCCAGAGACAAGCATCAAGCAATGCTCTTGATGGTGGGCTGGTTTGGTGACACAGAGGTGTTCTTAGGTTTGAGGGTTCTCCATAGTTTATATATAATAATATATATAATTTATAATATTTTTATAAATAAAAAGTGGGTTTTTTCTTCTAGTGAAGAAACAATTTTCTCCCAATGATTTCTGATCAGGTTCATGAAGTTTGGAGACTAGATGCCTTGAGATTCAACTTTTCATCTCCTAGATTATGGAGGACAAGGATCAGTGCTTCTACAAACTTAAGGGACTACACTGAAGAAGTAAAATATAGTGAAAAAGAACACAGGATGTGGGGTTGGGTTGCCTGCATTTGGAACACAGCTCTACCATGTTCAAGCTGTGTAAACTTGCCTGCTCCTGAAAGCCAACCCTGAGAAGCGGACTTAGGTGTGAATAGTCAATTTAGAAGGTGCTATCAGGAAGCACGGAGGAGGGAGCAGGGAAAATGAGACATGATAGAGAGAAATACCAATGGAGGTGTGTTAATGGCTGGGTAGTGCTGTGAGCAATGGGGACCTAATCCAGCCAGGGCCTCTTTGAGGTTCCCTGTAGAATGTGGTTTGGAACTACCCCATGGGGAGACAGGGAAGCTGGACCCATTTATTATGACTGAGAGTTCCTGCTCACAGTGCTCTGTCTGACTGGTCCCAGGAGCTGCAAAAAATCCCCCAAAACCCCCAGGCAGGCAGGGAGTCAGAGAGAGAGGCTGGCACTTGATGGACAGGGGAGCTTGTAAGTGTGAACAAGTGAACTAAGAGGTGGGCTGGAGGATATGGGATATGTAACAACAGTGTCCGTTACAGGACTTTTCAAACATGATAAAAGGATTTATTGAGATTGGGTCAATCTGTGAGGAAAATTATATATAGCATGTTCCACCCACTTTTAGACAATACCTATGGATAATATAATATGGACCGTGTTTCCTATCTGAGGAATTTGGACCCCATCTCTATGACTTTTCCAGTTTGTGTAGCAAGGGAATAAAACTCATCTAGTTAAAAATGATACTGCTGTTTTCTCATGCAATGTGCCCCGGGATGTCTGATGTATGTATCAGGGTGCTCACGAATGATCCTAGAAGGTTCTGAGTCTATCTTTTTAGCAGGGAACAGGCATTGTAAAGCAGTAGCTTGGTGACTCCCTGCTTTATTTCTGCATGGATCGAAGTTGTTCCTCTCTGTAACTGTCCATATATTGTGTTGATGGGAGGCTACTTTTAAGTCCCTGAAGTAGGGAGAGGTCTTTAAGATCTGAGAAGAACTGAAAATGGTCCTTTCTATACAGCTTTGGACACTTGTGTGTAACACCATTAACCATCCTCCCTGCAGCCTTGGTTGAGAAGCAGCATGGACTGTTACTAAGTATTTCATCCCCAATATAGCATGGGCTGTATCTGTAAGCATATAAAGTATTACTAACCCTATTTTATAAATGAGGCAACTGAGGGCAGAACATTGATCTTGCATCAGAATCACCTACTGGACTCAGATGGCTAGGTCTCACCTACAGAGTTACTGATTCAAGGGATCTAGGAGGGCATCTGAGAATTTGCATTTTGTTTTCAAAAATTTGTTTATTTGAGAGAGAGAGAGAGAGCATGGCAGGGAGGGGCAGAGGGAGAGGGAGAGAGAATCTTAAGCAGACTCTGCACTGAGTGGGGAGCCTGACTTGGGGCTCAATCTCATGACCCTGAGATCACAACCTGAGCCAAAACCAAGAGTTGGATGCTCAACTGACTGTGCCGCCCAAGTATCCCAAGAGGATTTGCATTTCTAACAAGTTCCAGGTAATGTTGATGCTCCTGCTCAGGGGGCCACCCTTAGAGAACTGCAGAATTATTCTATATATACTGTATCTCATTTAATGTTTATCTTTGCAGATAGATGATCTAAGCACTAGAGACCATGTCTGTCTTGTTCACTGATCTTTTGGTAGCTCAGGATCTTGCACATAGTAGTAAAATATTTGTGTAATGAAGTGTCTGAATCAAATATCTAGGTTAAAGCCCCATTACAGCCTCCTGTAAACAGAGGATATGTCCTTGAATGGAATGTCCATTTCTAAGACACATTTCTTGAGCTCTGGTTTCCCATACTCTCATCTTTTCCTTATCATTGATACCTGCTCTTTAAGCCCCTCTGGGTTGACAGTCATTCCAGGTAGGTGTTGACTTCCTGGTCCCTGACATGACTCATTTCCTGGATGAGTTGAGCTCAAGGATCCATATTCTTTCTCTTGACTGATGTACCTTGCCTTAAGCTCTGCTGTCTCTAGTCCACAAAGTGTCATCTCTCATCTCCACTAAAGCTGCAGCTCCTAGGACCATAAAACATTGGTTTTGAACATGGCAGCCTGTCTCATCTCCAAAAACTCCTCTGAAAGAACCAGGAAAAGAGCCAATGATTTTCTACTGCCTTTGATGAGGTGCCATTATTAATTTGAAAATAACCTTTGGCTTTTACTTTTGTCTTCCTAATTGCCAGTGCCCTTAAGTTGCTTTCTGAAACAAGGCTGTGTTGAAGGAATATCCAAATGTACTTTATCAAGATTCTCCTTAGAGAAGGAGAATATTTTATGGGAAAGACATGATTTTTCTGAAGTGTGACCTTTGGAAGACATTCACAGAAGCAATCATAGAAATTTACAAATGCAGATCCTTGGGGCCCAACCCAGGAGTCAGTGTTCCTGAACTAGAATCAGACTTTCTGTGGAGGGTCTGTTTGTTACAGCACCTCTGGTAATCGCAGTGTTGTAACACAAGTGTGAGAACAACTGCCCTGGAACAGGGGTTGTCAAACTTTTTCTCTAAAGGGCCAGATAGTAAATACATTCAGCTTTGCTGGCTGGATGCTCTGTCAAAACTACTCAACTGTGGGGCGCCTGGGTGGCTCAGTTGGTTAAGCGACTGCCTTCGGCTCAGGTCATGATCCTGGAGTCCCGGGATCGAGTCCCGCATCGGGCTCCCTGCTCAGCAGGGAGTCTGCTTCTCCCTCTGACCCTCCTCCCTCTCCTGCTCTCTGTCTCTCATTCTCTCTCTCTCAAATAAATAAATAAAATCTTTAAAAAAAAAAAAAAAAAAAAAAAAAAAAACTACTCAACTGTGTCACTATAGCATAAAATCGGGCTTAGACAGTATGTAAATGAATGACTGTAGCTGTGTTCCAATAAAAGTCTATTTAAGGGCACTGATATCTGAATTGCATATACTTTTCCTGTCTCATGAATAGTACTCTTCTTTGGATTTTTTTAAATCACTTAGCTCATGGGCCCTAAATACCCAGGTGGAAGAGTAGATTTGGCCCACAGGCTGGAGTTTGCTGATCTCTGCCCTAGAGCAGGAGATGGCTATAAGGAGGAGAAAGTGGTATGCAGAGTTGAAAGTACTCTGCTGATATTGAAGTCCAAGATGTTAGTAGACTTTAAATGCCCTCTTCTCTCTTGTTGGAATTCTGGAAAGCTTAGGAGACAAGGAAATGTCAGAGAAGCAGGGGAAATGAGATAAGCAGTTTGAAAGTCTGTCTTAGTTCAGGCTGCTATAACAAAAATACCATTGACTACTTTAAACAACAAACATTTATATCCTGAAGTTTTGGAAGCTGGGAAGTCCAAGACCAAACTGTCCACAGATTTGGTGTCTGGTGAGAGCTCAATTTATGGTTCAGAGATAGCTATCTTTTTGTGTGTCCTCACATGACAGAGGGAACTCTGAGCTCTTCATTCTTTATAAGGCACCAATTTCATCATGGGGCTCCACCCCCACAACCTCATCCAAACCTAATCACCTCCTAAAGATCCCACTTGCAAATTACCATCACCTTGGGGACGGGGCATCAACATATGAATTTTGGAGGGAAATAAACATACAGTCTATAGCAAAGTCTTAGACAAGGGTTGGTAATTGAACTATAATGCAGACTTTGAGGCCTTATGATGCTTTTGATATTTTTCATCAATATCCTAGATAGTGCTATTTTAAGGAGATTCAGAATTATGGGTTTGAAACTCCCTGACCTTAGAGCTCTGATGATTTTGACCTGACCCCTGAGTCCAGGGGCTGGCCCGTGCCTGAGGTCTATTTCCTGGGCCATATGATTTGTGTTGCACTGGATACAGCAATCCAACCAGCAAATGGTACTGTCCTCTTCAGGAGATGCTGGAAAAAGAGAGGTCCTCTGTGTTGATGGATTTGACCATGAGAGAATGCAAGGGCAGAATTTCAACAGCCATCTAGATGCTATAAGAAGCAAGCTTCTTCGATAATGGAGTCAGTCCAACTCATGGTGGGGGAATCAGACTACAGACAGCAAAGATCCACCAGACTTGACTGAAATCCTCCTTGAAGTGATCCCAGCCTTTAGAGTTCCCATTACTTAAGTCAATACATTATTTGTTTGGCTAAGCTAAAAATGAGTCAGATTTACTGTCAGTTACAATCTGTAGAATCTTAATTTACTTAACCCCATTCTGGTTCCAAAATTCCACAATTCTCTGTCTTTGGAACCAGCTATGCAAATGACAAAATCAGCTGTTCCCTATTGCACTGACCCGAGCATAAGTGTCTAGAATTTAAGAGATGTAATAGCAACAGTTGCATTGAGAGAATTGTCAATTTTCTTATTGTAATGCCAGTTCATTATTCCTATCCAAATGGCATAAGGCAGATAAAAGATACACAACTCTCATTTCGTATAAATGAAGAAATTGACTGTTATAAAAAAATAAAAAAATGGAGATGGATCCCTAAGGTCTCCATTATCACAGGATGAGATGTGGGGATGGCGAGCAGAATGGCATCCTTTCACTTATTTGACATTTTGTCCTATATTCTGGGCAAGATCCCATTTTCTAAAAAATAAAATAAAATGAGCCTGATATTTGCTCTGCACACATGTGAGCTTTAAAAAAATATAATAAAAGCCCTATTTGTAATTACCATTTGTAACTTTAGGGATGCTTATGAGTGCTGATGTCTTTGAAAACCAGGGAGAGCTGTGAAAAACAAAAGGCAGAGTTAATCCAAACAACCCAGAGTCGCAAGTACAATTAAATTGGCACTGATTATAAAGTAACATCACTCAGCCTGCCAGTCATTTAGTCTCCAGCCCTGGAGTATTCCTGGTAATAATGCAGGTGAACACTTCTATGTTGGACAGCAGCCATATATTGTGTAAGGATTGATCCCAAACAAGATACTTACTATGTTCTCCGATTCTGTTCTAGATCATCAGATTCCATCAAAAATGGATTTTGAAATTAAAAAACAGCTGTTTTTCCCCTTAATATCTCATACTAAATCAATATACAAATAAATAAGGATCACTTGTCTTATGTTTTTGAACACAGATTCTTCATTTTTATTTTCTGTGATGGTCAAGACACATGCAGAAGAAGTATGTGTTGAGAGAATAACAGAAATTATATAAATCTCAAGTTCTAGTATTTTCCAGTATTGTTATTCCCACCCACCCCCCTTTTCCCTTCCTGGAAAACTCTACTTGGTCCCCCAAGATGTACCTTAGAGATAAATTTCTCTGCAAAGTCTTCAGAAATTTTCCACCAACCGAATTATCCTCTTTTCCCATTATGTTCCAATGACATTTGATGTACACTGTTATAACATTTATTATGATTTAAGATGGGAGAAATTAGATATCAGTTTTTATCTCCTATGTCAAATGTCTTCTTGAGGACACAGAGTGTTATTTACTTTTAAACCTTTACATCTAACAGTGCCTGACTCAGAATAATTACTAAGTCAATATTTTCAGTATTTGTTGGTTAAATGAATAGATCACCAGGATGCTGTTTGGAGCATTTAACTGCTTCTGCATGGTAACTTTAGAGCATAAAATATAAAAATGGAAATAAAAACATTTTGAAAATCGTTTCCACCTCTACCTCGCTGAGGTAAACAATTTAACAGTGTGATGTGTCCTTCCACAACTTTTTCCATATTGTACTGGTGAACTGTTGCTGTGCGAGAAATTACCCAGAAATTTAGCACTTACAAAAACAACAAATATTTATTACATCACAGTTTCAGAGACTCGGGATCCAGGAATGACTTAGCTAGGTGGTTCGGGCTTAAAGTCTCTCCTGATTAAAGTTAAGGTTTTGACGCAAGTTATCGTCATTTGAGGATTTAACTAAACCTGGAGAATCTGCTTTTAAGGGGACTCCATCTCTGTTGGTTGTGGCCTCAGTTCCCTACCATGTGAATGTCTCCATAGAGCTGCTTGAGGGTTCTCACAACATGGTCACTAGATGCCATCAGAATGAATGAATGAATGAATGAATGAATGAATGAATAAATAAATAAATAAATAAATAAATAAATAGAACAAGGCATAAGCTACAATGTCTTTTATGACCTAGCCTAGAAAAATCACATACCATCACTTCCGGTGTATTTTGTGGGTCACAGAGACCAACCCTGATATACTGTGGAAGGGGATTACACAAGGGCTTGAACTCCAGAAACCATGTGCCCTTGGGGGGCCAGCTTGGAGGCTGGCTGCCACCCATATAGCCAGTTTTGGGTATTATTTTTATAAAAATGTAATCATGATATATATATATTTCTTTTTTTCATGCACAAAAGCAGTCATTTTCTCATATGTTCCCCAGCACTGGGTTAGTGTTCAGATAAATTTTGTCCTTCTGATGGGCAAGAGAAATGCTATCTCATTTTTACTTAATTTACATTTTCTTTTTTAATAGTCTGGGCCCATTTACCATGTGTATTGACCTTATTCTTTCTCTTTTCTGAAAATTGTCTACTTACAACCTTTCTGTGGAGATGTTTTTCTTTTTCTCATCAACTAATTGGGAGTTTTTGGAATTTGCACATAACTAGAAATATAATTTCATAATTTCTGGTCTGGGAAGTTCATAGTATAGTGTCTTCAAAAGACTAGATGTCACCTTTTGATTGGATTTTCCTAAAGGTCCACCAGGGTTCATGGGAATCAAACATAAAATACTGAACATCTTATTTCTGGAGAACTTTAAGATTAGGTGAAGCTGGCTGGAGACGTTTCTAAACTGAACCCTATGCCCCAGAAAGTAGTGAATTAAGCAGGCTGTTGACTTTAAGATTACCTTGGAGATAGATCACAGCATTTAAAATGCAGTCACTCAGAAAGCAAAATTGCTTGGGAATAAAAGGCAATAATTACTATCACTCTTTCTGCAACTAGTGAAATTAAAAAAAGGAAAAAAGACAACTCCCACTCTAAACCTTAAAACCTCAGCAAATATCCGGAGACTCTTCAGATTGCATATTGTGATCAAAGCTGTAGTCCTTGGGGTAAGCAAAAACTTCAAACTTCCCTCTCTCTCTGTTTTTAAATCCAAGCTACTTTGATTGCTTTTCTGTCTAAACACAATAAGCACCCTTGACCTTGAATTGTACTGTTAAGAGATAAAAAATCTGGTACTTGGAAGAGCACTAAAAATTAAATCCTTGCTCTCTGGCATTTTAATGAACAGTGTGGCCAGTAACAAATCAATAAAGATAGTATGACAAGCTGTGATGAAATGATTTTTAGATAAAAACCCCAATATAATCAATGTTTAATACATCGGATATCTAAAAGCACATCTCTTGGATTCCTGCTACACTATTTAGGAATTACTTTGAGCTAATTAGCAGTGGGGATTATTTGGGAAAAGAGCAGAAAACAAATTTTTTAATATTCTCAGAAATGCCTGGAAGGATATTCTTAGATTTTAAGTTCTTACCATGCTGTTCTGAGAAATTTGCAGGGAAGAAGAACCACACTTTTAATTATTTGGCAGGCATTGGCAGGTATGTTATGTCCTTAGAATAGTTCCTGATATATTGTCACTAAAAATCAGTGAGGTCTCATTACTTATCCCTCTTTCCTGCTTTAACCACTATGTCATCATAGGACTTAAAGAAGACCAAGTTATTGATCACTGACTGCTATTTGTTGTCCTTCCCTTGTCCCAACAGAAAACCAATGGTGTACCCAAACTAAGATAAATCCAGTTGTTGTTACTTATGAAGGGACTGTTTATAAATTATAGACAGGATGGAATATAGGTTTAGTAGTCTAAAAACAGGGTCAAAAATGTGGAGAAGCTGTTACTAATCTAAGCATAACTGGATAAGAGCAGGGAGTAGGAACCAGAACCTGAAAGGAGGGAATTCTATAGAGAAAAAAAAGCCTTGAGAGAAGCAGTGACCTGAGGATTCAGAAATACAGCAAGCTGGAAGTGACCTTACAGGGGGGTTGCCAGGGGACTAAACACCTTCACCTGCTTTTTTTTTTTTTTTTAAAGATTTTATTTATTTATTTGACAGAGAGAGACACAGAGAGAGAGGGAACACAAGCAGGGGGAGTGGGAGAGGGAGAATCAGGCTTCCCGCTGAGCAGGGAGCCCAATGTGGGGCTCGATCCCAGGACCCTGAGATCATGACCTGAGCTGAAGGCAGACGCTTAATGACTGAGCCACCCAGGCGCCCCTTCACCTGCTTTTCTTCCTCCCTCTAATACCCCAGAGGACAGGGGACCCACTGATACAGTTTCTCTAAGTCCTCTGGGATGGAAAGTAGGGTATAAAATGGTGGAAGAGGCTGGATTGGCTAATGAAAGATGGCACACTGGGGAAACTTACACCGCTGACATTAGACTTTGCCTTTGTCTTCTTCTGGCCAATGACATGTGTGCAGAAGTGATATGTGTCACTTCTAACAGAAGCTTTAAGAACTGCCATACACTTCCCCAGCTCCTCGCTTTTGCCTTCTGAGAAATACATGTCTAGAGGGGAGCCTCCTTCAGCCTGATGTCCTGAAGGACTTTGTTCAGCTGAGCCCTCTTCCCAATCCTCAATGGAATGAGGTGAGGAAACTTCGTTGTTGAAGACTTTGAGATTCATGCATTGATAGTTACTGCAGCATGACTTTGTCTATCCTGATGGGTGCAGTCTGTCATTAAACCTCTGAGCCTCAATTTCCTAGTCAGGAAGGTAATCCCCTATAATAATCAAATTGCTTCCCAAATATTAGAAAGGCTCTGTGCATTCAAATAATTTTGGGAGGTAGGCAGGCACTTCTAATTTTTTTTAAGATAACATACCTAGGATTAGCATAATATTTAAAACCCAGAGTGAATTAAAAGGAAATGATTGTTTTGAAGTAGTAAATGCATTTAGCTTATTTTTTACGTTCTTTATGGCTTCTTTGAATAGGTTGTTTTGGAAATGTATGTTTTCAAGCTCTTTTGGGGGCTGATTTCAAACTCTGAAAGGGTAGTATCTAACCATGAATTCAATTACTTCAGTCTCAAGCCACTAAGGCCCTTCTGTGCCTGTTGTACTCCAGTTAATTTTAAGAAGCCATATTCTCATCCAGGAAGCAAGGATAGAGGGCTCAATTTTTGTGGAGAAAAGATGCTGGCTGAATAGAGAAATTTTTTTCCTTTTTTCTTGCAGTTCTCTAGTCTCCCATCATATTGCTGTTTGTGGCAGGTCCATATACAAAGATTTGGAGACCCTTTTGGAGAAAGGCCTGACACCCTGGATGTTCTGATGCTCATTTATTTACTCACTTATTAAATGGGAGTAAATATGCTTACATCACTAATTACTAAAGGATACAAGACAATGAATTTGGTCCTTGTGATAAATGGAAAAGGAGTCTTGCTTTTGGAAAGGAAGTGTGTTAGTGTTTCCTGTCGGCAAGATCAGAAACACAGTTCCAAAATAGACTCTCAGGGGCCCCTTGTATGTGAGTGGACTTGGTCTCCAGTGGACTCTCATCTTGACACCTTCAAAGTATTGCCACGTACAGCTCTGCAGCTCCTAAGCTTTTAATCACTGCTGAGTGACAAACCTGGATGCTCACCAAAAGGTGGACTGCATTTCAATAGCTCCAATATTGGTTTCACATTGTTCTCACAATGTCTTCATGTCATACATGCAGTAGAAGGATCTGGCTTATTAAAGTAACTTACTGTATCATGAATAGACTTATTAAAAGAGTCCTTGGGACACACCCACACCCACGCACCCACCCATACACACACACACACACACATACAGACACACACCCTGAGCTCAAAAAGAATTAAAGAATAGTTCTCTTACAATTATTTTTAAATGAACCCTAAACATGGCTACGTGTTTCCTACTTTGAATCTCTGATAGATTTAAAGCTACATTTAAAAAAAATGTTTTTAAGACTTCAGTGTCCTCAGAGGAAGAATGGTTTTTCATGTTCATGGCACTAAAAAATAATGTTTTAAAATCAGGAAAATGACCAGTTTCTTCCAGTATTTTGTTCCCTGAATACTCACAAGATGTTTTAGAAAGACTTTTTAGACCTTAACTCTTAGAGATGGCCAGTGCCCTAGTATGCTTTACCTTAACAGGAATGACTTTTTTCTGGGAATCTGTTGGTCATCAAGAACCAGCTATAAATTTTGTGTTGCACAAAATAAGGGGCCAAATGTATGGTTGGTAAGATATAAGCTACTCTGTGTTAAAGAAATGGAAGATAGATCTGTAATGTTCATATTAAGTTAGTCTATGCCGGGTTAATACACCAACTCCCAAAACTCAGTGGCTTAAGACAAAGAAAGATATTTCTGGCTTACACAGGTCTGCTTTGGGTTCAGCTTCTGTGGGTCACCCCTATCATCTAAGAAGTTCACATCTGCTCCCATCTTGTGGCTCCACCTTCTCAACACTTGGCTGTCAAGGCTGCTGTTATTCATGTTCCCTGGCTGCATCCTCTTGGAGACTCTTTCCTTCCATTATCCTTCTTGGCCACATTTAAAGTTGCATGGTGCATATGCTCTCCTTAGGGGCTACACAGCTTTCTCATTCCACTAGAATTGGTAGACCAAGGGCCATTTTAAGTTTCATGTTAAGTCATAGGCCTTTTTTTTTTTAAATCATAATCTACTTCCCAGTATGTGCCAATAACCACACTTAGGATTTGTTCTCAGATTTTCTTAAGTCTTAAATTTCTTTGCTTTCTCACCTCCATGCTTCTTGACTTAATGTGGTTATCAAGCCTTAGAGGATGTCTTTTCTTTCTTTCTTTCTTTCTTTCTTTCTTTCTTTCTTTCTTTCTTTCTTTCTTTCTTTCTTTCTTTCTTTTTTTTTTTTGAGAGAGAAGTGGGGGCAGAGGGAGAGGGAGAGAGAGAATCTTAAGCAGGCTCCATGCCCACCATGGAGACCTTCATGGGGTTTGATCTCACAATCCTGAGATCACGGCCTGAGCTGAAAGCAAGAGTCAGATGCTTAACCAACTGAGCCACCCAGGCACCCCCCCCCTTTTTTTTTCTAATGGAAATTCTCTCCAGGGAAGCTCTCCCTAAGCTTCCATCTTATTTCCTCTGCCATCTCAAAATATTGCTTCTTATTGCTAAGGTAGAAGAAGAATGGACAGGTTTCCTTATACTTTCACCCATGCCTCATCAGAATTAGTCACATGTCTCCCACCTCTCTGCGTGGTAGGCAGGGAGGTAGAGTGTTCTGTATGCATAGGAAGGAAAGAAAAACTGTTTCAAATTCAAAGTCATAAAATGTTAAAACAAGAAGATATTTCAAAGCAATCTAGTCCTATAGTTTTAGTTTAGAGATGAGAAAAATAAGGTACTGAAACATTTATCTATAATTACAACTATTTATGAATTTTTATTCATCTAGCACTAGACCTAGGTCTTCTTGAAGTTCAGTCCAGAAGTATAGCTCCCTGCTTTCTAATCCTACCATATCTAATCATATGTCTATGAATGTGTATGTGGCTATTAGCCATTCTTTATCACTCACTCACTGATTCACTCATCCATTCACTCATTGATTCAGTGTGTTTGAACCTATGCTAAACTGAAGAGGATATGTATACAAATCCTATCCTCCTTGTCTTTAAGGAAGAATGTCAGAAAAAATAGTAAACAGAAGATACTAATATGAAAGTGCTAGAATAAGTTGTACACTGATACTGGAGAAGAAGTAGATCTCACGGAATTTGACATGAAGACAGCTTCCTGACATGGAATAAAGGAGTCATAAGAAATCATGCTTCTAGTTTTTCATAATGAAGCCAGACATAGGTTCCATAGTTTATAAGCAAGGTGTCTTTGGCAGATGGCTATCTAAGCCTTACCTTTCCCAATTATAATGGGATTAATAATACCTGTCTTGCAAGGTTGATGTATGGAATAAATTAATGCATATAAAGTACTGCCCACAATTCAGCATTTAGTAGGCACTCAATAAACGGTAGCAATTATTGTTATTCATGGTTTTACTTAAATAATCATAGGATTCAGAATACTGGAAATGTCACACTCACTATAATGATGGGTTAACTAAATCAGTACCAAATGTACTTAAACTACATGGAAAATATATCAATTCTGTAACTGGTAAAGGCATTCCCATACCACCACCCCCCCCCATTATCATCATTATAACATTACAGAAAGAATAATGGTTGGTGACATGGATTCACGAGTTCATATTACAGATGTTATGTTATGTTGATCTCATTTAAACATCATGGTATCTAACATCAGTGCTATCAGGATATTGAGATCCAGAAACTTTGAGTAATATGCTCATATTGATGGGAGGGTTATTAATTTATTCTCACAAATGCTGACTTAAATACTTTCTAGGGCCAACTGTGATATATATGAATGCATGCATGAATGCATGAATGAATGAATGGATATAAGGTCTGGGATGTTGAATATATGAAATAATGTCATAAAATACAAAAGAAAACAGGGTGGCCTAAGTTGGCTAAGCATCTGACTCTTGGTTTTGGTTCAGGTCGTGATCTCAGAGTCATGAGATCAAGTCCGAAGCGGGGCTCTGCACTCAGGGCAGAGTCTGCTTGAGATTCTCTCTCTCCCTCTCCTTCCCCCACCTTCAAATAAATAAATAAATCTTTTTTAAAAAATATAAAAGAGCACTGTGAATTGTGTAAGACTGTTGAATCACAGACCTGTATCTCTGAAACAAATAATACATTATACATTAAAAAAAAAGAAGATAGTAGGAAGGGAAAAATGAAGGGGGGGAAATCAGAGGGGGAGATGAACCATGAGAGACTATGGGCTCTGAGAAACAAACTGAGGGTTCTAGAGGGGAGGGGCATTGGGGGATGGATTAGCCTGGTGAAGGGTATTAAAGAGGTCACGTATTGAATGGAGCACTGTGTGTTTTATGCAAACAATGAATCATGGAACACTGCATCAAAAACTAATGATGTAATGTATGGTGATTAACATAACATAATAAAATAAAAAAATATAAAAGAAAACAAAAATAAGAACTATGAAAAATGCTGATACCTGAGAAAGAAACTCCAAGGACCAGAAATACATTTCACACATTTTAACTGCGATTTGAAATAACACCAGGGCCCCACGGGCCTGGTGATCTGCTGCTAATCCATGGATAAGCATGGTATTTGCAATGCTTTTTCTTTGAGCTCAGCAAATATTTATTATAAGAGTACTAGGCTAGGAGCTTACAATCTAATGAAGAGGATTAAACAAGGATACCAGAAACAATAATACCAGACAGATTAAGGTAAATGAAGTTAAAAGAAATACGATGTGTTATCATAAAGGCTCCAAGGAAGGAAAATGTATATTTGACAAGTTGCATAGCATGAATAGTACTATTCTTCCAATTTGTCCTATCCCACCACCCACTGGAGGGAATGAATGTGCATCCAACTGTGCACACTCCCTAGACAATGATATTCTTATTGAAGGCTTAAAGACAGAGGTAGGAGGTAACCTTTGGCTACTCCAAAGGCTCATGTCTTGCCACTTTCCCCCTTATTTTCTAACATCTTGCTGCACTGGTGATCCTCAGTTACTTGATGATACCAAGCTCCCATTTCTTACCAATTCTTTGCATACGCTGATGCCACCATATGGCCCTTCTCTTTTATCCAGTTTCCCTATTCTTCCCTTTCACTAGTAAATTCTACTTACTCTTTTCATCTCAGGTATAGAATCACTTCTTCAATAATGCCTTGCCTTACCTCTAGTCTAACTCAAGGTCTTTTGTTATTGCTTTGAGGGACTATGCTCATTTCCTTCATAGCTCTCATTTCTATAATTGCAAACTTGTAATCAATATAAGAGAGGGCTGGACTCAGTAGGATGCAAACAGATAGCCCCTTCATTTTTCTCTGTCCATATTTTTCTAAAAGTGCCTTCTGGCACATGTTGTTTAGTACCACCACGCCCTGGGGAAATCACATAGCTCCTCTGGAAACTTTTGCATATTTACAAAACGGGCTCATTGTTAGGATTTAAAAAGAACAGGCCAGTCCAAAATTAAAACTGTATCTCTTATCCAATTCAACTCTTCGACACACCACAGCTTGAGGCTGAACCAGGATCAGAAGATCCCTCTGACTTTCTGTGGGTCCCTTATACATGATAATACCATTATCTGGTTCATTCTTGGCTATCCTGTGAGGAATAGATGGGAAAGGAAAGTAGAGGTATATATAGTTTGTTTGTTTGTTTGTTTTCCTGGTAGGCATAGTAGATACTCAATAAATATCTTACAAATGGATAAACTCATTCTATGACCTGTAGACTGTATTTCCTCACACCTGAGACAATGAAATGCTAGAGCTCCATTTGGACAAAATAACTGTACAACACCCTATAAAGTAGAGAGAAGTGGACATTTGTTTCAACCATGTGGTGCCTGATGGTGAACACTCAATCTGGATGTTTTCAGCAATCTTTGTCACCATTCCCCCACCCCACTGCACACTCCTCCTCCTCCCTTCCCATGTCCAATTCATTTCCCTTTGTATCCTGTAGTGAAGCAACCAATGGGTCTTCCTCTACCTGTGGTCTCCTCACCCAGGCCTCTTGGATATATCTTGGATATATCTTTGGCTTCTCTGTCTTGTTTCACACTATTTACTGCTTCTAAAAGACCTTACCTTACCCCTATCTTCACATATCAAAGCCCTGCCAAATTTGACTATCATCCTTCTAAAATATCTATGGAGGATCAGAAAACAGATATGAGTTCAGAATGGCATAGAAAAACAAAAATAATCAGTCAACCTACAGTTCCAATCTGGGGGCAGTGTCCACTAAATAAAATGAAAGCACAGTCATCTGCTATTACATAGCTCAGAAAGAATGATCCCCCCCCCCACCACAAAAGCAAATATAATTCATATCATACCTTTGTTCCAGAATAGCTTTCTGTCTTGCCACACAAATAATTGTGTTAGGTTTCTATGGAGTCATTAACTTAGAGGTTGCTCAGAGAATGAAAGAAGAAAAACATGAAAGAATATTAATCTTAATTCAAGCTATTGGTTACATACATCCCTTTAATATGTGCCAAATTCAGTTGTCATTAAATTACTGAAAAAAGTGTTCAGTCCATATATTTCACTTGATGTTTTCACTTAGAGCAGGGAAAAGAATCAATAAAGCTATCAGATACATAGTTTTTATGTTAACTCTTTGTCTCATAACTGTACTGATTTCAGTTTAGTGGCCAACAACCTTGGTTATAGAAATTTTGAAGAGTTGCTGAGTGATCCCACCTTCAGAGAGGAGATGTTCCAATAAGTGTTTCTGTAATTACAATTGCAGCTTTAAGATCTATAGTAGTTTTAACTTAATTTTGTTGGTGGTAAATAATGAAATTTTCTTTACACCACAGTTTGCTATATTTTTCAGATGATTTGAGTTCCAGATGCATTATACAGAGCGAAGATATTAACAAAGGAAATTGCAGTCTCAGTTAAAAATACATCAGCTATACTTCTCAGCAGTTCCTTAAATATGGTGTGTTCATTTAAAATCTTTGCTGCACAAAGGAAACAGTCAACAAAACAAAGAGACAACCTATGGAATGGGAGAAGATATTTTCAAATAACACTACAGATAAAGGGCTGGTACCCAAGATCTATAAAGAACTTCTCAAACTCAACACCCAAAAAATAAATAGTCAAGTCAAAAAATAGGCAGAAGACATGAACAGACACTTCTCCAAAGAAGACATGTGAATGGCTAACAGACACATGAAAAAATGTTCAACATTATTAGCCATCAGGGAAATTCAAATCAAAACCACATTGAGATACCACCTTACACCAGTTCGAATGGCAAAAATTGAGAAGACAAGAAACAATAAATTTTGGAGAGGTTGTGGAGAAAGGGGAACCCTCTTACACTGTTGGTGGGAATGAAAGTTGGTACAGCCACTTTGGAAAACTGTGGAGGTTCCTCAAAAAGTTAAAAATAGAGCTACCCTATGATCCAGCAATTGCACTACTAGGTACTTACCCCAAAGATACAGATGTAGTAAAAAGAAGGGCCATATGCACCCCAATGTTCATAGCAGCAATGTCCACAATAGCCAAACTGTGGAAGGAGCCAAGATGCCCTTCAAAGGATGACTGGATAAAGATGTGGTCCATATATACAATGGAATATTACTCAGCCATCAGAAAGGATGAATACCCAACTTTTGCATCAACATGGATGGAACTGGAGGAGATTATGCTAAATGAAATAAGTCAAACAGAGAAAGACAATTATCGTATGGTTTCACTTATTTGTGGACCATAAGAAATAGCATGGAGGACATTAGGAGAAGGAAGGAAAGGAGGGAGAGATGAACCATGAGAGACCATGGACTCTGAGAAACAAACTAAGGGTTTCAGAGGGGAGAGGGGTGGAGGGGGTGGGTTAGCCCAGCGATAGGTATTAAGGAGGGCACGTATTGCATGGAGCACTTGGTGTTATACGCAAACAATGAATCATGGAACACTACATTGAGAACTAATGATGTACTATATGGTGACTAACATAACATAATAAAAAAAATATTTAAATAAATAAATAAATAAATAAAATCTTTGCTTCACGATATTCTCTTGATTTGCATTATTCCACAGTAAAGTACTGTGAATGTATAACAAAATACTGAATGAGTAGTGGGTTCAATGTGGCCCTCCAAAAGTTATGTCCATGTCCTAACCCATACAATCTGTGAATGTAAGCTTCCTTAGAAAAGGGGTCTTCGCAGATGGAATTAAGAAGGTCAAGATGAGGTTTATTATCTGAGTGGGCCCTAAATCCAAAGACAAGTTTCCTTATAAAAGAAAAGCTGAGGGAGATTTGAGACAGACAAGAGAAGGACACAGAGATACAGAGGAAAAGGCCAGGTAAAGACAGACACAGAAATCAGAGTAATGCATCCACAAGGAATGTCTGGAGCCACCAAAAGCTGGTAGCTGCAAGGCAGAATTCTCCCCCAGAGTCCCAGAAGGAGTGGAGTCCTGCCAACACCTAGATTTCAGACTTTTAGCCTCTGGAACTGTGAGAGAATGAATTTCTGTTTGTTTGGTTTTTAAAATTTTTTTTATTGTTATGTTAATCACCATAAGTTACATCCTTAGTTTTTGATGTAGTGTTCCATGATTCATTGTTTGTGCATAACACCCAGTGCTCCATGCAGAACGTGCCCTCTTTAATATCCATCACCAGGCTAACCCATCCCCCCACCACCCTCCGCTCTAGAACCCTCAGTTTCTTTTTCAGAGTCCATCGTCTTTCATGGTTCCTCTCCCTCTCTGATTTCCCCCCCTTCATTCTTCCCCACCTGCTATCTTTTTTTTTTTCTTAACATACATTGCATTATTTGTTCCAGGGGTACAGATCTGTGATTGAATAGTCTTGCACAATTCACAGCGCTCACCATAGCACATACGCACCTCAATGTCTATCACCCAGCCACCCCATCCCTCCCACCCCACCCCCCAGTCCAGCAACCCTCAGTTTGTTTCCTGAGATTAAGAATTCCTCATATCAGTGAGGTCATATGATACATGTCTTTCTCTGATTGACTTATTTCGCTCAGCATAACACCCTCCAGTTCCATCCACGTCATTGCAAATGGCAAGATCTCATTCCTTTTGATGGCTGCATAATATTCCATTGTATATATATACCACCTCTTCTTTATCCATTCATCTGTCGATGGACATCTTGGCTCTTTCCATAGTTTTGCTATTGTGGACATTGCTGCTATAAACATTGGGGTGCACGCACCCCTTCGGATCCCTACATTTGTATCTTTGTGGTAAATACTCAGTAGTGCAATTGCTGGATTGTATGGTAGCTCTATTTTCAACTTTTTGAGGAACCTCCATACTGTTTTCCAGAGTGGCTGCACCAGCTTGCATTCCCACCAACAGGGTAGGAGGGTTCCCCTTTCTCCACATCCCCGCCAACATCTGTCATTTCCTGACTTGTTAATTTTAGCCATTCTGACTGGTGTGAGGTGGTACCTCATTGAGGTTTTGATTTGGATTTCCCTGATGCCGAGCGATGTTGAGCACTTTTTCGTGTCTGTTGGCCATTCGGATGTCTTCTTTGGAAAAATGTCTGTTCATGTCTTCTGCCCATTTCTTGATTGATTCATTTGTTCTTTGGGTGTTGAGTTTGATGAGTTCTTTATAAATTTTGGATACTAGCCCTTTATCTGATATGTCCTTTGCAAATATCTTCTCCCATTCTGTCGGTTGTCTTTTGGTTTGTTGATTGTTTCTTTTGCTGTGCAAAAGCTTTTTATCTTGAGGAAGTCCCAATAGTTCATTTTTGCCCTTGCTTCCCTTGCCTTTGGAGATGTTTCTAGGAAGAAGTTCCTGCGGCTGAGGTCAAAGAGGTTGCTGTTCTCCTTTAGGATGTTGATGGACTCCTGTCTCACATTGAGGTCTTTCAACCATTTGGAGTCTATTTTTGTATGTGGTGTAAGGAAATGGTTCCGTTTCATTCTTCTGCATCTGGCTATCCAATTTTCCCAACACCATTTGTTGAAGAGACTGTCTTTTTTCCATGGACATTCTTTCCTGCTTTGTCAAAGATGAGTTGACCATAGAGTTGAGGGTTCATTTCTGGGCTCTCTATTCTGTTCCATTGATCTATGTGTCTGTTTTTGTGCCAGTACCATGCTGTCTTCATGATGACAGCTTTGTAATAGAGCTGGAAGTCCGGAATTGTGATGCCGCCGGCTTTGCTTTTCTTTTTCAACATTCCTCTGGCTATGCGGGGTATTTCCTGGTTCCATACAAATTTTAGGATTATTTGTTCCATTTCTTTGAAAAAAGTGGATGGTATTTTGATGGGGATTGCATTGAATGTGTAGATTGCTCTAGGTAGCATTGACATCTTCACAATATTTGTTCTTCCAATCCATGAGCATGGAACGTTTTTCCATTTCTTTGTGTCTTCCTCAATTTCTTTCATGAGTATTTTACAGTTTTCTGAGTATAGATCCTTTGGCTCTTTGGTTAGATTTATTCCTAGGAATCTTATGGCTTTGGGTGCAATTGTAAATGGGATCGACTCCTTAATTTCTCTTTCTTCTGTCTTGTTGTTGGTGTATAGGAATGCCACTGATTTCTGTGCATTGATTTTATATCCTGCCACTTTACTGAATTCCTGTATGAGTTCTAGCAGTTTTGGGGTGGAGTCTTTTGGGTTTTCCACATAAAGTATCCTATCATCTGGAAAGAGTGAGAGTTTGACTTCTTCTTTGCCGATTTGGATGCCTTTGATTTCTTTTTGTTGTCTGATTGCTGTGGCTAGGACTTCTAATACTATGTTGAATAGCAGTGGTGATAGTGGACATCCCTGTCGCGTTCCTGACCTTAGGGGGAAAGCTCTCTGTTTTTCTCCATTGAGAATGATATTTGCGGTAGGTTTTTCAGAGATGGCTTTTATGATATTGAGGTATGTACCCTCTATGCCTATACTCTGAAGAGTTTTGATCAAGAAAGGATGCTGCACTTTGTCAAATGCTTTTTCTGCATCTATTGAGAGGATCATATGATTTTTGTTTTTCTTTTGTTAATGTATTGTATCACATTGATTTATTTGCGGATGTTGAACCAACCTTGCAGCCCAGGGATAAATCCCACTTGGTGGTGGTGACTAATCCTTTCAGTGTACTGTTGGATCCTATTGGCTAGTATTTTGGTGAGAATTTTTGCATCCATGTTCATCAAGGATATTGGTCTGTAATTCTCCTTTTTGATGGGGTCTTTGTCTGGTTTTGGGATCAAGGTAATGCTGGCCTCATAAAATGAGTTTGGAAGTTTTCCTTCCATTTCTATTTTTTGGAACAGTTTCAGAAGAATAGGTATTAATTCTTCTTGAAATGTTTGGTAGAATTCCCCTGGGAAGCCATCTGGCCCTGGGCTTTTGTTTTTGGGAGATTTTTGATGACTGCTTCAATTTCCTTAGTGGTTATAGGTCTGTTCAAGTTTTCTGTTTCTTCCTGGTTCAGGTTTGGTAGTTGATACATCTCTAGGAATGCATCCATTTCCTCCAGGTTATCGAATTTGCTGGCATAGAGTTGCTCATAATATGTTCTTATAATTGTTTGTATTTCTTTGGTGTTGGTTGTGATCTCTCCTCTTTCATTCATGATTTTGTTGATTTGGGTCATTTTTCTTTTTGATAAGTCTGGCCAGGGGTTTATCAATCTTGTTAATTCTTTCAAAGAACCAGCTCCTAGTTTCATTGATCTGTTCTACTGTTCTTTTGGTTTCTATTTCATTGATTTCTGCTCTGGTCTTTATGATTTCTCTTTTCCTGCTGGGTTTAGGCTTTATTTGCTGTTCTTTCTCCAGCTCCTTTAGGTGTAAGGTTAGGTTGTGTACTTGAGACCTTTCTTGTTTCTTGAGAAAGGCTTGTATTGCTATATACTTTCCTCTTAGGACTGCCTTTGCTGCATCCCAAAGATTTTGAACAGTTGTGTTTTCATTTTCATTGGTTTCCATGAATTTTTTTAATTCTTCTTTAATTTCCTGGTTGACCCATTCATTCTTTAGTAGGATGCTCTTTAGCCTCCATGTATTTGAGTTCTTTCCGACTTTCCTCTTGTGATTGAGTTCTAGTTTCAAAGCATTGTGGTCTGAAAATAGGCAGGGAATGATCCCAATCTTTTGGTCCCGGTTGAGACCTGATTTGTGACCTAGGATGTGATCTATTCTGGAGAATGTTCCATGGGCACTAGAGAAGAATGTGTATTCCGTTGCTTTGGGATGGAATGTTCTGAATATGTCTGTGAAGTCCATTTGGTCCAGTGTGTCATTTAAAGTTTTTATTTCCTTGTTGATCTTTTGCTTAGATGATCTGTCCATTTCAGTGAGGAGGGTGTTAAAGTCCCCCACAATTATTGTATTGCTCTCAATGTGTTTCTTTGTTTTTGTTATTAATTGGCTTATATAATTGGCTGCTCCCATGTTAGGGGCATAGATTTTTACGATTGTTAGATCTTCTTGTTGGATAGACCCTTTAAATAGGATATAGTGTCCTTCCTCATCTCTTAGTACAGTCTTCGTTTTAAAATCTAATTTGTCTGATATAAGAAATGCCACCCCAGCTTTCTTTTGACGTCCATTAGCATGGTAAATGGTTTTCCACCCCCTCACTTTCAATCTGGGGCTGTCTTTGGGTCTAAAATGAGTCTCTTGCAGACAGCATATTGATGGGTCTTGTTTTTTCATCCAATCTGATAGCCTGTGTCTTTTTATAGGGGCATTTAGCCCATTCACATTCAGGGTAACTATTGAAAGATAGGAATTTAGTGCCATTGTATTGCCTGTAAGGTGACTGTTACCGTATATTGTCTGTGTTCCTTTCTGGTCTATGTTGCTTTTAGGCTCTCTCTTTGCTTAGAGGACCCCTTTCAATATTTCTTGTAGGGCTGGTTTTGTGTTTGCAAATTCCTTTAGTTTTTGTTTGTCCTGGAAGCTTTTTATCTCTCCTTCTATTTTCAGTGACAGCCTAGCTGGATATAGTATTCTTGGCTGCATATTTTTCTCATTTAGTGCTCTGAATATATCATGACAGTCCTTTCTGGCCTGCCAGGTCTCTGTGGATAGGTCTGTTGCCAATCTAATGTTTCTACCATTGTAGGTTACCTATGTCTTCTCCCAAGCTGCTTTCAGGATATTCTCTTTGTCTCTGAGACTCATAAATTTTACTATTAGATGTTGGGGTGTTGACTTATTTTTATTGATTTTGAGAGGTGTTCTCTGTGCTTCCTGGATTTTGATGCCTGTTTCCTTCCCCAAATTAGGGAAGTTCTCCACTATAATTTGCTCCAATATACCTTCTGCCCCTCTCTCTGTTTCTTCTTCTTCTGGGATCCCAATTATTCTAATATTGTTTCATCTTATGGTATCGCTTATCTCTCAAATTCTGCCCTCGTGATCCAGTAGTTGTTTATCTCTCTTTTTCTCAGCTTCTTTATTTTCCATCACTTGGTCTTCTATATCACTGATTCTCTCTTCTGCCTCATTTATTCTAGCAGTTAGCACCCCCATTTTTTATTGCACCTCATTAATAGCCTTTTGATTTCAACTTCGTTAGCTTTTATTTCTTTTATATCTCCAGAAAGGCTTTCTCTAATAACTTCCATGCTTTTTTCAAGCCCAGCTAGTATCTTTAAAGTCATGATTCTGAACTCTAGGTCCAACATCGTACTAATGTCCATATTAAGTAGGTCCCTGGCAGTCGGTACTACCTCTTGTTCTTTTTGTGAGGTGATTTTTTCTGTCTTGTCATTGTATCCAGAGGAGAATAGATGAATGAGAGAACAAAATGCTAACAGGGTAACAACATCCCTAGAAAATATACTCTAAACAAATCATAGAAGACCTGAAGCCAGGGGAAAGAAAGGGAAAGAAAGAAAAAAGAAAAAGAAAAAAAAGAAAAGATAAAAACGAACAAAAACAGAACAAAACAAACAAAAACAGAATATGATCAAATATGATCAGGCTGGTACATAGATCAATGCCACACACTGGATTTGGGGTGTATTTTGGTCTGTTAGAGGAAAGTGTCTCCCAAAATTTTAAAGAAAGAAAAACTTATATATGCACAAAAATAAGGGTTGATATGATGAAGGGATGGAATATGACTGTAAAGATGAAAATTATAAAAAATTTTATAAAAGGAATTGATAAGAATTTGTTTGAAAAAAGAAAGAAGAGGATTTTAAAAAAAAAGAAAAAAGAAAAAAAAGGGAGAGAATGTGATACGGCAGGAGAGTAGAACAAAGCCATACACTAGAGATTTGGAGTATACTTTGATCTGTTAGAAGAAATGATCTCAAAATTTTAAAGAGAGAACAACTTATATATATATGCCAAAAATAAGGGTAACTACTATGAAGGGATAGAATATGACTCTAAAAATGAAAAATAAAAATGTTTTTTAAAAAAGGGATTGATAAGATGTGGTTGAAAAAGGGAAAAAGAAAAATTTAAAAAAAGAAGACAGTTAAAAAAATTAACTTTGAAAGACTGAATAAACATGGTAAAAAAAGCCATGGATTCTATGTGCATTATTCCCCTAGAGCTGGAATTCTGCCGTTCTCATTGATCGGTAAACTTGGTCTTGGCTGGCTGTTCTCACTGATCTTCTGGGGCAGGGGCCTGTTGCTGTGGTTCCCAAATGTCTTTGCTGGAGGCAGAATTGCCCCACCATTGCCCAGTCCAGGCTAAGTAATCTGCTCAGGTTTGCTCTTGAGAGCTTTTGTTCCCTGCAAGCTTTCCGTACAGCTTTGGAGGATGAGAGTAAAATGGCGGCCTCCCAATCTCTACCTTAGAGGAGCCAAGAACTTGGGGCCCCGCTCCTCAGTGAGCCCCCAGAGAAAAGCAGTCAGTCACTCTCATCTCCTTGGTCTCCAACCGCACTCCACGCTCACCCGGCCTGTGACTGAGCGTTTCTATCTGTGGCACCCGACTTGGTGTGGATTCTCCAAACTCAGCAGACCCCTGTGGTGCGCTCCCACGCCACTCCTCCTGGGGGAGGAAGGGGAGTCTCCCCAGATTTGCCACTTTTTGGGTCCCTGCTGGAGAAGCAGTGGCCCGACTGTGCCGTGGATCACGGTTTATGGCAACCCTGAGTTGAGAGCCCGTTCCTCGGCTCTGTCTCTTTAGCCGGCTTCCCCGCTCCAATACCTGGGAGCTCCACTGCACTCAGGCACCCCCCGGTCTTTCTGTGACCCCGAGGGTCCTGAGACCACACTGTCCCATGAGGGTTCCACCCCCCCGCTTCGCCACCGGACTGACGTTCCTCAGCGGAGCCAACTTCTAAAAGTTCCGATTTTGTGCCCTGCGGCTCTATCACTTGCCAGAAGCGGCCGACGGAGGCCCCCTCCCCTGCCGTCTATCCTCCCGAATATCACCTCGGATTCACTTCTCCACACATCCTACCTTCCAGAAAGTGGTCGTTTTTCTGTTCAGAGAGTTGTTGCTATTCTTTTCTTTGATCTCCTGTTGAGTTTGTAGGTATTCAGAATGGTTTGATCCCTATCCAGCTGAATTCCTGAGACCAGATGACATCCAGGTCTCCTAATTATCCGCCATCTTGTTCCACCCTGAATTTCTGTTTTTTTAAGCTATCAAGTTTGTGGCAATTTATTACGGCAACCCTAGGAAAGTAACTACCTATTCTGTATACTCTTGTAGGTTTTGATTTCATGTTATTATAGCCTATAATAATATTAAAGTACGCTGTTATATTCATATATTTCAAAATGATTTTGCAGTTAGAGTAAATAATAGTATAAGATGTACACATTAAAACATATTTATAGAATGTACCAGGCCCCTTGTTAGGTGCTGAGTAGCCAATCATAGGTAAAAAAACAGCATCAGTGACCTTACATATAGTTCGTCTCATATATGTTGAAGAAATTAGGACTTACTACAATATCAATGTATTGGCCAATAGTTGGGAAAATCAGTTAACCTGGCACTTTCTGGATGGATTTATTACCAGATTATTAGATTTTCCTCTATGGAACTAAAAGCAAAATTATTAATTATAATGGTAGCAGACAAGGCATAGATACACACATTATCACTTAAAAGGTGTTCAACACACTAGCCAAAAAACTGTTTACCCAGCCTCTGCTGCATAGATATTGATTTTTGAAGTGACTAGTTAAATTCCTCTCCTAATACTTATTCTTTTTCCTTTACTTATAAACCACAACTCCTAAATAGGGCAGGAAGGACAATTACCAGGTTATGCACATTATACTCTGTAAGATGTATATCCAATAATTAAAATGTCAGCATGAGAAGCAGAGAATGGAAGCACATTACTAATGTGGGGAAAAAGTAGATTCTTATTTTTTATTTTATACTGTATAATCTTTGAGCATCAGAGAAAGAAGCACAGAGCAAGGGCTCTGGGGAGTAAAAGATGTTTACACTAATTCAGGTTAGTCATGTTAGATAAGTACTGAATGAGTGAAGGATGTGTACAAATATTAAAATAGATTTGAAAATTCATTAAAGTATTTCCTTTGGGCAGAGCCCTGTGCTAGGTGCATCAGTATTGAAATTCTACTTGTAGCTCATGATCCAGCCAAATTACTTATCTTACATGAAAGCTTCTCTATTTAAATAACTTCTCTCTCTTATAATAGACAATACTAATTATGATCTATGCAACAAGTCGAGCACTCCCAATCTTGATGGCAAGGTTTGGTGTTAGCAAAGAAGACAGAAAATCAGAAAATCTTGGCTCAGGCTGGTAATGGATATATGTCATTTGCACAGCAGCCCACCCTTTGGAGAACTACTACTCTCTCATAATACATAATCCATGAGGTGGTCAGTGCAGTGTCTTACAATTTTTTAGTAAATGGTAGGCATGCTGACATATTTGGGGAAAGCCTAATGATGTTTGTAATGAGTCTGAAATGCTTAAATGTGAGAAGGACTTACACATGGATAGAGATATGGATAGATGGATAGATATATAACAAAACAAGTTTAGTGAAATAGTGATAGAATGTAGGTGGCAGGTATTTTTATGTTTATTGTGAAATTCTTTCAACTTTGCCGTATGTTTAAAAACATTCATAACTAAATCTTGGAAAAAATGCTAATTGTTCCTCTTTGGCCTGATTTGAATTGTAAGTGGTATTGCTTCTCAAATACCTCATTTTGAGAGGGAGAAAAACTGAAATTAGTCTCAGAGAAGTTAGCTCTTGGCTTCAACTAACTGGCCACAAACAGAAGAATTATTTATGGAAGGCTAATTCTAAAAGTGAAGAGAACAACTGATACTTTGTTTCTTGATCTTTTGACAAAATGATTTTGATATTCATATAAATAGTACAAACATTTAAATCTGCTGCCATTTCCTGATACTTTTCAATACCAACATGACCTAATTTTGATGCCTTCTTATGAAGCTATTTCTGAGTAGATCAAATAAGAACCCTTTTGGTACCTAGTGGGGATACCAGGAACCCAGCAGAAATGGCCATTTGCAGGGCTGGAGTACCTCCAGCGGACAATAAGCATGTGCCTACAAACCACTGGCTCTTTCAAGTAAAATGATAGAACTATTCTCTTTGAAACATCAGCTGTATTGGGCACTTTTTTTTTTTAAATTTTTTAAATTAATTTTATTTTATTATGTTAGTTACCATACATTATTAGTTTTTGGTGTAGTGTTCCATGAATCATTGTTTGCATATAACACCCAGTGTTCCATGCTGTACTGGGCATTTATTATGTGCAAAGCCCCATTCTGGACACTGGGAGCTCAAAGATGAGTCAGGCATTGAAGTTGTCCTATAGTAGGATATGTAATGGTCTAACTATGCTGCTACCTTATGGCACATAGGATGTTAGTTGAGCCATGAGTGGAAAATATTGTGGAAATCTTGATTAAATTAATGATAGGAGTCTACATGTAGAATACTATTTTTTCTCTCTCCATTCTCACCAATCTCTCCTCATCTAGGAATTTCCATCTGTTTTATCCATATCTCCTATCCAAAGAAAGTGAGAATATCCTCCAAATTTGCAACTTTAAACTCATCTAGTGTCTATCAGGCCAGTTCTGTTTCAATATCAAGGTTATTCTTATACCTGAAAAGAAATAATCATAACCCTTTATTATTAGGTGGCACTTCAGTGATCTAAATCAAATTCTTAAGTCATATAAAAATGAGGAAATAAGTCATATAAAATGAAGAAATAACCAGTTTGGATAAAATGACATGCACATAGAACTTAAACTCTCAAGTTGTTATACCCTATGAATGATTGATCAAGTTCTTGAAGTTCCAGAGTAGAACTGAAACCTCTAAAAAAAATTTTAAATTGCTCTTTTTCAGATATAAATTATAGTGCATTCTTATATAGAATATTCCTAAAATTGTGTGCTTTCTCAATAAATCACTCCTTTATTTTCTCCATGCCAAATACATAAATACCTCTTTCCAACCTTGCTTGACACTGCAGACTTTCTACAAATGGTTCATCTGAGCAGTGCAGTTTCCTTTCAACTGATCTTACTACCTTCATTCTTGCTCCTCCCTAATTCATTTTTCTTGAGACTGCCAGATATATTTGATTTTTTTTTTAATTTCCCTAAAACTATTTACTGATTTCCCATCTCCTGGACAGAATTTAACATTGGCTTGCAAGGCCCTAGAAGACACGGTCCCTGCTTATCTTTCTTCCTGTCTCTCTCCCTCCTTCCCTCTATTTCTTACTTTCTTCCTTTTATCAAATATATATTTAGTCTATTCTACGGACCAGGTGGTCTTAATAGATGTTAGCTATACAGAGATTCTTTTTTTTAAAAAAGACATTATGGAAAAAATCCTAAAAACTCATTGAAAGACACTAACAATACTTTAATGGAGAGATATGCCACATACATGGATTAGAATATTGCAAAGAACTCAATATTGTACAGAGATTGTCTCGAACTTGATCTATAGATTAAATTCCATCAACTCTTTTGCTATGTTTTGGTTTGATCTTTGTGGAAATTGACAAAAAGATACTAGAATTTCTATGTAAAGCAAATGTTAAAGAATGTCCAAGTTAGTCCTGAAGATGACATGCTTGAATAACTTTCCTTACTAAAAAAAAAAATAAATAAAATAAATAGATATATACAGCTTTAGTAATTAAGTACATGTGATATTCTAAGAGGGACAGAAAGTTGAAGAATGGAATAAAATATTGATTCTAGACAAGGATCCACACAATTGTGGAAACTCAATTTAAAACACTGTTAAAATGTTCTTAGATCATTGGCAAAATAATTTACTCTTCAATATATGGTGCTGAGATAATTAGTTAACTACATGGAAAGAATAGAAATCAGACCCCTACCTCACACTATGTACACATATCAGTTTCACTTAGGTGAAAGGCAATCTACAAAAGAATATTTTGGAGAATATCTTTATGATCTCAGGAAGTGAAGAAATTTTTTTTTAAAAGGTTGTATTTATTTATTTATTTGAGAGAGAGAGGGTGTGTGAGCAGGGAGAGGGGTGGAGGGAGGGAGAGAATCTCAAGCAGACTCCCCACTGAGTGCAGAGCCTGACTTGGGGCTCAATCTCAGGCTCTTGAGATCAGGACCTGTGCTGAAACTGAGAGTTGGATGCTTAACCAACTGAGCCACCCAGGTGCCCCAGGAACAGAAGAGATTTTTAACTAATCTTTCAATGCTACAAACCATAAAGAAAAAGATCAACATTTATTTATATTAAAACTAAGAATTTCAGCATGTCAAGAATGTCCATAAATAAAAGAGAAGCCCCAAATTGGGAGACACTATCTAATATCTCCAACACATATAACTAAAAATAATTATTTAGCATAAAAGAAAGAAATAGAAACAAATGAGAAAAAAACACCTACAATCCAATAGAAAAATTAGCAAGTGTGATTCTCAGAGTAGAGGGTTCCAAAAAATGTAAATTGAAACCCTAAGGAGATACCATATGTCACTCACTCATCCTGACAAAATTAAAAAGCCTTTCAAAGAGCTACCAATAGCCAAAGTTAGAACAGTTTGAGCAGCACAATAAATAAAATAGTATTGAATTATAACCAAAATATAATATAAATATAGATGAGTTTACATCAATCATATAAATATTTGAATAAATAGAATAGAATAGTACACTCTCCCAGGCAGAAAAATTCCAAATAATTTTTATAGATATGCCACCCTCAGGGAGCTGGAGTGTAACTCTCCTCTCCTTAACTGTGTGGTGTGCACACAGTGATGTCCTTTCAAATAGTACAGTTATGGAAGAAGGGGAAAAAGAGTAACTTTACAGCCAAGAAATCTGACCAACACTACCTAGGCCAGGTGATCAAGGTCAACACCAGCCGTGATAAGTCATGTTGGTCGCATATGTGTTGCTGTCATGTGATGAGAATGGCACTCTATCTCTGTGGTCTTCTTCCCAAGAATACATAGTCCCAGCGTAATCATGAGAACAAACATCAGACGAATCCCAATGGAGAGATAGTCTACAAAATACCTGACCAGTACTCTCCCAAACTGTCAAGATCATAAAAAACAAAGAAAGTCTTATTAACTGTCACAACCAAGAAGAGTCTAAGGAGACACAAGGACTAAATATAATATGGTATCTTCGGTGATATCCTGGAACTGAGGAAGGACATTAGGAAACAACTAAGAAAATCCAAATACAGTATAGACTTTCATTAATGACAATGTTTCAATATTACTGGTTCATTAACTATAATAATGTATCATACTAAAGTTAATGGAAAAAACTTGGTATGGGGTATACTGTACTCTCTTCACAAGTTTTCTGTAAATCCAAAATTGTTCCAAAATAAAAATGTAATTAAAAGAAAAGTATTTCAACATCAGTGTTGGCATGAGTGTGGATCTACTCAAACACAGACACATTGTTTGTGGAAGTGTCCATTGTTTTGATCAATTTGTCAAACAACTTGGCATTATGTAGTAAATTTGAAGATGGGCAAGCCCCTGATTCAGCAATAGGATAATCCCTAAAGAAATGATTCCACTCTTCTATCAGGACATGTGTGAAAATGTTAATAAATGCCAAATAATGAAAATGGTACAAGTACCTATCAAGAATAGATTGGATAAATCGAGGACTAGTCATTCAGTTGAATATCATATATCAATGAAATGAACTATAGCTATGTATAATAATGTGGATGATTTTTGGAAATACAATGAGTGAAAAAGCAAGTCACAATAAAATATAATTGTTAAGATTTTACTAAGTAGATTTGAAATCTGCAAAACTGATCAGTAAGTTGTTTAGGGGAACCCTGTTTGGTAAAATTTAATGAAAATCATGGGAACCTGAGGGGATAAAAGAGGAACACAGAGGTCCCTTCAAAAGTAATGTTAGTGTATCTTCGTAGGCTGAGAGCTGGGTAAAAGTGTTCATTGTATCACGATACTATAACTCTTACAAATTCTCACAAATAACATTGTTTCTACTCAAATTTGCTTGTAGAAATTATTTTTAAAGTGTAATGGTAGCTTCTTATTTATTCCCAACCTGACAGCACAAGGATTCCCCTTATATGACTTCCTTCTTCTGTGGGAATAGGAAATGCATCAAAAGCCTCATCTTTGAATCTAACAACTAGGGAGATGTACTTATCTGTCTGTAAGCAATTGATTCATTTTGGCATTTTGGGAAGAGAGAGAGAAAAGATGCTTATAAGTAGTTCAGGGAATAAACCTTGGCTGATAATTCTTTTAAGATGACAAAACTCTGTTCCTGATCTTATATGTTTCAGGATCCTGACCATGGCCATTAGATTTTCCAATAAGGGCAAGTTTAAAGCCAAATGAAAATGTCCTTAGAAAGACAAACCTTGAAGGTGGAAAAGTGGGAGGGTGGATGAGAAAAAAATGTGGAAGCTATTAAGGAGGCTGTTTGCATCTGCAGGAACAACTGTTAGGTCGATACTGTGTAGCACTTGTTTGTAAAGCCACTAATCTATTCTTTTTGTCCAGCAGTAGAGCACTTAGCCCTGACCCAAATCAATCAGTACATCAGAGTCCCTTGAATCAAAGTGATTGTTAACTTGATTCCCATGATCCAAAGTGGTTATTAATTGATTTTTTCATAGATGGCATATAACCCAACCCAAACCTATGCATTATAACAAAACTGTGTAGAATTCCTGAAAAAGTCTGTCTTTCCCATGGGCTATAAAAATGAGGAAGAATAAAATCTCATGCTAATGTAGCTGTTTGACTATGTTGAAGGAGGAATCTTGGAATGCAGCAACAGAATTGAAAAAGGCAGATGGAAGACAGGGAATAGTAACCAAATACCAAAAAGACCATTAAAGTCTGCAATCCAGTTGTACCTTAAGATGGACTCACCCCCTTGCAACAAAAAGACTCATAAAAAGAGAGCATCCTAACAGAAGATGTCTTTTGTCCCACTGCGGCAGAAGCAGGGATTCAAACAGAGAAGTGGAAGCAGCCTGGGAACTGGATAAGATGATTCAATATAGAGCTTCTGATTTTTGGTTCTGTGCTTGGAAAATGGAATTAAAACTCTATACATTTTTATGATTGTACTTGCTGTCTCGTCTCCATCTGAACTGATATAGCAAACAGGCAAGCAGCTACTTCTTTCCATTAAATTATTTTTCTTCTAAGTTCTTAGGTGAGAATCTGAATCCTTTCAGTGTGCATGGGAAAGATATGTACCAGGGTCTTAGGAGGGTGTATTGCTTGCTCTTCCAAAGTTCAATAAGCAGATACTGAATGCCTCCTAGGGGTGAGGACCTACCTGAGGCCAAATAAAACAGAGATAAATATATTTCCTCTCTGTTCTCAAAGAACAGAGACCACTATTAATGACCAAAAACATACATTTTTAGCTTCGAATTCTGGCTTCACCATTTACTAGTATTAAAAAGAAAAGAAAAAAGAAAAGAAAACCACAGGTACAAAATGGCATCACTTAAATTAAGTCCCCAAGTTAGTAAACCAAGCTTAATGCCTAATCTAATTGTAATTTCAACCTCCCCCAGAAATGTAGTTTTAACCAGTCAGTCAGGAATTTTCTGATCAGCATCAGTGAGGTTATCTGTCACATGGGCCTTCTCCATTCTCCAAAGGAAGATGAGTTAGTCTGTTTAATAAGACTTCCCGTTCCCCCCTCCCCACAAAGGGAAGGTGATCTTGCCTGAAACAATTCTTTCTTTCCTTTTGCTAATAACTTTCTTGCCCCACCCCCTTCCTATAAAAACCTTCCATTTTGCACAACACCTCTATTTGCTAGATGGCATGCTGCCAGTTCAAGAACCATTTAATAAAGCCAATTAGAACTTCAAATTTACCCAGTTGATTTTCAGTTTCTCTATTTGTAAAGCAGTGTTTATAACTGACCCCGCCCTATAGATTTATTGTAAGGATTAAGTGCAGTATTATATATAAAGTGCTAAGAAGGTTGCCTGGCACATAGTTACACTATATACATGTATGTCAAATAAATATAAAGAAATAAATGAGGAACTCTTACTCCAGATGGCAAGTTACACAAAACGGGGAAAGAAAAAAGTGGCCAGAGTTTTGAATGTTTACTGTATGCCAGGCACTGTGCTTTCCATGTTATTTACATGATCAGGTTGACCTCGTCTATGTGGGTGGATTTTCAAAAGAGTCATGCACTGAAACACAAGTCCTGAAAAGTCTTTTCCAAAGTACCCTATAATTATTAAGGTTATAACCAATGTCCTGGGGGAGGCAGGACCATAGAGCCAGGGCAGTGGAGCCTGACTTTTCCTAACTTTTACCTGTATTAAGAATATCTGGGAGGGCGCCTGGGTGGCTCAGTTGGTTAAGCGACTGCCTTCGGCTCAGGTCATGATCCTGGAGTCCCGGGATCGAGTCCCACATTGGGCTCCATGCTCAGCAGGGAGTCTGTTTCTCCCTCTGACCCTCCCCCCTCTCATGTTCTCTCTATCTCATTCTCTCTCTCAAATAAATAAATAAAATCTTAAAAAAAAAAAAGAATATCTGGGAACTTGTTAAACTCTTCTTGACTTTCTCTGTAATTCCATCCCACACCTGTGGTGCCTTCAGAAGACCGAACCTCTCATGAGGTAGCCAAGTTTATTCTAACAAAACCTGCCCACTTATCCTGGCTGTGAAACAGTGTTTGAGTTTTTCTGCAGCCCCTTGTGCCGTCTCTGTCTCAACGTCTTGGTAACATTTAATGAGCAACCAGAGACCATTTTCCTTGACACCCGCCTACGAGGAGAACACCTATTAAATACTCCATCTCCCTGCTGCTTTCAGGACATATTTGCTGTTCTGAAAGGTATTGCCTTTCATGTCCATGTGCTGTGGAGTAGAAGCTGAGCCTGGCTGGCTGTCCAGGTTCCTACTCTGAAGTTATTATCTGGTACCCTGAGGCAAGAGTGGTTGGTAGCCCCTAATGGCAGCATGTGCAGAGGGGCTGCAGGCGGCTATAATTGGCGTCCTTGCCTTTCACTCCCTGCCTTAACGAGGATACGCCATGTTGGGCTTCACCCACCCACCACTTTTCAGTGGCACAGGTTCTCACTCCATATAAAGTTGATCAAGAAAAGTCTCAGCAGTTTAACAAGGAGTTTTGAACAGAACCAGTCCATTGGAGGCTGAAGCAGATCTCCCTAGTGCCATGTGTAGTACCTGCTAGGTCAACCGGGGGTTCATAAACATGGGGGCCAGGGAGCTTTGCCCTCAAGGAGAATTTTAGTCTCCAGTCCCTGTACTTTTGATTACTAAGACCTGAGATCATGGGTAATCTATTTGCAGTACTCCTTGCTGTACATTTCATTCAGTGCATTCATTGAGTCCTTGTCTGAAATTCAGTTTGGACACAGAACTTACAGACCTACTATTTTAATAACAGCTAATATTTATTTAGTGCTTACTGTGTGCCAACCATGAATCTAAGAGTTTTAGCTTAATTAGCTTCTTTGTTGTTCAGAGCAACCCTATGAAATAGGTATTATCATTATTCCTATTTGCACATGAGATTTTAAAAATCTCCCAGTCACATAACTACTAGGTTATGGACCTATGACTCAAATTTAGGTAGTCTGCCTTCAGCACCCGCAAGCTTAACCACAGTGCCTCAAGATCAAGTCTGAGAACTACTGGTTTTCCAACCCCTGCAGCTAGATGCCCAGTATTTCTTCCTCAGCCACATCTTCTCAGACATCTCTTGGGTAACATGCAAACTGCCCGCTTCAGCTGCAGCTGATTGTACCCGGAATGCATACTTGACACAGGATATCCCAGTCCAAGAATTTGGAATTAAGAAACAGACTTTAAGTTACTCAGTTGGTCCCATCCTGGAGTTAGAAGATCACCTGGAGATGAGGTTCCTGTTTAAGATGAAAATGCAAGAGGATCCTGAACTCATCTCCTCCCATGATAACATGGAAACTGCAGCTTGGAACAACTTCCTCTAAAACAAAACAAAACAACAACAAGCTGGCTGAGGGATCCTTATGCATCCAGCAGAAAGAGGAGGCTCACAACAAAGTGGGTGGGAGAGGCTGGGGCACAAGTTCACCACGAACTCCACTTTTGGTGCAGTAGTCCAGAAGGAACGCAAAACCCAGAGTTTTGCCCTAAGGAATGAAGGGTTTGAACCCCATGTCGGACACCCCCAACTGTTATGACCTGCACCTGGGAGATGAGCCCCCCAAACATCTAGCTTTGAAAACCGACAGGGCTGCGACCACGAGACCCACAAGGCTGCAGCAGCGCGAGGGACGCTCTTAAGCGCTCCAACTCGCCTGGCCCAGGGGGAGCGGCTCAAGAGGCGTGCCCAACTTCGTGCGGGAGAAGCTTCGTTGCTCGTCTCAGAGCGTCCGTCTGAGCGGCAGGCTTCTGATTGGACGCACGTTTGGGAGCCTGCTGGGCTGCTCTCGGGGGCCGCAGACCCGCGAGTGTCGGCTTGGCGTCTCCCTCTGCTTCGCCCATGAGCGCGTGTCTCCGTGAGAGGAGCTGGTGCCTGGGTTTTTGCAGCTGCTGCCAGAGGACAGCTCTGCATCGCTGGCTCTGGTGGCCACTGGGGCTTTCCCTGGACAGTAAACCTTTCCAGAGCGCGGAGGGCGGGCGCTTCCTACGTGCTCTCCCCCAGCTGCCTCGTTACGGAAGGCCAGGAGCTCTTGGAGGGGCTTGCGTTCCGAGCCCCAGGACTGTCGCAATCAGACGCAGTTCCTGGCGGTCTCCCACCCCAGCGCACTGCACGGACAGCGGACTGAAGCACACCTTCAGTGTCTCCGTGAAGCCGGCCCAGTGCTTGTCCTGGAGTTTAGCCTGAGGGGCAGGCTTCAGGTTTAGCACACGTCTGAAGTGCCTGTGGACTTTCTCTCAGGGAACGGCTGGAGGACGCCATCTTTGCCTTCTCTGTCCCCCTCACTACCGCTGGCCAGGATCTCCCAGAAAGGAGCTTATACACTGGTCTGGAGCCCCAACATTTCCAACTGCCATGCAAGGGACACCTTGTAGGTCGCCTGGCACGGTGACCAGTGAGACTTATGTTTGCAGTCCCATAGGACTATATCTGCATAAAGCTGCTGCCTGAGGCTCTGGCTCCTGATCCTCTTGTCACTCGCTCAACTACGGGGAGTCACGAAAAAGGAAAATAGACTGCTTGGACAATCACAAAGGTTTGAGAGACAACCAAAAGCCAGGGCATGTTCAAATGTGAAGATTCATCTATGAAGGCCTCACCTTCAAGACTGGGAGAGGCAGCTGTTTTACCTAATGGACAGAAACCGTGACAGAAACAAATAAAAAGAAGAAATAGAGGGGTGTATTCCAAACAAAAGGTCACATGGAGATGGGGCTGGAGTCAGCATTTTTCTGTTTCAAAACTACTAGCAAGACACCTTTGGGAAGAGGTATCAGAACCTGAATAAATAACATTCCAGTGGCAAGTTACAGAAAAAGGAAGAGATACTTGCAAATGACAGACATATCAGATAAAGGGCTAGTATACAAAATCTATAAAGAACTTATAAAACTCAACACCCAAAGGACAAATAATCCAATCAAGAAATGGGCAGAGGACATGAACAGACATTTCTGCAAAGAAGACATCCAAATGGCCAACAGACACATGAAGAAGCGTTCAACATCATTTGGCATCAGGGGGAAATACAAATCAAAACCACAATGAGACATCACCTCCCACCAGTCAGAATGGCTAAAATTAACAAGTCAGGAAACACAGATGTTGGCAAGGGTATGTGCTATGGTGAGCGCTGTGAATTGTGTAAGACTGGTGAATCATAGACCTGTACCTCTGGAACAAATAATACATGATATGTTAACTAAAAAAAAGAAAAAGGTGTTGATAGACACCTCATTTTTATCAACAAGAGAATGAACATCCTTATTCCTAGAATATGGAATAAATTTATCTGCAGAGAAGAGAATGATACAGATGTGCAGAGAAACGTAATGATAGAAGACTCTAAAATCCTCAATAACGTTCTTGAGAAACTGCAATTTCTTGTATGAGACCCAGCTATGCTTGCTATAGTTCTCACCATCAGGTTCTCTAAGTTTCTCCTGTAGACTTGTGATAAAGTCCTCTCCACCTTAAACCAGCTGAAATGACTTTTGTTCCTTGCAGCCGCATGATGACTGACCAAGATATCCAGGATACATTTTGGTGAGTAGTTTCATTTGGTACTAATGTTCCATGCTCAAGTTACCTCTCCAAGAATGAAAAAATACAACCATGCTATGTTTAGTGGAATATTATGTTTTCAGATTTTGGTTTCCATATTTTAGCATGTTTGTAAGACCTTGATTATTTGTGGCAACCAGGGTTCATTTACCTTATTACTAGCTTGGCCCCTCTCAGATTTTACCTGGGGATTTACTATCTTCATTTCATTTCATCAGGTCTGAAAAGGCTGAATGCTTAGTTCAAAGGACTAAACTCTTTGGGGATTTGCATTGCCCTAACCCTGGGGATTTCTTGGAGAAAAGCAGATGACCTAAGTCAACTCAACCAAAGTGAAGGAGTGAAAGTGTAGGGGTTATTAGGATAAAAATGCTCACTTCTGGCTGATAAAAGTAAATCAGTAGGGAAGTAGCCCTGGGGTTGCCAAAGGCTACTTTTTGTCCCCCTCAAGGGAAGAGTCTATCTAAGAAAATAATCATTCTAGGAGAAAGGAAAGATGGAGATATTGTTTGAGCCTCTGTAGGCAGCAATGCCTGAAGCTGTATCTTTACCCAGATTATTTAATTATAGGAACCAAGTGTCTTCTTTTTTATTTTCTATACCAGTTAACTTGGAGGAATTTTCACATTATATTGTAAAGTGAGAAAAAAATATACATATATGTATGTATATCTTGTTCATCTATCTAATCATGGAGAGCTGCACACATTTTCAACATTGGTCATCTGGGATGGGGGCAGTGTTGACTGCAGGTAGAGTTAGAGAAAGAGAGGAAAGTGGGGATGGTCATGATGAATCATCACATGATGAGATCTGATTTATGCAAAACCATTTGTAATTGCATATAGATATGGATAGAGATATATGATAGTGTAATCAATGAAATGTTGTCAGTGGTTCTCCCTGGGCCATAGGACTTAAGCTGATTTCTATCTCTTTATATGTTAATGTATTTTAGTATTTTTTAACAGTAAGAAAATATTATATTCAAAAGAAATAGCAGTTACAGATGGCAAAATAGGCAATGCACTGTTGTTCAGCATTTCTTAATTTTTAATCAACCTGACCATTCACTCTTCAATTTATTAATAGCTCTTTTGGCAACATGAGTTTAATAATGCTTTAAAATGATTCCTTGGAAAATATGTTGGTCAAATCCTGGGTTCAGTGAAGTTGAATACATTTCTTTACAGACTATAAGTGTACATTGTAAATCTCTAAAAGAGGGATTGAGTATTTAGCAGTTCCCAAAGTTACTGGACTATGGAATATTCCATGAGACTATATGGAACACATTTTGGGGAACTAACTAAATAAATAAATAAATAAACAAATAAATAAATAAAACAGCAATAAAAAGGAAGAAATATTAAGGCTTTTAATTCATATATCCTGCATTCATATCCAAGACAGATGAATTACTTGGTATGTGATCTTGGACTAGTCATTTGCTTTCTCATGCTTCATGGTCTCACTGGCCTCCTTCCCAGGGCCATTGCGAGAGTCAACTGCAATAAATGTGATTGCATATTGAAAAAAAACCTGTGAATGTGTATGTTACCTATAGTATTTTCTTTCACAGTATATTTTCCCCAAATTTACAAAATACTGGAAACAAACGTATTTTGTATTTTTTTATACCCTTCCCTACTGTGGCTAACACACACACACACACACACACACACACACACACACACCCTGAAAAGATATATTCATGATTTTTTTGTTCTATTTTGAAAGAACAACCATTGCATTTTTTATGTGGAGCATACAATGTACTTTATTCTTACTGGGACTGAAAAAACAAAAATCCCTTAAGGACTAGTCAACTTTCTGAATTAGTGAGGAAGAGGACAGTGGTGAGCACAATTGTTTTGTTCAGGTTTACTTTAGTCAGATCAAACCGAAACTTACTTAAATGGGTTTAGGGGGAAAAAAGAGGGGAGTGATTATTATAAAGATGTAGGCTGCTCTTCTAAACCAAGAACGAAGTACAAGAGGCAGCAGGTAGAACTAGACACCTTGGGAGCAAAGGCCAACATTCTTTCAGATTCCCTGCACATCATCTTGCTTTTACTCCTTTTCATTCTTCCCTCTCTGGAGAGTTTCCTTTGCTTTCCTATTTATAAGGCAGCTGAGGGCTGCTCCCTAGTGTCTTGAGTCTCCATTTCTTTAATCCAGGTGACTAAGGAAGACACTGAACTCTGTCAGCCCCAGTTAGAAATTCCCAAAGGAATGGTTGTTATCGATCCAGTTCAGATCCAATCAGTCTTAGGCATGTGGCAATAAAGTAGAATATTTGGCAATCACCTATGCCCACCCATGTGGCTGGGGTTGGCAAAGGGCTCAGAGAACGGTGTTTGTGTCCTAGGCACTCACCCCAAAAAGGATCTTTCAGCTAATCTTGACCTTTTCTGCCTCTTCCTCCGAGCTGAGGGTGCAGGTCTCTTAGCCTCTCTGTAACCCTCCAAACTTGGGAAGTCTTGCCAAGATGGGGTCAGGGCTGCAACAGCAATCTGGATCCTCTAGATCAGATTTGCCCAAATACCTGTAGAAAATATGGTTAACTACTCAGTGGGGGAGGAGTAGTGACCAGCTAATAAGAAAGGGGAATAATCCAACATCCATTTTCTTTTGGTTTTGAATGCATTTTATGACTTGTTTTGGCAAAGGTATTGACAGCCTATATCATTTAAATTCATTTGTATTTGCTAACCTTCAAACCAAGCACATAATGCCACAGACATTTATAGTAAAAAAAAAAAAAAATACACAGTTGTGATTTGTGATAAGGGGCCCTAAAGTAAAATTTGAAATAAATCATTAATTATTCACACTTATTGGAATACATATACATTTATTAAATACTTAATATATGGCAGGCATGGTGGTAGAAGCCTTACATGCACTGTCACATTTGACCCTCACAATAATCTTGTGAGGTTAGTGCCATTTTCATTCCCATTTTATAGATAATAAAACTGAGGCTAAGATGTTCAGGAACTTACCCAGGAGCGCACATGTAGTTCTTGGTGAATTGGAACCCAGGTTGGTTTGGGTCTAAACCTGAGCCCTTATCTGGATGCTATGCTACCTTATAAGTAAAAAGTTCATTTTCAAATAATTGAGAGATGGTTGGGAGCTGATTGCTACAAAGGACAGTGACCTGGGACTCTGCAAAATGAGAGAAAGTATTGAACGCTTATGAGGCCACTCTCTCACTGACCCAGTTTCCACAGAGGTTAAGAGTTGGCAAGCCTGCACTTGGAGGTTAAGCTCTGCTCTTCAGAAAGTTGACAGTTTATTTCCCTCATTGCCACCAAGTAGGCTGAGGAAAAAGATTACAGTTTCCACAAGGAAGCTCCAGTACTAAATGATCCTAATTCAGAATCAAGTAATAGTGTAAAATAAAAACAGAGGAAGGAACAGCGCCCAACTTAACAGTTCTATACTACACAGGAAAGATGACTTGGAAATAAAGCCAGATTCATTGCATGAGGTTAAAGTCTAATGAGGTGAAGCTCTGAGATGTTACCAGCAACATTCCTAAAGAAGTATTAATGTCAGAGCATTACAATATTGTGTTTTTTTAGTGCTGTCTTCAAGCAGTCACTCTGAACATGAATCATTTTAAGGACTTCGTTCCATATAAGTAATTGGTCTGTTACTTTAGTTCACAGTGAATAACATAAATGTTAATAAACCTTTAAAACTTCAGAACTAACAGTATATTAAAATAATACATTTTATAGCCTACGGTATTTAGGAAACTAAATCACATGCACCATTATTTGAGTTTAACTCTCTAATTGACCTGCTACAATTGCAGAAATCCAAATTCTATTTAGATGGATGTTCAATTACATATTTAAATAACTCTTAATGCTATTTGCTTTTTTTCCCCTTTGATGAAATTATTAGTGTTTTAAATTAAATGGACTTAGAAACATCTTATAATCATAAAGAAAATTAATGGCATACTTCTGTTTTCTCCCTAAAAAATATACTAATTTAGGCCCACTGTGGTTTAAGTTTTGCCTTTGAGCTGGGCACATATTAGATCTTTTAAGAGCCTATATCCAAATATCCTGATGTGCTAAATAATGTATGAAATTGCCTCCTGTTTATCTATGAGTAGATTATCTATTAAGTAGAAACTCCACTACTAATTTTATATGTCAAATAGCAATTTCTCTTTCTTCTTTAGTTTTTTTTTGAGTTCAAAAAGGCAAAGAATCCCAGAATAACTAAGTACGTTATTTACATTAAATAAATGCCAATCCTAATATAAATTATCTTTATATTATCTTCTATTTGAACCAGGGTACCTAGAATTATTAATATTTGACTGTATGTCCAAATGACAGCCAACATTTTTTCTGTTTCTGTTTTTCGGGGCATTTCTCACATCAGAAACTATTTAGATACCAAGATTTTTACCCAAATATAATTTCTCCCAAATTTACTGTATTAACAAACTGGCTTTTTATATTTATCCCTAAATTAAAAGAGTAGGATATCATATTATTTGAATGCACACTAAAAGGGTTCTGGTACAAGTTCTAATGTGGTTGCAGGGGGTGGTCTGCCCCACACTGTTAAGCAATTCTCAGATACCAGAATTTAATTCACTGACACTATTTACTTGGAGATAGCGTCATATTCCACAGGTAGAGGGTTCAGTCCTACAAAACTGTTTCCCCACCCCACTTCAGAAGCCAATCACAATTCTGAGTTGTTTCTTGGTACTTCTCACCAACTGGCTATCAATCAGAGGTTCACACACCCTCCTCCTCAGGTTTGGTTAATTTGCTAGAGTAGCTCATAGAACACAGAGAAACATTTTACTGACTAGATCAGCTTTTTTTTAAATAAAAGTATATAACTCAGAAATAGCGAGATGAAAGAGATGCATAGGGCAAAGTTTGGGGAAAGGACAGGGAGCTTCCCAGCACCTCCACATGTTCACCATCCAGAACCTCTCTGAACCCTGTTCTTTGAAGTTTAATGGAGGCTTTATTACATAGGCACGATTGATTTAGTCTTTGGCCACTGGTGAGAGAAATCAACCTTCAGCTCCTGTCCCCATCCCAGAGGTGTCTCAAAGTTCCAGGCTTTTAATCACATGGGTGGCTCTCCTGGTAGTCAGCCTCCATCCTTAGGAGACTTCCAAAAGTCACCTCATTAGTGTAACAAAAGATGCTTTTGTTGCTCTCGTTATTTAGGAAATTCCAAGCATTTTAGGAGCTCTATGCCAGAAACAGGGATGAAGACCAAATACATATTCCTTATTATAAATCACAGTATCCAAATATATATATATATAATTATAAATCACAGTATCTCTCATGCACACATACATACACATGTGCACAGATACTGAGTCCCTTGACAGAGAGGTGTTAACTTTTAAACCCCTAAATGTATTGGATAATTCAAAGCTATTGTTAAAAAACAAAATTCAACTGAGTAAGTTTGAAGATCCTATTGGCTTTATTTAATGGTTCATGAATTAGGCAGCATTCCATTTTATTTTATTTTTTAAAGATTTTATTTATTTATTTGAGAGAGAGAGAATGAGAGACAGAGAGCATGAGAGGGAGGAGGGTCAGAGGGAGAAGCAGACCCCCTGCCGAGCAGGGAGCATGATGCGGGACTCGATCCCAGGACTCCAGGATCATGACCTGAGCCGAAGGCAGTCACTTAACCAACTGAGCCACCCAGGCGCCCGGCAGCATTCCATTTTAATAGATAGAAAGTAACTATGAGGAGCTATACACAATGGAAGGCTTCTATTGGCACAAGGGAGCAGGACAAGAAAGATACTCCAGCAAAGAGTACATTATTTCAGGCAAGGGCACCTTCCTTTGGGGGAAGGCAGAGGTTTATTAGGCAGATTACTTAACTAGTGCTGATCAGGTAATTCCAGATTGACTGGTTAAAGGTCACATTCCTGGGTGAGACTGAAACTACAGTTAGGTTAGGTATTAAGTCTTGGTTTGCTGATGTAGGGCTTAGCACAAGGAACTCCATTTTGGGCTTGTTATTTCTTTTTTTTAACACTATGATCTGAGGCTCAAGATTTATAGACTTCCCAGGAAATGTCATCTACCCTTTCATAACATGCTTTGGACTTAGCCATTTTTATTTTATTTTTTATTTTAAAGATTTTATTTATTTATTTGACAGAGAGAGGGAACACAAGCAGGGGGAGTGGGAGAGGGAGAAGCAGGCTTCCCATGGAACAGGTACCCCGATGCGGGGCTCGATCCCAGGACCCTGGGATCATGACCTGAGCCGAAGGCAGACGCTTAACCGACTGAGCCGTCTAGGCGCCCTGGACTTAGCCATTTTTAAATTAGTGATTCCAAATTAATTAGAAAATATACTCTTATGGAAACTTGTGGATAGACTGATAGGAGAACTCTGCTCTATGACTGAAAGCAAAATACATATCCCTGTAAAGGATGGCTTTATTTTGACAATGTATCCCATAAAGAATGCAGAATCATTCTTCAGTTGTAAATCTAGGATTCTGTCACTGCAGCCAAAGTGGCTAGTAGAGCATTGCTATCTCTTTTCACAGATGGTACTACCCTGAGAGCTGGGTGAACTACAGGATGACGTCCTGTTTTACTGCAGGAAACTTAAAAGCAAAGAATATCACCTTCTTACTGTTAATCTTAAAAACAGACACTGCCAAGGTATTTTACCAGCAAAAGATGGGTTTATTTGGGAATAAAAGAAAATTGCAATCTGGGACAAATAAGCTGTGGCAAAACCCTGGGCAAGTTGCAGGGGTGGGAGGAGCAGGGGAAGAAAAGGCACACTTTTTTATGGAGAAAAGGGGTAAGTTGGGAAGACTGTTATGAACTAAAAGTCCATTGGAGTAAACTGGAGTTCACAGTGTGGTAGCTTCTCATGGGCAGAGCTGTTGCCCAGGGGGATGAGGAAAGTGTTTATTTCTCTGGCTGGAGCAGTAGAGTAGTATCCAGCAGCAAGGTCAAGTCTGTGTAAGGTCAAATTCGTCTTTTCCTGTTGGCTCTGCAATTGACTAGGAGTGGTAGGGTATGAGATCTCCCCCTGCTGGCCTCCCCACTCCATTTTAATGAGCTTCCCATTACTAATTTTTACATGACCTTTTTGTGTTTCCTTAGCCATGTCTAAACTCAGAAATTGTAGTTTATAGTTCACTGTAAGTGGAATCTTCTGAGACACAGGTGAAAGTGTTACCTAAGAGAACTTGTGCTTTCTAATTCGGAGAGTGAGACACAGCCTATATTTAATATCTGGAAAGCTTCTGACTGCCTCACATTATTACATTAGCACATTAATTAGTAACCAGACAATGAGTAACTTGACTTTTTTGCTGGTCAGTTTAACAAACTCAATCTGCCCAATATCTGCCCCCCACCCCCATGTACACAAACATGTTTTGCTGGAATTTCTCTAATATCTATGATTCTTACCCCCCCCAAAAAACAAACAAACAACAACAAAAACTACTACTAAATACCCTGTTAGAACCTAGGTGAAAGAGTCAGGAGAAAGGATGAGCCAAAAATTAGGAAATAAATCCACTGGTAAAGTGAAATTTGTTTCTTTTTGAATGCTTAGAGTTTTCAGTATGGAATCCAGTATCAAGGAAATTGGTTCATTTATTATATGGGAAGCTCACTGCATGGTTCTCTTATTTCTATAAGAAGACTCAGAAACTGAAAAGGCACAAATCAATAATGCAATTAATAAGCACTGTTTTCATTTAAGAAATTGTAAAAGGAGGAGACTTACACTTTTGACATTTCCAGAAGGTAGAGTCATCTGATTAAATCTTTGATAATGTTACATCTAACAGGAAGACAAATTCCCCTTCTAAAACATGTTCTAGTGGAGAAAGAATAAGTGATTTTTACTTTACTTCTCCTTTCCCAAGCCAACAAGTATCTGTCTATAGCTAAGAAACCATCAATGACACGAACTTTTCCCACCGTGACCTATAGGAATAATACACTTTCTTCTGGATATTTGCATAAAGTTGGTTGTTCCAACTGAAGGGGGAGGCCCTGAAAGACACAAAGGAATCCTATAGATAATAATAGTAAAAGAACTTAATAAATACTATTTGCCAGGCATTCACATCAGCCATGATTTTTATAGTTGCAAGTAAGAAGAAACAAGGAAATTGTGGGCTTATATAACTGAAAACCATGGATAGAATTGGTGTCAGAAACCACTGAACCAAACACACAAAGGATGTGACAAGTGCTGTGATCCATCTCAGGCTTTATTCGGGATAGAAAGTTGGGGGATTGGGATGGCCCTGGCAGCTTGAGCTTCACATCTTTGATTTGAGTCTAGTGACAAATGCCACTTTCCCACAATTAGGGAAAAAGCTAGGGATTTGTGATAATGGATTCTTTCACCTAGTTATGATCATTGTGTTGGTCTCTGAAGCAAGTAGACAATATGATAGAATGAAATTATTAGTTTATATCTAGTTGACATGCTTCACCCCTGGAAGAAGTAGTTGGGATCTACCTGACACTTACAGACTGGGAATGAGGAATAGGTGATTTTCCAGAGTAAAATCTGGGACTTCATGGTAGAAATATGTTAAATAGATGCTGGACATCAACAGATGTGTTTGTGTTTTCACACATATTTTACAGACTCATTTATTTAATCCTTACAAAAACCCTATAAAAGAGTTTGCATTATTATCCCCATTTTATGGATAAGATAGCAGAAGTAAAGGAGTTAAAGTCATATATCAGGTTTGTGGTAGACCTAGGCTCTAAACTCAGGGTTATCTGTCTGCACAGTCCTAGCATACCCCTGAGTAGGGTGGAAACAGGAAAGCTGTGGTATCCTCAGACTATTTTTGGCCAGTGTCTGAATCAGACTGCTGGAGAGCAGGGTATAGATCCATGGGTAGCAGGGCTAGCTTTGGGGCACTGCATTTGAATGTAGTTAAAATTAAAATCAAACATTCATTTAATTAAGGAATTAATGACTCCATGCAAAGTTGACATCCTTATAACAACAAGGTCATGGACTCAAGGAACATGAGTAACTCATAAGGTCGCCTTACACCTGCCAGACTAGAAATGGGCAAGTATGACACTCAGAGTGTTTGACAACTCTCCTTCAATGTGTAAGACCTCAATAAAACCATGGCATTCTAATACACATGGGAAGCATGTTTGCCACACTGGCTCAGAAGGACATTTTGGTATTTTTTAGGACCAATGGAAAAAAAAATTAAATCTAAATAAAGACCAAGGTAGAGCACTAAATCAGAAACTGTTTAAAGGGTGGCAGTTGAGAACCTAAACCACCCACAGACTCAGGCTGGACACCAGGAACCAAAGCCACACCCTGTGATCTACATTGGCATCACTTTGCTGTTCATCTGTCTTCATTATATGCTTTGTCTTTCCACAGGTCCCCTTTCCCTGCAAATGTTCAGTTGTTTAGTACAGGAACCTCACAAAAGACCTATGAACTCTTCAACAGGCAGCTTGTACCCTGAGATTCTTTGAATTCCTCACTTCAAAATACTCAAAATACCTGTTTTTTTTCACCTTATTGAACTGTTCGATCTTGATTCTTACCTAATCCTAATCTAGTCTCTGCATTGAAAGCCCCACCATAAATCAGACTTCCGATGCCCAATAAATTCTGACATTACTCTCCCTCTCTAAGACAGTCAAGGCTTTGCAAGGTGGGTCTCTCCCTTAATTCAACAGGGTATATTGGTGAAATCTGAGGAGACATCATCTGTGTAGCCCCATACCAGTGATTATCAACATAGGGGAGACAGTTTTGTCTCCCGGAAGACAGTTGGCAATGCCTGGAGGTTGGCAGAAAGGTAGGAGGGTAGTTGTGGCTGGCATCTAGTGGGTAAAGGTCAGAGGTGCCGCTGAAAATCCACAATGAATAGGAAAGGCCTCCATAACAAAGAATTGTCCTGCATAGAATGTCAGTAGCACCAGGGATGAGAAATCCTGGTCCATGGTAATTTGTGGCACTTCTGTCAATTCTAGATAAATCAGCTATGAATATATATATTATCCCAAGCGCTAATGTGATGGTGAACTGTAGGTGACTCATTCCAAGTACCTAGCACTTCTCAGTTCTGTTCGCAGAGGGGCTTGGTTGTATCATCAGAAATTTTGAAGTTGAGGAGACCTCCAGGATGACACCCTTCAATGCCAATAATACTGAAATTTGGAGTATGGAAGGAACACAGATGTTAGCAGAACACCTGGATCCTCGCTTCAGATCTGTTACCAACCAGGAGAAAGTCATTTTGGTGACACAGTCTCTGTCTATAGAAATGAGGGCTTTGGTATTAGTGGTTTTCAGAACCCCTATTAGCTTTGTATCTTAGGGCTAAGATATAAAGAATCCATGGTCTAATGATGCCCAGGACTCATGCGAAAGTATTTGTGGGCTTTCCTCTGCAAGCTGGAGCAACACCAGAGTACTCTCTGAGAGTTAATATAACTGGTAAAAGAGAAGACACACCACTTCCGTGTGTGGCCCTGTTTTTGTAAGTGTCCCTGAGGTTTTATAACCTGGGTATATATTCTTGGTCAAGCTTCCCACCCTAAAATTATAAAGGTCCCGGGCGCCTGGGTGGCTCAGTCGTTAAGCGTCTGCCTTCGGCTCAGGTCATGATCCCAGGGTCCTGGGATCGAGTCCCACATCGGGTTCCCTCCTCGGCAGGAAGCCTGCTCTCCCTCTGCCACTCCTGCTGCTTGTGTTCCTGCTCTCGCTATCTCTGTCTCTGTCAAATAAATAAATAAAATCTTTAAAACAAAAAAATTATAAAGGTCCCTTTTCAGTCACATGAACTATAATTTTAAAATATGTGTATTTTTTAAAAGGCTCAATTCCCAAACTCCAAACCCACCTCTGTCTACCCTAACACACATGTCAAGATGTCTCTTAACTCCTTGATTGAGACCTACCTGGGATGGCATATTCAAGAATGCATATTTTCTCCTCCTCTCTACTCCCTCAGATAGAACTAGTCCTTTTCTACATTCTCAGTATTTTTTTAACATATATTTGTTACAGTTCCAGTTAGTTCCAGTTAGTTTCCTCTTTGGTGGAGTGTTAGGCAACAATCAGTCAATCAATCAATCAATCAATCAAATCACTCTTTTGCAAACTGCCTGAAGCTGTTTAAATTTTCTGTGAGGTGATGAGAATTTCCTATGAGGAAAAAGAGAATTTTTTTTGAATGGGGGTGGGGACACTTTAATGAGCATTTGATTATGCCAAAGTGAAGCTTTGTGAACAGAGTAGAATAAAATGAGAAGGTAAACTGTTCTTTAGTGTCAACTAAAGTGTTGTCCTCCCTGGGTGAGGAAATTGTTACAATATTATTTGACTTTGGGTTCCTACAGAGCAGAGTGAAAATAAAGAGAGGTGGAGAAGATGGGAGAGAAAATTCATTGTTTTGCGTGGAAGTAGGCTACAGAAAAATGCGTGCCTCCTTGGCTAGTGAGAATAGGGTTTATGTGTGAAAAGACATGTAACAGAGGGAACAGGTGGAGGACTTATAAAAAAAAAAAGATACGGCTGATGGGTCAAAGAAAAGAAAGAATACTTATATCTGATATGGGGTGTTCTGTCTTCCCTTCTTGCATTGTAATTTTGTCCTAGAGGAAATTTTGGACTTCTCTACAACCTAGTGGCAATCAAGTATTAGTGGTGCTTGAAAAAGTAAAGGAAAAGCTTTGTCCCAAATGAAACAGGAAAAAAAAAAAAATAGAAGCATGTGGTAGCAATCCTGAGATGGCCAGAGTGATGAGAGAAAAAGTTGGAAGTGGAAGTGTGTCCCAAGAGATAGAAAACAAGAGGGGGAGTGCACTTTTTTTGTAGCAATAGTCCAAAGCACTCGGGGAGGGCACTGGACTTAACCAGTCATATGGCAGAGAAAAGCAAATTTCTTTCTATCTATCTATTTATTTATTTATGAAAATTAAAGAAAAGGTAACCTCCAGAAAACTAGGGCCCTTGGTGTGGTGGCTTTTGCCTCCTTTCTTCTTTGCTTATAGGACTCAAGATATAGTGTACACTCCATAATTGTTTGTTGAGAGATAAATGAATACAAAAACAACAATACTGAATTTCCAGGATGTCCACACAAAATGAACAAACCTTTTAAAAAAAATTTAAAGAAAAAGGAAAAGGGTTTTATTAAAGCCCAAGTTAGGACACCTGCCTGTGATATACAATCTTCACAAAGAAGAGAGTGCTTCGGGGGAAGAACATTTGGTGCAGGGTTAAACGTTTTTTTATGTAAAGAGTTAGAAATCATTATGACAAAGGACACTCCAGAAAGTTACATACTCTATTTTATGTTTTTAGTATATGACTTTAATCTTATGGGAACCAGGGATGTTTTTTTCTTTTTTTTTTTAAAGATTTGTTAATTTGACAGAGAGAGACACAGCGAGAGAGGGAACACAAGTAGGGGGAGTGGGAGAGGGAGAAGCAGGCTTCCCTCGGAGCAGGGAGCCCGATGCGGGGCTCAATCTTAGGACCCTGGGATCATGACCTGAGCCAAAGGTAGACGCTTAACGACTGAGCCACTCAGGCATCCCATGTTTTTTTTTCTTCTTCTTGTGTTCAAAAGGCTCCTTTTTGGTTTTCTTTAATGAAGCAGATGTACAATGTGTGCTTGAGGCAGAAAAAGTGCCCATGCTTTGAGGTTTTGACAAATCATTTTGACCTTAGTTAAAATATACCTTCCCTCAGAGTCCAGGAGCAGGGCCCACCCACAAACATTGAATATTGAAAATTTCCTTTTATCAAGGACGATCTCTAGTCACTAAAACACTATCTAGGGACACTTGGGTGGCTCAGTCAGTTAAGTGTCTGCCTTCAGCTCAGGTCATGATCCCAGGGTCCTGGGATCAAGTCCCACATTCAGCTCCTTGCTCAGCGGGGAGCCTGCTTTCCCTCTGCCTGGCCCTCCACCTATTGAGCTTGCTCTCTCTCTCTGACCAAAAAAACAAAAACAAAAACAGAAAAACACCACCACCACCACCACTGTCTTTGTGTGACATTGTTTTTTAGACTAATTGACCATGTACATAAATTGTTTTCAGGAAATCAATCATAATAAGGAAATAAGGAGGTACAAGTAGGTATTGACATTTACTTGCCAGGTTTTCAGACCTCAGAATTGAAGAGAAAAAATAGAATGGAAATAATGCAAAAGGCAAAGCAGAGACTAAAGAAAAACAAGGCAGTTAGATTCTGGGCTGATTTCCTGGCCATCTCCTGAACCAGTAGAAAAGGCAAAATTTTCTCAATTATATAAAAGGACTCTCTTGGGGTGGGTAAGTCAAGTGAATGTCATCTTTAAAAATAATTTTAAAAAATCAGCAAAGTAGTAAAGAAAAAGAGTGTATGCTCACCTGAAATTGGCTGACCAACTACATCATGGATTGTATACACTATGGAATTATCAATTTTCTATTTTGCTAGTGTAGCAAAACCTGAGATACCAATCTAAGCCAATTTACATCAGGTGAATTGCTAACCAGCAGCTAATTACTAACCACCAAACAAAAATTAAGATGTTTGGCTCCTAGATTATCTGTGTTTCATTTTACTAAAACTTTAACAGTTAAATACATATAGATATCCCCTACTTCAACTTTATAAGGGAAGGGCCCATTTCTTATATGACCTCATTATCTCAGTTGGGGTAGGAAAACTGTAGCCTACAAGCCAAGTCTTTCTGGCCTCCTGTTTTTGTAAACATTTTATTGGAACACAGCCATGCCCATTCATATACTTATAATCTGTGGCTGTTTTTGCACAACGAAGGTAGAATTGACTAGATGTGACAGAGACTATATGGTCCAACAAACCTAGAGTATTTATAATCTTGCCCTTTACAGGGAATGTTTTCCAATTCCTGGTCTAGGTTCTCCCTATTCCAAGTTTGGTTCATTGACTAACAGCATCAGCATCACCTGGGATCTTGTTGGAACTATAGCATCTCAATCTTTAACCCAGACTGATTATATCAATATCTTTATTTTTAAGAAATCCCCAGGTGATTCATGTGAAGTTTGAGAAGCTGTAATCAAGAATAAAGTCTGGGTCTTAGTAGATCCCCCGAAATAATTAAGGTGTGAATAACTAGTCAATATGCAATCATTGAACTCAATTAATAGATGTTTTTATTTACTGTGTACAATATACCTGACCCTTGGCTAAGTCTGGAAAAGGAGCCAGAGAAATGGTTCTTGTCTTCAAAGATTAAAATTTACTTAGGATAATAAAGTAGCAGATGTGAAACAGAGAATATTAGAACACAGCACACATGATAATATGCTGATCGTATGTTGCAAATGTAAGTGATGAAGCAGAAATGATACTGGAATCTGAAAGGAACTGGAAAGTGTGTCAAATATAAATGGCTTTGGACTGATGAGTATGGTGTCTTGGATATGGCTCATAAATACAAAACTGAGGAGTGAAGTCCTTTCATTTATCCAAGGGCTTTTTGAACTACAAAGATGTGATGGAATATGCTCAAATAGTTCCAAGGCTCTCACTGAAGTGGATAAATGCATGAGTACATGTGTTTATGTGGCAAGTAAATTAGGCTGTAAATCAAGGAACAAAAGATAGAACCAAACATTGCAGCAGTTATAATGTGACAAGAAATACCTGAACAGCCTCCAATGAATTAATTGGTAATGACATGGTGAAACCGGTAAAAAAAAAGAGACAACAGGCCCCAGATGCAGTCACTTGCACTAAGCCCCATGTCAGCAAACCAAGACTTCCAACCTAATCTGATTGTAGTTGCAGCCTCTCCCAGGAATGTAATCTTTTAACTAGTCAACCTGGAATTACCTGGTCAGCGCCAGTGAGGTAATCCACTGGATATACCCCTTCTGTCTCCCATAAGAAGATGACCGTGTCTAAAACAAACCACTCTGCTAGAAACCACCTTTCCTGCCCCCTTCTGCCTATAAAAGCCTTTCATTTTGTACAGCTTTCTGGAGCTCTTTTCTATTTACTAGATGGGATGCTGCCCTCATTGAATAAAGCCAGTTAGATCTCTAAATTTACTCAGTTGAATTTTGTTTTTTAACAATTACGTATCTACAGTAGAATTAGCCATGGTAAGTCTTATCTTTTTTTTCCATGTCAAATGCTAATTTCATAAGAGTAAGGTAATTACAAAGTCACAATCCTGCTCCTTTTTTTTTTTTTTGCCATTGAGCTGTTTGTAAGCACTTAATTTGTCAGTCTGATGTCAAGTCCTTTCCTGTAAGAATAAATAGCATTTCTCAGAAAACACAGATGCATTTTAATTCTCCAAAGATTATCCTCTGCTGGATGTAATAAATAATATTCAAAGGATAACAGAACACCCAAACTTTAGATAAAGAGGCCCCCACTAATGCATTTGTTTTACATTTGTTTAAGCACCAAGACTGCAGTTTTCCATTTAGATTTTCAAAATTAAAAAAGCACTGATCAGTGTAGCCTCCAATTGGCTTTCTGAATTGAGGGAAAAAAAATGTTGCTTTCATAATCACAATGGTGGAAAAAAGTCATGAGTACAGGTGGTAGGGCAAAATCGATTATTTACTACTTCTGTGGATTTGACAGTTCCAGCATTTTGATTTACAGACTTCCATGTCCTGAAATTTAACATTCCAAGATTCTTTGGGGGCACTCAGTGTAGCTTTACTCTAGTTTTATTTGCCATGAAAACACTAGGGCTGAGGCAACAAGGAAAGGGAGTGAATGTTTATAAATGAGGAGTGGGTTTTTACATTGTGAATATTAAAATCAGGACAGGGGCATCATAGTGTCATCATATTTCAGTTTGATTTATGTCCCTGAGCCGCCTTGCTCCAAGTGTGTGTGTGTGTGTGTGTGTGTGTGTCTAGGGGTTGGGGGTAAGGGGTTGAATATGGTGACCTGAGACTCCTACATTATTCTTATGGCTTGAGCTTTCAACTCAGAGGGTATGGCCTCAATGTGAATACTAACAATTAGAGATTTAGAATCTTGAATTCAGGAGGGGATCCAAGAGGTCTTGTGCCTTTCACATCTGTATTTCATCCCCCCTGTGTTTGAAATCTGAAGAATAAATAGGTTGCTTGGATGGGGAATCATGTCTTCTAACTCCTAGCAAATATCCTAACCCACAAAAAGCAAGGTCTGACCCAGAGTTTGGTAGTATAGTACATGGGGAGAACACTAGATGGATCTGAACCCTTGAGTTCTGATCCTGAGGACAGTAAAACCCTCATTTCTTATACAAGCCAGCTTTGCCTTTGGGTGTTGGTTTTCTTATCTGTGAAATTCAGAGGTCCCCAAACTGGCTATTATCAGAATCACCTGGGGGAGTTAAAGATACAGATCCCTTGGCCTCATACCTCTCTATTGATTTACTAGGTCTAGGTAGGACTTAGGAATCTATATTTTAAAATGTTCCCAGAGTGTTCTGATTTGCAGAACCATTTGGGAACCCCTGAATTAGATGACTTTAATGGTTTATTTTATTGATTTAAAAAAAATCTGCATGTGATTCCAGTGAGTTCAGTAGGACTAATGAGTGTAGTTTCTATTCCCATGTTATGTTGAATTCCATTCCTGACCTTTTCTTTCTTTTTTTACATAAAAGTTATTTACTCATTTAAATAACCTAGTTTCTTAATATTCAGTATCATTTTGCAGTTCAGACATTGTTTGACTTTCTTACTTATAACCAAAGAAATTAAAGAATGATAAAACATGGTAGCTATAATATCCTGATTTCAAAATAGCTGTTTTCTATACAATTATGTTTTCTATAAAATTCTGTATATTTCCATTTATTAAAAAATGCTTATTGGGTGCTTAGTATGAGCCAGGCACTGTTTTAGGCACATGGTTATAGCTGTTAATAAATGGACCAAAATTCTTTACTGAGCTTATAGCCTACTGAATTTAGTTTCCCCACACAGAGAGTCTATGCACAAATTATAAACACTGGCATTCTGCCACCAAATACCCTTGGTCTGTCTCTTGCTTACTTGTTTTTACTATGATTTGGTTTTGGATTCTTTCCATTCTATTCTCCCTATTTTCTAGTGATGTTGTTTTTCCATGACTGCTGTGGAGCTCTCTCTCCATCATTCCCAGACTAAACTTATGTTTTGAGGCTTTTCCTAGGCTTCTACTTCAGGGGGCTCTAGTTTCCCTGAGTCTATGTCTACTGAGTGAAGCAACCAGATTTTCAAGTGTTAAGAGATATATTAGGTAACAAACTATATAAATCAATCTTACTTATGGTTACAGGTAAAAGAAATGTCAACTCAAACTGATGTAAACCCAAAAGTAAATGTATTGGCTCAGATAACGTAAAAGTTCAGAAATTGTTTGACTGCAGTTAAAGCTTGATCTGGGTGATCAAAGAATGCTCTCAGGAATCTGCCTCTGTGTATCTCTTGATTCTTCCCCTCTGCATTAGTTTTGATACCAGGAAGACTCCTTCCACATGGTGATGTATTGAGGGTCCAAAGACAAACCCCAGGTTTGATGATTGATTTGCCAGGAGGACTTACAAGTCTCAGCATAAAGTCGTCCTCAAGGCTGTAATTTATTATAGTAAACAAATACAATACAATACAAAATCAGCAAAGAGAAAATCCACATGAACAAATTCCCAAGGAAAACAACTCTGATGTTCCCAAGAGTTCTGTCCCAATGGAATCATACAGGATGCACTTGATTCCCCCAGCAAGTTGTGACAATACCATGTGAAATGTTGCTCATTAGAGACTTAGAGCTTCAGGTTCTTTTAGGAGGTGGGAGACACCATGTAGGCATGCTTTGCCGAACATGAACCAAAATTCCAGACTGCAGGTGTTGAGGATAAACTACATTGTTTTTACAAACAGGTGAAGCACCAGGAGCCACTCTTATCCATTACGACAATGTGAACCCTCTGAAATCCAAGTTCCCAGATGCATTCTAAATATCTAGGGCCAATGTGGCAGACAGGCCATTCTAAGAATAAGAAGCCTCAGGCCTGCCGTGTTAACTTTTTTTCTGCACAAGTGGTAGCAGTGGTTACCAGTAGTTCTATGTCTATAGTTTGGCCACTCCTCCAAAAAGATGCATCCTTTTTCCAATAAATCGAGCAAAGTCTTTATGTCAGAGACTTACTAGATGTGCCCCAAATCCAATTTCTCTTCTTCCTGGTCCCAGGGAGACCAGCCCCTCCCTTGGTCAGCCATGAGGTAGTGTTCTAGGCAGTAGAATGTGAGCAGAGGTGATACGTGTCACTTCCCATTAGCTACATGCAATTCTCCATGTTCTTTCCCTACTTAAATCTGGCTTGAGGCTTACATGATAACTTTGAATATCAAGTATTAAAGATGGTGGAGCCAAAATATGAGTAGAGCTTGAATCCCTGAATTATTACTTTGGAAAGAACCACCCAACAAGCAGGAATACCCATTTTGGACTTTATTTGTACAAGAAATAAACTTTAGTTAATATGAATTGTTCTACATTTTTGGTTAGTTTGTAATAGCAGTTAGTGTTACCTTCTCTAATACATTTGGGAATCCCTATTAATGGACTGATTTGGGTGACATAGTGCTCCTAAAACAGTTATTGTTTCTCTATGTGTGTATATATTGGGGTGTTTCTCTCATCAGCCAGGCTTAGATCATGTGCTCATCCCTAAAGAAGGCTTTGTCCTTCTCAAGGCACCTGGAATGAGTAAGACTGAATGGGGAGGCTATGTTTCCAAAAGACCATTGGATTGTGTTAGATTAAAAAGGTCAATTCAGGGTAGGCTAAACAGAAAGTATCTAACATACAGATTATACATGCTGTAAGTCCACTGAAGTTTAAGCTCTATTCTACCCTGTAGCTCTTAGCAACTCTGGCATTCAGTAAATTTGTTGAATGCATGAGTGCATGTATAGAAGGAAACCAGAAAATCAGCTCAAAAAACCTTGTCTTTTCCTCAAGTGCAGCATTGTTTAAATGAATTTGAATTTTCTCAACTCTCTCTCTCCCTTTGCCCCCGTTCAAGCATAACCTAAACTGTGCTTTAAACCAAGCATGGATTTAATGAGTCAACGCAAGTCTCTTTGCAATCCGTTTACATTCTGGCTGTGTCTATAGAACATTCAGATCTTCAGGTGTCCTTTGACCTAAGGAATGAAGACACAAACATGGCAAACAACTACAACAGCAAATTATTTATAGTGACAAACCTAATGGTGGTATATAGAACAGTTGACCAAAATATGTGTTCGGGCAACTTCTGGTTTAACGTGTAAAAATTATTTATCATTAATATACTACAAAGAGAAAAATGATAGTCATTCACAAACTCACCACTATAGGGAAGTAATATGAGTGTGTTAGCCCATTTTCTACTGGTCCTTAATCGTGTGTGTGTGTGTGTGTTTGTGTGTGTCCTTGCTGTTATGTTCTGCCACATCTGGGTATTAATGCTGGTACTGCCTATTACCAGAAAATTTCTGATTTCCCTAGGGCCTAACGACTATCTTAGATTTCAAACTATGGTACAAACTATGGTACAAAATATTTATTTTCTCTTCCTTTCTGGAAGCTTTTCAAATGATATTGAATTTCTTTAATTAGGTACTCAGGTTTCCTCTCCCAACTTGTCTTCCTTTTCTACCCCTCCATCTTTCTTTTCTCCAAAGAATACTCAGGATTCCTGATCCTTTTGATCCTTTTCTCTTCTCTTGTGTCCATGTAACCTCTTCCTGAAATGTTCCGTCTAGGGAACTAGGAGGGCAGCAGTAAATAGCCAGTTTTTGGAGAAGGGCATCTAAAAGGTAAAGACATCAGATAAAAATAGGACTTATCTCCTAAGTTTATTTTTCAATAATTACATGTAAAGCATATAGAATAGTGCCTGGCCCATTGCAAGCACTTGGCTGCTATTATTACTGTTGATTTCCTTTTATAACAACTTGAATGCATTATTGTTTTAAAGGCTCCCTCCCCATCTATGATTGATAGTGAGGAGACAAGGTGGTAAAGAGGTCAGAAACTATTCTGCCACGCATTTATATTTTTACACATTCCAGTTCACACTGAATATAAAAATGTATTTCATGCATTTATATTTAAAATTTTTATGAACATTTTCTCATGTCATTAAAAAATCTCCACGTGAAGTGACAAAATCCAGCAACAGTGGGGTTTCAGCTATGTAGCTAGGACTCTGAATTCCTATCAGTTTGAGGATCAGAGATTCTCTACTCCAGGCAATAAGGATCCATTCAAGAATTACTGTTTACCTCAGCCTTAGTCAAAAACCCAAAACATTTGTTCATTTAATTCATTTTTGCATTTATTCATTTAATATTTATTGAGCTTTTATTATGAGTACCATATAGTAGTTACTGAGGATAATAAAGAAAGCAATTTAAACGTGGCTTCTGCCTCCATGAAGCTTACGTTCTGGAGAGAGAGAGTCATCAAATACTTATATAGATATATGGCATAGTCTTCAATGAACATGGAGTAATAAGAGATAATACTTTGGGGACCTTATCTAGCTTTAGAGCTGTCATCATGATGAAAGTGAGTGGTAAGGAAGGAGACTTAGGAAAATTGTCTCCAGGAAGAGATATGCAAACTGAGAGTTGAACAATGAATAAGTATTAAGCAAAGAAGAATTGGGAGAAGATTTTAGGTAGAGGGAAGAACATGTGCAAGGGCTCTGGGATGGGAAAGAGAAAACCTGTTCGAACAACTGAAAGATGGCCAGGGTAGTTGGGGTCTAGAGAGCAAGGACAGAGATACGGGTAGGTGAGGGGGAATGCATGTAGAGGGAGAGTCCTTATTAGCCCTATAAGGAATTTTGCACTCTATTCTCAAAGCAATAGAATTCTCTGAACAGTTGGAGCCAGAGAGTATACCTGTGTAAGACACTGTCAGCAGAATTAAGAGGAGAGAGATCTGTTTCCTCTGAGATTATGTAAGTCATATTGGGCACAAAAGGTTATGTCCAATATTTAAAAAATTCTGTAAGAAACTATAAGCATACGCATGAACTGGCCAGCCACACAGACACATACACATATACCTCCACACACATACACAAAACCCTGTCATTATAAAACAAGATGCGGGGGAACAGTTGGGAACTTGTATGGATCAAAAGTCTGATTGACCTCTTAATTATGCCTTTAATGAATCTAAGAAAACAAAATTAGTATTGCTTAATAGTTCTTACTAGACAAAATACTGCAATATCTGGAGTCATTTGTGGGAACAAGAGAACATAATTTAATGGGGTGCTCAATGATAAAGTTTGGGAACTACCAATATATAGTGGGAATCCAGTTGGAGAAGGAAGTGAACAATATTAGGGATTGGAAGTTTTTTAGGTGTTTAAAGGGAGGTCAAATAGTGGAAAGAAATAGATGAGAGCTACTCATAGCCACATGCAATTCCCCAGTGCTGAAGGATTTCAGGATTTTACATAGGACTGATCACACAGTTCTTTAAAAAAGAATGCCCTCAGGCTAAATGAATGCAGAGGGTGCTCATGGGGTGTACATGGTAATGGGTGTCTGTTATAATGAATAGGTTAACAGGAAGTAAAACTCTTCATTTGTATGATTTATGATAGATAAAAAGTTCATACCATCATCCAGATGTCTGTACTATCCAATTAAGAACACCTGGTTATTTGGAAACATCTGGTGACAGAGAGCATGTTTCACTATATTCCTGGATATGTAATTTACATACATAAACACCTGTGTTACCTTAGATCTGTTTCCTGTGTAAGAGGACATTCTTGGAAGGATCCAAGTTCCTAGTTCATTTCAGAGATCCCACCAGATTCCAGTGGTTTACATTCTTTGGTGTGCATTGATTATCAGGAGGAGTTTGATACCACACATTACTGAGCATCAGCATCACAATTTCTGATTTAGTAGGTTTGGGGTGAGGGCCAAGGATTTGCATTTGTAACACGTTCTCAGGTAATTTACTGGTCTGAGGACCACACCTGGAATACCACTCTCCTTGAAAACCCTTTACATTTTCAGTTAGGGAAGAATATAAGGTCCAGGCAGAAGCAAGTAGATAAAATCAGAGGGTTTCCATTAAATGGTCTCATTAGCTTTAATTCTAAAATTCAGGGAGGTTATTCAGCATAGAAATGATTCACATTCTAGAGCAAATTCTCCATTCAAATATAATAAAACTTATTTTACCAATTACATTTGCTCTAAAAGTGCTACATTTTAAAAATGGAGAGGAACTGAAATGAAATTTATTTTGAAAATTTCATGGAACATTACAGAGGTGTTACAACCCAAAGTCTGGGAATCACTGTGACAGTGACTCAGCTTCCTGTTAAAGGAAATGAAATGCAAAACATTTGTCACACATGTCCAAATTTGGGTGATTTTTTTAAATCCCAAAGCCAGTGTTTTTATTTAGAAGCATTTGGATTACTTTTGTTCTGAGGCATTGGACAGACAGCCCAGACAACATAGTTTTGGTTTATTCATTAACTTGACACATAAGATGTCTAAGTTAAGATGTATGAAGAGGGACTGAAATAAATTATGTGTCCACAAGCAATATTGATTTTTTTTCCTCTGCAAAGCACTATTCCAACATCATTTTAGACAACAGAGCAAATGAGGGAGACTAGGAAAATACAGTGGCTTTGGAACTATAAATATACATCACTCTGCTTTTGCTATAGATTACAGAGTACTCGTTTTCTTTTTCTTTTTTCTTCTCCTTTTTTTAAACAGCTTCCACCATTTATTGAACACTATGAAAACTGTGCTATGCCAAAAACTTGACATATGTTATCTTATTTAATCTTCACAAAGAAGAGCCATTACCTATGGGGGGGGGGTATTACCATATGTCATAGAATCTAAGACCACAATTTTTATAGTCTGAACATCTCTGAAATAAGGATACATTTGGCCATCCCAGTTGGCCATTTTTTCACATTTTTAAAAACCTCTGCAATAAGGATGAGTCTTAAAATTGACATAGTCTAGATTCTATGAAACATGGTATTATTATTTTGCAGATTAAAAAAAAAAGAAAAGGAGTTTCAGTGAGGCTGCCTACTAAGTGACCAAGCTGGAATTAAAATCTATTTCTGTCCATCTCCAAAACTTTTAGGTATACCACACGATCTCCATAAATTCAGATTTATCTGACTTGGACATTTCCTTCTGAGTTTACAATTTCTCTAATTGTTACTCAGTTTTCCTGAATGTTTGGCCGTGATCCAATGTGCCCAATGAAAGACTTAGACTCCACTCTAGCTCATGTACATATATATGCCCAGATTAAGAGGGTCTTTGTAACATAATTAATGATAGGTCATCTTTTGAATAATGGGGCTTAGTTGCAGAGGCCGGTGGACTGCCCCTACCCTTTGTAGGAAGAGGCACTATGGGCTTGCAGCAGCCCTGATAGGGTTCAGTGTCCCACATGGGTTTCAACTATCATTTTCTTTATCTTTTTTCCTTAAAATGTGTGTGTGTGTGTGTGTGTGTGTGTAGTTGACACACAATGTTGCATTAGTTTCAGGTGTACAGCATAGTGATTCAATATCTCTATACATTATACTATGCTCACCACAGTGTAGCTGCTCATTTTGTTTTATTTTTCTTAAGTAAGCTCTGTTTTCACTATTATTTGACTGTGTGAGAATGAGCAAATCTGGTGCTTAGTTTTCATTTGTACAATGTTGACATTGAATTAGATTGATTTTTTTAAAAAGATTTTATTTATTTTTTGACAGAGAGAGAGAGACAGCAAGAGAGGGAACACAAGCAGAGGGAGTGGGAGAGGGAGAAGCAGGCTTCCCTGTGAGCAGGGTGCCTGATGCAGGACTCGATCCCAGGACCCTGGGATCATGACCTGAACCAAAGGCAGATGCTTAATGACTAAGCCACCCAGATGCCCTGAATTAGATTGATTTTTAAGTGTCACTTTATTCTTAGCATTCCATATTTCTTTTTTCTTCCTGTTAAAAATGTTTGATTGAAGTTAACTCCCAAGTGCTCTATTGCTCTGACCACACTTTGTAAAGAAAAGTTAAACATTGTTGTTACCCTTAGAGAATTTACAGCCTAGCCTGATATTACAACTATGTCCTTTCTGAATATATTTTCTATAAATTCTCAAGTCAAACGTGTGACCTCTGTATGAGTGCAGATAAGTGGCGTGCTTGCAACTGTTTAGCAACTGGCTTTCTGAAATAAAGAGGTGATAAAAATCAACAGTTCCTGATTTGTAGCATTTTTTTATTTCCATGGCATAAATACCCTTACTATAGAGTCAATTTCAAGCTGCCAGTGTGATATCATTACCCACAGAGAGATGTGTAGTAAAACATCTTAAAAAGAAACAACAGGTCCAAAATGGAGACACTTACATTAAGCCCAACCAGGACTTAATACCTAACCTAATGGCAGTTTCAGCCTCTCCCAGGAATGGAATTTTAAATCAGTCAATCTGGAAAATCCTGATCATCCTAGTGAGGTCCTCTGAATAGTAAGACCCTATGCCCTGACCCCTAAGGGGTAGGGATCCTGCCTGAAACAATCCTTTCTTTTATTTTGCTAATAACTTACTTGCTCATTCAGTTTCTGCCTATGAAAAGCCTTCCATTTTGCACAGCTTCTCAGAACACCCATCTTCATTAGATGGGATGTTGCCCAATTCATGAGTTGCTGAATAAAGCCAGTTAGATTTTTTAATTTGTTCGGTTGAGTTTTTGTTCTTGAACATATTTGGTGGCAGCATCAGGATCTGAAGAACACTTCTGATGGCTTTGGAGACAATGAGAAACATAGCACAGGACCCTTTGAGTTGTCTGCCTTGCCATTTCTGAGGGCCGTGGTAAGTTCCTCTTGGTTCCAGGGCTCCACCCTGTTTACCTTGTTTACCTTGAGCTCCCAATCTAGCTGATTTTGCACAGTTCCCTATTTGATTGGAAACCCCAGCCCTTGGTTCTGTCCCCAGATTCCATGTTGGAAACTGCTGGTGGTAGCTGTGGTTCCTAATTTGTTTGGAAATCAGTTCACAGTCCCCATTCTTTGCGGTCTGCTGGTTCACTCCCTTCTCTAACCGCTTAGTCCACACAGGGAAGTGTTGGTAGTTACCCACTAGAATTTGACTGCATCCAACTTAAAAACTGGATTGGGTCCGGGTAGCATTGGATCTGATATTGGCCAGATGGGGCCTGGTGGTAAAAATTAAATGTGGGCTGTTTGCTAGTGGGAATCCCAGGAGTTCAAAAAACCACAAACATTGGTGGGCACAAGTTGAGCATTTAAATGCGGTTAGAGCACTCACACCTCAAGAAGACTCCCATGATAGGCCCTTCTTAGGTATTAATTTGACTCCCCAAAACCAAAAGGCCTAACTAAAAGAAGTGGACTCCTTTATATCCAGAGATGAGCATGCTACCTTCCAGCACACCTGCTTATTTTATGTTTAAGAACTATAGTCCTGGAAGCTGCAGATGTCTAGCAAAATGGCAAAATTTTACTAAGAATAGCCTAGAATTATAGTGGCCATTATGGGGAACATTCCAATTAGATAAGATTGCTCATTTAAGAAATGCACTCAAGGGCAAGAGATCCCAAGTTGAACGAACAGAATGGGATGCTTACTTTAATTGGTATGTAGAAGCTTCCAAAAGTCATCCTGATTTCAAATTAACTTCATAAAAGACTCATTTACAAAAGGCTAATGAAAAATTAAAGACATGGAGGTACCTAAAACAAAAGATGATGGGACTTATATTACTCCTGCTCCCCACCTTCCTTTTTCACCAGAGAACTCAAGTTTAACTAATTCTCTATCTGAACAGCCATTCCACTCTGAAGAGACTAACAGATAGTTACTTTTTAAAAATAAAACTAGTCAAGGTTGCAAATGAACCTCCTCAGGTTATCTTTCACCCTTTGTTCAAAGACTGAACTAAGGGCCATAGTTAAAGAATTTCCTAACCTAAGGAAACCCAAATATTTTATTTTTTTTAAAGATTTTCTTTATTTATTTGACAGAGCGAGACACAGTGAGAGAGGGAACACAAGCAGGGGAGTGGGAGAGGGAGAAGCAGGCTTCCCGCGGAGCATGGAGCTGGATGTGGGGCTCGATCCCAGGACCCTGGGATCATGACCTGAGCCGAAGGCACACGCTTAACACCTGAGCCACCCAGGCGCCCCCCAAATATTTTTTTAAAAGAATTTAGAGTCATTACTGGAGGTTATGACCCTGATCTGCCAGATCTTTATCAGCTTGTACACATGTTGGTAGGACCTGAGGTGGAGGAAGCAAGATGGCAAAACCGCAAGAATGATATTTGAGATCTTTAGCCTTCAGCACCACAGGAACCAACAAAAGCTCACAAAATAGCATCTGGATTTATAAAAGGCATTCCTGTAGTCTTCCCTGCATACACTGATTGGTCTATTTTACAAACTTAACTTAAGCAAACAACAACAAAAAAGAATCTGCAGCAGACTTTAAAGCCCAGTTGGAAGCCCTTTTTCTATGGTGTTTGAGGTTCCATACAATAAATAAGGTCACCCAGCCTGCCCTCTTTGTACATGGATTATCTCCTGAGATTGGTGGATTGATAAAAAGGTAGAAAATAGGATGGAACACTGCTGGCTTGACTGAATCCATGAGCATTTTGAAAGAACCCTGGAGCAAGATCTTGTGGAGCAAGATTGAAAAAAAAAAAAAAAAATCCACCAAGCTATTAGTTTTTCAGCTGTAACAGCTTCAAGACCAGAGACCTAAAACAACACCTGGGCTGACTGCATTCACCCTTCTAGGGGTCCACCATTAAAATGCTAAAGATCAATGTCTCAGCTGTAATCAACTGGGACACTGGAAAAGAGATTATCCTCAAAGGTCCCATGCGAATTCTTCTTCAAGGCTCTCATAGTACCTCCAAAGGAGGGTGCTAGATAGACCCCTCCCACAGGTGATGGAACTTCAAGGGATTCTCCAGGAAACTATTACCAATAATTCCCTTAAACAGCCATGGGGAAACTGAAATTAAAATTAATAGGAAGCCCTGCCAAATTTTAGTTGATTCTGGAACTACACTTTCTACTTTAAAGCCCACCATCATCAGACAACAAATCCCTCAGAGTAAAAAGAAGGTTTCCACAGTGGGGGTATCTAATAACATTCAGAGAAAATTTCTGCTGTCTCATCCAGTACAGATGACTCTGGGACCTTTTACTGGAAAACATTCTTTTTTTTTGCTGTGTGCTATAGCCCCAATCAATCTATTAGGTAGAGATCTCTTTTCTAAATTTAAAAAGGGCTAATACATTTTGCTTCCAATGGAGAGCTCCCCTTCAAGTTTCCTGACCTACCTGAACCTGATCTTTTATGTACCTTGGAGACTTACCCTTGACATAGAAGAGGAAGGATTTCAGCAACAGTCCCCTGACTTAATCAAGGTGCCTCACAATCTGTGGGCTACCTCTAATACCGACATTGGAAGAATAAAAAGTACAGAACCTATAAAGATTCAGATAGATAAACTAAACCTCTCCCTAAATTACCTTAATATCCATTAAGCCTAAGGCCATATAAGGCCTCACAGCCACCAGAAGACCTAATAGCCCAGGGGCTAATCATTCCTTGTACTAGTCTCCAAAACACACAGATCTTGCCAGTCCAGATATGTAATAGGAGGGGATGATGATTTGTCTAGGATTTGAGAGCTGTTAATAAGATAGTTATTCCCTGTTTTCTAGTCATTCCAAACCAGAACACCCTACTGTCACAGTTCCCCCTGACTCAAAATGTTTCACTGTTACAGACCCTTGTTAAACATTTTTCAGCATCCTTGTAGACCCCAATAGCCAATATCTTTTTGTTCTTACTTGGAACAATTGACAATACACCTGGACAGTCATGCCTCAAGAGTTCACTGAGGCCCCTTCTTATTTCTCACAAGTACTTCACTGAGATTTAAGCACCCTCCAGTTCCCTGGGAAAGCGACCCTTTTATAATATGTAGATGACCTCTTGCTGTGCTCAGTTAAGGAGGCTTTCATAAAAGATTCCATTTATTTGCTACAAGGGTTAGCTGAAAAGGGACACAAAATCTCTAGGGACATTTCCTAGGTCAGGATCTAAGCACTGAAGGAATTCAGCTGCCTCCAAAAAGAATTAAACTATTCTAGGAATTTCCTAGACCCATAACTAAGCCACAGCTTTGTAGATTTCTGGGCTTGACTGGTTATTGTAGACTATGGCTTCCTAATTTTTCTCTATTCGCTTTCCCACTATATGAACTTACTAAATTTTGGTTTGAACCCTTTCCTTGGGAAGACAAACATAAGTAAGCTTCTAGAAGACTAGAACAAGCCCTGCAAGAACTGCCTGCCATAAGGCCATCTAACTATTCAAAACCTTTCACTTTGTGCATGAAAGGGATGATCAAGCCCCGGGAATGCTCTTGTAAGAAAGAGCATGGTAATAAACATAGGCCTGTTGCCTGTTAGAGCATACAACCTGATTCAGTTGCTCATGCCTATCCCAGCTGTCTTAGAGGCTAGAGCCACAGCTGTACAAGTTAGTGGAAGCTTCAGCAGATTTAACCCTAGGAAATGACATTTATTTGCAAACTTCCCATGCTGTCCAAAGCCTTCCTAACTCTGAGACTCAACATTTCTCTGCAAGTAGACAAACTTCCTATGTGATCCTTCTGCTTTCACCACCTAATCTACATCTTACATGTTGCAATGTCCTTAATCCTGCTACATTACTACCTCTACCTGACAAAGGTGAGCCCCATAACTGACAGGTAATAATGTTTTGTTTTGTTATCCCGTATCATGATTTATGAAATCCCCCTTTAATCCTGATATAATCTTTGTTTATGAGTCATACTGTAAAAATGAAAAAAAGAATTTTCAAATTGGTTATGCTATTACTACCCAATATGTCCTACTCAAAAGGGGAAACCTCCAAAAAGTTAAATCCACCCAAGTAGATCTCCACGTCCTTACCCTAGGATGCCAGTTATCAGAAGGGCAAACTGTTAATATTTTTACTGGTAACTAGTATGCCTTTGGGGTTGTCTCTGATTTTGATATATTATGGAAACAAAAGGTTTCTTACATGTTCTTGGACCACAATCAAAACTGGGCAACATGTGAATGATCTTCTTACTGCTGTTCTCTTACTTTGTGCAATTGTTATCAAAATTGAGGCTCACACTAAAAGGACTGAACCTGAATATTAGGGAAATGACTCAGCTGGCTTTCATGCAAAGGCAGCAGCAACAGAATCTATAAAGATTGTGGCACATGTGGATGAAGTCCATTCTGCTTCTGCAAAAAAATGTCCCGTCATTGCCAGATTGTTGCCACCCTGATGTCCTTGTAACATGGCAACAGTCTGCTCCTGAATCAGAGAGATTAAGATGGGTAAACAATGGTTGTAAATTAAACAAATAGTTGGCACTATGGGAAACCCAAGACAGCTGTTTGGGTCTTCCCAACTCCCATACCTCATTTTTCAGTTTTTTGCATTCCTTCATTCACCACAGTACATTTAAGATGACTAAAATTATGAATAGATGTTGGTGGGGAGATGCCTGTAAAATTGTGAAAATAGTCTACCAGCTATGTCTGACCTGCCAGTTCCATAACCCTGGAAAAACTACTTTTGTCCCCAGAGACCTCAGACGTCCTCCATCTGGATGCTTTGAACACCTACTGGACTTTATTTAACTGCTACTTAGTATGGGTTATCATGCTTTTGTTATCTAATATCTGTTTTCTGGTTGGATTGAAGCCTTCCCCTGCTACAAAGCTGATGCCCTCACAGTGGCAAAGAAACTGTTAGAGAATGTGTTTCCCACTTGGGACATACCTTCCACAGTCTCCAGTGATCAAGGCATCCACTTCACAGGGAAAATAAGATGAGCCTTAATGAAAACCTTGCAAACTTCTTGGAATTATCATTGTCTTTAATCACCCTCAATCATCAAGCAGCATTGAGAAAACTAATGGGATCCTCAAACTTAAAATTTCTAAACTTTTCAAAACCACTGGACTCTCTTGACCTAAGGTATTGTCTTTGGTCTTGGTGACTACTTGAAGTATCCCCTTTGGGAATGTAAACTCACTCCACGTGAGATAGTCACTGGCAGACCAACATCTATTGGTATACAACCATCTACTGATCCCTTGTTGTCTCATGCTAGTATGACGAGCTACTGTAAGCCTTGAGTGTCTTATGCTCAAGCGTATCATCAAAAGATTAGAGAAGCTTTCCTGGATCCTGTTGGTCACAGTCTAGAGTCCAGAGAATGGGTATTCTGAAAGCATCATTGGAAGAAGACAGCCCTTGAGCCCTGTTGGAAGGGACATTAACAAATGGTCCTGACCACTGACACTTTTTTAAGGCATTTAGGGTGGCTTTTTATTTCAGGCTAAGAGATTCTCTTCCCATTTGCACTAAAAACCTGACTGACCCCTGGATTAGGAGTAAATACAAATGAGAATATGATCAGAAGCCTTTCCTTAATCCTTGGAGACATGGTGGATTCCATTGCTAAAACAGGAGCTGCCTGGCAGAGATCCTTAGACTCTCTGGCCAAAGTTGTTCTTGATAACAGGATTATCCTTTAGCTGAGCCTTGAGAAATCTGTGCTGTGGTCAACACCACTTCCTGCACCTGGATTAACACTGCTGGGGTAGCTGAAACTCCGTTACATAAAATAACTTGACTTAAAAGGGTGACTTCTTCAGTGAGGTCTTTCTTTGATTAGTTTGGGTGTTGGGAATGCTCCAAACATTAGGAATCATCCTGGTTATAGTTATCACAATAATCTTCCTAGTGCATTGCAGTCTCTCAAAAGCTTTTTTTTTTTTTTTTTTAGATACTTTATTTGAGAGAGAGAGAGAATGAGCAGGGGAGAGGAACAGAGGGAGAGGGAAAAGCAGACTCTCTGCCGAGCAGGATGCCTGACACGGGCTTGATCCCAAGGACCCTGAGATCATGACCTGAGCTGAAGGCAGAGGCTAAACTGACTGACCCACCCAGGTGCCCCTCTCAAAAGCTTTAAATGCATGCTCACAGCCATTAACTACCAAGCAAATGATTTTCCTAAGACCAAAATGTCAGAAAAGTAACAAAGAATGACTGACTAAAAAATTGTGAGTCTGAATTCATGACCCATGAATACCACAGAGATTCAGCAAAATCACATCAACAAAAGCTGGGAAAACTACAGAGTGGTAACTGAGAATGGTGCTAATGCCTTAGATTTTGATCACATCTTTTAGTTAGGCTGAGATTTTGATCAAAAGAAGAAAATTGTTAAAAAGTAACAATAGGACCAAAATGGAGTAATTTATGTTAAGCCCCACCAAGACTTAATATCTAACCTAATTGCAGTTTCAGCCTCTCCTAGGAGTAGAATTTTAAACCAATCAGTCTGGAATTTTCTCATCAGTAATTGTGAGGTAATCTGCATAAGGTCCCCTGCACTGACCTGTAAAGGAAGGTGCCCTTGCCTGAAACTATCCTTTCTTTTCTTTTGCTAATAAAGCACTTGTGCCACTGTGTTCTTTAACAAACATTATATAGGATCTGCATCATTAGAAAGAAGTAACTTCAAGAGCTTAACAGAAAAGTAGAGTAAAATATTTAAAAAATGAGTGTTGAGTATTTATTACTTTTATTTTTAATATAATTTATTTAATTGTAAATTTATATAATTTAATTTTTGATAATGGAGTGTTTGAAAACTGGCTTGCAGAATTCCTGAAAATTTAGTTATTGGTTCTTATGAGCTTGTATGAGTTGGGTCCAGCATACCACTGGTCCTCCTAGTGGATTCCAAGACAAGATAGAATGTGCAAGAAGTTTATTAGAAGACATGCCTATGAAAGGAGATGGGGAGGGAGCCAGGTAAGGCTGGGGGAGTCATCAGACCATGATGCAATATTGATTGATCCTGAGTGAAAGAAAGAGAGCCTAGGGGTTGTCCAGAAGTGTCCAGTCAGCACAGAATCTAAAGTTAGTTCAACAAGGCCATCAGGGAGTCCAAGGCAAAGTCAGCCATCAGAGTTGTTCCTCTTTCTAGGAACAGGATAGCTTGGTATTCCTGCTCAATCACTCCTTGAGCAGCCTGTGGAAAGTGTGGATTCAGGACAAATGCTAGGAAGGATTTCAGAGGAAGCTGGGTCCTTATCAATTCAGCTTCCTGTTCTTGGAGGTGTGCCAAGAACAATCCTCTGGCTGCAATACCCTCAATACCACTGTGTCTTATGTCTTCCTCACCTGGTTTCTTTTTAACGCCCATGTGTGATCATGTTATTCCTTTCCTCAAATTATTGAGTGGCTCCCAATTACTTTGACAATAATCTTTAGACTTTCCAACACAACAAACACAAACCCTGCAATCTGGCATAAGCTTTCTTTACCATCTTCTACTCTCTACACATTCTATGCTCTAACTTCACCAGATTTCCCATTTTTCCATTATATCGTTCCTACCTTGTCCACTCATACACTCGTCCATCCAAAGACTATTTTGTCAGCGTTGCATATGCGTAAAAACCTTGCTAATCACAGTATTAAATGAGCAGCTTAGAGTTTCATGGGAGACAGATATAAATAAGCAGATAAATTTGAGAAATGTACAAACATTGATAGCCAATAACCAACATGATTAGGATGGATGCTTAGTCATTTAAGTAAATTTTGTTTAGAGAATGGGTTAATAAAAATTATATATATATACACACACGTGCATATATATGTATATATAAAATGCATATATATATACACAAAGCATTTTAACATGTTAAAATAAGCATGTGCAATCATTTATTTTTTGAATATGAGTCTATTAATTAGGTTTCTACATCATTTCTAGTTGTCTCACTCTTACCTAACTTTAAAACATGTTTTCAGCATTCATGTTATATTATTATGAATTTGGCATTTTTCTTTACATATTGTGTGTGTGTGTGCTTTGTTTTTTGTTTGTTTGTTCGTTTGTTTCAGTTTATCCTTTGAGTCAGTTAGGTAGAGGTTGGCTAAGAGAGAAGTGTTAGAAAAGACAATATTGAGAAGTGGCCAGGAGCAGACACTGGAGACAGTCTGTGTTTGAAGCGTGACTCTTGCTCACTTATTAGCTGTGTGATCTTGGGAAAGTTATGTAATCGTTCTATATGCAGTTTCTCTTCCATAAAATAAGGAAATGATATTAGGCATAGTTACCTCACAGGTTTATAAGGATTAAATGAGTTAAGGTATATAGAGTTGTTTAAATAAGTACTTGGCGCATAATAAACCCTTTATAAATTTAGTCCTCATTATCATCATAATCGCAAAACAGAAATAACTACAAATTGCTATGGAAATACTGAGGCTGGACAATTTTAGAGTGTGAGGGAAAGCTTATGGAAAAAGAGACATGAATGCTGAGACCTGGAAACATCACAGCAAGAATGAATGTGGATTGCATCTGTGGTTGTCCCAGTGCCTAACACAGAGCATGGCACACAACAAAAGGGGGGTTGAGTGCCTATGAATTGTGAATTGACCAAAGTTAGAAACTGAGCAAAGGCTACTGGATAAGACAGGACCGGAAGGAAATACAAGTCCTAAACAGCAAGACAAAAAAATAAAATAATGAAGAAGCAAGAGACAAACATTGTGATTATTCTGTAGTATCAAAGCATGGCATTTTACTCAGTTTTTTTCAATATTTTTTTTTCTTTTGCTAGCTGCATGGTTAGACATTAATTGGTGCCATACACCAATTAGAAGCCAAATTGCACAATGCCACCTCCTAAGAAAACTAATTTTTCACATGGATAATTGCCATCAGGCTGGATTTGTTCTTTTTAGCACAATTAGTTGGCCTGTATTAACAATTCAAATAATACTTCGTAATTTCTTTGCCTGTGCAAGCATATGAAATTAACAAAAGAGAGAAGAGGTTTAATGCTTGATAGAAGAAATACACTTTTAATGGATTTGGACTATACTTTTATTATTTAATGGTAACTGTTTGACCAAAAACTTTATTTTTCATCTCAAAGTAAATCCAATAACTAACAGTAAAAGTTATTTATTTAATTTATTTTTCCCACTGCCTTTTTTGTGGACACACCAAATGGAAAAGTTGTCTTTTCTAAATTTAGGCAACATAAGTGTAAAAGATGAATTCCTTGTACTTCAAAATATAATCTTTCACACAATGTTAGATCTTAATTAATTTCCTTTTTAGAGTCAATCTTCCATAGCTTCATCTCTTGTTCTTAGTTAAAGGGGCTTAGGGTGGAATTAAATGGAAAGAAAAAGTTGATAGAATCTAAAGTAGCTGAGTAATTATTCTAACTAATCTTACTGATAGAACAATACCAAGAACAGGTTGCAAAAATTATAGGGGACCGTTGTCATAACTTACTTTAAATTTTTAAAACTTTATTCTGGATAAAACAATTGTATTAATGTTTAAATCACTAAAACCATAGAGCCTCACACCATCTGCTGTGGTCAGGATGTATATTAAAGGTAAAATTATGTCCTTGCCTTCGAAAAATCTTATATCTGAGCATGGTTTAGATAGATGCTGTTTAAGAGTGAGTTTTCTAGTCTGATGTTCTGAGTTTTTACCACAGCTGTATCTTTTTTTTTTTTAGCTGACTGGCCCTATAAAACACTATGTAAATAAAAGCTGGTATTATAAATTATTATCATTATGATTCTTATTGTTTTAGATCAAATACATAAGTGTCTTAAAGCAAAATAATGGTGTGTTTAAAATATATTGAAGTAATTGTGGTAAAATAACATCTATTAAGAGTGAGAGCTTTAATTTTTACAGTATTTAATAGTTTAGAGCATAATTTCTTTTTTTTTTTTTTTTAAAGATTTTATTTATTTATTTGACAGAGAAAGACGCAGCGAGAGAGGAAACACAAGCAGGGGGAGTGGGAGAGGGAGAAGCAGGCTTCCTGCGGAGCAGGGAGCCCGATGCGGGGCTCGATCCCAGGACCCTGGGATCATGACCTGAGCCGAAGGCAGACGCCCAACGACTGAGCCATCCAGGCGCCCCTAGAGCATAATTTCTATCGCGAGCCTTGCTACAACTTTGGAGGATATGTGGGGCACTCACTGTCAATGTTGCCGTATCATAATTGGGGAAACTGGCATCAGAGAGCTTATGCATTAATGGAACTCTTTTGGTTTCAAGCGACAAAAATTAAACTCAAGGCTCCATATGTTGGTTATGTAGCTAAGAATGATTTTGAGGCAACTCTAAGATCAGGGACGAGCTATAGGCATGAGTGCCTTAAGGACTGGAATTGAGAACTCAATTCATTTCAGACTCTCTCCTGCCTCTGTGACTCTCCCTACTGCAGAAGGAACTTTTCCACATGGAGAGAAATTCTTCCAGCACAATGTATAAATCTCTGGGAAGGGTGATGACTGACCCTGCTTGGGTCACATGAGCACTGATGCCAAGTAGATATGGTCCTGTGATTGGCCAGGCCTGGGTTATGTGCTGCCTGTGTGGTCAGGATTGGAGATCTGGAGCCGTTAGAAGTGAGATATAAAATGGCTGGGAATAGGGAAAACTGCTGAGTGTCCAGTCTGGCTGACCAGTATATGAGTTGTGGTGAAGGCATAACTGAGATCCTTGTCTGACCTCACACCTACTGCCATGTCCTCTTCATCCTTGCCCATCCTCTCAGGGTCTTTTAAAACATCATTTCTTTTTTCTCTTTCCTACTTCCATGTTCCTCACTTAGACTTCAATTATTTTTCCCATGGTCTAGTCTCTAGTTAAATAGACAAGGCTTTTTTCACAGTAATCCTTTGTAAGCACTGCTGCCATATTGTTCTTTCTAAATAGCAATTTCCTCCTTGAAAGTCCTTCAGTGATTATGAAACTAAGCACAGTCTTGTCACCCTTGTATTCAGGAACCTTCAGAATATGATTCTATTAACTTTCTACACTTATTTTGCTCAGCAACCCCATCCTCCTCTGAAACTGAGCTACCTATTGAGATCCAAATGTAATTTAAGCTTTTCTGTCTTCATTTCCCCCTGGTTGCTCTTCTTTACCCCTCAAATATAATTTCTCTTATTAATGCTCACTTTAAATTTCCCCTTAATGCAAAGGACAAGCACAGTTTAATCCAAAATATCTTCTTGCTAGTGTAATCAAATTCTCCTGAAAGGAAAATTCTTGGACTGAAGATATTCTACAGTCTGTAAACAATCATTTCCAAAGTTATAAAATTGGCATTTATTCCATTTTATATTTTTTACTGATCTTCCCAGTTAGCTTTATCAATTTCTTTGTACTACCTTTGATGGAAAGTTTCAATTCAGTATTTCTAGAAAACCCATATTCCTTTCCATTATCAATTTTTCATCTGAAAAGGTTATTACAGCTTATTTTTAGAGTACTTTGTACTTAAGAACATATTATTTATGGTTAATATATGTGTCTGTACAGATGGTCACTGCTATTTTACTCAGAATATATTTATGGTATTTATGTCTTCAGTAGATATTTAATTAGTGCCTTAAAAGTGTCAGACTGTCCGAAGTGCTAGGGACATGACATGAATAAGATGGACAAGTTCTCTACCCTCCTGGGGAGAAGAAGACAAGATATACACAAATGTATTATTTCCTCTGATCTTTTAAGCTGACCTAATATCCTTCTGTGTTAACACAGCTAATAAATTCTATCAAGCTAGTTTAAGTTGGATCCTGTCATTTGTAACCAAAAGAATCCTGACCTGCATATCTTTCCTCAATTATGGCATGTCAAGGATGATAAAGACTGCCCTATATATCTCCATTTTGTGCAAAGATTGGCTAAGAAATTTCAATACAATGAATGACTATGTCATTTATTTTAAAAATATAGTATCAGAGCACCTGGGTGGCTCAGTTGGTTAAGCGTCAGACTCTTGGTTTCGTCTTAGGTCATGATTTCATGGGTTGTGAGATCGAGCTCTGCATCAGGCTCTACACTCAGCAGGGGAGTCTGCTTGAAGATTCTCTCTCTCTGCCCCTCCCCCCCCCCACTCGCTTGTGTGCACACTTATAAGTAAGTGCACACTTATAAATAAATAAGTCTTTAAAAAAATGAAAATAAAATAAAAATATACTATCATTACCAGTCATAACAATAACATTTATTGACTCTGTTATTTACCTATTATGTAGCTGTAATATGAATAAACACATTTAAGTTATGCTTTTTGAAAATATATAGAGGGTCACATGAGTGGCTGCCTGGTAAGTGAATAAATTCATCTTTCTATCTTCCAAGACTTGGTGTCTATTTTCTTTTCAACTTCAGGATATCACAGTTATGGATGGCCTGGCAGACTATCATCCTTACTGTTCCATAGTCCTTTTATGTTAGTTTTCATACCCAAACCAGCTCCCACCCCCAACACCAATCAAGATCTGCTTTCAGTTGGCACAAGCATTAGCTCTCACTAGGGTAGTATGAGGCTTCCTTCTGAAGCAGGTCAGCCATATCCTAGCTTCCTCACTACTACCTCTGTGACATTAGACAACCTTTAGGCTGTCCAGGTTATTCAAAGTCTAGATTAGGTACTTACTCATCTCAGAGACATCCTGAGCTTCTTTGTCCTGATTAACTCTCTACTCTGAACAGTCAACACATTGCCATGCTCTATTAGCATTTTCCAAATCATTTTCCATGGGATTTTATCTTAGATTTGAATGGGGGTTAATAGGCCAAATATGTGTAGATAATGCTCCATCTTCTACTTGGAAATTCATGATACACATTTGCATTAGAGATTCTTAGATGCTTTGTAATAAACAAAGGCATACCTCTTTAAGGTTGTTTAACTCAATTACCCAGTTTTTTTTATTTTATTTTATGTTACATTAGTCAGCATACATTACATCATTAGTTTTTTATGTAGTGTTCCATGATTCATTGTTTGCATGTAACATCCAGTGCTCCATGCAATACATGCCCTCCTTAATACCCATCACTGGGCTAACCCATCCCCCCATACCCCTCCCCTCTAAAACCCTCAGTTTGTTTCTCAGAGTCCATAGTCTCTCATGGTTCATCTCCCCCTCCAATTTCCCCCCCTTCATTTTTCCCTTCCTACTATCTTCTTTTTTTTTTTTTTTTTAAACATATAATGTATTATTTGTTTCAGAGGTACAGGTCTATGATTCAACAGTCTTACACACTTCACAACGCTCACCATAGCACATACCCTCCCCAATGTCCATCACCCAGGCACCCCATCCCTCCCGCCCCCCACCACTCCAGCAACCCTCAGTTTGTTTGCTTAGATTAAGAATTCCTCATATCAGTGAGACCATATGATACATGTCTTTCTCTGATTGACTTATTTCGCTTAGCATAATACCTTCTAGTTCCATCCACGTTGTTGCAAATGGCAAGATTTCGTGTTTTGGTTTTTTTTTTGGATGGTTGCATAATATTCCATTATATATATATACCACATCTTCTTTATCCATTCATCTGTTGATGACATCTTGGCTCTTTCCATTGTTTGGCTATTGTGGACATTGTTGCTATAAACATTGGTGTGCATGTACCCCTTCGGATCACTATATTTGTATCTTTGGAATTACCACAGTTTATTGATTATGGAATCCTATCCCTTTTTCTCCATTCAGTAGACATTTTAGCATCCTTGGAATCCAATTTGGGGAATGTTAATCATACAGAAACTCTGATTATTTCATGGATATTTGTTTTGTTTCTCAGTTCAGTTCCCAAGTTTAGTAAGGGTAAGAGATACATTGTATTTCTCTTTTGTTCTCTAACAGTGGTTAGTTCACTGATTAAATGCAGCATGCAATCAGTTGATTATAACTGATAATTAAAAGCATGAAGAATCATCTTATTGATTGAACAGAGGTATGTTAAGAATGACCCTAACTTTGGAATTTAAATCAAACTTTAGTACTAATTTGTCATATTACTTTAGGTAAATGACCTAATATCTCTCATAATTACTTAGTCATCTGTAGAATGGGAAACATATTTATATCACTGTCGTGCTCTATAAAAAGGTACTTAGCAGAAGGCTTAAATGCTTGATAAATGTTAATTTATCTTTTTGTCTAAAATTTAGTGAAAATAATTTTTAAGTGCAGTGAAACACATTCTTACTTTGTAAATTGCATGACTAAATTCAGCAGGGAATTTTCTCTTGTTTTAAATGACAAGATGGCCTAAATCAGTGGCTGAACACAAAAATAACTCAGGAATTTGTTAAATATACCAATCTTTGGACATCACCGAGATGTTCTGAATTCAAAGCTGCAGAAATTTGGACTACTATTTCTAACAAATTGTTTAAATTATATTATGTAACAGTTCATATCTTGCTTTTGGTATTCCCTGATCTATGTGTTGGAATGCATATTTCTCCATTTTAGCTCATTGATTTCCCATGTGTGAACACAGTCATAGTTCATTTCTTTAACAATCTAGTCATTAAAATATACAAGGCTGTGGTTTGGATTGAATATGGTACAAGAACACATGCATTTATCTTCTCTAGTTACTGCTGATAACCCAATAAAATGAGAGTAAAAGCATTAAATAAATATAGACCTACCAGGATGAGAAAGGAGAAGAGACAATAGCAGAGAGAGCTGTCACCATATATTGGAAAATGGAGCAGAGATGAAAGAGTGGACTCTGATGAGAATGAAACTCAGGAGAAAAAGCCAGGAGACTAAATGCTTGCAGAGGGGGATCCTGATGGAGAGTGGACAGATCAGTTTTAAGAAATTCGGAAGTACTCAGCAATTGGAGATACCAATCTGTATAAAGGAAATCAGTATAAGGAAATATTAAATACCAAGACTCCCCCCCCATACTTCTTGATGTTAATTGACTGCCTTTCTTTTCTCTCCCAGAGAAGCTTGGCACACCAGACACAGCGGGCAACATGACTGAGGCACCAGTCTGATTAAAGAGTAATTAAGCATATATCCAGAGCTCTGAGTTGTTCTAGAAGTCTTTCCCTAAATGTATGGCTGGACTCATATTCCCTAGAGATACCTCTATCCCCTCCAATAGAAGCACTCACATTACCAGATCACTCTACAGCATAATACACTAGTCCATAGTTTCGCCCATGTGCAATGGGCATCCAAGTAGCTAATACCTTCCTATTAAAATTAGGTAGACATCATCAGACCTCCAAATATGCATAATAAGTCTTCTGTATTAAAGCACACGAAGAAATAAGCATGAAAAGAAAAAGAAGAATACAGGAAACAAAATTAATTACATTTAAAACAAGAGAGAGAAGAAAGAAAAAGACCTATTGAGAACAGAAGAAGAACACTTGGTAATAATTTTAGTAACTGAAATTTAAGAAAGTAAGAGGATTAGAAGATAATGTCAAAAATGTACAATAGGACTGCAGCAAAGAAAAGGTGCGACCATCAGAGTGTTAATCTGGGAGCTCCAACATTTACCTAATAGTGTTACAGAAAAGGAGAATAGAGAAAACATCATGGGGAAATGTCAAAGAAATAACTCAAGAAAATCTCTCAGATCTGAGACCAACAAGGATAAAGAGAAGATCCTACATCACAGAGTAAAGAAGGACAATGCAGCAGATGATGTACAACAGATTGGGTATCAGAATTACATTCAACAAACACTGAAAGATAAAAAATACAGAGAAATACACACACTATACTGAAGGAGAATATTAAACTCTGACTTAAGAAACTATGTTTAATAGGGACACTTTAAAAAAAAATTTTTTATTAACATATGATGTATTATTTGTTTCAGGGTTACAAGTCTGTGATTCATCAGTTTACGTAATTCACAGAGCTCATCATAGTACATACCCTCCCCAATGTCCATCACCCAGCCACCCCATCCCTCCCACCCCCCTCCACTCCAGCAACCCTCCGTTTGTTTCCTGAGATTAAGAGTCTCTTATGGTTTGTCTCCCTCTCTGGTTTCATCTTGTTTCATTTTTCCCTCCCTTCCCCTATGATCCTCTGTCTTGTTTCTCAAAATCCTCATATCAGTGAGATCATGATACTTATCTTTTTCTGATTGACTTATTTCACTTAGCATAATACCCTCTAGTTCCATTCACATCATTGCAAATGGCAAGATTTCATTTTTTTGATGGTTGCATAATATTCCATTGTGTGTGTATATATATATATATATACCACATCTTCTTTATCCATTCATCTGTTGATGGACATCTTGGCTCTTTCCATAGTTTGGCTATTGTGGACATTGTTGCTATAAACATTGGGGTGCATGTACCCCTTTAGACCACTACATTTGTATCTTTGTGGTGAATACCCAGTAGTGCAATTGCTGGGTCATAGGATATCTCTATTTTCAACTTTTTAAGGAACCTCTATACTGTTTTCCAGAGCTGCACCAGCTTGCATTCCTACCAACAGTAGGAGTGTTCTCTTCAACATATTTGCTTCGTACACCTTTCCCAGGAAGCTGGTATGTGCTCTACCAAAATAGGAAAACAAACAAAAAAGAAGAAAATTTGGAATTTCAGAGACAGAGCATTCTCATGGGGAAGTTCCACTTGATAGTGATGGGAAGTCCCACGATAGAAGCTTTGTAGTAGGTCTAGAGGAAAAAGAGAACTATTTGGAATAGGAAGGTGGAAGGCTCCAAAGGGAGTTCCCCAAGGGGAAGAATGGAAATGATATATTTGACCTCATGGAAAACCATACAGAGAGGCTTTTGTATTTTGTAGGAAGAACTAGCAGAGCTACATTAAAAAATATGAATGGTGTTAATATAGACAATAACCAAATTCTGATGATTTATTTAATTGATAATTTTTAGGTAAATAAATTAGAAGAATGGGTCTATAGCAAGTAGATGTTCATGGAGATGGTGGAGAGTGACCTAAGGAAGGTAAAGCCTTATATACTACATCATTGATAAATTCAGAAATAGCAATATGGACATACTGTGATGATCTATGGCAATAAATAGCAGAAGGGTTAAACATGGTTAACTAGCATGAAAAGAGTAATAGAGGGTGTATGAATGGAAATACTTATTTCCAATGTATCTTCTGTTATTATTTCTTACTATTCAAAACTCTTTATATTACTATGATTGGAAATAAAAATTTTTAAATGTACAAATATTTTAACTGGTAGCATCACATAGTCTTCCCCTCCCCACCTTCCTGGAAAATGGGAAAGAGAGAGAGAGAAAATATCATGAAATTTTACTTCTGCTGAGAGGTTTTCCAAAACATGCTGGTGTGTTGATCTGCATGACACGTTCACAGCATTAGAGAATCATAGAATTAGGTTTCCATGCTGTATTTATTTTTAACTATCATTAGATCTTGTTATAAATGAAAAATACTTCAATAGAGACTCTTAAGACAATTGTTCTTTGGAGATGGTATCTACAAAATGTGATTATCTCTAATGGCATTATCCTAGGAGGTAATAAACCAGATCAGGGCTCCTACTGAGAGAGTCCTTTAAGGTAATTTAGAGAGGAAGATGTGTATGGTTATCCCCAAACTAATGGAGGAAAGGGTTTAAAAATTGGTAATTCAAGGCACATAATGATTCTCTCGTGTGTTCTGAAAAGCAAGATTGAAAACTAGGTGAGGAAATGGGAGTCAATGGATACAGAACAGTAGATTATCTTAAAACGTAGGTTATGTTATTATTCAGGTATGGTGAGGGTGACAGATCAGGAGATGGCTGCCATCACAAGGACAGTTTGGCATTCACAGTTCCCAAGAAGAGGGGGCATGTTACACCACACAGGCCACACAGGAAAAAACCAGGGTCAATCAGAAGGTAGAGGGAACAGGGACAAGGGGAACTCATGAGCCAGACCGTGTATTGTCATTTTCATGGGTACAGAAGGCAAGGTAGGGTAAGCACATTGAGAGTTGGCTCTGGCCTACGGGGTTTCTCTTGTTTGTCTGGTACCTGGTCCTGGATGATGAGAACAGAAGACTATTGCCTTCTGGAGTATAAGAGCCAGACGGAGGAGGTCGTTTGGTTTGGCATAGACCCTGGATTGGTTTGTTTACATGTGAAAGGCATATTCACAGAGTGAATTGTTATTTCTAAGAATTGGCTAGTCCTGGGGGGACAGTCTTTTCCCTGTCAGGAAAGACCCAGATGCCAGAGCATCAGGAATACAGAAAATAAGAAACATAGGGAATACACAAGTAAACCAGAAGGATGACAAAGATGCAGGTGAAGGACAAAAAGGCAAGAGGAATGAATATTAGTTTTAGGAAGCTGTCAGATGTAATTAGGTCGCCAACCTTTGAAGGCCCAGGTCTAAGCAGAACAGGATTGCTGATAGAGATAACATGGGCCCAGCCAAGAACTCCTGAGTAAAAGCTTACTGGCTCAGACATGAATCAGCCCCAAGGGGACATAAAAGATGAACTTATTTAAATAAAGAGAACATGAGATTGGGCAACCCAAACTAATTAAACAAAATTAGGGCACATATGATATGCCAGACTCTCCGTTGGACACTGAAAGGCATACAAACCTGAGTCAGGTGGAACCTGTGCCTTCATGGAAAATGAGATATCTTCAAAGAGATTTGACACAGGTCAAAGATGAATGTAAAATAGCAGTTAAATCATTCAAGTGCCAGGTGATGTTACAAAGGAAAGAGATGGTAAATCAATGCTGTCTTCCATTCTAGTCCCCATGGCAGACATCAGTAATGGACCCTGATGCTCTTGATCTTCCAGTCAGGTCTGATCTCTGATTTCTTCTCAGTGAAGTCTCTGTGAAACCACGGCCAAAGAATCAAAGTTAACCACGTGCTGGTCTTCAGCAGATGCTCTAAGGAGGGAGGTTGAAGACTAGGAGCACCTTCCTGGAAGAGTTACATTTAACTTAACTTAAGGATGAATGACTTCGGAAGTACCCTGAGTGGGATTTGTGGGTACAGCGGTTTCCACAGAACAGGCAGCAGGAATAAATGTATGGTGGCTGGAAAGTTTGGAAAGCTGCATGAATAGTGATTATGCAGTCTGGATGGAATACAGGCTAAATGTAAAGAAGGGCATGACAGATAAAGGTAGAAAGGGGTGGTTGGGTCACACTGCATGCCAGATGTGAAGGTAATAAAATTAAAGCAGCTAAAATTCCCTGTGTGCTTACAGTGTTCTGAGCAATATAATGTTCTAAGTGAACATTAAGATATATATGTATACTTTATATGTATAAACCCATATATGTACACACAAACACACACATATACATATATAAATATACATTATAATAAGCAAGACATACTGTACATTATATATTTATTATATACTGCTTTTATATATTTGTTAATATATTTATTATATATTATGTATTAAATGTCTCACTTATATAATTTATATATAACATGTACATTACACATAATATACACCTTGCTTATAATATATATGTTCTATGTATAAAAAATTTTTATAATTTCCTACAATACATAGACAAATAAACTGAAAACAGAGAAATAAAATAACCTGCTTAAGTGTCACAGGCAATGAAGGGCAGGGTCTAGATTTAAAAGCAAGCAGTTTGACTATAAAGGCCACACTCTTCACCATTATACTGTACTGCATTCTAATATTTTATAGTTCTATTTAATTTGTAGATACTGAGGAGCTATCTATTTCTGAGATAGATATTGATGCAATTAGACATGGGGTTTAGGAAGACCTGTCTGGCAGTAGTGTATAAATAGTTACTGACAGTGGTGGAAGGATATTGCCAGACTGTTTGTGTGTGATTTTGCCAGCCTGTAATATTGAAGTGTTTTTTTTTTTTTTAAAGATTGACTTATTTTATTTTTTTTAGAGAGAGAGAGAAAGTGAGAGCGTAAGCACGCACATCTGTGCATGTGAGTGAGGGAGGGGCAGAGGGAGAGAATCTTCAAGCCAACTCCCCGCTGAGCGCAGAGCCTGATGCGGGCTGGGCTCAATCTCAGGACCCATGAGATCTTGATCTGAGCCAAACCAAGAATTGATGCTTAACCAACTGAGCCACCCAGGTGCCCCTATAGAAGTACTTTTATGAATTGTCTTATTAATAATTTAAGAACTTCCAATTACATTTCCCCCGGGGGAATTATTGCATGCATAAAAATGAGAGCAAGAACTGGTAGCACATACTCAAAAAAGGAATTGAAAAGCATCTATCATATCTATATGCATGTGAAATGAATTCCTGAATCCCTCAACTTTAATCACATAAGCAAAATTTGTGGCTGCAGAGGTGACCTATTAACATGCTTTGTTCAGGCAGATGAGGCCATCCATCGGGGGAAGAAAAGGTGGTTTAGTCAATCTTTGAATAACAGTGTGTCTGTCTGTACTTGTGAATTTAAATAAAGTAGGACAATCACCTTATCCCACTCTTGAATCTAATAAATGAAAAACCTAGACTTGTGTTTATTTTGTACATCTTTTTTATTTCATTTTTTCTAGTTGTTTATGTTTATTGTATTTTTTCAAAGGCTCAGTCCATAATAGATGAGGAAAAAACTCCACTGATCTTTTATCACGGTTAGTCTGAGTAGTACTGTTCCAGATCATTTGTAGTGGAAATCACCGCCTTAAAAGCAATACATAGTAGACATTGTTCTTTGCATTTTCACTCCTGTTGGAGGCGAATAGTAGTTTGATGTGATTTATACATTCAGAAGTCAGAGATTTGGAAGTTAGGGTTTTCTCAGAAGCAGTTTCTATACCTCATGTACCGAGAACGACAAAACAAAATAGGAGTCTGATGCTTGGGACCAAGTTATGGTCGCTCTGGGTCTGATAACTTTGAGTACCTGAGGCAACAGGTTTTATATTATTACCTGTAACATTGCATTAATGTGATTTGGGGATTATTGATTTCAATGAATATCTTCACCTATGTTTTTTTTCTTAGTAGCTTTGCTGTGGACCATTAAGAACTCTTAGGCTGTTTCTAGACGCACTAGTTTACCATGTGTGCAAATTTAGGTGTCACTGAGGCAGGAAAATGCAGAGTTTTACTCCTAAAGATGAGCAGGAATTTTTCTGGCTATGACTATGTGATAGACAAAGAAAGGGAGCTGTGTGGATCAGACACAGGTTATTATCCAGAGGTAAGAGAATAACTAATGCTCTTCTGCATAAATGGCTCTCCCTTACCTTTTGCCATCAAAAAGCATCTACATAGGCATAAAGAGGAAGGCATAAAGGAGCATATCATTGCTCTGACCTGGATATCTAGCTCCCTGTGATAATAATATAGGCTTTCTCATTATTAACAGTAGAAATAGAAGCTAGTATTTAATGAACAGTTACTCTGGTCATATGCCATATTAAATCCTTTACCTGTTTTCTTTCACTGAAACTCTACTACATCCCAAGACATAGGTAACTATCCCATATTTAAGCAAGAGATATGAATAACTTTAGAGTGACATGTTATAGCATGGGAATATTTAAGAATCCTACAGCCCTCATGGTCTAATTCGGGGGTTGGCAGTCTTTTTCTCTAAAGGGCCATATAGTAAATATTTTAGACTTTGCTGGCCATATGGTCTCTTATAACTATTCACTCTGCTGCTATAGCTTGAAAGCAACAATAGACTACATAAAAATTAATGGATGCAGTCACATTCCAATAAAACTTTATTTGCAAAAACAGTGGCAGTCCAGATTTGGTCCACTGGCCATAGACTGACAACCCTGGAATATATAGTTTTATAAAGGATGTTCCTAAGACCAAGAATGGGCATAGACTTGTCCTAGGCTGTGGCAACAGTAATGATAGCCACTGATGCCTTTCATACTTCAAACTCTGCATCTTCTCGTTGATCACCTGACTCCTCTCTCTGATGATTCTTAAGCATTTTATCTAATGCTAAAAAATACATATTATTTTTTGATATCTGTGTATGTAAAGAGATATACCACGTTGGTACATAAGGTTGCAATTTTTAATCTCCCACTCAGAAAGGGTTATTTGAGTACAAGTGAGTGAGGATCATGTTACCACAGAAATAACTTTGAATTTATTCTGATTTACTAATGATAGTAAAGCACTTACACACTTCAGAAATTTGTCATGAAAATTACTTAGAGCACATTTTCCAACTGATTGTGACATGCGGACACACTAGTGAATCATGATATGAAAAGCTGCTATGTATGGTCTTCAGTATCAGGTGTAAACACATTATCGATTTTCTTCCATTCATATCTAGTTCTATCCACTTTTTCCACCCTCATGTCAACCAGAGTTTTCACATTTGTCACAGAAACTGGTTTTTCAATAACTACAAGTTCCCCTTTATGAAGCCTACAAACTACAAATTATAGCAGTACCTTCCGATTAAAGTCAAAATATGCATTTTTAATATTAAGTATGTCCTTTCATGGAGTATCCATTGAAAGTTTTCAAAGAACCTAGCCTTCCTCTAGACAAGCATTAACAAAGGTGCCAATATCCTTTTTTCTTAATTTCCAAATAGAAAATTGATAGAGACCTTTTACCTAGAGACCTTTGCAAGGCTGAATCTGTAAAAGGAAATAGGAATTTTATGTTGTTTTGTTTTTCTTAGAGTGAATAAAATTAGAAGGAAGTTTGTTGCAGCATAAATACTCATTAAATCCTGTGGGATTCAGGAGGAGAGTACTCCTTGAGTATTTATGTTTTTATCCAGGAAAAAAAAAAAAAAAGACTTCAAACACATAAAAATCCAGCCACAATTTATGCTCCACATTTTAGGTTTCACATTATAATAAAATTCTAACAGAGATGCCATCACTGACTATATTAAAAAAAAAAGGTTTTGCATAAAGTTTAACACAGAACATTCATAGGCTAGGGGCAAAGAAGGCACAGTGCGTGTCATTCCTGTGGAGGTGTTCGTGAAGCATCATGTGTCGATAACCTTCCACCTCCTGGATGGGATTCAGCAATTTTTTAAAGATCCACATCTTCATTGCTAGCTGGGTCTTAATTTATTGTGATACTTCTATGAAGGCAGATAATTCCAAATACAGGGTTTTTCTCCCATCTTTCCAAGAAATGAGAACTGAGACTTTGTCTACCATGAACTGAGGAGTAACATTGTAAACGTTTCTGGAGAAAATGAGCTCAGGAAAAAAAAAAAAATTACATAAACCACTTAGCATTTGCTTTAAATTTAAATGGATTTATTTAAATTGTGGTTGTATCTTCTTGAAGACTTGTGATATGCAGCTGGTTTATGGTCCCTATGTTTTCCACTTTGGTCTGAAATAAGAATCTTGGGAATCCTAGGTTCACAAGAACTAAAAAGTCCTCTTTTTGTTTGTGTTTTTCCCCACATCCCAATGGGGCAGACTTATTTGGAGTTAAAAACTTTAGTTGTTTTTACTTCTGTGTTTACCTAGTTTCTGGACATCAAAATATTTTGCCAACATTTTTTAATGCCTCTGAGTGACTCCATGGTACACTTTTTATACCAAAGAGATGATTTAGAATTCAAAGAATGTACCTGGGGTATTAGAAGCTATAATTGCTGGTTAAGTCATATTCTGGGCACTTATTTAGCCTATGCCGAAAATAAAACTAACTTGAGAGATAGTGGCCCATCTGTTTCAATGGAATGGTTGTTCAAGCTTAGCAAATCCCCACGGGAGGAGGACAGGGTGGTGGTACAAACTGTAGAGTGTACTCTCTGGAGTCAGATGACCTGGATTCGAATCTCATCTCCATTGTGTGGGCCTTAATAAGTTACTTTATCTCTCCAAGATTCCACTTCCTTTTAGGTAAATAAGGAATGCCAAGAATATATACACATCAGTGGGGGTTGTTCCGAAGATAAACAGGTGAAGCAGGTAATGCCTTTAGAGTTCAATAAATACTCGTTGTACTTCTAAGGTTCAGGAATCCTCAAACATATTTTCTTTTTCATCAAGAGACTACATTATAGCTCAGAAATATAGCCACTTAAAATTAAGCTGCTTCTCTTCTATTTCATAAGCATAAAGTTATATAAATTTTGAATTAGACCATACTCTTAGATATTTAGAATTAAAATAACCTTATTCTTTTGATTGGTGTCTGTTGCTCCTCTAAAGGTATTTTCTTTTCATTTGCTTGAATGTCTTTCTTTATCTGGTTCTTCTAAAAGTGCTGAGCCCTCCTGACACCCTTGTACCTTTTGCTAATCTAGCCTTTCTTTGAAGTTTTTGAAAGTTAACACTCGTAAATAGTAGGTCTAGGGAATTGCTGGTCAAGAGAATAGATTCCTCTGTGGGTCTGGAAGTAAACAAAAGCAAACAAGTAAACTAAAAAACACATACTGGCATGCTCCCAGTAAACATGCCTTTATCACGACTTTAGCCTAACTGCAAGGGAAGCTGAGAAGTGTTTCACTGTGCCCAGAAAAAGGAAAATGAAATGGGATTTAATGAACACTTAGCATTGTCTCCTCCACCCATCATTAAAAAAAAAAAAAAGCCCTGTACCATATCCTAACTTATCATTCTGATCTGAGTCAGGTTTTAGCTCACAGCAACTGATCAATTAAAAGATAAAGTTTTTAACAATCTGTAGTTCCTAGGTTTTGTGTAGACATTAGTTACTATCTTTTTAAATTTCTATATGATCTTCCTTTTTGGCTATCACTGCACAAACATTGTGTACTCATGGTAGGCAGGGTGCTCTGACATTCATTTCATAAACCACAAATTGTCAGTGGTTATGAAATATGAGACTGAAATTATAGGCTTCAATACATAATTTTAAAAGGTGTCAATTTGACTTTAATGACACCAAAAATCCTGATAAAATCATATTAAGACAAAAAAAGTAGACTTAGCTTTCATCCCCAGTCCAGTTATTTCTCTCTTTATCTCCTCACAGGAACCTAAAAATTCTTACATTATGTTTTTAAAAATCTATTAATTTCCTGTTGCCTCTATATGTCTGTCTGTTTATAAAGATTTTCTTTCCCTGACCTAACTCTAGGTATTTCTAAACTCCCATTATTCCCCTATACAAAGTCTCCCTTTTAGTTCCGCCTCTGTTTGAGTGATGCTACCTACTCTATTAGGAATGTCCCCTCCAAAGATGCCTCGCTGATGATGTCCTGCTGAAGATGCACCTCTCTCTATGCAGTTCTTCTCCAGAATTCTCAAACCCATGTTACTTCCTTACCTGTGAGATTCTAGAACTCTAATCTGTTTGTCCTTGAAGGTAAGACTTGTTCATAATTTTCTGCTCAGCACTGAGCACAGGACTGCACATAGAATATGTTTGATAGCTATTGGTAGGACAAATTAATGCATTTATATATTTAGCCTTCATTTTTGTTTCTCTTATTTTGGTATTGTATCATTCAGGACACAGTAAATTATTCTGTGATACCAACTAATCTCAATGGCTTATAAAATCAAGGACACTATATGTTCGTGGGTCAGCTGTGGCTCTGCTTCATGTTGTGTTCACTCTAGTGTCTAGATTGATGGAGCAGTCTTTGTCAGGAACATTTTGATTGTTGTGTCAGCAGGAAAAGAAACATGGCACTCATATCATTGGCTCTTGAGCTTCTACTTAGAAAAGATATATGTCACTTCTGCCTTCTTCCGATTAAATAAAATGAAACATCTTGACTTCAGCAGAGTAGGAACATATAATTCCCCCTTAGGGAGGAACATGCTAAAGAGAGAATTTGGGACAAATAATAATACAGTCTACTGCTGAGAGATAACGATATATCATCTAGCTCCTTTATTTAGTCACTTTGGTTGCCTTTATCCTTTATACCAAGTAAAATGATATGTAAGAGTAAGAAAGTTCCTTTCAAAAGTTAACAGCAGGCTGTCTACAATGGGTGAATAATAAGAATTTATAGAATTATGCATTATGACATCATTTCTGATAGCCTGGAAATAGTATTTATATCAGCCCTCTGATGAAATATAGACACATGGGCATTCTTGCTTGTCTTTTAAGATGAATAACCTTTCTTTTAATTTTGTCTTTTCCCAAATCTGAAGAACAGGGTGTTGAATGAACTCCCTTCACTGGTGATGACTTTCCAGTCTGGTGCATTTCTCCACAGTCTATTCCCTCCTTTGATTCTTGCTGTAGCTCAGATCATTTCAGAGATCTGAACATCTAAGCAGAAATTTCCATAGTACCAGACAATGAAATAATTATGTCCCATCATCATTTGTCCTTCCCTTTTCGATCTGTGTTAGCATCATTAGCTTTAATTTAATAACACCATCTCTTATTATTGAACATTTAGAATTCACCTTGTTGGTTAATTTAATTAATTAATTAAACCTCCGAAATGTTTTGTGAGAATCTACCATCTTTCTGATGCCCACTTTGTTTCCTCTCTTATTTTCTCTCTCCCTCTTTCTCTTTCTCTCATTTTCTTTTTTCTTCTCTTCTTCCTTCCTCCTGTCTTTACCTTTCTACCTCCCTGTCTCTGTCTCTCTTCTATTTTCTCTCTCTTTCTTGCATGCTCTTCTTCCTTCCTTTCCCCCCTTCCTTCTACACTCTCCCTTTCTCTCTCTTTCTTTCTTCCTTCATTCTCTTTCTTTCTTTCTTTCTTCTTTTATTTTTTAATGGCACACAGATTGTGGTTGGGCTTGATAGAATCCATTTCATTTATTGAATGTCTAGTGGACACCTGGTACTTTGCTAAGGATGTTAGGACATTTGTAACATTAGATCATACTAAATATGGCACTCTTATGCACACAAAATATTGGTTCTGCCTATAGTACAAAAATTTGTAAATTAGTAGCTGAAAGACATTTGGAGCTTTATCTGGAGAATTCAGACATCCTTATTTCTCTGACTCATCTCCAGCAAGGATAAAAAAGAAATGGCTCTACTTCTCCATGTGTACTTATTCTGAATGCACCTGAAATAACTTATCTTTAATAGGTCCAAGCAGCTCATACATTTGCTTTCATTACTGATATTATAGCTCTAGCACCACCTTGGGCCCTTTAAATAGTAAAAAGTATCAGACTCTGTATAGTTCCACTCAAGGCTCTTTTAAAGCAAAGTAATAGCAGCTGTCCTCCAATGGGTTTCAGGCTGATTATTAGTACTCCAGTTCTCCTTTCTCTTCAAACTTGTAAATATGCTTGTGTCAGGATTTACGTGCAATTGCTCCCCATAGCCAGATGCATGACCTTATTCTCTCTTTCCTGCCAGCTCAATACAGTTTATGTCTGTAGGATGAATTCATATCTTCCTCTATTCATTCATTCCACAGATAGTTATGGGGCATCCCTGTCTGTCAGGTACCTTGTTTGGTGCTAAGGTCCTGCAGTTAAAGATTCAGGTCGTGTGCTCAAGAAAGTGAATCCAGTGGAGGCAGGCTAGGAAATAATCATGTTTAATACAGAGAGATAGCTGCTGTAATCCAAGGAAGCCCTGTGGTCCTCTGAAAGTATGGGAGAAGGTCACCAACTCAGCCTTGGGGAAATGGTCATCCAACAGATAGGGACCCTCCGTTGGTCTATCATGTATACTATTGTTATTTCTCTGGCTTGAGGCAGCATTTCTTAAGGTGTGGTAGTGAATCTTTAGATTATATCTAGGAGAAAGACTCAGTTTGTTGCTAGTGTGTGTGTTTGCAAAAAGGATGTTTTTTAAGCAAATATTTTTTTGACATCTAACATACCTCAAGAACATATGATCTTAAATGTACAGCCTGATGCATTACGTACAATAAGCATGCCAGCATGCAGAATCTGGATTAGGAAGCAGCATCTTGCCAGCCCCTAGAAGTTCCATTTATGCCCCTGCCAGGCAGTCCTGCCTCTAGGATGGGCACTATCCTGACTTCTGCCACAGATTGGTTCTGCCTGGCTTTGAACTTTATGTAAGTGCAGTGCTGTCATACAACAAGTACTCTTTTGTTTCTGTCTTTCCTGAGCTAGCTTCCCATTTGTGAGATGCATCCATGCTGTAGGGTCAGTTGTAGTTTATGTTCTTTTTTTAAATAATAACAATACACATTTATTTAAAGTAATACATTTGCCGTTCAAATAATCCTAATTTGTACATTTCATGTTTACCCAAATTCTTTTTTTTTTAAATATTTTATTTATTTATTTTAGAGCGAGAGTGCACAGGGGGAGGGGCAGAGCAAGAGGGAGAAAGAGTCTCAAGCAGACTCTGCACTGAGTGTGGAGCCTGTCACAGGGCTCTATCTCAAGACCCTGAGATCATGACCTGAGCTGAAACCAAGAGTCGGTTACTTAACCGACTGTGTCACCCAGGCACCCCAGGTTTACCCAACTTCTTAAAAATATTTGAGGGCAGCTGTAACCACAGATTTCAACTCCATGATGATTTCTTTGCCCATTCTTCTCTCTCTTTTCTTTCCCAAATAATTTCTTTCAGATATGGTTCAAGATAGAGTGTATCCTCATATTCTGTCCACTGCTCTTTAGGTGAGATCTGCTGCCTCGTGGTCAGGTTCAGTGCTCTCTTGATGCAAAACATCCTGTCATTATGAAGGTTCTTGGGAAGCCTTTCACATCATCATTCTCGCATAATGTATCATCTCGTGTTAACCCCAGTGTATTGACCCATGCAGCATTGTAATCCCATTTTCAAATACCCTCCTGCCACCATCTGGATGCTGCAACAGTAGGCCTGCTCACCATTTTGACCAGTTTATACATTCTTTGTGATTTATAGGGCTTGATCTCATATTCCATTGTATGTTCATACCACAGTTTATTTATTTATTCTATGTCAAGGAATATTTGGGTTTGTGGGCTTTCAATACCATTCTAATCTCCCTTTTAGCTCAGAGTCTTGGCAAGTAGCAATAACCACCCCTGCTGTCCAGTGTAATCAGAAGCACATCTTGCCTAGGTCATACCCCCTCTGGAAAATAACAAACTTCCCTTAAACTGCCTTGATTCCCACACAGAAATCAGGAGCCATCAGAAGGAGGACTGGTTCTTATATGATGGAGAGGCAAACATTGGAAGGAAGGAAGGAGATTCTGTCAAGGAAGCTGAAGTGATACAGAGACCAGAAGGTGTATTCCTTCTCATTTGGGAAGATAAAAACTGGAATCCATTGCATTTGCAAATAGACTATGTTAGAGCAATTCAACCGTGTGGTAGCCACATTTTCGATTTGTGTTTAAAGGTCCATAGAAACAGTGGATATATACGCTATATGGGATCTCGATCTTTGCAATATGCAGCAACCAGTGAAATTCTCAATGAAAGGACTCTAGGTTTGTTTACACTATTCTCTTTCTGTGTCCTTTTATGTATTTATTTGCCTATTTAATAAAGTTTTAAGGCATATCTTGAAAAATATTATTTGGCAGGACTCCAGTTAGACAACCAATTCTTTTATTTACTTAGTAGCTATCCTAGCCCAAAGTCACAGATTTTTTTTCCATTTCCTATTTTTTTTCCATTTCCTTAATAAAACGTGGTACTTAAACAGTGAGAGGGTGACAGTCTTCTAGATTCTATTTATAAAAGACTCATAACTCCTCAATAAACTCATAGCCGAGGAAATATTAATCAGTTGCCAATAAACAGCTCTGTGCTGGAGTTCACATATGTTTCTTCTCAATAATTGCATATGCTTTGTATGAAAACTGCAGAACTGTACCCACTAGAGACAACATTTTTGTTATTAAGAGTTTCAATATGTGTTGTGTTTGTTTGTTTTGTCTTTTTGTTTTGTTTTGTTGTTTCGTCATGGTTGAACTACCAGTTAAAATATAAAATGTTAGTTGGTAGTTGGGAAGGAAAAAGCCTGCTTACTCTTTTTGGTGAATGTCCTGGTTGGGTTTTTGTTTGTTTGTTTAAGATTTTATTTATTTATTTGACAGAGAGCGTGTGCACAAGCAGGGGGAGCATCAGGCAGAGGGAGAAGCAGGCTCCCCACTAAGCAGGGAGCCCGATGCAGAACTCAATCCCAGGACCCTGGGATCATGACCTGAGCCAAAGGCAGACGCTTAACTGACTGAGCTACCCAGGCATCCCTGTCCTGATTGTTGATGAGGTAGATTGAGAAGTATGCTAATGTCTGTCTCTGAATTCCATACTTGGCAAAATGACTTAATAGTAAATAAGAGTACCTCTAAATTCCCCTTAACCAAATTCAAAACCTGCCATATCCATACTGGCTGTGTAACCAATTAACCTCTCTAACCCTCTAAGATGACAATACTAATAATGTTAATTTCACCTTATAGGATTGCTGAAGGGGAACAAAAAAAACACATGCAAAGTATTTAATACAACGCTCGGTATATTGAGAGCATGCCCTGAATGCAGCAGATATTATCATCATTAATATATATATATTTTTATCTGTACCTCATGCCTGCTTTTACAGATGAGGAAACTAAAGTTTAGACAGGTGAAATGAGTTTCACAACCTAACCAGTAATAGGTTCATATTCATTTCTCAGGCACTTTTTGTTTCCTATAGTGGGCATTATACACTTTAACATGTACTATTTAGTCTCTAGCCATAGCTATGTCTGTCTCCCACTAAAAGCAAGATTTTTGAGGAAAGGAGCTGTGGCTATTTTTGCACTGTTATATTCCCACGACCAATAGCTCTGCTTACATAAGACATCTCCAGTAAGAATGTACTGAAAAATTAAATCAATGAAATTTACAAACATAATTTTCCAATCAGAGAAAACCATGATTAATCTCCATAATAGTTATATATGATAGATAAATTTTTGAAGTATTTCATATGCAACTTGTAGGCACTTTCCATGTATCATAAATTATTCTTCAGTCATGAATGGGGTATATGTTTTACCACACATATTTGCAATCAGTAGGTCCCCTTGTGAATTATAGCACTAACATTAATGAACTCGGCTGCCCCAAATGTTAACAGTTTGCTCCTGAACTGGATCCGTGAAAATTTTTTGCCAACAGACTACGTGAACTAATATATTGCTTAATTCTCAGTCTGGCAAAGCAGAGAGAATTGTCACTGGTATGTGAAAATTTGCAGTGTAACATCATATATGCAAATGAAATAAATGTTGCAAAAATAATTATTGTTGCTTATGGGAGGATTAATAGTTACAGTCTGCCCTGTTTTCTGTTGAGGTTTAATTTAATTCTGTGGCATGTATTAACTGAGGAAATTAATTTGGGTTTAATTATTGTGTGTGTCTGTTAATGTGCACACTTTTTTTTTTTTAAGATTTTATTTATTTATTTGAGACAGAGAGAATGAGAGACAGAGAGCATGAGAGGGAAGAGGGTCAGAGGGAGAAGCAGACCCCCCGCCGAGCAGGGAGCCCGATGCGGGACTCGATCCCGGGACTCCAGGATCATGACCTGAGCCGCAGGCAGTCGCTTTAACCAACTGAGCCACCCAGGCACCCAATGTGCACACTTTTGATGAATATTTAGTTACACTGAACCACCAACCCAGCCACTATGCTTTGCTCATCCGCTGATAGGGAGCATCTGATGGAGGGGATGGTTCGTACTGGATGGATTCCAAGTGCAGTGTCATTATAGCAGATAGCTGTGATTCAGGGAAGAAGGCACTGGGCTTGAGTCAGAAGAGCACAGGATTTGGGTTCTGGCCCTGCTATTAACAAGCTATGTGCATCCCTAATTCTCAACTGGAGAATGGTAGGAGAAAACCAATTTACCCTAGGGCTTTGGTTTGGGAACTAAATGAATGAATGCATGTGAAAACAGATTTGTGATCTGTACACTACTGCTTTAACGAATGGAATGTCTACAGTAAACTTCACATGAATCCATTTATAGACAAAGTCATTTAAAAAGTCACATAGGCTTAAACAAGTACCTAAAAGGCACTCAAGAAAGTATCTGTTGATGAACAGAATGTAGGTTGATTGTGATTAAGTATAGACGAACACCCACACCTTCACTATAAATATGGCCATGAACAAAAATTCCATGCAGCAAGAAAGATGGTCAGATCCTCTGGAGGTTTGGTTTGCTCATTTCAAGAAGCAATTAACATCACAAAGAATTCCTGTATGGCTACAAGTTTTAAGATTAAGACATAAGCATTCTGGAGCCAGACTGACTTGGTGCAGCAATAGTATAGTTTTCCAGCTGGTGGTTAGGTCCTGAGCCTCCGTCTCCTCGTCGGAAAATGGGGGTCCCATCACTTGCAAGGGCCACTATGAGGATTGAATGTGGTGATGTATGTAAAGTGATGTGCACAAATACTGGCCCATGGGAGTTTCTCAAGAAATGTGAGCTTTGCCTGCAGTAGAAGTGATGACATTTTAATAGGATCCTTTGCAATGGCATGTAGCTCTTGAAATAGAACAAATGGAAGTAGCTACTATCTCTATAAAAAGAGTGAGGATTATTGACTCCAGACCTGGGTGTAGTTCATGTTCACACACTCACTGCCTTTTCTCTTCCTGTTCTCTTCTTTCACCCAGGCCCATGGGTTTCCTTTAAGCAAGTAAAATAATAACTTGAGCAGGCTCATTTCACACTGGGGTCCTGTTGGCTCAGTGGTAGTATTTAGTTACAGCTCTATTTCTCCTTTGTTTGCGCAACTCATCCCTGCAATGTCAGGAAAATAAATGTCTGGGGAGGGGAGACAAACAAGAGGTACAATGAAGGAAGCTGACCTCAAGTTAATGGAATCTGGGTTCTTTGAAGGAGAACACATTGCTAGAGAAGCCTGCTGTATTCATTCAGCAGAGAGGCTGTCTAGCCTTTCTTCACATGTGTTTGATTCTCATTTTCTCATGCCAGAGTGAAGGTCCAGCCCCTCCTCACACAAAGCAGGTCAATTTGGACAGAGGCTAAGCCTTCCATGCCTTTTACACTTGTCTGGCATGGAGGGGATTTATCTTTACAGAAAAAAAAAATAGGCGAGAATAATACATCTAAGCAATCAATCAACAAATATTTATTGATTGTGTACTCTGTGCTGATTACAATTCAAAGTGTTGGAGGCAGAGTAGCAAACGGATAAAATTAACACCAAAGTTTTATTGTGTGCTTTTGTAGACACTAGTCACTGTGCTCGGGTTTAAATAGTTAATCTTCACAAATCTTGTGGAGTAGATATCATTAGCTCTCATTTATAGTTGAGAAAAGCTAAAAGCAGCTTATGTAACTTGCTCAAGGACATATAGTTAACACATGGTCAAGCTGGGATTTCAGACTAAAAATCTACTTGTACTGTAAGCATCATGCTACAGCCTTCACAACGGGAGTTGGAAAATAGCAGAGATATTGTAAGCCCCACATAAAACCTTGGTGACTAAACAGACTGACAGAACCACATTTCACAGAATTCATACTATATATATTATTTATATATACATATATATATGCATAAACACACACATATATACACATCACACACACAAATATGGATATTCCAGGGTGCAATCTCTTGTCTTTTAAAGGTTTTTAAATACTCAGTTGACACTTAAGGCATCCTGTAAAACATATTTGCAAAACATAAATAACTCTGAGTGTCACTTTAGTTATTGGTAAATGGAATATTTCATCCACTCACAGGATGGATAACAAAAGATGATAATATGTATCAAGTGCCCAGTGCAGTGTTCAGCACATGGTTGTCAATTAAAGGTATTTCCCTTCCCTGTGGTTATTATTTTTTCAATACAGAGATGTTGTTTTCCTCTGCTATATTTAATGCAAACCCTTTATGAACAAGAACCATGTCCTATAATATTTATTATCATCCTAGCATTTCTAACCTCGTTCTTCATGCCCATCCTCTCTTCCAGAGCCTATTCCCGACACTGGGCTACTCTGTAAAGATTGGTTGATTTTTCCATGATGCTAAATACTACTTGACTACATTTTGACTTTTACCAGGTTTGGTGGAAATAATCTTTTTTTTTCCAAATTTCTAAACACCAGCCTTATATCCTTAAATGTGATATTGACCTTCATGAAGAACTGGTTTAATTATTTTGACCATTAAGGATAATTTCTAAAAATCAATTTTGATCCCTGAATTTTCTGATCTCTCATTACCCACAGAAAATTCAGTGTTACCATATTTTCTCCTCTGCCTGTTGTGGAGGCAAAATTCCCCTCATACTTGAACCAGGAAGCACAAACCAAGGTTTGAGTGTCATTTCCATGACCAGCCAAAAAATTTTTTAACCACTTTATTGAGGTATCATTGAAATGTAAAAAAAAAAAAAAAAAAGTATTAATTTATACAGCTCCATGAGTTTGGGGCCAACTATACACCTGTGAAACCATCCCTACCATCAATGCCATAAGCATATTCATCACTCCCAAAGTTTCCTCCTTTATTATCATTTGTGTCAGGGTGTGTGTGTGTGTGTGTGTGTGTAGGAACACCTACCACAAGATCAACCCATTTTGCAAATTTTAAGTATACAGCACAGTATTATTATCTATAGGCATTGTGTTGCATAGTAGATCTCCAGAAATTTTTTATCTCATGTAACTGAAACTTTGTACCCTTTGACCATCACCTCTCCATTTTCCCTTCCCTCCAGCCCCTGGCAACCACCATTCTATGCTTCTGTGAATTTGATAATTTTCAATTTCTTCCCAGGATACCTTTCTGATCCTCCTTGGATCTTCTTTAGGGGGTTGTCCAACCAAATGCTAAATTTTACTACCTACAGCTGGTAGGATGGATTCATAATGATACAGCAACTGTCTCTTCCCTTTCCTGAGCATTTAAAGAATGATTCTCTCTCTCTCCTTCGCTTTTCTTTTTTCCAGTTAAAGTGCAGACTGAGCTTATCAAAGGAGTAGGCAGCAGCTTCAAAAGCTGAGTCCCCCTGGGCCTTCAGGAACGTGAGCTTTGCAGACTAGGAAGTTACATTGTCTTATGAATTCTGATAAAGCCTTTGAATTTCAGAAAACTGGAAACCAAATTTCCCTTAGTTTTTCTTCCTTTTTTTTTTTTTTAAAGATTTTATTTATTTATTTGAGAGAAAGAGAGAGAGAGAAACAGCATGAGAGGGGAGAGGGGCTGAGGGAGAAGCAGGCTCCCCACTGAGCTGGGAGCCCGATGTGGGACTTGATCCCAGGACTCCGGGATCATGACCTGAGCCGAAGGCAGTCGCTTAACCAACTGAGCCACCCAGGCACCCAGTTTTTCTTCTTTTTAAAAAACATTTTAAAAACTTTTTATTCCTTTTAATTTTTAATACTCTGCACTAGGTTTTCTCTGTAGCCTGCTTACCTAGACAGCACGATGAGAAAGACATTTTGAGAAGAACTGAGCCTGGATTCTCAGAGATCTATTTTCTCTCATTCAGAAAAGACATGCATCCTTTAACCTTGAGTGTTCCTAAACCTCTAAGCAGATTACAGTCATTCTCAAACATTGCCTTGGTGCCCAGCCCTTCATGTATTCTTAGAGTCTTCTGACAATGAAAAAAGAAACGAACGTAGAAACAAACAAAAAACTCAGATATGGTATTTGGATGCTCAGAAACTTAACTCAAAGACTTGGAAATAAAATTACAGTATATTGAGAAAATCTTAAAAGAAAGTAGTGTTCACTTACATCCTTCATTAAATCTAATACTCTTACTCATCTAGTTAGTGTGACAAGTAGACTATCACAGCCCTTTTTTCCAATTTTATTTTAAAAAATTCCAGATGGCTACTCATGCATTTTAAATTTTAAACCAACTGATAAGAAAACATAAAAATGGTCCGTTGTACTAAGGGAACTGTTATCATATAAATAATACAAATGATTCTTTTCTTCCTTCCTTCTTTCCATAAGTAATTCTTAAGAACTTCATATAAGGATACATAATAAATGTGAGGATTTGAGCAAGGCATGGAATACCTTCATATAAGCTTATCTGGGAGGTTTTGGGGCTCTGTGACTTTGCCATGAGCTTCTCTTTAAGAGATGCTAAAGGAATTGGTAATGGATTTTCATTTGCCACAGTTTCCTCCCTGAGCAAACAATCAAGTCGGGGAAACACATCCCTTCTTTGGCTTTAGCCTGGTTGAGATGGCAGGCACTCTTGAAGATAGCAATCATTGGTGTATCCTCTGCCACCAAAGTTCCAAGAGAACTCATTTATTTTAGGCAATTGAAGGCTTCGAACTTCAATTAAGAATAGGAAATATGAGTAGTAATTGGCCATGCATTTGCACTGGATATTGTGAAAAATAAGGGAATTTTTAAAAAAATCATTATGAATGAGAAGTATTTTACATTTGGGGGAAGATGAAAACATTTACATATGAGTGCATCTTATCAGAAACAGGTAATGAAAATTAAAAATTGGCTTGATATCTCTCCCTGAAGAAACATAAGAAAGGAATGAACTCCAATGGTCATGGAACAGATGTTTATGACTTAGCTGTACTTGGTGGCTTAAAAGAAGTGTGGCTTTTTGTTGACCACGAAACAAAGAATTAAATCTGATAACACTAGGCTTTTAAGGGTTCAACAATAGACTGTGTAGGAGCCAAACTTGGTTATTCGGCCTATCGCTCTCTTATCCTGAAATTTAATTCCATGGAATTAAATGAATTGAGAGAAAATTCTCACCCAAATGGGTTTGTCATGACAAATTTTGGCAGATCCAGCATAGATTTTGGAAAGAAGAATAAAAACAGTTAATTTATTTAGCTTGGAGGAGAAGAGAACTAAGAAAGGGTTAATGATCAAATAACTGAATCAATCCCCTTTTGTAAGGGGAATAAATAAGTATATGTATTTTTTTTATCTATGAAGAAGATGAAATGAAAACGTGTAACAGGTACAAATTTATTTATTTATTTGATTTATGAAAGAGGCAAAATGAAAATGTATAATAGGTGCAAATAAAAATCAGTTAACACTGATGAAATTAGAGCTGAATTTAAAGAAAGAACGATGAAGGCTATTCCAGCTTCTTTCACTATTTCTGGACTCTTCTAGCAACAGGATATATTAGTATTGAACCTTCTTCTCTATAAGGAGAATTCAGTAGTGCCTTATTTTTTATGTGAGAAGAAAAAAAAAAAAAACCTGACAGATGTCAAGGCTTTATTTGAACCTTTAGGAGAACATGAGTGTTGTCTGCCGAAGTGAAATGGCTGGTTTTAAGCTTTTCATGAAGCTCAGAGGCAAACCGTTTATAACCCTGGAAATATTTAATTTGGGGAGGTTTATGTTAAGATAATAAAATAATTAGCTTTCCCTCATTAGAGGCATGCAGAGCGGTAGGGTTGCGTGTTCTGGAAAATTACATTTCTGCTCTTTCACTGACTTAATACGTGTGGATTGATGCAGATCAGATAGCTAACTGGCAGGCGTTTTACACGTTTACCTTGTTTTAACTAATTGCCAGTTCAGAGTCGCTGGAGGTTCCATTTTAAATTAATGACTGTGAGGTTAACTGCAAACACGTATCTATTGAGAAATTAGGAAAGAATAGCAGACTCCACATTGTTTCTTATCAGTGCTCTCAGTTCTTAGTGGGCTGATACATTAAAGAAGCAGGGGATACCAACCTGTGGCCCTCCCATCAGATGGGGCCCACTGCCTCTTTTTGTAAATAAAATTTTATTGGCACATAGCTACACCTATTTGTTAGTGTTCTCTGTGGTTGCTTTCTCATTATAAAAGCAGAGTTGAGTAGTTGGAACAGACACCATACACTTGCAAAGTCTAAACTAGTTACTATCCAATCCTTGAAGGAAAAAGGTTGCCAACTCCTGCATTAAAGGATATCTACCTCACTATATCATTCTGTAGTAGTTCTTAGGTGAAACAGTCTTTTAGCTAGAGGTTTGTTTTCATATTCTCATTGATTACCAGTGGAAAATACACATGTTTAGAAAATAAAATGCAACTTTAGTGTTTTATTTCAGTCCTTCATTGTAATCTATATGCCTCTCAGAACATTTCTTTGGACACAGTCTGCATGAGTTGATGAAATTCGGGATTAATTTTGGTGCCTGATGAAACATGGCTTAGTTTGGCATTTCTTTGCTTTATGATTCATGCTTTCTTTGCCACTGGACTTTATTTAGACTATTTTCTTGGCTCATATTAGCTATAGAGAATTGATAGGACACTACATTTTCCATCCTCCCTTATACCAAAAATATTGTTAATGTGGCATGAAAAAAGAAAAATAAATTTTAATTCACTCCTAAAACTAGAATCTTTGTATTGCCAGTTTCCTCTCTTGGTAAAGAAAAGCAATGGCCTCATTGGTCCCTAAGGTCACTGTATAGTATTCAAATTTTGAAATGGAACACTGTGGGTGAGAGGGGAGCCCTCCTTGGCAAAAAACACAAAACAAACAAAACAAAACCCCCAAAACAAACAAAAAAAGCCCATAGAATTCTATTATAATGAATTAGTGAAGTGTTTTAGTCTTTCATGATGATTTTCCAGCTTATTTCCAAAGGAATTTATTTTTGTATGACTAGACCTAATCTTTTTAAGGTAAACATCTCATTATTTTGGTTTATATCACTCTACTCTCTTCACACCACCGCCCCCCCCGCCCCCATCCAAACTACCTAAATCCAGAAAAGTTTGAAAGCACCTGACTCTTTGGCACAACTTTCTCTTTTCGCTTTTTATTTCTGACTTATTACATAGCAGACCCTTCTACTGAACACCTAAAATTAATTAGGGCCATAAATACACAAGAATCCCATTTTCATTTTCTAACCAATCACCAGAATTTTAGATTTTCAGAGGAAAAAAAAAGGAGAACACTTACTCTTGGAACCAGCTCTGTATCTGTTTGACACATAAGGAGGAACTGATTGAAGAATTAGAGGTGATTTGTCTCCTGAGAGAAAGTAGAGGTGCCATCTAAGAGTTCTGTACAGTTTTTATTAATTTATTTCATTCTTTATAAAAAACAGCAAACATTACTGTCCCTGGGCCTTTGCTTGGTGTTGAAAATAAAAGGAGGACTGGGTCTGTTTTCAGTGAGCTCACAGTCTGTTGAGATGTGCATTCCAGGCTGAGACTCTGACCAATGTGATAGCACAGATGCATTTTGAGGATGTATGTGTGGTAGAAAGAGAAGAGGAGGTTCGGCGGAGTAGGCAGGGGCTAGATCTTGAAGGAATTTGTAGACCAATGAAAGCAATCTGTTGTATGCAAAAAACACTGTGGCATTTTGAGGGCTAATGATCACGTTGAGAGTGGATAATCGGGAAGGCAGCATTCAAATAAAATGTTCATCTAGAGACAGCAGAACAACATTGATGGTCAACACATTTTGTATGCCTTAAATGTTTATGGTGCTTGACTAAACTGTACAAATTTATATGAGGTTGTCTTTATCACTATGAGAAAGATACAACCACAGTGAGAAGAAATACGGACACCTTTTATATATTTATTTTTGGCCTTTCTCTTCCCAGAGTCTAATTCCCTCCCTGAGAGTCTAAGTTGCTCCTTTCCTGGGTTAATTTGATCGAATTTGCCTTCCCTTCTCCCTGAGGACATTTAGAAGGATCTGGAGACATTTTTGGGGTCACCACTAGGGATGGAGGAGATGCTCCACTGCCATCTCCTGAATAGCAGTCAGGTGTGATGCTGAGCACGCTACAATGTACAGAACACTCATCCACAACAAGGATTTATTCTACCCAAACATCAGCAGTGTCAGGATTGAAAAACCCTGATTGCAAATTATATTTTCTGATTCCATCCTGCTTACTGCCCTATGTATGTGACTCAGGAAATATGAATAGGGCTGACAGCTTCTGGAAGATCCCCAGGGCAGCCTACAAGATTAGATGGGATTGGAATCCTCTGAATGGACAAGCCTGATGGAGAGTCTGTGCTTTAACACTTCAGTTCTCAGTGGCCAAAAGAAGGTGAACCTGTTCACCTCCTGTGTCTAACTTTTTATTCTACTGTGATTAAGGCATAGCAATTGTGGGGCCCTTTGTTGCAGAGAATCACATTCATGCTTTGACTGAGCTCTCTTTCATTAAAAAATACCGTACCCAGAGGAACATTCCACTTAACCCTGTATTTGCTTATGAGGTACTTCTCTCACCCCAAAATCCACAGGGTCTCTCTTATGTTACGTGGTGAGTTTCCCAAACTAGCCCTGTACCCTCCTGTATGTGGTCATGTTATGAAAAGATTTCCCTGGATTTCCTTGCCACAATGAGAAGTTGCTTTGTGTTTTTATCTTTCTCTGAAAAGAAATGGTGGTCACTGTATTTTGAAGTTGAAGAATTGTATTTTTAATGCCCAGGAAGGAAAGGATTGCTAATATTCTGGTTCACACATATATTCCTTGTAATTCATTGCATTTCTCGTTTAACTCAAGTCAGAATGGGGAAATGCTGAGCAACTGTGAACAATGTAGCAATAAAGGCACTGGGGTAATCTTTCATACAGACCTCTTAGGGACAGTGCTGAGAAGGGTATGAATTAATCTTGCTAAGTTAGATAAATGGCAATGACAGAGCTATATCCTGCTGTTGTCTGCTACCCCACAATAATAATAATAATAATAATAATAATAATAATAATAAATAATAAATAAATAACAAAAATAAAATAAAAATTTAAGAAGCAAAAGTTTAAAAACCCATAAAACTCAAGCCATAACAATTATATTCAGCATTTCATCCCCTAAATGAATGCAAATATATCTTTAAAAGCATTTTTCTTACATCTGTGTGTATTTTAGCTTCTTATAAATGCATTAAAATCATTTTTCCCCACAATAGAGGCCAGTTCCTAATTTTGGAACCCTGTGGGTGGAACAAATGGTAACCTCCAAAGAGAACAGCAGGAGCCTTTAGAGAGGAGGACGTCCCGGGGCATACTCTCTTACCTCGTAGGCATTCTCTGGAAGACAACCTTGTCCCGCCCTCATCTTCTGTTTAATTTGCTGTTTTTTTTTTTTTTTTTTCTCTCCTTGGGGAGAATGATAGTAAGTGAATGCTTCATAATTTCTCTGCCTCACAGGACATTTTAGAAACAATGACGTCATATTTCTTTTCTTTGCATGTAGTCCAGACTCTCTTAGAGACTACTAGAATCTAGACATATACAGAAGAAAGAGTCCTCAGAATTCAACTAGTTCCAACTCTTTTTCCTTTGCAAATGAAGGAACTGAGGTTCAGTGGGGCAAGGCAACTTCCTCAGGATAGCAGAACCAAGAGAGGCAGACATGCGTGTTTGGGGCTGCAGTGTTCTCCCAGTGAAGCCCTTGCTTCTTAAACCTTGGTGACAGGCTTGTCAGATATGGCAAAGCAAATTGAACAAACAGACATACAATGCTTGGGACATACTTATCCTAAGAAAATTATTGTTTATCTGAAATTTAGATAAACTAAGCATCCTGTATTTTATCTATCAAAACAGCCTGAGACTGTGGGAGCCTGTGCTCTTAGTTAATTGGAACATTTGAATAAATATATACCACTGACTATGCTCCCAACCTAAAATTTCTCTTGATAGGTATGTGAGACTTTTTTGTTGTTGTTTATTTGTTTGTTTTGTTTTGGTTTGGTTCCAGAGCTTGAGCACCTGAAATAGAGCAAAGGTTGGAAAATTAATTAAGGGTGCAGAGGGATATGTTTTCAATTAGTAGCATTGGGTTCATCTGATGAATCCAATGAATGAATCACCACTGCATGAATGCACCATTCTCCAATCCCATAGAGGGTTGGAGGAAGCAAGCAGTATGGTGTATCCTGATATGCATTCTTAAGACATTCTGAATTCTTCTAGGAATTGTGTAATTGCTATTTATTTTGCTTCATGGAAAAATGTCTCTTTATAAAAAACATCAATAATCGCTTAAGAAAGTAGAAGTTTAAAAGAAAAATTAGTTAAACTATGGCCATTCATAGTTCATTCATAATATGTATTCATTTATTCTATAATCATTATTCCTTTTAACTCCATGCATTATGAAGATAAATATGATACTTGGCCTCTACTCTAGGAAAACTTGCATCCTCAAAGTTGCTGGAATTAGTCTAATATGGATCTGGTTTTTGTAAACCTTCAGTGCTTCTAGGTTGATCAAATGTCTCTCCAGAAATAATAAATGGTTTACTTCCTATGTAGGCAAGTTGGTACCAATGCTCTGTAAATGGAAATCTGGTTTATGTTCTAATACCTTAGATAATCCATGTAAGTCTAATATTATCCAGCCCTTATATATAGGAAATGAATCTGTTTGTTCCATTTTACTTTTATCAGTGGCATTATGTGGTTAAGAGTACAAACGCTGGAGCTAGGCTGATGGATGTGATCTTGAGTAAATACTTAGTTTCTGGAACTCTATGCCTGTTTTTTCACTTGTAAAATAGGAATAATAAAATCACTTCCTTCATAGCCTTCTTGTGAAGTTTAAATGGGCTATTATGTTAAAGTTAGAACTATGCCAGCCTCCTTACTAGCCTGATATAATCATTTTCTGTTGTTATTCTTTTGACTCCTTGTTCTGTCTGCACATCATGCCACCTAGAACCTTGGGATTTTTTTCCTTTGTTCTATTTCAAGGTCTTCTGATGTTACAACATTCCCTTTGACCTTGAATGCTGAGTTTGGAAATTTCCATGAGTCTCAACCCCACAGTCATGAACCAACCAACTTTTATACCAGTCCCTAGCTCATGGGACATGAGCCCAGGTCAAAACCCTAAGATCGTTGCTTACAGAAGAAAGGAGTTCAGAATATGAACTCTTGTGTGTACTGTTCACCACTCTGTTCCTATCTCAACTGTGCACAGTTGGGCTGTAACACATATTCACTGAATGAAGTAAGAAATAAACACTTTTAAGCATTTAAGATTGAAAGAGTATTTTTCCTAGGCTAGGAGAAGCTATTACAGTTAATTGGATAGGTATCATTAAAGAAAAATCTTAGAGTAGATCATCAAACTCCATAAGATCCAGAATGCGGTATGTACACATGAGAAGACTCTTCATTTCACTTCCCATTTCATAAAATCATATGACATAATTCAAGTGATGGGTTTTCCCAAAGTCATTAAGATTCTCATTTCCATTTACTAGAAGAAACAGTAACATTGAAAATAAAATTTTCTTTTGTTGGCATTATTGCTTATTTTCCAAAGGAAGAATGGATCAAGACTTGATTTTTTCCTCTCCCATTTTTCATCAGAGGCCACCCTCCAGACTTCTTCATTGGACAATGTCTTGGAATTCCTCTTTTCTATTAGGCCATTCTATTTCTCATTTATTTTTATTTATCCTCTCAATGGCTTTTCAAGATTGATTTTTAAATCAGAATTACAGAGCTTAAAGTCTTTTGGCCAGGGCTTCACAAAATTTTTTGTTGTTGTTGTTGTTGGAATGGAAAAAAAGAGATCTTTGGTAATACACTCTGAGAGCACCCAAATAACTTTCTTAAATCTTGTATCAGTGGTGTTTCCAAGTTAAATTTAAAATTAGCCCCTGCTCTTTTCTGATCATATCTCTTCCATTAGCTCTGGAATAAATGGGATGCTCATGAGTTCTAAAGAAGTATCAGTCAGATACTTGAATTTATTGCCCAGCCATAAAACTGAAGACAGAGTGTTTTTATGATCTAATCCTAGCTCTATGTATTTTATTCATTGTGGTTGATTGTCCTGGTATAAGCTTTGTGATGCAACTGTTATTATGCAATGGAAATATCAGTGAAGGAGATAAGAATTCAGTGAATACCCGAGAGCAATTCATCTTCCTCCCCATTTAGGGAGACCTGGAATTCTTCAGGTTTATAACATTGTCCTCCTTAAGTCCTTTGGTGGTGTTGAAACTCAGAACATCTCTCTATCTAACTCAGGGTAGATATGATGGCTATTTGTTGATTATTCCTAGGAATGCTTATGAAGGCTCCCCATAAAAAGTCTAGCTTTCCCCTTCCATGAACACAGCAGCATTAAAGTTCCCCTCATCCTTTGAAGTTACATGTGACCATGTGACTTGCTCTTGACCTTTGATCAAAAGTGAAGACTCCTTAAGAGTGGACATATCTCGGGGCGCCTGGGTGACTCAGTTGGTTAAGCGACTGCCTTCAGCTCAGGTCATGATCCTGGAGTCCCGGGATCGAGTCCCACATCGGGCTCCCTGCTCAGCAGGCAGTCTGCTTCTCCCTGTCCCGCTCTCCCCTCTTGTGCTCTCTCTCTCTCAAAATAAAAATAAATAAAATCTTAAAAAAAAAAAAAAAAGAGTGGACATACCTCTTTACGTTCTCTTCTCCCTCATCCAACCTATTTGACAGTGTTCCAGAATGTGTCTGTTTAGTCAACCTGGGTCCTGCAGTGAAAGTAATGAAGACATAAAGCAGAATTCCCAGCTGGCAAAGGTGAAAAGTTAGCAAGAAGTGAGCATTTGTTCTTTTAGGCTACTAAGACTTGGGGTCATTTGTTACTATAACATAATCTACCCTATTCTGACTAAAAGACTTCTGAAACATCTATCCCTCTTTTTTTCTTTTTAGTAGCCCCTGGTCTTTATTTGTGGGTCCATGAAGCCTCCAGGAAATGGACTTCTCCTATACTTCAAGGCTGGAGCATATTATTGAGACTGAAACAAATGATTACATTCGCAGAGACAATAGTCAGTTCAGGGTTGGGCATGTCATATAAGATTATTTAATCAAAATACATCTAAGATTTGTAAAGATTGTTGGGATGAAGCTACTCCCTTTACTATTCAATGTGAAAGAGGAACTGTGTATTTCTGGGTGTTTCTGTTTTCCTTCTTGAATATTGAAGAGGCAAACTTTGGAATGAAATGGACATTATAGAAGTTGAAGAAGAAAGACAAAACAGGTCCTTAGAGTCGTCTTAGAGCTAGTAAGTGGGGGTTTATTAGACGTTAATTCTTACAATAATTATGTGTGCCAATAAATTATCTTTATTATTTATCCTACTCAGAGCACATTTTTCTGATATCTGGGACTAAAAAGAGCTCCCCAGACAGTGTTTGTCCTGTCATGTGATAGATTTGAAAGGTGCATAACCATCACCAGTGACTTGCAAAAGCCAAGCTATGCTCTTATCATTGCTGCTAGGAAGAACTGACAGGTTGGTGGGGTGACATGTGGGTGGAGAATGAGTGGTCATCACATTAGAGGCAACACGATGTGTCAGAAAGGTGTATGCTAGAATCTTTTGTCTACTAAAAATCAAGCTTGTGTTCGTGGAAAGGTATTTTGGCCTCTAAGAGCCTCAGCTTCCCATCTGTAGAATAGTAATAATTTGCTCTAAGCAATAAATGAGATAACACATAAAGTTTTAGGTATGCAGGGTGAATTCTTTTCACTCATGAACTTTGAGGTTCTTCCAGTTTTAATGAATACTGTATAGTACTTCTTGTCAACATCAAAAGACTTTTGGTTCTTTTTTGGAGGTTCTAGCAGGGGAGCGCAGCTACTCGTATACCCTTGACTGAAGAACGGTCCTCCTCTATCGGGGAAGGTCGTCCTCTTCGACCGAGCGCGCAGCTTCGGGAGGGACGCACATGGAGCGGTGAGGGAGGAAGGGGACACCCGCCCAGCCAGCCAGATCAGCCGAATCAACCCTGGCGATCAATGGGGTGACAGATGTCGCAGCCAGATCGCCCTCACATCCCTTTTGGTTCTTTTTTGAAGCCAGCCTATTCTACCCTTCCTAGTCCCACAGAATTGAGGGACTTTATCATTGCACCTCAGAATATGGGTCAGGAAGAGTGTGGAACGCTCTTTGTAACTTAGACTAAGTTGCCCCATCTAAATGAGAGTCTTCTTTCATTTATTGGAGATATGGCGCGCGCGCGTGCGTGTGTGTGTGTGTGTGTAGATAATTACCAATGCCAGAAAGACATCTGGAGTATAGTTTAAATACAATATTTTTAAAGAAAGAGTTCTATTTATGTGTCCAGTCTAGTACATGAAAATCAAGATATTGTCTCTAATTTTTCTGATACTGTGTCAATATTGACCAGTTTGTCTAAGCTTTTTCTGCAGGTCTATATATAAGGTAGAGAAAACCTATGGCAGTTGTGATTATGAGTGTTTCACGACCATTTCTCTCGAATTCTTTTATCCCCCTATACATTAGGTGGTGATCTCCAAGGAATTCTAAGCTAGCAAAACTTGGCTTCTTTTATTATTTTTTTATTATTATTATTTTAAATATTTTATTTATTTATTTGACAGAGAGAGACACAGTGAGAGAGGGAGCACAAGCAGGGGGAGTGGGAGAAGGAGAAGCAGGCTTCCCACGGAGCAGGGAGCCAGATGCGAGGCTCGATCCCAGGACCCTGGGATCATGATCTGAGCCAAAGGCAGATGCCTAATGACTGAGCCACCCAGCCCCCCCCCGCCTTTTTTTAATTAATTTTTTTTAAATTTTATTTTTTAAAAACTTGGCTTCTTTTAAATACATACATAGAAAAGAGTAGAACTCATTTCATTCAAAAACAAAGTTGGGGAAAAAAAGCTATCTATTTTTCTCACTTTGACCTTCATTGTAAAGTCTTTAAGGAGAGAACAAAAAAAAAAGGAAGGGAGAGCATAATTGTGCCATAATAGAGTATAGCAATTCTATGCTCATTTTAATTAACTTTGCAGTCCCAAAGGAGCCATTCAACTCCTCAGAGGCATCAGAAAATCCTGTAATATTTTATTTCTGTTTCATAGTAACATGGAGATTGGTTTGCTTATCCCATGGGATCTGAGACATTTTACACAAGGGATATAAAGTACTGTTAAAAATTAATCATCTTGAAATATAAAACATTATTGGAAGCAGTGCTATTGTTCTAAAGATTTATAACTGGTTGGCACATTGTCATTACATGCAGAGCCACACTGGGTTTTTATATTTCATACTAAACACTTCTCATTTTCTTGAAGTTACTATTAGAGCATGACTAGAGCTCAATGCGCGTTAAATTAAAATAATGTGATGAGGCATATTTGCCTGACATCCTTGGTTTCCCAAAGATGCGTACAGTATGGGAATTCATGAATGAATACACTGGTGGGGAGATTCAAGAGTCTAATAGTAAAGAAACAAGGTTAAGATTTTGGCCTGTGAAATCAAAGAGACCTATGTTTGGATCCTGGGTATACAGCATGGAATCATAAACCCCTGGGCCAGCCACTAACCTCTCTAAGCTGTGGGTTGGAATGTGTTCCCCACTCTTCTGTGGATAGAACTCAGTCTATGAGGAAGCTCTAGAGCCAGGGTCAGCAAACTTTTTATGTCAATGGCCAGTGTCTTAGCTTGGTTTGCCATTACGAAATACCATATGCTGGATGACTCAGAAACATTTATGCTTCACAAGCTCCAAGTCTGAGTTCAGGTTGTCAGCATGGCTGGGTTCTGGGTAAGGACCCTCTTCCTGGCTTGCAGATGGTCGCCCTTCGCACTCTGTCTGCACACAGTGGAGAGAGAGGGAGAAAGAGAGAGAGAGAGCTCTGGTTCTTTTCCTTTACTTAGAAAGACACTGATCACATCATGGGAGCCCCACCTTCATGATGTCTTCTCCTCCCAAAGGCCCCACCTACAAATATCATCACATTGGGTGTTAGGGCTTCAACATATGAATTTGGGGGTACATGTTCAATCCACAACAGCCAGAGAGTAAATATTTTTTGGCTTTGTGCGTCATACAATCTCTGTGGCGACTCCTCAATTCTGCCTTTGTACTGCAAAAGCAGCCACAGATAATACATAAACAGATAAGCATAGCTATATTCCACAGAGGCTTTATGTAGGGACACCAGAATAAGAATTTCGTATAATTTTTATGTTACGAAATACTATATATTTTTTGTTGCTACTATTTAAAACTTTGAAAAATAGTCTTAGCTCGTGGATCATTGAAAATCAGTTGGCAGCCAGAGCCAGCCCACAGGCCAGAGTTTGCTGATCTCTGCTCTAGGAAAGTTTAGCCTCTCATGGTAAAAGGAGATTTGACCTTTGAGTCACCACATGGAGGAAGACTGCCTACAGACTAGGAAACATCTGCCCAATTTTGCTCTGAGACATAAATCTCTATTATACAAAGCTCTGAAATTACAGATTTCTTTTGTGAGAGCTGCCAGCATTACCCTAAATGAAATACCACCTCACAGGAATATGTGAGGATAAAATAGAAAAATGGATGAAAACACTTAACACAGTGCTAACCTATAGTAAGGAATAATCAATAATGTGTTCTCAGACGTACAATGCACACCGAGCCCGTGGGAAGGCATTAAATTCTCCAACTCTGAGATGCCACGCCAAGCTTGAGAAGTTCATGCCAGGGGAGTGGCAGATACTTGTTAGGGAGTCCCTCAGTCTTGACTTAGAAATGTCCTAGAGTCTAGACAATCTGGTTTGAAGTAAACTTTCATAAAGCATAACCTCATGATCCTGTAATACTAGGTACAGGGTGCCCAACAGGCCAAGCTTTCCCTATAACACATAGCCCACTGACCCATCTTTGTAACCAAGATATGATTAAGGAGAGTTTTACACTTTGGAAGACATCTATGTGTAAAGCAGAAAGCCAAATGAAAGAAGTTGCATTTTTTTCAATACAAGCCACAACTTGTTATAAAGTTACATTTTAAAAGAATTTATATGTGAAAAATATGTTGAACATTTTATAATTATTTGCTTCATACATATTCTCACAATTATCATATTCTAACCATTATCATTAAATGTTATTTATTTATTTTAAAGATTTTATTTATTTATTTGAGAGAGAGAGAAAGCACGAGCAGGGCGAGGAGCAGAGGGAACGGGACAAGCAGACTCCCTGCTGAGCAGGGAGCCCAATGCAGGGCTGGATCCCAGGACCCTGAGATCATGACCTGAGCTGAAATCAAGAGTCAGACACTTAACTGATTGAGCCATGTAGGAGGCCCACATTAATTGTCAATTAAAATCACAGGCTATTTGATATCTTACTGATGCTTTTCCTTAAAGGTAGAGTTTGAAATCTTCAATTTTTCCAAACCAATCCAGCTTGGTACCTCAGCAAATTCCACTCTTATTCTTAGAACTTTATTGTTTTACATACTGAGATACAGAAATTAGCTATCTTCAAAATATTTTTATAAAACAACCATCTGAAAAATGGTTGGATACCTTTACATATTACATCTATGTGGGCATTTCTGCTTAGCTTGCCAGTATGATGATTTTAAAAAACTCAATTTGTATGGATAAGTAACATAAGAAAGGGTGCTAAACCTGGAGTCAGGTGACCTGGTCTTTTGGTCTCCTAGTCACTCACTGTGTGATTTAAGGGAAGTTATGAACATCTTTGGGCCTTTATTTCCTTATCCATAATTGGGAGACAATAATACCTATGGCAGGGGTTTGTAGTGATAATAAAATGAAATCATTTTTGTGGAAATGCTTTGTAAACTGTAAGTCATAATGATGTGAAAAGGACTCTGCATAAAGACCTCACCAGTTTATCAGTTTATAAGGTTTTCCTTGTCTTGTAACAGTGGATGTTTTGTTTTCCAGAACTGAATGAACTAACTCTCTCCTTCTAGCTCTATCCCTATTTCTATCTCACACACACACACACACACACACACACACAAATACACACACAGACATCGTGATGCTTTGGGAGAAACATTTTGTCTGTTGCTGCAAAAGCAACTTCTGACCATATTTCCTCTTTCTCTGTGGGTGGAGTGAGAAAAAAAATCTGGATAGGGATGTTGAAAAATGAGAACAGCTGACTGAACATTGGCATGTATTCACAGAAGTTTTATCCCTTCTGTGCAAATCTGGAGAATTTGGCTTGCCAATAGGCAAAATTTAGAGCAAAATAAAATAATTTCTCCAGCCGTTTCAGGAGTTATCAGCTTGAAACAATATATCTGTGTTGAGAGATGCAATAAGGAGTAGATGGGCCATCAATTTTGGAGCTCTTTTGAGAATTAGATGTTGACAAAGTGACTCTTTTCCCACATTTTCCCTACATCCTCATCTTCCCCACAATTCCTCTAGGCACTAACTTTAATGTGTCTCCTATTCAGATTTACATGGAGGAAATGGCATTTGGTAATTTTGAAGTTAATAAATCTTATAAACACTACCTTCTCATTGGGAGTAAATGAGTTCTCTTGGTTAAATTTAATGTGAAGAAATCTCACCAGATTAACACAGTGGAACCTGGGTCAGCCTATTTTAGCTCTAAAACAGCCACTCAAATACCTGCAAGGTGGCCCTGATCCTAGGGTTGCATGAAGGGACATGAGCCCTCATTTGCTAATTTTAAAATAAGAGTCCTTTATTTGTGAGGTCTATCTCCAGCTATCTGACATTGCAACCATCACATCTGGGCCAGTTTATGGATGGAAGGGCCTGCTCAGATCACTTTGGGAACTGAGTGTTCCCATGGTGCCTTGGCTGCGGTGGCTTCTTAGTGATTCAGAATGTCAGTCCTGTTTAAGATATCCCTTGATTCTAACAGCCTTCCACGGCTAAGGGAAGGGAGGTAGAGATACTGTGCTTGTCCTAGTCTGATGTCAGTAGTCTCAAATAACTTAGGACTTCCCTAACTGTTATTTTGGAAATTTGTGGGTGCTTTTGGCCTGGTTTTCACAATAACCAGGGTGAAGAAGCATTAATGTATGGAGGCCAGAGATGTCAGATGTCCTAAAATGGATAGAGTAACCAGGAACAAAAAAAGAATTGTCCTCTATCTTAAATGACTTTTTAATATTACCTGAACTACTCTTTATCTGAGCTCAGAACCTAAGTCTGTGCATACACACACACACACACACACACACAAAGTACTTTTGCCTGGTTTCAAAATACACTGAATTTTCTGAGAATGAACTATGTCAACTGAGGTAAGATTGTATATATTCTATTTTGCTTGGAAATCTTACCAAGAGTTCATTGTTACAGAAAACCATGTGACCAATGGCAATGTTGTTTGTGAATTATGAATCACTAAAATAATACTCTGGAACCAGTCTGCATTTGCTATTGTCACATTCATGGTGATCCTGCATGTAGAACATACTTCTGACTACTTCCATGTGTCATTAGTGTAGTGTGTCAATCTATTTTCATATTGAAATGTACAGTATTTTATTATAAATTGTTATTTTTCTCCTTTGAGGAGAGCTATGGCATTGCTTTGAAATTATGTATATAGTTTAGATATATTATCTATGAATCTAATTTAAGAACAGTGAAAGAACATTACAAGAAATTTACTATCCAAGGGGAGCATTGAATCCAAAAGTTTGAGAACCATTAGGACTCATAGTCATGGCTATTATGCTCACATTTTGGGAAAAAACCAACGGGACCCAAAAAGATGTAACCAAGACTTGAATTCAGTGATACAGACATCTTAAAAACCTCCAAACTAACCAATATTGTTGTCTTTATCATTGATAAATGCAAACTGATTTTATGGTATAGTAGCAGCCCAGGCATCTCAGAGAAACTATGTATTTCTTCTCTCAGACAAGCAATACATTATTTAATAATAGACTCTTCCTCAGCTTCTTGGAGGTGGAAAGGGCCGCAGAAGACATTTCTAATAATTTCTGACAGAAGAAGAATCTCTTATGCAATATCACCTACAAGTGAAAAAGCTGTTGCTTCAACATCTCCAGGGACAGAAAGCTTACTATCCTATAAGATGGTTTGTTCTCAATGTGGCATGCTCCTTTTTAGAAAGGTTGAGCTAAGTCTCTCTACTTAAAATTTTACTCTCTAGTCCAAGTTTGGTTCTCATTAGTAATATAGAGCAGTTGTTTTCACTCCCCTACATAACAGCCTTTGTTTGTTTGAGAAGAGTGCTCACCTAGTGATGGAATAAAGCCAGTGTTACAGCCAAGGCACTTTATGACAGCAAGAGCACTATGGTCATGGTGGGGAGTGGAGGCTTCACAGTATGAATCTGCAATGAAGCCACCAGCCAAAGGCAAGGGGTCAATGTTCTTCACCTCCAGCATCAATTACTTCAGCAACCTCTCCCTTAGAGTGACCATGGTGAATTCTACCTCCTCAAGGGTTTAGAGGAGACAGTATAGTAAGAGGAAGGAACATATCGGGGCGCCTGGGTGGCTCAGTCATTGAGCGTCTGCCTTTGGCTCAGGTCATGATCCCGGGGTCCTGGGATCGAGCCCCGCATCGGGCTCCCTATTCCACGGGAAGCCTGCTTCTCCCTCTCCCACTCCCCCTGCTTGTGTTCCTGCTCTCGCTATCTCTCTCTCTGTCAAATAAAGAAATAAAATCTTAAAAAAAAAAAAAAAGAGGAAGGAACATATCAATAGAGATGTCGAAATTTATGAAGCTCTAGCCTCTTGTGTGTCAATTCACTGTACTTTCTGAAAAAGCAAGAAGGCGTAGGCTTGACACTCTGTCTTGAATATCTTTTTTTTTTTTAAAGATTTTATTTATTTATTTGACAGAGAGAGACACAGCGAGAGAGGGGGAGTGGGAGAGGCAGAAGCAGGCTTCCTGCAGAGCAGGGAGCCCGATGCTGGGCTCATCCCAGGACCATGGGATCATGCCCTGAGCCAAAGGCAGATGCTTAACGACTGAGCCACCCAGACGCCCCACTCTGTCTTGAATATCTTTGGGAGCTCAGAAACTCCACCGTGGAAAGAAACTAATAATGTTTCTCTTTGTTCATCTTTCCTAACAGCCAAGGATCCAAAACTTACCTAAATGAATAGATTTTTTTTTCCCCTGAATTATCTAACTCATACCCTTTTCAATAACACTGGATGAGCTGGACTTCCCTACCTGAAGTGCTTTACACTCACATTTATATTTTGTGTGGCAGGCTGTCTTCTCTAACAGGTGTTAACCCAAATGTTACCTCCTCAGCAAGACCTCCCTTGACAACCTTGATATAAAGCAGGTTCCCCTAAACCTAGTCTTTCTGTATTAGATTAGCTGTTTACATCATTTATAGCACTTAACTAGGTATAAATGTTTATTTAATGATCTGCCTTATCCATTAATTTTTTTCTTACTAAATTTTAAGTTCCATAAAAGTTTATAGCACATTTTTCATGTTCACTGCTATACAATCAGGGCTATAAACAGTATCTGGCATTGGTACATATTCACTAAATAATTGCTGGATAAATGATTAAGTAAAGAGAAAGAATAGAGCTCTTTATTTTGTACTTTGAGGTAGCTTGTTGGATTTTAAATTGGGGTCAATATTTTTTGCTAACTATGATGATTCTTTAGTCTTTTCTCCAGGTTTTGAGACTTAATTCCTTGTGTGAGATACTTCCAGTCTCCCATTTTTGGAAATGCTCTACTTTTTTCAATTTTTTTCTTAAAATATGACTTGTAGCATGAACACAATATGCCTTCAGCTTAGAATATGGTTATATAGATGCTGTGCTTCGTGCTTAATGGTCCATAAGTTTTAGTGAGTGTGGAACTTCCTAGTTTTATCCCTAGGAATACTTAAACTCTGGAAACAGTTGGTTAAGTCTAACCTTGTGCTTTGTTATGCTTTTTAATACAGATTAATTTTCAATTATTTTAGTCTGTTTGGATCTCTGGACTCTGTCCCCTTGTGTATTCAAATTGTTAGCTAGAAGTTCATTTAAATAAAATAATATCATTTATAATAGGAGTACTGTCTGTCTTTGGCATAGAGTTCCTTGTTGCATCTGTGTTCTAGTGCCTTAGTGAACATTTCACCAACAAAGGCACTATATTTTGATTTATTAGGAGAGAACAACAGACACGATCTTAAAAGTTTATGATGATATTAACATTTCTGCTTTTGAGGTTCATGTAACAATGCATTTGTCAGACTATTCTTCATATGCTCTGCAGCAGGACTTCTGATTCGCTATTGCCTACATGTATCTTGTATCTGTAATTTCCCATGCTTCCCGCTGTCCCTGCCAACTGATGACATTGTGGTTTGTGTGTCTACCAGGCCATGGCATAGACCACAACATATCTGACTAGTGATTCAGTGGTCAGCAGAGCAGCAGTCCCATATGTTATTCCAGCACCACCCAAACCATAAAAAGCTAGTCTGATAAATCATTTTCAAGTGCCCTGCATGCTGCCCTTGAAAGGGAAGCATTAATGATGTTGCACAAGAAAAGTTCAGGAACGATAAGACAGGTCACATTTAACCACATGTTAAGGTGAGAACTCCCCTCACCCCTATTTACACACTAACTAGACAAGTCCTGGCAGAAACTGGAAGTATGAAGTGGAGGTCTACCAAAGTTCTTTAGTTTTATTTTAATGCAACTCAAATAACACTACTTTGTTATAAAATTAATAATTCTGGACAAATGCCAGGACAAGAAGTCCTGGGCAAATAGGAATGTATCATTGCTCTACTTAGATACAATACAACAGAGGAACAAAACTTCTCCCTGCCCTAGGTTGCCAAACGCACCAAAGATAGAAGCTGAAGCATCATCCTTAGATCTCAATCATATGCTAATTCTCTCATTTGTTATTTTGTTTGGTTGCTCTTCTAAAAATACTTTGTTGGCTCTAGAGATTTAAAGTCAGTCATCATAATAGGTATAAATTTACAGCAATCTTTTGAGGAGCCATAGGAAATCAGCAAATACACAGCAAGCATGTTACCACTTCTTGATCCTACAGGTATGACAGAACCCTGTAATTGATCTATAATAGACTTTAGGGTATCCAAGACCTTGTTTGATGTTTCTTTCCTTTCTTCTTTTTTCTTTTTAAATAGGCTCCAGACCCAGCATGGAGCCCAACTCAGGGCTTGAACTCAGGACCCTGAGATCAAGACCTGAGCTGAGATCAAGAGTCGGATGTTTAACCAACTAAGCCACCCAGGCGCCTCAAATGTTTCTTTCTTTTATACACAATACACAATTTAGTAATATATTTCTGAAAAAGTTGTGTATAGATATATTTTGTTAAATCATACTTTAATTGCACAAACATTTCACTATTTAAATGAATCCCACTGTGAATATATTTATAGTCACCAATTAATTTTAATTCTTATGTAACTTTTTCTTAAAATGAATCTACTCTCCAAAGACATAATTATAAGCAGTGTGCTTCATTACTAATCAGCCAGATAGAGGGGAGCCAAAAACTTTCAAAAATGATCAGAACTTCAAGTTGTATTTCTGTTAGCCTTGCTGTGTATGGCTTTGTCTTTGTAAAAATCAAGCACTAGTAATATGCCCCTCACCTGTGAGAAAGCTTATATATTTTTCTACAGTAATTTTTGCTTCATTTAGGGCTTCCAAATCATTAAAATGGTTTTTGTTGAGGCCAGTAGATGTTAGTATTTATATTTATTATATTAATGATTATTCATTTTATGGACCAAATCATTGAATGAGTTAAGAGAAACTAGAGGGCCCATATGAACATTTTAGATTAAAAACAGATGCCTGTTATACAGATGCTCTCTTATTTATTAAGTGTGGATTTAGAAACTGACTTATGCTCCCATTTAAGCTTGAGTAAAATCCTGAGTTGACAGTAGGAGTTGTCAGCTATGGGCTGTGTCACAAACTTCATTTATTATAGAACAAATTGCCTAAAATTTGAAAATACTCAGGACTAAGAGTTCCTTCAGCATCATTACTTTATGACAAGGATCTGCATAAATCCTACAGATAGATCGGTCCAATTCCACACATGGAAAAACCTTTTAGTGTCTGTCTTCTCTCACTCTGATCAACCATATTTTGAGTTTGACATTGCTTCTAACTTCAATGACCTGGAAAAAAAAATGCCTTCCTTTGTAGTCAGTCAAATTCTTCTCTCCAGCACCAACCCCCTTCTTTAGTTCAGCACATTTGGAGAGATCTTATTTGAGGAATTAGCCAGCTCTTCCCTAAAATCATCTCCCTATTCTGGAAAAAATAGTTTTTATTGTTCACTTACTGAATACCAGTGTGATAAATGTTTTTATTTGATTTATCTCAATTAATATCCATAACCATATAAAACAATTTCCATTACTGTTCTCATTTTAGAAAAGTAGAAATTAAATATGTAAGAAATATGCAATGTCATACAGCTAATCTATAGCAAAGCTGGGATCAAAACCCAAGAAGTATGATTTGTTGGTCCTGACCATGTTTATCAAAATTGAAGACTATTATAATCCCTAAAAACATGGAGTAGTAAGTGGGATGTGTAAGCATAGATATTGATGATCTTTGTCTTTCAGCTAGGACTCTGTCAGTTATGATGTGATGATTGTGACTTTTGTTGACAGTGATATTAGACCCCCATTCCAGGAGGAAGCAGAACAACCTATTCAGGCTCAAAGCATCTTCAGAATATGACTGAAATTTCTACCATTTAAGAAAAGTTCAGTCAACAAACATTTATTTAGAACTTACTAACTATCCAACACTGTGTTGAGCACCAAAAGTAGAGAATATGATCAGTGTCTGGAAGATCCCACAGTCTAACTAAAGAAAATAGAAACTATTAAAGAGGGCACGTATTGCATGGAGCACTGGGTGTTACACGCAAACAATGAATCACGGAACACTACATCAAAAACTAATGATGTACTGTACGGTGACTAACAATAAAAAAAGAGAAAGAAACTATATAGACAATTTTATAAAGTGTTATAACTGTTTTTTAAGGTTTATTAATTAATTAATTAATTAATTAATTTATTTATTTATTTAAGAGAGAGCGCAGGGGGAAGCTCAAAAAGAATGGAAGAAGCAGACTCCCTGCTGAGCAGGGAGCCAGGCACCTGACTGGATTTCAGGACCCTGATATCATGACCTGAGCCAAAATCAAGAGTCGGACGCTTAATCTACTGAGGCACCCAGGCGCCCCTTGTTATAACTATTTTGGAAGGCAATTTGATAATATTTCATGATCACCTATGAGGTTCCAGGCCCTTGAGATGCTTCAACACGTTTAATTTTTGCAAACATGGTGAAATGCAAAGAACCCCATTTTAAGGAGAGAGAACATTAAGATTAGTGGAGTTTAAACATCTTGCCCAAAGCCATTCAGCTGAAGGGTGAAGGAGCAGTAGTGGTGGAGAGTCAAGATTTCAATCAAAATCCATTTGCTGATAAACACATGGATTTTTTCAACCTAATCAGTTGAAGTCTAGCTGATAAGATAAAGATGCAAGATTTATCAATAATTAACATCTCATACCAGATGAGTTTATCAAATCCTTCCCAAGCATCGATCCCATCAAAAATTGGACAATGAGAAATAAAGTTAAGAGGTCTGGAGTTGAAGCTTCTTGAGGAGGCCAGTTCGGGTGGTGTTGGGGGCAGTGGACATCTAGATATTTGTGTAAGATCATCAGAAAAAAGAGAGAGCCAAACAGTGCCAAAAATAGAAGAAAAAGTTTATTAACAGAATTCCTTCTTTTGTTTTCCCCCCTGTCTTCCTTCCTTGCTTCCTTCCTCTTTCTTTCTTTCTTTCTTTCTTTCTTTCTTTCTTTCTTTCTTTCTTTCTTTCTTTCTTTCTTTCTTTCTTTCTTTTTCTCTTTCTTTCTTTCTTTCTTTCTTTCTTTCTTCCTCTTAAATAATTTTTTAAAAAAGTAGTTATAACAATTTACAAATTTGTCTATATAGTTTCTATTTTCCTTAGACTGTGGGACTCAAGGAAAGGAAAAGGAAGGGAAGGGAAAGGAGAAGTGGAAGGGGAAGGGGAGCAAAGAAAATAGAGTACAGCCACCAAGCACAGGTCCCAACTTTTTAACCTACTTATTTTCCCTGGTTTCTTTATGCTTTTGATATGAATTAGCTTTTGCTGCATCACAAACTAACCCAAAACTTTGTGGCTTAAAACATTCATTATTTCTCACAATTCTTTGGGTTATCTCAGGAGTTCTTTTAGTTTGGAATGGCTAGGCTGGGGATGGGTGCTTTGGGATGAGCATATTCTCACGTTTGGGGTCTCAGCTGGGACAGCTATGCCTCTCTCTAGATGGTGTTTATCTTCAAAGAAGCTAACTCAGGCTTATTCACATGTCAGCAATGTTCTAAGTCAGCAAAAGCAGCAACTTCAAGGTATCTTGAGGCTTAGGTTCAGAGCTCACACAAAGTCACTTCTGCTTCATTCTGTTAGTCAAAAAAGTCATAAGGCAAAACCATATTGAACATGTGGTGGGGAAATAATATCCACTGCTTGGTGGGAGGAACTGCAGAGAGTTTGTGGCTGTTGGCAATATACAGCACTTTTGGATGGAGAAGTGAAGGTTCCTAGTCTATTATCAGTGATTGCCAATGGCAAATGTCTTCTTGAATGCCTAGCTAATCTGTATCAGTTATCGCTTCTGATAACTCTGTCACTAAAGAACCTCAGAAAGTAATGCTTCTTGTGCAGAGCCATGAAAAGTTTACTACAAAAGTGAGTATGTTTGTTATATTAACTTTCTAGAACCAGCCACATTATAGTTGAAAGTTCAAAGATGGTTTCACATTTTAACCAAAAAAAAAAAAAAGTCTTTTTAAAGTATTTGACATCAAGGAAATGTCTCTGTCTCTATAACAATGTTCTTTGAATTATAGAACTGAGGCATGGATTCTGCACTAAATTGACATGAGGTTTTCAAAGGGGAACATTAAACAGTTCAGTTAACCTTATCTCTTGGAAATTTTGAGAAATTCACAGAGCTTCAAAGTGAGAATTGAAAATAAGCACAAGTTGACTTTCCCAGATTGTTGGAAATCCAATAACAAACATTATGAAACCCCCAAATCCCAGAAAATACTAGATATGATTACAAACTTGGTTATGATTTCTTCATATTCTCCAATGTTTATGACATGAGCCACTGATAATCCTAACTACCACAAGTTTGTCAAAATAGCTCCCTAAGAGTACCTTATAATTTCAGGGGTGATTACCTCAAAGAATGCTTATGTGGTGTATTCAAACACATCTTACCTGTATTTTGATTCATGTTTCACCCCATGTTCCATGTTGCCAAGTCTTTTATCTTTTTTAGAGAATTATTTACTTATTTTAGAGGCAGGGGGAGGGCTCAGGGAGAGGGAGAGAGTGAATCCCAAGCAGACCCCCTACTTAGTGTGGAGCCCAAGGAAGGGTTTGATCCCACCCTGAGATCATGACCTGAGCCAAAACCAAGAGATGGATGCTCAACTGACTGAGCCACCCAGGTGCCTGATGTTGCCAAGTCTTTTAGAAAGAACATATCACTTGCACTGGCCACTATGAGAATACCAACATTTCTGCTGGGAGTGCCATCTCCAGAGGGTCCCTAAGCTCGAGTTCATGGATAGCAGAAAAGTGATGGGTTCTACCTAGAGGTGGAGAGATTGTTCAAACCCAGAGTTCCTTTTAAGCAGTTCCTTTAACTCCCCCGTCTCTAACTCCCCTGTTTTATGGCTTCACAGTCCAAGGACCTTACACTCAACAAATACATAAGTTGAGCACTTGCAGGGGCAAACAGGCACTGTCTGAGGCGCTGGAGATAGAAGTGAACACAATGTTATATGTCAAATATATGCACTTTAAAAAGAGAAGAACAAATGCATTTTTCCAGTACCCTGCCTTTATGGACATTAAGCTTACTCAACTATTTACTCCTGTTCTCCTTCCTGCCCTAAGCCTAAAACTTCCCTCTCTTTCCCTAGTTAAAAAAAAAAAAAAGTCTCTTGTGGATATGAATAAATACAAAACCTCTTGAGGAGTCCAAGGAGGGGATAATGGACATGGTTTGCAGTACCAATTTCTGGCTGTGCCTGCCAAAAAATGCCCTGTTACATTTACAGGACCACAGCTCAACAGATTTAGACAGGATATATTTAAATAATATCAAAGACATTGGCTGTAACTTGAAAAATCCAGCTTTTTTGTTTTGTTTTGTTTCGTTTCACTTAAAAGACTGAAAATACGCAGTTTAAATGTTATTTCTCCCAACACTTTATTTGGATGAATGCACAGAGCATCAAGTAGCCACAGGTTTGGTCACTTGATTGAGTAAAAACAAGGAACACCAAACAAAAGGCAAGATTGCATTTTTCACTTTCCATTTTATTATAAAAATCAGGGAGTGAGCTGAACATCACTTCAACATAACCTACCTACTTTATGTGTCAGATAAGTTATGGTCATTGAGCTATGCACTATTTATAGAGGAAAACTTAAGAGTTTGGGTGAATTTATATGAAGTCTCCCAACATAGTGGGACCCATAAATATTTTAAAGTAAGAAACATGAAAAGGTAGGGCATTGGCTTGGGATTAGAGCGGACACAGAGTTTTGTCCAAGATGATTGTTTCTGAAATAGGAAATCGAAGGTAAATTCTTTTGCTATGTAATTGCACACACAACCGACTCCTTAGTAGAAAAGGGAAAATTTTTCATTTTCATTTTTATTCTTTTTAGTTACCATTTATCGTGTACTTACTATGTGGCAGAATTTAATATCTGAAAATCCATTATATACATTTCATTATATCCTCACTGTAAATGAAGACAGGGATATTAGTATTCCTGTTTAACACATGAGGGCACTGAGGCACAGAGAGGTTAAGTAACCTAACAAAGATTGCACAGTCCCCAAGTGATAGATCTTTACTTCAAAAGCAGAATACTTAGATTTTTAATCCATTGTTTTTAACCACCTAACACCTAACACTGCACCCTGAAATGTATATTTCCAGAGCTGAGGTTAGCATCTTTTGAATGATAAAGGCTGATTGGATTTTGAACTCTGCATCCCTGAACTCCAGTTCCCTCATCTGGAAAATAGGAACAATAACGCCTGCTTTGAAACTAAAAATAAAACACCATGAATGGAATAACAAGTGTGTTTTTCCAGTACCATTCACAGGATCTGAAAAAAATAGCGTACAGTTTATTTATTGACTTGAATATGATATAAAGGAACTACTTCACACCATTTTTAAGCCAAGTTGCAAGAGGATGTTGGAATCAAATTATGGACATTGTGACCTCAACTTGAACATTTATATCTATGCTAAATTTGAAGTGAATATAGTGAAACCAGAGATCAGGAATATTAAGAGGAGCCAAAGATAATCCACCCCACCAAATTTGAGGCAATGTTTGAAAAGGACATCTTCATTTAAAAAAATGAAGTTATTTAATGATAGGTATATATAAGTTATGTTTTTAGTTCTGCTTTAAATAAGGATGTGTGTGTTCGTGTTTGTATTCTAGGGATGAAATGTTAATACATCTTTCAAATCTGTTTATTCTTATCTATTTTTGCCCCTTCCATAGCAAAATACTAGTATACCCAGCCAGTTTCATATTTTAATTCAAGTGGAATATCATTAGTGTAAAAGTTGTTATTACCTGATTTTGATCAAACTACTAAACAAGTCTGACTCTTATAACAGATAGTTTGAATCACTGTGACTCAGTTTATTAATAGGGTTAGCTTTCTCTCGTAACAGGTATTCATTTTATAAGTTAGAGCATGGTATACTTGACTTGATCATAATTGTGTCCTATGAGGAATGCAACAAGGTACCAGTGACATTTTGCCTGGAGAAAAATCTTGGGGGACACAAGAGTTTTGTATAGATACTTGAAGCACTGTCATGTTACAAAGAGAATCCAGTTTTGTGTGGCCCCAAGGAGTAAAACTAGGATGGTGGATGGAAGCTGCAGGATGACAGATTTTAGCTGAGTATAAGGAAGAGTTTTGTAACGGTTTCAGCTGTCCAAAGATGCCTCAGGAAGCAGGAAATTACCAGCGTCCAATCTCAGGGATCTGTTTGGAATGGAAGGGATTCTAGCAGTTAAGGGGAAGTTGGACCTTCAGTGATTCAGGACTTAGGGGGAATGTGTGCCAAAACCAGCAGCTGATGAAGAGCTCCACTTTGTCCACTGTGAAAACTCTTTCTGATGGATCTTGCACACCCACTAGTAAAGCTTGCAGCCTTTTTAGGTGTTTCAGTTCATATGGAAAACATGGTAACTTAACCCTAAGAGATAGCTGGTGTTTGATCTTGGCTAATGAATCTTTTGTCCTAGAATGTAAACCCTTCACTAGCTAAACTTTTTCAGCTTCCTTTGATGGCCTTTTCTGATCTATCTGATCTTTACACAGTATTGTTCCTTAGAACTTGGCTTTATGCTTTTTTTCCCACTCTATCTTTTACCCTTCGTGAGTTCACATACCCCATGGCTTTAAATACTACCTACACCTTAAAGATGTGCACGTTTACATCTTCTGAGTTTGAAACCCATATATCCCGTTGTCTACTTAACATCAATATATGGATGTCTTAGAAGTATTTCAAACATTCTACAACTCGAGTCTACTTTCTAGTTGTCCTCCAGTAATATTCTTTCTCTTCTAGTTTCTCCGTCTCAACAAAAGTTACTATTCAAATATTCATGCAAGATGCATGGGATTCCCTTTTGATAGATCCTTCTCATTTATCCTCCTCACAAATGTTCTACTTCTGGCAGATATCTCAACTACACCTGCTTCTTTCCACCTCTACTTCTAACACCTTCACTAGGCCACCATTATCCCTGTCCTGGACTACAATGATAACCCCTTAACTGCTTCCCCTGATTCCACTTTATATCCCCATCCCCCAATCATTTTTCAGTTCAGTAAGAGGAATATTTTCTGTTCCTTTGTATCTCATTAAAAAAGGAAAGGAAAGTGAAGGGAAGGGAAGAAAGTAAAGGGAGAAAGAAAGAAAGAAGAAAGAAAGAAAGTAAACCTTTTATTTTGAAATAATTATAGACCCACAAAAAATTGCAAAATAATTCCAGAAAGGACCCATTCCAGGTAATATTTTAGAAGTGCCTACCTTGTCATGTCACTATCTTGCTTACGGTCCTTTAAAGTTTTCCTAATTTTCTTAGGAAAGTAAACATTGCTATTGTAGCCTGTAAATCCCAGCATGATCTCTGCTCTTCTGTTTCTTCTGTTTCTTCAACTTCCTTTTGATCTGCCCTCCCTGTCACTTGTGGTGCTTTATTTATTCTGACTTTCTCTCTGTTTCTTGCCTATCAGAAATTCCTTCCAGCCTGATGTACTCTGTCAGTGCTGTGCCCTCCTACTCACCCTTCAACATGATCAACACATCATTCACTAATCCCACAGTCTAAATTGGGTCCTGTTACGGTCTCTCAATTATGTCTCATTTTTCCTACATAATACTTATCATCATTATTTGCATAATGACTTGTTTAATATCTACCTCTCTAACTGCATTGTAAACTGCCTTTTCATTGTTCTAATATGACTACCGTGCAAATAGTAGGTTCTTTACAATTTTTAAATCAGTGAAATCTAGCGTATCCAAAAGGAAGAATTGTGGTTGCTGTTTAGAACTTCTTCTTGAGCACTGCAAGCTCTGTGAGAACACTGAGCTAGACTTGGATCCAAATATTAGTTCCATCTATTATTGAAGGTGTTCTCTGATCAAGTTACTTAAATATATGGAGCCTCAGTTCACTCACGCATAATAACATTAACTTTTATTGGTTGTTGCAAAGATTAAATGAGTAAAAGCACAAAAGTATTTAGTATAATACCATGGGTTAGCCTGTCAAATCTCAGAAGCAGTGATTCTTAAAGTCTGCATGTTAGGAAAACAGGCACATGTATAGTATAGCCACACACACACAGAAACTCAGCAACTTAGTGTCTAAATATTCCCCAGAATACAGTGTATGCTTCCCTTTACTCTCCAAGTGATATTGCCCAGATTTGTGATCCTAGATTATTTGTCAGATTCTTTGTACTGTATTTTTTTACTTTTTTTAAAGGTTGGTTTTAATATATAAAATATAGCTTCAAGCTTCTTTTTCTCTTGCCTTCACCTGACTATGAAACACATGATAAACAAACATAAATTCTCCTGGGCTAAGACTATTTTCTATATTTCCAAACTAAACAGGCTTGTTTCCTTTAAAGAAGAATCTTGGAAATCATGACTTGTGTAGGATTGTGTTAATCCTTGGGTACAGAGAAGGCAATAAAACATCCAAAGACTTGGGTGGCGCCTGGGTGGCTCAGTCGTTTAGTGTCTGCCTTCAGCTCAAGTCATGATCCCAGGGTCCTGGGATTGAGCCTCGCATTGGGCTCCCTGCTCCTCGGGAGGCCTGCTTCTCCCTCTGCCTGCTGCTCCCCCTGCTTGTGCTCTCTCTCTCTGTGTCAAATAAATAAATAAAATCTTAAAAAAAAAAAAATCCAAAGACTTGGAAAATATGGCCGTGTTACTGTATAGAAGCTAGTTTTTATAACTGCCAATGAATTGATGAATCAGAGACATTTTTAAAACTTATTGGGGTGATGGCAACAATATATTACTATCTGACATTAATTTATGTTACTATCATATTATTAACTAGTAATTATCAATTAATTATTGTAGTAAATAGTAATGCTCTAATATCAACTATATTAAACTAATTAACCTAATAAATATGGCCAATAATGATTATATCAATAATTATAACAAATATTATTTGTAATAATTTATATTAGTATCAGATAAAATAAAGGACAAAAAATTGTTGCTAGAGGCAAAGAGAGACACTTTAGTTTATAAAGGAATCCATCCATCAGAAAGGTATAACAACTATCAGCACATATGCACCTAAAAGAGACACCCAAAATACATGAAGCAAAAACTGACAGAATTAAAGGATAAATATACAATTCAACAATAATAGAGACTTCACTAATTCCCTTTTAGTAATGGACAGAGAAAGACGAAAGGAGATCAACAAGGAAAGAGAAGGTTTAAAGAACACTATAAAATTAATAGAGAAAAAAGAATCTGTAGAACACACACCTCAAAATAATACACATGCTTTCCAAGTGCATATGAAATATCCCCCAGAGTAGACCATATGTTAGATCAGGGAAAAAAAGCCTAAATAAATTTAAAAGAATTGAAATCACACAAAGTGTATTCTTTAACCAGAATGAAATTTGAAATCAACAGAAGGGAATTTGGGAAAATCACAAATGTATGGAAATTAAACATACTTTTAAATAACATTACATAGAAAATCATTAGTAATCAGCTAAAAACTATTAGAGCCAATAAACAAGTTTGTAAGATACATGGTGAATATATTAAAATCAATTATATTTATACACTAGCAATAAGCAATCCAAGAATGAAATTCAGAAAGTAGTTACATTTACATCCAATTGAAAAGAAAAAAACACCAATAAATTTAACAAAGGAGGTGTAAGACTTGCACACTAAAAAAATACATCACTGAAATAAAGAAGACCTAACTAAATAGAAAGACATCCCATGTTTATGGGTTGAAAAATCTGAGCTCATTAAGATAGAAACACTCCCCAGATATATCTACAGATTCAATGAATTTCTATCAAAATCCCAACTTCTTTATTTAAAAATTAAGAGACTGATTCTAAAATCATATGAAAATGCAAGGAGCCCAGAATAGTCTAAACAATTTGGAAAAAGAAAAACAAATTTGGATGACTCACTGTTCCTCATTTTTAAAATTTACTACAAAGCTTCAATGACCAAAACAGTGTGGTACTGCTGTAGGTTGGGCATATAGATCAATTGAATAGAATAACGAATATAGAGATAAACTCATATGTATGTCCAACTGATTTCAAGAACATTGCCAAGATAACTCATCTTCTCATCAAATGGTGCTGGGACAGCTGGATATCCACATGGGAAAGGATGAAGTTAGACCTCTCTCTCACAACATTCACAAAAATTTAACTCAAAATGACCTAAATAAAAGAGTTAAGACTAAAAAACACTTAAAAGAAAACAGAGGTATAAATCTTTATGACCTTGGATTAGGCAATGTTTTTTAGATATAACACCAAAAACATGATAAACACAAGAAAAATAAATTAATTAAACTTCATCAGAAGTGAAAAAATTTTTTTGGAAATGAAAACTTCTGAGTTTCAAAGAACACTCAATAAATTGAAAAGATACCCCACAAAGTGGAAGAAAATATTTGCAAGTAATATATATGATAAAGGTCTAGTATCTAGAATATATAAGGAACTCTTACAACTTAGTAATTAAAAGACAAATAGCCCAGTAAGAAAAAAATAGATAAAGCTTTTGAATAGATATTCCTTCAAAGAAGGTGCAAATGACCAATAATCACATGAAGAAATTCTCAAAATCACTAGTCATTAGTAAAATGTAAATAACCTAAATCAAAACCATACTGAGATACAATTTTTAGCCCACTAGGATGGCTATTATAAGAAAGACAGACAATGTGAGTAAGTATTGGATGAGGTGGTGGGGAAATCAGACCCTCATACATTGCTAGTAGGAATATAAAATGAGGCAGATGATTTGGAAAAGAGTTTAAGAGTTTCTCAATAAAGATAAACATAGAGTTTCCACATGACCCTATTTATATACTTAAAAGAGATAAAAAAAATGACTGTACAAATACTTGTACACAAATGTTTATAGTAGCATTATTCACAATAGCCAAAAAGTGGAAAAAACTCACCTGTTCATCAACTGATAAATGAAGAAAGAAATGTGGTATATACAAAAAATGGAATAGTATTCTGCCATAAAAATGAAGTACTGGGGGCGCCTCGATGACTCAGTCATTAAGCATCTGCCTTAGGCTGAGGTCATGATCCCAGGGTCCTGGGATCGAGCCCCGCATCGGGCTCCCTGCTCCATGGGAAGCCTGCTTCTCCCTCTCCCACCCCCCCTGCTTGTGTTCCCTCTCTCACTGTGTCTCTCTCTGTCAAATAAATAAAATCTTTAAAAAAAAAAAATGAAGTACTGATTCATGCTACAATACAGGTGAATCTTGAAAATATTATGCTACATAAAGAAGCCATACACAAAAGGCCATATATTGTGGATTCCCTTTACATGAAATGTCCAGAAAATATGAAAATCCATGGAGAAAGAAAGTAGACTAGTGTTTGCCAGAGGCTGGGAGACAATGTGGGGAGTGATTGCTAGTGAGTAGGGGGGAACCAAATGGAATTTGTGGGGTAGAGAATGTTCTGGAATTAGATAGTGATGTTGCTTGCACAATCTTGTGAATATACTAAAACCCACTGAATTATACACTTTACTTAAATTTTTTTAAATTCAAGTATAGTTGACATATAATATTAAATTAGTTTCAAGTGTTTAACTAGTAATTCAACAATTATATACAATATAATTGTATTACAATATTACTGACTACATTTCCTATGCTTTGCTTTTCATCCCTATGACTTATTTATTTTATAACTAGAAGTTTGTATTTCTTAATTCCTTTCACCCATTTCACCCAGCCCCCAGTCCCCTCCCCATTGGCAACCCCAGTTTGTTCTCTATATTTATGAGTCTTTTTCTCTTTTTCTTGTTGTTGTTTGTTTGTACACCTTAAAAGGGTGAGTTTTATGGTATGTGAATTATATCTCATATTTTTTTAAAGATGTAATAAACAAAAAATATGCCAATATGCATCTCTCCTCTTTCCTGTACTGGATACTGTTTCAGTTTTATCTCATTACTTCCCCCAACACCCACTATTTAATATAGGCTGAATGTTAGGTTCAAGAAGGTGAAGTATCATGCTTAAAGTCACACCAGTCATTCTGGTAAGTCATAAATATTTCCAAAATATTACTCTATTTGATTCCTTAGTATGTTTAGTAAAACAAATTGATCCTTAAAGCTGATAAAAAATTAAGTTAGTGCTTAATAAATTCAGTCAAAGCAACCAAGCAGACTTGCAAATATGGACAGCATGGCCATCAACTGAATGTGTATTTCATAACATTATGAACTTCTCTGGTATAAGTGCCCTATACATTTAGCATATACTTGTTAGGATCAAGAAGTGTCCATGGCTTTGGTCTCTGGGATATCAGTGAGTAACGCACATCTGTTCCTTACCATTATAGAGCCTACAGTCTGATATTATTGATCCCCACTTAGATGCCAGGTAACATAATGCGTTTCTAAGAAGGAGAAGAGGTTGGAGGCTGGGGTGAGGAATAGAGACATTTGTCTTTCCTCTCTTCAATGGTGGTTGATGTGTTTGCTTGTAATAAAACCTTGCAAAAGTGACACTATGCTACATTTCCCCCATGTCTCCTTTATTTTTGTTGGATTTATCATTCATGGGTGGAAACACATTGGCCCGTAGCTTTGCACAATTCAACAGAACTTGATTTAAATAGAAAAAATGTCTGTAGAAAATAATCTTCTGTCAACAACATGCTGTCACTTTCCAAAGAAAATATGTGACAGGACTGCTGGTAGACAGCCTGTGAATACCCAAGCCAGAATTTAGTAAGGGCCTTTAGCTAATATCTAATTCTAAAAAATATTATGGAATCTTAAATAATTTCAGTTTTATATTTTACTTGGGAGATATTACCTCAGGTGGATGATTCCCTTTAGGGCCACACTGGGCCATTTTTTTTTTTTTTTATGTACTGACGCTGAGTCACCAATTCCCTTTCACTTTGAGTTCTTTATTTCCTTATTCCCCCCAAGAGAATCAGAAACTTGGAATTTGTTTGTTTGATAGTTTGGCTGTTTCCTTGCTCAGCTAAATTTTGTGCGGTGTGTTCCAAATATTCTTGTAAGAGTCCAAAAATGAAAACAAATGGTTTGGCCAATATAATCATTTACTACATATCATGGATCAGATAGAATGTCTAAGGCTGCAAGTAGCAAAGCGTATTGACTTGAAACTGACCTAACAGTAGAGCATGTTATTCTATAAAAAAAAAAACCAACAAAACAACAACAACAACAAAAAAAAAACACAAGAATTTCAGAGGTAAAATAGATTCTAAGCAAGGCATCAACCATGGCTTAATGATGCCATCAAGGATCCAGGTTGTTCTGCTGTTGTCAGCTCTGGCCTCATTCCAAGACTGGTTCTCATTGTTGCAAGATGATTGTCAACAGCATTTCATTGCAGTCCAACTGAGTCAATTCAGGATACAAATTATCCTCCTCCCATCCCTGTCACCAATCAATAATTGCCAGAAGAATACTTGGTTTAGACTAATCTGGCTTTATCCCTGGGCCAGAGGCAACCTTACTCTGGGTTATGTGTTTTATACCAAAAGAAGAAGTTTGAATAGTTGGTCAAAAGTCTTTGCCACTTAATAGTTTGATTCTTCATCTGAAACCAGGGCAAAGTAAAATTTTGGATTAGTTGGATTATAAGATCTTCATATGTACGTGTAAGGAAGAAACTATTAAGAAACTATTAAGTTTAAATTTAGTTATATTTAGTTAAATTTAAACTTAGTATTGAATTGGAATTGGGAAGAAACCAGGTTGAACCCATAGGGCCTTTTCCTTTTGTAGCTCGAGAGGTGGTACAACACAATAATTTGGCTTGTTTTGAAATCACAGAGTTCAAATACACTTGTACCTCTTATCACCTGTGTAGCTGTGGGCCAGTACTTTACATCTTAGTGTTCACATCTGTATAAAGGGGGAAGTCGCACCTAACTCATTAAGTTGACGTTTGACTATTGTCAAGTCGCTGGTACGTAAAATGTTTTCCCATTTTCCACATCTAAGGACTGGACCAAAAATCAGTCTTTAGTTTCAGAATCCTCTGTTATGTGTGTTTGGCAGGTAGCTAGCCTTCCTGGGTTTTATGTAAATGACTTCATATGAAAGCTACATGGTCCCTTTACCAGAGCTGTGCATTCCACTGGCTTCATGAAAGATCTTCCTAGTCTCCACTGGCAAAAGTCCACCAGGGGAAAGGATTTTCCTTGGACTACATCCAAGCTCTCCAGTGTTTTCTTACAGTAATATCAGGGGGGAATACAGTAAAAGCAAAGCTCCAACTGTAAGGAGGATGTCATATTGACACACCTGGAAGGCTTTGTGCCTCAGATATCTGTGGGAAGCAAAAAATGGCCAGACTTCAAATTATGGAATGCACACTTGAAAGAAGATGCTTTGCAACATGACTCCAGGGATATGAACTGATATTTTTTTTTTATTATTCGTTCAATTTAAAATAACAAAGAAGAATATGCTTTGCTTTAATGTATTGCGGAGCAAAATTTTTTTCTTGCAAGCTATGTTAATTTTGCCTATTCTTTTATAATTTATTTAAAAATATTAGTGGGTCCAAAATATCTGTGGTGTTATAAAGTTTTGTGTTTTGTTTTGTTCTGTTTTAATCTATACCCTCAAACCAGTTTCCAGTTTCTAGGAAAAAAAAAAAAAGTTTGGCTTTACATGGTGGCTTATCAGTTCTTCATTTATTTTGCAAACAGCCTTTTGAATTAAGTCAAATAAAACTAGGTATTAGTTAGTAATTACTTAAAAGTGGTTTAAGTAGCAATTAAAAAAATCTCCCTAATCCACCACAACATCAAAGCTATTTTGTGCAAGTGGTTTGCTTTTCTGTAACATACTGGAAACATTCAGCTAGATATGAGATGTCAGAAAGAAGGCATCCTATGATTTAATGTAGGGAGATGCTCATGCAGCTATTGAAGAGCATGTCTCTTTCTGTTCCTCAAATCAAAACCTCTACACAACTCATTTGGATTACAAGGATCCATACAGAACTGAAGTCATTGGCACCCACTTCTTTCCATTCCATTTTGCAGATATATATATATATATATATATTATACATAGAATTGTCTCATTCTGTCACCAGCACCACTTGTTATTTGTAGTAAAATACTTATATTCCCTTGCTTTCTGCTTATTTCCTAACAATACATGTAAGAATATTAAAGATTAATTGATTGTTTAATTTTATAACTGTATGACTCAGCTAAAAATTATCTTTTATCATTGAAAAATTGAAATGTGTGTGTGTGTGTGTGCATGTGTGTCTATTCACAGGAAAACTTGAGGGGAAATGGTACAAGGCTTAAAAGTATAAATTTAAATAAAAAGGAGTACTTACCAATATATGTTAAAACATGGGTGAACCTTAAAAACATTATGCTTTATGAAAGAACTAGTCACAGAAGACCATATATTGTATAATTCCATTTATACAAAATACCCAGAATAGACAAATCTGTAAGAACAGAAAATATAGCAGTGGTAGCCCAGGTCTAAGTGGATGGAGATATTGGGGGTGATGGGTAAAAGGTGTGAGGATTTTTTAGGGGGGTAGTGACCATATTCTAAATTCAGTTGTGGTGGAGTTTCCCTGAATCTGTGACTGTATTAAAAGCCATTGAATTGTAAGTATTAGAAGATAGAAAATAAAACTTTAAATTTTAATAAAGTAATTAAAAATAAAATTATTGAAGCTTTACAAAAATGGAATCATTTAAAACAATTTTGCAAAGGCAAAACAAATCCTGTCTGTGGGTGAAAGTCAACCTTCAGAGGTCAAAATTGCAACCCCTCCTCTAAAGACCAGCAGAAGTTTCCTCTATGGTTTTATTGATTTCTTCAGAAAATGGAGACTGGTTCTGGTTATTTGGGGGCTTTGGTGAGGCATTTTTAAGCAACGTGAGAAATGTAGAAGTCTGACTCTCATTGTACACAAAATATGAGAAGAGGCATGTTCAAAGGAACACAAATCTGGCAGAAAAAAATAAAAGGTTATTGAATCTTTGCTATGGACTCTATTAAAAAAAAAAAAGAAGAAGAAGAAAAGAAAAGCCAAAAGGGAGGAGTGGAATCTTTGGACCAATGACTATGAGTGAGCTTCTTGTTCAGGTAAAGTTAGGAAAATTTAATCTAAACTTACTATTTATTTATTTATTTATTTATTTATTTATTTATTTATAATTATATAACACCATAGATGAGAAAGCTAAACCTTGACTACAGTTATACAGCTAGAGAGTGGAAAAGCTAGGATTCAAATCAAGGTTTTCTGACTGACCCCAGAGTTCCTTTCTTCTCTTAAAACTTCAGTTGATGGTCCCTGAGTACATCATTCTCTCAAATTTTACTGTTAACAAACCCCTAACAGTTCTAATTGGGGAATTTAATTTTACCGGAGGCACGCTGAGGGGGAAACCATCCATTAGGTTCCTTTTTCATAAATTGATGAACCTGAGCTTAAAAGAAGGGGTGCTCTGTGCCATTTTGAGCTACCATGAAAAACCAAACCAGAAAGGTGTTTCCTTTGAACAGTTCACTCCAACAGAGCTACAGAGGAAAAAACACTGTGTAACCCAGCACATACAGATTTGGGCTCTGAATCTGTCTTCCTGTGTGATCTTCGTTCACATCTCAGAGACTCACTTTCCTCTTTTATAAAAAGCTAGGGTTTGCCTTAGATAATTTTAAAGGTCTCTCCCAAGCCTAATAAATGAATGTTATTTGGCATAGTGATACAAAAGGGTTAAATTTCAGAATGACTAGAGCTTTTCATCACCACTGGTTTAAATTGCCTTAAGGATTTAAGACATTTTCAAGTAATAAAGCCATTTAGACAATTTAAATCTACATTAAGCAGCTATGAGCTTTTTTCTACCGAGGATGCATTTTTTTTTTTTTTTTTTTTGTGGGAAACTGAACACTACAAAAATTTCTTACGGGAGATCTTATCCAAGCTTATGTGACCCAGACACAAAAGTGACATGGCGAATGAAAGGTGAATAATAATGTTTTGTTCTTGAGGAATGAAGTAATGATTAGACACAGATTCGTAATGTAAGCCACAGAGGTTGTACAAAAGGAAAATTTGCAAGGTCAACTCCTAGAGGTTGATAAGAAATTTGTTCCTGGTACACAGTTGTGTCAAGGTATGTGGGTCGATCCTGACCAATAGTAGATGAGCTACCATAGTAGCTTGATTTAACCTCAGTTGAAAAGCATTCTGGCTCCTAGATGATGCATGTTCTGTGTTTCAGATTTCAAAAAGAAAATAAAGGAACATTTATTTTACAGAATTTCATTTCACTCCTTGATATAAAGAATTTGGACATTGACAAGCCTAACTGGTTTGTAAGAGAACTGAAGCAATTCTGATAGGGAAAATGGTGGTATCAAACTGGTTAAAACTGAAGAAACTTGCTGTGATCTCTCACACTTTTTATTGAAATAGCATAACATTTGCTCCATGAAATTCCAATTAGTGTTAAACTGTTTAAATACTTGTAATAATATACTGAAATGCTGATCTTAACATTTTAAAAACTCATATCAACTTTTTTTTCTCTCATAATAAGTCTTATTTAATAGATGGGAAAAATTCATTTCAAATCTTGTTGGTATATATAAAACACGATTACTTTTACTCCAATGGTCTGTTCATGTGAGATAATCCAACCTACACTCCTTTTCATCCAAGAAAAGTAAAGGGAGTGACACAATAGGGGGTTAGCTTCATCATTCTTTCAAATTTTACTGTTAACAAACCCCTAACAGTTCTAATTGGGGAATTTAATTTTACCGGAGGCATGCTGAGGGGGAAACCATCCATTAGGTTCCTTTTTCATAAATTGATGAACCTGAGCTTAAAAAAGGGGTGCTCTGTGCCATTTTGAGCTACCATGAAAAACCAAACCAGAAAGGTGTTTCCTTTGAACAGTTCACTCCAACGGAGCTACAGAGGAAAAAACACTGTGTAACCCATTGAATAAAAGTATACACAGGCCTAAAGGGCTTGTATCTTCGCTGCTCAAATCCTTACCCCTTAATGGCTTTTTCTTCCGCTTCTCTGTCCTGAAGCTGTGTGATAACTTACCCAGAAAGTCTTCTTATGGAATCTGACTTTACATTAGAACAACTTGGCAATATTTGCACAGCAGCTGGAAGAAAGGTCTTTTCTGAGATATACAAAGAGGCGGAGCATGTGTGGATCACTGATTAGACAAGGCAAACAGGCGCAGAATATAAGAGGGATGGAATAGAACTGAACATATGGCAAAGGAAGTCATTTGACCTGTATTTACACTCCAGCAGAAAATAGAAAATAGTGGGCAGATTGAGATTTCACAGTAAAGAATGGTAAAAGAATTCTACTTAAATTGCAGTTATAGCTCTGACTGTTGACTTCTTATGATGACATTGGCAAAATGCAAAATGTCCTCATATCCCTATGCTATGGTAACTTTGACATTTCTAAAGCTTCCTGAATTCCTTACAGAAGTTTCCGTAGAAACCTAAAGACACATTTTTAGAAACAGATGAATTAAAAATGTCCTGTTTTGAATCAGTAGGTACCACAGAAGAAATGACAACTTATACATATGAAAAGCTGTCTTTCAAAAACAGTTTAGTGTAAACATAAGAAACATGAAATTTCATTATTAGGGAGGATAGTACTATTTACAGAAATTACTAGCATTTATATCAAGTACTTAATATTTTACAGAAGTGTCATGTCCATTATTTAATTGTTTCTGGTCAGAAGTCCCATCACTATTATATCTGTTTTTGTAATCTCTATTTTATGGAAGTATAAGTTGATACTTGGCTGAAGTAAGTCAGCTCCATTTGTATACCAATATCTTGCTTTCTGTCAGGTTTGCTGAAAGTATGCAAATAACTGTAGAATGTGGAACTGGATTCAAATTGCACTTAATAAAATCATTCTATGCTAAGACTAGTAAATAAATAAGCATATAAACAAATAAAAAACTCTTAAGGCATTTAGGAAACAAAAGAGGATGACCAATGTGGAAAAAAACTCTTTTATTCAGAGCAGAATTTTCTGACTGGAAAAACCTGAGAAGGTTATTCTGAAACTTTCCTGTAATTTCTTTTCACATTGAAGAAAATGTGGTCACTCTTTTGATGAATAGTTTCCAGATATGTCACTATATTGAGTAATTCTTTGGATATTACTGATTGAATTATCTTGGAGGAGATCATATTATACTTATGTAATCAGTAGAAATTTAAGTAATGATTATCTTTCTGGAGATTTTTTAAAATTACAACTATTTTTCTAAAATTTTGGACAAACAAATTTGTAATATGGGTCTCAAGAAATGTAGTTTTCCCTGTTATTTCTAAGTAATCATTCATGCATATGCACATTTTAGAGTTCTTTCCAAACAAGTTTGGTTCTTTCATAAACCTATGAGCAGGATTCTGGAGAGATGGTAACAAACGTGGCATCATTTTTGAAGTCTCTAAATCCCCACATAAAAACAGATTGTGCCAATAAATAACAAAGCCAAAAACCCATGACAGCATTTACAACAAAACTAGGCAAAAGGTATCCCATACATTCCAAAATATACATGAGTGAAGGCAGCCATCAATAGCCATAGGACCTGTGGTGTGTGATGGGGTAGAGGGAAGCAATGGGATGTCTGTTGATCATGAAAACGCTGAGAATAGAGAAATTGCAAAGAGCCAGCTGCCACAAAAGAGGACCAACCTGTGAACAGCAGCTGACGCTGACAGGGTTTTGTCTTCTGCATTAAAAATCAATATAAAGAACAGAAAGTCTCAGAGCAGTGTGAGCTCCCGTGGATTTTCCAAACTTACCTTCTAGGGTTCCTATCTAGGATAGGACCTCAAACTCAGGAGAAGCTACCATGCATGCATGGAATCTAAATTGAGGAGGACAGACAGAGTAAAGGATAGAGAAGGTCTAGATCAAACTAGGGAGGAAAGAGAGCCAGGAAATCCCATAGTGAACTGCCATATTTTTGAACATAGTATACATGGAATGGATGTGCAAGCGTAGTGATATTAGAAACCATACTCTGAGCCTCTGAGCCATGCTTCCTTCAAAAATTCAGGTTTAAAAAAAAGGTTCAGGTCAACAAATTTGCATAAAAATATTTAACAAAATTATTTTGAAGTGAAATGCCACACCAAATTATCATAAGAAAAAAGATAAAGAGAAAAATAATTAATAATCAAACATTCCAGAAATACTTGTCCACAGACAGATTGCAAGTGCAGCATTTTATCTAAAAATGAGGTAAGAGGCATTAAGGAAATGATGCAAAACATGAAAGAATAACAAAAATCGTAATTTTTATAAATGTTTCCATTTTTCCAAAGTCACCAGTGAAATAGCTTTGTGCTCAATGTATATGATAAACCACAAATAAATGAGGTAGAAATTGGGGTGTACATACACAAAATATTTTAATTTTTCTTAGGGCTGTGATTGGTGACAATAATGTTAGCATCATATTCTAAAATGGTTCTGTGTGTAGTATAGAAAAAAGTAAATGAGTCATTTATTCTTTTACCATTCTCTGTGTCCATTGTCCACATCGTCAATGTAGAAGAAAGGAGATGCAGATGTAAGATATAGAGGTAGAATAAAGTCCTGTAGCCTTGTGTTTTAAATAGAAGAATTTTATGAACTCATGATATATTTTAAATTTAATAACAGGATATATATCTTATATGTTATTTTAATTATAATTATAATTAATATATATTAATTATATGTATATACAGTTGAACCCTGAACAACAAAGGGGTTAAGGACACTGACCCCCTGCACAGTTGAAAGCCAGTGTATAATTTTTGACTCCCAAAACTTAACTATTAATAGCCTACTGTTGACCAGAAGTCTTACTAAGAACATAAATAGTCCGTTAACACATATTTTGTATGTCATACGTATTATATATTGTATTCTTATAATTAAACAAGCTGGAGGAAAGAAAATGTTAAGAAAATCATAGGGAAGAGAAAATATATTTACAGTACTCTGTCAAAAAAAATATGTGTATAAGGGGACCTGTGCAGTTCAGATCCATGTTGTTCAAGGGTCAACTGTAGTTAGGTATGTTATAACAGCACATACCTTTATTTTATATAATGCGTGTGTATGTGTGTGTGTGTGTGTGTGTGTGTGTGTCCTTGCCTGGTCCTGAAAAAGATCTCAAACTTTGATCAAACCAGAAACACTGAGCATATGAAGAGTCCAGATTGTGGCTTTTAGAATACCATTTCCCACTATAAGACACCAAGAATTCTTGGGGAAATAACTGATTCTAGGTCTCAGGCAGAAAATATAAAGGATGAAAGAGGAAGCTATGGAAAACTGCCAGAGCCATATCAAATGAATGCAGGAACCTTTGTGTAGAGGCTCCCACAGGCCAAAGATGAGATCCTTTGAACTTTAAAAGGGATAATTCAACTGATCAAAACCTATTAAATATATTTAAATTCATAGATTGACAATGGTGTGTTTGTGTGTAAACATACATATGCAGGCATTCTTCATTTTACTATACTTGGCTTTATTGTGCTTCACAGAGATTGTGTTTTTTTATAGCTTGAAGGTTTATGGCAACCCTGCATCAAAGAAATCTGTCAGCACCATTTTTCCAACAGCATTTGCTCACTTTATGTCTCTGTGTCATATTTTGGTAATCCTCTCAATATGTCCACTGTTCATTATTATTATACATGTTATGGTGATCTGGGATCAGTGATCTTTGATGTTACTATATTAAGTGTTTTGGGGCACCACAAACAAGACCCATGTAAGATGATGAACTTAATCAATTAATACTGTGTATGCTCTGATTGCTCCACCAACAAGCCATTCCCCATCTCTCTCCCTCTCCTCGGGCCTCCCTATCCCCTGGGATACAAGGTTGAAATTAAGCCAATTAATAGCCCTACAATGGCCTGTAAGTGGTCAGGTGAAATGAAGAGTCATACATCTCTCATTTTAAATAAATGACTTAGCTTAGTGAGGAAGGCATGTCAAAAGCCATAGGCTGAAAGCTAAACCCCTTGCAAGAAACAGGTAAGTTGTGAATGGAAAGGAAGAGTTCTTAAAGGAAATTAAAAGTGCGAGCCCAGTGAACACATGAATGATAAGAAAGTGAAACTGCTTATTGCTGATATGGAGAAAGCTAAGTGGTCTGGATAGAAGATCAAACCAGCCACAACATTCCCTTAAGCCAAAGCCCAATCCAGAGCAAGGCCCTAACGTTCTTCAATTCTGTGAAGGCTGAGAGAGGTGAGCAAGATGCAGAAGAGAAGTCTGAAGCTAGAAGAGGTGTTTCATGAGGGTTAAGGAAAGAAGCTGTTTCCATAACATAAAAGTGCAAGGTGAAGCAGCAAATGTTGATGTGGAAGCTGCAGCAAGTCATCCAGAAGATCTAGCCGAGATCATTAATGAAGGTGGCTGCACTAAACAACAGATTTTCAATGTAGACAGAACAGCCTTCTAGTGGGAGAAGATGCCATCTGGGACTTTCATACCTAAAGAAAAGTCGATGCCTGGCTTCAAAGCTTCAAAGGACAGGCTGACTCTCTTTGGGTCTAATACATCTGGTAACTTGAAGTTGAAGCCAGTGCTCATTTACTATTCTGAAAATCCTAGGGCTCTTAGGAATTATGCTGAGTCTACTCTGCCTATGCTCTATAAATGGAATAATAAAGCTTGGATAATAGCACAACTGCTTACAACATGGTTTACTGAATATTTTAAGCCCACTGTTGAGACTTTTTGCTCAGGGGTAAAAAAAGATTCCTTTCCAAATACTTCTGCTCATTGACAATGCACCTGGTCACCCAAGAGCTCTACTGGAGATGTACAATAAGATAACTATTGTTTTTATGCCTGCTACCACAATATCCATTCTGCAACCCATGGATCAAAGAGTCATTTTAGGGGTGCCTGGGTAGCTCAGTCAGTTAAGTGTCTGGCTCTTGATCTCAGCTCAGGTCTTGATCTCAGGGTCATGAGTTCAAGCCTCCTCCACCCCCCACCCCCACCAAAAGAGAGTTATTTTGACTTTCAAGTCTTAGTATTTAAGAAATACATTTTGTAAGGTTATATAGCTGCTGTGGATAGTGATTTCTCTGATGGATCTGGGTAGTCAATTGAAAATCTTATGGAAAGGATTTGCCATTGTAGATGCCATTAAGAACATTCATGATTCATGGGAAGAAATCAAAATATCAACATGAATAGGAGTTTGGAAGAAGTTGATTCCTACTCTCATGGATGACTTTGAGGGTTCGAGACTTCAGTGGAGGAAGTAATTGCAGGTGTGGTGGAAATAGCAAAAGAACTAGAATCAGAACTGGAGCCTGAAGATGTGACTGAATTGCTGCAATCTCATGATCAGACTTAAATAGATGAGGAGTTGCTTCTTATGGATCAGCAAAGGAAGCAGTTTCCTGAGATTGAATCTAGTCCTGGTGAAGTTACTATGAAGACTGTTGAAATGACAACAAAGGATTTAGAGTATTACATAAACTTTGTTGATAAAGCAGCAGCAGGCGTTGAGAGGATGGACTGCAATTTTGAAGAAAGTTCTACTGTGGGTAAAATGCTATCAAACAGCATCACATGCTACAGGGAAATCACTTGTAAAAAGAAGAGTGAATCATGTGGCAAACTTCATTGTTGCCTTATTTTAAGAAATTGCCACAGTCACCACGACCTTCAGCAACCACCATGCTGATCAGTCAGTAGCCATCAACATGGAGGCAAGACCTTCCACCAGCAAAAAAATTACAGCTAATGAACACTTAGATAGTACTTAGCATTTTTAAGCAATTATTAATTTTAGCAATACTTTTTTTAATTAAAGTATGTACTTGTTTTTAGACATATGCTACTTCACACTTAGTATACTACAGTATAGTGTGAACATAACTTTTATACGCACTGGGAAACCAAAACGTTCATTTGACTTACTTTATTGCAATACCCACTTTATTGCAGTATCTCTGAGATACACCTGCACTAACTGGTTTCTTCTGGAGAATGATAGCTAATCAATTATTTATGTTGAAAGCTGATAAATAGAAAGAATCAAGCATTTATTCCACCTTTTTTTGAGGAAAATGTACTGCTGTTTAACCAAATAAAAGATGAGGAGAAGCATCTCTTTATAAAATATTCCTATTAATGAAAAAATGTAATGGAATTAGAATATGGCCACTTTGCAATCCCCAGTGATTGTTGGATCTAGGTTTTAAGCATCAAAAGGCACTAACATAACAAAAGAAAGAACTGGACATTAGGCCTCTCCTGATATACCATCTATAATCTTTTAAAATAGAGATACAGTCCATATACAAAAAATTTTACCCTTTATAACATCTAAAATTTAGTGGTGCTTAATATATTCATGAAATTGTGAATCATTATCATTTTCTCATTCCATAACATTTTTACCACCCTAAGAAGAAAGCTGCCATCCAATCGCAGTCACTCTCACCCCTTTCCAGCACCTTAACAACCACTAATCTATGTTCTGTCTTTAGAGATTTGCCTATTTTGGACATTTCATGTAAATGGAATCATACAATATGTGACTTTTAGTGACCGGCTTTTCTTCACTCAGCATAAATATTTTCAAAGTTTATCCATGTTGTGGTATCTATTAGTACTTCACTCCTTTTTGTGATTGAACACCATTCCATTACATAGATACACCACATTTTGTTCATCCACTCATCAGCTGATGGATATTTGGGTTGTTTCTACTTTTTCGGCTGTTATAAATAACCTTTTATAAAGTGTTATAAACATTTTTGTATATCTATTTATGTAAACTCATGTTTTTAATTCTCTTGAGTATATACATAGGAGTGAAAATACTGGGTCATATGGAAACTCTATGTTTAACTTTACTGAGGAACTGAAAACTATTTCCCAAAATGACCACAGGTACTGAACCTGATTCTGATCAAATCCCTTCATTCAGTTGCCCATTTGCAGGGAGTGCAAAGGACAGAGAAACATGTTGATCTGCACCACGTTGGTACAGTTGACAAAATCCAGATTGTGAGAAGGTGGACCGGTTAAATGATTTGGGTTTGTCAACAGATCAATTATGGGGAGAGGAAAGGGATGGTGGAGGAACCTAGAACAAGAGACCGAGAAGACACATCAATCTTAAAAAAGAGTGCAGAGTAAACCGATGTGCCTAGAGATAATAAAGAAGTGAAAAGAACATGTCTAAGTCAATTGAGATATTCTGTGCAATGCAGTGATTCTTAGTCAAGAAAGTCAGTCCAAATCAATTCCTAAGAGACTATGAAAAGTTGCAGACTTCAGTTTTATTTAAGTTTTTCTCTACTTAATATATCTTGGTCTTTGGGTTATTTACTTGAAATGTGTGATAGCTACTGTTATATTTTCTTTTATTTATATGTATTCATCTATGTTTTCTGTGACTTCAAAGTAACCAGTTTTAAAACCCAATCCTTTATGTCTATGCTCACTTTGCTTTCATAAACAACAACATGAAATCAATTCTGGTATGATTAGGTGAGGAAAATCCCATGTATCAGAAACATCATCTTCATCCCAAAACCACAAATAATGATATGTCACAGAATCAGCCTGAGTGTAATGGTCCCTGTGGAAGGAAAAGGGTAAGATTTTAGGTGAGTATTCTGATTTTTGAAAAGTAATTCTATTAAAATCTGAATATTCAAAAATCATTAGGGTAAGTAAATTTAAAAATCAGTCAATCAGTCAGTCAATCTCAACCATGTGTCCTGCTTGGAAAGATAGCTTTAGAAATTCCGGTTTTAAAGCCTGGCTCTGACTTAGGAAAAAAACCTATTTTCTCTGAGAAAATGACACTCGACTGGATCTTTCTTTCTCATTCTAAGTTTTAAACTGTTACTGTTCTCTGTAAACTGGTTTCCTCTGTGACAGCTGGAGAGAAAACAAATTCACCACATTTTGGGTACAGCAGGTCATAAGCACTGTAATTGAGATACATGGGAATATCTTCCCAAAGCAAAGCCATTAAAAAGAGCGGGTGCATTGCCATTTTCAAAGCATGGTGTGAGGTAAGGGGACCTGGCTGAATGGAAAGGGTCAGACAGTTTCTGATTTAGTCAATGCTGAATACACCATTGGAATAGGTAATGCCATTTTCTCATTGACGTGGTACACACTGAGAGTAAAAATGGAGGACCAAGATGCTGATTAGCAGTACACAATCAAATGTGTTGGTGTTGTGCTCACAGGGACACTGTGGTTTCTGGAAAACTTAGAAACAAGAAATTGCCCTTCAACAAAGGATGAAGGAGTGAAGTAGGATTCTGGAGATTATGAAGAGGAAGCAGCCTCAATCAGTGGCATTCATATACTCTCTTAGCTTTCCCTACAAAATACAACTAATATAGACTTCAGGAAAATTCTAGAGTTGTTTTTCTTCTAAGCCCTTAAAGATCTCTGCTGACAGTTATTATGTGCCATCGGCAGCTCCTAGCTATGTGTGCTATATTGACGTCAGTGGTGGCCCCAATTATTCATCGTTCTCTCTATCCACATCCTCTCACTGTTGATTGACTGTGGCTCTCTGGCACTGAGTTTGGTCTCCTGACTAACTTTGGGCAACAGAATGAGCACAGGTGCCAGTGCAGTACTTCTATCTCCAGTTTTCAAGAGAACATGCTTGCTTCTGTTCACATTCTTAGTCTTCTGCCATTGTCAAGAGTAGGACATGGTCCCAGGTGGATGGCCAGAGCTATATCGAGCAGAGATTGCAGTTAACCCACAGACACAGGAATAACCCTTGCCAACGTCAGCATTGAATAGCCTCAATGAAATGAACTCCATATATGCATGAGAAATAAATATTTAGTGCTTTATGCCACTGAATTTTAGGGTGGTTTGTCACATACTGATAACTAATGGATACATCATCCTTTTTCAAGCCTGCAGGCTTAATTCAAGGTGCTCCTTTTGCCTGGAATGTTACTGCTATGATCTCCTTCACTCCACTCATTCATGAATAAATACTGCTGTCCATCATATCTCACCTTAGACATCACTTCCTCTTGGAAACTTCCTTTTATCTCCCAAGAGTATGTTAGATGCTCCTTCTCATTATTTTATACCTTCTGAACTTGTTTATATCATCACTGTTAAAGATGGTTAAGAAGGCAAACCATTGAGTTAGATGGCTTGAGTTTAAGGATTTAATTCATAATTCACATACTTCATAGATGTATGGCACATTCTCTAAATGACAATCTTCTCATTTTTATAATGAGAATAATACCTGTGATGGTGATAAAGTTTTATGAGGCTTGAATGAGACGGTATATGTAAAATACTTAGTGTAGTCACTAAGTTACACCAATTCTTGTGTGTAATTATTATAGCAACATATAATTCCTGTTAATTCCTAAAACTCTGGCTGCCTAACCTATTCTAATCTATAAAGAGAAGCATCTCTTAATTATTTGGCTACCCTAGGGTATAGGTCATATAGATGGGATGGGTAAATATTTGATTCATGCCCTTATTTCCCCACTTTTAATTAATTAATTAATTAATTAATTAATTAATTAATTTCCAGTTTTTAAAGTGAGTTAGTTTACTAACATTTTTCTCTGAAAAGAAAAAAATATATTTTTTCCTCCTTGTTTTATTCTTTTGAACTCAAGGACTGTAAAATACCTGATGTGTGTCAGTCATTGCTGTTATTCTTATTTATGTTTGAATTTCTCATCTTTGAACATAGCAAATCTTTTTGTTTGATCTTGAGTTCTTTGGCATGAACTCAGTAGTTCTGATAAATTCCTTGGTTTCTGGTTTAGCAGTGTGCTCCAGGCCTATCTCATACATTTTCTACCCCAACTATTTCTCTAAAGTTCCCTAGCATCTTACAGGAAATGATGGAGACCATACTGCAGTGTTAAGAGTTTTGCTACTGATTTGACCATTGATTCTAGGCCTTTTCAGTGGACAGAGTTAGAAACTTTTTTTTTTTTTAAGATTACATACTGTATGGATCTGAAATTAATCATAAATGTAACCTTTGTACTGGTAAACCCATCAGAGTACCTACTTACTTTCCTCATCTAATCTAATTGTAATACTCCGGACTTTGCAAGTGAAGCCTTTTTTTAATTTAAAATATCTTGATCAGTTATTTAGAATAGATGATACCAATTGATATAACTTCTGGAGTAAAATGAAGAGAGATTATCAGAAGATAACAAATCAGGAGAAGACTCATCTTGTTTGAATGATGCCAATTGATATAACTTCTGGAGTAAAATGAAGAGAGATTATCAGAAGATAACAAATCAGGAGAAGACTCATCTTGTTTGAATGATGCCAATTGATATAACTTCTGGAGTAAAATGAAGAGAGATTATCAGAAGATAACAAATCAGGAGAAGACTCATCTTGTTTGAATGATGCCATGCCCTTGATTAAATGACTTAAGTCTGTTTCCCATCTAAGGGCCTTTAGATATGCAACTTTATTTTAATAGATTGCTTTTCATCCCAACTCTTAAGTCGGGATGACTATTATCTATTCAGCTTAAATTTCACACTTTCTAAGTCTTATCTCCCCCCTCCCCAATCTAAATTATATTGTTAGACTTTCTTATAATATCTTCAGCTTTTCTTTAACACCATTTATTGAAATTCGTTAATGATACGTTTGTGATATTGTTTAGGGATTTTTCTCCTACATTAAATTCTAAATGCACTTAATTGAGTAATTTATTTTTGTTTATTACTTCTTCCTCAGTATCTGATATAGTGACTCAAATATATGTTGAATAAAGGAAAGTGGAAATCATTATTCATCCTAATGACTAAGCCCAAGGTTCTTCAGTAAAGCCTAACAGAGTTCAAAATAAATTGCATAATAAAGAAAATTATTTTAAGATTCTTTGTAGCTCTCTGTAAATTCTGTTAGGCACATTGCCTTAATTTGTTTTGCCAAGATTTGCTTTTTATTTTTGTTTTTATTTTGTCCACAATTTATGTTCAACCAAAGAGCAAGATTCCTCTCTCCCACATGTAGGTACTTGATGGTCAGTGCTGATTTCACTCTCACTAGAATTGGTTGATATATGGGAAGCTACTCCCAGAAGATAGGCTAAACAATTCTAAAGTATTGCCCTTAGGTGATTGTTTCCACAGTTGGGTAAGATCCAGCTCCATCATAGCCTCCTTAAACTCTAATTTTACCAATTTAACCATATGACAGCTTCACATTGGGATTGAGAGTCTGAGAAAATTTAAGAAGAAAGTAATCATCTTTAATCAGTTCTGAATTCCCATATCGTAAATTGAAATATATAGAGAAAAGATAATCATGATTCAATCACGCTGGTAAATAGTAATAATTCACTGATGTGAATTATAAATGAAATCTTCCTTAAACATCTCCTGTGGGCTACTTGGTAATACTAGGTTATACTTGTAAGTTAATTTAAGAAGATATCTCTCCTTGATTCAAGTGATTATCCCCAAAAGTGTCGGATATCTAAGTCAGTTTATTTTGTTTGTGTTTTAGAGGTGAGGTCTTTCATTATTAAATTATAAACTCAACTGGTAGGCATTTGAGAAGTTCACAAGAGCATCACTTAAGACATTTGAGATATCTGCATATGTTTAAACCTATAATTCCAAGTATGTACATGTGTATGTATGTATAAATGAATGAATGAATGAATATAACATTGTTGGGAGAAAAAAAAGTTCTCATTTATAGGTTACATAGGAGAAACTATCATTTAGGTGTTAATTACATCTCCATAGCTAGTATCTCCCACCTCACCACTCCCTTCTTTATGTTTTTATCAAATATATGTACTTAGAGAATAAAAGAAAATGATATCTTTGACATTATTATATTCTCTGAAATCAACAACCCAGACATGTTTTTGGTGAGATTGGAGCCACTTCCTGTCCCAGGGGTGATACTTGATTGGTCAAAGCTAATCAGAATAGTAACACTCCCTTGTCATAGTCTTTGGATCCCATTTTTTGGATCCCATCCCTGGTGCCAGGGGAATAGCATAGGCTAAAGCCTATGTTTTATTCAGAGCATGCTATTCCCCTGGCACCAGGGATGGGATCATAGCTGAGGCAACCTGCAGGAAGTTTGGGGCTTCTGTTTAAAGATTATGGGGAAAAAAACCTCTTCTCTCCTACAGTATGTGAAGCAGCAAGTATACAAACCCAATTGCTGCTGGAAATCATCTTACTCTCCTGCATGGCACCATCCTCGGGATGAAGCTGATATTGTGAATGGCACTGAAGAGAGCCAGGCACTTGATGACATTATTTAACTTCCTCCATTGCCCACTGAGCCATTCTAGTTCTGGAATGCCCATTTGAACTAACCACAAAATATTAATTTGCTTTTGGAATGTCACCTCTATCTGAACAAAGCTTGTTGGCCCCTTTAACTTGATGGGTTTCAGTGCCCCCAGCCGGCTGCATCTCCTTGGTTTCTTCATTCAGTTTATCTCTCAAATTCATATTGCATCTTTGAATTATTTATGCACTTTGGGCTACTATCAGTATATGATTTCTGACTCCATACCTCTCTCAACAGCCATTCATAATTATAATTTTACAGTCTCAGGTATCATAGTAAATCAACACCGGTTCATTAATGTTATAGTCCAATTATTGAGCAAGTCTACTGACAGCCATTAGCATGAATTACAACAAATATTAAAGGTAGAAATATAGAACCTCTCCCCATAGGTACTATATAAATGATGCCCAGATTTATCTCTAATCATCAGGTGCATGTAGCCTGTAAATCCTTCCAGCCCATCCTGGACACACTTGGGATTTAAGTCTGTCTATTAACATTATTTGGAAGCAGAAGGAATGCAAAGTGTTTTTCATTTTCTTGCTATTTGTCTTAGCACAACACTGAATTAACCTTAAAGGTGACTGCTGTCAACTTCATTTCTCTAAGTCATGGTCTCTGATGAGGGCAGAATCAACAGGTTCTTTCTCTTCACTGAGCAGCTGTCCCTCAGCTATCTTTGGAACAGATGTATTTCTTTTTTTTTTTTTTTAAAGATTTTATTTATTTATTTGATGGAGAGAGATTGAGAGAGAGAGCACATGAGAGGGGGGAGGGTCAGAGGGAGAAGCAGACTCCCTGCCGAGCAGGGAGCCCAATGCGGGACTCGATCCAGGGACTCCAGGATCATGACCTGAGCTGAAGGCAGTCGCTTAACCAGCTGAGCCACCCAGGCGCCCAGGAACAGATGTATTTCTTAAAATGTTGGTGGTAAAGCAGAATTACACATAGCTAACCCAGTTTTGCCATTAACTTATATAAATTGAAAAAATATTAAGCCCCAGCCACCTACCTTGAGGAAGAAACTTGCCAAAGAGAATTGGGTTTGTTGGAGAATTAAAACCTTCTACAATTTAAGGCCTCAGGCCAATTCTCAGCTTCCAAACTCTGGTTGCTCTTTTTCTCTTCCTTTTTTCCCTTTTTTTTTGCCCCTATTGCAGATTCCTAAGAAATTAACCTTCTCTGCATTAGCATTTTAAAGCTGCCACAGCAGTTTTATCTGGGTCTGTCACCATTCTCACTCAAGATTAGCTTAGAGAGGGCACTTGTTCATAGGGATTTGCTTTCTCAGGATCTTCTCCAAAAAGCCTATCATTCCATTGCCTTAAGGGGTTTCTGACTCAATGTCATAGAAAAAAGACAACAGTATAGATAAAAGATAATTTTAAAAAATATGATGTTGGGCGCCTGGGTGGCTCAGTTGGTTAAGCAACTGCCTTTGGCTCAGGTCATGATCCTGGAGTTCCAGGATCGAGTCCCGCATCGGGCTCCCAGCTCGGCAGGGAGTCTGCTTCTCCCTCTGATCCTCCCCCTCTCATGCTCTCTGTCTCCCATTCTCTCTCTCAGATAAATAAATAAAAAATCTTTAAAAAAAAAAATATGATGTTAAGAAGGATCACTTTATACTCATTGTATCAATAGCCAGCATAGTGTGGAAGAATGAGCACTACCTTTGAAATCTTTGAATCTGGTTCCAAACATAAGCTTAATTATTACTAGACTCCTAGTTGTGTAACTCAGTTGCTTTTTTTAGTTTTAGTTACTTTATGTGTAAAATAAGGATGATAATGCCCACCTGAAGATTTTAGTGAGGATCAGAAATAATGAACTACTGAATGTCCCATTAAAGCTAGTTGAGTCTGTTCTTAGAGGCCAACTACCTAAGTCTTAAGTGATGGCTACAAGTCTAGTTTTTCCTTGTTTTATCGCTGAAGGCAAGGTGGGCAGCCTTTCTCTTTGTAATGTGTAGATAAGTAATTGATAGGGGACAACAAAGCTATAAACTAATGGGTCATTCAAGTGTTGAGTGACTGATAACTCCTAAATTGGGATATAACTGGTTTCTGAAGAGTGCTTCAATATCGATTTTTCTGTCTCAGTTCATGAAGCTTGCCCTTGAATCTGTACATTTTGTCATACAGTTCTCTTCCAAAGTGATCAAGTCATTACTTGCTTAAAGTGATAAGGGTTTTCTTTTTGAAAAGTTAGTAGGTCCTGTCTCCTACAATGACTGATTATGTCGATCTACCACCCATCAACTCAACTTGGTTTTGACGTCAATAAAAACTGTTGAGACAGTTTTTCCCAGAATATTCTCTTGAAAATTAGTTCAATAAGTCATTAAATGACTATTTAGGTTTGGGAAGTGCTGGATTGAACAGATTTCTTTAATTGAGTACTTTCCAGAGGCTTTAATATGCTTGCATTCACTGTAATCTTCAGAAGAGGGTTATTGTATGCAGTGTTTCTCAAGTTTATTTTTATGGTTACATGTAGCTAACATTTGTTAAGTGCTTAATTCGTGCCTACCACTGTTCCACACACACACACACACACACACACACACACACACACTATATATATATATATATATATATATATAATCTAATTTAATCCCTGCAATAATCCTATGAGGTAAATACTATTGTTACCTACATTTCACAGCAGGAAAATTAGGCACAAAGCAGTTAAGATATATGTCTGAAGACACATGTTTAAAAATATGAGAGCTCGGTTTCAAACTTGGAGGATTTAACTCTAGAAATAACGCTCTTTTTAAAAAAGAATATTTTATTTATTTATTTATTTTAGAGAGAGAGACAGATAGTGACAGAGATAGCGAGAGAGAGTGCAGTTGGGGAGGAGAGGGAGAAGCAGGCTCCCACTGAGCAAGGAGCCTGAAGTGGGGCTCGATCCCAGGACTCTGGGATCATGACCTGAGCCGAAGGTAGATGCTTAACTGACTGAGCCACCCAGGCACCCCTAGAAATAACATTTTTGATTACTATTTTGCTTCATGATGTGTTTCTACTGATCACAGAACCATTTTGGGAAATCTTTCTTACAGAGAGTGCTCTGAGGAGAACCTATTGGGAAGCACCCTATCAGATGAAATTTGACAAGTTTGGGTCATTATTGTCAGGAACTTTATTTCTAAAAGGAAGATTGTGTCTGTGGAAGTCTACCAGGCAAATCACTCTATGTTAGGTGTCTCCTGTCTTGAGAGGGTAGGTTCCAACTTTTGGGTACTTCAATCTAACTTAGTTCTATTTGACTTAGTCCTTGTTATGTATGGGAAAAGCCAGCTCCTCACATTTCCTAACAGAATCCCAGATCCAAAGTTTGCAGGCAGAGAGGACCCCATGGTCATAGATGGCTACCTAGGGACAAATACTGGCCCCACTCTGATAAAGACAAAATATGATCCCAATATCTTTACCAGTGAGAAACAATCTACTTGTATTGTCCTAGGGTGTTTCCTAGGTGAATTTTCCAAAGATTAAGTTGTCCAAGAATAATTTAATCTTAACCCTTTCTCTAACAAATATATTTTCTACTTTATCAATTCCAAAAATATGCAACCATATATCTAAGTCATAAGGCAGCTTCAAGATTTGGGTCATAGCATGACATAAAGGTGCCATGAACTTCTGTATTTTTGTGATCATTGATAAGAGAGATTGGTGATATTCCAATGTGAAGGAAGATATTTCTCTAAGGCTGTCATCCTTAATTGTTTGTGAGCTATAATAATGTCACTTTTTGGATACATTTAAAATATATTTTTAATCCTATTTCTATGTCCTGTGGATTAAAGTATCAAGTGTTGTATTTATTTACTTATATTAGAAATAGACCCATTTTAAGTTTTATTTGGACACTTACATAAGTGAGGAATGACTGGTGTGTGCCTTGAGTTAGCTTAAGCAGATATGGATCATTGATAAATGAAAGTTCTGGGCCTCCAAAAATATTTTTAAAATTAGTTCTCTGAACATAAAGTCCCAAAGACAATTTTTTTTAATTTTATAGATCTAATGACTAATTTATTATGGACTTATAAATAGGTGACAATATATGCTAGCTTATATTTTCAGTATTGAGTGTAAGTATGAAAAGTACAATTATTCCTCTTATACTTATTACATTATATGCTTATAAATTCATATCAGCCTAAGGAACACAGACTGATCTCATTCTGGAAATATCATCTATAGCAAGATATAAACAAGATTTTGTCACTCAACAGGATGGTGAAATAAATATTCAATTCAAATTGATACAGTTATTAACATAGTATGAACAGGCATGTAGGATAGATATATCTCATTATTTTAGAAATTCTATTGTATTAAAAACAAGACATTATTATTGAATAGCAAAACATAATACTTTTAAAAGAAATTTGATTTTCCTAACATTAAAAAATAAGCAGACTAAAGATCTGTTGTTAGAATTCTTCCATAGTATAATTTCCATATTCCTTTCCAACTTCCTTCCTTCTATCCTTCTTTCCTTTCTTTTTCTTTCTTTCTTTCTTTCTTTCTTTCTTTCTTTCTTTCTTTCTTTCTTTCTTTCTTTCTTTCTTTCTTTCCCTCTTTCTTTCTTTCTTTCTTTCTTTCTTTCTTTCTTTCTTTCTTCCTTCCTTCCTTCCTTCCTTCCTTCCTTCCTTCCTTCTTTCTTTCTTTCTTTCTTTTTCTTTCTTTCTCTCTCTCTCTCTCTTCCTTCCTTCCTCCCTACCTACCTCTTTCTCCCTCCCTCCCTTCCTTCCTTCCTTCCTCCCTCCCTCCTTCCTTCCTTCTTTCCCTCCTTCCTTCCTTTTCTTTCTTCCCTTTCTTTCTTTCTTCCATTTCTTTCTTTCTTTCTTTCTTCCATTTCTTTCTCTCTTTCTTTCTCCCTTTCTCTCTCTTTCTTTCTCTTTCTTTCTTTCTTCCCAGATTGAATTGACATATAACATTGTGTAAGTTGAAGGTGTTCAACATGTAGATATGATACATTCATATTTCAAAATGTTTATGACCATAGCTTTAGCTAACACTTCTGTCGTGTCACATAATTATCACTTTTTTGTTTGTTTGTTTTGAGAACATTTAGTATCTGGTGTCTCAGCAATTTTGAAGTATATAATACGTTATTGACTATAATCACTGTGCTGTGCATTTGATCTTCAGGATTTATTCCTCTTCTGGTTGCAAATTTATCCTCTTTAACAAGATCTTCCCAGTTCCCCCAACCCCAGCCCCTGTAACTACCATTCTGCTCTCTGTTTCTGTGAGTTTGACTTTTTTAGATTCTACATCTAAGTGATATAATATAATATTTATCTTTCTCTATCTTATCTCACTGAGCATAAGGCCCTCAAGATCCATCCAGGTTGTCACAAATGGCAGGACTTACTTCTTTGTGGTGGTTAAATAATATTCCATTGTGTGCATGTGTGTGTATGTGTATCTCATATTCTTTATCCATTCATCTGTTGGTGGACACTTAGGTTGTTTCCATCTCTTGGCAATTGTGAATAATGCTGCAATAAATGTGGAAGTACATATAACTCTTTTTTTTTTTTTTTTTTTTTTTTTTTTTTTTAAAGATTTTATTTATTTATTTGAGAGAGAGAATGAGAGAGAGAGAGAGAGAGAGAGAGAGAGAGAGCATGAGAGGGGGGAGGGTCAGAGGGAGAAGCAGACTCCCTGCCGAGCAGGGAGCCCGATGCGGGACTCGATCCCGGGACTCCAGGATCATGACCTGAGCCGAAGGCAGTCGCCCAACCAACTGAGCCACCCAGGCGCCCCATATAACTCTTTAATATCCTGTTCTCATTTCCTTTGGATATATACCCACAAGTGTGATTGTTGGATCATATGTAGTCCTATTTTTAATTTTTTGAGGAATCTCCATACTGGTTTCCATAGTGGCCACACCAATTTACATTTCCACCAACAGTGCACAGAAGTTCCCTTTTCTCCACATTCTCACCAACACTTGTTATCCCTTGTCTTCTTGGTGATAGCCACTGAAACAGGCATGAGATGACATCTTATTGTGGTTTTGATTTGCACTTCCCTGATGATTCATGATGTTGAGCATCTTTTCATAGACATTTGGATGTTTTCTTTGGAAAAATGTCTATTTAGTTCTGCACATTTTTAATTGGGTTTTGTTGTTGCTATTGAGTTGCATGAGTTCTTTATATATCAAAATTTTTTATTGTTGTTATTTTTCATTAGCTGGAGAATTTTGTCCATTGTTCAAGTGTAAAACTTGCCTGAAATCTTGTGAGCATTATTTCTGTGGTGAATTATAATTACAGCACAGAAAAAAAAAAATCAAAGAAAATAACTTTACACTGTGCAATCTCTATTGACCCCATGACTATTTTAATGGTTTGAGTTTGGCTCTAAGAGGGATATAAATCCATGTACTAAAAACATTAAGGAGAGCAAAATCCACAGAGAGAGATAATATAAGCATTAATCATTATAATTCAAGGTATAATAATAAAAATGCTACTATAAGGAGAGAGATAGAATGTTACTAGAATTTAGAAAAGAGAACAATTACTTCAAAATGGGGGGAGATAGGAGCTATTGCTGCTTCTAGCAAAATGAATATTCTTCAGTTGTTTATTGGTAAAACATATTATTATAGCCAAGGTTGGTGACTTGAGAATTTCAACATGACATAGAAGTGTTCCTGTTTTGAGATTCAATAATTTATTTGAAATACAGTAAAATCTTCAGTTCTCATTATATCAGGGATTAGAGTGAAGTAAACTGGTTTATGTAAAGTGGTATTATATGTAGGTTATGAGAACAATCTTTATAGTAGGATAAAAATCAGAAAATCTAATCCTGGCGCCTGGGTGGCTCAGTTGGTTAAGCGACTGCCTTCGGCTCAGGTCATGATCCCAGGGTCCTGGGATCGAGTCCCCCATCGGGCTCCCGGCTCGGCGGGAGGCCTGCTTCTCCCTCTCCCACTCCCCCTGCTTGTGTTCCTGCTCTCGCTGTCTCTGTCTCTGTCAAATAAATAAATAAAATCTTTAAAAAAAAAAAAAAAAGAAAATCTAATCCTAATGTGAAGCCACTTGACTATTATTGCCAAGAATGAAAATCAAGGATTGATTGTTATACCATTTATTTCAGTGACATTTGAAAGGGTATGCCCTGTCGCTTTGTGTGCTATTTCACAATCATATATTCTGGAAAGCATTAAAGAAGGAAATTAATCCGTCATTATATAATATATATATAAGATATTTCTCCCCTCAAGCTATATCATGTATATCTAAGTTTGTTAGGATAATACAAAGGAGGCCATCAACACTATAAATTACTAGAGGGACATCAGCATTTTCATTCAGGGTTAAGTCATTTTCATATCTTATTCATTACATGATTGGCGTAGTTCAATCCAATTCTACTTCCCAGAGTTTGAAGTATTAGTCACTTTCTCTTTCCATCCCCTCCCTATATAAACATCAATTACTTAAAATCAGTTACTTCCAAGGATTCCTTCAGTACCATCATTTCTGTGATCAGTCAGCAGGTCTGGAACATTACCATTAGATGTCATGTCATGGGAATGATTTAATGTTGAAAATATTAGAAAAGGTTGAATTATGGTATGAGGACTTACTAATATGTCAAAATGCTCTAACAAAGTGAGTGTGGAAAAAGGCATCAGATGTTCAGAGGCAGTGAGGGACAAAGTGAGAAGAATCACTTCAAAAACCACAGAAACTGTCATAAATAATAACTACTACTTACTTGTCCAGTGCTTACTAGGTGCAAGATACCCTGTTAAATTCTTTATGAACCTTTGCTCACTCCAATATGTTTATTGACACTGATTGTAAGACCACATAGAGTTACCTTCTTCCTCCAAGCCAAGTAGACTTTGTTCACACATTCATGCCCTCCAATTCATTGAATCCCTAACATGTGTGTGACATTATGTAAGCATATGACATGTGTAGAAGTGACTACATTTTCTCTACTCCAAATTAGAAGAACTGAGGTATTTAATATTTAAAATCAGGGTTGTTAGGATAATACTGATATATATTCAGAGCATACATGCTACATACATCAGCCTCCACTCCCATGTCTGAAGTGCTTGTGTAGAGATCTATGATATGTAATATGTATTAGAAATTGACCACTACTTTGGAGTGATTGGGGATTTTTATTCCTATACTTCAATAAAGAAATCGAAGCTATCAGAGAAGACGTGTTGTGACCAAGTTCCTTTGGGTGTTAAATGACGATGCCAAAACAGGAAGTTAGGTCCCGACTTCTATTACTTCCATAAGTGCTGCAGCCCTCCACAGAAAGAATGTCTTCTTTTTTCTTTTAAAGATTTTATTTATTTGAGAGAGAGAGCATGAGAGAGAGCACAAGCAGAGGGGAGGGGCAGAGGGAGAAGTGGACTCCCACTGAACAGAGGGCCTGATGTGGGGCTTGATCCCAGAGTCCTGAGCTCAATGCAGATGTTTAACTAACTGAGCCACTCAGCCACCCCAGAAAGAATGTTTTTTAAAAAAAGAAAAAAAATCACAAACGATGACTATTTTTCCTTTTGTTACCTCTCAGCTTTCACTTAAACATTTGGACTATATAGGGGCGCCTGGGTGGCTCAGTTGGTTAGGCGACTGCCTTCGGCTCAGGTCATGATCCCGGAGTCCCAGGATCGAGTCCTGCATCGGGCTCCCTGCTCAGCAGGGAGTCTGCTTCTCCCTCTGACCCTTCCCCCTCTCATGCTCTCTCTCTCATTCTCTCTCTCAAATAAATAAATAAAATCTTAAAAAAAAAAATTTGGACTATATAAACTATATTCTTTCCCAAATTTTTTCCTATTAATCTCCTTGTGCCTTGCAGGTAGATTAAGTTCTTACCAAGAGGTGAAAAGAAAGTAGTGAGCAGAAAAATACCCAGTAAGCTTGTGGGAAGGATGATCTACTCTCAGGCTGTCTAAATCAGGCCCCTGTGGCTTTGCTGTGTGGCTTTGTCTCCACTACTGTCCTTTGAGGCCGAGAATTTTAAGGCATGACTGGTTAGGCTTGAGTTTTAGGAGATTAGGCCTGACTGCGGTTTCTTCTTCTCCTTCTCCTCCTTTTCCTCTTCCTCCTCCTCCTCCCTCTCCTTCTTTTAAGATTTTATTCATTTATTTGAGAGAGAGCAGGAGGGAGGAGCAGAGGGAGAGGGACAAGCAGACTTCCTGCTGAGCATGGAGTCCTATTCTGGGCTCCTTCCCATGACCTTGAGATCATGACCGGAGCCAAAATCGAGAGTGGGCCACTAAACCAACTGAGCCACCCAGGTACCGTTGACTGCAGGTTTTTAATAAGGCCTGTGATTGACACCAGTGAGGACTTAGGGCTGTGGCAGAGGCAGTGGCCCTTGTCTTAGGGTACCAGATTGCAGACCAGCTCCCTAATGGTTCCCACAGGCCAGAAGTGGTGTCTCAGGGGAGTTAACCCTAGGTAGAGCATCAAGGCAGTTTCCACAGGAGAGTGGAACAGAGTTGAGAGAATGAGAGAAGAGTCCAGTAAGGGGCCAGGAGAGGGTTTCAAACTGGGTATTCAATTTTGGTTTTCGAGGATTCATTATTTTCTACATGGCTTGTCTGAAGGTTCCAGGCATCTATCCTTTGTTGGGGTAGCCTTCTGTGGAGGTAGGTTTGGTGGTTTTGTAAGAAAAAAATATAGGCCGTCCTTATTTTGCATAGTCCATCCACTGAAGGCCATCTGGGTTGTTTCCATTTGGGGCTATTATGAAGGAACCTGCTATATCCATTTGTATACAGGTTTTATGTGAACATGAGTCTTCATTTCTCAGTGGTAAATGCCAAAGGGTTCAAATGCCATGTCTTGTCATAGTTGTATGTTGAATTTGTTAACAAAAATACTTCTAAATGGTTTTCCAAAGTGGCTATACATTTTACATTCCCACCAGTAATCTATGATGATTCATGTATTTCTTCACATCCTTTTGTCTAGGTGAACTTTTCCAATCTCTGAACATAGAATCTCTGCTTATGTAGGTCTTCCATCATTTCTTTATCAGCATTTTGTAGTTTCTGCAAACAAGCTTATACATGGGTTATTAGATTTACTTCTTAGTATCCCATTTTTTTTTTAGTGAATGGAAATAGTATTGCATTTTTAATTAGGGGGTCCACATGTTCATTCTAGTATATAAAAATACAATTAATTTTTATACATTTATCTTGTATGCTGTGATCTTGCTGAACCCACTTCTTAGTTTTGAGTGTTGGGAGGGCTTTTTTTTAGATTATTTGGGACTTTCTGTGTAGACGATCATATTATCTGCAAACAGGGACTGTTTTCCTTCTTTCCTTCTGATCTGTATGCCTTTTATTTCTGTTCCTTTTGTTTCTGTTTCTATTCTAGCTAAAACTTCCAGCACTACGTTGAATAAAAAAATATGAGAGCAGAGATTCTAGCCTTGCTCCCAATCATAGGAGGAAAACATTAAGTCTTTCACCATGAAGTATCAAGTTAGCTATAGGTTTTGGATGTGTTCTTTTTCAAGTTGAGCTTGATTTCCTCTATTGCTATTTTCCTGAGAGATCAATCATGAATGGGTATTGACTTTTGTCAAATGCTTTTATGCTAACTTATATGATCATGTGGTCCTTCTCTTAAGATGATGGATTTACACTGATTGTTTTTGTTGTTGTTATTGTTTTAATTATTGAAACCACCTTACATACCTGAAATAAAATCCACATAGTACATAACTATTTATTTGTACATGTTACTAAATTGTATTTACTAACATTCTGATTGTGATTTTTGTGTCTACATCCATGAGGGGGTCTGTGGTTTTATTTTATTTATTTAATTATTCATTCATTCATTCATTTATTCATTCTATCCTTGCCTGGTTTTGACATCTGGATAATACTAACGAAATAAAATAAATTGAGGTGTATTTTTTTTTCTCTCTTATTTTCTCAAATGGGTGTTAATTCTCCTTTACATATTTGGTAGAATTTTCCAGTGAAACTGTCATAGTCTAGAAGTTTCTAAGCTACCCATTTGTCTTTTGATGGTGTAGGTGGGAAGTGTTGACAGTTTTTCTGTGGTGTTTGGCTGCAGTTGAATGTTTTTCTAAAAGCTATCTTGCTAGGTGCCCCTTTCCTGGTCCTTTGGCTAAGGAGAACAGGCTTTTCTTACAGATTTTTCTGTTTGTATGCCTTTAGGTAACCAGGTTGATGTCTTCTCCACCTTATAGTCTGGGATAGCTGAGGCAAAACAAAAACTTGGGGAGCTCGCCACTCTGTTCTTCTTTGAGTCACAAGAACTGTAAGTGCCCTGCCTTCTCTCCACCTTTGACAGGCTCTGTATGTGTTTTTTATAGGTAGATTTTTAGTTGTACTTAGTGGAAAAATAGAGAAACTTACATCTATTCCATCTTCCCAAAAGGGGAAGTCCTATCTTGTTAAAGATTTGATTTGTTTTGTTTTTACAAAAAAAATAGAACTTTTTTTTTTTTTTTGGTTTTGTTTTTGGTTTTTTTTTTTTTTTTTTTTACTTTTTTTTTTATTCTTATGTTAATCCCCATATATTACAACATTAGTTTTAAATGAAGTGTTCCATGATTCATTGTTTGTGCATAACACCCAGTGCTCCATGCAGAATGTGCCCTCCTCAATACCCACCACCAGGCTAACCCGTCCTCTCACCCCCCTCCCCTCTAGAACCCTGTTTGTTTTTCAGAGTCCATCGTCTCTCATGGTTCGTCTACCCCTCTGATTTCCCCCGCTTCATTCTTCCCCTCCCGCTACCTTCTTCTTCTTCTTCTTCTTCTTTTTTTTTTCTTAACATATATTGCATTATTTGTTTCAGAGGTACAGATCTGAGATTCAACAGTCTTGCACAATTCACAGCGCTTACCAGAGCACATACCCTCCCCAGTGTCTATCACCCAGTCCCCCCATCCCTCCACCCCACCCCCACTCCAACAACAGTCAGTTTGTTTCCTGCGATTAAGAATTCCTCATATCAGTGAGATCATATGATACATGTCTTTCTCTTTTTGACTTATTTCACTCAACATAATACCCTCCAGTTCCATCCACATCGTTGCAAATGGCAGAACTTTTTAATTCTCATTTCTTTTAGTGTTTTAAATTACAGTGTACTAACTAAAAATTACTTTTTCTCTTTTTTTCGCTTCCTTATATATTTGTAAATGGTACTAGGAGAGTTTTGCATTGTTTTGACAAAAATATTTACAGATTACAGGACAATTGTAATCTCTCCCCTCTATTTATCTAAGCTGCTTTGCACTGATTCAGCTTTAGTCATTTTTTAATACTTTGAAATGTTCCTCGAGTTTTGCTCTTCCTTACCATCTTCCCTCTTTCTGCAAACATGTATTATGTACCAGAACTCTACACTGTGCTAGATTTACAGAAAGGATTAAATGCATCTTTACTTTCCTAGAGCTTATGGTAAATTGGTAGGCATAGACCCTGTTGAAGATTCTGGGTTAATTGATTTTTTCCACTATTAGTTAAATATGTACAAACATAAACCATGATACCAACTGCAAATGTTATAGGGCTTATGTAGCAATAAAGCCAAAGCATGATACAAATTAATTCAGTACAGTTTCAGAAATACATAAAAGTACAACAGAGGCCTAAGGAAACAGATGACAAGATGTTGAGTGAGCAATACCACACTGCCTACACGCATTATCTTCAGTCTTCCTAATGGGCTATGCGGCAAGTGTCGTTATTAACCCTTTGAGGGATGAGGACACTCTTACATCTGAAAGATAAATCACACTCCAGAAATGTGGAGCATTTTGCACCATAAAAATATTCCCCTAGGGTCTGGAAGAAAGTCAGCAGTTATGTTTTTTTGGGTGTGTGTGTGTGTGAAAGAGAGAGAGAGCTGATACATATTCAGGATTTATTTGCTAAATACTTATGCTTATATGTATAACTTTGTGACATATAACTGTGGCTGGCTCAGCTTGCATCTGTCTCTATAGCTCCCAAACATACATCCTTATCACCATCCCCTCCAATAGTCTTATGTATGACCTTCTAATTCTCTTCTACCTCTAAACCTCTCAATGAATAAGAACCCTTCTTCAGCTCCATTGAATATGTTGTCTCTCTAAAATAAATATGATTTGTAAGCCTTGCTTTTGGTTATGGGATAAATGGTTTTATTCCCTCTTTAAAACAATTTGAAATATTATGAAAGTACTACATGTATCCTAAGTCTAATATTTAAGGTCCCATGCAATGTAGCCCCCACCTGCATACCCAGGCTCCCCTTCTTCTGTCTCTGTCTCCATCTTCCCCCATTCCAACTGCCTCGTACCATGGACTGGTCTGTGAAAACACCGTGCTGTGCATTCCCCTGTCATTGAGCCTCTGTTTCCTTTATTTACTGTGTCTACAATTTTGTTTCTTATTTTGTCTTCTGCATCCTAATTCAAATGTCACCTCTTTTATCAAGTCTCAGACAAGCCAAATTGAATTTCTTCTGGGTAATGATAATGGATTGTTCCATTATTACAACAGGATTTGTTTTATGTCCTTGGGAAACCATTTGTGTCCAGGGACCTTGTACCCCCAACTTCAAGCACAGTGCTTGGCTTATAGTAGCTGCTCAACAAATGTTTGTGGGATTGGATTGAAGAGGTTTCTCAGTGGCACCTGGTATGCCTCTCCCAGATGTATTCTTATTACTCTTTTGGAGAGTTGTCCTCTTTATTTCAGACCTATTCACATTTCAGTCACTGAATAGAACCTACAAGGTGACTTTTAACTTGAAGCAACATGTTCAGGTTTTTATTCTTGTTTTTTTGTTTGTTTGTTTTAGCAAGGAGATACTATTTTCCTCTAATAAACAAACTTTATTTATTGACGTTGACTTAGGATATTTCTCATGCTATATATATTTTTTATTAAATTAAGTTCTGGAAGAATGGGCAAAGTGATACTATTAAAATGTAGATTCAGCATGTAAGTATTAGATGCTTTTTAATTTTTATTGAAGTTGTACTTAAGCCCTCTAAATTGAGAAAAAAAGCAAATATTTATATGGCTAACAAACTACAGATTTGGGGATTTTTCAGAACTCACTGAGTTATTATCGTCAGCAGATGCTGAATATTTTTATGGAAGTAAGCCCAAGGAAGACATGCTTTTAGGCATCACATATTTATTTGCATATTTTGATATTCTGAAAAAAATCCTGGCATTTGAGACTTATAGTTGCACAAGATAAATATCATTAAAAAGCACTGGTGTCCCACTAGGAAGACTGAAGTTGAAAACATCCGAGATAACATGATGCCATCCTAGTGCTGTACCCAAATTATTATCAGACATGCCCAACTGCAGAGAAACACTTGTTTACTGAACTCTCCATTCGTAATCCAGTGGGTACCTTTCAATGTCATCTTCATGAGGAAGAGCATAAGCTTTTAGGAGAATTCCAATGAAAATATAAGCATTACTTAACAAGGTTTCTTTTTCTTTCTTTCTTTCTTTCTTTCTTTCTTTCTTTCTTTCTTTCTTTCTTTCTTTCTTTCTTGCTTGCTTACTTGCTTTCCTTTCTCTTTCTTGCTTTCTTTCTTTTCTTTCTTTCTTTTCTTTCTTTCTTTTCTTTCTTTCTTTCTTTCTTTCTTGCTTGCTTGCTTGCTTGCTTTCCTTTCTCTTTCTTGCTTTCTTTCTTTTCTTTCTTTTCTTTCTTTCTTTCTTTCTTCCTTTCTTTCTTGCTTGCTTGCTTGCTTTCCTTTCTCTTTCTTGCTTTCTTTCTTTTCTTTCTTTCTTTCTCTTTCTTTCTTTCTTTCTTTCTTTCTTTCTTTCTTTCTTTCTTTCTTTCTTTCTTCTTTTCTTCTTTCACAATTCATCCTTCAGTAGAGAGGCTTATTAGTAGTAAATTGGTCAAGACCCAGGATCCTGAGATAAGAGTTAGCTTCATTTGACTTAAATCAATGCTCACAGATATTTTTTAAAACCCCATAAAATCATGAGTTAGAAGCCTGTCTTAATTCCTGGGCTCATCTCTTACTGAGTCTGGACAATGTTGCTTGACTTCTTTGAGATTTATTTCTCTCATCTGTAGAATGGTGCTAATGATACTGTCACTTGCCACATCACCCAGTTGCTATGAGATTCAAGTGACATGATGGTTTTCATGACTTAAATAATGAGATATGTAGAAATACTTCCTGCTCACTAAGTAGGGTCTCTTTATGTATTATTATATAGATTTTTTTTTTTTTGCAAACTCTAAAGTTGTGTATCAAAGTGAGGTGGCATTATTTCTTAGTCTTTTCAGGGAATTAGTCCAATACTCTGGTCTATTACACTTTATTCCCTGACCAGATATTCTGCATACAGTAGATACTCAATAAATGCTGTAGACTAAGTGTGTAGTAGGCTGTCCTATCTATACTGAGGATCTTCCATTCTTCACTCAACTTGCATTTAAGAGGCTTCCCTTTCTTCCTCCTTTTGCTTTGTCATAATGATGAGCTTATCCTTTTCTAGTATTCTCTAGTCATTTGATCATTTTATATAAAAAATGTAAGTCTACTAGCAGGTACCTTGTCTGTCTTGTTTGCTACTAAATCCTTAGTGTCTTCTCAGTTCTGGTCACAACAGTTGGCACTCACTAAATATTGAATGAAGTAATGATGAACGGATGGATGGAGGGAAGACTTTCCCACTAGGGCTATGAACTCATCTAAGGAAGATCTGACCTTTATCAATGTCTATATCCATGTCACCCAGGAAGGAGATGTTTGTTGATATAAACAAATGCTAAAATAGTAATCCTCCCTGGTGAAAGAAGTTCATGCTAATTAGGCAAATTAACACCTTAACCCAAAAGTAAGATTTAAGAGGGAGAAAATTTAAAACAGATCTTGTGGCACCTGGTAGATTTTGTCATGTACATATATTCTTTTTCTCTACAGGATCAGGGGCCGCTCAGAATTTTTAGCCTGGAGAATAGAATACTCAAAGCAGTCACAGTACCTATCTTTACAAATGCAATCAGATGTCACAAGGAAAAGGTCAGATTTCTTCTGTATGGACTTTCTGCAGAAGCTATAAGGTAAAAAATTGTTTGATGTGAACATAAACCTTGTAATGATTTTAATTTGAACAATTAACCTAGTTAGTGAGTTAACCAACATTCAAGGTACTCATGTAAAAACTGCATGACCATCTGGTGGTCTTTTGTGGTATGTTGTAAGGGGGTTGGCAGAGGATGAGACCAGTTGGTCTCCAAATGTATTCCTAGTTAGAAATAACTCACCATAGTTAAAACATGAGGAGAAAAAAAATTATAAATTGAAAATCTCCATTTTGTCTATATATAAGTTCAGGCAAATCTAACAGTATTTTAAAAACTTTGTTTTCATGATTTCAACTGCATTGAAGCTTTCATTGGAATTCCCCAAATCCTAGACCTATCATCATATGCTATTAGGTTGATCTTCAAATTTGGCAATTCCAGAGACAGCCACTGATAATTATGCATTATATGAAAACAGCTGAAGAGCTGAGCACTTCTGAAGAGCTGCCTTCCAAATATCATTTCTTAATTAAATTCAGGTGAAAACACTTTCCATCTTTGGCCTCTTCTCAGAATATGGAAACATAGTATCTCTGCTATATAAACTCTCAATTATGAGAAATTAATACTCTAAGTATTCCTCAGCAGATTCTGACAATGCAATGTAACAGAAATCTCTCTATGTCCACTGCAAAGAGAGCTCCATGAAGGATAGATTCTCTCACGTTTGCTCTCTCAATATTGTATATGGCAGCTAAAGCAGAATCTGGAGCTTAGTAGGTGCCCAATAAAAACTAGTTGTTTGGGGGCTACAAATGTTAATGTATTAAATAGACCACAGCTTTTAAAAATTACCAGGAGATTCTAAAGGCTTTTGTCCCCCCCCCCCCTCAAATGGTGCCCTTTATAATAGTGTTGATTGCAGGGGGCACCTGGCTGGCTTAGTTGGTAGAGCATGTGACTCCTGATCTTGAGGTTATGAGTTCAAGTCCCATGTTGGGTATAGAGATTACTTTAAAAAAAATATGTTTGCTAGTGCCATTGGTGATGGTTAAAAAGTTGAATAAAGATTAAAAAATAAATAAATAAAATAGTGTTGATTGCAAGCAAACAAATGCATAGGGGTCATGCACCATCCTGTATACCCAAATGAGCTCCAGGTAAGTGGGAAGGCAGATCAGGAAGCCAGGGTAATATGACTGCTTCTCAGATAGCATGATCCTTGAACAAAGAATTCAGGTACCTCTTGGCTTCCAGAGGACACTGTGTTGGCTACCAATTGGCTTCAGAGGAATTAGAGAAAGGAATTTTTCACCAGATAAAGTCATACTCAAACCGGGCTTGCAAGTTTTGTCAAGACAGCTGTTATACTTTAACTGGTGCTAGATTCCCTATTTATTGGGTAATTCTAGGTGCCAGATTACCAGATGGGCAGATGGTCTTGCCTTTAATTTCAGCCCCTCCCTCAGATATAACCCAATAAATTCATGCACATAGTACACAGTCACCACCAGTACAATTCAAATATTTAGTCCTGTGAATCATTGTCAGAAGGGTCAACTCATATAGAAAGCTCAACCTCTTTTAGGATTTAATACATATTATTACTGTATGGAATTATATATATACACACACATACATATTTGAGAGGGAGAGTGGGGGGCCAAGGGAGAGGGAAAAGAGAATCTTAAGCAGGCTCCACGCCCAGAGTGGAACCTGACACGGGGCTCAGTCTCACAACCCTGAGATCATGACCTGAGCTGAAATCAAGAGTTGGATGCCTAACTGACTGAGACACCCAGGGTGTCCCTTAAACTCATTATATTTGAGTAATATCCAAACTACTCTTGCTAACATATGGTTCTGTTCTACTGATCAAAACAGTGTGTTTACAACTTCAAAGCTTACAGATGATCCTTGGAAAACATCTCTGGAGAAGTGTTACAAATTTTTCTTCTTGGGAGTAAAATATTTACCTATGGATTGTCTAGAATTACCCCACTGGGAACAGAATCCTAGCTTCTCCAAGCTTTGCCTCTCACTGTGTGACCTTACATAAACCATTTAACCTCACGGGGATTTTTTTCTTCATCTGTAAAAGGAAGAGATTGGAGTATATAGACCCCTAGGTCCCTTTAACTCTAAGGCTATGATTCTGACGTGTATCACTCAGATGGAACTCTGAAATGGCTCAGAATGCAACGGGCACGTGTGAGCACTCACTGGAAGAAGTGCCCAGGAGAATATCGATAACCTGATGGTGATATTCCTTTGGCAGTGGAGATTCAAATGGCCCTCGAAGCCACTCTCAGGTCTAGTAGAATCTCAATCCATTACTATTTTTAACAGTGACATAAGTGGAGGACATCAGCATAGGTATTTCAGTGCTGGCAGGGTTGCAGTACGATTTGTTGAGCTGAGCAAAGGAACAATGACTGACTGGTACATTTAATTTATTACTTTCATTGACTTCTGCAGCTTCAGTGTGGTTGTACTCAGAAGGCCCACACTAGCTAATAAAATAGGACTTTAGAATTGATGTAGCAGGGTGCCTGGGTGGCTCAGTCGGTTAAGCGACTGCCTTCGGCTCAGGTCATGATCCTGGAGTCCCTGGATCAGGTCCTGCATCAGGCTCCCTGCTCGGCAGGGAGTCTGCTTCTCCCTCTGACCTTCCCCCCTCTCATGTGCTCTCTCTCATTCTCTCTCTCACAAATAAATAAATAAAATCTTTAAAAAAAAAAAAGAAAATATGGGGAGCTGACATTGGTAATACTAGGCCTTTTGGAATTTGATAGAACAAAGATAATTACGACACAGCTCCTGTCCTATAGTCGTTGATTAGACTAATTATGAAGAGTTGATGAACCAACAAGGAAACCTAAGTAGTGATATGAAGGGATGCTAAAAATGGGGTGGCCAAGAAGGTAGAGTAGATAGAGGCACAGGCTTGAAAACTGTAAGCCTGGGGTTGAGGTTCTAGCCCCATTATTTTAAATAGAGTTATTGAGGGGCGCCTGGGTGGCTCAGTTGGTTAAGCGACTGCCTTCGGCTCAGGTCATGATCCTGGAGTCCCGGGATCGAGTCCCGCATCGGGCTCCCTGCTCGGCAGGGAGTCTGCTTCTCCCTCTGACCCTCCTCCCTCTCATGCTCTCTGTCTCTCATTCTCTCTGTCTCAAATAAATAAATAAAATCTTAAAAAAAAAAAAAAAAAGAATTGATGTAGCAAATAAAATGCCGAATAAGAATGCCGTTGTTATGAAAACGTAGTGACGCTATTGATTTAAAATAAATATATTAGCCAGTTTGCTGTGCATTTAGTCCTGGACTCAGCTGTTGAAGGCAGCTTTTGGGTTACAGGTTTACATGACAAATGAAAGACCTCTTACCAGGAGGAGTAACGCAGTTTTATGTGGCAGGATTGCCATGGAAACGGAAATAAATCCTGGAGCTAAATAGGGCCGTGAATATCCTGTCTTCTGAGTTCAGCTTGCCATGTTCCATAGAAGAAATTCACAGGATGCTTACCATGGTTTCCTTTTTAAATGAAAAATTATAGACTTGGTATTTCTCAACTCATATCATTATTGAACATTTTCTTTTCACTGTAATTGGTGTGAAAAAGGCAGGCTTTAGCCAAAACATATTCTGGCCCTCCTCTCACGCCTCTGCCCAGTTTTCCTCTTACACACGCATACATGCACACATACTTTGCACCTCTTCTTTGCAATTCCAGGTAATGTATAATAACCCATTTTTCTGTATAAGCTATAGTATAATCATGATCGTGAATGGTTCTGAGAAATACATATGGCTTCTAAAATGCTATAGTGATAAGTTGATATGTTAACCAGTGTCTATATATAGCTACCACAGAGCATCCTCACATAAGAGCAGAAAATTTCCCTGCAATTTAGTGTATCCTTGATAAATACATGTGTGTGCGTGAGCACCATTTGCTTAAATTGGCCAAAAAATAAACACATTAGTAAATTCTTGGTATTCTACTCCTTTTCATTCAACCAATTAAGAAAGGCTAATGGATGGCTTATTGTTTTCTCCTTGCTTTGCTTCTGAATGCTCTTGGACTGGCACGCCTTCTGTAAATAAATGCCCATCAGCCTTGATTATCAGCCTAAGATGTCCTTTTAAAGGCAGCCACTTGAACCTCCTAGGCCACAGGGCTCTTGTTTGCCTCTGTGAAGACAAACACCAAGTCTGTCTTGTCTGTCACTGTGCTGTTTTAGTGCCTAAAAACATGGCTGACACACAGATACACATGCATATTCCGGGCACAAATATAGTGAACCAAACAAGTCATTTCAGAAATAGAATTGCTCTTCTAATAACTTCAATATTCCTAGGAAATAAAAAGGAATGCTGTGATAGTCTGCGAGAAAAGATTAGCTACCTTTGTTGCCATAGACCAAATATTTGTGTCCCCCCTGCGTTCATTCCTATGTTGAAACCCTAATCTCACTGTGATAATATTTGGAGTTGGGGACTTTGGGTGGTGATTAGGTCATGAGGGCAAAGCCTTCATGAATGGGATTAGGGCATGTTTAATGAGAGGGAGGGAACTAACCGGTTTCCTCGTGCTGTGTGAGGACACAAGAAGAAGTAGGCAGTCTGCAACCTGGACAAGGGTTCTCACTAGAACCCAACTGTGCTGACACCTTGATCTTGGACTTCTAGCCTCCAGCCTGAACTAAGACAAGTAGTGCTACCTCTTTATTTCTCCTCATCTGTCAGAATGTGGGCATGACTGCAGAGCCTGAAGCATGTGTGATTCCTTTTTTTTTTTTTTTTAAGATTTTATTTATTTATTTGACAGAGAGAGACACAGTGAGAGAGGGAACACAAGCAGGGGGAGTGGGAGAGGGAGAAACAGACTCCCCACTGAGCAGGAAGCCCAATACGGGGCTCAATCCCAGGACCCTGGGATCATGACCTGAGCCGACGGCAGACGCTTAACCAACTGAGACACCCAGGCACCCCAAGCCTGTGTGATTCTTAACTCAGCTCCCAGTAGCCATGTTGGAACAAAAAAAAATCCTTTCTATAGTCAACAATTTTTCAATGAAGGTAGGGTCAAAGACTTGCCCTTCCAGTGAGGGACATAAGAGAAACTCATTTTCCAGCAGCTTCCAGCCCTGCATCTTTTATCTCAATCATTTATGTATCTGGGATATGAGGATTAGGAAGAATCAAAAATATCCAGCGATTTTCCCCTATTTTTTAATCTGCCTTGAATGACTAGACGTGGCCTTGAATATAGAAATTATTTTGCTAAAAGTTTATAGTGGTTTTAAAGATCGATGAAAATCAGATTTACTGCTCTTCCTCTACCTTCCAGGTTGTAGCTTTTACATGAAATCGCACTGAAATTTTACTGATGACTATATTCAGCAGGTGTCTCAAAATAATTCTTGACCTTGAGTTGATGAGTTGGCTTATTTTTTTAGATAGTAGTACTTTTAAAATCTAGTTCAAAATATTGTTTCTGAATAAAGCCTTCTAATTAATTGACATATTTTGCCTGTTATGGGCCTGAGATCACTGAAATAGAGAAATGCCCATGATCTCGAGCACTGACTCACCTACCTTATGCCAAGCACTATGCATTTATGAGGAGAGTTTAAGAGGCAGAGAAGAGAGTTGATAGTTAATGAGAGCAAGACAAAGCAGGAGGTGGTAGAATCCATGGGACTTACTGATTCAGCTCTTAAACATTTTTCAAAAGCATGATGTTTGATGCTGCTATGGTTAGAAATTCTTACAAGAATGCCCCTCACGTCCCTTCTGAAAGAGATCTAATTTTCAAATATGTTGCAATGGGACTGAAGGTAAGTTATTTCCAGCTTTATGAGAAATGGAATATATTTAACAGTTGGCTGTCTTCTTGAGAAACTGATATTAGATGTTTTGTAAGAAGCTGTTGGCAGAAGGCTTGAACAAAAGTCACAGTCTTGTCTAAATTCACTAGGGAAAGCATAGACACACCCCAAGTTTCAGTTTTATGAGCTGAATGTTACACACATCTGTGTTTGGGAGCCCAAGGACTTGTGGGTCTTAACTCAGTACCTGGTAGGAAGAACTCTTCTGTTTGAAGCTTATAAACAAGTCAGCAAAGCTGACAATGTCTGCCTGGGGTATGTCAAGGAAGATCAGCTCAGCAGTTAGGGTTGTTTCTGCATTGCAGGAAGGGTTGGGAATGTAGTCTCAGCAAAGAGCTGTGCAAAATGATGAGTGAAGGGAAGAAACATATATAATGAAGTGAACACCAGACTAGGAGTCAGGGGAGCTGAGTTCAAGTGCCAGGTCCACCAACTATGTTGGGAAGATAACCAGTCACAGTATCAAATTCTTTGTTTTTGAAAAGGTAATAACATTATCTGACTTACATGGTTGTTGTAAGCACTAAAAAGAAAAGTGCGTATGTATGTGTGTGTGCATAAATATACAAACATATACATGTAAGCATACATATACACACATGAGCTTACACACACAAACGTACAAACATTCAGCTGCCTTGCCAGTCGTCAGTAATTTTCTTCCCCTTTCTGTGAATTACAACTTGTTCATCTATCAAAAAATAATACTTGCCTTGCCTCTCTCCCTCACAAAGCTACATGTGATAAATTTCTTATACAAATACAAGACACTAATAAAGGTGTTTGTTTTATTGTTTTCTGTCGGTGCTTTCAAATCTCTATATCTAGGGCACTAGCTTGGAATGCGGAGGGTACACTTCACGGTGAATTGCCTGCCCTCGAGGAGGTCATAACCTGCCTGGGTAGTGCTCCCTGTTAATCCGAGTTGATCAGGAACATGAGGATGAAGTGCCCATCTAGGACTACAACATCCTTTAGGTCACATCTGCAAAGTGCTCCAGATCCTTCATGATCTGGTCTTCAGCAACTTGTCCAGCCTTTTCTTGCCTTGTACTTGACCCACAAGACTAGTCTGCCAACCACATTACATAGTTTTATTTCCTAAGGTTATCTTGACCTTTCTGGCCTTGAAATCTTTCCTTACATTGTGTTGTCCACCTCTGATTCACATTGTGAATCTTGCCCTTCAAAAGAGTCTAAGTTGGACCTCCTTTTTCGTAAGGAATTTTCATCTACATTCTGTTTTATTTAGAAATAACTCTTCTTCCTTTGAATATATTTCATGACTTTATAAGTCCTGAGGGCTTTCTCTTCTATGAACTGCCTGCATGCCCTTTATACCGTTTTGTTTACTTTATTTTGCTTATTTTTTGCTTGTAGAGTCTGGCTATCAATTCCTGTTCCCCAAAAGACCGCCAGAAAAACCTGTTGATCAAGCAAAGCTAAGTGTATTAGATCTGTCAAAGGGAAGAACACATGTTGACAGAGAATTAGTTGAGTCTCAAAAGAGGGATTTCAGAGGTTATGGGGTTTTAGGATCTACCCTGGGCAATTTTAAAGCAGGTCTTGCTAGATGAGGAACTGCTCAGAACTGGGTTGACTTTATGACATAATGGCTGTTGAGGCTCTTGAAGTGAGTATTGATAAGCAAGCTGTCTGTTTTGAAAAGGAGACTCTTTTACTCAGTTCAAAGTCTTATCTTCCAGAGCAAAGAGCTAAGTTATTTTTGCTAGTCTTCAGTTTTGTTTTACATAGGTACAACAAAACTATATGATTTGTTTTGTATTACAAACCTAATAGCAATGGTCTTTGTATACTTTATCAAAGCGTAACTTCCATTATTTTGTTGTTGCTTTAAAAACTCTCCCTCCATGACAGGAGTCTGGGGAAAAACAGTCAATAGGCTCATTTCAGGATCCCTTTGAGAGAATTTGAGTCTTAAGCAAAAACAGTACTTAGTTTTAAGTAAACCTGAGGGTGTTGTAATCATGGGAAACAGAACTTATTATCTCAGACAAAGGCAGCAAAGGTATGAAACTGGGCTGGATCCCCAGGGGAAAGTAGGTCAGTGGGAGGGGAAGAGCAAATGGGAGTCCAAAACAGAGGGGACTTGAGTGAGACCAACTTGGCTCTGATTAAAAGGTAATCCTCAAATGGGGCAGAATGTAAACAGTGTCAGCTAGGATTTCTATTGACTTTCAAGTGTTTTCCTGTTTGACCATAAATAAGATAGGTTCTTTCTGGTGATGGCCAGCTTGCAGGGTGTCAGTCTTATACAAATTAACCCAGACTTCTCAGGAATAAAATTTATACCAGCCTGAAAGTGTGGTTATGAGGAATGTGGAAGGACCTAAATGAGAACCTTAGCGGAGCACACTAGCTTGCAAATATTGTTTGGGATAAGCTAGTAATTATTTCAGTAATTTTCACAATAAATGTCTCTGAAATTCTGCGGAAATATCCCTGGCATTATTAAACATTTCATTAGATTGAATTTATTTTTAGTGATTAAAATGTAATAATATCACAATTTTTAAAATACTGGAGACCACCAGTGCTTTAATTTGTGTAAGGCTGTGCAAGCTTCAGAATAAAGCTGCTTCTGCCATCTTAAAGCATATTTTTCAGGTTTTATTTATTTTTTAAGTTTATACATTGATTGGAGAAGTTATAGAGACTTTTCTTATCTTTGCAATCTCGGGTTTCTGCATATCTTCTCACTTCAAAATTGCATATCCACTCACACAAAATTGTACAGTCCATGGGCATTACATTTCCTTAAAATGTTATGCAACTCAGGCATATTATCTTTGAATCAAAATTGCTCTTGTCAGTACATGTCAAATTGTATTCTGTAGACTTTACTTATTTTAAGTTTTAATATTTCTTATATAACTTATATTTATGAAATGAGGGAGATGTTTCAGTAGACACATTTGAAACAATAATTCAAAAATATTGCTACCCTTTTAGGCAACTAATTCAGGTAATTGAAAAAAATATCCCATGATTGCAGATGAGTTCTTTAAAAGTATAAGAAAAATATACCATTTCCAAGGAGAACTTGGTTAATCAGAATTTGCTTGGTCTTATACTACAAAAATAAAACACTACAAAAATTGGGACACTGAGCCCAAAAGAGACACAGTTTTTATCTGAACACCAACATTCAAATTTTGTGTTTATCAAGAGATTCTCAATGTTGCTAACAATATAATAATAATAAAATGGTATAATTCATAAAATACTTTTATCCTATTAGAATACTGTTTCCTCATATGAAGATTTCAATGAGAAAAAAATCTTGCCACAAATATTTAAAGATCATTGGGATCTGTGGATGGAGTAAGGAGATTCCCATTGACCCTAACTACCCTTTAGGGAAACCAATTCATAGAAAGGGATATACCAGAAGCTGTGGAGAAAGAACATTCCATAAGGCCTACCTCTGGCCTAGGCTACATGGTCTATAATATTTTTAACAAATCATTTTCACCCCAAACTGCCAACTGGAATGATTCCCTGGGAATAATAGCTTTAAAAAATATTGATATCTAGGTCTCAACCCCAGAGAATCTCATTTATTTCACGTGGTGGACAGACTAAACCACTGGGACTTAATAAAAAAAAAAAAAAAAAAACTCTGGTGGGGCACCTGGGTGGCTCAGTTGTTAAGCATCAGCCTTTGGCTCAGGTCATGATCCCAGAGTCCTGGGATCTAGTCCCACATGGGGCTCCCTGCTCAGCAGGGGGTCTGCTTCTCCCTCTCCCTCTGCCCCTCCTCCCTGCTAGTGTTCTCTCTCTCACTCTCTCCTTCTCTCTCAGATAAATAAATAAATCTTTAAAAAAAAAAAAAAAAAAAAAAAAAACTCTGGTTGATTCCAATGTGCAGAGAAGGCCAGTAACCAGTATTTAAAGGTTTGTAATGATCAGTTTTGATGAGGCCATCCCACATGTCATTGTTTCTGTTTTTACTAAAACCTCTGTTGAAGCAGAATGTTAACCTTACAATAATAACATATAAAAAAAGTATAACATAGTATTTAAAATTTATTGAGGCTTCTAATGTGTCAGGCACAGTGCTATGGGCTTCACTTGTCATCACTTAACTCATCCTCTCAGACACCCTCTGAGGTGGTGATTATCTGCATGTTACAGATTTAAAAAAAAAAAAATATGTGGGGCTCAGAGAGATTAAGTGATTTCTGCAGGGTCACCCAGCTAATAAATGGTGGAACTTGGCTTTGAACCCAGAAATCTTTGTTTCATCTTAAATTCAAGTTAGAAAATACTATCTGGTCTAAAATCATGTGCAAGCCAAATATTATTAGACAGGGCCCAACAAATGGCAGGAATTGCAGGCGGGTAGAAACAGGACCCTCATCTTTCTAAAAACAAACTTGTCTCTCATGAGAAATCCTGTGCTTGAACAAGTCCTATTACCCATCATCTAATACCCAGAAGGCTCACTGAGGCATGTGTATCTACTTGATTGCTGATTTAGAAGGTGAGCATGATAAATAATCAGCATTGACTACATGGCAGCAAATATTAATCAGTACCTTCCATAATGCCTCCTAAGAGACTTTGTTACCAGTTTTCTAAGTACTTAGATTTCAGAAAGGGAGGGCTAATCAATATTACATAAAGACAATGCAACCAGTATGTCCTTGTCTTAATGAAACAGCTAAGTAGATATGCATTAAATCTTGCCTGATGATGTGAAAAATAATGTCATTCCCATTTGGTAGGACAGGTTTCAGACAAGTGAGAATAGATACAGTTTGTCTGTATCTGTGTTCATTTCACTGCCCTATTCTTTTGCTGTCTGTTCTCTCTGCTTCTCCTACTTACGTTGACTTTCCTGAAAATTCAACTTTTGCTACAGTTGCATCTTAAACTCTTTCACCTCTCTATTTCTGAGGCTTAATCCAAAGGAGGAAGTGGGAGGTGTTTCCATCCTCATTAGCTAACAGTGTGTATAAACGTGGACTCAAGGTTAATTTTTCATTCTGAAGACTGTATTGTAATCTTTGGCCACTTTTATTTATTTTTTAAAATTTATTATTTTTTTATTATGTTATATTAGTCACCATATAGTACTTCATTAGTTCCCGATGTAGTGCTCCATGATTCATTGTTTGTGCACAACACCCAGTGCGCCTTGCAATACATGCCTTCCTTAATACCCATCACCGGGCTAACCATCCCCCCACCCCCCTCCCCTCTGAAATCCTCAGTTTGTTTCCCAGAGTCCATAGTCTCTCATGGTTCATATCCCTCTCTGATTTCCCCCCCTTCATTTTCCCCTTTTTTTTCCCTAATGTCCTCCATGCTATTCCTTATGTTCCACATATAAATGGAACCATATGATAATTGTCTTTCTCTGCTGGAATTATTTCACTTAGCATAATCCCCTCCAGTTCCATCCATGTCTATGCAAATGGTGGGTATTCATCCTTTCTGATGGCCGAGTAATATTCCATTGTATGTATGGACCACGTCTTCTTCATCCATTCATCTGTTGAAGGGCATCTCAGCTCCTTCCACAGTTTGGCTATTGTGGACATTGCTGCTATGAACATTGGGGTGCAGGTGCCCCTTCTTTTCACTACATCTTTATCTTTGGGGTAAATAACAAGTAGTGCAATTGCCGGGTCATAGGGTAGCTCTATTTTTAACTTTTTGAGGAACCTCCACACTGTTTTCCAAAGTGGCTCTACCAACTTGCATTCCCACCAACAGTGTAAAAAGATTCCCCTTTCTCCACAACCTCTCCAACATCTGTTGTTTCCTGCCCTGTTAATTTTTGCCATTCTAACTGGTGTAAGGTGGTATCTCAATGGGGTTTTGATTTGAATTTCCCTAATGGCTAATAATGTTGAACATTTTTTCATGTGTCTGCTAGCCATTCGTATGTCTTCTTTGGAGAAGTGTCTGTTCATGTCTTCTGCCCATTTTTTTTGACTTGAGTATTTGTTTTTTGGGTGTTGAATTTGAGAAGTTCTTTATAGATCTTGGATACCAGCCCTTTATCTATAGTATCATTTGCAAATGACACTACAGAAGATATTCGACCACATTTATGAGGTTGGGACAAAATTGAGTTTATCTTTTTAATGGCCAGTGACTCTGGGAAATTAGAGATTAGAAAATAAGATTTTCCCTTTCTATCTCTGGTCTTTGTGTAATACTAGAACAGAGGGGTTAGTCATTCTGGCAGGGGCCTGAAGAATAAGTATGATAAAGCTTCAAGGAAAATCCCCTGTTATGAGGCTAAAGGCCCAGATTTCAGAGTCTTTCTTTCTTTTGGGTAAGATACAGGTTATGACCATCCAACTTAGGCCAAACAGGCCAGAGATGATGAATCACAGAGATGCACCTGATTTATATGCAAACGACGAGGTCAGCCAGGTCCTTAGTCATTGATAGGAATGGAGGAAATCACAGGAAGCCAACAGCATGTTGTTATTCCTGATCAGCTGACCTTTGTCCAAACTCTTCCAGAAAAGCAAATATTGCCTCAGTTTACATAGTACAGGATCTTCTGTTCAGATCTATGCATTTGTGGCTTTGCAAAACTCCTTGAATAATAATGAAAACAATACTAATTTAAGATGCATTGCCATCTGAACCTTGATAGAAAGGACTCATATCCTGGGAGGTAGTTAGGCATGTGAAAGAGGCTACCAAATGAAAGTTTGGTTATTTTCTGAAGCAGTTGTATGAGAGTATAAAGAGCACCATACTAGGGGTCATAAGGTAGGGGAGCCCAGCCAAGACACTTTACCTCTCTGAGCTTTAGTCCTCGGAGCTGAGTGGACTCCTCACAATCTACTTTCAGTAGATTACCTTACAAAAGAGCAAAGGAGAAAAATGCTTTACAACCTTAGTATTTTATTTTCATTGATAACTAATGAACTTCACAAGGTGATAATTTGTCTATGAAAAATATCAGCACTGTCACAAGATAGAGCAATATTAACCTAGTCAGCTAAGCCAGGAAAGCCATCTATGAATTCAAAAAGACCAAGTATTAAATGCAAGTGCTTGGCCTCTAAAAAATCTGTACCACCTTTCTTCTCTCTCCTCTTTGAGAGGTACTGTTTAATAGGAAGAAAAACTAGCTGAGGAGGAAGGAAGTTCTGGATTTCATCTAATGCTGTTTTTAATTTATTTGGTATCTGTGCATCCATCTTTGAGTTTACAGGACACTCTGAATCTTTAAACATAAAGCCAAAGTGTCAGGGTAGATGATCTCCAAGGCTCCTTTCTGCTTCACAGGTTGGATTTAAACCAGAATGCTTTCAGGGGAAAAACTTGCATGGCAACATGAAACATTCCACTCATCTTGTCTCTCCACTCTTCCAAAAATATTTGAATAAAATACCAGGAAAATTCTGCTGGAACATTTTGATGGAGGTCCCCTCCAATTCTGCATAAACATAATGATAGTTTCATTTAAATTACAGGTTAAAAAGTTACTTTGTTTCCTAGAAATTTGATAAAGAAACAGTGTTCACTAAGCATATGAAGGGAAATATCAATATTTATGATCAACATTTGAGGCTTTTTCCTTAAACAACACAGGCAGTCATTCACTCAGGAACCTTCTTGCTTTGTAAGATATTAATTTATTGTCCACGTGCCCAGCTCCGTGCAGTTCAGAACAAGGTGCAAGAATTGGTCGTTTTAAATCATAGCATTAGTCAGGCAAATGATACACATTTTTCACTTTACCTTCTCTTGACTCTAACATTAGCCACATAAAGGGAATTATATTGCTACCTCATATGTTTCCCAAAGTATCAGCAGTTTTTATTTATGGAATTTCCACTAATGATGTGTACTATGGGGAGATTAACACCTGAACACCTTCCCAGGGGCCTTTGCAGCACAAGTGGCCAGAACATTTCAGTTTTAAACCTAAATACTTCACAAAATGCATTAGCTATAACCCAAGAGAAGAGAGATTACATTTCTTCGATTTCATAACACAGGCTAGACTCAGTGTTTCTCCAGGCATGACCTGTGCACCCCCAGCATCAGAAATACCAGGCATGGTTGTTAAAAATTCAGATTTCTGGCCCTTATCCCAGATTCAAAATCAAAATATTTGAGAAAAGAGACTAGAAAATACCATTTTAAACAACTCCCAGGTAGCTCACAGAATAGTGATGTTGCTGAGAGAAGTAAAATAAGAAAGAAAGATTATGGTGGATTGAATTAGCGAATCTACATTAAAGCCCAATAAAGAGGAAAACCCAGAGAAATTCTGGCCATCTCTGTGGCTACTGCAATGAGCCTAGCTAAATCCCCTCACCCTCCTCTGTAAAATGGGCAGCAAGGTCTAGAGATATGCAGTGTTTTTTGCCTCTCACATGGTGCCTCAGTGGATATCGGCATTTCCAGAGCATTCTAGCTGTTCTTCACCAAGACTCTTACTCCTCTGATGTGAAGTTCTGTTACTCTTACTCCAGTTTCATAAGAGAGAGAACAGAGGATGATGGAAGTAAAGTGACTTGCTAAAATTTGTGGCTTTAGTTCCAGAGCATAAACCAAACCATTGTTCTATAGTTCCAGATCTCATTTTGTAGAATTCAACCACATTTGGGGATTAAATATAAAGCTTATGTTAGGGGGGCATCACATATTCAAATTTTATTCTACTGCAGAATTTTAAGTTAGTTTTCTTTATAAACATCCACCTCCCAAACTTGAGTTCTAGGTTTTCAGATTATTGCAGCAGGATCTATGTTGAGAGGGAAGAAGGATGATCTTGAGGACCTGGTCCGTCAGCCCAAGTATCCATAGTACAGTATTAAGAAGGAAATGTGAATTACATGCTTGGTACACATGCGTATGATTATCTGGAAGTTGTCTTTATGAGAATATGGTAGAAATGTTAAATCTATAGAATAATAAAGTCTATGACTTCTGTGCTCATTCTTTTTTTTTTTTAAGATTTTATTTGTCTAAGTAATCTCTTTTCCCAGCGTGGGGCTCAAACTCATAACCCTGAGATCAAGAGTCCCATACGAACTGAGCCAGCCAGGCACCATTTCCGTGCTTGTTCTGGATTGAAAAAATGAGGGTAAGCATTTTGAACTTTAGGTTGTAAGTGATAGAAACTGAGTTTAAAGAGACTTAAGTAAAAATGGAGATTTATTGGCTCACATCACTTAAACATCCCTGATTAATTGGCCTTAGATATGGCTGGTTCCAGGAGCCCCCAGGCTGGAATCAGAAATCTTTCCCTTGTTTCTTGTTTCCTTTGCTTCATCTCCAGGTCGTTTCTCCCTGTGATATAAGGAAAGGCATGTCAGCAAGTCAGGCTGATACTCTCCCCCTTGTCAAATTGAAAGAAAAGAGAAAATTCTCATTCTCATTATTTCTAGGAAAATCCCTAGCCCTAACTTGCCAGGAGGATGGAAATACGCAGATTAACCAGGTCTATCAAACGCCCACTCCTGTGGTCAGAAAGCAGGAACAACCTAGACTACCCTCACTGAGAGAGGAAGAATAAGGGGTGGTTTATGTCAGAAAGGCAGACATCCCGGATGACCATGGCGGGGAACAAGAGCATCTGGCACACAGTCAGTGATTGTTCAATAGTAACTTGCTATCTTTAATATTATCATCATGATTATACTAAAAACACAGTAACTAATGCTACTACAACTATTATTTTTAGGGTTCTGCTTATATCTTTCTTACAGAAATAAGTCATTTTAATGAAAGGATGGAAAGGATAAGGTTTGGGTGTTGGCTTGTGAATGATAGCTGTACTTGGACTGCTGTAATAAGGTCTGCCCCCAGCTGGACAAATTATCATTAGATTTGAAGTCAGATTTGCCTTTAAAACCTAGTCTGTCTAGACAGGGCTGAAGGTTGGCTTGAATTTATGACATCTGGGTTCTCTACCTCCTTCCAGCCCATGAAGAAGTTTTTAAAAATATTTTCTATAATGTGAACTCTGGTACATGAAAAGTGTTAGGTGTATGCCAAGATGATGGAGAAAAAGAGAACATGTATAGACAGCACCCATGTTTCTGAAACCCTTATTTTCTAAAGTCACCACCATTGCATTACAAATTTGGTATTCTTACTTCTCCTTTTTTCAGATGAGGAAACCTCAAAAAGGTATTGCCTTGGTTCACTCACTCAGCTACTATGTATTGAGCTTATCCTAAATGGCAAGCAGGAAACTACTAACTGGGGTTTTCCATATACACTCCTCCCTGCTAATCCATAGAACACCCAAGGTAAATATGTGGGTATCCTGACACCCAGAAATCTGCTCCTTTTCCCAGATCACACTGCCATGAAGAACAAAATTTAGAGACTATTACATGTTAATGAGAATCACTCTATTCCTCCCTAGGGAGGTTAGTTCTGTTTATAGCACTTTCTGACAGTTTCCCATAAGCACAGTTTCTACCTTAATCTCCTTAACAAATTGGTTTCAGTGATTTCTATGTTTGTTTCTTTCATCAGGAAACTAATACAGAAAATTAGTCAACAAAAGTGTTGAGCGATCAACTCTCTTATTGCTAGGTGGAGAACGTGTCAGATAGTATATTCAATAGAAATCACGTAGGAAAGAGAGCAGCTAAAAGCCCTTGTTTCTGACACCAGCTGTCCTAAAGAGCACCATCAGTTATTTAAAATGTGTCTGCAAAAATAGCACATGCTATAAAAGGATTGCTGGGACTTTCTCCTATACCTAATGTGGGAAATAATTCATAAGGTAAATGTTGTTCTCAAACTAACCCATGCTTGGAATATTAATAATTCCCAAAGCCATGTGCCTGGCTCTGTGCTGTTTTCCATGTCTTAGTTTATTTTTCCCCACAGGAATCCTATGTACTAGATACTATACTCATCCTATGAGCTTCATGCCACTCTGTGGATGAGGAAATTAGTGCATACAAAGGCTGCATCATTTATTCATGGTCTCATTTACTAATTATATAGCAGAGCTGGGGATCAAATCTGAGAAGTTTATGTCTGGAGCCTGAGCTCATAAACCATCCCACAACTTGCCCCTCTGCCTGAAGAAATGGGATGTTTCTACTATGGTGTCAGTTTCTGCAGCCTTAGTTACATGCAGTATTTTAAGCTTTCTTATGATGTGTTCAAATGTTTCACATTAACAAAGGAGGTAAAAGGTAGAGTGTTAGTTTCTTTAAATAGAATTTAAAAGAAACACATTTGGCCACAGTGATATTTATCTTAAACAATGTGTCTTTTGTGGGCTATAGTAGAGGATTCTGAGAAGCTTTGGTCTAGGTTTAATTTAGGAAGAAGCTGGGTGACTTCAACCTGCTCAATCATCTCATTATTTATTCAGCAACTATTTGGGGGGCTTCTACTATATTATGTATACATCATGGTCATGACTGGGAACACAAAGATTCATAAGTCCTTAAGAAGCTCAAAGTCAATGAGAGAGTGACAAGGGCTTATCTGTACCTACCTCATAAAGATATCCACAAGTACCCCGTGGACCAAGTGTGCAATCTCCCTGGGTGTAGCCGAAGGATCATATTTGCCTTACCTTGAAATCTGAACTGGTTATTCTACAAGGAAAAATCATTGCTGAGGTGGGAGAAGCTAATACAGAGGTGTGAAGGTGTCAATGGTTTTTTTTTTTATTATTTTTGTTTTGTTTTTGTTTTGATAAGATGGTAATAACAGTACTTGGCTGTGGGGTGACCCTGAGGTTTACAGTCTTTTTTTTTTTTTTTTTTTTTTTCAGTATCCTAAAACCAGACAACACAGAGCTAGAGACAGGAGTAAAATTGAGGCTAGGAGTTCGTGGTGTCTATGAATAGCTCATTCTAGAAAGCTTTTGTTGAGAGAAAATTAATTCCCACCTGTGACAAAGAATAGTGAAAATAAAGGCATGTTTAACCAATAGAAAGTACTGTTATCTTATTCTTTCCCTCACTAAATATAAATGTGTTTGTTGTGTGCTGCTAATGCTTTTGATCTGAAGAGAATAAATTGTCATTTGAGTGTTCATTCCTTGGATCATAAAAAATGTTATAAAAAACCTAAGGTGAGCACAGGGCATTTGAATGTTGGGTTCAGGGAAGAAAATACATCAGTTGAGGGGTTCCTTGATCTGTCTGTCATATGATGATATTTATAGCTAGCCACCCTCTTCTTTGGTCTCCCATCTTGACAAAGGGCCTCTGGATATGGTAAATACAGCCAGAGAACTGATTGGCCATTATGTCTTCTTTTTCTTTATTTTCCCCTGTCCCCAATACCCTGATATTCTCCAGAACCTCTGCAAAGTTCTTTTGTCTAGGTGTTTATAAATTCATTGCTGCTCCTAAGAAAGCTCAGCTGATAACTGATTTGTGCAGCTGGAACCTTTAAGTCAGCAGCTTCCCAGTTGCCTGCTTCTCATCCTACACTTATTGTCACCTCTTGGTTCATGTGACTGTCATTAGAGAAACTCGTCTCCAGACAGGATGTATATATATGGTTTGGGGCTCATTATAAATGACAGGTCTTGCTGCTGATGCCTTATGTATATTGTTCAGACCTCCAACTTAGATCTTATCTTCCTACTACCAAGATCCCTGACACTTGATTATTCATTTTCTCAAATAAGATCTCTGACTCTTGCAGCCTGAATTTCTAAATCTGTTAAGAATGACAATAAGCATGGTACCATCCATGCTGTTACCAGACTTGACCTCTTGTTTGTTTTGACACAACTGTTCTTTATAGCTTATGTCCCTACAACTCAGTGTACCATCCTCCTTTGAAATATATTATCCCTTATCCGATCTTGACTGCCTAGGAATGATTCCAAGTGAAAATAATGTGGCAGTTTGTTATAACTTTGTCACATGTAGTGGATGTTTAAGAAAGTTTATTTAATGAGTGAAGGATTGAAAAATGTATGGATGAATGTAAGAAACTAGTAGCAAGGAACTGAAATAAAATCAACAATAAGGAACAAATCAAAATTGCTGGAAAAAGAGAAAAGAAAAAAACAAACAAGAAAATGCCATAAAAAAAAAAATCCCAGAGTAAAAAAGTGACAGTACTGATAAATCTCTAATAGTAAATTCATGCAGGTGTGAAAACTGGGAGTTACATTTTCTAATGTTATTGTTTGGCTAAAGTTAGATTTTGAGGTTTTTTTTTTTTAACTGATCCCCCAGGAGATTCTTAAAGACACCAAAGTTTGAGACTTTTTTTGAGGTATAATTGACAGAACATTATATTAGTTTCAGGTGTACAAAATAATGATTCAATATTTCTATATAATTGAAAGTAAGTCTAGCACCACACATTGTTACAATCTCTTTTTCTTGTGATAACTTTTAAGATTTATTTTCTTAGTAACTTTCAAATATGCAATACAGTATTATTAACTATAGTCACTATGCTGTACATTACATCTCCATGACTTATTTATTTTTTAATGGAAGTTTGTACCTTTTGACCCCCTTCATCCATTTTGCCTACCCCCCACCTTTCCTCCACATCTTCATTAACACTTGTTATTTCTTGTTCTTTTGATAATAGCCATTCTAACAAGTGTGAGGTGATATCTCATTGTGGTTTTAATTTGCATTTCCCTGGTGATTAGTGATGTTGAGCATCTTTTCAGGTACCTGTTGGCCATCTGTATATCTTTTTTTTTTTTTTTTTAAATGTCTATTCAGGTCTTCTGCCCATTTTTTAGTCAAATTTTTTTTCTGCTGTTGAGTCATGTGAGTTCTTTATATATTTTAGATATACAGATAACCCCTTATCAGTTATATGATTTGCAAATATTTTCTTCCATTCAGTAGGTTGCCTTTTCATTTTGTTGATGATTTCCCTTGCTGTGCAGAAGCTTATTAGTTTGATATAGTCCCATTTGGGGCAGTGTTGATAAATCATTAACAGCAAATTTATCTGAGTGTGAAAACTTGGGTGTTATGTTTTCTAAAGTTATTGTTAGGGTAATGTTAGGGATATGGGGTAATTCTTGCTTCACCTATGCCAGTGGCTTTCAAAATGCCATACATATGTTGCTGGTTTTTAAAGAGTCATGTTTTACAGTGACTTACTGGGAATTTCTACAACATAGTATCCTAGAGTTATGATAATTGTTGGCAATATTGTTGAAGTTGTGAAGACTCAGCAAGGAAACAAATGAAAGGGATAATAGCTGCCTAAATGCCTCTAGAACAACAGGGGAGAGGCCACAGTATTTGCAATGAGAAAAGAAAAAAGAAAAGAAAAGAAAAATCATTAGGGAATTTACATGTATTTTTAAGTTTCAGAGGGGATTAATATGTGATAATGACTGAAAGTTAAGAATCTATGTGAGTGATGTTTACTCCTTAGAAAATGCATGCTACAGGTAATGAATCAAACAGAGATTGAGATATTTGTGTTACATATGGATGTTTTTCCATTTCAGATCATTATAAGATATGCATATATCATATGTCCATACAAACATGCATTCCTAACCTCAGAATCAGGAGTTCTAAGTAATCCTGTCAATATTCTGCTCTCAATTTGATGAGTGATCTTGAGCAGATCAACTCAATATTGTTTTTCTAGACACAGTCCACATTTTTAAACATGGTGTATGAGGTTTATATTGTCTGACCCACCCAGACATATAGAATTACATGTGGTTTCCAGAATATACCAATCTTTCCTGCGCTGCCATGTTCTTTGAACATGAAATGTGGGCTTTTTTTTTTCTTATTTTTATGTTGTTTTGTTTTACCTGAAACTCTTTTTGATCTGCCTCATTAACTCGTTGTCTTTAAAGGCAACTTAGGTATCACCAGTTCTTTTAGTGCTAATAGTCCTCAACCTGCAGTTGTAACCTTTGAAGATTCCAGATTAATTTAGAAAAGACAGAGGCTGGTCTCTTGGGTGCCTTTATTAATGTTTAGAAACATCCTTGCCTCATGAGAGGATGGGCAGGTATTACAATGTCCCATGCCTGGCTCAAGGAACACATTAATAAAGAGGTTATAAATAATCTATTTGCCCATTATTCCTATGTCATGCCCATTTGCCTTCCATCCCCATGACAACCTGCCTCCCAGGTTGAGCAGCTGATATTTAACAAAAGAGACAGGAAGGGTGGATGCTGATAATTGCCATTTCCTGGGTTTTTTTTTTTTTTTTTTTTTTACTTCCAATGAAGTCATACCCACCAATCTCAGTGTTAATTTAACTCACTATGCCCACCACTCACACCAAAAATCCTACAAAGTTTTCACAGGTAGGAGAAGGTTTCACTGTTTTTTTTTTATTAATTCTTTGAGATTTTGTGTAATTTTTGTTTTGTTTTGTTTTTACTGGAAACACTCTTTCCCATTTAATCTTGCCTGGGCTGACTGATACCGCAGAACCTCAAAGGGTGAGAGATCCATAAATTTGACTTTTAAAAGCTTATAACAGGTGTAAAGAAGAGACAACTAGATTCCTGAGAGGCAGAAGTGGCTTGTCCACAGACAAATACCTACCTCATCATGGCAGAGAGGGAAGGAAAAGTCAGTTCTCCTAATTATGAGCTCATTGTTTACATCCACATCTGTCATTGGAGAACAAAAGTGTTAATGAACAGGGCAGCTTTTCTTCCCATTAGAGAGACTCAAGTTGATGTTTAAAGAACAAGAACTCATCATCCTTTAAGATGGGAGGGAAAGAGATTTGGGAAGTGCAATAGACCTTAATTTGGGTTGCACATTAGAATTATTCTGAAGGTTATAAAAATATCAATGCCCTGGTCCACATTACCAAAAATTGACTTATTTGGTCAAAAGCATGGCATATATCACGAATACAATATTCATATAGATTATATGTCATATAGATTATATAACCTTTTTGTGCCCTAGTTTCCTTGTTTATAGAAGAGTGATTTTAACAATATATCTTATTGGGTAGTTGTAAGAAATAAAGTAATCCACATAAAGTCTTAGAATAGTGCTTGAAACAGAAAAAGCATTCTATAAATGTTAGACATTGTTATTCATATTATTATTAATATGTCTTCCACTTTTCCACTTGTTGAAATAATCCATTAGAGAGGGGGTTGGCATTGTAGGTTCAGTACATACTTCAGTTTGAATTTAGTTTCATCATTCAGAGTGAACATTAAGGTTTTTGAGAGCAGGGACATTGGCTTACTCATCACTATATCTCCAGCACCTAGTCCAGTGTGGAAAGTGGGAGATGCTCAGTAAATATGCATCAAAAAAAATGGATAGGCCAACAAACCAAGACATATCTATCACCACACAGTTATTTTAAATGGTATCAGAATAGAACCTGGATAAAGCTATCATTTTGGCTAGAAAGAAATGAATCTAATAGAGAAATTCGAAACAAAGACATAATTAAAGCTGCATTCCAGCACCTTGTTCGAGACATGCTCAAAGAAAAGAACTATTCTGCATTTCAGGACCTTGGAAAGAAAAAGGCATTGCTGTAGCATTGCAAGAATGGATAAGATGGTGGTGGTACAAGTGTGTGTTGGAATAAATAAGCCCTGATAAAAAGGATGGTCTACTCTGGAATTAAATGAAGGAAAAATTCAAAAGCTGGCCAATAGATATTTTACTACTACTACTACTACATACATACATACATACATACATACATAAATGTTAAAAAAATGTTAGGAATGAGAGAGCTAATAGTTGAAATGTAGAAATGCTTGTATTGCCAGAAAGGACTTAAAAAACTTTCAGAGTCTATGTTTTCATAATTTTGGGGAAGCAAATAGGTCAGATAGACAAAGGCATAGTTAGACAAAAACAAAGAACTTATTTGATCTACTTAAAATAGGAAAACAGAGGGGCGCCTGGATGGTTCAGTCGGTAAGCCTTTAAGCGTGTGCCTTCGGTTCAGGTCATGATCCCAGGGTTCTGGGATCGAGTCCTGCGTCCTAGCATCCTGCTCAGTGGGAAGCCTGCTTCTCCCTTTCCCACTCCCCCTGCTTGTGTTCCCTCTCTCACTGTCTCTCTCTCTGTCATATAAATAAATAAAATCTTGAAAAAAAAGGAAAACAGAGTTTTGACTCACCAATGTGGATAACTAATAGATACAGAAAATGGCATAGAAAAAAACTGTAGTAAATCATTAGGAAATAATAAAATTACAATAAACAATAACAATATAATTTATAATAATTATCATTATTTTAATATTTTATAATGTAATAATTTATTATAATAATAATAAAATTCTCAGATTTGAATTCCTAGAAAAAGTTGGTTTAAATTCTAACCCTAACACTTTCTTAGAGTGATAGTACATTTGATTCCTAATTTTTAAAATGGGAAACATTGATACATATTATCATATGTAATCATCATGATATGTTAACATGTTTATTTCAGTGCCTTAAATATTCTCAGTGCATAAAAACTTTTAATTGAAATTTTTCTCAGCTATTGCAAGATTTGCAAGTATTTAATGTTTTTTTTCAGAAGAAGATAATTTTTTTCAAGGATCAAAACTGTTCAAAATTTAAAGAGCTATTGTGGGTTGTATTAATCTCATGCTTCTAACACTGGAAGTATCCAAGGAAATTTGCAGTAAAAAGTATTCTTATATCACTAATGATAAGCCTTATGATATTAGTAATAAAATTTGTAGTAGTGATTTATAGACCAAGACATATTTTCCATACTTTATTACATGGCAAGTGGAGTAGAGGGATCATTTTAAGTGAATTATGAAATCCCTTCTCAGACATTATAATTCTTTTTTTTTTTTTTTTTTTGCTCAGCCAGGGATTTTATTTATTTTTTTACATTTTTTTAATTTTATTATGTTATGTTAATCACCATACATTACATCATTAAGGTTTTTTTTTTAAAGATTTTATTTATTTGACAGAGAGAGACACAGCGAGAGAGGGAACACAAACAGGGGGAGTGGGAGAGGGAGAAGTAGGCTTCCCACCAAGCAGGGAGCCCGATGCGGGGCTTGATCCCAGGACCCCAGGATCATGACCCGAGCTGAAGGCAGACACTTAATGACTGAGCCACCCAGGCACCCCTACATCATTAGTTTTTGATGTAGTGTTCCATGACTCATTGTTTGCATATAACACCCAGTGCTCCATTCAGTACATGCCCTCTTTAATACCCATCACCAGGCTAACCCATCCCCCCACCCCCCTCCCCTCCAGAACCCTCAGTTTGTTTCTCAGAGTCCATAGTCTCTCATGGTTCATCTCCCCCTCTGATTTCCCCTCCTTCATTTTTCCCTTCCTAATATCTTTTTTTTTTTTTTTTTAACATATAATGTATTATTTGTTTCAGAGGTACAGGTCTGTGATTCAACAGTCTTATACAAGTCACAGCACTCACCATAGCACATACCCTTCCCAATGTCTATCACCCAGCCACCCCATGCCTCCCACCCCCCACCACTCCAGCAACCCTCAGTTTGTTTCCTGAGATTAAGAATTCCTCATATCAGTGAGACCATATGATACATGTCTTTTTCTGATTGACTTATTTCGCTCAGCATAACACCCTCCAGTTCCATCCATGTCATTGCAAATGGCAAGATCTCATTCCTTTTGATGGCTGCATAATATTCCATGGTATATATATACCGCATCTTCTTTATCCATTCATCTGTCGATGGACATCTTGGCTCTTTCCACAGTTTGGCTATTGTGGACATTGCTGCTGTAAACATCGGGGTGCACGTACCCTTTCGGATCCCTACTTTTGTATCTTTGGGGTAAATACCCAGTAGTGCAATTTCTGGGTTGTAGGGCAGCTCTATTTTCAACTTTTTGAGGAACGTCCATACAGTTTTCCAGAGTGGCTGCACCAGCTTGCATTCCCACCAACAGTGTAGGAGGGTTCCCCTTTCTCTTCATCCCCACCAACATCTGTCATTTCCTGACTTGTTAATTTTAGCCATTCTGACTGGTGTGAGGTGGTATCTCATTGAGGTTTTGATTTGGATTTCCCTGATGCCGAGCGATGTTGAGCACTTTTTCATGTGTCTATTGACCATTTGGATGTCTTCTTTGGAAAAATGTCTGTTCATGTCAGACATTATAATTCTAAATAATAACAAAGTTTGAATATAGTCTCCAACCACACTTAAGTTCTTAATAACTCAATATCACATAACACAAGGTACATAAATAAGACTGTCTATAAAACAGAGGCAGGGAAACTTTATATAAAGAGTCATATAATAAATATGGCTTTGTGGGCCATAAGGTCTCAAGTACTCAACTCTGCCATTGTAGGGTGAAAGCAGCTACAGAGAATGAACATGGCAGTTTTTTAATAAAATTTCATTCACAAAAACAGGCAGTCAGCGTGATTTGGCAGTTGACCCTTACTATGAACCTATGTGCTCTTGACAGCTAACTTAGTCTCTTTTTTCAGACATAGAAGCCTCCTTCTAGAAGAGGAGAGGTGAATTTAAAATTGAAAGACTCAAGGAGCACTGGGTGTTCTGCGCAAACGATGAATCATGGAGCACTACATAGGGAACTAATGAAGTACTGTATGGTGACTAACATAACATAATAATAATAATAATAATAATAATAATAATAATAATAATAATAATAAATAAATAAATAAGAAAGAAAGAAAGAAAGAAAGAAAGAAAGAAGAAAGAAAGAAAGAAAGGAAAGAAAGAAAGAAAGAAAGAAAGAAAAAGAAAGAAAGAAAGAAAGAAAGAAAGAAAGAAAGAAAGAAAGAAAGAAAGAAAGAAGAAAGAAAGAAAGAAAGACTTAGCAAGACTTTGTGTCCTGAGTCATTGGTCTAGTAAATGTGTATCATGGAGCAAGAGACAACTTTTCTGAGCCTCTGTTTTCTTTATTTAAAAAACTGTAATAATCTTTTCTGCCTCAAAATTGTTGCAGAGATCAGATGGACAGTGCAAGTGAAAAAGAAAATTATAAATGGCAAGATGCTATATATATAAATCTAGATTTCTTTGGTAGCCATGGCAGCTATGGTAGTGGTCTTAGGGGATATGGAAACATGACAGAAAATCACCCTGATTTTCCTTTATGTCCAAGGAGAACAGATAAAGAAAGAACCTCATTCCGATCATACCCCTGTAATGGCTCAATCCTTGAGAGCAGCAGGTCTTTGAGGAAACAGTATTCAACAAAACAAATCCTCCCTGTAAAAAACAAAACAAAACAAAAAAAAGCTAATGACTTCACATAATTATTAGGTATCAAAGTGTAAGAGAACTGAAATTTTTAAAAAATGGAAAAAAAGGAAGAAAAAAAGGAATGTAGATATTAGAAAAATAAGTAAAAAAAATCAAAAAGTTAAATCATTGTAGATATTATCTGTAATGAAAGCAATCAGTCATTAATACTTAACTCAGTTTTATGCAAGCTCACATCCAGGCAGAATAATTGGTTAAATTTAAGGAGAAATGTCTATGTGTCTATGGTTAATCTTATTTCAGTGTGTATTAATTTAGCTGTTACAGCCTCCCTAAAATTTCAAGGAGATATATATATATATATATATATCTGTATCCTTTATTTATTTTTTAATTTTCTCTTATAAAAAGTGCTTCAAAAAACTCAAATAACCCAAGAGCTGGTGAAGGAGCCTGTGAGCTTTAAATTAAGTCTCACTGAGTAAACAGCTAACTGCTTTCTGTTAGTAAAGCCAATGTGGTTAATTCTTTCTGAGGATATGCATCCGACTGCTTTCATGGGTATGATGGTTGCTGTTTGGCTGAAGAGGAGAAAAGCCAAGTGTATGAATTATGATCACATTCTAGGTATAGATCTTGACATTCAATCTTGAGAAAAGAATAAAAGGAAGCCAGCCAATAGGCCATGTGAAATCAAGTCTAACAAATAATTCACTATGGAACACTTGAAGAGGAAAGCATCCCAAATATTTGTTGTTTCTAAATCAAATCTAATTTAGCTCTGGTCCCTAATTCCCAAAGATGGCACAAAGTTTAGTACCAGTTTGGTTTGCTTTTTCTTTTTTAAATAATGTCATTCAGCTGAAATTTATTTAGAACATTGTGATATTGTTCCATAATACCAAAATGCTTATTTTATTCAAGAAAATTATTAGCAATGAAAAGAAATATAGCCTTATTTATAATAAGAAAGCATTATAGTTATAATTTTAATAAAAAATCCATAGTGATTAAGAGCTCAGAATTTATTATGAGTTACAATCTTAACCTTAGTACATTTACTGGCTTTGTGATGCCAGAAAGATTTCTAACATTCATGGTACTGTGCTTCCTCTGTGTATAGATAATATAAAACACAGAAATTTGTTGGTACATAGTAATTTCTTACAACATATTAGATATCATTTCAATTTTGATCTTTGACATTTCATTAAAAATTCCAACAGATCTATTCTCATCTACTATTATTTAAGAACTCCAAAGAAAACAAATTCATTTTTCTTACCTCTTTTAAGACAAATAGTAACAGAACAGCAAGTTCTCTCTTGCTAGTGCTTTATTTGGAAGGTGTTAACCCAGGGCAGTGAGAGTTAGATAAAGGAGAAGGGAGACAGAGAAGGATGGGAGGCAGTACCAGGTGATGTGTTGTCTTCTGGACACTATATTATAACAAACCATACAAAATAAAAAAGGAGGTCACAGGCACAGCTTCATAGTACGTCTTAGGAGAACTGGTAGGAAGAGACCATGCCTGGGAGCAGTTTATTGGAGGAGGGAGGGGAGAATACATTTATCTGGCCATGCCCCTCATATTTCCTTTCTCACATGGGTCAATCTTTGCTCCATGGGAAGGAAATACCTTCTCTCAAGGCCAGGCTTCCCTAAATTCCATCCCCTTCCAAATTATTTTGATGAAACTCCAAATATCATCTTCTACCATTTGTAAACATTTTAGTTACTCTCTAAAGTTAAGGACTATTTTTTAAATTTGCTCCGAATATTTCCAGTTCTGACCACACAAGAATATTTTGTAAGCAACAACTACAAAATCTGAACACAATGTATAAAATAACTGTTTAAAATCATTGAAGAGCCATTAGCATGGAAGGAAAGAATATTTACCCTAGACATTCTTCTGACAGTATATTGCAAACTATAGTATAGTAGAATAGAACCCAAGCAGAAACGGCAGTCATAATGAGTTTAAAGCTCAAGGCTGTTAAAGTTGCCAAGAACAGGGGAAATCTTGGAGAGTGAAATAACAGAGAAGGAGGACTGATACCTACGTACTCATTACCATTAAGTCAGTATTTTATTCTTAAATTATGTATGTTCCAGAGTAAGGGTCTAAAAAATCCAATGACAAAATTAACAATACCTAACATCTCATGAAGCTAAAGAGCTGAGCAGAGACTTGTACCTGGTGTGCAGTGCTGGGGAATGAGGTTGGAATCCAAGCTCCACCAAAGCATAAAAGGAATAGTAATAGCTCAGGTATTCAATTTAGACCCAAGAAAGGCCACACCCCAGGAGTAAAGATCACAATCTCAGAGAAAGACTCATAACCTAAAAGTAAGGGCAAAACTGATATAGAACAGAGCTAATTAGCCTAACACCAAGTTTTAAATATGACCAAAATAGTCCAATGATGCTCTATATGTTTCCAGAAGAAAACATAACAACTTGGGATGAAGATGGTGTCAGCTAGAGCTTCTTTAATTTTATTTTCCATTGTCTGGCATCCAATATAAATATGTGAGGCATGATAAGAAAAAGAATGAAATGGCTGAAAACTGAAAGAAGAAATAGGTAACAGAACTAGAACCACAGATGGTTCAGATGTTGGTGTTAATAGACCAACATTTTTTTTTAAATGTCTATGATTGATATAAGCAAGGAAATATATCAACAAGTAAACAAAAGAGCTCTTTTTATTTCCAAAAAAGAGCATTTTAGAACTAAGAAAGTACAGTATCAGGAATGAGATGTCGTTGGATGAGCTTAGATAACCACAGACTGATTCTTGCAGAATATAGGTTCATTGAACTGAAAGAGAGGTCAGCAGAAGATGCACAAACTAAAAGAAAAGGAGCAAAATAATGGGAAAAAAATATATATGCACACATACACACATATTTGAATCTATCGTTTAATCTAAAAAGACTGCAGAAAATGGAACAGATGCAGTATTTGAAGAGATACTAGTTAAGAATTTTCCCAAAACACATCAAATTATTTTCAAGATAATCTGTGAATCCCCAGCAAAGATAAATGTAAAGAAAAGCATACTGAAATCTATGCTAGCACAACATGAACAAACTTCTGAAAGTTATACAGATGTCAATGACAATGTCTGACATATACACGACTTTCAATAGTTATTTATCAAACCAATTACTAGATTAAATTCTGTCACATTTGTTACAAAATAGGAGAGAGGGCTAGAAGAGGGAGGAGAAAGAGGAGGAGGAGAGGCAGGAGGAAGAGTCAGGCTTTTGTGTCCTTCGGCTCTGAAAGGAGAGTAAATCAACTGCTGTGGTATGAGTTGGGGCCCATGGAGGCAATGTAGATGTTTTGTACAAGAAAGAGAGGTGACAGAGCTACTATTGGAAGAGACTGAAGTAGCTCTCAAGGTAAATCCTTTAAGCCTGGGGGTACAGAGGGAACTGTTGTCTTGGGAGTTGTCTTGACTTCCTGATGTCCCTCTTCCCGAGAGGTCCTGCACTGAACAGTGAGGAAGTGCATGCCACCTGCAGAGCTGCTCTGTTTCAGGTAGACCATGATAGTTTGGTCAGAGTATCTCCATGGTCACAAGGAGCCACTGGCCAAAGGCACTTCTGCTTTGTTCCCTTAAGCTGCCTAAGTACGGGAGAACAGTTGCAAGTCAAGGGAGGAAGAAGATGACATCAAAATTAATGAAAAGAAATCATGACTATCTCCTTACACTCTTATGGCATGAATTCTACAATACATCTGTTAAATTTCAAAAAACCAACAGTGAAATATGTTCACAGTATGATACTTTCCATGAAAGAAAGGTAAGGGACTATAAGGTTTGCGTTTTGATGGGGTAAGGGGTGGTAATTATAAATAGATAACTTATTAGTTTAGTTGTTGGAGGGACAATGAAGGAAAAATGAAGCAGGGAGGAGTGGGCTGTGATTTTAGATATTGGGGTGGAAGAAAGCTCTCTGAGGTTGTGGCATTGGAGCAGACCCCTGGACTGAGTGAGCCAGGGGTGTAGCAGGGCGAAGGGTATTTCTGGACCGAGGCCTGCTGTGTATGTTTAGAATTCAGTGTGGGGGCTTTTGAGGTTGGAAGGGAATAAGCAAAGGGTGAACTGAAAAAAGATGAGGGTGGAAAGATGGCCATAGATCAGGTCATTTAGGGCCTTGTGGGCCAGGGTAAGCATTTGAATTTTATTCTATATGTGATTGGAATCATCCATTGGAGGGTTTTGAGCAGGAAAGGGACATGAACTGACTTAAGTTATGAAAAGATCCCTCTAGCTTCTGAGTAGAAAAGAATCCACAATGCCTGTGGGTGTAAGCAGTGCCCCAGACTGGAGGCTACTGCAATTTCTGCAGGGGACGTGATGCTGGCTCCAAATGGGAGGCCGTGGTCGAAGTCAAGGTGTCATATGATTGCACTTTGCAGATGGAGCTGATCTATCTGAAGAGCAGTGTGAGAAAAGAAGGATCAAAGAGGAAACCATTGTTCAAATTATTGATTTATCTACGTATATAGCTATTTATTTATTTTGCAGGAGGTAAGATATCTGGGTAAATGCAGATTTCTTTTATTGAGATGGGGGGTTGTGGGGAAAGCGCAGGAGAAGCAAGAATGAAGGAATCAAGGATAACAGTATTCACATTGTTTATTTGTACCGAGTATCATTCTGCAGGAAAAAACTCCAATGAGGTGTTTTGTTTCATTTTGGTTTTGGTCTGAAAGTACTGTGACAGTATAACCCTTTCATTGTAATTATGTAACACTTTGAAAATATACAGCCTTCTCAATGCTACACAATTTTTAAAAGTTGTTAATTAGCTCATTCTACCAGTGCCTGACAGCCTTTTCAACTTCTCACAATTTCTCTAGCAAGTTTTAAAAGTAACAGCAAAACTTCTTTAAAACACTTCAATAAGACATTCAGGGCAGGCTTTTATTTTTGGAAAATTCTTGTCCTATTTAAAAAAATAAAACCAGAATGAAAGCACTAGTTTAAATTTTTTTCATTTGTTTGCTCTGTTTGTTTTTGGATGACTTATCAGAAATATTGCATCTGCATCCTCAGATAAGTTATTTTTTCATTCAGTTTGATAGTCCAAAAGCAATTAGGGACATTCACAAAAACACAAATTCAGCTCTTCCCCACCCCATACACATGTATATTGACTGCAAAGTCCTCACAGTTCTCCAAATTGATATTTCCTTTTAACTTGGTTTGAAAACCTATTTTAAGTTGCAACCTTCTCAAGATTCTCTGTGAAGAACAGAATCGATGTATCAATCAGGAGAGATCATAACACTAAGGTGACAAATAACCTCAAATTGTGTGGCTTAACACAATAGTATTAACAATTCTCTAATAAATAACTCTCTGCTAAAAAAGCCTGCAGCCCCAGGAAATTCCAGGACAATTTCCTTTTGTGTGGTTACTTGAGGATCTAGGTTTTTCCATGCTGTGTTTCCTCCATCTCAACACAAATCTCCTCCAAACCCTGTTGACAGGAGGGTAGAGAGATCGGAAAGGCCTATTGTACCAGCCATTACTTGCTGTGGCCTGGAAGTGACAAGTATCTCTTCTGCTTATAATTCACTGTCCACACAAATCCTAGTGACTAATACACAGCACCCACTTGTTTTTCTCACCATCTTCAATTTGAGCAGGACTTGAAGGGATGACCCCTCTCCTGTCCATGCAGTGTGAGCCCAAACTGGAGAATCTACTCCCCAACATAGCTCATGTGCATGGCTTACAAGTGTGTATTGGTTCACTGCCACCAACCACAGTATCTCTTCACATGGACCTCTCCACACATGGACTTCCCCACAGCACTGCCGGTGGCTTCCAAGAATGAGTATTCCAAACGACAGAAAAATGAATGCTGTCATTGTCTTAAGACTTGGATGCACAAGCTGACAGGGCGTGACTGCCATTCTATTCCATTAGGCACAGTGGTCACACAGATCTCCCAGAGCCAAGAAAAGAGGATATAGGCCCCAATTCTTAATGAGCAGAAAGTCAAATGCATCACCACAATAAATGTATATTTCAAGAACAGTTTTCTCATCTCTAGAGACAAGGATAACACAAGATGATTACATGAGACCCCTTTCACTTGATGTGCATTTATTAAGCAGCTGGTAAATATAAAATCATTTGCCAAATTTTTTAATTAAACAAAGGCCTATTCAGTCATGAAAATCACACTTCAGTAAATATGTTCTGGAAATACTAAATAGAGAAAGAAACTTTTGGTGCGGTTGGGAATAGTGGATTAAGAGTTGTCAGATAAGGCTTCCTGGAAAAAGTGGCACTTAACGGAAGTTAAAAAAATGTTTGAGATTCAAGAAACTAAAGTCAAGTTCAAAGTATTTCATTTGGAATGAGTATGTCAATAAAGAATAAAGTGGGTAACATGGGTTCAAATAACCCAATGGCAAGGAGTCAGATGTGACAATCATTCAAAGCACATAAGATGATACTGGAACAAAAAAATGGAGGTATATTTTGGACAGCCTCACTTACATGGTAGGTTAAAGGCATTGTACTTGATTTACTTGGTTGACTTTGTAAAGTCTCAAATAATTTTGAAGAATATGTGGATGAAAGTGATAACACTATGAAAAAGTTTCCTCTCTGTGACTAGATCTAATTTCCTCTCATCCCTTTAGCTCTGACTGATGTTACATTGCAGCTTCTATTTCTGGAAGTTAGCATGTTTTTTCCAGGTATGCTCGGAGCTAAGTCTTCTTGGTATGATGCAGAATTTCAACTTTAGGGGTGCCTGGGTGGCTCAGTTTAAGCGTCTGCCCTCGGCTCAGGTCATGATCTCAGGGTCCTGGGATACATCCCTGCATCGGGCTCCCTGCTTGGCGGTCATTTTCACGACTGAATAGGCCTGTTTCTCCCTCTCCCACTTCCCCTGTTTGTGTTCCCTCTCTCGTTGTGTCTCTATCAAGTAAATAAATAAAATCTTTAAAAAAAAAAGAATTTTGACTTTAATTCTAAAGAGTAAAATTCCTACTAGATATTTAAATAAACCCTTGTATTCTTGATTTGATGCAATTATAAATATGCATCATACATTAGAATGGCTGATCTTATGTTTGAAGAAATGACTCAACAGAGTTATTTATAAGATTCATATAGTATGTAGAAAAGAAATGCCACTGTTTCCTTGGTCATTGTCTCATTAGAAGCTGACAAAGTATGTAGATGATGCATTTGCATTGTTAACTTTTGTCTGCCCCCTGAAATCTAAACTCAATCTCAACTGAATACTTACTATCTTCTCTCAATCATCATAAAGGCATATTCAACTTAACATCTCCAAAATCACACCCAAGATCTTTGACCAAACTTTGATTCTTTTTCAGGGTAGTAAGATTTAAATGGTGGCCATTTTTGGTGACACCCCAAAAGATGTCTATGTTCCAATCTCCAGAACCTGTGAAGGTGAGCATATCTGGAAAAATTGCAGATGTAATTAATTTAAGGATCTAGACATGAAATCATAACAAGATTATCTAGACTAATCTAGATAATCCAGTGACAAGTAACTTCATTAAAAGTCAGAAAAGGATAAGACACAGAGCAGAAGGCTATGTGAAGATGGGAGGCAAAAATTGTAGTTATGCTAGCACAAGCCAAGAAATACCTGGAGTCACCAGAAACAAGGAAGGATTCCCTCCTAGAGGCTTTGGAGGGAGGCTTCCTGACACCTTGATTTTGGAACTCTGGCCTCTGGAACTATGAGAAACTAAATTTCTGTTATTTTAAGCCACCAGGTTTTGGTTATTTGTTATCACAGCCCTAGGATACTAATACATCCAGCCATTCCTATCTCAATAAATGTCCCGAATAGTCAAAATGTGTATACTTCTCACCTTAACCCACATCCCCTTATACAATGCAGTGCAGCACTAAATCCTTTTGATTTCACCTTCTACATAGCTTTCAGATCTGTCCACTTGTCTCTGTCTCCACAGTTCATGAACTGTCACCTCACACCTGGAATACTACAGTAGTTTCATAAGTGATTTCTCAGCTTTACTCTCCAGCCCTACCAGACTTTTCTTGCACACAGCAGTGTTACTTGTCTGAAAAACAGATTTGACCATGTCATCCTCCTTGCCCCTGTGAAAGCCTTCAATAATCCATTGCATTTTAGGAGCAAAACAAAATTCCTTACTGTAGTCTACAGTATTTGGCATGATCTTGCCTTTAATTATTTTTCTAGTTTTGTTGCTTTTTCATTAATATATATATATATATATTTTTAAAGATTTTATTTATTTATCTGAGACAGAGAGAATGAGAGACAGAGAACATGAGAGGGAGGAGGGTCAGAGGGAGAAGCAGACTCCCCGCCAAGCAGGGAGCCGGACGCGGGACTCGATCCCGGGACTCCAGGATCATGACCTGAGCCTAAGGCAGTCGCTTAACCAACTGAGCCACCCAGGCGCCCCCATTAATATATTTTTTAAGGGCAGTTGTAGGTTTACAGAAAAGTTAGAAAGTATAGAGAGTTAGTTCCCATGTACCCTTTTGTGCCTCCCAATCCTGCACATCATTTCCCCTATTATTGACATCTTAGGGTAGAACACTTTTCACAATTGAAGCAATAATGATACATTATTATTAACTGAAGTTCATAGTTTACATTAGGGTTTACTTTTTGTGTTACACCATTCTATGGATTTTTTTTTTTTAAGATTTTATTTATTTACTTGACAGAGAGAGATGCAGCGAGAATGGGAACACAAGCAGGGGGGAGTGGGAGAGGGAGAAGCAGACTTCCTACTAAGTAGGGAGCCCGATGTGGGGCTCGATCCCAGGACCCTGAGATCATGACCTGAGCCGAAGGCAGATGCTTAATGACTGAGCCACCGAGGTGCCCCTGTTCTATGGATTTTGACAAATATATAATGTCATGTAGCCATAATTATAGTATCATACAGAATAGTTTCACCGCGCACCTATTCATTCCTCCCTCCCTATCTGAACCCTTGGCAACCACTGATATCTCTACTATATCCATAGTTTTGCTTTTCCCTGAGTATCATATACTGGGAATCATACAGTATGTAGCTTTTTTTTTATTATTCTTATGTTATTCCCCATACATTACATCATTAGTTTTAGATGAAGTGTTCCATGATTCTTTGTTTGTGCATAACACCCAGTGCTCCATGCAGAATGTGCCCTCCTCAATACCCACCACCAGGCTAACCCATCCTCCCACCCCCCGCCCCTCTAGAACCCTGTTTGTTTTTCAGAGTCCATCGTCTCTCATGGTTCGTCTACCCCTCTGATTTCCCCCGCTTCATTCTTCCCCTCCCGCTACCTTCTTCTTCTTCTTTTTTTTTCTTAACATATATTGCATTATTTGTTTCAGAGGTACAGATCTGAGATTCAACAGTCTTGCACAATTCACAGCGCTTACCAGAGCACATACCCTCCCCAGTGTCTATCACCCAGTCACCCCATCCCTCCCACCCTACCCCCACTCCAACAACACTCAGTTTGTTTCCTGCAATTAAGAATTCCTCATATCAGTGATATCATATGATACATGTCTTTCTCTGTTTGACTTATTTCACTCAACATAATACCCTCCAGTTCCATCCACGTCGTTGCAAATGGCAAGATCTCATTCCTTTTGATGGCTGCATAATATTCCATTGTATATATATACCACCTCTTCTTTATCCATTCATCTGTCGATGGACATCTTGGCTCTTTCCACAGTTTGGCTATTGTGGACATTGCTGCTATAAACGTCGGGGTACACGTACCCCTTCGGATCCCTACTTTTGTATCTTTGGGGTAAATACCCAGTAGTGCAATTGCTGGATCATATGGTAGCTCTATTTTCAACTTTTTGAGGAACCTCCATACAGTTTTCCAGAGTGGCTGCACCAGCTTGCATTCCCACCAACAGTGTAGGAGGGTTCCCCTTTCTCTGCATCCCCGCCAACATCTGTCCTTTCCTGACTTGTTAATTTTAGCCATTCTGACTGGTGTGAGGTGGTATCTCATTGATGTTTTGATTTGGATTTCCCTGATGCTAAGCGATATTGAGCACTTTTTCATGTGTCTGTTGGCCATTTGGATGTCTTCTTTGGAAAAATGTCTGTTCACGTCTTCTGCCCATTTCTTCATTGGATTCTTTGTTCTTTGGGTGTTGAGTTTGATGAGTTCTTTATAGATTTTGGATACTAGCCCTTTATCTGATATGTCATTTGCAAATATCTTCTCCCATTCTGTCGGTTGTCTTTTGGTTTTGTTGACTGTTTTCCTTTGCTTTGCAAAAGCTTTTTATCTTGAGGAAGTCCCAATAGTTCATTTTTGCCCTTGCTTCCGTTGCCTTTGGTGATGTTTCTAGGAAGAAGTTGCTTCGGCTGAGGTCAAAGAGGTTGCTGCCTGTGTTCTCCTTTAGGATTTTGAGGTCTGTCTCACATTGAGGTCTTTCAACCATTTGGAGTCTATTTTTGTGTGTGGTGTAAGGAAATGGTCCCATTTCATTCTTCTGCATGTGGCTATCCAATTTTCCCAACACCATTTGCTGAAGAGACTGTCTTTTTTCCATTGGACATTCTTTCCTGATTTGTCGAAGATTAGTTGACCATAGAGTTGAGGGTCCATTTTTGGGCTCTCTATTCTGTTCCATTGATCGATGTGTCTGTTTTTGTGCCAGTACCATACTGTCTTCATGATGACAGCTTTGTAATAGAGCTGGAAGTCCGGAATTGTGATGCCGCCGGCTTTGCTTTTCTTTTTCAACATTCCTCTGGCTATGCGGGGTCTTTTCTGGTTCCATACAAATTTTAGGATTATTTGTTCCATTTCTTTGAAAAAAGTGGATGGTATTTTGATCGGGATTGCATTGAATGTGTAGATTGCTCTCGGTAGCATTGACATCTTCATAATATTTGTTCTTCCAATCCATGAGCATGGAACGTTTTTCCATTTCTTTGTGTCTTCCTCAATTTCTTTCATGAGTTATTTTACAGTTTTCTGAGTACAGATCCTTTGTCTCTTTGGTTAGATTTATTCCTAGGTATCTTATGGTTTTGGGTGCAATTGTAAATGGGATCGACTCCTTAATTTCTCTTTCTTCTGTCTTCTTGTTGGTGTATAGGAATGCCACTGACTTCTGTGCATTGATTTTATATCCTGCCACTTTACTGAATTCCTGTATGAGTTCTAGCAGTTTTGGAGTGGAGTCTTTTGGGTTTTCCACATAAAGTATCCTATCATCTGCAAAGAGTGAGAGTTTGACTTCTTCCTTGCCAATTTGGATGCCTTTGATTTCTTTTTGTTGTCTGATTGCTGTGGCTAGGACTTCCAATACTATGTTGAATAGCAGTGGTGATAGTGGACATCCCTGCCGCGTTCCTGACCTTAGGGGGAAAGCTCTCAGTTTTTCCCCATTGAGAATAATATTCACTGTAGGTGTTTCATAGATGGCTTTTATGATATTGAGGTATGTACCCTCTATCCCTATACTCTGAAGAGTTTTGATCAAGAAAGGATGCTGTACTTTGTCAAAAGCTTTTTCTGCATCTTTGAGAGGATCATATGATTCTTGTTCTTTCTTTTGTTAATGTATTGTATCACATTGATTGATTTGCGGATGTTGAACCAACCTTGCAGCCCAGGGATAAATCCCACTTGGTCATGGTGAATAATCCTTTGATAATCCTTTTAATGTACTGTTGGATCCTATTGGCTAGTATTTTGGTGAGAATTTTTGCATCCATGTTCATCAGGGATATTGGTCTGTAATTCTCCTTTTTGATGGGGTCTTTGTCTGGTTTTGGGATCAAGGTAATGCTGGCCTCATAAAATGAGTTTGGAAGTTTTCCTTCCATTTCTATTTTTTGGAACAGTTTCAGAAGAATAGGTATTAATTCTTCTTGAAGTGTTTGGTAGAATTCCCCTGGGAAGCCCTCTGGCCCTGGACTTTTGTTTGTTGGGAGATTTTTGATGACTGCTTCAATTTTCTTAGTGGTTATAGGTCTGTTCAGGTTTTCTTTTTCATCCTGGTTCAGTTTTGGTAGTTGATACATCTCTAGGAATGCCTCCATCTCTTCCAGGTTATCTAATTTGCTGGCATAGAGTTGCTCATAATATGTTCTTATAATTGTTTGTATTTCTTTGGTGTTGGTTGTGATCTCTCCTCTTTCATTCATGATTTTGTTGATTTGGGTCATTTCTCTTCTCTTTTTGATAAGTCTGTCCAGGGGTTTATCAATCTTGTTAATTCTTTTAAAGAACCAGCTCCTAGTTTCATTGATCTGTTCTACTGTTCTTTTAGTTTCTATTTCATTGATTTCTGCTCTGATCTTTATTATTTCTCTTCTCCTGCTGGGTTTAGGCTTGATTTGCTGTTCTTTCTCCAGCTCCTTTAGATGGAGGGTTAGGTTGTGTACTTGTGACCTTTCTTGTTTCTTGAGAAAGGCTTGTATTGCTATATACTTTCCTCTTAGGACTGCCTTTGCTGCATCCCAAGGATTTTGAACAATTGTGTTTTCATTTTCATTGGTTTCCATGTATTTTTTTAATTCTTCTTTAATTTCCTGGTTGACCCATTCATTCTTCAGTAGGATGCTCTTTAGCCTCCATGTATTTGAGTTCTTTCCGACTTTCCTGTTGTGATTGAGTTCTAGTTTCAAAGCATTGTGGTCTGAAAATGGGCAGGGAATGATCCCAATCTTTTGGTACCAGTTGAGACCTGATTTATGACCTAGGATGTGATCTATTCTGGAGAATGTTCCATGGGCACTAGAGAAGAATGTGTATTCCGTTGCTTTGGGGTGGAATGTTCTGAATATGTCTGTGAAGTCCATTTGGTCCAGTGTGTCATTTAAAGTCTTTATTTCCTTGTTGATCTTTTGCTTAGACGATCTGTCCATTTCAGTGAGGGGGATGTTAAAGTCCCCCACTATTATTGTATTGTTGTCGATGTGTTTCTTTGCTTTTGTTATTAATTGGCTTATATAATTGGCTGCTCCCATGTTAGGGGCATAGATATTTACAATTGCTAGGTCTTCTTGTTGGATAGATCCTTTAAGTATGATATAATGTCCTTCCTCATCTCTTATTACAGTCTTTGGTTTAAAATCTAATTTGTCTGCTATAAGGATTGCCACCCCAGCTTTCTTTTGGTGTCCATTAGCATGGTAAATGGTTTTCCACCCCCTCACTTTCAATCTGGGGGTGTCTTTGGTTCTAAAATGAGTCTCTTGCAGACAGCATATCGATGGGTCTTGTTTTTTAATCCAGTCTGTTAGCCTGTGTCTTTTGATTGGGGCATTGAGCCCATTTACATTCAGGGTAACTATTGAAAGATAGGAATTTGGTGCCATTGTATTGCTTGTAAGGTGACTGTTACCGTATATTGTCTGTGTTCCTTTCTGGTCTATGTTGCTTTTAGGCTCTCTCTTTGCTTAGAGGACCCCTTTCAAGATTTCCTGTAGGGCTGGTTTTGTGTTTGCAAATTCCTTTAGTTTTTGTTTGTCCTGGAAGCTTTTTATCTCTCCTTCAATTTTCAATGACAGCCTAGCTGGATAGAGTATTCTTGGCTGCATATTTTTCTCATTTAGTGCTCTGAATATATCCTGCCAGTCCTTTCTGGCCTGCCAGGTCTCTGTGGATAGGTCTGTTGCCAATCTAATGTTTCTACCCTTGTAGGTTACATATCTCTTCTCCCGAGCTGCTTTCAGGATTTTCTCTTTGTCTATGAGACTCGTAAGTTTTACTATTAGATGTCAGGGAGTTGACCTATTTTTATTGATTTTGAGAGGGGTTCTCTGTGCTTCCTGGATTTTCATGCCTGTTTCTTTCCCCAAATTAGGGAAGTTCTCTGCTATAATTTGCTCCATTATACCTTCTGCCCCTCTCTCTCTTTCTTCTTCTTCTGGGATCCCAATTATTCTAATGTTGTTTCGTCTTATGGTATCACTCATCTCTCGAATTCTGCCCTCGTGATCCAGTAGTTGTTTATCTCTCTTTTTCTCAGCTTCTTTATTTTCCATCATTTCATCTTCTATATTACTGATTCTCTCTTCTGCCTCATTTATTGTAGCACTTAGCGCCCCCATTTTTGATTGCACCTCATTAATAGCCTTTTTGATTTCGACTTGGTTGGATTTTAGCTCTTTTACTTCTCCAGAAAGGGTTTCTCTAATAACTTCCATATTTTTTTCAAGCCCAGCTAGTATCTTTAAAGTGATGATTCTGAACTCTAGATCTGACATCGTACTAATGTCCATATTGAGTAGGTTCCTGGCAGTCGGTACTACCTCTTGTTCTTTTTGTTGAGGTGATTTTTTCCGTCTTGTCATTTTGTGCAGAGGAGAATAGATTAATGAGAGAACAAAATGCTAGCAGAGTAACCACGTCCCCAGAAAATATACTCTAAACAAATCAGAAAAGACCTGAAGCAGTGGGATAAGAAATGGAAAGAGAGAAAAAAGAAAAAGAAAAAAAAAGAAAAAGATAAAGATAAAAACAAAAACAAACAAAGCAAAACAACAACAACAAAAGAAAAACCAGAAGGTGATCAAATATGATCTATATGGTATATAGATCAGTGCCACACACTAGATTTGAGGTGTATTTTGGTCTTCTAGAAGAAAGTGCCTCCCAAAATTTTAAGGAAAGAAAAACTTATATATGTACAAAAATAAGGGTTGATATGATGAAGGGATGGAATATGACTATAAAAATGGAAATTATAAAAAATGTTATAAAAGGAATTAATAAGAAGTTGTTTGAAAAAAGAAAGAAGAGGATTTAAAAAAAGAAAAAAGAAAAAGAAAAAAAAAGGGAGAGGATGTGATCAGTCAGGGGAGTACAAAACACCATATACTAGAGATTTAGGGTATATTTTAATCTGTTAGAAGAAACTATCTCAAAATTTTAAAGAGAGAACAACTTATATATATAAGCCAAAAATAGGGTAACTACTATGAAGGGATAGAATATGACTCTAAAAATGAAAAATAAAAATGTTTTTTTAAAAAAAGGGATTGATAAGATGTTGGTTGAAAAAGGGAAAAAGAAAAATTCAAAAAGAAATAAAAAGACAAAAAGACAGTTAAAAAAAATTAATTTTAAAAGACTAAAGAATCATCGTAAAAAAAGCCGTGAATTTTATGTGCAGTAGTCCCCTAGCGCTGGAGTTCTGCCGTTCTCATTGATTGGTAAACTTGGTCTTGGCTGGCTGTTCTCCCTGATCTTCAGGGAAGGGGCCTGTTGACGTGGTTTCCAAATGTCTCTGCTGGAGGCGGAATTGCCCCGCCCTTGCCCCCTCCCGGCTAAGTAATCTGCTCGGGTTTGCTCTCCGGGGCTTTTGTTCCCTGCGAGCTTTGCGTACAGCTTTGGAGGCGGAGAGTGAAAATGGTGGCCTCCCAATCTCCGCCCCAGAGGAGCCGAGAACTCGGGGCCCTGCTTCTCAGTGAGCCCCCAGAGAAAAGCCTTCAGTCACTCCCGTCTCCCCGGTCTCCGGCCGCACTCCGTGCTCACCCGGCCTGTGACCACGCGTTTCTATCTCTAGCTCCGACCCCGGGTGGAGTCTCCAAACCCAGCAGATCCCTGCGGTGCACTCCCGTGCGGCTCCTCCCCGGGGAGGAAGGTGAGTCTCCCCGGATCCGCTGCTTGTTGGGTCCCTGCTTGAGGAGCAGGGGCCCGACTGTGCCACGGATCATGGTTTATGGCAACCCCGAGCTGAGAGCCTGCGCCTGGGCTCTGCCTCTGCAGCCGGCTTCCCTGCTCCGTTACCTGGGAGCTCTGCCACACTCAGGCACCCCCGGTCTTTCTGTGACCCCTAGGGTCCTGAGACCACACTGTCCCGGAGGGTTCCACCCCCCGCTTAGCCACCAGAGTGACGTCCATCAGTGGAGCAGACTTTTAAAAGTTCCGATTTTGTGCTCCGTGGCTCTATCACTTGCCAGAAGCGGCCGACGGAGGCCCCTCCCCCGCCGTCTATCCTCCCGAATATCGCCTCGGATTCACTTCTCCGCACGTCCTACCTTCCAGAAAGTGGTCGCTTTTCTGATGAGAGAGTTGTTGCTCTTCTTTCCGTCGATCTCCTGTTGAGTTTGTAGGTGTTCAGAATGGTTTGATCCCTATCCAGCTGAATTCCTGAGAGGAGACGAAATCCAGGTCTCCTACTCCTCCACCATCTTGCTCCGCCCCCCAGTTTGTAGCTTTTTTTTAAGATTGGTTTCTTTCACTTAGCAATATGCATTTAAGGTTCCTACTTGTTTTGTGTGTGTGTGTGTGTGTGTGTGTGTGTGTGTGTGACTTGATAGCTTATTTCGTTTGGTACATATATTAGGGGATGTACCAAAGTTGGTTTATTCATTCACCTATTGAGAACACCTTGATTGCTTCCAATTGGGGGCAAATATGAATAAATTTTTTTTCTATTCAAATTTATAAATATTTGAATTTAAAGTTATATAATACTTAACATTCTTATTAATAGTTACTCTATATCTGTGCAAGAGAACTTAATATAGGCACCTCAGGTTAGTTCCCCACATTGCCATGTCAATCCAACCTAAGAGCCTTAAAATCAGAGTTCACAAATAAATACATCACCTTAATTTGCCATGGTCAGTAATTGGATTTTTTTTTTTCCATGCTGAATATATGTGCCATGTGACTTCCCTTTTAAAGGTTAATGGAGTTTTGCTTTTTTACCAAAACCCCATCAATAATTTGGGGTATGTTTTTTTTGTAGATTTAATGCATTAAAATTCTCTTTCTATTTCTATATGAGTATGCATGTTTTTCTATGTGTGTGGGGATTTGTTTTTCCCTTGGGCATTTTTTGAGAGCTGTAAACATTCCCTACTCTTGAAATGATGAAATCTTAAATAGCAATGATTCGAGATTTATTAAGTAGAAAAAAGGTTAACGTCAATCAGGCTTAATATATGCAGTTGAATAACACAGTCTCTTCCCTTTAATTAGCAAAGTATAAAGGAAACATCTCCAAAGTAGAGTGGTTAGTATGTATGTAACTTTAGGAGATGTTCTTTCTCATTAGTGTGGGAAAGAGATTTTTCAGCAAAGTTAGTCATGGATTTTGTTCCAAGGTGTTGACTTTGCCTACTGGCTCTTAAAAGGTTGAGGCCGCAGGACCAAATGATGTCTAACATTACAGATGAGCCAAATAATTTGTGACATTGTTCTTACTTTCTCTGTGGGAGGTGGGCAGAGATTTATTTGGTGAGACCTAAACAGAAGACTCGTGTTGAACTGTGGGCTCAAGAAATAGGTTTATAATACCCTTTGAATTTTTCCCCCCCTCTCTCTTATCTTCCAAAGCCTTAGAAATTATATAACTAAACTACCTTCTTTTTAGATCTTAATTTCTTAACTCACTTCTTATAACAGGTTGTTATGATCACACTTGTTATAAAATGTTATGGTATGAAATGCAGAATAATGTTCCAATGAACATCATTATTCCAATGATCAAATGTCAACCTAAATTATGTTGGCACAAGATAAATCAGGAAGCAGATGAGTTTTGGTATTTTCTTTTCCTAAAATAATTCTGTGACTTCAGATGCTGATTATCTTTTGACAGTGTTGCTTATTTCTTATTTATATCAATGAAACGAAGTAGAGATGGTTGAAACCCATTGCCTCTTGAAGGCTTTTAATAGATTGTGGCAGTACGTTGGGATTCTTTCCTACCTTTGCTTATTATGACTGAGACAAGGGTCTGAAGATACTTTTAATCTTTTCAACAAAATGAATGTTGAAGAAAAGGCTCAATGTCTGGTGCTCTTTGCTTTGATCTGAAAGCTAAAGCTGTCTCATTTTTGTGGGTCACTGCAGCTATTCATGCAATTTTATTAACCATAATGACAATTTTTCTGATACTGTTTCTTTCATCTAAACGTCTCAGAAGATTTTACAAACAGGAGTTTTTGAATTTTACACAAAATACTTTATTGTAAAACTTATGATTCCATATTCATTCTACAGTCAGCTACTACTGGAGGGGATGAGGAGGAGAGTTCAGGGAAGGGGTCTTTGTGATGTGCCCCCATCAGGGAATCCTCAAACTCTCAGGGATCCGTGAAGTCCCTGTCAGTGACCTTTGTTACTTTCCATTCTTGCATCTTATTTTCCGCCCGTCTTCCTTTACCTTTTCCTTTACTTACAAATTTGAAATATGTATACAAAATAAATGCAAACAAAGATAAAAATCATGGGGTGCCTGGGTGGCTCAAGAGGTTGTGTCTGCCTTTGGCTTAGGTCATGATCCCTGAGTCCTAGGCTGGAGCCTGCTTTTCCCTCTCCCTCTGCCCCTCACCCAGTCATGCTCTCTCTTGCTACCTCTCTCTCTCCCTCAAATAAATAAATAAAATTTTAAGAAAGATAAAAATCATATGAAATTCAAATTACCACCAATAATTAAATGTGATAGATGATCTTGTTTGGCTGAAGCAAAATTGCTCACAGAAATAAATTTCCTGGAAATGCCTTCATATATTAAGTGCCATCCAAACATAATAGATTATTACAGTTTCCCTAGACATACGCTGCCCTGGGCACTTGCACCTCTGGAGATCATCAGATGAAATGAGGTTGCTGATTTCTTGATTATGACTCATGCATCCAGTCCCCTCTGCTCCATGAATTGGACATACCCAGAGACTGTATGGTGAAATTATACAATGGAATGGAGCCCGCTCTCTTTGCCTGCTAGTCAGAGGGTGAACAGCTGTCCCAGTTTGCTCAGGACTGAGGGGCTTCCTGGAACACAAGGATTTTTGTGCTAAAACCGGGACACTTCTGGGCAAACAGGGTTGGATGTTCTCACTAGTAGCTGTCAGATTTCTAAAAGGAAGAATGCTTCGCTTAGGACTTGATAAATCAGGGCAATTAGCATTAGTGATGCTTCTGAGTCTACCACTTTTCTCCCAATATATGGTCAGGATATTGGGGAGAATTAGGCAGCTGCACACACCAGTTAAAGAATCCTGACCTTAGAATGAGTAAGTTGATTCATTTTGTATAAATGCTACAATCCCTGAAAGGTAAATTTTGAAAAATATCTTAGAAGTTATCGAACCCTGCAATTTTAAACCCTTAAGAAATAATAGCATTCTTTCTTAAAACAAAAGCTCTGGTGAGGATATTTTATAGAAAAAGATAAAAATGAGTTAAAGGTCTCTGAACCTTATCTATTCTTGCTTCTCTTGTCTTTTTCGTACCCTTCAGAATGTGTCTTTAGAAATTAAAGGGATTCCCGAGAGCACAGTTGGAAAACCACTGATCTACTCCAATCCCGTCATGTTACAAGTGGGACAATAGGCCTCAAGATATCACTCCATGCTGTTTTGTCAGCAAATACACATCAGACCAGGAAATCAAGCTCAGGAATAGAATAGAACTCAAAATTTTGCCAAGACCACTGGTTCCCCACCTTGGTTAACTGTTGGTATCATCTGGGATGCTTTAAAAAATCATAGATTCTTGGATCTTATCCCAAGAGATTTTGGATCATACCGTGGGTTGTACCCTGGGCATAGAGATGTTTAAGTTCTCCGAAGTTATTCTAATTCAAGCCATGGTTGAAAACCATTGGCCTAGGCTGAGAGGCTGAGGAATAATACCAAGAAAAGAAACAACAGACACACACACACCCCACAAAGGAAATGCACATTGACATTGAGGTCAAGAGACAAGGGTTTGATTTCAGCTCTATCAATGATTGATCTATGACTTCTAACAAATCCTTCAGTCTGTACCTCATGAGATATTGGCCAGTTGGTTTCAAACTTTTTAAAGCCATGGAAACTTTTAAGTGAAAATTTTGTGGGAGCCTGATACATCACACATGTTAAAGCAGAATTGCTTTGGTTCAATAGGTAAAGAGACCAGGAGGCTCAACATTCTTTCTGGATACTACCAAATGCTACTGAGACACATTTTTAGAAGGTTCCATGCTCTAAGGAACCCACATGGCATTATGATCTCTAATGTTCTATCTTGTTCATAATTATTACTTGATTGGATAAAGCTGAATACTTTTTAGGAGGTTTGCTTTCACTTGATCTCATGTGACCCAAGCTACAAGCAAGGTCTATTTTTATTGTCCAATAAAAAAGGAGGGTTGACCTGAAATCAGTTTTACTGATGAATAAAGTTGTTTCCTTCTCACCAGGCAACAGAAATGCTATGATAGAATTGCTCCGATGTTCTACTTCACAATAGTAGGACAGATTATGTCTAATTGAAGGATCCTCAGTCCCTTTCCCCTAGCCCATAAATATTTTATATCACAACTGGAGCTGAAGGGTGGCCTTTGAAACTTTGAAAATTGGGTCACAGTTGGTTTGACCTGAGTAAATTCAGGAGAGGATACGTCATCAAGAAATAGTTCCCCTTTATTATTTATAAGAACACAGAGGCAGATGTGCAATTGTTCTCTGCATAATTTTCATACATAAAATATCATGTACATGGAGAACACTGTCAGATAGCATAATGCACTGCATTTATTTCAGATATGGCGTCGTCTCTTTGTCATTGTGTTTAGTAAACACACTTCCATTATGGTGAGTGGATGACTGTCAGCTGTTTTCTCTGCAAATATCCACTGGCTTTCAGATCTTGCTAAATGTCTTGTCTTATTTTGTTTTCAGTAAGTTGCTTTTATATTTGTTTATTTAATGAACTTTTCCTTGACATTAGCAAAAAAAGCACAAAGCTTTATTATCAGAGACTAGTTCTTATTCTCAGTTTTTCTGAAATCCGCCAACCTTACAGATTCACGCTTCTATGTGTATGCTGCAGATGCCAAATGGCTCTCATCTCATCCCCCCGCTCACTCATTTGAAGCAAGTCCCCAGATACTGAGTATTCATAGAAATAGGTTGGTTGTTTCCTCACCAAGTCCTTATCAGTTAAAATATGGAATCTCTATCAATAGAACCATTTGTCTTTTAAGACAGAAGGTAAAAATACCTGACTCACAAATCCAATACAAATCATGCTCATTGCTCAATTTAACTTGGAAAGAGAAAGCATTTTAATTGGGAAAAAAAAAGTGTCTCATGGATGAAGACACTGGGGCAAATTTAGAAATGTGGAGCTCTAGCTTCCTTTGCTGTTCATTTCCATAATTAAAGAGCCTCCCCCTTGTCTTGTCTTTTGTTTCCTCATAATTAGAGCTTCCTGATAATGTTGTTTTTGTTTTTTAAGAGGCATCAATATATCATTTTTATTATTTATTAATAATTTCTGTACACGAATTTTGTTATTTTTTAAAGCACTTTAAAAAGCATACCTGTATAAAGCTTTCTGGTGATCGATGATATACTTCCTCTAATTTCCAAAAATTGCCCATGCAGGACCACTATCTCTTCACTATATGGTTTTCTGGATTACACTAGAAGAATAATTTGCTAGCTGTCCTATACTCCCATAGTATTTTTTTTTTACAAATTTCCTTTATTTCACATTGCTTACATTATTATTTTTGATTTGTTATATTAAAATGTGGGAAACTGTGCATCTCTATATATTGATATGGAAGCATCTTATAATTACTTGTTCATTTCCCATGGTGGTGTTTTTTATTATCCCCAACCTTTTATCAGCATGATGATCCTTACACTATAGGGCATACAGTATTCATAATATTTGTCTTCCCTTAGAGAATATGAGCCTCTTTAAAATTTTATTCCAGTTTTATTGAGATATAATTGACATATAACATTGTATTTGTCCAAAGTGTACAACATAATTGTTGTTGATCTATTTATAGAGAATATGAGCCTCTTGAGGGCAAGGACTGATTATTCCAAATGTGTGTATTCTTAGCATCTATTATAATTCCTGGTTGTTAATAAATTCACAATAAAGAGCTTATGGAATTATTAACTAAATGTAAACATTTATGCAACATCTTTAGATGTCTAACAACCCAAAGAAGAAATCAATGGATTAGAAGGGACTACCTCAATTAATTATAGTATATTAATAGGTGGCTGAGATTGTTTTCTCCTGCCTTGGGGTCTGCTTCTCCCAGATGATTCTACATGTGCTTTTCTGAATGTTCTACATATCCTAATTGGTCACATGACCAAGAACAAATCTTCAGAGACTCTGTTTTGACTGAATACAGCATGGGCTCCTTTTCAACAAGGACTAATCAGCATCCATTTTTCCAAAATTGAAAAGGTCTTTCTTTCTGAGGTCCAAGCTATGGAAAACCATATGATCCTGGAGCTTCTGGGAAGTTTTCTACTATGTGTAGAGGGCATGACAATAAATCAAGTGAAGGAAAGGTAAGCAGGGCAGAAGGGTAAGGAGGTAGAGGAATGGTGAGAAGGACTGCCAAAAAGGCAAAGAAAACAGACAGAGAAGATTGAGAGCTTCTCAGGACTTGGTGTGAGTACCTGAACACAGCCTTGCCTTATTCGGACATGCCAACAATCAACAATATTGTTTGTTTAATTACATTAAAAATAATTTCTTTCTATTCTCTCTCTTTTTCTCCCTCCCCCTTCTTCGGCTCCTCCTCCCCCCCCCCCCCGCCTTGTTCCTCCTTCTTTGTCATTTTCTCTCCCTCCCTCCTTCCATCTCTCTTTCTCTCTCAGTTCTTTAATAAAATGTGGCTGTATTTCTGACCCTGCAAACAAATAAGACTTGGTGATGGTGAAATACTTAACTATAGGAAAAATCTGAAGTAAGTTTAGATGTTCTGTTTTTAAAATGGATAATAGCTTATAGCTGAGAAAATTTTACCTTTCATGACAATAATGATGACAAAAGTGGTATTCCTTCAAATGCTACCTTTTTTTGCCCTTGAATAATATTTCAGTTTTGTTAATCCAGAAATGTGAAGTAATTGGCACAAAATATTTAGACAATATCTGAAGAACCAAACAGTCAAACAGATGACTTTGGCCAATAAAATGAATAGATAACTATTTTCTTTATGTTTAGAAAGTACATACATTTTTGCAGTTTATTATCCCTCCTTATGATAGTCAATAACTACTTCTCAAATTTCAAGGGTAATTTATCTTTTGAGGCAAGCACTCTGGAATCATATTTGTAGTCTTGTCACTAAAATTTTTTCTATTTTAATGTATGTGAAGAGTGTTTCCTTAATTTCACTGTCTTCTCCATACTACCTGATCCACAAAAGCTTCATTTCTCTGGAATCAAGTATGAAATCTCAGCAAAAGTTATACCTTGGGAAGGAAATATGGTCAAACAAGTTAAGATGAAGGCATGTTTTTGGAGCATCCTTGTCTTCTCTTCACTCCCTTAACACTCCTTAACATTTCACTCTTTTTCAAGATAGAGTGAAAAAATAATATATGCGTAATACACAGAAGGAAAGAAATGGCTGCTGATCTTTAGCCAGGTTGGGAAGTGAACAGTGCAGTTGTTTTTGTTTTTGTTTTTTTTAATTCCAGTCCCTCTTTGTGCACTCAGACAGTTCTGAGGACCATTGCATTCCTCTTTTTGTCTGCAGTGAATGGAGTATTCTCATAACTAAAGATTCTTAATCTCATTTTGACATTATCAGTAGCCTGAGAAGCTTCATCACAGCATGCTTCTTCTTCCAGAGGGAGGCAGAATAACACAGGGGATAAAACTATGGACTGTGGAACCAGACAGGTAGAGATAGAGGTATACATTCATTTTGTCACTCCATAATGTGTGATTTTAAGAAAAGAACTTAATTCTTCACTCCTCAATGCTCCTTAAAGTGATAATAACAGCATTCCTTAACATATAAAGTTATTGAGAGGCTTTGATGACAATATTTAAAATTAATTAGGAACAGGATGTAGCACTTAATAAACCATCAATATATTAGGTACAATTTTTTTTAATTCTCCCCCTCTTTGTCCTCATCGCTCCCCCCACCTCCTATTTCATTATCACCATGATGTAGCTATTGAGCTACCTGTATTAATGGGAGTTATCATCAGTCCTCAGGTGAATTGAAGAAGAGAAGCTTGTAAACCATTACAATAAATTAAGCCCCCATAAAGGAGAGATGTTAGTGGTGAAATGTTACCACTCCAGACATTTTTATTTAAGAGAGGATTTAGAAGATGGTAAAACCTTAATACAAAGGCAGATGGAAGAGATGAGCATCTCATTTGCTAAGTCATGATCCCAATGATTCTCTAGGGAAGAATGTCTTGCTCTTCAGCAGGCTCATGGGGGCTAAGTTTCCCCTTGAATCACCTTTGGAGGATGCTGTGGGGCATAGGAACTTACACACCCTGCTGACACCTCAAGGAAAACTTAAATCCAACTCCATACATCCCAGGCTGCATAAATCTGTCTACAAAGTGGGCAAACAGATTAGTCCAGTTCTTTGAAAACAACAACTCACCAAGTGGTTCTTTAAGCAGGAGCCTGCTGTAATTCACTGGAACTCTATTATATGCTTGAATGAGCCCTGGAACAACACTACTCTACTTTATTCAGAGAGTTATGCATGATCACATGGAGAAGAACAAGTATCAGCAATAGCCTCTTCATAAAGTATTATTGTCTTATTAGCATACTTACTGGACATACACAGGTGTGAGAGGTTCAGCCCAGAGGGTCTGCTGGGGAAGGAGGGAAGGAGGCTAAATATATACTTGGTAGCAGTCAGCATCTGGCCAGATAAGGATTTCCATTCCAGAGCTCACATATTTGGTTGTAAGTAGAACACTTCACAGTATTTGAATAGATGGGAAACAATGCTCTTTTCCTCTACTTGCTTACTGGTTTCTGAAAATAGATCTTCTGCATACTATAAAAGGGATCTTCTGGGATGGTCTGGTGTGTAGTGATAGACAGCAAGAATGGAAATGGTATAGTCTGGTGTTTGAAGTTCTTCGTAATATAAACCCAAGCCTCTCCTTCAACCTTATTTCCACTCCATTCTTTCTTTGACCCTACACTTCAGCTAAGTTGGATTCTTCTAAATCCTCTCAATTCAGACTTCATTCATTCCATTACCTTCCCCTAGAGTGTCTTCATGATGCTTCTCCATTTTATGATTTTTGAGGACCAGCTCAAGGTCATCTCTTTCTTAAAGCTTTCTAGTGGTCTCTTTAAGAAATTCTCAGGTCCAAATTGGTGCTAATTATACCTTGTCTATATCTTATTTCCCCTCTTAATGCATACATCTTTGTTAGGATCATGTGTTCTTTATCTCTTTATTTCCTATAATGCTTACCACAGCAGAAAGTTGGTGGTGATGCTTCTCTAGCCATTATAACAAGAAAAAAGACAGACTGCAAGTTCATGATTTTTCTTTTTTTTTTTTTTTAAGATTTTATTTATATATTTGAGAGAGAGAGAATGAGAGAGAGCACATGAGAGGGGGGAGGGTCAGAGGGAGAAGCAGACTCCCTGCCGAGCAGGGAGCCCGATGCGGGACTCGATCCAGGGACTCCAGGATCATGACCTGAGCCGAAGGCAGTCGCTTAACCAACTGAGCCACCCAGGCGCCCGAGTTCATGACTTTTCTTAAAATTATCATTGAACTGCAGTCTCAGGGAAATCTGGAGAGAGAAAAACACCTGTAAGGAATCATGGGATGGAATCATTAGCTTACCTGAGGCTTATTGTCTCTACATTTTTGCAGAGCTCATTACCTCTACTTCTTAACAGCAGTCTATCAATATTTTAAAACTTCAGGGGTGATTTATCTTTTGAGATAATCACCCTTGGATTTTTGTAGACTTGCTGACTGAATTTTATTTTTTTATTAATAATCATGAAGAGAATTTCCTTAATTTCACTGTCTTCCCCATAACACATGGTCCATGAAGCAATGGTCTCAGCAAAAATTATGCCCAGGGGCAGAAACTGTTACCTGGTCAAACAAGTTAAGATAAAGATGACTTTTGGTGAGAACTCATCTTTTCTTGGCTCCTTTTCATATGTACTAGCGTTCTGCAACATATCACCCTTCTTCAAGATAAAGTAAAAAATGTATGCCTAACACAGGGAAGAAAAGAAATGACTGATGATCTTCAGCCAGGTTGGGAACTAGACAATGCAGTATCTTAGAATTCTAGCCTCACACCATCTTGCAGGCAATTTTACCTGGAACTCTTACCAGTTGCTCACAGAGAAGATCATGGTGGATCCTGAGAAAGCTTTCCCCGTGGGGCTGACATGGGGAAAGACAATAGTAGCTGCTGTTGGAGCTCAGAGCTCTCCTTTTAGATGGAAAAAATAATCTGAGGTAATTTTATTTTTAATTTTGAGGAATCTCCATACTGTTTTTCACAGTTGCCACACCATTTTGCATTCTCACCAACTAGAGGGCATCATCGTAAGTGAAATAAGTCAGACAGAGAAAGACAAATACCATATGATTTCACTCATGTGGAATTTAAGAAACAAAACAAGTGAACAAACAAAAAAAGAGACAGACCAAAAAAATAAATAAATAAAAAACAGACCCTTAAATACAGAGAACAAACTGATGGTGGCCAAAGGGGAGGTTGGGTGGGGAGGGAAAGAAGTGAAACAGGTGATGGGGATTAAGAGTACACTTACTGTGATGAGCACTGAGTAATGTATAGAATTGTTGAATCATTATATTGAACAACTGAAGCTAATACAACACTATGTTAATTGTACTTCATTAAAAAATCTGTTAAGTTCTTTAAAAAATAATAATCTGAGGAAGAAGAATAACAGAAACTGTCACTCTCATGGTATTGAGGAAAGGGAATTTGGAAAAAAATATTTTTAACACTTTTATTCCCAGGGTAGTGGCAGGACTATGTGGGAAGAAATTATAATGGTAGGAAGGACTAGAGCCCTGAACAGGCCCCACCACGATACCAGGAACATGGTGCCTTCCCAAGATTAACCATATCCTCAGGATGGCCCCACTGCTTCCTACCACTAGGCTAAGGATCATCAGTAGCAAGCGGCTGTGGGATACTGCCAGGACAGCTGGAGAGAGAGACTGTCACTAGGCACAGCACAAAGGGAAATCCCCATACTGAAATTCAAAGAGACATTAATTAACATTTTCTATAAAACCAGCCCCTGCCCTAAACACAAGACACCTCTAGGTGTCTTGAGACCTTTGTTTTGCTGAATATAACCATAGCAATAACAAACCTTAAACTGAACCTAACTCCTGACCAGGAGTTAACAACAGCAACAACAAAACAACAAACGGCCTTGCAGAAGAAAAGGCATGACCCTTTCCAAGCATAAAAACCACTTCCTCAGTTTGTACTCATTGACACAATCAGTCTGACCAGCAACAAAAAAACTACAAGGCAGAGCCTCAGGGTTGTAGTCTCTGCACATAGCTCTTGGGGCCGCCACTCTCCCCTCTGGGAAGAGCCCAGCCTGTCCCTCTTTTCTGTGTTTTCATGCAGGATTCAATCCAGGATATCTCATTACATTTAGTTGTCATGTCTTCTTACAGAATTTGAACTGTGGAGAATTTTCAAAGTCATCAGTCTGACCCCAGAATGCCTTTCAAGACACCCCAGGTGGAAGAGTGGTCAGTAGAGAGACCCCACCTCTCTGGGCTCTCTAGGTTTTTAATATAGTCTTTATGTATCTTTTATTTGTAGGTTATTTAGATTTTAATTTTTAAAATAGGTAAAATTATTTTACAAGCCAGTGATAACCCAAAAGTTTTGGAACCTGTGAAAAACTGTAGGGTTCTATGGAACACTCTGAAAACCACTGAGATGGAAAAACTCTGTTATTTCCAAATCTCACGTTCTAGGATTCTGAGACACCAGATATGTAGGGGAAAGTAGGTCTTCCCAACATGTGTTTATATGACAGACAAGTTTGACAGAATTGATCCATTCCAAAAAGCAAAAGAAACTGAAAATAATCTAACTGTAAGGTGAATGAACAGCTAGATATTGTGATTTTGAATTTGTAGAAAAAACTTACATGGAAGAGAAGACTTTGTAGCTACATTCTCGATTAGATTTGTTGCAGTTGGTCTTCAAGTGTTTGTTCTTGCCGTTTCCTATGGAGCCTGAAAGCATTAGCCCTACAAGTAAGGTGGGAAGTTCTGCTTGTTAGAAGTAGATAAAGAGATTACATGCCTATCTCTGTGGTATCTAAGCACCCTACCAGTTGAGGAATTGAATACATCCACATATAAACATGCAGTTTGCTCTGCTTATCCACTCTCTCTATTCTGTTCTCAAAAATTAAATTGTGATAGACTTTATAAAAAAACGTAATGGTTGTTCATATCAGTATTTTATGGATTCTTACAGAATGGATTGTAATCAAGCATGCCCTTTTTTGATTTTAACAAGGAGAGCACAAAAGCCCACTGAAAGAAAAAAAATAATTCAATATTCCACTATGACTACAATTATAAAGGTGGATAGTAATTAATAAACAGCCCTTGGGGTAACTGTGTTGCATTTATATTATTCTTCTCAAATTAACCATACAGTAACTCACAATGATAGAGTGACATGTATCTCTGGTGAATTATGAAACATCAAACACACTGATTGAGGAAAAACTCCCTTAATGTTTCCAATGTGCATTTAATTATGTATGTTCATGCCTTCTCTTTTTAAAATTTAATTGGTAAGATTGTGTTTTGGAATCACATGAAATCTTTTCAGGGAAACTCCTCCTGATTACCCCACCATACTCTTTTGCCTGTTTGCATTGAAAGTAGGAACTGTAGGGGGGTGCCTGAGTGGCTCAGTAGGTTAAGCGTCTGCCTTCAGCTCAGGTCATGATCCCTGGGTCCTGGGATCGAGCCCTGCATCCAGCTCCCTGCTCTGTGGGAAGCCTGCTTCTCCCTCTCCCACTCCCCTCCCCGCTTGTGTTCCCTCTCTTGCTGTCTCTCTCTCTCTGTCGAATAAATAAATAAAATCTTAAAAAAAAAAAAAGAAGGTAGGAACTGTAGGGGTTGTACTTTAGCCAGGACTTTGTACCTGCTCTTTTAAAGTTCACAAAGTATGGTGTTCACATTCAGGGTAAGGACAGATTGTCCTCATCTCTCAATGGGAGGAATGTGAAAGAATTCAAAACCATCTATAAAGTGCTACATATGGTGATCCCTCAATGGCAACTTGGACATACAGTATTTATCAGTGTAGCTAAAGAATTATCAATGTACCATCCACATTTTGTTACTGCAATGTCAAAAATCTTTCCTATACCCACATCCTTTGTAATTGCACAGCCCCTTTTACACACCTTAACATAAATATACTCTTTTCTAGAACATAAACAATAATACTTGTAGTAGAAAATCCCAAAACACAGAAAAATGTCGATAGAGAATACACATTGCTTCTAATCCAATCATCTAGTGATATCCATATTTTGCATTTATAGTATACACACTATATAATTTTGTCAGATTGCTTTTTTAATTTAATAGAGCTAAACATTTCATAACATCAAATTGTTTTACATTATTTACATATTTTGAATATTTACATTATTTTTTAATAATCTTGCATTGTCTTGCTAATTTCTTTTTTTTTTTTTAAAGATTTTATTTATTTTTCAACTGGGAGAGAGACAGCGAGAGAGGGAACACAAGCAGGGGGAGTGGGAGAGGGAGAAGCAGGCTTCCCGCTGATGTGGGACTCGATCCGAGGACACTGGGATCATGACCTGAGCCAAAGCCAGATGCTTAATGACTGAGCCACCCAGGTGCCCCTATCTTGCTAATTTCTTAAACAGGATACAAAGTAGAATTTTAGCCTGACTTTCCTTAAGGTTCACATCTATTACTGTTAGGCATCAACTTTGACATGTAGGAATGCAGACAAAGGTGGTAGGAAACATGATTAAATAAATCAACATGTCAAGAAATGGTGCTGAGAATGTCCACAATAGCCAAACTATGGAAAGAGCCAAGATGTCCATTGACAGATGAATGGCTAAAGATGTGGTATATATATACAATGGAATATTATGCAGCCATCAAAAGGAATGAAATCTTGCCATTTGCAATTATGCTGAGCAAAATAAGTTAATCAGAGAAAGACATGTATCATATGACCTCACTGATATGAGGAATTCTTAATCTCAGGAAACAAACTGAGGGTTGCTGGAGTGGTGGGGGGTGGGAGGGATGGGGTGCCTGGGTGATAGACATTGGGGAGGGTATGTGCTATGGTGAGCACTGTGAATTGTGTAAGACTGTTGAATCACAGACCTGTACCTCTGAAACAAATAATACATTATATGTTAAAAAAAAAAAAGAAGATAGTAGGAAGGGAAAAATGAAGGGGGGGAAATTGGAGGGGGAGATGAACCATGAGAGACTATGGACTCTGAGAAACAAACAGGGTTTTAGAGGGGAGGGGGTTGGGGGGATGGGTTAGCCTGGCAATGGGTATTAAAGAGGGCACGTACTGAATGGAGCACTGGGTGTTATATGCAAACAATGAATCATGGAACACTACATCAAAAACTAATGATGTAATGTATGGTCATTAATGTAACATAATAAAATTTAAAAAAAAAAGAATTTTGAGAAAAAGAGAAAAAAAAAAAAAGAAATAGTGCTGAGAATGCTCCAGGTCTAGCCTTCTTGATCCAGAATTCTAATATTGAAAAAGAATCTGAAAAGCAATGTTTTTTTTTAAACTTAATTGCTTTTATGATTTATTTGTCAATAAGGACTGATCTAATCTGGTAAGAGACTATGATCTTTATTTATATCACTATTGTGTATATTCATATCTTCTGCTGCAGAAATATTAATATTTCCTTATGGATTGTTGCCTGAGACTCCCACTGGTGATTTATGTTTCTGTATTAATTAATTAATTTTCTATAATTATGTTCTGTAAAATCTGGAATCTGAATTCTGGAAAAAAATCTGTTCTCAATGTTTTCTCAAGAAGTAATCATAGCAATTAACATTTATCAAGGCAGTGTTAAACACTGTTCTAAGCCATTAATATATATTTTTGTTAATTTTATCCCCTAAATAAACAAGGATAGGTGGTTACCCATCTCTCAGATGACATTAAATAACAACCAACAAGTGGAAGAACTACAATTCAACCTGAACCCCACGCCTCTGTGCTTATCTTGTCCATTAATTTGCCTGAATTCCATTATCAGATGTCTTCCAAACTGAACTGAAATATCTGGAGCAGGACAAAAGGATGCCTTTAGCATTTAACTCCTCCCCATTCTTGAGTTTTTCTAAATTCCTATAAATTCCAAGAATTCTGTCATAGAATCCAGGTACTCCCTGCCCTGCTCTTACCCTGCTGAGATGGTCTATTCTTAGTTTCTTTGCTTGTTTTTTCCCCTCTGTTGACAGTTTCTTAACTTCTAACATCCCTTACCAAAGACATTGCCTAATTCAATCTTCTTTACTGTGTTTTTTGTTTAACATAAATATGACCAGCCACCACCTGAAGGTAACATGCCATGTCCAAAAATAAATTCACATGGAAATTGCTAAGGCCTTGAAAAAAATAATGCAAGTCTTCACAAAGGGACTCTGTAAGAGATAACAAAGGAGAAATTGCATCATATAGTACACAGAGGGTCTTTCTAAAATTATCTTTGTAAAAACCGTATCTTCCTCCAGTTGTATTTCTCACAGCAATTGCTTCTTTTCTATTCCTTTCTTTACCTTCCTTTGTTTCATTATCTGACTTTATCTTTTTGTCAAATCCCCAAATCCTGTTATACCTCATTCCCTCTTTTTGCATTCTGGACCTATTATGTCCTTCTCCAGGTGGCTCCATGTCATTTCTTATGTCAAATAACTGACCCTTTTTTTCAAACAAAGACTTTCTTAGAAGGTTGGTATAGGTGTGGGGCACCTGGGTGGCTCAGTCCGTTAAGCAAATGACTCTTGATTTCAACTCCGGTCATGATCTCAGAGTCATGCATTCCATCCTGAGTTGGCTCTGTCCTCAGCAGGCAGTCTGCTTGAGGATTCTCTCTCTCTCATTCTGCCCCTCCCCCTACTTGCACTCTCTCTCATAAATAAATCTTAAAAAAAGAAAAAAAAAAGAAGGTTGGTGTAGGTGTTGGGGGGAAGTTTGCTTAGGTGTTTGTTTCAGCCATGCATGTCTTTCTTGTGCTGTTGTCTATGTCTTTTAGTTCATGTAATAGCCAAAATTGAGATACAGTTATAGGCAGTTAAAACATTTAAGCTCTAATTCCTGATGATTTCTTTTTTCTCATGTATTTACTGTCTCTGTATTTGATCAGGTCTATATTCAGCAAAATTGTCCTTTGCTTGTTTTATTTATAATTATTCTGGCTTTGTTGTGATTACTATCTTATTGAGGGTAAAGAGGGGAAATTAGTTATCAGCTGGGATGAGAATGAAGCTGATTTCTACAGAAGGATGTGATGATCCCCAGATCTCTTCTTACTCATTGGACCACTTCCATCATTGCCCTTTTTGGAGTTTCTACTATACCTTTCTCAGAGCAGTTGCTCAGCAAATATTTGAACAGATGCTACACAGCATTAGCTTTCTAATAAAAGGACATGGGCCCATGGGATTTGCTTGTTAGCCAACTTCTAATCCTTCCCTATTGTCTAATCATATTTCCCTATTGGGTTCCTGTTTTCTAAATATTTTTTAATATTTTATTTATTTATTTGAGATAGAGTGAGAGAGAGAGAGAGCATGAGCAGGGAGCAGAGGGAGAGGGAGAAGCAGACTCCGCACTGATCAAGGAGCCCTATGCAGGGCTTGATCCCAGGACCCTGGGGTCATGACCTGAGCTGAAGACAGATGCTTAACTGACTGAGCCACCCAGGCACCTGTGTTTTCTAAGTATTTTTAAGCATAAGAAGCAGGTATACCTCAGGGTCCATAATGGGCATCCCCAATATACATAAAGGACAGGCTGATAGATGCAGTCTTGTGTCCGAATATGATACTTATATTGATAGAAATATGCTAAAATCCACATTCCCAACCGTCAGATATATCAGTGGCCACAAGTTAACCTAACACTGTGATCCACTCAACTTTTTCTGGAACACTGAGTTCCTTGGTAGAAGGAAGAAATACTAAAATATTTGTCAGGATCCGAGTTCAGACACCATATGAATCTCTTTTACACCAGTCCCCCGAAAACAAAAGTACCAATGCTTCATTGTTCTTGATTTTGATGAACTAATATTCAAAGTGGAGTTTAATTTGTAAAGATTGTGAGCTTGGAATATGATGGGGGCAGAATGAAACCTACTAACCTGCGTGTGCAGAACCCAGTTTTGAAGGAGAGGTAAGATTATATGAAATTTTCTACCTAAATCATCCACTTTATAGTCAATATATTTCTCTTGGATCCACAAGAAACTTTCAATTATTTCTGGGAATATTTTGTCCTATGGGTCCCAGTGCAAAATGAGAATGCAGATCTCATTTTAAGAAACATGTAAAACAGGGGTGCCTGGGTGGCTCAGTTGGTTAAGCGACTGCCTTCGGCTCAGGTCATGATCCTGGAGTCCCAGGATCGAGTCCCACATCGGGCTCCCTGCTCGGCAGGGAGTCTGCTTCTCCCTCTGACCCTCCTCCCTCTCATGCTCTCTCTCATTCTCTCTCTCTCAAATAAATAAATAAAATCTTTAAAAAAAAAAAAAAGCAGCATGTAAAACATAACATTAAAGGCACAAAAATATAAAGCTTTTTCCCTTTTCTTTGTGGTATTTCTTATCTTGCCATAGATATTTGATATTTTATTGTCTATCTATAGAAAAATTAGAATTTTAAATTATTAGCATTATTTTTACCATTCATCCTTACGTTGGGCAGTGCTAGTTTTAAATGAAAACATAGGAGCATTTAATTCATAGATGGAATCATCAAAATTATACAATTTCTATTTTCTAGTTTATATATACATATGTACTTCATTCTTAACAGAAGAATAGGCACACTGCAGAAAACTAACTCAACTGTTTTTACTCCTCTTCTTGATAGGTGCACATTCTAAAAACACTATTTTTGTCCTGAAAACAATATGGGGGAGTGAAAGGAAGAGAAACTATGGGTTGTCCTATGTTTCTCTTTCCTTCTGTGTCACCATTTTTGCATAAGTGGTTGGCTGATACAGGGAAGTAAAGAAAGAAAATGAGTGTTTCTTAGAATGATTTCTTTCTATCTTCAAAGCATGTTCTGTTTTGAAAAGAAAGTGTCGTCTCTCAGAGCTTTCAGTACCTTGCTTCCACACTCATATAAGAAACGTGTTTCCCTTCTACAGTCTTTGAGTCTTGCTGAACTCCCACGTATTGTGGATCCACCAGGATTTCGTGTTTATGGGACATCAACACCACTACATCCAAATAAGATAGCCAGGAACAACAGCAGACATGCATATTTTGTGTATCTCCTCTGCTCACCTGCATGCTCCATTATCCCATCAGATGAAACACCGGTGTAAATATCAAATTATTACTAATTTCAAATTACAGCAACAGAGCATTAAATCAACAGTGCTCAGTTTGCACATGCATGAAGTCACCTCTGCGTACATCTCTTGTTTTCTGGGACACTCTAACCCAAGAGTGGACAGTGGGGAAGAAGAAAGGAAACATGATTTTGTGCTTACTTAGGTCTCCTGTTAGGATTTTTAAATAATGTGTACACATGAGTCCACTATTGGAGATAATGTAATTTTCAACCCAACCTAATTTTGGTGAAAATCTGTCTTATCCCAGAGAAGAATGAAAAGACCTACTTGAAAAATACATGGTGCCTAAACAGATGTTACCTAAGTGAGAAGCTTAAAAAATTATCACAGAAGGACATCAGATGGTTTCTAAGTCATAAACTCAAACTCAGATAATGTTTAAATTTTTTAAATTTTTCTCTCCTCTATATTAAATTCTTAGTTCCTGAAAAAATTAAAATTATGGACCAAAAATCCTGACACAAAGCTCTTCCTACCCTATATACAAATTATATTTTACTTAAGGGAGGTTCACCCATTCAATGAGGGGGGTACCAGGGAAGATGTGTAGAGCCGTGAATGTCTAGCCAGATTGTGCCTGCTTATTTGGGGCACCTCTGACCCATGATTCTGAAGACAAATAGTAATCCAGAAATGGATTTGTACCTTTTACACCTCATTAGCTTACATTCTCCCTGCCTGTCAGATGGCAAAGATTTATGACTCAGGAATTCTTTGCCTCACTGCTTCTCTTTCCCAACTGGGGATTGCATATTTATTTTCACCTTCCACCTTTGACCATTGAATTTGACTCAGTGAAGCATGTATGACAATGAATCTTAGTACTACACTTGTCTAGCCCTCCAGCTACATACGATCTTTAAGAGGGCAAAGGGGCGATACAAAAATCAAATGGCATAACACAACCAGTTCAATAAATTTGGGAATTTTCTGTTTGTTGGAGATAAATCAGTGTGTTTTGGAGAATTTATCTTGCCGGTGAATCAAACTAGTGAAATGCAGGTGCCTAGATGGATAATGGGTTCGGTCTTAAATTTCAAACATTCAGGCAATTTTCACATATTTCTCTTCAGGGGAAGTCAGTTTTCTTAGCTTACTGAAAATGACAAACTACTATATTCTAAATAGCTTTACTTTTTCAATTTTTAAGTGAACCTGAGGTGGGGGAATTTCTATCAAAATTTTTATATGAAATATTTATTAGATGCACTAAAATTCTTTGTTGCATTTGCAGTAGTTGAATAGTCAAAGGAGCTTGACCCTGTTTATTGCCAAACACATATTTTTTAGCTACAGCTTAATGGCAAAAGAATAGGGTGTGAAGTTAGAAACAGCGTTTGAGACCCAGGGAGTCATTAGACTGCACCAAGTCTTTCAGAGTTTCTAGTGGCCTTGTCTTTATAACGTTCATAATAATTCAGACCTTGGTTGTGAACTTTGAAGAGAGATTGTGGGATGTCGAGCATTGAAAGAGACAGAGGCTCTAGCATATTCAAGGGATAGGTAACATATTGTTGAGTGTGAATTAATAGGTATGCATCAATAGGTGTTTATTAAGTACCTACTAATTGTGAGCCCTTTGAAGATGTGGAAGATGTGGAGAATAAGTCTCTGCCCTCAAGGGGGAAAATGAGACCAAAGATGCAACAATAGTAAGAGAGAGAGCATCCTCACATTCCCTGTGCCCAGCCCTCAGTTGTCCTCAGGGACTAAGCATGGTATGTGCAGAAACACATTTGATCTTCAAAGCCATCTGCTAAGTTTGTGTGTATTGCCTCCGTTTTAAAAGGAAACTGAAGTACAGAGAAGTTTAGTGAATTCCCCAAGTTCACACAAACAGGAGATGGTGAGATTGGGACCAAAGGACAGATTGTTTAATTGCAGAGCCTGTAATTGTGCCCTTCAAATTACAAAAATTAAATGCTGAATTTTGTCTTTAAATCTTCAGAAGTAATTTTGTGTTCATTCCAAGGAAATAGTTCTGCATTTCATGGGCATTTGCTAGTCATTTCCCTCAATAAAACATGACCATAAAATAATTTATTTGTTGAAAAACCACAAGGGGGAGGCCAAAATAATGTGATAAATGAAGATTCCAAATATAGCAGAATACTAATTACAAATAAATTGCCAGTTGTTTATCTATACACATTTAAGATTCAGTATAATTTCAAGAACACAATTTTTGGTTTGTTCATAGATGTGGTGACATTTTAAATTGACTTTCTCACTTGTAAAAACAGCTCTGATAATAGGCAAACACAATATTCCAAAATAAATTTCTCAAACTTAAGCCATTTGCTTATACAGGTGCAAACTCCTTTGAAGACCTTAGGAAAATAAATGTTGGCTATTTTATAGAGCTAGAGTTTAATGGTTGGAAAGGTCTCATTTGATGTGAATATATTTTAAATTTCAGTGAACTGTGGCCATATGTCATTTACCTCAAACTAATATCGAATATCATAAGATATGGATTTTCTAACAGATTAAAATCAAAACCTCCCAAGACAATTTTTGAGAAATATTTCATAAAAATAAAGTGTTCATTGCTACTTACACATATTTATCTTGCACTGAAGTATACCAGGTTATAAAAGAGGCTTTAAAAAGAAGAAAGGTCAAGGCGTCTGGGTGGCTCAGTCAGTTGGGCAGCTGCCTTCGGCTCAGGTCATGATCCCAGGGTCCTGGGATCGAGCCCCGCATCGGGCTCCCTGCTCCGCAGGAAGCCTGCTTCTCCCTCTCCCACTCCACTTACTTGTGTTCCCTCTCTCGCTGTGTCTCTCTCTCTGTCAAATAAATAAAAAAAATCTTAAAAAAAAAAAAAGGTCACTTGAATTCTACTGCTTTTCTCTGTCATTGTCAGTGAGAGATCATTCATTTAGCCAATCAATAAATATTTATTGAGCTGTAGGTATGCCACACACTATGTCACAAAATGGACTAATAAAGATGAACCAAGCAGACATGGTTTCAGTCAGCAGTGTTTTAAGACAGGCTGATGTCACCGTGAGGACAGCTCACACAGGTACAGATAATAAGTGAGAATTTAAAAATAATAATAAAATGTAATAAAATTGGTCTGCTTTTTATCATTATATTCTAGCAATCCTAATGATAGAATTTTGGGGCAGTTGGGGCAGACTTTTCTATGCATCCTTGTTCCTCTTGTTGTAAAAGAATGTTGATAACTTTATTCAAAAAACGGAAACAGCCCAGGTATCAAGCAACAGGTGAATGGGTAAACAATGAAATACTACTCAGCAATAAAAAGAACAAATTTCTATCACATGCAACAATATGGAGAAAACCCCCAAAATAATATTAACTGGAGGAAACCTTACACAGGAGTACCTGCTGTACGATTACATTTATATAAAAATCAACATTATGAAAACTAGTCTCTGGTGGAGAATGATTAGAACAATGGTTGCCTCTGGAGCAACATAGGTAAAATTTGATTGTAAAAAGATATGAAAAGTCTTTTTTGGATGCTTGTCATATTCAATATCTTCATAGAGTTTTGTGTTACAGAGACATATGCATTTGCCAAAATGCTGCAAATTTATACTTAAGATTTGTGCATTTTATTGTACATAAATTTTATAGAAGAAGAAGAAAACTATAATTGAACACATAATTCAATTATATAAATGTACTGTTTCTATCAAACTCCGTTGACCTCTGAAGTTTACTTTGAAATGCTTCAAAAGTAAGAGGAATTGATGGATAGAGAGAAGAATGGATAAATGGTAAATATAATAAGATAATAGTGGTAGAATGTAGGTGGTAGCTATACAAGTTTATTATAAAATTCTTTCAATGGTTTTTGATGCTTGATAATTTTCATAATACAATGTTTAGAAAAATAAATGATAGATAGATGAAAAATACCTAGCATTCTGACCAGGTGAATGCTATGTGCTGATTGTTTAAGGATTGGAACAAGTTACTATTTGCAAAGGGAATGACTAGCATTGATTGGCCTAGGTCAACTGATACCCACTTCACAAACTGAGAGTGATATTCTGCCAATACCCACTGCAGACCATCTTATTTCTGAAAATATTTTTCATTCTTTGTAGTGTATTTTGCCTGCCTTTAGCAGTAACTCATACTCACCTCCAAACTGAGGAGACAGAAGGATGGTGAGCTTGGTAATTTCCATTAGCAAACTGCAGGACCCATAGGTCTTTAGGGAGGATCATCCAATGAACAGAATCAGTCCTCTAAAGCTACTTGTTCTCCGCCTTGCATTTCAACTCAGTGAGTCGGGCAGCCTCGGGGGTAGAGAAGGAAGCCTTTTCTATTTTTCCCTGAGTTCTGAGAGTGCCTTCACAAAGGTACCAGTCAATGATTCTTGATCTTTGCATCTTTCCCTTTCAGCATTTGTTGTATGTAGTTTTGAGGTCTGGAATGGAAACTCAGCAATCTCCGACTCCCTAATGACTCCTTCCTGGCTTTTGTTAGTTCATAGAAATAAGCCCTGTCATTCAGCAAATCACATCTTGCTGGCTGGACCAGGCAGGCTTCAAGATAAATAGATCTATTTGTTTCCTTGAGATGTCCTTTTGGTAGTACAGACTCTAAAATATATGCCTTAGTACATTTCCAGCACCTGAAACCCCAAACTACCTTTTGCCAGTTCACAGCAATATTTTAGAGTCTGCATGATATATTTGTTCCACATTTGAAAGCTTTAACTTTACTAAATATAAACAACTTACTGACAATATACTTTTACTTAGAGAAAAACTTTGGGAAGGAAGGAAGGAAGGAAGGAAGGAAGGAAGGAAGGAAGGAAGGAAGGAAGGAAGGAAAGAAGGAAGGAAAGGAGGGAGGGAGGGAGGGAGGGAGGAAGGGAGGGAAGGAAGCCTAGGTCTGCCATCCCCTTTTTAACGGGGACGTTTTCCCTTGTATTTGAAAAATAGTCTCCTAATGTAATATAAAGGAGAACATAATTATGCTCCAATATTTTCAATGGACTATGTATTTTTGTGTGTATTCTGGGATCCCACCTTCAGTCAAGTCCTCCAATGAGCAGGAATGTGGAGATAAGGATAGATGAAAATCCTGATCTGCTATTCTGCTTAGGGCACCAAAAGAGTTTTAGGGCTGCATAGTTTCTTATGTATCTATATCTATATTTATCATCTATCTATCTATCATCTATCTATCTATCATCCATCTATTTAAGAAAACTCTATGGACATTTGTCACTTAACCAGAATTCAACTGGCTGGTCCTGTACTTGACTCCATGGGACAGAGATTAAGGATAGGCATGTGCAATAACCTATAACAAAGGCTTTGATACTTAACAGAAGAATCATCTGGACAATTTGGTAAAATTTCAGGCCTCAAAACCCATAGATTTTGCTTCAGTTTGCTCCTGGAGACAGACCCTGAATCTGAATTCTTAACAAGTAGCAGTTATTTTTGATGTAGGTGATTTGAAGGGCTCTACTCTGAGGAATATTGCTCAGAGTCCAATTCAAACTTAGTAGTAACATAAGAATTCACATAAACCTCGGGCAGGAATCAGAGGCAGAGAGATTTAAGTCTGCATTCCAACTTTTTTTGCTGGGACACAGTGGGCGAATTATTATTATTTTTTATTTTATTTCCAATACACTTAACGTACAGTGTTACATTAGTTTCAGGTGTACAATACAGTGCTTCAACAATTCTGTACATTACTCAGTACTTATCCCAATAAGTGTACTCTTAGTCTCCTTCACCTGTCTCATCCATCCCCCCCAGCCACCTCCCCTCCGGTAACTATCAGTTTGTCCTCTACAGTGAAGAATCGGGTTTTTATTGGGGGGGGGGGGTTGATTTTTCTCTTTCTTTTCTTTGTTCATTTCTTTTATTTCTTTCTTAAATTCCGCATATGAATGAAATTATATGCTATTTGTCTTTCTCAGACTGACTTATTTCACTAAGCATTATATTCTCTAGATTTAACCATGTTGTTATAAATGGTAAGATTTCATTCTTTTTTTGTGGCTGAGTAACATTCCATTGCATATATATACCACGTCTTCTTTATCCATTTATCTGTTGATGGACACCTGGGCTGCTTCTATAATTTGGCTATTGTAAATAATGCCACAATAAACATAGGGGTGTGTATATCTTTTTGAATTAGTGTTTTCATTTCTTTGGATAAAAACCCAGTAGAGGAATTACTGGAGCATATAGCAATTATATTTTTAATATTTTGAGGAACCTCCATACTGTTTTCCATAGAGGCTGCACCAATTCGCTAGTAGGTGAATTATTAGTCTTTCTGAACCTCAGCTTCGAAGCTCTATCAAAGGAATAATACTCATATCTGCCTCACAGTCTTCTGAGATGTAAAAGGAGTTAAACAAATAAACACAATACCACTAAAAATACACTATTATTTCTGGACACAGACATTTGTATAAAACAGAAACACTGATCTTCAATTTGTGAAGATCTACCTCTCCAGAGTGCACCCTGACTAAATCCCTAGGGGTGCTGGGTTGTGAACTGGTATGGGAAAGAAAGAGAAAGAAAATTCTTGGTTATTGGGCACATCGTTAAATTCTAGGCATTGTGCTGGACACTCTAGAGTAGTTACTTCATGTCATCATCACAGCATCATTATCCCCGGGTGAGGGACACAAGCCAGAGAAGTTACGAAACTTGCTCAACATCTCCTGTCTTGTCAGTAGCAGAGTCTGCTTCAATCCACAACTGTTTGATTCCCAAATTTCCTTTAAATAATGGCAAGCATTTCCTTTTTGAGGCACGTTATGTGATTCAAGTCACTAAATGAGTTAATTTCTGAAATGATATCATTTCATTATCAGGAGAAAATTGATTTTAACCAAAATGTCTATTTTCCTGTCTCAACTTTCAGGACTGAGCACATAGATTGGTCCATGGGACCCTCAAAACATGTCTTTCTGGAATGTTAATTTTGCTCGAAGATTTGGAAGAAATTTCTCTTTAGAATCAAACAAGCAGAGACATATTATGGAGTTGAATATAAAATTTACCTGAACTGTAGTAGTACATCAGGCTGGCATGGGAGCATACCCTGATACTTAGAGCTTGGTTTGTTTATTTTGACAGCTAAGGCTTGCAAAGCTCCTACTCCGTACCCCGCAATGTGGCAGATGTTCTGCCCGCCTCATCTTACATCACCTTGAAGTGGATATTATTACTACAATTATTTTACAAACGAGAAAACCAGCTTACAAGCTAAAAGAACTTTCTCACAGTTGCATAGTAAAAATCAAAGCTTGACCTGGGGTTGGCAAAGTCTGTGCTTGGAACTGCTGAGTTACCGTGAATGTTGATATTGTCTGTTACCCCACACTTGTTAAGGAGACTCAGTGGACATGTTTCTGTTTTTTTTTTTTTTTTTTTTTTTTTTAAGATTTTATTTATTTATTTGACAGAGAGAGACACAGGGAGAGCAGGATCACAAGCAGGGGGAGAGGGAGAGGGAGAAACAGGCTTCCCGCAGAGCAGGGAGCCCGATGCGGGGCTCGATCCCAGGACCTCAAGATCATGACCTGAGCCGAAGGCAGACGCTTAACGACTGAGCCACCCAGGCGCCCCCCTCAGTGGACATGTTTAACAACAAATGACTTCAGTAAGCATGAAGGAGTAGCTAGCTCTGCAAGAAGTTTCATTTCTGGAAAGCCTGTGTGGAACTGATCTTTTAATTTTCAAAACCTCAACAGATACATTTCTTGTTTAGGCTGTAATAGGATTATTAGGAGAATTAAAGAGAAGTAGCCTATTTCCTACTTCACTTGACATATCAACTGTCTATTCTTGTAAAGGAAAGACAAATAGTGGTGGCTACAAAGGGTATGGTCTTTTTTTTTTTTTCCCCCGGAAACTGGGATGTGCAATAGTTTCTGGTTTGTAATCAGTGAATTACCTGTGCAAACAGAATGTGATGGTATTTCTCACAGTGGGGGATTTCATAGGTAAAATGTATTTGCTCTTATCAGCAGAGAGGTATTATTTCTGCATTTTCCCAAAGCTAATTCTTTGTGCCCCTCTAGTTTCAAATTTCATCCAAAATCCTTGAAAGTCAAAGACAAATAGTTAGCTCCTCTGTTTCTGAACTAACCACACGCTGTAATTTTCCAAATTATACATATGAGATCAAGGTGTGAAAACTTGCAATTGTCTCTCAAAAATGGTTTTATTCTCAATTATCTCTGGGCAACAAAAACACCTCTTTGGGTCTGCCCAGTGCTTCATCATTCATTAGGAGGTTTCGGGTATATTATATTATGCAGTGTTCACAACAGCTCCAGGAGGTCTGTTATGATTATGCATGTTTTATGCATTCAGATAAGTTAGCAGACAGCCGGGATGTGGAGGAGGCAGTCCTAAATCCAGCTCTTCTGATTCCAAGTCTGATCTTCCTCCTAAATCATTCCTGTCTTCCATCACTTCTTTCTGCCTAACAGAAGTAGACAGGGTGCATTGTGTGATGAACACTGTGATGAACAGGCTATTTCAAAGCCTAACGGTCATAAATAGGAGAAAGAGTGTGATGGTTAATTTTATGTGTCAACTTGGCTGGGCTAAGGGATATTCAGCTGGTAAAACGTTATTTCTGGGTGTGTCTTTGAAGGTGTTCTGAAAGACATTAGCATTTGATTCAGACTCAGACTGAGTGAAGAGATACAGCCTTGTGTGCAGGCCTCATCAAATCCCTTGGCCTGAACACGGCAAGAAGGCAAAGGAGGAATGAATTTCCTCTCTCCCCTCTTGAGGCTTCCCTCTCTCCCTGGTCTTGGACATTGAAGCGCCTTGTTCCTGGGCCTTCAGACTCCAGGACTTATGCCAGCAGCTCTCTGGTTCTCAGTCCGTCAGCCTCGGACCAAGTTATACTACTGACTTTTTTCCTCGTTCTCCAGCTTGTAGATGGCAGATTGTGAGACTTCTTGGTCTCTATTGCCATGTGAGCCAACTCCTATCATAAATCTCCTACATGTATTTCTCTATATATCCTATTGGTTCTTTTTTTTTTTTTTTCAAGATTTTATTTATTTATCTGAGAGAGAGAATGAGAGACAGAGAGCAGGAGAGGGGGAGGGTCAGAGGGAGAAGCAGACTCCCCGCTGAGCAGGGAGCCCGATGCGGGACTCCATCCCGGGACTCCAGGATCATGACCTGAGCCGAAGGCAGTCGCTTAACCAACTGAGCCACCCAGGTGCCCCTATCCTATTGGTTCTATTTCTCTAGAGAACCTTGACTTGTCTTTTGGGGCTTTTTTTGTTTATTTTGTTTTGTTTTATTTAAAGATTAATTTATTTATTAGAGAGAGAACATGGGGAGGGGCAGAGGGAGAGGGAGAGAAGCAGATTCCGCTGAGTGCAGAGCCCAACACGGGGCTCGATCTCACGACCCTGGGATCGTGACCTGAGCTGAAGTCACTAGTCGGATGCTTAACTGACTAAGCCACCCAGGTGCCCCCTGACTTGTCTTTTTGATCTGTCTTTTGTGATCTTTGATCTCTCCTCCTCCCTCCTTCACATTCATCTCTCCTGGAATCTCATACTGGTCTTAGTTGTACAAAATTCCATGGACTGAAGCCTGCTAGTCATCCCTTCCCTCCACCATGCTCAAGTCTTTCACTGAGTGCCACACTTACTGGTATCCATCTTACTCAGTTTGTTGTCACTACTAAAAAATCAGATAAATCGGGTGCCTGGGTGGCTCAGTTGGTTAAGCGACTGCCTTCGGCTCAGGTCATGATCCTGGAGTCCCTGGATCAAGTCCCGCATCGGGCTCCCTGCTCAGCGGGGAGCCTGCTTCTCCCTCTCCCACTCCCCCCTGCTTGTGTTCCCTCTCTCGCTGTGTCTCTCTCTGTCAAATAAAAAAATAAAATCTTAAAAAAAAAAAATCAGATAAATCATTTTCCAGCAAAGTTTTTGTAACTAATGATATAATCACTATTACTTCTCAGAATTTTAGTTTTGATCAGAAGATGCTACAGCCTGTAATGATTTCATCCAAAGGCATAAATCATTATGACTTCTTTCCTTCCTCTCTCCCTCCATTTCTTCCTTTCTTTTGTTCCACTTTTCCTTCCTTCCTTTCTTCTTCTCTTCTTGCCATCTTCCTTCCATTTCTCCCCCTCTCCTTCATTTCCTCTCTCCATTCTTTCCTCCTATCTATTCATAAATGGAGACATTTTGCTAACAATGACTGAAATGTGCCAGGCAATATGCCAACAGCTATGGACAAAAGAGTCATGACAAAATGACACCGTCCCTGCCTAGAAATTCCCTGGGGAAGGCAGACATGTTGACAACCATAATACATAAGTGTTCTGTTGGGGGACCCCTTTGTTAACTTTCTTTGAGAGGCAGTGATGCAAAAATTAAAGATAATGAATTGAATCAGATTTTCAAATGTGTGAAATTAAGTGGCATATAAATAAGTATATAAATAGTATGAATTAATAAAGCACCAAGTAAGGCACACAAGACTTATGGGACATATTTTTGCTGTAGGGGAATTTTTTTTTCCTTGACATAATGCCATGGACATTGAAGCAACATACCCTCATAGAGACAAATTTGTAGATTTATTTTTCTCTCTCTTTCTTTTCTAAGCAAGAACAGTGCCAGAAAAATTACCATGGGATCACTTGGGGAAATTTTTCTTAGAATAGATCATCTAGGAATTACTCAAGACATCATTTCTCAGAAAAGTGAACCCATTGTCCAGGAAAATGGGTATGATCAACCCTATGGAGTTTTCACTGTTGAGAAAAAATGTGATTGACTTCTACAAATGAACATTTGGGGAGGAAAGGTAGTTAGGGATTCTGCATCAATAAAGTACAGAATACAAACACCAGTCCTGTTCTTGTCCTATATGCTTCCCTGACCTGCTGATGTGAATGGGAATTGGAACTCAGCAATTTGAGTTGGGACTCCAAGAGTCCTGTTGTAGGACACCTCGGTCTGAGTTTCGCATTGAGGCAGTGATATTGCCTTCCCTTGGGAATCAGTGATTCAGTTTCATGTCACTGAAGTGTTACCTCACTCCTGGATCCTCCTCCAATCTGAGGCTAGGCAGAGCTCATAGTTGATGGAGAAACTTTGTGGCAGCAAAAAACAAAGCAATAGAGGACTGAAGAGATGCTTTTTTTCCCCCTGATGGGGTATAGAGGCACAATTGATAACCCTCCCCCTGCCATATAAAACCTAATGGAGATTCTGTAATTTAAGAAGAGAGAAAGCCCAAGAAGGATGTAATGAACTCGCCACTAATACGGCATGTAGAATTGTGATTACTAAGATTGTTAAAATAATATGACCGGCTTTAAAAAAATAATTTGTGGAATAGTTCAAACAAGTTACACAGATTTGGGGTCAACTCCATAATTTATATTTCCATGTCAAAAACTCTGATCGTGGTAGAGAGTTTGATAGGTGACTCCTACCAGGGAAGACAATAACTGGGAGGTCTGGGAGGATGTGAAGTAGGGAATAACATTTTCTACCCTGATAAGGGACAAATTACATTTCTTTTTACACAAATTGGCCCTCTGAAAGCCTGGCATGTATCATGTAGTTATAATCTGAAAAGGGCCTAAGGAGTTGAGAACACCTAATCAACCAATTATGATCTATAGCAATTACTTTTAAATGTAAATTCCTATATAAGTGGCTCTGACTAGAGATATTCATCTCTGCCACTAGCCCTCATAATATTCAGTAATGAGAAGAAATATGTTGTACATATTTCGCTTTCTGACAGGCACTATTTGATTGTCTCATTTCTCTTTCATCGGTTTAAGGCATTCTATTCCAAGATGAATGAAAATGTGCTCTGCCAAAAGGTCCAGGGTGAGAGTTGGACTTGTAATATGTAGGAAGGAATTTAGGAGGTCATCATTCATAATAAACACAAAATGCCCTTCATGGCTAGATTTGTTGGATTCACAGAAGGAAAGCTTTATACAAAAACTTGTAATCCTCTTCTGAAAAAACTGAAGTGTAATTAGTTATTTTCTCAGCCCAAGTGCTTTAGAAGAATTTGTCCTGATGTATCTAGTGTATGGTATAATGTAGCAAAGAACTTTTAAAACAACAATCTCGGGATGCCTGGGTGGCTCAGTCGGTTAAGCATCTGCCTTTGGCTCAGGTCATGATCCCAGAGTCCTGGGATCAAGTCCCGCATCGGGCTCCTTGCTCAACGGGGAGCCTGCTTCTCCCTCTGCCTGCCACCCACCCTGGTTGTGCTCTCTCTCTCTCTGACAAATAAATAAATAAAATCTTAAAACAACAACAACAACAATCTCTGACCTGCTTACCTCTATTTGAGGCACCTTTAAATAGATGGGTATGATCATAGGGAATATGACAAAAATGATTATTGTATGGATTTTTGCCATTTTAACCTCTTTCTCAATCATTAACCAGACTTCTTACTTTGCTAGTGCATTCTCTTATCCTCACCCATTCTTTATAAATTGCCCTTCCTGGACAGATTTGTTCTTTGGGGTTAATTGAAAATTGAGGATTTTGGGTGTAAAATAGAACCCAATAGGTAATAGAGAAAGGACAGGACTTAACAAAATAATTTTTCAATCTCTTTATTAAAAGTAGGGACAAGGAGAAATCATTAAAAATTGGCAAAAGAGATAAGGAGGAGTTGGAAACATGAGGGCCAGTAAGAGAGAAAGGATTTTTCAAGAATTTGACAGAGCAGTGTTAAAACACCTGCAATGTGAATATCAAGTAATTACAGACCAATATCCTTGATGAACATGGATCCAAAAATTCTCACCAAAATACTAGCCAATAGGATCCAACAGTACATTAAAAGGACTATTCAACATGACCATGGGATTTATCCCTGGGCTGCAAGGTTGGCTCAACATCCACAAATCAATCAATGTTCTACAATACATCAATAAAAGAAAGGACAAGAACCATATGATCCTCTCAATAGATGCAGAAAAATCATTTGACAAAGTACAGCATCTTTCTTGATTAAAACTCTTCACAGTGTAGGGATGCAGGGTACATACCTCAATATCCTAAAACCCACCTATGAAAAACCCACAGCAAATATCATTCTCAGGTCAGGAACACGGCAGGGATGTCCACTATCACCACAGCTGTTCAACATAGTACTAGAAGTCCTAGCTTCAGCAATCAGACAACAAAAAGAAATAAAGGCATCTAAATCTGCAAAGAAGAAGTCAAACTCTCACTTTTTGCAGATGATATGATACTTTATGTGGACTTCCACCCAAAAGACTCCACCTCAAAACTGCTAGAACTCATACAGGAATTCAGTAAAGTGGCAGGATATAAAATCAATGCACAGAAATCAGTTGCATTTCTATACACCAACAACAAGAAAAGAAAGAGAAATTAAGAAGTTGATCCCATTTACAATTGCACTCAAAACCATAAGATGCCTAGGAATAAATTTAATCAAAGAGGTAAAGGATCTGTACTCAGAAAACTATAGAAGACTCATGAAAGAAATTGAGGAAGACACAAAGAAATGGAAAAACGGTCCATGCTCATGGATTGGAAGAACAAATATTGTGAAAGTGTCTATGCTACCTAGAGCAGTCTACACATTTAATTCAATCTCTATCAAAATACCATCAACTTTTTCAGGGAAATGGAACAAATAAATCTAAAATTTGTATGGAACCAGGAAAGACCCTGAATAGCCAGAAGAATGTTGAAAAAGAAAAGCAAAGCCAGTGGCATCACAATTCAGGACTTCAGGCTCTATTACAAAGCTGTCATCATCAAGACAGTATGGTACTGTCACAAAAACAGACACATATATCAATGGAACAGGATAGAGAGCCCAGATATGGACCCTCAATTCTATGGTCAACTAATCTTTGACAAAGCAGAAAAGGAAGTCCATTGGAAAAAAGACAGTCTCTTCAACAAATGGTGTTGGGAAAATTGGACAGCCACCTGCAGAAGAATGAAACTGGACCATTTCCTTACACCACACACAAAAATAGACTCCAAATGGTTGAAAGACCTAAATGTGAGACAGGAGTCCATCAACATCCTAAAGGAGAACACAGGCAGCAATGTCTTCAACCTCAGCCACAGCATCTTCTTAGAAACATCGCCAAAGGCAAGGGAAGCAAGGGCAAAAATGAACTATTGGGACTTCATCAAGATAAAAAGCTTTTGTACAGCAAAGAAACAGTCAACAAAACCAAAAGATAACCGACAGAATGGGAGAAGATATTTGCAAATGACATATCAGATAAAGGGCTAGTATCCAAAATCTATAAAGAACTTATCAAACCCAACACCCAAAGAACAAAGAATCCAATCAACAAATGGGCAGAAGACATGAACAGATATTTCTGTAAAGAAAACATCCAAATGGCCAACAGACACATGAAAAAGTGCTCAACATCACTCGGCATCAGGGAAATCCAAATCAAAACCTCAGTGAGATACCACCTCACACCTGTCAGAATGGCTAAAATTAACAAATCAGGAAATGACAGATGTTGGCAAGGATGCGGAGAAAGGGGAACCCTCCTGCACTGTTGGTGGGAATGCAAGCTGGTGCAGCCACTCTGGAAAACTGTATGGAGGTTCCTCAAAAAGTTGAAAATAGAGCTACCTTATGACCCAGCAATTGCACTACTGTGTATTTACCCCAAATATACAAATGTGGTGATCCAAAGGGGCATGTACACCCCAATGTTTATAGCAGTGATGTCCACAATAACCAAACTGTGGAAAGAGCCTCGATGTCCATTGAGAGATGAATGGATAAAGAAGATGTGGTGTATACACACACACACACACACACACACTCACATGCACACACACACAATGGAATATTATGTAGCCATCAAAAAATGAAATCTTGCCATTTGCAATGATGTGAATGGGTATTATGCTAAGCAAAATAAGTCAATCAGAGAAAGAGAAGTATCATGATCTCATTGTTATGAGGAATTCGAGAAAAAAGCCAGAGGATCATAGGGGAAAGCAGGGAAAAATGAAACAAGATGAAACCAGAGAGGGAGACAAACCATAAGAGACTCATAATCTCAGGAAACAAACAGGATTGCTGGAATGGAGGGGGCTGGGAGGGTTGGGGTGGCTGGGTGATGGACATTGGGGAGGGTATGTATTATGGTGAGTGCTGTGAATTGTGTAAGACTGATGAATCACAGACCTGTACCCCTGAAACAAATAATACATTATATGTTAATTAAAAATTAATTAAAAATTAAAAAAAAAAGATTCATGCGTGGGCACACACATACACACATCCCACAAAGGGAACAATTCCTTCTCTCTTTCTGATCCCCAGAGCAGTGCTCTTCAATCTCTGTTGAAAAATCTTTATTATTTTTATTTTTTATTTTTATTATTATTATTTTAATTTCCAATCTTTTGCAGGCTGATACTTGGGTAAAATACAAAAAAACAAAAAATGATAGAATAGTGAAATTAAAATATGATCATAAAATACAAACCCACTATTTATCCCAAAGATACAAAAGTAGGAATTCGAAGGGGTACGTGCACCCCGATGTTTATAGCAGCAATGTCCACAACAGCCAAACTGTGGAAAGAGCCAAGATGTCCATCAACAGATGAATGGTTAAAGAAGAAGTGGTATATATCTACAATGGAATATTATGCAGCCATCAAAAGGAATGAGATCTTGCCATTTGCAATGACGTGGATGGAACTGGAGGGTATTATGTTGAGTGAAATAAGTCAAACAGAGAAAGACATGTATCATATGATCTCACTGATATGAGGAATTCTTAATCTCAGGAAACAAACTGAGGGTTGCTGGAGTGGGGGGTGGGGTAGGAGGGATGGGGTGACTGGGTGATAGACACTGGGAGGGTATGTGCTCTGGTAAGCGCTGTGAATTGTGCAAGACTGTTGAATCTCAGATCTGTACCTCTGAAACAAATAATGCAATATATGTTAAGAAAAAAAAAAAGAAGAAGGTAGCGGGAGGGGAAGAATGAAGCGGGGGAAATCGGAGGGGTAGACAAACCATGAGCGACGATGGACTCTGAAAAACAAACAGGGTTCTAGAGGGGAGGGGGGTGGGAGGATGGGTTAGCCTGGTGGTGGGTATTGAGGAGGGCACATTCTGCATGGAGCACTGGGTGTTATGCATGAACAATGAATCATGGAACACTTCATCTAAAACTAATGATGTAATGTATGGGGATTAACATAACAATTAAAAAAATCTTAAAAAAAAATAAAGACCTCTAGATCAGGAAAAAAAAAAATACAAACCCACACTTCTTATTGTTATATTCAAGGAACATAAATTTACTCTGTCAAACTAGTGTCTAAACATGATCAATTTCTGTTCTTATCTGTAGCAATTACTTTGTGTAGTACTTTTGCAGAGGGTTTGGTTTCAGAGAATAGCACATGAACATGTTTGTATATAAATATAGGTTACAAAATAGCTTGATTTTAAGTATGTTTCTTATTTCTAAGTCCTGAGAAGGAAGACCTGGGGAAAATGGAAAACAGATGTGAGAAAAGAGAAATGGGAGCATCCAGGGGACAGGGTGTGAGCCTTTGTTCCCTTTGTAGCTTACTTTGTTTGGAAATTTTTCAATTTTTTTCTCTTCCCCTTTCTGTTTTCTTTTTTCTCACTTATATTCCTTATTTCATAGTTGTGATTCTTTTCTTGACTACTTGTTTTCTTTGATATTATCACCCCTTCCCTTTTTTTTTTCTTTTAAGAAAGATTTTATTTATTTGACACAGAGAGAGAGAGGGAGAGAGCAAGCACAAGGAAAGGGAGCTGTAGGTAGAGGGAGAAGCGGGACGTAGGGTTCAATCCCAGGGCCCTGGGATCATGACCTGAGACAAAGGTAGATTCTTAACTGACTGAGCCACCCAGGCATGCCCCCTTTTTTTCCTCTCATTTTCCCCCTTCCCTTTTTGCTTATATGGCAAATATTTCAACTATAGAAAACTATCAGGAGGAATACAGGAAAATGCTCATGACCCTGCCCTAATATTAAAATATTAATAGTTTAATATAATTTTTTCACGATTTTTTGAGGGAATAAAATATTTTATATATAGAGAAAAATAGCTTAAGTCCCTTTAAGTCCCTTTTGTCTCTCTCTGGTTCACTATTTCACTGAGGTTAAATTTTTTTTTCTTGTCTAGGTGTTAGGTTTTACTCTATAAGAGCCTCTCAAAGATCAACACACACTACTGTTTTATTAATTTTTGAATATTGTTCAAAATTGATGGCATGGTGCATATATCATGAAAATTTCCTTTTTTAAATTCACTACTGTGTTTGTTAATCATTCAAGCTGGTATATGTAGATTGAGTTCCTTTATGGTGCTGCTACATAGTATTCCATTGTATGTATGATGCAATTTGGATTTTCCATTAGTTATTCCTCTTAGATGGATGTTAATTTTTAAAAAATTTGCTATGATAAATATTGTTGCAAACTCTATCTTTGTGCATGTCTGTATATAGACTTTTGGAAGAGTTTTTCTGGCAGACAACAAATATTGAAACTAGATATTGGCAAGATATTCTCTAAAGAATTTATGAAGATGTGCATAACCTACGTGATTGCTATTCCCTCATTTTTATCCAACCTTGGTGTTGTCAGTTTCCTTCAATTCTTGCTAATCTAATTGGAGAGAAATGTTACCTTTTTAAAATTTGCATTTCCCTGATTACTGCTGAGATTAATATTCTTTGTATATTTATTGTCCTAACAGGATTCTTTATCTGAGTGTTGCTCATTAACTGTTTCCTCATTTTTTTGTTGGATCATTAGTTTTTTGGTTTTTTTTTTTATTAATTTGTATGAGTTCTTCCAACATCACAGTCATCAATTGTTTGTGATATGGTTACAAGTATCTTCTCCCAGACTGCTTGCTTGTTTGTGGGCTTGGTAAATGCTGTCCTTTGTTCTTAAGAAAAGTATTTAGTTTATGGAGTTAAACTTATCAATCCATTCCTTTATATCTGTGCTCTTAATGGATGCTTTAGAAAATCTTACCCTGTAGCAGTATCTTAAGCACATCTTATCCTAAGAGTTTTAGAGGAAGTTTTAAAACATTTCAATGTATAATCCATCTGAAATTAAGTTTTGGTCTCTTTACTTTTCAATCTATTTTTTTTGTATTTGCTTTTCTCAATGCTCTCTTTCATTTCTTTTCTGCCTATTTCTGTATATCCTTCAAAACCTATCCACCTATTAGGGTATCTGTTTAAAAATCAAGTTTTTCCATATTTACTTTTTTTTTTTTAATTTCTAGAATGCTGTTGTTGTTTATGGTTCCTGTTTTAAATATTTTTTTTTTTAAAGATTTTTATTTATTTGCGAGAGAGAGAATGAGAGACAGAGAGCATGAGAGGGAGGAGGGTCAGAGGGAGAAGCAGACTCCCTGCTGAGCAGGGAGCCCGACATGGGACTCGATCCCGGAACTCTGGGATCATGACCTGAGCTGAAGGCAGTCGCTTAACCAACTGAGCCACCCAGGCGCCCCCCTGTTTTAAATATTTTAGCTTTCTTCATTATATTCATAATGCAGGTTTCTTAGTATTACCAAACTTGACCATCCCTGTGCAGAGTAGGAATATGAAAGATGGAGAATTAATGCAAAGTTAGTATTGAAGAAACTTTTCCTTGCTTTTTAAATATTAAATAAGAATGTCTTACCTAGTATTCTTCCATTGGCAAATGAACAAATCCAGCCTTAACATAAACCTATTGCCCTCTCACTAAGTACTCAGAACTTTATTTATTTATTTTAGATCTCTTTATTTATTTTAGAGAGTGTGTGTGTGAGCAGGGGGAGGGGCAAAGGGAGGAGAGAGAGAATCTCAAGCAGACACCCCCCTGAGTGTGGAGCCCTAGGCAGACCTCAATGAGGGGCTCAATGCGGGGCTCCATCCCAGAACCCAGAGATCATGACCTGAACTGAGATCATGACCTGAGCCGAAATCAAGTCAGATGCCCAACCGACTGAGCCACCCAGGTGCCCCAGTACTCAGACCTTTAATAAAACTTGCCTACTTTGATTCTTGCAACAACCTTGTGAGAGTCCTCTTATTCTCATTGTTTGATAAGAATCAAATCAGCCCCAATTCCTGGGGCACTTGTTGCTAACTATTCTCTTTTTGTCCCACTCAAGAAAACAAACCCATGGGTAAGAAGAGTAGACATCTAGTGGATTAGGTTAAAAATGAGTTAGAAAAGAGAAACATACCCTACTTGCCATTTATAAAAGCTTTGACATTTTTGACAATGCATAGCATTTAAAATCAAAATTCAAAAGAAAATCATTCCCCCGAAATTATGCAAAAATATTTCACAGACTGATCTGAAAACATAATATGCTGCTCTAATCCTTAGAAGTTGGTTATTAGAAACAAATTTCTGATGAATTAGTAATTTGGTAAATGGTTCTTCAGTAAATTGATTGTATAATACAAGACATATCTTCAGAGAAGCAGACATTCTGTTCATTGGTATTTTCACAAATTGACTTTGACTGATTGCTTTTAATACACAGAGTACTTGGTGTGCTGGTCAACTTTCCTCTACATAAGTAGAACATACTCCCATTTATTCCAGTCTCCATGTCGCTAGTTGTATTCATTTATCTGACCTGCCTTTTCCCATCAACACTGAGCTTGCAATCTTTGTCTTACACCATGTTAAGCATGATCAACTGATTTGGATTTTAAACAATGTACTTTGCTATTTATTGTTCAAGAACTGAACACATCATTTAAATTTCAGAGATGCCTATGGTTGAAAGGTAGTTAGAGAGTTTACTTTAGTTAAACCCATTTTATAGTAATAACCAGTCTCAAATTTAGCAACACTACCCACTTTGAGATGCAAAATACCCTGCTTTTTCATTAGATGATCTAAGGTACTCTCAACTTGTTTTGTTACTGGATAATTTTGAATTTGTGACCAACAATACACAGATTTTTTGTTTGTTTTTTCTTCATATAAATTGCTACCAAGTGGTGAAGTCTCATTTTTCCTAAGCTTATTAAATTTTTTGATGTTATAGGATGAGATCTGTTTTGTTCTACCTCCTTCTAACTTAAATCACTTATCTGGTTAAGATTTTGTCAATTTACTTAAATTTGTGCATGATTCAGTGAAATACAGTATTGGCAATTCACAATGTGTAATATATTTTATTCATGTATTCATGACATATTAGAATACTGGGATTTGAGAGAATCTTTGAGTCCATTTTGCTCAAATTTGTCCTACATAAATGTTTCCTGGAAAGCCCTTACAAGTGGTCAACATCATCTCACCTCACTTAATTCTAACATCTAAGAAGGCAGATTTTGAAGGAAAAACATGGGTTTAGAAATGAGGTAGCTAGGTTGAACTCTATTTCCATTACTAGTTTCATTGCAGTGTATTGGCCTAGTTTCTTTATATATAATAATGGACAAAATTAAACACGTAGCTGTGAAGATTATACCAGATAAGGATGCAAATATTGTATATATAGTTAGCAATTGATAAATATTATTCCTACTTATATTTCTTTTTTTTAATTGAATAAATTGTATTTTTTTGCTCTTTTTTTTTATTATGTTATGTTAATCACCATACATTACATCATTTGTTTTTGACGTAGCGTTCCATGCTTCATTGCATATAACACTCAGTGTTGACAACTGCAGTTAGTGTGATGCACTAGATTATAGATTAACATCTATAGGATTTGGTGAGCCCATTCAGATGAAACAATATACCTTAAAAATGGTGCAAGGGTAGGAGCTAGCAATTTCAGATGTTGAACAGGACAGCAACAGAGCTGCATATGACTTAGATTAAGAATAAATATGAAAATTGCAGGCACCTCTTGCCATCCGCTGCCATGTTGATGTAGGAGGCTGTTTAAGGAGTGAATTTATTTTGTTGAGGGGTAATCAATGCTGGGAAGCTGAGCATCGGTGTTGAGAAGCTGCATTTTCCTTGATCAGTGTCTAGAAAGAAATATTGACAGCTTGTTCCACTTTATTGTCATAGGAAGAAAGGTGATACAGGCAATGCTCAATGAAGATTGCTAAGGAAATAATTGGGCATCAAACAGCCCACAGGTTGATGATGCCTTGCTGAGCCTCTGATGTATTAAGATGGTATATTGAGTAGGCATTTTCAAATTGTAAAAATGATCGTATTGTTTTCTGAACCCTTTCTAATGAGCCCTATTAGTGGAAACATTCTCCACTGTGTATTGTTTCTCAGGCCTTCAGCAGTGAACCGATTACCTTTGAAATGGAACTGGCAGGAGAAATCTTCCAATGGCAGTACATCAATACTACATCATACAGCCATGTACAAACTTTTGTGCCTTGTTCCTCCAAGTGTGGTCTGTGGACCAGCCCATGGCCATCACCTGGGAGCTTTGAGAAAAGTATCCTCTCTTGGCGTACCCCAGACCTCCTGGATCAGATGTGGCAATTTTGCAAGATCCTCAGATGAGTCTTATGCATGTAAAAGCCTAAGAAACTCTACTAGATACACGTATGCACACACATACACACACAATTTTAACATGACGATTCTGGCATAGGACTCAGGAATCTGCATTTTTTACAATGCAAGGTATCTTCAGATCACATTTTGAGAGAGTCTGTTCACAATGCTCTCCCTCTACCTTTATAGTGTGGACATTTCCTCTGGGAAAATTTGGAAGATTGGAAACTTAAGGTGTCTATATTTACTGGTCAGCCCAATGGCACCACTGTGTGCACGGTTGACAAATGTACCTTAATATCTAATCTTGAAAGTAATGGTGGTATATATACATGTTTATGTGTATGTGCACACACATGCACATACAGTCGCTTTGGTTTTATTTTGTGAATTCTCTAGGTACCTGGAAAGAATCCACTGTAGTAACAGACATGATTTTTTGGAGAAAATAAAGCTCTGCTAAATAAATGAACACATTTTGTTAAATGTTGGAAACTCCTCAGAGTCTGTGAATGCCAGTAGGAGCATGCTTGTCTCTGCAAAGTAAATCAAACGTGTTTAATCAAATTACTCCAGGGAGATTCACCAACTAGAATTTAGTGGGAGGTGACCTTATGTCAGGGTTCCCATTTGCTTGCTAATGCTTGCTTTTCTGTATGTGTGTTTGTTTAGGAGGAGTAGTAAAAAAAAAAACAATTGATTTTGGAATATCTATGCCAATCTTCATTCCCAACTATGGAGAGCCCTGCCAAGTCTGAAAGGGAAAAAGGAGCAGAATCAGAATTAAAGGAGATGGAGAAGAAATGCATTACCACAGAGAAACCTAGAGGAAGTACACAGAGAAAATGTGCAGAAGGGTAAGTTTACCTGTTGAAAGAGATGTTGTATTGAATCTTTGAAAAGGACACCTGTGTCCTATAGCTCCATATGGATATGAAGCCACAGAAATGCGATTTAGAATTATAGACTGTCAAGGAGGCAGGGTGTTTAGACAGTATTGTTTTTCAATAGATAAGATAAGGTCTCAAAGAGAAGTGATCTCACTAAAGTATCTAAGAATTCAGAGAAAGCAGTACAAATTGGATCCTCATCTCCTGGGTTTCTTCTAGAAACTCAGAATCATCCTTGTCTGCCCTTTCTCCCTCACGACTCTTTAGTTCATCTAGAAGTCCTACCACTTGGATTTCCAAACTTACCTGTGGCTCCCACAGTCTGTGCTGAGACTGCCCAAGTTCAAGCCACCATCCCTGTCTCTTCTCCACTCTGAGCTGCTTTTCATTTCCTCAAACCTGTCAAACCATTTCTCACTGCAGGGCCTTTGCATAAACTGTTCCCTCTGCCTCCTTGTCTGCTGGCCATACTTTCTCTGCTGGTTCCTGCTTCCACTTCAGCGTAAATGTTACTTCTTCAAGGAGGCTAGCACTAAAACTTCTTATGAAGTGTGCCTTCCCTGTTATTTGTGTCAATGTATGCTTACCATTTATCGTTACATTTATTATAACTTCCTATCCATATGTTCCCATTTGTTCTGTGACCATAGAGGGTAAATAGCAAAATAATTAAAATGACCATATAATTTATTGTTCAAACCCAAATACTTTTGAGAGTGGAGGGGTGCTATTAATAGTCATGCCAAGGCAGCAGGCTTAAACCAGAACAAATGGGGACATGTGGCCAGGAGAGTCATAATGTTCTGCTAATGTGGAAGCAGTGTTTGTTCATTGTGATTTTTCCTAGGCAAGGAGAGCCAGGATAACTGCAGCAGAGTTTAATACTTCACCAGGAAGGGAAGAAAAAGGAAAAATCCCCTAAGACGACCTGCTGCACAGAAATGTTTGAACTCTCTCTTAGGGTCGAAGGCTTTCGGGCTGAAAGGGTTTAGAGAAGATAGGAATGTTTAAAAATAGATGCCCGCATCCAGTCCCCCTCCTTACAGAGGTGCAACCCTTACACTTGCATGGCTGTCTGATAAAAGCAGGTTCCACTTCTTCCGATCTTCATCCTAACAGCAGCCCTGGCAACACAAAGCTCCACTTCTATTTGCTTTTGTTCCATACCTGCCAGCCAACATTCTAAGACAATTGCTTTTCATTAATTTTTAAACTTCTCTGATGTTTCTTGTCTAGGCTAAGTTATCAATCAGTATATATATTGTTGTTTTGGTTATTGCTCTGGTTACAACATTGCATAGGTTTTGAGTGATTTGGTCTAATTTTTATTTTCTCTATAAGCCACTGTTTTTGTGACCATATATTCCATTGGCTTCAATATATATATATATATATATATATATATATATATATATATATATATATATATATATATATATATATATATATATATTATGTGTGAGAGAGAGAAAGAGAGGGAGAGGGGAGAGAGAATCTCAAGCAGGTTCCACACCCAGCACATAGCCCAAAGCAGGGCTCAATCTCACAACCCTGCGATCATGACCTGAGCTGAAATCAAGAGTCAGATGCTTAACCACTGAGCCACCAAGGTGCCCCTCCATTCACTTTCAAATATTTTTGACCCGAACTCATACTAGAAAATATGTTTTGTACCATGACCCATTTTACATGTATATATGTCCACATGTCCATATATATAAATATATACATATGCTTATATAAAGACATACACATGTATATAAACTGAAATGGTTTCACAAAAAAATTTATTCTTGCTATGTATGAGAGGTCTCAAAGGAAGAGGAGGATGAGCTTTTATTACATAAGTTGAGTTTGAAGTTATGGAGGGATATCCAAATGGAAATTTCTAGCAGGCAATTGATGAAGGATTTGAATTGGGATAGTTTGGGTTACAGTCCAACCTATAAGAATTGATGAAATCTCAAATCAGACTTATAAATACAGAGAACAAACTGATGGCGGCCAGAGGGTCAGGGGATGATGGGGGAAGGGAGAGATACAGGCCTCCAGTTATGGCATGAATACGTCATGGGAATGAAAGGTACAGCATACAGAATACAGTCAATGATACTATAATTACATCATATGGTGAAAGAGGGTAGCTACAGTGAGCATAGATGCATAAAGAATATATCTAAAGAAGTTGAGTCACTATGCTGTACCCCTAAAACAAATATAACATTGTGTGCCTACTATATTCAAATAAAAACAAATTTTAAACAAAAGAATACAATTGAATAAAGGGACAGAACAGGAAAAAAAAAAAACTGATGAGATCTCAGCGTGTGAGAGCAAAGCAAGAAAAGAGCAGAGAAATGACAACCAAATTTGGGAAATTCTTATTTCTGGGGGTAGAGGTGTAGAGGTGGAAGTAGGAGCCAGCAAGGGAGCCTGGAGACATCACTAAAAGGTTGAAAGGGACAAGGAGAATGTTGTCTGTAGGGAAACCATTTTAGAAAAAAGGAGAAATTGGCAGTATTGAGTGTCTATTTATTCAATAGTTATTGAACATATAAGGTCCATGGAAGCAGGATATTTGTTTTGTTCCCTGTTTAATCACTGAAAGAAACTGCCCAGCAATGGTAGAAACTCCGTCTGTTTCAAGATGCCTGTGTCTTCTGTGTTCAGTGATATAGAAGGTATACTGAAGAGCAAATTAATCCCAAGACAAAGTGACATGATTGTATTATTAGCAATAAGTAATACCTACCAAATGACTTCTGACTAACGAATACCCGGTACAAGTTCCACTGCCTAAGTAGAATATAATTGTTAGGTTTCATTAGAATGTAACAGTTGTTCAATTTATGTAATATTATTTATAACACTGTCTAATTATTTTCAGCATCATTATTTGCAGAATCGTTATTTAGAATAAGAATTGTATAATTATATACACAACTGAGCTGTGCATGTGACATGAAATGATCTGACATAGGTAGTGATTAGTAATCATTCCAGGAAGAGGAAATTGCAATTTATCCATCTGCCTAAGTATCCAATCCTCTCCAATCTCTCTTCACTTATCGATTCTCCCAATGAGAGTTTTTGTATTTTCTCAATGATATATAAAGGGAAGGCATGCTTTTATTTTGTGTATTTTACCCATATTTTTTCAGCTACTCATCAGTGTTTCACTGACCTGTGCATGGCATTTTATTTGGCCTTTGCTACAAATGCCCAGCAAACATGATTGGTATCTGTTTAGTTGCTTTTGTACTTTGTCTTTGATAAAGAAAATAGTAATATTCCACTGGTACATTATAGAGGCAAGTGCTATAGCAAGAATTTTGTAACCAGAAAATTCTCTGTTCTGTCTTGCTTCTGCCCCTGAGTGGCTTGGCATTAAATGGAACATGGGTATGTAATTTTACCTGCAATTCTCAATATTATTATTTTTCAAATATAAATGTTAACATTACCTCATGGTCTCCTTCAAGGATTCATTCAGAAGCATGTGAATACTACATGCAAAACCAGACGTGGAATAGGTTCTCAGTAATTATGTGATAATATTATATTATTTTGGCACTAAAATCCTGAGTTTATTTTCTTATAACAACCAATGTCAGCCAGTAACTAAAGGCTTAGCTCATTTGACAGAAAAGCACTGAATTTCATTATTCACATTTATTCTTGTATTTACATGATCCTTAACACTTAAGAAATGTAAAAGTGCTGAGATTAATGTACCCAAAGAGGTGATAAAAGGAAGTTAGTAGTCTTAATGCTCTGAGACAATAGAGGCAGGATTAGTTCTACAGAGGTGATCAAGAAACTTTTGTTGAAAGAAGTAGCATGTGAGTTGGATCTTGAGGGTGGCTGTAATTGTATCAGATAACTGGGATAAATAACATAGGATTGTTTGAGCAAAACAAAAATAATAGATAGGGGCATATAAATCACTCCTTTGTAACTTGAGGAATACTATAAGAGGTGGTACAAGATCTTGAACACTTTTTTTTTCTGGAATATTTTATATTCTTGGATTATTGCTTTTTTTTTTTAAGATTTTATTTATTGGGCGCCTGGGTGGCTCAGTTGGTTAAGCGACTGCCTTCGGATCAGGTCATGATCCTGGAGTCCCAGGATTGAGTCCCGCATCGGGCTCCCTGCTCGGTGGGGAGTCTGCTTCTCCCTCTGACCTTCCCCCCTCTCATGTGCTCTCCCTCTCTCTCACTCTCTCAAATAAATGAATAAATAAAATCTTAAAAAAAAAAGATTTTATTTATTTATTTGACAGAGGTAGACACAGCGAGAGAGGGAACACAAGCAGGGAGAGCGGGAGAGGGAGAAGCAGGCCTCCCGCAGAGCAGGGAGCCCGATGCGGGGCTCGATCCCAGGACCCTGGGATCATGACCTGAGCCGAAGGCAGACGCTTAATGATTGAGCCACCCACATGCCCTGTTCTTGGATTATTGTGTATGTATTAAAAATTCAACCAGATAAGACAGTGATCATGTGAACTTACTTCTGAAACAAACATAGTAGTATCAAAAATAGACATCACTTTCTATCTCAATCTTTTTAACATTTCTATCAACAAGAATGTTTATTTAATAACTATTTCACCTCCTGAGCAAGTCCAGATTAATAGGAATTAGATGTGGTGCTGTTTTGAGATGGGTCCTGGGGATCAGGAGAAAGGATTATCAGAATTTATTACCAATACCTGCCATACGCAGGTATAAAAAAAGGGACATTTATCTCTGTAAATCCAGAAATCTGAGTCCAGTTGTAGCCCCACTGGAGTAATGGAGTGATAGCTCCTTTAGTCTGGGCACTAATCAATGGAGTAATTGGTGAAATTATTCTTCCTGCATGTATATCCATACCACATGGATCTGAGACAAGCCATGCCCTGTCTGAATTCCTGACCCACAAAATCACTAGCAAATAAAATTAAGCCAACTTGTTTTGGGGATAATTTGTTATACAAAAACAAACAACTGAAGAAGAAATTGGAACCTTCTAGTAGGGTACGGCAATAACAGCAACCTAAAACATGGTGTTAGTGTATGACCATGTAGCAGATAGAGGTCTGGAGGGCCCCAAGGAGACTACTACTGGAAATGGAAAGGCAGTACGGTTTCTGCTATAGGAATTCTAAGAAACAGAATCTAGGTGATGTGCTGGAAGAACAATTCATTAATCAGAATCAGTCAAAAGTATCAACACCTTTTATTAGCTAGCTGCCTATGGTAATGCATGACTAACATGACAGGAGAGGGATGAGCTAAATTCCAAGCATAATTTAGAGGAAATAAGAATGAACCAGGAGTTTATGGGCTTGAAAATCCTCAGTCTTGTCCAGCAAAAGACTCTAAAATTAAAATAGATTCAATGCAAATACCAAATAGAGTGTTGCCTATAAAAAATGTGTCCTTAGAGTAAAGATCACATTAATGTTACAGTTAGAAGTTTCTGTTGAAAGCTCAGAAAGTTTTAAGCTTCTCCTAGCTAGATAAAAGAGCTTTTAAGAATCTCAGAGGTGTACTTTGTAGACATACTCTGAAAATAGCATTTCTCATAGTCTTCAGAACATTTTCCCACAGCATCCTGACTCAGACCCTGAAGTAGAAGGGGGACTGTCATCAATGAAATTGTGTGTGTGGCTTTTCTCTAATGGAATGTACTGTAGTATAATACATAAAAAACAATTTTAAATAGATTACATCAATTCAGACTTAAAACAACAACAACAAATGAACAGAAACAGCTTGTTAAAAGAGATCATTAGCCTACAATTTTGTATGGGGAGGAAATAAACTGAAAGCAACTCACATACAAACATATGTAAACAAACACGCCATTTGTCATGGTAAGATTGATAATTAATTCAATTTCCTTAATGAATATAGGGCTATTCAGGTTTTTTATTTCATTTTGTGTCAGTTTAATAAGTTATCTTTTTCAAGAGTTTTGATCAGTTTTACCTAAGTTGTGAATTCATCACCATAAAGTTATTCAAAACATTCTTTATTGTCTTTTTATTATAGGTTATCTCTGTAGTTACCTAACCTTTCATATTTCTGATATTGGGAAATTTGTTTCTGTCTTTTTATTCTTTATCAGTATTTCCAGAAAATTTTTTTTTTCAAAAACCTAACTTTTGGCTTGGTAATTTTCTCTAATATTTGTGTTTTATATTTCATTGAGTTCTGCTCTTTATCATATCTTACTATTATATTATGTTCATGTATCTATTTACTTTTTTTTAATGAGCTCTTGTTTTCTCTAAATAATTAGATAGAAAACAGATAATTGATGTTAAATCTTTCTTCCTTTCAATTATATACATATAAATCTATGATTTTCTCACTAAGCACTGCTTTATCTATATCCTCAAAATTTTCATATGTTGAATTTTCATTATCATGCTCACTTTGGCAGCACATATACTGAATTTTCATTATCATTTAGCTAAATATTTTGCAACTTCCTTTGTTTATTTTTTATTAACCCTTTGTTATTTAGGAATGTCTTGTTTAAATTCCAAATATTTGGAGGTTTTCTAAAATTCTTATTCTATTGATTGCTAATTTAGTACATTGTATCTGAAGAAAAAAGTGCTACATAAGATTTAAATCTTTTAAGTTAACCCACACCTACTTTATGGCCTGGTATTTTGTCTGTCTGATAAATTTCCCATGTTCTCTTGAGGATTATATGCATTAGACTTCCATCCCACCTATGAAAAAGGAAGTGATATGAGAATTATCTGTTTACCATAAACAACTAAAACATAGGATCAATTATATGAAGCAGTGGTTTTCAGAAGTTAGAAAAGAGGAAGGGCAACAATATGACCCCTGAGAGAAGGGAAACATGAGGTGAGCCCCTTATGACTCACCAGGCTTACTATCTGGAGGCAATTTCCAGGCTGTAATACAGGGAGAGGAACCAAAACAGTCAATAGTCTCATTTAACTAAGGAGGCAGAAACCAGAGTGTCAGGAAACTGAGGGGGCTAGGATTTGAAAGCCAGAATATTCATAAGAAGGAAGTTCTAGAGATCCATTCGAGGAGTCCTCTTGAGCCATTGGTTTGAGAGGGAACTTCACCAAGAAAGCAGTAGGCGAAACAACTTCTGCCCCTCACACAGCACGGGGAAGGGGAAGAGTTTGCATTCCCAAAGGCCAGAATGAAGAAACTTTGTCATGCCTGAGGCATTGAGTTACACATTAGTTTCCTTGGGCTGCCATAAATAAAGTACCACAAACTAGGTGGCTTAAAACAGCAGGAGTTTATTTCTCCAGAGTTCTGGATAGAAAGCAAAAATTAAGATGTCAGCAGGGGCTCGCTTACTCTGAAATCTCTAGGAGAGATCTTTACTTACATCTTCTAGCTTCTGGTGTTTCCTGACAATCCTTGGTGTTTCTTGGTTGTGGATGCATCACTCCAATCTCTCCCTCTGTTGTCACATGGCCATCTCCCTGTGTACCTCTTCTCTTCTCCTCTTCAGTATACCAGTCATACTGGTTTAAGGTTCTACTCCACTCCAGTTTGACATCATCTTAACTAACCATAGCTGCAATGACTATTTCTAAATAAGGTCAAATTCCAAGGTACTGAGCATTAGGACTTCAGCATATAATTTTTTTTTTGAGGGGGGACACATTTTAATCCTTACCAACTTCCTGAGAATTGTTATTCCTTAATAGTGAGGCTAAATTAGTCCAAGAATGAAGGCCTCTTTATTTATTTTTTTAATTTAATTTTTAAAAAAGATTTTATTTATTTTATTTATTTATTTTGACAGAGAGAGAGACAGCAAGAGAGGGAACACAAGCAGGGGGAGTGGGAGAGGGAGAACAGGCTTCCCGCGGAGCAGGGAGCCCAATCTGGGGCTCCATCCCAGGACCCTGGGATCATGACCTAAGCTGAAGGCAGACACTTAATGACTGAGCCACCCAGGCACCCCATGAAGGCCTCTTTAGACCATCCACAACAAAGCATAAAAGCCAATCTCGAATGATAAAGTGATTTGCAAATTACTTTGTTCAAAGACAAAACAAAATCCAATACTCTTTAAGGAAATAAAATAAAATCAGCAGCCAAACACATTAAATTTATGACATCTGGCATCTAATTAAATGTTGCATGCTAAAATCTGGGTCATCTTTGAGTCCATTTGTTTTGACTTTTGTTCCCCTCTATGTGTCACACTTTGCTTCTCTACATTTTTACTGTCTACTGGATATATAGAATGTTGAGAAGACTGGATTATATTATCTTTCTCTGAATGGTGGTGTGTGTGTGTGTGGTTTTTTTTGTTTTGTTTTGTTTTTTGTTTTGGATTATTATTTTTTTTATTCTTATGTTAATCCCCATACATTACATCATTAGTTTTAGATGATGTGTTCCATGATTCATTGTCTGTGCATAACACCCAGTGCTCCATGCAGAACGTGCCCCCCTCAATACCCACCACCAGGTCAACCCATCCTCCCACCCTCCTCCCCTCTAGAACCCTCAGTTTGTTTTTCAGAGTCCATCATCTCTCATGGTTCGTCTATCCCTCCGATTTCCCCCGCTTCATTCTTCCCCTCCCGCTACCTTCTTCTTCTTCTTCTTTTTTTTCTTAACATATATTGCATTATTTGTTTCAGAGGTACAGATCTGAGATTCAACAGTTTTTGTTTTTCCTTTCAGGAATTTAATTCACTAGTCACCTGCAACTAAAATTAGTTTTATTTTTTGTTAGGGAATAAAATTCAAGGTGTTTGCCAAATAATTATAATAACAACAACAATAATAATAATTTAGTAAAATTACAATTCTATACTTTCTTCCTGCAGTGGTTGGTAGCAGTTGAAATCTCTGTTCTGTTTATTCAGCCTTCCATTTGGTAATCCCATTGAGCATTTTGGAGTATGAACAGTTCTGGGATCAATCAAGAATTTGAGGAAAGATTATACTTGGATTTTAGGGTTCCCCTCAAGTGTATTTCTTCTTTCAGGTTTTCTTTTTATCAGTGTTCAGCTGCTTTGATGGTACAAACTCCATCTTCTGAGATCCAAGCAAATAATGACTGTATTTTTGCTTAAAATTGATTTGTTCTTCATTGTGAGTGTGGGAGTTCTTTTAGGGGGAAAACCTTATAAAGATATATCTCTCCAAGTGGACTTCACTTCTTTCAAGGTTTCAATACCCTCCAGTTTTTGCCTCCTTTTATTCTCTATTCAGTCACTTTAAATAATCAGATTTTATATTTTGTACAGAGTTTATTATTGTTAGCTATATATGATTATTCTAACATAACATACACTGTCATCAGTAGGAGCTAAGCTTTATCTTCAAATCTCCAGTGCTGGCAAGTAACATTGTGATTCTTAGATCACTGACAAATATGTATTGAGCAAATGGATATACATTTGTATAAAAATGTCTCACTTGAAAGGAAAGAATGGTGTGGAGGACATAATGTGATTCTTGTTCTCTGCCAGGCCACCTTGCAACTCCTTATAGACCTGATATCATTCCAGCCACTGATACTCTATGTGTTTGGATCTCCCAGTATTCCCACCTTGGATAATTTCTCCCATTCAGGCTTTTTAGTTAGTCTTATAAACTGGCAGACCATTCCTCTCTTTCAGTTTGCTATTTGTGAATTGAAGAGACGTTCCAGTTTTCAGATGAACCTGAGAGACAGACATAGAAACTGCTCTCTTACTTGAATCACACTGAGTTTCTCAAGGGAGAGAGGAGTGGATTTAGAAAGCCTCTGCTTTCTTTTGTTTGCTTTTCTTCAGTATCTGTGGTAAATGTTTAAAAAATAATTTGTCCATCACTTTGCCACTGGTTTTATTCAATGGAAATTCTTCATATCATTTCACTTTCCTTAAATAAAGCCACAGTGTGGGGTGAATTAGGCTTTTTGAGTTTTGTCAAAATCTACCTTGTTTAGAAATACAAGTTCTATTTCCTTCTTTCCTCCCTCCATTGTTACCCCTTAAACTGCTTTGCTACCTGTCAGCCTATATTATATATTTACTCAGGCTTGTGAACAATCCAAATTTATGTCATGGTTTCTATGTTTATTTGTTTACCTGTGTTTTCTGCCAGTTTTTTCTATAATAGATTTAGAATTCCCCAGAGACCACAGAACATGTTAATCAGCTTGCTTTATGGACTACCTTGCAATTGAGTTATACACTGAAGTTCCTACAATTTTTTATAATGACTGCTAGGTTGTAAAAAACATAATTGACTTAAAATTAGCCTTTTCCTGTCACCTCTCTCACCTTTGAACCACCTCTACCCTTCCAATGGATTAAAGTTCCCAAACCAACTCTTTCATTATTTCATCATTTATTGAATTATTATTTCAACAAGCAATTATGGGAACTTATTTTCTATTAGGCATCTTTCTAGGCAAAGGGGGCTCAGTGATGAAATACACTGAATTAAACATTGTGATTCAGTAAAAAAAAGACATAGTCTCTGATATTGAGACCCTCACCTTTGAAGGGAGGTAAGAAATTTGGGAGAGCAAAGCATAAAGACATGAATAGGGATTTTAAGAAATTGGCAAGAAGGGGTCTCAACAATGACCAGCTATATCTAAGAAGATCTCCAGAAGACGTGGTGATTGAGTTGCAACATAAGCCATTGCTGAGTATTTTATTTGAGACCAAACCAGGTTGAGCTTTGTTCAGTGTATCTCCTGAGCATGTGTTTCCATGGTGGTTCTCCTTGGCACTTTTGTTTATTGTCTCAAATAGGAGAGAATGATTTGAAATGGAGAGGGGGAATGAGGATGGAGTTTGGAGGGCTTTATTTTGTTGATGGGTTGAGAACAGAGACAAGGATAGTGAATAGTATGGCATAATATTTGCCCTCCCTTTTCTCTTCTAGATTGTTGGGTTGCTTTTGATTAACTTCTTTGGAGAAGGGGTTTAGGGACTAGAGAAGAAGGAGAGATTGTAAGATCAAAGAACTTGAGAGACCTGGGCACAAATGGTGTTGCTTTGAGGCAATAGCAAACAGCTATTATATCTACTTCTGTCTCTCTAACATCCATTAACTAATTTTCTGGTAAAATGTTCCCAGTTTTCTTTATATTATTAAGAAGCAATTCTCTTCTAGTATAGGCCCAGTGCTTCAGCAGAATTCATAGACCCCTAGATCCATGAGTGGAACGTGATATAGCCTATTCAATCAATACATTCTATCTCTGCTATCTTTGGTTCAGAGATGGGCATGTAACACAAAGCAGGTAAAACGGAGACCATATCAGGGCACTTTTGGAGTACCTGTGGTAAAGAAACTCTTCTGTATCCAGTGATGCCAGCTGTGTGTTTGCCTGAGCCTGAAGCAGACAAAAGAAAAGCAAAGCCAAGACATGGAAGGAATGAGCAAGTTAAGTCCTGATGATGTGATGCAAGCTCTAGGACCCAGCTGAGCCTAAACGACCTTTTCAGATATGAAAGCCAGGGAATTATGTGCATGGCTTAATAATTTTGAGTTAGGTTTTTCAAAGAAGATTTAGATGAGAAAGTTCAATACAGAATCAGCAAAAGGACCTGTCATTCCATATCACCCCTTCCCCCACCCCACTCTTCCTGGATCATGATACATTACAGAGCTCTGGCCCTTTGAGAGCTTAACATCACCTACTAAGTGATTGCAAATGCTAGCTTAGTGCAGCAGTGGAAGAGATGATTCGCCTCTCTCCCCCAGCCCCCCAAGATTATTTGTCCTGTGGGCAATGGTCAAAGAACTTGAATGTAAACATTTCTCATAAGAACCCCTCAGAAATACCTGAAAAGATATTGAGAGGGAGCTGACATCTAATACTCACATCCATGGGGCTAAGTACTCTGGTAGTTTGAGCATTGATGTGACATATTACATTGATGTTACATTTGTATTCAACGACAGGTCCACTGGAATATTTGTTTTACATAATCTGTAGGGTGAGGTCAGCAGGCTATAAAATTGGAAAAGGCATTCCAAAGAGTGAGAATAGTATTAACAGAGAAGGGGAACAGGGTACATGTGAGTAACAGCAAATAGTTGGGCATCCAACTATTTCATTGACTGAAACAATGGGATTATGTTTTTAGAGGAAGAAGGTATAGCATTAGAAATATGTAAGGCTAGCTCACTTCCTTTTTTATTTTTATTTTTTTAGAGTCATTTATTTATTTTAGAGAGAAAAAGAGCATGAGTAGGAGGGGCAAAGGGAGAGGGAGAAAGAATCTCAAGCAGACTCTGTGCTGAGCATGGAGCCAACGTGGGGCTCGATCTCATGACCCTGAGATCACGACCTGAGCAGAAATCAAGAGTCAGATGCCTAACTGACTATACCACCCAGGTGACCCACTTCCTTTTTTAAAAAAATACTAATACCTAAATTGTACTCTTTAACCTGGCATCCAAGATCCATTTTCATATTAATCCTACCCCTGAAACTTTTCTTTACCCAAATGCTTCCTCTCCTTCCTTCACCAAGCTGGTGTATTGATTCCCTCTGGTTTTTGCTCAAAGCCATTCTCCTTGCCTGGATTGTCATCTTTCCACAAATACAACCCATTCCATTCACCTGATGCTAATTATAAATTGCTCTGCAGGGTAGTTTATCTTTTTAAAATGCACTCATGTTATCTTACCAAATTAGTTTGTAAGCTCATTGAAGGGTAAAGGAGAGAACATGATGTTCCTCATTTTCCACCTCCTACAGGGCCTACTATAGTCCCCAGAATGTAGTGTCCAATGAACAAAGTGTGATGGTTTGTGGAGAAGATCAGAGAATATCAGCATGTAGCTTTCCTTCAGCTTTTTATGTTCCACGGGAATCCCAGGATATGCCTGCATGTCATATCTTCTTAAAAGGGATTTGGAAGGTATCCTACTGATCACCCTTCTGAAGACAGGCATCCTTGTTGTCACCATCCCAGTATATCTTGGCAAGACCTCAAAGGCTCCCTGTCCCTGTTCAATGGCATCAGTTGTAGGGCTTTCAGAGATCGGCAGCTATGGAGAGAGGTCCCATGGTGGGAAGCTTATAGGCTGCATGCTAGTGACTGTGCTGAGCCAGTTTCCCAGGAGTGGTTGTTTTGTTTTGTTTTGTTTTTTCCCCAACCTGCAAAAGCATTACTTTCCTCCCTGTAACCTTGCAGTCAACTCAGCTGTGTGACCTACTAACAATCCCCAGGGCCATTTTCACCCCCAGGGATCACTTTTCAGCACACAACTGAATACACAGGGAAAGGGCAGTTAGGGAGATGAAGTGTTGCTGCCCGGATACCTGTGAGCTGTCATGACAGAGGACAAGGGTCCTGCCTTTGTGGCTTCTGGGTTTTAGAGATCCATTTCAGGAATTGTGTTGTTTTTTTTTTTTCTTTTGTGAAAGACCTTATATTTTGAACAATAAAAAGAACATTTAACAACTTAATTACATGAAGTATCGAAAGGGATCTCACTGACACCTTGATGGATAAGAATAATGTAGAAAGCTGTTTCCCAAATTATGTGCCTTGGATAACTCGTTCTGCCAGAGGCTAATGCTTGTTCTAAGGACAAAGGGCTTCTGTGATCAAATAGATTAGGGAAATTCTGGGGTTTCTTACCATAAGATTTTTCAGAGCCTATAATTTGCCTATGTACTTGAAGACTCTCTAAAATGTGGTTATAGAGTACAATATTTGCCAAATTTACTTGACCACACAAACCTTCTCATAAAGAAATACCAATTTTCACCTCCTAGAATAAATTTATAGGAAAAGCCATTCTAGATGTTCTCATGTACTGGGGAAGAGAAGGAGAACTATAGTTCCCTTGCTAATGAAGTGCTCGTAAGTGTTCTTAGTTGTCTTCATGGGCTGTAAACATTCAGTCCCTTTCTGTTTGTGTATATGTATCTGTATACATACTCAGTCATTCATTTACTCATTCATTCAGTAAAAATCCAGGTGGCAGACAGTCATTATATGGGGCTTCACTTTTCCACTGGGCTTGTTTTAAGTCCTCTATATAGTTTTTCCCTCTCGTTGTGTTGTCTTCCATGTCATAGAGAAATATCTATGGTAGAGTTATATGATCCCCTTAAATGACAATATTTCATTTGTATTTTTATGATCTGTTGGTGGAGAAACTATATAATAATAGGATGTTGTGAATTTCTTAAAATATTAAATTTGTAGCATTTTTTAAAATTTTTATTTATTTATTTTAGAGAGAGAGAGCAAGTAGGGAGAGGAGCAGAAGAAGAGGGACAAGCAGATTCCACACTGAGTGCAGAGCCCAATGCAGGCTGGATCTCACGACCCTGAGTTCATGACCTGATCCAAAATCAAGAGTCTGATGCTTAACCTACTGAGCCACCCAGGCGCCCCTATGTTTATTTTTAATAGCGTGCTGAAATTCTATTTCATATCATTATGAGACACAGTAACACTTGGGTTTACAGACAGTTATTGTGGCCCCTATAAACTAAAGAATCTTTAAAAATAACTCCAGCATCTCTATTTTCCAACACATAGAATGGAAAACATTGTTCTAAAGTTTTCTGAATCAGAGAGAACTGAGCTTGAATCTGAACTCAGCCGCTGAAAAGCAATACAACCCTAAGTAATTTCTCTCAGCCTCATTTATTACCATGATTTAAAGATCAGATACGTTAACATAAGCAGACATACTGACTGATAGTTGATAGATCTCTTAGCCTTCTCTTTCACTGAAAGCAGACATAAAACAAAACTGTAGGTTAGAAAGCATTTTGGGGGCAAAACGTGTTGCTGTTGTGCTAGTTGTCTTTACTTTTTGTAGTTCCAAAGCAAATATAGGAAGAGATAATTCTCATAATTACTGATGATTTAAATAAATAAATTATATCGAGTACTTTGTGCCAGAAATTACTGTAAGTGCTTTATGTGGCTTAAAGCATTTGATTCTTAAAAAAGTCTTACCAGATCCCTTTATTATCCCAAATTTTAAAGATGAGGAAGTGAAGTGGGGCACCTGGGTGGTTCATCAGTTAAGCATCTGACTTTTGATTTTGGCTCAGGTCATGATCTCAGGGTCTTGGGATCGAGCCCCATGTCAGACTCCATGCTCAGTGGGGGAGTCTGCTTGAGGATTCTCTCTCTCTCCCTTTCCCTCTGCCCCCCCCTCAAATTAATAAATAAATCTTGAAAAAAGATGAAGAAATCAAGGCAAATAGTTTCTATACCTGCACAAGTTTCCATATCTAGAAATTGGCGGTACTAGTTTTCAAACTTAAATAGTATTTTTCCAGCAGCTATGTTCTTTTTTTTTTTTTTTTCTAGATACATACATCATGTGGAGGGCTTATTTGCCATGTTTTACTAACTCATTGTTTTCAAGGACCTCATGGCCTATGAACGTGGACAGGCCCTGCTGTTTGCTTAGAAGAGTAATCCCAGCCTATTCTTTAATAAGTATAGCCTATTCTGTACCAAAATGCAGAAACTACTATGCATCATTCTAAGAAATGATCATTTTTCAGCTACATTATAGCTGAATAATGAACTTTCCTAAAAGCTTGAACTGCATTATTCCAGTGAGGCTCTTCAGTGTTGTAAATAGCAATCAGGAGCAGAAAATTCCCTGTGAAGACTGTGTCAAGGAATAATGAATTTGGGAGATACAGAAAAGGTCATTTTGTTTATTCTCCTGAGTATTAACAGCAAAATTTATTCAACAGTCATCTACTCAGTGCTTCTAAGACAATGCCTCTAATACTATAGTATATACTATACTACTCAATAACTAGGCTAGCTACTGGAGACAAAGAAGAATGAAGAAATATTCCTGTCCTTGGAAAACTCAAGATCTAGAAGGAGGAACAGATAGGTAGACAAATCATGACCTTGCCTTGCTAGTAGAAGCATGTGTGAGAAGCCCATCAACATAGAAGACAGGTATATCAAAATAGCTCAGGGGTGCCTGGGTGGCTCAGTCAGTTAAGCGTCTGCCTTCAGCTCAGGTCATGATTTCAGCGTCCTGAGATCAAGCCCCGTGTCCAGCTCCCAAGGCATCAGGGAATCTGCTTCTCCCTCTACCCCTCCCCCTGCTCATGCTCATTCTCTCTCTCAAATAATTAAATAAAATCTTTTAAAAAGTAGTTCAAAGTATAATAGAGTGGACTTCACAATTTTATAGGAATATTTTTATTTTAACTGGTAATAATCTACAATGCTGGGTCTAATTGTAAGAAGTTCATTCTTAAGCACAGTCATACTCATTCTTGATTTTATCATCAGTGTTTTCAGGTCTCTATTGTCATGAACCTAATAATGTAGTAGTTAATCATAGCTGCTCTGGAGTTGGATAGCATGAGTTTGAAACCACTCCCACAACTAATAACTCTCTGACGTTGGGCAAGTTACTCATTCCCCTCCGAGCTTTGGTACCATCACCCATAAAAAGGGGAAAATAGATGAGATAAAACATGTAGACATTCAAAGCATGTTACTTGCAACTATTACTATTATTGTTGTTGAGAGTAAAATGATGAGGAGTGAGGTTGACAACATATTTGTATATTCAAGTACAGTTTATTTGTTTTTATTTTTGTTTTTTAGAAGATTATTTTATTTTATTTTATTTTATTTTATTTTTTTAGAGAGGGAGGCGGGGAGGGGCAGAGGGAGAGAGAGAATCCTAAGCAGGCTCCACACCAAGCATAGAGCCCAACATGGGGCTCAATCTCACAACCCCGAGATCACAACCTAAGCCAAAATCAAGAATCAGATGGTTAACCAACTGAGCCATCCAGGCATCTCTCAAGTAAAGTTTATTTTAAAAGAAACTAAAGGAAATCTAAGTGAAAGAGATTTTTGATATATAAATTCAAGCATGCATTTGAGAATATACAGGGCACTTCTCCCACTGATACTGATCGTATTCATGTTGTTAATACTTCATGTAATTGCATACAAACATTGTTCACTGTTCACTAGTCAGAATCACTGTGTTAGATAAATCATAGACTAGCCAAGCAAGAGGCTCATTTTCCTGGTGTCCTGTGTGTTGGCCTGGAATTAAAGCAATCACAAAATCCTATTGCTTGGCTTGTTCCTCTTGCCCTTGCCATGGTCCAGCCCATCCACAAGAGTGACCAAAAGAGTCAGGGATTTCTAGCAACATATTTGCTTGTCCCAATGGCTTTGTTTTAGCTCAAAACACACAGATTTGGGGTACTATCTAGATAGTTTGGACTCAAATATTTATGCTGGTGCTAGATTTACCAAACATTCTCAATAAGAGAGGGAAGGGAGTAATTCAAGCCATTTATATAGTTGAGGCTAGCTATAATGATCCAAGTGTGGTTATTGGTGTTCTTTAAAATAAAATTGGCAGCTTGAGTAATGGACTCAATGGAATTGACCAGATGCTTTGCACTTGGTTAAATGCATTCTAATTAGCCAATCAGTGCAAACAACTGATTAAATCTTTTGCTAAAGAATTTCCATTAAACAAACAAACAACAACAAAATAGTTCAAGCAAGTTTACATTGCTTTCTTCTTCTTGAAATCATGAAGTTGTGAAGGGAAACTACAGATGTATGCCCACCCCTCATCCTTGTTTAGTCTCTAGATGACCTAAAACACTATCCCAGAATAACTAAAATTTTGATTAAAAATGAAAGTTTCAACTGGATGGACCACAGTATTCAGAAAACTTTGGTAATGACTTTGTGTGCACATTATTGCCTTGTGCACTACAGATATGAAAAATAGGGATACTATATCTTAAACTTGTATGGAATGTTTTACTTATTTTATATATGATCATATACAATACCCCAATTCAGTCAATATACTATAATAACTAAAATGCTTTATTTGATTCATTCAGCTAAATTATTTAATCCTCTTGACACCCCTGGGTGCTGAAAGAGAGGAATTATTAACCTTTTGTTGTAAATGACAGATTTCTGGCACAGAAATTAAATGACTTGCTCAATGTCATCTAGCCTGATAAAGCTGGTACTAAGCCCAGATGTCTCAGATCGTAGCCAGTAATTCTTTCCACTTGTCAGGTAGATAACAGTAGACTCAGAATACCATGTTGATGATTTAGAACCATAATTAGAGACAGGACTACTTATCGAAAATATTCTTTAATTTCACAAAGTTCATTTATAGATAGTATGTTCCTTATGTAGCTCAATAGCTAATATCAAGTATAACATTTGAATCATGCAGTAATCCTTTAATATTTTCTTTACCCAATCTTTGTAATTTTGTAGCCTTAGGCCCACCAATAGAAATTCAAATTTCTGGGGCACCTGGATGGCTCAGCGGTTAAGCATCTGACTTTTAGCTCAGGTCATGATCCTGGGGTCCTGGGATCGAGCCCCACATCCAACTCCCTGCTCGGCGGGGAGCCTGCTTTTCCCCCTCCCTCTGCCGCTCCTTCTGCTTGTATTGTCTCTCACTCTGTCAAATAAATCAATAAAGTCTTTAAAAAAAAAAGAAATTCTAATTTCCTAGTTAGGAAGATATAGGCCTAAGATAACAGCTCTTTATGGTATGTATATTTCTGCCTAATTATTAAAAACAAAAACTAGTTCTTGGTAAGTGTTTAATATGCACAAAAATAAAATTAAATCAGAATAGAAAAAACTGCTATGATTGTAGGATGAGAGTTAATAAAACTGCCAAAATTCCAAAATCAGTAGATAAACGTGTCATAATCATGAATACCAAACTTGATGCCTAGTTTATGGGAGTTTTACTCTTGAGAATATATAAAATGAAGTATTCTCACTGCTATGTTAAAGAAAGAATAAAAACACATTGTATATGTGCAGACAAAATACTAATTTAGCTTTTGATGGTGGGAGTAAATATGGGTTTTATTTAACTCCTTTCTATTCTCCTGTAGTGTCCACAGTTTCTATATAGCTGCCTATTTATTTGCTTTATTTTTAAATATTCATTGAACTTTATTATTATGGAATAAGCGCCTCTGAACTGGCTACATTTTTACTTAGCCATAAAATATACATAACTGTAAGACACATACAATAGTTACTTATTCTTGCCCAGAGGTCTTTGTCTCAGAACAACCTCCTTTTGCTAGGAATAATCCTTCCCAATATCCTCTCCTGGGGGACTACTCATAATGTACATCTTGTCTTGGCATTAGGAATCATCTTCAGGAACCTCACTACCACTCTATAGCATCTCTCCAATTTCTATCACATTACAACATATTATGTATATCATAATTATAATCATTATCTGATGTTTATCTTTCTGTTTCTGTATTAGATTTTTGCCTAATTGAATTTAAGTTTCACAATAATATTGACCATATGCCGTTTTATTTATTGCCCCATCCCCAGTGCACACGACAGTGCATGGTATGTAGTAGATGCATAATAAATATTTGTTGAAGAACTGAGTCAAAATGAATTCAATGAGTGAATGAATTAATTGAGCTAAAATGGTAATCTAGTTACTTTTGGGGCTATATTTCCTATCCAAACCCAAATCTGTAGTCAGAGATGATTAGTTTATTTCAATGGACACCTTCATACCACTGAGAGGCAGAGGATATTGTCTTGTATCATTTGACTTCCCTTCCTATGGTAGTGAAGGCTTAACTGGAATGATTTTTTGAAGGAGACACTGACCATCCCATGCAGACATGATTGGTAAACCATTTTACCTGGAGAAAATGGGACATTTCATAGCTTATAAAGCTGATGGATTAAAATTAGTGAATTGGAAATAAAAGGCCAAGAACTAGTCCATAAACTAAGCCAGTCCAATTGAACATATTTAGTGTGATCATAAGGGATTTTTCGCAAACTCAATTCACAAAGAGGAAAATATGCAAGGCAGCCAATTTTCCACTTCGGGTCCCATAACGAAAACTTTCAGAACTGACAGCTTATACTTTATTAAACAGAATATAAATTAATAAATATGCACATAAACAATCTTGTGACTAATTTTATTTACTAGCATTTCAGGGCCAGACAAGAGAGAATGTCACTATGAGAAAACATCCTGATTTTTCTCTCTCCTCTAGCAATTTTTATATGTATGCTTAGTTTTGTATTCTTTAAAAAATGTTAATGCATTTTTGATTCAAGAAATGTATATTGAAAACCTGCTATAAGCCAGAACTACTCCAGTTGCTGGGAATGCTGCACCAGACAAAAAAATATGTCTATAAATTCCTGCTAATGGAGTATACATTCTAGTGGGTGGATAGAGACAAATATAAAATTTTAAAAATGAAGTATATCATTAGTGCTAAATACTAGGGAAAAAATAAAGCAGAGATGGGGGTTTTAAGTTGTCAACAGGGGAGAGGAAAGAGGAATAAGTGCAATGAACCTGAGGTTGAAACATTCCCAGAAGTTCAAACCAAGAGCAGATTGAGCAAGGAGAGGAGGTGAGTCACAGCAGCACTGGAGGCCAGATCATAGAGAGCATGACAGGCCACTGGAAAGACCCAGCCTCTGAGATAAGGAGCTGTGAAAGAAAGAGGATCACACTGAATCCAACATTTTTGGCCAAAACAATCAAATAGGAGAAGTGGCCATTTTCTGGAATGGGGACTATGGTTTGAAGCATCCTGTTTTGGTGAAGGATGAGCATCAGGAGTCTGATTCTGGAAATACAACTTTTTGCGAAGACTGTAAATGGTTGTATGAGTCTGGAACTCAGAAGAGAGGTCTGAGAATCGTGGGCTAGAGATAGCACTGAGAGCCATGAAGCTGGGTGAGATGACCGAGAGGGAGAATACAGAGCTCTGTGAAGTAAGCCTGGGGCTCAATAAAGGTCAGGGAAGATGGGTAGCCAGTAAAATAGGGACAAAATCAGCAGAGTGTGATGTCCTAGAAGCCTACTAAAGAAAGGGTTTGGAGAATGCAGGGATTCAGTGCTGCTAGTAGATCAGACATAAACAAACAAACAAAAACTGAAAATTGATCCTTGAATGTAGTGGGATGGAGGTTCATGGTGGTCCAACAAGAGAAATTTCAGTTGAATGGTAAGAATCAAAGTCCAACTGGAGTGTGAGTTCAGGAGAGAATGTAGAAATGGTGACAACAATTTTGAGAAGCTTTTCTGTCGAGGAGAACTAAAAAGTGATCAACAGCTAAAAGGCAAATATGAGCATGCATGTTTATCTGTAGTAAGAAAAGGGAGATTATCAATCAGTATTGAAATTATGATTTATATTGCCATAGACAGAGCAGTAGAAAGAGCAGTGGTTGTAACATGGTGATTTTTTATGTTTACTATTTCTTTTTTCTAAATAAAATAGGACACAAGGGCTTCAAGTACAAGTCAGGATCAGGGAGGTATTGTTGAAAAGTTGAGAAGAAGGAGTAGATTTAAACTTGTCTTCTAGAACAGAGGTCAGCAAACTTTTTCTATGAAGGATCAGACAGTAAATATTTTAGGCTCTAGGCCATCTGGACTCTGTCACATCTTCTCAAATCTGCCTTAGAGTGGAAGCAGCCATGGACAATAACAAAATATAACAATAATATAAATAAAATAATATAAATAATAATATAGACAAGTGAATGTCACTGTGTTCCAATAAATCTTTATTTGTAAAACCAGATATTGGGCTGAATTTGGCTGTTGAGGCCACAGTGTGTTTGCTTTGAGACACATGAGTGGACCATCTAAGACTAGTAGTCATGAAAAAGTAAGGCCATTTAATACGTTGTCTGTTTCTCTTCAGCCGATTTTTCTGTGCTGAGTTAAATGGAAAATCTGGCTTAACCAAGGCAGAGGTTTTGCAAGGTATGAGTAACAAATGGAATGAAAGAAACTATTATAATAATTAATAGTGGAATCTAGCTAGGTTTATTAGAGAAGAAGAAAGGACAGGAGGACACTGAGAGAGAATAAAAAGTTGATAGGCCCAAAGAATTTGGTTGTAGTTGCAGAAATGTTGAACTAGGCATATATCAGGAGTAAATTTTAAGACAGGAAATAGTCTCACCAGAAAAAAGAAATGGTGATTTTGTGATGTGAGGGAGGTGCTAGCTATCCCCATGGTGGTCATCATTTTGCAATATATAAATATATCAAATCAACACATCATATACCTTAAACTTATGCAGTGTTGTACATCAATTATATCTCAATAAAACTGGAAAAATAAAAAAGTAAAAAGATTGGTGTTAATTGATGAATGTTGTGGTTAAATTGATATTATCAAGGGAATGAAGTTACTACATGTAACTAAGCCCAAGAAACATCAGTGAGAGTGAAAGACTATGTTTAGGAAGGACAGGCTCTCTAGAGTAAAGGAGGTCAAGGAATTGAGAAGCCAGGGAATTAGAAGAATCTTTCACAGGCTGTTTAATTCACAGAGAATTGGGAAAGGTAATTTTAGAGAGTGACAGTAACCAGATGATAAAATGTCCAAGGGATAACATTGTGGAATGACTAAGAAGCTTGTCATAACAAGTGCCCAAGTGCTTTTATTTTTAATTCTTATGTTTAATAATGTATGCTCACCACCTTTAAAAATAAACAAAAATTGGTGTGTGTAATACTCTCAGCTCAACTTTACTTCCTTGATAATTTTATCAATATTGCTACATTTTGTTCTGATTTTTAATGTTGATGAAAATTAGTTTTCTTAACTAACTATAGATGATTTATTTCTGGATGAATAAAAAAATATTTTTATTAATAAAATTGAAAAACAAACAAAAAAAGGATGGGTAATGGGTGGTGTAGTCTGATAGATGAAACTTCAAATCTGTGGCTGTTTTGGGGAAAGGGGAAGGGAGATGTCTGAAAGGAACAGTGAGGAGCAGGAAGGACCTAAACATACCTCCCAGTAGAAACAGGAATGTGGAAAGAAGATAAAAAGATAAAAAAATAAAAAGACGAAGACAACTGTAGGGAAGGAGTGTCCTCACAGAAGAATCAGATCTTAGAGCAAGAAGGTCAAGTTAACATTCAGAAAAGAGATTAAGAATTTAGAAGGTTTGGGGGTGCCTGGATGGCTCAGTCAGTTAAGCATCTGCCTTTGGCTCAGGTCATGATCTCGGGGTCCTGGGATCGAGCCCCGCATCGGCTCCTTGCTTGGCGGGAAGCCTGCTTCTCCTTCTCCCTCTGCCCCTGCTTGTGTTCCTGCTCTAGCTGTCTCTCTCTCTGTCGAATAAATAAATAAAATCTTAAAAAAAAAAAAAAAAAGAATATAGAAGGTTTTGCTCACACCAGACTCCCAGTTCCACAGGAGAAAGGTTTTGGGAGTTGGAGACTGGTGGGGGAAGGACACAGAAAAGGAAACGCGTAGGGAGAAATTAGAAATGAAGCTATGGGATTATTTGGGATTCCTAGACACTGACGAAAACAAGAACAAAAGGTGGGATGAGATTAGTTCTAATGCACAACGCAGATGGAGATGAGTTGTGGTTTGCTGGACAGGAAGGAGAAATGGTGGCATTGCACAGACATCCCAAAACAAGGACAGGACTACGATACTCAATCTCTTCCAACTTATTTCCCAGTGCTGATTTGCAGCTCTGCATCATAGGATTTTTGCCTTCTGTTCGAGAAATTTGAGACATTTTAAAATGTGAAGAATTATTGGGCGCCTGGGTGGCTCAGTTGGTTGGGCGACTGCCTTCGGCTCAGGTCATAATCCTGGAGTCCCGGGATCGAGTCCCGCATCGCGCTCCCTGCTCGGGGGGTGTCTGCTTCTCCCTCTGACCCTCCTCCCTCTCATGCTCTCTGTCTCTCATTCTCTCTCTCTCAAATAAATAAATAAAATCTTAAAAAAAAATGTGAAGAATTATTTACTTCAGTTCTCCAAAGAAATCTAGTACTTAAAAGTCCTGCACTCCTCCCAGAACAGGGCTGGTCTCCTCCCTTGTGCTTCTTAGTTAATTCTTGGCCATGACTTTGCCATCCCCATGGAGTTGTTGGCTTTTCTTGTCTTTTTGATAGGCAGGTAATCTTCAAGTTGAAAGCTACTGCACTCTGTGATGACAATACAGGTCTGAAAGCTATGTTTTTCAAGAATAAGGATTGTGCTGAGCTGCTTTTTTGTCCTCTGTCTTTATCTTCAAAGGCTTTGTAGAGTTTGTCCTATTTCACTTTCAAAACATAAAAAAGCATTAGTCTTTGCCCTTCAGGTTGTTCAAAGGTGAGAATACTTTTTATAACAGTATAGTTGAATGACAATGCTTATTGGGACAAAATATTTCTCAAGGTGGGAGAATAGGCTCACAATATAATACTAACCTCTTGTGTGTTTAGAGCTGGGATAACCATGCCATTTGTCATCCAATCCAGTATACTTTTGAGTGTGAAAGTGGGTGCTATGAATAATTAATCTGAGACAGTCGACACACTGTATTAGTGTCCTGCTAAACTGCTTTAACAAAGACATTCCAGAATACAGAGACTTAAATAACATAGAAGTTTGTTTTTCTCACATAATGATCTACAGCTGAGTTTGAAGGATGCAGAGTGGCCACATGTCCTCTCATTTCTGTAAGCCTAAGGACTGATCCATTTGTAACAATTTTGCAGAAAGCAGGGAGAGGAAAGAGAGAGTGGATGGAAGACAAACAGCAAATTTTTAAGAATTCAAGTCAAATATTGCACACATCACTTCACTCACGTGGAGTGACATGAGTCAATGGAAGAGGTAGCCTTATTTTATTCACACAGGAACTAACTTTCCATTTTACCTTCTCTTCAGATCTTTACATGGCATAGTGAGTCTCTATTTAGTGTTGTCTATTAACTTTCACCATCAAGTAGAATATAGTAACCAGTCACCTGACCAGCAAGCATGTTGCCAGGTAAGGCAAAAATACTAAGTACTACTGTGTACATACTTGACAGATATACATCTGCATATACATATATCTGAAGTCATTTGTGTTGAAATTTAAAATTAATAGTGTCTTTATACTTATCCTTATACTTATTTTTGCTCCCAAAGACATTATAAGAACACTATGAGATTGGTAGGATTCATGAAATTATATTCATTTAACCTGTGAAGACATTGAGTTTTGAAGAAATTATCTTAATAACTTACACAGCCTACACAATTACTGCTGGGAACAAGAGTATCATATCCCATAAAACCTTTTTCTTTTGAACTTGAAATTAAAGATTGTCATAATAGATTGCTTGTTTGCTTGTTTTGTTTCCTGGATAGTAGGAACAGAATCACAGACTCATGGGATTCTTTTTTTTTTTTTTCAATATTTTTTATTCTTATGTTAATCCCCATACATTACATCATTAGTTTTAGATGTAGTGTTCCATGATTCGTTGTTTGTGCATAACACCCAGTGCTCCATGCAGAATGTGCCCTCCTCAATACCCACCACCAGGCTAACCCATCCTCCCACCCCCCGTCCCCTCTAGAACCCTCAGTTTGTTTTTCAGAGTCCATCGTCTCTCATGGTTCATCTACCCCTCCGATTTCCCCCACTTCATTCTTCCCCTACCGCTACCTTCTTCTTTTTCTTCTTCTTTTTCTTAACATATATTGCATTATTTGTTTCACAGGTACAGATCTGAGATTCAACAGTCTTGCACAATTCACAGTGCTTACCAGAGCACACACCCTCCCCAGTGTCTATCACCCAGTCACCCCATCCCTCCCACCCCACCCCCCACTCCAGCGACCCTCAGTTTGTTTCCTGAGATTAAGAATTCCTCATATCAGTGAGGTCATATGATACATGTCTTCCTCTGTTTGACTTATTTCGCTCAGCATAATACCCTCCAGTTCCATCCACGTCGTTGCAAATGGCAAGATCTCATTCCTTTTGATGGTTCCATAATATTCTGTTGTATATATATACCATATCTTCTATATCCATTCATCTGTCAATGGACATCTTGGCTCTTTCCACAGTTTGGCTATTGTGGACATTGCTGCTATAAACATCGGGGTGCACGTACCCCTTCAGATCCCTACTTTTGTATCTTTGGGGTAAATACCCAGTAGTGCAATTGCTGGATCATAGGGTAGCTCTATTTTCAACTTTTTGAGGAACCTCCATACAGTTTTCCAGAGTGGCTGCACCAGCTTGCATTCCCACCAACAGTGCAGGAGGGTTCCCCTTTCTCCGCATCCCCACCAACATCTGTCATTTCCTGACTTGTTAATTTTAGCCATTCTGACTGGTGTGAGGTGGTATCTCATTGAGGTTTTGATTTGGATTTCCCTGATGCGGAGCGATGTTGAGCACTTTTTCATGTGTCTGTTGACCATTTGGATGTCTTCTTTGGAAAAATGTCTGTTCATGTCTTCTGCCCATTTCTTGATTGGATTCTTTGTTCTTTGGGTGTTGAGTTTGATGAGTTCTTTATAGATTTTGGATACTAGCCCTTTATCTGATATGTCATTTGCAAATATCTTCTCCCATTCTGTTGGTTGTCTTTTGGTTTTGTTGACTGTTTCCTTTGCTTTGCAAAAGCTTTTTATCTTGATGAAGTCCCAATAGTTCATTTTTGCCCTTGCTTCCCTTGCCTTTGGCGATGTTTCTAGGAAGAAGTTGCTTCGGCTGAGGTCAAAGAGGTTGCTGCCTGTGTTCTCCTTTAGGATTTTGATGGACTCCTGTCTCACATTGAGGTCTTTCAACCATTTGGAGTCTATTTTTGTGTGTGGTGTAAGGAAATGGTCCCGTTTCATTCTTCTGCATGTGGCTATCCAATTTTCCCAACACCATTTGTTGAAGAGACTGTATTTGTTCCATTGGACATTCTTTCCTGCTTTGTCAAAGATGAGTTGACCATAGAGTTGAGGGTCCATTTCTGGGCTCTCTATTCTGTCCCATTGATCTATGTGTCTGTTTTTGTGCCAGTACCATGCTGTCTTGATGATGACACCTTTGTAATAGAGCTGGAAGTCTGGAATTGTGATGCCGCCGGCTTGGCTTTGCTTTTCTTTTTCAACATCCCTCTGGCTATGCGGGGTCTTTTCTGGTTCCATACAAATTTTAGGATTATTTGTTCCATTTCTTTGAAAAACAGTGGATGGTATTTTGATGGGGATTGCATTGAATGTGTAGATTGCTCTAGGCAGCATTGACATCTTCACAATATTTGCTCTTCCAATCCATGAGCATGGAATATTTTTCCATTTCTTTGTGTCTTCCTGAATTTCTTTCATGAGTATTTTATAGTTTTCTGAGTACAGATCCTTTGTCTCTTTGGTTAGATTTATTCCTAGGTATCTTATGGTTTTGGGTGCAATTGTAAATGGGATGGGCTCCTTAATTTCTCTTTCTTCTCTCTTGTTGTTGGTGTATAGGAATGCCACTGACTTCTGTGCATTGGTTTTATATCCTGCCACTTTACTGAATTCCTGTATGAGTTCTAGCAGTTTTGGGGTGGAGTCTTTTGGGTTTTGCACATAAAGTATCCTATCATCTGCAAAGAGTGAGAGTTTGACTTCTTTGCCGATTTGGATGGCTTTGATTTCTTTTTGTTGTCTGATTGCTGAAGCTAGGACTTCCAATACTATGTTGAATAGCAGTGGTGATAGTGGACATCCCTGCTGCATTCCTGACCTTAGGGGGAAAGCTCTCAGTTTTTTCCCATTGAGAATGATATTCACTGTAGGTTTTTCAAAGATGGCTTTTATGATATTGAGGTATGGACCCTCTATCCCTATACTCTGAAGAGTTTTGATCAAGAAAGGATGCTGTACTTTGTCAAAAGCTTTTTCTGCATCTATTGAGAGGATCATATGATTCTTGTTCTTTCTTTTGTTAAGGTATTGTATCACATTGATTGATTTGCGGATGTTGAACCAACCTTGCAGCCCAGGGATAAATCCCACTTGGTCATGGTGAATAATCCTTTTAATGTACTGTTGGATCCTATTGGCTAGTATTTTGGTGAGAATTTTTGCATCCATGTTCATCAGGGATATTGGTCTGTAATTCTCCTTTTTGATGGGGTCTTTGTCTGGTTTTGGGATCAAGGTAATGCTGGCCTCATAAAATGAGTTTGGAAGTTTTCCTTCCATTTCTATTTTTTGGAACAGTTTCAGAAGAATAGGTATTAATTCTTCTTGAAATGTTTGGCAGAATTTCCTTGGGAAGCCCTCTGGCCCTGGGTTTTTGTTTTTTGGGAGATTTTTGATGACTGCTTCCATTTCCTATGTGGTTATAGGTCTGTTCAGGTTTTCTATTTCTTCCTGGTTCAGTTTTGGTAGTTGATACATCTCTAGGAATGCATCCATTTCTTCCAGGTTATCTAATTTGCTGGCATAGAGTTGCTCCTAATATGTTCTTATAGTTGTTTATATTTCTTTGGTGTTGGTTGTGATCTCTCCTCTTTCATTCATGATTTTGTTGATTTGGGTCATTTCTCTTCTCTTTTTGATAAGTCTGGCCAGGGGTTTATCAATCTTGTTAATTCTTTCAAAGAACCATCTCCTAGTTTCGTTGATCTGTTCTACTGTTCTTTTAGTTTCTATTTCATTGATTTCTGCTCTGATCTTTATGATTTCTCTTCTCCTGCTGGGTTTAGGCTTTCTTTGCTGTTCCTTCTCCAGCTCCTTTAGGTGGAGGGTTAGGTTGTGTACTTGAGACCTTTCTTGTTTCTTGAGAAAGGCTTGTATTGCTATATACTTTCCTCTTAGGACTGCCTTTGCTGCATCCCAAAGGTTTTGAACAGTTGTGTTTTCATTTTCATTGGTTTCCATGTATTTTTTTAATTCTTCTTTAATTTCCTGGTTGACCCATTCATTCTTCAGTAGGATGCTCTTTAGCCTCCATGTATTTGAGGTCTTTCTGACTTTCCTCTTGTGATTGAGTTCTAGTTTCAAAGCATTGTGGTCTGAAAATAGGCAGGGAATGATCCCAATCTTTTGGTACCGGTTGAGACCTGATTTATGACCTAGGATGTGATCGATTCTGGAGAATGTTCCATGGGCACTAGAGAAGAATGTGTATTCCGTTGCGTTGGGATGCAATGTTCTGAATATGTCTGTGAAGTCCATTTGGTCCAGTGTGTCATTTAAAGTCTTTATTTCCTTGTTGATCTTTTGCTTAGACGATCTGTCCATTTCAGTGAGGGGCTGTTAAAGTCCCCCACTATTATTGTATTGTTGTCGATGTGTTTCTTTCCTTTTGTTATTAATTGCCTTATATATTTGGCTGCTCCCAAGTTAGGGGCATAGATATTTACAATTTTTAGATCTTCTTGTTGGATAGATCCTTTAAGTAGGATATAATGTCCTTCCTCATCTCTTATTACAGTCTTTGGTTTAACATCTAATTTGTCTGCTATAAGGATTGCCACCCCAGCTTTCTTTTGGTGTCCATTAGCATGGTAAATGGTTTTCCACCCCCTCACTTTCAATCTGGGGGTATCTTTGATTCTAAAATGAGTCTCTTGCAGACAGCATATCGATGGGTCTTGTTTTTCCATCCAGTCTGATAGCCTGTGTCTTTTGATTGGGGCATTTAGCCCATTTACATTCAGGGTAACTATTGAAAGATAAGAATTTAGTGCTATTGTATTGCCTGAAAGGTGACTGTTACTGTCTATTGTCTGTGTTCCTTTCTGGTCTATGTTGCTTTTAGGCTCTCTCTTTGCTTAGAGGACCCCTTTCAAGATTTCCTGTAGGGCTGGTTTTGTGTTTGCAAATTCCTTTAGTTTTTGTTTGTCCTGGAAGCTTTTTATCTCTCCTTCAATTTTCAGTGACAGCCTAGCTGGATAGAGTATTCTTGGCTGCATATTTTTCTCATTTAGTGTTCTGAATATATCCTGCCAGTCCTTTCTGGCCTGCCAGGTCTCTGTGGATAAGTCTGTTGCCAATCTAATGTTTCTACCATTGTAGGTTACAGATCTCTTCTCCCGAGCTGCTTTCAGGATTTTCTCTTTGTCTATGAGACTCATAAAGTTTTACTATTAGATGTTGGGGTGTTGACCTATTTTTATTGATTTTGAGAGGGGTTCTCTGTGCTTCCTGGATTTTGATGCCTGTTTCCTTCCCCAAATTAGGGAAGTTCTCTGCTATAATTTGCTCCATTATACCTTCTGCCCCTCTCTCTCTCTTTCTTCTTCTTCTGGGATCCCAATTATTCTAATGTTGTTTCATCTTATGGTATCGCTTATCTCTCGAATTCTGCCCTAGTGATCCATTAGTTGTTTATCTCTCTTTTTCTCAGCTTCTTTATTTTCCATCATTTCATCTTCTATATTACTGATTCTCTCTTCTGCCTCACTTATTCTAGCCGTTAGCGCCCCCATTTTTTATTGCACCTCATTAATAGCCTTTTTGATTTCTACTTGGTTGGATTTTAGCTCTTTTACTTCTCCAGAAAGGGTTTCTCTAATAACTTCCATATTTTTTTCAAGCCCAGCTAGTATCTTTAAAGTGATGATTCTGAACTCTAGATCTGACATCGTACTAATGTCAGTATTGAGTAGGTCCCTGGCAGTCGGTACTACCTCTTGTTCTTTTTGTTGAGGTGATTTTTTTCCATCTTGTCATTTTGTGCAGAGGAGAATAGATTAATGAGAGAACAAAATGCTAGCAGGGTAACAACTTCCCAGAAAATATACTCTAAACAAATCAGAAAAGACCTGAAGCAGGGGGAAAAAAAAGGGAAAGAGAAAAAAGAAAAAAAAATAGAAATAATAAAGATAAAAACAAAAACAAACAAAACAACAACAACAACAAAAAAACAGAATGTGATCAAATATCAGGCTGGTGTATAGATCAGTGCCACACACTAGATTTGGGGTGTATTTTGGTCTTTTAGAAGAAAGTGCCTCCCAAAATTTTAAAGAAAGAAAAACTTATATATGTACATAAATAAGGGTTGATATGATGAAGGGATGGAATATGACTGTAAAGATGGAAATTATAAAAAATTTTATAAAAGAATTGATAAGAAGTTGTTTGAAAAAAGAAAGAAGAGGATTAAAAAAAGAAAAAAGAAAAAAAAAGGGAGAGAATGTGATCAGGCAGGGGAATAGAAAACACCATATACTAGAGATTTAGGGTATATTTTAATCTGTTAGAAGAAACTATCTCAAAATTTTAAAGAGAGAACAACTTATATATATAAGCCAAAAATATGGGTAACTACTATGAAGGGATAGAATATGACTAAAAATGAAAAATAAAAATTATTTTTTAAAAAAAGGGATTGATAAGATGTTGGTTGAAAAAGGGAAAAAGAAAAATTCAAAAAAAAAAAGAAAAAATACAGTTAAAAAAATTTACTTTGAAAGACTAAAGAATCATGGTAAAAAAGCCATGAATTCTATGTGCAGTATTCCCCTAGCACTGGAGTTCTGCCGTTCTCATTGATGGGTAAACTTGGTCTTGGCTGGCTGTTCTCGCTGGTCTTCTGGGGAGGGGCCTGTTGCCGTGGTTTCCAAATGTCTCTGCCGGAGGCGGAATTGCCCCGCCCTTGCCCCCTCCCGGCTAAGTAATCTGCTCGGGTTTGCTCTCCGGGGCTTTTGTTCCCTGCGAGCTTTCCGTACAGCTTTGGAGGCGGAGAGTGAAAATGGCGGCCTCCCAATCTCCGCTCCGGAGGAGCCGAGAACTCGGGGCCCCGCTCCTCAGTGAGCCCCCAGAGAAAAGCCGTCAGTCACTCCTGTCTCCCCGGTCTCCGGCCGCACTCCGTGCTCACCCGGCCTGTGACCACGCATTTCTATCTCTGGCACCCGACCCAGTTTGGAGTCTCCAAACCCAGCAGATCCCTGCGGTGCACTCCTGCGCGGCTCCTCCTGGGGGAGGAAGGTGAGTCTCCCCGGATCTGCCGCTTGTTGGTCCCTGCTGGGGGAGCAGGGGCCCGACTGTGCCGCGGATCACGGTTTATGGCAACCCGAGCTGAGAGCCCGCGCCTGGGCTCCGCCTCTGCAGCCAGCTTCCCTGCTCCGTTACCTGCGAGCTCTGCCACACTCAGGCACCCCGGTCTTTCTGTGACCCCGAGGGTCCTGAGACCACACTGTCCCAGAGGGTTCCACCCCCCGCTTAGCCACCCGAGTGACGTCCCTCAGCGGAGCAGACTTTTAAAAGTTCCGATTTTGTGCTCCGCGGCTCTATCACTTGCCAGAAGCCGCCGACGGAGGCCTCTCCTCCGCCGTCTGTCCTCCCTAATATTGCCTCGGATTCACTTCTCCGCACGTCCTACCTCCAGAAAGTGGTCGCTTTTCTGATGAGAGAGTTGTTGCTCTTCTTTTCGTCGATCTCCTGTTGAGTTTGTAGGTGTTCAGAATGGTTTGATCCCTATCCAGCTGAATTCCTGAGAGGAGATGAAATCCAGGTCTCCTACTCCTCCACCATCTTGCTCTGCCCCCCCTCGACTCATGGGAATCTAAGGAAGGATGGGGATTTAGCGTTCACATGGTCAGTCTCCCACATTTTATAATTAGAGAAACAAAGGCACAGACACGTTGAAACCTGACCAAAGTTTTTGAGCTAATTAGTACCAGAAGCAGGGCAGAAATCTATCAGACAAGATTCTCTAATCCTTTCTCTTATTTAATTTTTTCTGAAGTAAAAAACACTGAATGACCATATCATAGTGACTTCCAAGTGGCTGGCTATAACTGTTCAGTTTTTCACTGTAGCTTCTCCAATTGGCTTTATCAAAGAGACCAACAGACACTTGAAGCATTACAAAAGAAAGAAAATGTCTTACACAATTCTTTGCAGACCTGAATAGCAATGCTTAAAAATTGTGTTAATGTGTACTGACTGTTCTTGAGATTGCTACCTTGAACTTTCCAATGAAAGGAACAAGGCTGTATGTGTATATTACATGTTTTAAAGTAAACATACATATACACAAACATACACATATTAATAGCCTTTATGGGCTTCTGGATTAAATAAGTGACTTTGCGTTTTTTTATACTTTTGAACAGTATATAAGTTTTCTGTCTGATTTTGTGTTCTTACCAATATGACTTATAAAATACCATGTAAACCATTAGATAGTGAAACTAATCAATAACAGCATGCTTTGAGCCAGAAGGTTCATGCAGGGAACCAGCACGGACCCTTTAAGGAAGAGTGCTACTCAGAGATCCAAGAATAGCACTACAATCTGCCAAGATAATACTGAGCTTAGTCTCAGGGAGGAGTGAAAAACCACTTAATATGTGCGGCAGTGATAAGCCTCTGCCCTCAGGTAGAGGCCAGGTCTCTAGAATCAAGTTGAACACTGAAAAAGAAATGAGAGTCTCTACCTCAAGTTCCATGTAGATCATTTCTATCCAGGTGGAGTGTAAGCAGAAGGGCTTCATGGAAAATTTACTGGATTGACTTTGAGACAATTATTGCAGGAAACAAGCTCAGAAAAGCGAAAGACCGCCAGCCTTTCTGGAGGAAAAGAAAGCTTACATTGCCTTTTAAAAACCAGTTTAGGGTAGTAAGAACAAGAGGAATACAAGAAATAGAGCTCAGGGATGAAAATTACATTGTTGTAAGAGTAGTGGAATGAAGGCAATGTGAAACTAGGGACAGAAAGGAGAAGCAGGTCAAAATTAAGAACTTAAGATGTTGGGACGCCTGGGTGGCTCAGTCAGTTAAGCATCTGCCTTCGGCTCAGGTCATGATCCCAGGGTCCTGGGATCGAGTGCCACATCAGGCTCCCTGCTCAGCAGGAGCCCTGCTTCTCCCTCTGCCTGCCGCTCCCCCTGCTTGTGCTCTCACACACTCTCTCTCTCTGGCAAATAAATAAATAAAATCTTAAAAAAAAAAAAAAAAAGAACTTAAGATGTTTAAGAAACTGAAACAACCCTAAAATATGCTGTGAATGGTGAAATCACGCATGATTTTAATTTTCCATTTATTAGGTTGTCTGTATTTCCTAAATTTTCTACAATGCAAATAAATATTTCCATAATATAAAAATGCAATAAAAATTATTATATAAAAGGGACAAAAATATGCTCTAGAATATAAAAATTTTCATTGAAATTGGACATCTAACATGAGAGGTTCTTGCAATAATTATACATTTAAACCAAAAATTAGGATGTATAGTTTAAAGTACACATATACAATTTCCCCCTAATTTGTCAGTTATTTATTTGAAAGAGCTTCAGGTATTGTAAAAATTAAATCTAATTTAGTTCTTTATTCATGGAATTGCATCTGTCCTGGAAAATTTGGTATGAATGGTAGCTATTATATAGGTCTGTCTTCATTTAACTCGCTGATTTCAATGAACATAAAGTTTTTGGTCTATAATACTGAAGATATATGATAGACATATAGAAATACTCTAGTAGTTGTTTTTCTGCTTAATTTCAAAGATAAAATGCAGGTACTTTTGGGGGGGAAGGCTCATCTTAAAAAATGAGCATTAAATATATTTGGAATAGCAGAAGGTTAAGTAATTTCTTATGTATAAACTATAGTGGTACTTCAGTGGGACTTATAAGTATTTTTTCATCACTGAAAAGATTTTTCTTATCACTAAATTGTATTTGGCAATTATTGTAAGTTGCCCACAGATAGGGCCATGATACTATGTTTTGAGCCACAGAGTTTGTGTGTGTGTGTGTGTGTGTGTTTGTGTCTATGCGTGCACGTGTGTGTGTGCACACGTATCTTTCTCTCTTTCTTTCTTTTTGAAAATCCTGTAATATCCCTTTTGAGGTAGCTTATTTCATCAATTAATTAGGGTACTGGATGGTAGAGAATTTTGTCAGTCAACTATGTACACACAGTAAATACTGTTTCTTAGGCAAACGTAATTTTTTTATATAGTTGTAAAATTCCATTATATTCCATTACCAAAGAAACATTAAAAACTTTGTATAGCTGTATAAAAAGCAACTAATTTTTTAACAAATAAACATTTTATTTATTTATTTTTTAAATTTTATTATATTATGTTAGTCACCATACAATACATCATTAGTTTTTGATGTGGTGATCCACGATCCATTGTTTTCGTATAACACCCAGTGCTCCATGCAGTACGTGCCCTCCTTAATACCCATCACTGGGTTAACCAAGACCCCCTTCCCCCTCCCCTCTAGAACCCTGTTTGTTTCTCAGAGTCCATAGTCTCTCATGGTTCATCTCTCCCTCCAATACGCCCCCCATTTTTCCCCTCCTTCTCCTAGTGTCCTCCATGCTATTCCTTATGTTCCACAAATAAGTGAAACCATATGATAATTGACTTTCTCTGCTTGACTTCTTTCACTTAGCATAATCTCCTCCAGTCCCATCCATGTTGATGTAAAAGTTAGGTATTCATCCTTTCTGATGGCTGAGTAATATTCCATTATATATATGGACCACATCTTTATCCATTCATCTGTTGAAGGGCATCTCGGCTCTTTCCACAGTTTGGCTATTGCGGACATTGCTGCTATGAACATTGGGGTACATATGGCCCTTCTTTTCATTACATCTGTGTCTTTGGGGTAAATACCCAGCAGTGCAATTGCTGGGTCATAGGGTAGCTATTTTTAATTTTTTGAGACATCTCCACACTGTTTTCCAAAGTGGATGTACCAACTTGCACTCCCACCAACGGTGTAAGAGGGTTCCCCTTTCTCCACAACCTCTCCAACATTTGTTGTTTCTTTCCCTGTCCATTTTTGCCATTCTAACTGGTGTAAGATGGTATCTCAATATGGTTTTGATTTGAATTTCCCTGATGGCTAATGATGATGAACATTTTTTCATGTGTCTGTTAGCCATCTGTATGTCTTCTTCAGAGAAATGTCTTTTCATATCTTCTGCCCACTTTTTGACTTGATTATTTGTTTTTTGGGTGTTGAGTTTGAGAAGTTCTTTATAGATCTTGGATACCAGCCCTTTATCTGTAGTGTCATTTGCAAATATCTTCTCCCCCCATTCTGTGGGTTGCCTCTTTGTTTTGTTGACTATTTCCTTTGCTGTGCAGAAGCTTTTTATCTTGATGAAGTCCCAAAAGTTCATTTTTGCTTTTGTTTCACTAGCTTTTGGAGATGTATCTTGAAAGAAGTTGCTGTGGCCGATGTCAAAGAGGTTACTGCCTATGTTCCCCTCTAGGATTTTGATGGATTCCTGTCTCACATTGAGGTCTTTCATCCACTTTGAGTTTATCTTTGTGAATGGTGTTAGAGAATGGTCGAATTTCATTCTTCTGCATGTGGCTGTCCAATTTTCCCAGCACCATTTATTGAAGAGACTGTCTTTTTTCCATTGCATGTTTTTTCCTGCTTTGTCAAAGATTATTTGGCCATAGAGTTGAGGGTCCATACCTGGGTTCTCTCTTCTGTTCCATTGGTCTATATGTCTGTTTTTGTGCCAGTACCATTCTGTCTTGGTGATCACAGCTTTGTAATATAGCTTGAAATCGGGCAACTTGATGCCCCCAGCTTTGTTTTTCTTTTTCAACATCTCCTTGGCGATTCAGGGTCTTTTCTGATTCCATACAAATTTTAGGATTGTTTGTTCCAGGACTTTGAAAAATGTCATTGGAATTTTGATCGGGATGGCATTGAAGGTATAGATTGCTCTGGATAGCATAGCCATTTTAACAGTGTTTATTCTTCTGATCCGTGAGCATGGAATATTTTTCCATCTTTTTGTGTCTTCTTCAATTTCTTTCATGAGTGTTCTGTAGTTCCTAGAGTATAGATCCTTTACCTCTTTGGTTAGGTTTATTATGAGGCATCTTATGGTTTTTGGTGCTATTGTAAATGGAATTGTTTCTCTAATTTCTCTTTCTACAGTTGCGTTGTTAGTGTATTTGAAAGCAACTGATTTCTGTGCATTGATTTTGTATCCTGCCACATTACTGAATTGCTGTATGAGTTCTAATAATTTGGGGGTGGAGTCTTTTGGGTTTTCCACATAAAATATCATGTCGTCTGCAAAAAGAGAGAGTTTGACTTCTTCTTTGCCAATTTGAATACCTTTTATTTCTTTTTGTTGTCTGATTGCTGTTGCTAGGAATTCTAGTACTATGTTGAACAACAGTGGCGAGAGTGGGCATCCTTGATGTGTTCCTGATCACTGAGGATGATATTCACTGTGGGTTTTTCATAGATGGATTTTATGAACTTGAGGGAAGTTCCCTCTATCCCTATAATTTGAAGAGTTTTAATCAGGAAAGGATGTTGTATTTTGTCAAATGCTTTTTCTGCATCAATTGAGAGGACCATGTGGTTCTTCTCCCTCCTCTTATTAATGTGTTCTATCACACTGATTGATTTGCGAATGTTGTACCACCCTTGCATCCTGGGGATAAATCCCACTTGGTCGTGGTGGATGATCCTTTTAATGTATTGTTGGATCCTATTAGCTAGGATTTTGTTGAGGATTTTGGAATCCATATTCATCAGGGATATCAGTCTGAAATTCTCCTTTTTCATGGGGTCTTTACCTGGTTTGGGGATTAAGGTAATCCTGGCCTCATAGAATGAGTTTGGAAGTTTTCCTTCTGTTTCTATTTTTTGAAACAGCTTCAGTAGAATAGGTATTATTTCTTCTTTGAATGTTTGGTAGAATACCCCAGGGAACCCATCAGGCCCTGGACTCTTGTTTTTTGGGAGGTTTTTGATCACTGCTTCAATCTCATTACTGGTTATTGGCCTATTCAGGTTGTCAATTTCTTCCTGTTTCAGTCTTGGCAGCTTATAGGTTTCAAGGAAGGCCTCCATTTCATCCAGATTGCTCAATTTATTGGCATATAGTTGTTGATAATAATTTCTAATAATTGTTTCTATTTCCTTGGTGTTAGTCGTGATCTCTCCCCTTTCATTCATAATTTTATTAATTTGGGTCCTTTCTCTTTTCTTTTGGATGAGTCTGGCCAGTGGTTTATTGATCTTATTAATTCTTTCAAAGAACCAACTTCTAGTTTCGTTGATCTGATCTACTGTATTTCTGGTTTCTAATTCATTGATCTCTGCTTTAATTTTAATTATTTCTCTTCTAATGCATGGCTTAGGCATCGTTTGTTGCTTTTTCTCTAGTTCTTTAAGGTGTAGAGTTAGTTGGTGAATTCAGGATTTTTCTATTTTTTTGAGTGAAGCTTGGATGGCTATATATTTTCCCCTTAGGACTGCCTTTGCAGTATCCCATCGGTTTTAGACTGATGTGTTTTTGTTCTCATTGATTTCCATGAATTGTTTAAGTTCTTCTTTGATTTCCTGGTTGACCCAAATATTCTTGAGCTGAGTGGTCTTTAGCTTCCAAGTGTTTGAATTTCTGCAAAATTTTTTCTTGTGATTGAGTTCCAGTTTTAGAGCATTGTGGTCTAAGAATATGCAGGGAATCATCTCAATCTTTTGGTATCAGTTGAGACCTGATTTGTGACCCAGTATGTGGTCTATTCTGGAGAAAGTTCCATGTGTGCTCGAGAAGAATTTGTATTCTGTTGTTTTAGGGTGGAATGTTCTGTAAATATCTATGAGGTCCATCTGATCCAGTGTATCATTCAAAGCTCTTGTTTCCTTGTTGATTTTCTGCTTAGATGATCTGTCCATTGCTGAGGGTGGAGTATTGAGGTCTCCTACAATTAACATATTGTTATCAATATGACTCTTTATTTTGGTTAACAGTTGGCTTATGTAGATGGCTGCTCCCATGTTGGGGGCATAGATATTTACAATTGTTAGATCTTCTTGTTGGATAGACCCCTTAAGAATGAAATAGTGTCCTTCTGTGTCTCTAATTACAGACTTTAGTTTTAAATCTAATTTTTATGATATAAGAATTGCTACCCCAGCTTTCTTTTGAGGTCCACTGGCATGGAAGATGGATCTCCATCCCTTCACTTTCAGTCTGGATGTATCTTTAGGTTCAAAATGAGTCTCTTGTAGACAGCATATGGATGGGTCCTGTCTTTTTATCCAATCTGCAACCCTGTGCCATTTTATGGGAGCATTTAGGCCATTCACATTGAGAGTGATTATTGAAAGATATGAATTAATTGTCATCATGTTGCCTGTGAAGACGCTGTTTTTATAGATTGTCCCTGTAAATTTCTGTTGTATATCATTCTTGGGGTCTTTCTGTTTTTATAGAATCCCCCTTAATATTTCTGGCAGGGCCGGCTTAGTGGTCACATATTCTTTCAGTTTCTGCTGGTCTTGGAAGCTCTGCATCTCTCCATCCATTCTAAATGACAGCCTTGCCGGATAAAGTATTCTTGGCTGCATGTTCTTCTCATTTAGTACCCTGAATATGTCTTGCCAGGCCTTTCTGGCTTGCCAGGTCTCTGTGGATAGGTCTGACGTTATTCTGGTGTTCCTCCCTCTGTATGTAAGGAATCTCTTCCCCCTAACTGCCCTTAAGATGGTTTCCTTGGTTCTAAGATTTGCAAGTTTTACTATTACATGCCGGGGTGTTGGCCTGTTTTCCTTGATCTTGAGAGGGGTCCTCTCTGCCTCTAGGATGCGAATGTTTGTTTCATTCCCCAGATTAGGGAAGTTCTCAGCTATGATTTGCTCAAATACATCTTCTAGTCCTCTCTCTCTCTCCACTCCCTCCGGGATTCCAATTATTCTGACATTGGAACACTTCATGGTGTCACTTATTTCTCTGATTCTATTTTCATGGATTCTGAGTTGTTTTTCCCTGGCCTCCTCTTTTCCTTTTTTTATCTATTATATTGTCTTCCAGGTCACTTATTCATTCTTCTGCCTCACTTACCCTAGCTGTTAGATTATCTAGATTGGATTGGATCTCATTGATAGCATTTTTAATTTCTGCCAATTCAGCTTTCATTTCTGCCCTTATAGACTCTGTGTTGCCATTAATTGATTTCTCCATTCTAGCCATTATCTTCACAATTGCTAGCCTGAATTCCATCTCCAACATCTTGGTTATATCTGCATCCCTTTGTAAATCTGCAGCATAAGTCATAATCTCTGAGTCTTTTCTATTTTGGGGGCTCCTCCTCCTAGTCATTCTGTTGATGGGTGTTTGAGGGAATGTATAGAGTCCAAATTATTGACCAGAACCAAACAAGATGCACCTGTTTTCTTGGGACCTTAGGGTTGCTGGCCTCTTGTTTTCCCAGCCTGTCTTCTGGGGGAGGGGCCGGCCGCACTGTTTCTCAGGCAACCCTGTTTGGGCGGAGTTTCCCTGCCCCCCTGTGGTGGGGGATGGGCTCAGCTGGAATCAATTTTGGGGGCTTTTGTTCTCTGGTGGCTCTCCCTGGTGGCTTTGGGCGTCTCTTCTGTGAGTCAGAGCAGAAGAGACTGTTTCCAATCCTCTGCCTCAGAGCAGAGAGACCACAGTCTGTTCTTCAGTGAGCTCTCCAGGCCACACTGTCTCCATTTCTGTCTGTGCTGCTATAAACAGCAGCGGCCTGGGTTGTGCACCCCTCCACAGTGCCCCCGTCCTGCCTCCAGGTCGGGCCTGTCTCTGCCCTTTGTGCTTCTAAAACCGCCAGCCACCCCCACATTGCATGCACAACCCTGCCGCTTTGGGTTTCCACCCGGGGGCTGCCCCAAAGTCCTTTCCCCACCACTACCAGTCTGCGAGTCAGAGCCCCATCCCCAGCACGCGAGGCTGTCACTCACCGGCAGTGTAGGATCCCCACGGCCAGGCACCCTCCTGCTGCCATTTATCCTCCAATATTTGACCGTGGAATCACGGCTCCCTGCTTCGTACCTTGAAAGCAGTGCCTGCAATATTCTGTTTGTAGAGATCCAGATCTTCTTACATCTCAGGCTGGTTTTGTGGGTGCTCAGAGTGGTCTGGTAGATATCCAGCTCAACTCCGGGGACCAGTTGAAATAGGGTCCCCTACTCCTCTGCCATCTTTCCTCTTCCTCCAATGAATAAACATTTTAAAGTCAGCAAACATACCATGTCCTTGCAGTAGTTGATGTCCTAAGGAGCAGAGCCATGGGTGGTAGGTCTTTTTTCATAGCTTTCCAGGCTTGAGATTTTGATTTTGATTTTTTTTTTAATGTTTGGAACATAAATGAAGATTTAATACATTTTTCCATTATCTGAAAAGGATAAATTACTCATACTCATTGTAAGAACTTCCTTTTATAACAAATGGCATATCATAGGATTTGTCCAGATAATAAATATTTTCAGTATATGAATGTAAATAATCATAGATAAGAATGTACTTAGCTATATTTTCAAATAAGCACCCTCCCCTTTTTTTAAAACAATAAAACTGGGCATCGATTAACCTGTTTAAAAAAAAAAGAAATACTGTAGTAGGAAGATAATATTCTGAAGGCAACTGAAAGTTTAGGAACCCACTGGAAAAAAATAATACAATGCATATTTGAAAGTGTTGCTAATAGATATATTAATAGTTTTTAAAAATCCATTACTAATGTTTTATCAAAGATACAGATTAAGGGGCGCCTGGGTGGCTCATTCGGTTAAGCATCTCCCTTCGGCTCAGGTCATGTCCCAGGGTCCTGAGATCAAGTCCTGCTTCAGGCTCGCTGCTCAGTAGAGAGTCTGCTTCTCCCTCTCCCTCTGCCCCTCCCTTACCCCCTACCATGCTCATGCTTGCTCTCTCCCTCAAATAAATAAATAAAATCTTTTTTAAAAAGATACTGATTTATTTTTTAAAGATTTTATTCATTTATTTATTTGAGAGAGAGTGCGAGTGGGGAGAGGGACAGACCTCTGAGGGGGAGAGGAAGAGGGAGACAATCTCAAGAAGACTCCCTGCTGAGCACTGAGACCAATGTGGGGCTCAATCCCAGGACCCTGAGATCATGACCTGAACTGAAACCAAGAGTCCCATGCTTGACCGACTGAGCCACCCATGCACCTCTAAAGATATTGATTTTTTGTTATTTATTTTTTTATCTTTCTCTAGTTTTATTGAGATGTAATTGACACATTTTGCTGTATAAGTTTAAGGTGTACAATGTAATAGTTTGACTTACATATATTGTGAAATGATCACCACTATATGTTTAGTTAACACCCATCATCTCATATACATACAATAAAAAGAGAAAGCAAAAAAGAAAAAAAAAAGTTTTCCTTGTGATGAGAACTCTTAGGATTTATTCTCTTAACTTTCTTATATATTATACAGCAGGGTTAACTAGAGTCATCAGACTGTGTATTACATCCTTAGTACTTACTTATTTTGTAACTGGAAATTTGTACCTTTTTGATCACCTTTTTCTGTTGCCCCCAACACCTGCATCTAGTAACCACAAATATTATCCCTTTTTCTATGAGTTGTTGGTTTTGTTTTGTTTTGTTTTGTTTAGATCCCACACATAACTGAGATCATATAGTATTTGTCTTTGACTTATTTAACTTAGCACAATGCCTTCAAGGTCCATCCACATTGTCACAAATGGGAAGGTTTCCTTCTTTTTTATGGCTGAGTAATTATCTATCTATCTATCATCTATCTCACATTTTCTTCATCAATTCACCCATCAGTGGACACTTGAAATATACATAACTATTATAAATAATATTGTATGAACAAGGGGGTACAGATATCTTTTCAAGTTAGTGTTTGTGTTTCCTTTGTATATATTCCCAGAAGTGAAAGTGCTGGATCATATTATAGTTTTATTTTTGATTTTATGAGGATCCTCTGTACTGTTTTCCATAGTGACTGTACCAGTTTTCAATCCCATTAACAGTGCACAAGGGTTTCCTTTTTCTCCACATCCTCACCAGCATTTGTTAGCTCTTGTTAGCTCTTACACATTCTAAGAGGCATGAGATAATATCTCTTTGTGGTTTTAATTTGCATTTTCCTAATGACTAACAATGTTGAACATCTTTTTACTTACTACTGGCCTTTGTATACCTTTTTTGGCGAATGTCTATTCAGATCTTTTGACATTTTGATTGGATTACTTGGGTCTTTTTTTTTTTGCTATTGAGTTCTATGAGTTCTTTATATGTTTTAGATATCAGCTATATGGTGTGCAAATATTTTTTCCCATTCTGTAGAGCATCTTTTCACTTTGTTAATTCTTTTGCTTCACAGAGCTTTATTATTTGATGTGCCCCCCCCCCTTGCTTATTTTGTTGCTTGTGCTTTAGGTATTGTATCCCAAGAAAAAGGGACACCTGGGTGGCTCAGTTGGTTAAGTTGTCTGCCTTTGGCTCAGGTCATGATCCCAGGGTCCTGGGATTGAGTCCCATATTGGGCTCCTTGCTTAGTGGGGAGACTGCTTCTCACTCTTCTCTGCTGCTCCCCCTGCTTGTGCAGTCTCTCTCTCTCTCTGACAAATAAATAAAATTAAAAAAGAAAAAGAATCATTGCTAAGACTCACGTCAAGGATGTTTTTTCCTTTTTTTTTTTTTCTAGGAGTTTCATAGTTTCAGGTCTTAAATTTAAACCTTTAATCAATTTTGAGTTAAATTTTGTTGGTAACGTAAGACAGGGGGCAAGTTTCACTCTTTTACATGTGACTATCCAATTTTCTGAACATTGTTTATTGAAGAGACTGTCTTTTTTCCATTGAGTATTCTTGGTTTCCTTGTCCAATATTGGTTTATCATATATGCTTGGGTTTATTTCTGGGCTCTCAATTCTGTTCCAATGATCTATATGTCTGTTTTTATGACTATATCCTACTGTTTTGATTACTAGAGTTTTGTAGTATAGTTTGGAATCAAGTAGTTTATCTCCCACTTTGTTCTCTTTCAGGATTACTTTGACTATTCAGTGTCTCTTGTGGTTTCATATACATTTGAGGATTATTTCTTCTACCTCTGTAAAAAATGCCACTGGAATCTCAATCACGATTATATTGAATCCATGGATGGTTTTTGGTAGTATAGACATTTTAGCAATATTAGTTCTCCCAATCCATGAACACAGGATACCTTTCGATTTATTTGTTTCATCAATGTTGTATAGTTTTCAGAGTAGGGGAGTTTCACCTCCTTGGTTAAGTTTATTCTTAAGTATTTTATTGTTTTTATTTTTTTTTATATTTTATTTATTTATTTGAGAGAAAGAGACAGTGATAGCAAGAGAGCACAAGCCGGGAAAAGAGGGGGAAGCAGGCTCCCCACTGATCAGAGAGCTCGATGTGGGGCTCCATCCCAGGACCCTGGGATCATGACCTGAGCTGAAGGCAGGTGCTTAACTGAATGAGCCACCCAGGCACCCCGTGTTTATTGTTTTTTTATTTTAATTTTTTTTATTTTTATGTTAATCCCCATACATTACATCATTAGTTTTAGATGTAGTGTTCCATGATTCATTGTTTGTGCATAACACCCATTGCTCCATTCAGAACGTGCCCTCCTCAATACCCACCACCAGGCTAACCCATCCTCCCACTCCCCTCCCCTCTAGAACCCTCAGTTTGTTTTTCAGAGTCCATCATCTCTCATGGTTCGTCTACCCCTCCAATTTCCCCCCCTTCATTCTTCCCCTCCTGCTACATTCTTCTTTTTTTTTTTTTCTTAACATATATTGCATTATTTGTTTCAGAGGTACAGATCTGAGATTCAACAGTCTTGCACAATTCACAGAGCTTACCAGAGCACATACACTCCCCAGTGTCCATCACCCAGTCACCCCATCCTTCCCCCCCACCCCCCACTCCAGCAACCCTCAGTTTGTTTCTTGAGATTAAGAATTCCTCATATCAGTGAGGTCATATGATACATGTCTTCCTCTGTTTGACTTATTTCACTCAGCATAATACCCTCCAGTTCCATCCACGCCATTGCAAATGGCAAGATCTCATTCCTTTTGATGGCTGCATAATATTCCATTGTATATATATACCACCTCTTCTTTATCCATTCAACTGTTGATGGACATCTTGGCTCTTTCCACAGTTTGGCTATTGTGGACATTGCTGCTATAAACATTGGGATGCACGTACCCCTTCGGATCCCTACATTTGTATCTTTGGGGTAAATACCCAGTAGTGCAATTGCTGGATCATATGGTAGTTCTATTTTCAACTTTTTGAGGAACCTCCATACTGTTTTCCAGAGTGGCTGCACCAGCTTGCATTCCCACCAACAGTGGAGGAGGGTTGCCCTTTCTCCGCATCCCCGCCAACATCTGTCGTTTCCTGACTTGTTAATTTTAGCCATTCTGACTGGTGTGAGGTGGTATCTCATTGAGGTTTTGATTTGGATTTCCCTGATGCCGAGCGATATTGAGCACTTTTTCATGTGATTGTTGGCCATTTGGATGTCTTCTTTGGAAAAATGTCTGTTCATGTCTTCTGCCCATTTGTTGATTGGATTCTTTGTTCTTTGGGTGTTGAGTTTGATGAGTTCTTTATAGATTTTGGATACTAGCCCTTTATCTGATATGTCATTTGCAAATATCTTCTCCCATTCTGTCGGTTGTCTTTTGGTTTTGTTGACTGTTTCCTTTGCTTTGCAAAAGCTTTTTATCTTGATGAAGTCCCAATGGTTCATTTTTGCCCTTGCTTCCCTTGCCTTTGGCGATGTTTCTAGGAAGAAGTTGCTTCAGCTGAGGTCAAAGAGGTTGCTGCCTGTGTTCTCCTTTAGGATTTTGATGGACTCCTGTCTCACATTGAGGTCTTTCAACCATTTGGAGTCTATTTTTGTGTGTGGTGTAAGGAAATGGTCCAGTTTCATTCTTCTGCATGTGGCTGTCCAATTTTCCCAACACCATTTGTTGACGAGACTGTCTTTTTCCATTGGACATTCTTTCCTGCTTTGTCAAAGATGAGTTGACCATAGAGTTGAGGGTCCATTTCTGGGCTCTCTATTCTGTTCCATTGATCGATGTGTCTGTTTTTGTGCCAGCACCATGCTGTCTTGATGATGACACCTTTGTAATAGAGCTGGAAGTCTGGAATTGTGATGCCACCGGCTTTGCTTTTCTTTTTCAACATTCCTCTGGCTATGCGGGGTCTTTTCTTGTTCTATACAAATTTTATGATTATTTGTTCCATTTCTTTGAAAAAAGTGGATGGTATTTTGACGGGGATTGCATTGAATGTGTAGATTGCTCTAGGTAGCATTGACATCTTCACAATATTCGTTCTTCCAATCCATGAGCATGGAACGTTTTTCCATTTCTTTGTGTCTTCCTCAATTTCTTTCATGAGTATTTTATAGTTTTCTGAGTACAGATCCTTTGTCTCTTTGGTTAGATTTATTCCTAGGTATCTTATGGTTTTGGGTGCAATTGTAAATGGGATGGGCTCCTTAATTTCTCTTTCTTCTCTCTTGTTGTTGGTGTATAGGAATGCCACTGACTTCTGTGCATTGGTTTTATATCCTGCCACTTTACTGAATTCCTGTATGAGTTCTAGCAGTTTTGGGGTGGAGTCTTTTGGGTTTTCCACATAAAGTATCCTATCATCTGCAAAGAGTGAGAGTTTGACTTCTTTGCCGATTTGGATGGCTTTGATTTCTTTTTGTTGTCTGATTGCTGTGGCTAGGACTTCCAATACTATGTTGAATAGCAGTGGTGATAGTGGACATCTCTGCCACGTTCCTGACCTTAGGGGGAAAGCTCTCAGTTTTTCCCCATTGAGAATGATATTCGCTGTAGGTGTTTCATAGATGGCTTTTATGATATTGAGGTATGTACCCTCTATGCCTATACTCTGAAGAGTTTTGATCAAGAAAGGATGCTGTACTTTGTCAAAAGCTTTTTCTGCATCTATTGAGAGGATCATATGATTCTTGTTCTTTCTTTTGTTAAGGTATTGTATCACATTGATTGATTTGCGGATGTTGAACCAACCTTGCAGCCCATGGATAAATCCCACTTGGTCATGGTGAATAATCCTTTTAATGTACTGTTGGATCCTATTGGCTAGTATTTTGGTGAGAACTTTTGCATCCATGTTCATCAGGGATATTGGTCTGTAATTCTCCTTTTTGATGGGGTCTTTGTCTGGTTTTGGGATCAAGGTAATGCTGGCCTCATAAAATGAGTTTGGAAGTTTTCCTTCCATTTCTATTTTTTGGAACAGTTTCAGAAGAATAGGTATTAATTCTTCTTGAAGTGTTTGGTAGAATTCCCCTGGGAAGCCATCTGGCCCTGGGCTTTTGTTTTTTGGGAGATTTTTGATGACTGCTTCAATTTCCTTAGTGGTTATAGGTCTGTTCAGGTTTTCTATTTCATCCTGGTTCAGTTTTGGTAGTTGATACATCTCTAGGAATGCATCCATCTCTTCCAGGTTATCTAATTTGCTGACATAGAGTTGCTCATAATATGTTCTTATAATTGTTTGTATTTCTTTGGTGTTGGTAGGGATCTTCTTCTTAATGTAGACATTTATTGCTATGAACTCCACTCTTAGAACTGCTTTTGCTGCCTCCCAAAAGTTTCAGTATTCTGGGTTTCCATTTTCATTTGTCTTAAGATACTTTTTTATCTACCCCTTAATTTTTTATTTGATCCCTTTGTTGTTCAGGCGAGTGTTGTTTAACTTTCAAGTGTTTGTGAATTTTCCAGTTTTCCTGTTAATTGATTTCTAGTTTTATGCCATATGATCAGATAAGATACTTGGTATAATTTAAATCTTCTTGAGTTTGTTAAGACTTACTTTGGGGCATAACATATAATCTATTTTATGCCCCCTGTACACTTTGGAAGACTGTGTATTTTGCTGTTGTTAGAATTTTCTGTATATGTCTGTTAGGTCCACTTAGTCTAAAGTGTTCTTCAAATCTGTTTCCTTATTGATTCTCTGTATGGATGATCTATTCTTTGTTGAGAGTATTAAAAGTCCCTAGATATTATTGTATTACTGTTTATTGCTCCTTTTTATCTCTGTTAGTTTTTTTTTTAAGAATCATTAGTTTTTGATGTAGTGTTCTGTAATTCATTGTTTGCATATAACACCCAGTGCTCCATGCAATATGTGCCCTCCTTAAGTTTTTATTTAATATATTTAGGTTCTCCAATCTTAGGTGCAGAAATATTTACAGGTGTCATATTTTGTTAGATTGACTCCTTGATAATTTTATTATGACCTTTTTTTTGGTCTCATTTTTGGCATTTTTAAAGTCTATTTTGTCTGATGTAAGTATGGCTACCCAGTTTTTTGCGGGGGCTGTTTTTTCTTTTGTTTTTGGTTTTGGGGGATTTTGTTATCATTTGTTTGAAATGTCTTTTTCCTTTACTTCACTCTGAGTCTCTGTGTGTGTTTAAGGTTAAAGTAAGTCTCTTGTAGGCAGCATATCATTGGATCTCTCTCTCTCTTTTTTTTTAATCCATGCAGCCATTCTGTTTTTTGATTGGACAATTTAGTCTGTTTACATTTAAAGTAATTATTGATAAGTTAGGACTTATTATTGTCATACTAATTGTTTTCTGATTGTTCTGTATCTACTATTCCTTGTTTCTTATCCTGCTGTCTTTTTTGTGTGTGTCTTGCTGTCTTGTGGTATCAGCATGCTTTGACTTCTTTGTCATGTTCTTTGTGTCAATTTATAGGTTCTTCCCTTGTGGTTACTGTGAGGCTTACATAAAATATATTAAAATTATAACACCCAATTTTATTTATTTATTTATTTGAAGATTTTATTTATTTATTTGACAGAGAGAGAGAGCACAAGCAGGGAGAGTGGCAGGCAAAGGCAGAGGGAGAAGCAGGGAGTCCGATGCAGGACTCGATCCCAGGACCCTGAGATCATGACCTGAGCCAAAGGTAGTCACCCAACCAACTGAGCCACCCAGGTGCCCATAACACCCTATTTTAAACTAATAGCAACTTCAATAGAATTCCTAAGTTCACACTTTACTTCTCAACTCCTCAAATTTTAGGTTTCTAATGTTCTAAGTTCCATATTTTTTATATTGTGTAACTAATAACAGATTATAGTAGTTACAGCTATTTTTACTATATTTGTTTTTCACTTTTAAACTAGAGTTGTAAGTGAATTGTGCACCACCATTACAATTCCCATATTACAGAATCCAACTTTGACTATATATTCAGCATTACCAGTGAGTTTTACACTGCCTTCTTATGTTCTTAGCATTCTTTTATTTCCACTCAAAGAACTCCCTTTAGCATTTTTCTTAAAGTAAGTCTAGTAATGATGTTTCCTCTCAGCTTCTGTTTGCTTGGGATAGTCTTTATCCCTCCTTCATTTCTGAAGAATAGCTTTACCGGTTATAGTGTTCTTCATTGACCTTTTTTTTTTTTCTTTCAATATTTTGAATGTATCATCCCATTCTTTTCTGGCTAAAAAAGTTTCTGTTGAGAAACGGTTTTATGGGCATTCTCTTGTATGTAAGTTCTCTCTTCTTTTGCTGCTTTCAAAATTCTTTATTTGTCTTTGACTTTAGACAACTTAATTATGACGTGTCTTGGTGTAGCCCTGTTCAGGTTCAACCTATTTGGAGTCCTCTGGGCCTCTTGGAGCTGGACGTCCATTTCTCTCCCAAGGTTTGGAAAGTTTTCAGCCATTACTGCTTAATATACTTTCTGTTCCTTTCTCTCTCTCTTCTTCTGGAATTCCCATCATGAGAATAGTCTTTCTTTTTATTGTATCCCATAATTCCCATAGGCTTTCTTCACTCTTTTTCACTCATTTTTCTTTTTGCTCTTCTGACTGGATTTTTTCCTTCTGCATAGTCAAGTCTGTTTTTGAAGGTTTTTACTGAATTCTTCAGTTCAGTTATTGAATTTCTCAGTTCAAGGATTTCAGTGGTTTTTTTAAATTTTATCTTTTTCTTTGTTGAACTTCTTGTTTAATTCATGCATTATTTTAAAAATTTTGTTTGTCTTCCTTTGTGTTCCTGTAGTTTGCTAAATGCTTTCAGAGGAATATTCTGGATTCTTTGTCTGACAAAGAATCTCTGTTTCTTCAGTATCGGTTATTAAAGCTTTATTAATTTCCTTTGGTGGTATCACATTTACCAGGTTTTCTGTGATCCTTGATTTCTTACATCGATATCTGCATTTGAATAACCGAGCTCCTATTCCAGACTTTGAAGGTTCACTTTGGCAGAAATAGTTCTTCACCAGACAGTCAGCTCAGTTAGGGCTTATGAATGTGTCTGCTGGTAATGTTCTTGGGCAGATAGTGCCTGCTATTGGGGTCTGTTTTTGGGTGAGGCAACTACTTGAGCTCTGATGATGAGGATGATGGGTTTTCCACTGGCTAAGAACAGCTGGTAGGACTGCTGGCTTGGTTCCCTGCCTAAGTGAGGCTATGGGATGGACTTCATGGTTTCCTGAATTCTCTGGGATGGCTTACTAGATATTTGGGGCTAGATACTATATTCAGATGGGGCTATGAATTAACTTCCCTGTCCTGGTAGAGCCGTAGGACAGAACCCCAGGCCTGCATGACTGGTTGCTGAGGGAAAAAATCAGGCAAGAATGTATACTAAATATCCTGGTCAGATGAGAACCATTTTTTTCTTTGTTGATAGGGAAAGCTGTGGGCTGTGCTCTGTTCCAGTGCCATTATGAGCAGGGCTGTTGGATGGGCTACACAGCTTCACATGTGCTCTGGCAAGGTTCCCTGGTCAGGTAATCTAAAGGCTGTATTTAGAAATAAGTGGAGCTATGAATTAATTTTTTTACCCGGTACAGCAGGACACTCTTGGTTGTGGTTTGACTCAAGCTAAACTGTGTTCCAAATTTCCTGGCTGAACAGTGTCACAGGTTTTTGCTTTGGGGTAATGAGTTCTACCCACCTGATTCTCAGCTCAACAGTTGCTGGGTTATGCAGCTTCCAGGTATTCTCACCAGCCCTTCCTATCAGATAGGGCTGGGGACTGTGCTCCATAATTTGGGGGGGGAGGGGGGATGAATCAGGCTCCTGCCTGGGTGGGACTGGGAAGGCCCATTTCAAGCAACTCCCAAATTTTTCTGAACAGGCTTTCTGGTTGAAGGGTCAGGAATTGTAGTGGGTGGAGTTATGAGTCAGATATTCTGCTAGGCATGGACAAAGCAGGCTCCACATGGGCAAAACCCCTCATTTGAGGACCCAGATTAGATGGACACACACCCCACCAAGTTCCTTGGTCAAACAGTAATGCCAAAATGGTTCTGCAGATGAGCGGAACCACTGGTTGGCACTACTACCTGGGCTCTGTGGGTAGGAATTCATTCTGCCAAGATCTGAGAGCTGGTTGCTGGAAACTCCTCCCCCTTCTTCATTACAGTCGGTAGGTGAGCCCTTCATATTCATCTGTGATTCCCATGGGGTAAAACCAGAGTAGGGACTCCCACAAAGCAACCCAAAACATTGGGCAGCTGGATGTCACCCCTTGGCTCTCTTTTCTCACTTGAAGAGTAGTAGGCTCAGGGGAGACATCTCTGTGATGTCCTTCACTCGTATGGGTAGGGACCAATGTGGTCAGTGTGAGGCACTCCTCTTACCTTTCTAAGGCAGGCTGTCTTGGTCTTTGTGGTGAAGGGGAGAGTGCTTCAGTCTCACCTTTGTATTCTAAGATTCTTTCAGTCTTGTCTTGTCCATGAATAGTTGTTAATTTGTTCTTGCGAGGAAGAGCAAAGTCAGGAATGACCTATGCTGCCATCTTGGTGACATCACTTCTCCAACATTGCCTTTTTTCAAGAAGCAAAAATGTTCTCTTTAAGAGAAATTTCATAGTTTGGAACAATTTTTCATGGCTATTACATGACTAAAATGTAAAGCAAATTCTGTTGGAATTTATACATACAAAATGCTATACAAGTTAAGTAGGGTAGATGTAAGACTTTTTATTTCAGCATTGTCATTCATGCAATTCTACTTTACACAAACAGAAGCAACTATTATCCATTATTTCTTTGGAATAAAAAATATTTTTGTTGAGGGGCACCTGGGTCGCTCAGATGGTTAAGCGTCTGCCTTCGGCTCAGGTCATGATCCTGGAGTCCCAGGATCAAGTCCCGCATCGGGCTCCCTGCTCGGCGGGGAGTCTGCTTCTCCTCCCTCTGACCCTCCTCCCTCTCCTGCTCTCTGTCTCTTGTTCTCTCTCTCTCAAATAAATAAATAAAATCTTTTAAAAAAATATATTTTTGTTGGGTTTACTCATGATTTTAAATTCATTAGTGTGTCCTTCATTCTCTGATGATTCAGCCACCACCCTTCCTTGCAAAAGGACATTATTAAGTCATCACAAAGTATCTTGGTTTTTCAGTACCTTTGGAGAGTCGAATATTTTATTTACTCATTCAAATACAAGAACTGTATGGATTTGCTTTTATTTTTTTAATTTTTTTTTTAAAGATTTTATTTATTTATTTGACAGAGAGAGACATAGCAAGAGAGGGAACACAAGACGGGGGAGGGGGAGAGGGAGAAGTGGGCTTCCCGCAGAGCAGGGAGCCTGATGAGGGGCTCTGTCCCAGGACCCTGGGATCATGACCTGAACCAAAGGCAGACGCTTAACGACTGAGCCACCCAGGCGCCCCTGGATTTGCTTTTATTGAATACTAACACTGTTATGTTGTTCAAACTTTGTCATTGTGCAAATGCTTAAGCAGTTGTAAAAGCGATTTAAATGATATTTGACTATGTTCTCAATCTCTGAGGCCACACCCATGTGCCTATATTCCTCACTCAATATGGCATATGACACAGGTAGATGAAAGTTGCCATTGTGACTATCATAATCTACAGGATATGTTTTCTGCTTATGACACTGAAAAATATTTTATTACTTTCAGGTTTTGAAATATAATTCTTCCCAAGATATTTCTTGAAATCACAGCATTTAATATTAATGAAATATTAATTAAATAGTTATAAGAGCTATATAAAGAATTATGTTATTATTTATCATGATGGTGGTAGTATAATAAATATTTTGGCCCTGATGAAACTGACATCACAATAAAGGGCTAGAATAAGAAAACCACATTATATTGTGTGACTCTGAGAGGGTATTTGTTGATCATATTGCATTTCTTCATCTAAAATGAGCTAGAGAGTTATTGGCATGGAGAATTTTTAGTTAATTTGAAACATTTCATCTTGAAATCTGACTACAAAATAACTGGAAACATTGAGTTGTAACTAACTTTTAAGCTCATATATATTTAGGGTAATTTCTTCCTACGAGGTTAGCTGGTATTTAGAAATTCACCTGTTTGCAATAATTTGATTTAAATGGAAATATTCTCTCTTACATGACTAGATGTAGGCAAAATTGTCAAGTAAGGTATTGATACCTGCCCTCCTCTATCTCTTTAGATAGATAGATAGATAGATAGATAGATGATAGATAGATAGATAGACAGATATCCCTGTTCTTGAACGATTGAAAAAGTATAATCATTAAATCCTGAGTATTTCTTTTTTATTTTCCTGTCATCCTCAACTATCAAAATCATTGTAATGGTCCACTAAAATACACATAAGCAATGAAAAGCTTTCTTTTAATATGTCACTTTTAAAAATTCTGTATTCAAAATAAAGGAACACATTTTTAATTTATTTTATTTTAAAAATAGAAATTTCTTCAAATATCAATCAACTAATCATTGATTACCTTTACCTAGCATATGTTTCAGCAGAGTAAAACAAGAATATGTATTCAAGGAAATTCTTTATCTCCTCATCTGATTCTTCTTTTGCAAACAAGTATGACATCAGCAAAAGATAGACTTCTATATCATTAGAGATGTAAAAATCTTCATTTATGTCTTCTTTGGATGTTAATATAAATTACATTATGGTTTATGATTAGGATGGAGTATATTATAGTGTATAATTAATATATAACATATTATGGCATATGATTAGTGTATGGTCAGCTACATTATATGCAATGTACACATTTTCTTTGAATATAACCAGTTCTGGAAAAATATGATATTTTGTTTGAAAAATTTTTAGAAAAAAGTAAAACTTTATAGCTATTTCATATTTGTATGTGTTTGTTGAGTTCTTTGTTTCTCTGTCTTTACAACCAATTGAGAACAGCTTTTCACCTGAAGATGTTCTGTTTAAGTGGTTAGCATTTTTGTATTATTGAATTATTTTTATACACTAACAGGCAATGAATATAGATAGCTTAGAAAAATTAAAACAGTAGGGTAATAATTATGTTGTTGCCAGAAATGTGGGTATAATATAGTCTGTATCAATGCACTATGCTGTTTGAAATCATTTACCAATTGAACTATTACATCATTGCCTCACACACCTTTATAGAGTGTCTGCCTATCATGTACCTATTGGCCTGGTCACTAAGCACCTACACAGCAGGGAAGAAGTGAGGAAATAAGCATGCTTTCTAAAAGACATATAGCATAAAAAATAGGGTATTTCACTATTATTTACCTCATGTAAAAGCCCAGATATACTTGGCATATTTGTTATAATGATACGGATCTGGTTGGCATAAGTATATAATGAATATACTTGTTGGCATAAGATTAAAATATATCCCTATTATGAAAAAAATGTCTGGCTCTCATCATTTTTTACTGCATAGTTCTTCAATATTTCTTCTGTTGTCAAAATTGGTTTCTGCTTTGACATTTTCTCATAAGATACATTATCTGAACAACACATATTTATGTATTATAAGAAAAATACCTAGGTGGTTCTAAAGACCTATTACTAATTTTCCCGTTTGTAGGATTTTGAATCATTTTATTTTAAACATGTCAGGCAATAAATATCTTAGCAATTGAAACATGTTCAGCAATTCACAGCCCCAGTTCATAGTTCTACTTCAAGAAACCTCACAAATGCACTTTATAATGGTTTTTTTTTTCCCATTGGCCCAATGCTAAATGGTGTTGAACTTAATTGAAAACACCTTCCATCTAATTACTTATTTTTGTCATGCTCATGGTTGCACATTAAAAGCAGGATAAACTTCTTTCTGGCTTTTTGTATAACATTAAAAAACATGTTTTGTTGTCATTTTTTTCCAACTCCAAATCTTTTTTTTTTAATATTTTCCATTTTTATTTGAACTTAGAGAATTCTAGAACTCAGTTTTATTCCTCATTTTTAAAGCCCCTTTCACCTTTTCTTAAGTGATTTGTACAATGCCTAAATATAGTTGTTAATTCCTTTTTATGTGCTTTTTCATTGAATCATTTATTTGTCTGTTTTCCCAGGTTTTGAAATGATGATCTTTTTTTCCCAAAGGAAGAAGAAAACTGTCTTTTGTAAAGTGGAATGAAACTCACTCCATTTTTTATGAAAGAGTTAATACATACATTCTTTCTCCTATATTAAGATTTTTGAACTGGTAAAGTTGTTTCTGACATTGCCCTATGCTTGAAGACATACCGAAATTTTTGCATGTAAACTGACATTAAAAATGTTTTGTTTTGGTTTGGTTTGGTTTTTGGGTTTTTGTTTGTTTGTTTGTTTGTTTTTGCTCCCACTGCCTTTTAAAACCACAGCTCAGTCACCAGACAGAATAATAATAGGGGAATTAGAAAGCTAATTTACCACACTTGATAATGTTAGACAGGTACGAGATGGTCAGTTAAAGGAGAATATTCTATTTTTTAAAGTAATTCTTTTGCAAAAGGGAAGACTATGAAGCAAGTTTCCTCTTTTTCTCCCCACCAATGCTAATTGTTTTGTGGTTTTCTGTGGATGATGCTGAAGTTCATTTTTCCTGGTTAATTTCAAGGAATTTTCTTAACCCTGCTCCTCTGTAGGTGTTCTTACCTGGCAATGCTGACCATCCACATACAAGATACTCCTAGGCGATGCATACCTTTAGTCTTTTCTTCTCTCTTTGTACTAAGATTTATTCAGGAAATTCTGTTTTAAAGCTGGTTTCTTATATAATGAAATTGAACAAAATTACTGTCTTCAAGAAATAGAATTTTCTTAAACTGAGCACAAAAACATCTTTGCACATATCTTTGCTGTTTTTATGCAGTTATTTCAAGGGGAACTAATGTTCCAGTGCTTTAGCATCTGACTGTTTCTGTAGCTTTGGGAGTTGTGTTTTTTCTTAATTTTTATTTTGTCTTATTTTTACCCATGTTGTTGTATCTACTTTCTACAAGTTAAACCTGCTTTTTTTCCCATTTGATTTGTGAGGCTGCATACATAGCATGTTCTTTGGCATGGTGGTTAGGAAAACGCCTTCCAGCCCTGGAGATATTTGGTTGACCCTGTGTGACAATTCTAACAACACGCTTCCTTCCCTTCCCTTTCTAATCTGCTACTCAATATTTATTCATTAGTGCATACTAGCTGCTGTGGATCATGAAAGGAATGTAGAAGTTTGTCTATTTCCTTAAAGAAATTCACAATTCAATTGAGAAGATAAGGTGCCATTTTATTTAAAGGAATTTTTTGGGCAAAAGCCCTATAGCCAGTGTGTCCCTTAGATGAGTTAGTGAGTGGTAATTATGAATGCTCAACATTCAGTAAGGATTTTCAGGAACTTTTTTGGTAAATTACTCAATGATCAGGTATAATCCTTTATTGGTGAGATCTCTCTTTCTCTGTCTCCTCTTCAACTGTTGATTTTCTGTTTTTCCACCATCTTTTGCTGCCTCTATGAGACTGACACACATCTTTTTATCATCTATATCACTCGATATTTCCTCTTCTTAAAATGGCCACCTCTTTCTCTTTTCTCACTAATCGAATTCCTTGCAATCTTTTAGACCCCACTAAAATATTGGCTCCTCTGGGAGACTTCCCTGAGCCTAGAGTACTGGGTTTATATTCATAACAATAGCCAATAACTTTTCAAGTTGTTGTCAAGCGCTATGGGCTCCATTCCTTGCTAAATACTTTACTCACATTTTATTAAGCTGTCCATCATGACCTTCTATGCTTAGGTCTTTATTGTCCCTATTTTGCAAAGCAAATACTAGGGCTTAGAGTAGTTAGTGTACCAAGTTCACAGAGCTGTAATGATAGACAAAGCGTTCAAATTCGGGTCTATCGTAGTCTAGAAGTTGTGCTCCTATTTCATTATTTTGGGGTCTGTGAAATAGTAACTCAAATTTGGAAGACTGAGAGACTCATGTTGAAGTCATTATTGGCCAAAATCTATTATTCACTTAATACTGATAAAATTTATGTCATGGGACAAATATTGTTTAATCTGATATCAATATACTATTTGTAAACTATCTGGAGAGAAACTGAATGTCTTTGTTTTGTACCTGCTCTGATACTACACTGTGGCCTGATAATGAGAATTTTGAGGTGGAAACTGTCTCATGGTTTATATATTGAGCATTTATATGTTGGTGCTTCTATTGCTGCTGTGGCTTTAGAACTTTTTATTTTTAAACCAGTGAGACTTGAGTCTAAGTTCTACCTGTATCACTCATTGCTTGTTTTTGATTATGACTAAGACATCTGAACTCTCCCAAATTCAATTATCGCATCCCCTATAATGGGGCTGATAACTTATAACTAATATTGCTTTTTTATAATTTTTTTTAATTTTGGAAAATTTTAAACATATATAAAATTAAAGAGAAAGGTCTTATATATGTCCATCTGCCCATTATCCAGTTTAAACAATGATCAACTCATTGTCAATTTTGTCTCTTCACGTCCTCAGAATTAGTATTGTTTGAGGATTAAATAATTCTCTTAAAATTATTTAAAACATGGCCTGGCAAATGTTAGGTGAAAAATTCAAATCAAATTAATTTTATTTTCAGTAATGAACATTGAGCAATAATTGATGGCCCATTTTCAAGCCCATTTTCTGTTTCTAGTAAAAAAACAATTAACTTTGAAAACTGAAGAGAGAGGGAATAGAAAATAAATGTTTGAGTGTCTTCTGCTTTTTTAAAAAAAAATCCATTTTAGTTAGAGAACAGAGTCAAAAGCAAGCTCAGGCACCCCACATAAAACTGGCTTAAATTAAACAAAGACCATCTATCAGAACTGCAGGATTTTTCATATGAGTGTCCCATGTGTCTCCTTAATACATATCTCTAATCTTTGTCCTTGGTTTCTACGTCATCACTCTTGGGGTTCCATATTTGCCTATTGCCTTCCTCTCTTGTCATTCCTGGGATGGCCCCTAGTTCTTCCTATTACTCCTTAGGACCTCTCTTTGCTATTGGTTTCAATTTTTTCTGCACCTACATTGTGCCCTAGATTATAATGTTCTTGCAACCTATCATTTTTTTTTTCCTCCTTATAAATTGGGCCCAACTCTGCAACAAAACTCTCTAGCCATTTTTCATTTTCTCGTCTGCTTTCCTGGCAACCAGTACTGAGAGCCCTACATGTGAAGCACTGTCCCTTCTCTTTTCTTAAACAAAATTTCCCTTTTGTCTCCTAAGTATACTATTCATGTTCATAGTACATCAAATGTTCTAAAGAACTAAACAGACAGAAGAAGGCTGTTTTGTGAGTAGATGCCAGAAACATTTTGCTTGTATATGCATAACGGATGTCCAAAGAGTATGCCAGGAGTTACTGAATCAGGACATGGAATTACTAAAAGGGGAAAAAAAGTAATTTGACTGCACTCAACCTTCTTCCTGCATTATTATTTTGCTCTAGTTCATAAAGCTTTGACATACATTGTATATATCCACTCTAAGTATTGCAGAAGTCTCAAGGCAGTGTCTCACACAAAAGCATGGTGATATTCTGGGTTTTTTTATACTCCTTCTTATGTAATGTTGTCTATTTTAACTGTTTATATGAAGAGATCACAAATACAAACAAACCCTAAGCAAAAGTTTGCAGTAGGCTTTTACTGTCAGCTTCTAACCACTCTACATCTCCCAGGTTTACCCCACTTGAGACACTTACTGAGCATTTATTAGGACTTGAGTATATTTGAATTATTTATCTCCTTACACCCAAACCTATCAAAACCTGAAACCAGAATGGGGCTGATATCAGAGCATTAGTTTTGGAATCAGATACATCCAATTGCAACACCAAGTCCTAATGGTTGCTATTGTTATGACCTACCCATAATTACTCATTTAACCCTCACTATTTAACTTATTTCACAACCTTTCTCATTTTATGTTCCTCCTCTATAAATGGGGATAAACAATAGTGCCTATTTCTCATAAACTGTTGGGAATATTGCATGAGATATTATATGCAAAGTACCAGATGCTGGGGGTGAGGGATGGGGGATAGATTTGATTCTAGCCAAAGTCTTTCTTCTTGTAGAATATAATATATATGCCTATAGTATGTATATAGTGTATAGTATATACACTTGTATGTATGTATACATATAGACATGTGTACATATGCATGAATATAGTATGTACACTGTATATAGTATATATATAGATATATATATACATGCATATATACACATACATATCTATGAATACACACACATCTTGCTTATGTTAGAATAAAATTTCCCCTAACAAATGTTGACTGGCCATTATGTAGATAGTATTTTTTTTATTGTTATTGGAAGAGATCAGTCCTGTTTGCAGTATCCCCAAAAGCACACCTTATAAAGCTTTTTCCAATAAAGGAAGCCATCTCTATTGTGTTGTTGTCACACTTAATTTGCATCTTCAAAGTAAAAATGATGTTTTAACAGTGAGTGAGAAAAATTACTACCTTTAGAAGGAAAATCATGGAATGGAGCAAGCTTTTAAAAACAGATGTGTGGGAATATTTCTATCATTGTATGAGTTTGTTTTTTAAAATATTAAGTATGCCACCTATAAAAACTCTCATACCTGGGCACTTATGCTCAGAAATGGGATTTTGAAATTTTGTAAGCTGTTTCGATATCCTTTACATGAGAAGTTTTAATGGATTTTATCACTTTGATTAAACTGGAAAAAATATACCTTCTACCTGGTTTGAAAATGCAATACATAGACAGCAAGGGAGGGGAAATTCACTAGCCTGTTTTAATCCAAACCTTACATTAACTAGTGTGTGAGGTTGGAAATAAAGTTTCATGATTTCATGAGAACAGTCAACATAGCCCCCCTCCAAGAGTGGGCCCATGCATCATCATGAGGTAAATTTTATGATTCTTACAGTCATTAAAACCAGATACTGCAAAACAGTGAATTTGAACTGGGGCTTTTCAAAGCTTTATGACAAAGTGTGCATGCAAGATTTTAAAAAAATTATAAGGCAAATCCAATTCGATTGCTTTCTCTGAAAATGTTATTATTAGTAATATGTTGTGTAATAGGTTAGTGAGAAAAATGATTTTATGTATCATTAATAAATATAATAGTATTTAAGACATTTCTTTGTTCTTTATTCTATCCATTATTAATATTTTAATTTAGTTATAATGTTTAATAAATGCTAGTATATTAGTACATTTGACTATTGCATACATAGATGAATATACATAGATGACAGATATCTACTCAAACATTTTTATGGTGATTACTTTGGAAACCCAAAAATGTTTCAAAACAACCTGTTGGTATGATCACTACTGATGTTGTTGTCAGGGTTACATCAAGACAGTTTATGAATTCCTTTCAGGAAAGATAGATTAATGATCAAGTGAAGTAGAATGCATTTGTGTTCTTATGAGTCTGTCCTCCTCTCTCCCCCTGTATATCAGTCTTCTAAGACTGTCATAACAAAAAACTACAGACAGCGTGGTTAAAGAAAAAAAAAAGAAAGAAAGAAAAGGAAAGAAGGAAGGAAGAAAGGAAGAAAGAAGGAAAGAAGGAAGGAAGGAAGGAAAGAAAGAAAGAAAGAAAGAAAGAAAGAAAGAAAGAAAGAAAGAAAGAAAGAAGAAAGAAAGAAAGAAAGAAAGAAAGAAAGAAAGAAAGAAAGAAAGAAAGAAAGAAAGAAAAAGAAAGGAAGGAAGGAAGAAAGAAAGAAAAGGAAGAAAGAAAGAAAAAGAAAGAAAGAAAGAAAAGAAAGAAAGAAAAGAAAGAAAGAAAGAAAGAAAGAAAGAAAGAAAGAAAGAAAGAAAAGAAAGAAAGAAAGAAAGGAAGGAAAGAAAGAAAGAAAGAAAGAAGAAAAGAAAGAAAGAAAAGAAAGAAAGAAAGAAAAGAAAGAAAGAAAGAAAGAAAGAAAGAAAGAAAGAAAGAGGGAAAGAAAGAAAGGAAGGAAAGAAAGAAAGAAAGAAGAAAAGAAAGAAAGAAAGAAAGAAAAGAAAGAAAGAAAGAAAGAAAGAAAGAAAGAAAGAAAGAAAGAAAGAAAGAAAGAAAGAAAGAAAGAAAGAAAGAAAGAAAGAAAGAGGAAGAAGAAGAAAGAAAAGAAATTTACTCTTTGACAATGCTGGAGGCCAGAAGTCTGAAATTAAGGTGTCAGGAAGGCTATGTTCCCTCTGAAGCGAAGGCTCTAGGGAAGTATCCTTCCTTGCCTCTTCTGAGCTTCCAGTGACTCCTGACATTTCATTTCAGTCTCTGCCTGCATAATCACACAACCTTCTTCTCTATGTGCCTCTGTATCCAAGTCATTAGACCTAGGGCCCACTCTAATCCAGTATGGCCTATTCTTAACTTAATTACATCTGCATCTATTTCCAGGTGAGGTCACATTCACAGGCACTGGAAATTAAGGCTTGAACATATCTTTTGGGGGGACATAATTCAACCACTATACCCTCTCTGCCTTGGTCCTTCCCTCCCTCCCTGCACGCCCCCCATCATTGCCTTACTTTTATCTAGTACCATAGGGGCCACTAAGTTTTCTGAGAGTTCTCTGTATGCACCAAAAGTCCATAGACCAAGTGAGACATGAGGCTCCCACCTGGCGTAGGGGTTGGGTTAGAACAGCACATGGAAGGGTTGTGTGGTATGATTCAGGGGTTACAGTTTGCTCATTAATCCTCCGAAGTTCTCTGTGCTCTAGAACTTAAGTGACAGCAGTTGAATATCATTTATTTTCTCTAACTCCATTGTGGCTGGCCCCCAAAGCATACATTTTGCCATTGCACTCAACACAGATTTGAGGCCCTTGAAATTCAATCTCAAAGGGGAACTTGCCATTCTCTCTCGATACCTGCAGAGGGGAATAGGGTTGACGACATCAGCTACAGGCACAGGTGTCTTTTCATCTGGTATCTTGAAGTTTCTACCATTCATCTCAGCCTATTAAATGGTGATGTGAAGGCAGCTTTCTCTTCAGTTTAGTAACATTTCCATGTAACCCAATATTTACTGTGCAATCACGAATGTGGGGTAAGTAGAGATACTGCATAGAAATGTGTGCTTTAATTACTAAGTTTTTAATGTAGTGTTCAGCGATTCATTAGTTGCATATAACACCCAGTGTTAATCACAACATGAATTTTATTTTTCAATTTCTGTAGTCCTTGTGCTATATTCTTCAACTTAACCTTTTTGTCTTCTCTCTCGTGACTGGGTGCCCAATACTCATTTTGCCAATACATCGAATTTCCCTCCTTCATGGTCACTATGTGTCCCCCTTTATCAAACAGTAGTTTCCCCCATGGGTCCCCCCAACTTTTGGTCTCATCTCTGTCATTTATCCCTTTGCATTATATGGCATCTATCTAGCCTTGTAGCACTGTCGCTTTATCTCATTACTTCTTTTTTTCTTCCACTGATACTCAGTCATTCCATGTTTTATGCTTTGTTTCAACTGACACATTGGACTTGAGCATTTCAGTAATGCCACATTCACTTGTAGATTATCTTTCCAGCATAGGCCCAGGGGAAATTGCTTCTTTGTCCTCCTTATCTTTGAGACGACCTCACTATTAATGATACTCTTAATAAGTGAGCCTACTGGCCCAAAGAGATAATTTGAAAGAACCAATAGGTAGCAGACATTTGGTTTTATGAAAGGGAGAAATTGTTTCCCATGGGAGAACATAGAGTTCTTTCAGGAGAAAATAGAATGCAATTTTACTTTTCCAGCATTAAACGACATGTCTTATTCAGACCAATTGTCTTCAAGCTGTGACAGATTCTACCTCCTATATTGTAATGATACTTGAGTTTTTTGCAATAAGTTTGCTCCTTCACACATTTTTTTTTCTTGTAAGCCTTTTCATAAGAGAGATATGTATTTTTAAGACTAGAATGTGAAAGATAAATTTCTTGGAGGCATTTTCAATGTATTTCTTTCTATTTTTAACCCTTGAACCGGAAGGATAAATAATGATTATAACTTATTTTCTTGGCCTCCACCTTCTTTACTTTTGACCACTTAATTCCCTATTTTACCTTGCCTTCTTCTAAGGAGTGATCTTGTTGCCAAAATACTTTTGCAGCTATTTTGAGTGTCTTATTCCCCAGCTGACTTATTGCTTATAGTCCTCTACTTCTTTCTTTGCTTTGCTCTATAATCCTTATAGTTTTTCTGTCTACCTCCTTTCCACGTGGCATATTTCCTCAGAGTGTGACAAAAAAGATTGTGCTTTGTTTTGATTTTTTTTTAAACCATTGCTCTATTTGCTACATATAGCTTTTCTTTTAGTGACTGTCATAAAGCAAATCTCTGCAAAGGCTTTATAGTTGGAGTTCAGCAGCAGAAATGCCTTCCAATACCTGGTATTTCTGGAGTTCTCATGTAGTGATTGGATTGTCTCAAAAACTTCACTATTTCCCTTGTCTTCAGAATGGCCTGCCATGAGCTTGCTTCAACACTGCAAACTCTATATGATGTATGGTGGTGAGCACATTTTTTTTTTTTTTAGCAGTCCTACCTTATTATTTTTTTCCCTTTTTTCCAAAAGATGTGCTTTCATGTATTTGGTGTTTCCACCAGTCCATAGCACTGTAGCAATCAGGAAGTTTAATCAGCTGGGGTCTTTGGAATCTGGCAGACCTGAATGTAGATGCTAGTTTTGCCACTATTGGGTTACTTTCAGAAGTGAATTAACTGCTTTTATCCTTAGATTCTTCACCTGTGAAATGGAAATAATCAGTGTCTCAGTCATAGGATTAGTTGAAGGATTTTATGTGACTGTGTAACTATTTCTGACACATGGGGAGTATTTAATGAATCGAGAACTTTCTCCAATATATCAGTTTCTACTTCTCTAAGCAAATGCTCTCATATCAATGTTTTCTTTTGCCCTATCTTACCTATTTAGATTTTTAAAGGCTTGGTAGTGTCTTCTTATCTAAGTATGTGTTTATTTCTACTCTTTATAAGTAGATATTTATATAATACATAACCATTCTTTCTTTTTTTATACAATTTTTGAAAAATACAGAAAAACAGTTAAAATCACCCATAATTTTATCATGTATGTGTATCTATAAAAAGGTTATGTGTGTGTATGTATGCATATGGCATATGTGCATATATACATGTGTACATATATGTATACATAATTATATTTACATTTATGTAAAAAAGTATCATTCTACAACTCTGCTATCCCTCCAGTGTCATCACCAAGAGAAAACTATGTGAATCTGACCAGGCATTTTGCTATGCTTATGGGTATATAGTATTTGCACGTGTACTTTTGTTTTAGATATATATTTATAATATTCATGCATTATGTAAATAATTAATGCTCTTTCCTTAGGCATTTTCCTCTTCTTTTTTGCTTCACATTGATACTACTCTCCTGTAGACCTTAAATAATTAATTCTTAATAGTAAAATTAATTATATAAGGCATGAACATTTCACTTTAGAGTTTCCAGATGTTTTTCACATCTATTATCTGCTGTAGTGCCCACTGCCATGCTGTGAAATGAGTAAAAATATTCCAATTTAACAGATGAAGGTATTGCAAGTCATAAGGATTAAGTAGTGGGGAAACTGTGGCTCCTAAGCTGGACTGTGAGTCTCTGGACCCCAAATCCCTGACACTTTCCTGAGAGAAGTGCATGGCCATGCCGAAATCTTGGTTTTATGTTTTTCTGCCATCTCTTACAGCCTGTAATGAGATTGACACACCATCTTTTTTGCTACCCATAGTTTTATATTGAATATTGTGTTCATTCCATTTTCAAGGTCTTTCTGATACTTCTGTCTTCTCCAAAGTAATTTCTTTCATAGCCATGATGTAATCTGAAAACAAGTATATTCCTTTATCATATTAAATACCAAAGTAGCTGTATTTTCCTGAAATAGAGTCCATTTACATTGCCCCCATTTTTCACATGTAATAGGGGAAATCTAGGAAGAGGCAGCAAAATAGAATAGCAGCTAAAATTACCAGCTCTGGATCTCAATTGCTTGGGTTCAAATCCCAATTCTGAGACTTCTTAGCTATGTACCTTTTGTCTGATTCTCAATTTCCCTGTCTGTAAAATAAAAATGATAATACTACATACACTGACTATAGAAATGATTAAAGACTCAAGATTTTAAAACATTTAATGGTTTTAAAAATTAATATTAAAACATTAAAGTATCTGGCCCATAATGATTGCTAGGAAAATATTAACCAAGATTATTATTATGATAAATAGGGCACAAGGTAATCAGATAGCTTTCCTGGGTAGCATTAAATATGGCAATAAAGATTATTTCCTGCCCAAACCAATGTGCTTTTCACTGAACAGTTTTGTATTAGCTGTCTTCCAGGGACTAATGATAGTTCTGCTAAGAGTGAATGTCAAAACTTTTACTGTAATTTTCTAGTGTCCCTGCAGCTGTAAATGAATTGATAAGTCTATATGCCTATGTTTAAACATAATGAATCAGAGTTATAGTGATGTCAACAATGCATAGCCTATATATACCCTGTGTATATTACTTATGCATCAACACATTTGTTTTCATGATTGTTTCATTCTTTAGAATGTCTGATAAAGCTAATTTTGATAGACAAGTACTATGACAATTCAATGACATTGTACAGTAGAATTTTTCTTAAGAATGATGAAAATATAGAGAGTGGTCTTGGAAAAAGAATAAGAGGCTAGTAGATGCTGGGGTTCTAGTTCTATCTGCTTCTAGATATGTGGTATATTTAATATATTTAGATCTGTTCTTTATCTCTTAACATGGCAGGTTTGGGGCAGGTTATCTCCAGATACCAGCTATGATATTTTAGATTCTGTCTTAATAATTTAGAACTTCATAATTATGATTATTTATAAGTGTGGTGTGGATCATAGAAGTGTTGTCTTAAAATTCTAACCCCAAATGGCAGAGAGTCTAGAAGAGTTTACTTCCTGGGGACGATAAATGTCTATGTGATTTGACACATTAGCATCTAGCAATTATCACCCTTCAAAACTAACAGCAGTAACTCTCCACTGTCCTTAGGAATAAAATCTAAAGTTCTTTAAACAACTGCTAGGCAGCATCACCTGGACTCAAATAGGTTGCCAGTCTTCTATCAACTGGCCACACTGTACCCTCGAGTACATATAGCCCTTTTCCATTCTGGACTCCTGCTAATGCCATTCACTTTTCTTCAAATGTCCCTCTCCTCATCTGACCCAATCCTGCCCCTACCTTATCCCTTAAGTATCAATTTAAATATATAGATTACCAACTTCTGTGTTGAACATGTGGTGTTTTATGCATTAGAGACAAAATTTTACAGGAACCATCAGTTTCAGTCATTTATTTTAAAATGGGGATCTGGCAACATTTGTGTCCATGTTTGTACATGGCAGCTGGAACCATTAGCTGATGAATAAACCTTCTGGATGGGTTCTGAGGTTTTAGGACCATTATACATATATTCACATGCACTTGGAACCCAGCTTCACTGAGATATATTACTTGTTTCTTCACGTGGGGTTAAGAGGTAGCAACCTCTAACAAAAATTTTACTTCCTGAGAAATGTCTCCTGGAACCCTTAGAATAGGTTCCTCCCAAATATCACACCCACAGTACCCTATGAACATTCTTCAATATATTTAGCATAATTGCAAAACAAATCATTTTGGGTGGGAATATGATTGTTTTAATACACATGTCCCCCTCACTACATTGTAAACTTTATGAGGGCCAAGACTTTATCTTGTCCACAACTCTATCCTTCTATCAAACACTTTGCCTGATGTACATTCTTGCCAACAATGTTTGAGTGTCCAATAGGTGCCAGACATTGATCATGTGTCTCAATAGTTAACTGATGAATGATTGAATAAGTTAACAACCCAACATAGAACCCCTCAATGGAAGCCCTAGGAGTAAAGAGGCAAATTTAGATACATCAGTGGTTTAAAGATTTATTTATTTATTTATTTATTTATTTATTTATTTATTTGAGAGAGTGAAAGAGAGAGAGAGTGGGAGAACATGGCAGGGGTTGATGGTAGGGACAAAGGGAGAGGGAGAGAGAATCTCAACCAGACTCCATACTGAGCGTGGAGCACCACAGAGGGCTCAATCCCATGGCCCTGAGATCACGACCTGAACTGAAACCAAGACGCGATGCTCAACCAGCTGCATCACACAGGGGCCCTGATAAATCAGTGGTTTAAAAATATTTAGCACCACAGAAGGAATGATCAATTTCATTAACAAGTGCAGTTTAGTTGTTGGAAAGCATGCTTCTTTGCTGCCGGCTCCTGTTAGAGATCTGTTTTCATGGTTGCATTGTTGAGTAGTGTTTCAGTCTTGTCAGGAGGATATAGGATTTGCAAGTAACTGGCACCTTTGCAATCGGGCATTTGTCACAAATTTTCCTCCAGGCTATATTTAGAACATCTTTATTGAGGAGTGCACAGGTTTCTTTAACAGAGGTTCCCAGAGAAATATGCCCACCTCCCTAGCATGACATTTCCGTTTTTAACAGCCTGTACACCCAGCTCATTTTGAAATATCTAAAGAAAAACTAGAGGGCAATTAGGTAAAATAGGGATAGGTTCCTCAATCCCTTCTTTTGGAGTAAAATGAAAGAAGGAAAAAAGAAAAGGAAAGATCAGAGTTATGTGGCACATACTATGCCTTAAGGATTATGGGCAGATAAAACACAGTCTTTGGAATTCACAGGTTTAAAGTTAAAATACACTTTAGCTATTCATGTACCTGTTACATCACACTACTGGAGGCACTAAAAAACTTTTTCGAGTGTCACTGTCTTTCTCTCTTCAACAATAGTTAGTTACACTTACTGGATATTTTCTTCTTTTTTTTTCATTGGGGCCATTTTACTTTATTTTATTTTGTTGTTGTTGTAGTGTTCAGTGATTCATTAGTTATGTATAACACCCAGTGCTCATCCCAACACATGCCCTCCTTAATACCCATCACCCAGTCACCCCATCTTCCTACCCCCCACCCTTCTGTAACCCTCAGTTTGTTTCTCAGAGTCCAGAGTCTCTCATGGTTTGGTCTCCCTCTCTGATTTCTTCCCATTCAGTTTTCCCTCCCTTCCCCTGTGGTCCTTTGCTCTATTCCTTATGTTCCACATTGAATAAAATGCTGATATCCAAAATCTATAAAGAACTCACCAAACTCAACACCCAAAAAAACATGAAGACACTTCTCCAAAGAAGACGTACAAATGACTAACAGACACATGAAAAAATGCTCCACATCACTTATTGGATATTTTCAGTGTGTCAGACCAGACACCGTACTAAGTGCAATGCATAAATTGTCAGTATTTAACTGTAGAACCATGCTGCATGGACATCACCACACCCATTTTACAGATGAAGCAACAAACGCCCAGATGAGATCTGCCAGTAGGAAAACTGAATTTTGATCCCAGGTCTTTCTTGAAACTAATGCAGGCACTCCTAGCCACTATTCTGTACAGCCTCCAAAATCCATTTTAGTACAGGTACTTGAAGTAAAGCCTCACACTCCTCTTACAACTCTCCAGGAACTCTCTACTGTCCTTATGAATAAAATCCAAAGTTCTTAAACAACTAGTAGGCAGCATCACCTGGACCCAACTAGATTGCCAGACTTTTCCTTACCAACTCACCACACTGGTATCTTGAGTGTATAGAGCCCTTTTCTACTCTGGACTCAAGAGTAAGAAAATAAATCCACAATTCACACTTCACCTAGTGTCAAATTAAGTTTGTCCTAACAACATTCTTGTTTAGAACATAAAGTTTTTTCTTAACTCCCTTAATCTGTATTAATAAACAACACTAAAGCTTCTAGATTTATCAAGTACAGCACTTGTACTTCTCTTTTGGTAGCAAAGATGCCATTTCATGTAAAACATTATTTTTAGTTGAATAAAGCTAATTATGATCCCAAATTTAAACTTCACAAATGGTTTTTTTCTTGCAGTGAAAGAGTTCATATTTAGGAGCACAAGATCCTTCAAGTTTTTAATGGAGAGCTACTGATCTATTACCCAGAAATATTCACATACACATAAATTTGAATATGTTTTAAAAGTATTAGGCAAATATAGATGCTTAAAATAATGAAAATAAAAATGAGTGCAACAATGTCCACAATAGCCAAACTGTGGAAAGAGCCAAGATGTCCATCGACAGATGAATGGATAAAGAAGAGGTGGTATATATATACAATGGAATATTATGCAGCCATCAAAAGGAATGAGATCTTGCCATTTGCAACGAAGTGGATGGAACTGGAGGGTATTATGCTGAGCGAAATAAGTCAATCAGAGAAAGACATATATCATATGATCTCACTGATATGAGGAATTCTTAATCTCAGGAAACAAACTGAAGGTTGCTGGAGTGGGGGGTGGGGTGGGAGGGATGGGCTGACTGGGTGATAGACACTGGGGAGGGTATGTGCTCTGGTAAGCGCTGTGAATTGTGCAAGACTGTTGAATCTCAGATCTGTACCTCTGAAACAAATAATGCAATATATGTTAAGAAAAAAAAAAAGAAGAAGATAGCAGGAGGGGAAGGATGAAGGGAGGGAAATCGGAGGAGTAGACAAACCATGAGAGACGATGGACTCTGAAAAACAAACTGAGGGTTCTAGAGGGGAGGGGGGGAGGATGGGTTAGCCTGGTGATGGGTATTAAAGAGGGCACATTCTGCATGGAGCACTGGGTGTTGTGCACAAACAATGAATCATGGAACACTACATCTAAAACTAATGATGTAATGTATGGGGATTAACGTAAAAATAAAAAAAATTTAAAAAAAATGAGTGCAACACATTGAACATGCACTATGTGCAAATGATATAGAATAAATTTCCTGAATTTATTCCTAATCTACCTTAATAAAGTTTAGTAGCACATATGATCTATGCTGTGCTAAGCATAAATGAGAACATTAACAAGGAACTCTTCTTAAGCCAAGGCCCATGATCTTTAGGGGGACCCATGCATTCTAGAATATTTTGCAGCCTTTATATATTTTTGGACTTTTTTGAGAATGGAGTCCATCCTTTCACCAGATAGTCAAAGAAATCTGTGATTCTCTTCCAACTAAGAATTAAAGATGAAGTAATGAAATTATGTGCTTCCACTAAAATTGTGGGAATATGTAATGATACTGGAGAGTGTTTTTGAAATAATGTTGATTAAAAAAATGAACAAAGAGTATATATTGAGAAATCTCACCTCCAAAAAATTGATTTTATAGAAGGCTTAAGATGTACCATAATATTAATAGTAATCATCTGTTCATAGGTGATTTTTATTCTTTTTCACTTATTTCTTAATTTTTTTTTTAAGATTTTATTTATTTATTTGACAGAGACACAGCGAGAGAGGGAACACAAGCAGGGGGAGTGGGAGAGGGAGAAGCAGGCTCCCCACGGAGCAGGGAGCCCGATGCGGGGCTCGATCCCAGGACCCTGGGATCATGACCTGAGCCAAAGGCAGATGCTTAACAACTGAGCCACCCAGGTGCCCCTCACTTATTTCTTAATTTTTAAAGTTCTCTAAAATGACCATATTTTCACACTATATTAGAAAAAAATAAATATTCTAATTTAAATACATTTAAATAAAATATATAAAATGCAACATCTCCAACATGATCCTCACCACCACCAGATTCTCTTGACGGAAATGAACATTGCATTCATCCAAGAAATTTGATTCTAATCAAAAAATGTTTTCTGATTCATCTGTTTTGAACAGGTATCCTGCTGGTGCTATAGGGGATGCAAATATTCATCATTAACCATTAACGTATGATTTAGATTCAATTCTCCAATACTTTACAGTTGGGAAAAAGTGGGCTTTATGTCCTCAAAGTTTTCTGTTGAAGGGGAATTTTTATTGTATGGCTTTTATAGACAATCTGGTTTGTATAATCCAAATTAGATTTTGAAAAGCACTCTCATTCCAAATTGGCAGTTATTTAAAACACTAGGGGCAAAAGATTCTGGTCGTTCATAATGTATCATCTCTTGTGAGATTTTATATCTTTTTATAGGTTTCCTTTCATTTAAACCTATGGAAATTTTTGAGAATAAAGTCATATATCTACAATGTATCTTCTTAATGTAAGAGGAATTGCTTAAACTATGATTATGCATTTTTATAACACCGAATTTTTACATTCACTTTATTTTCGAGGGACACTTTAAAGGCATACTACAGAATAGCTACTCAACTGACTATATATTAAATACTTAATAATACTTAATAAATATATTAATATACTTAATAAATATATTAAATAATATACTTAATAAATATATTAAAAACTTTTCTAATGGCAGAATAATTGTTTGATCATAAAATTATTAATTGCAATCACAGATCTTTAGAATCGGATGGGACCTCAGAGGTTATCTGGTGTGCTTCCCCATCTGATGCTGAAGTCATCTACAAGTCATTCAAGCATCTTGAACACTCCGTGTGACCTAGAACATAGCATCTTATTTCAAAGGATACTTTGAAACATGTAGCTTACATTCTAGAAAATCTTCTCTAGAGAACTAAATCCTAATGTATCTCTTTTGAGATGTTAGTGATTAATTTTTGTCCTACCTCTTAGAGTGATATGGAATAAGTCTCATCATTTTCCTACATTTTAGATGGAAAGGAATCACTGCAAGCTACAGTAAACCAGTACCAACTAGCTTAAGCAAAAAGATAATTTATTGGCTCAAGGAAGGACTGGTTAAGTGAAGTCTGGTCCTAGCATGTATAGCATAAGTAGGGCTTCGACTTTCTATCTGGAAAACTGTCTCAGTGAGGAATCATCTTATTCGTGGAAAAAATATTTACACCCTAACATAATTTTAGCTGTTTTATATAACACTACTGAACTGTACTGAATTAACAGTCAACAAAAGCTCTTAAGTTGGGTATTTTTCTTCATGGGTTCCTCTTACTTATATCAATCTTAATTTTTGTTTGTGATATTTTTTGGAACCAAATTCTGGGATTTATAATTATTATACTTCATCCTGTCTTACTTAGAGTATGAAAATAGCTGATAAATATCTTCTGGAATTCTCATGCTGCCATCAAATTCATTAGCTAATCCTCTGGATTAGATCATCTATAAATTTTGTGAATATGCATTTATATCCTTAGATGATATAATGCATATAGATCATCTAACATTACATCTGCTGCATACATGCTCCAAGAATATTTGACGCAAACTACACCTTTGTTCAAACCATTATTAAAATGGTTGAATGGGACAGAGCACAAGATAAGGCTCCGTCATAAGATTTTCTCTTGTATAATGCCAACATTCAATTAATCATTGCACCATCAACATTAAGTCTCATCCAGGTTTTGTTCTGCCAGTTTGGGATGAAGCAGAAGACTTATCAAATGTTTTGCTGGTACACACACAAACACACACACACATGCATGCCTATTTATACATATATATAGATAGATATATCTATATATCTATCTATATAGATAGATATATACACATGCATTTCCTTTTCCATAATTTCTTTTTAATTTTCAAATGGAAAATATGGTTTATTTTATGTTGGGTTTACTATTGCTTGTAACTCCAAGTTTTTAATTTGGCACAATTTAGGCTATTTGATTCAGGGGAAATAGAAATGAGTTCATATGACATTCTGGTTCTCACTTACCACTTTCCATTCTAGGTGCCTACAAAATGTCTACCTAGCAATTTATTTGCCGGGGAATGATGTTGGATCTCTAGTTTATGGTTTACAGAACCTACCTTCTAGACATCTGTCTGACTCATTCTTCTAGAGATCTCTTTGAATTTCTGTGATGACACAGAGGTTATACTAGGGGATGCTGTGGTGTGCTGCCCAGATCCGCTTTCAGTACTGATGAGCTTAATCCCCTCAGCTGTTGCACTTGCTGCTGGCAAACAGCCTGTAGCTGTCATCTCTGACTGGAAATTTCCCTTCTCTGTAGGGAGCAGGCTTGACCAAAGGCATGCCCTTTTCCTGAGGCAGGCTTCATCCAGTGACTCTTCCAGACAGCTGTACAAAGACAAACCCTCTTGTGACAACAAGATATCCCTGGGGGGCCATCCCAGCCTCAGAGCTCTCCCTGGGATCTGCTGAATCTTTGTTGTAACTATGGTGCAGCCAACTTCTCTCTGCCATGCCTGCTTGCTTGCTTTTTTTTTTTTTTTTTTTTTTTTTAAATCTGTGTTGGCCCCAACAAGACTCCTTAATAAACTTTCTTCACATTACTTTCCATCTCACAGTCTGCTTCCCAGGGCATTCAACTTGGAGCAGTTACCTAATCCAACTCAGATTGTCATCTCTAAATTCTCAGAGCAGTGACTTACTTCATGTGAGCCAGAAAACTTCTAATCCATTCCACCTTTTAACTCTCTCTAGTCTTACTTGAAATTTACCTTACTTGAAATTTACTTCTTTCTTGAACATTTTTGTCCAAATTTTCTAGTCATATCTGAGTACACAAAAAGTGGTTTTGGATCACTAGAAAGTATCTTTACTGGATAGCTAAAGGGGAATGTTACTGAAAAATATGAAAATCTTGTTTTCTTTTCTTAAGATTTTATTTCTTTATTTGAGAGAGGTGGGGTGGGGGAGAGCAGGCACGTGCACAAGGGGGGGGTGGGGAGGCAGAAAGGGAGGGAGAGGGACAAGCAGACTCCATGCTCACTGAGCTTGAGGCCCTATGCAGAGCCCCACTTGGCCAGATCTCAGGAATCTGAGATCATGACCCTGAGATCATGAATCAAATCAAGAGTCAGATGCTTAACTGACTGAGCCACCCAGGAGCCCCCAAAATCTTCTGTTTTCTTATCTCAACCTTCAGAGTTTTAGTGAAATGTTAACCTACTGCATGAATGGATATTGGCTCATAGGGTAATGACACATAGGATAGATCATACTATTTTTAGTGATATTCCTCAGGATGGGCATCAGTTTCTCTTTAAAAATTAATACCATTTATTCAGTTAATAAAAGTTATTAATTTAATATCATTTATTCATTAGTTTTAAAACTATTGTGATTAATTAAAACTCTAATAACTAGAAGCTTATAATTTTCTTATCTAGCAACAGTAACTGGTTTGAAAATAAAATGGCAGTAAAAGATCTCATCCAAAGTAAAATCTAAATTAAAAATCTCTAAAATAAGCATAATAAAAGTCTAAAGAGGGTAAATGAAGCAAGCTACAAAATTTTGAGGCACATGAAAAAAATTTTGAATATGTATGGAGACAAAGGTTATATATTGAGAGGATTTGGAAAAGAAATTGATGTTCCTTTTAATGAATCTAATCCATATTTATACATTTATTAGACAATGATAAAAACTTCATACATTTTTTTGTTTGACAAATTTTGGTGAGATTAATCCTTGTACAGGAACACTCAGACATCTTCTAAAAAAGGAGTTATGATTGAGGATTTACAAAACATGTATTAAAATACTTCTAAGTTGATTAATTAATAATGTAGTATTGGTACTGGAAACAAACACATTTAAAATAATAGCTACTAAAAGCATAATAAGTGACACATGTAGCATTTCAAATTGGTAAGGTAAAGAGATCGGAGACAGTTACGTTGTCATTTATGAAAACCTAGAGTTGATCCTATCTTAACCACTTATATTGAGTGCTACCATGAGCTTTGTGGAAGAGGCTGAGCACAGTAACTGCAAGTGGGCAGAAGATTTGGATACTGGGAATGTCTGCGTCTTAAGCTCAATGATGTTTACATATATGATCTTTTTTTTATGATTCCTTAAACTATATGTTATGATCTGTGCTCTTTTATCTATATATAATATAATTAATAGAAAGTTAATTTTTTAAAAATAATTTTTAAGTAGTTTGTGTGTCTGCTATACACCTAGTCCTAAGAATGTATCAGTACAAAATCAGGCAGATTTTGGCACTAAGGATATAGATGCACAAAAGCAGAAAAGTTCATTGCCAATGATTCCTTTCCTTTCCACATAGATACACCCTCCATATAAAGATTGAATAATTTATTTTTCCCCACACCCTTATCTTAAACCAAATAATATTTTGTATTTGAGAAAAATCTGATTTATATTGCATTCCTAAAAAAAATTAGCCCCATAATCTACATAATAAGAGCACTTTATATATTATAGTCTTGTCATTTTTATTATTTAAATTGATACACAGAAACCAAAGGAAAAATAACACAGGAGAACAGTGCAGGAATAATAGGAAGAATGCACATGAAAAATAGCTTGTAAGAAGTGGAATTTCAGTGGAAATACTTATAATATGTGCACTATATGGTATATGACAAAGCAACAAATCCACATATGGGTGTGATATGGTTTAAAAAAATAGTCAAAATAAAAAATAGTCAAAATTTAAGGTCAAGTTTTAATTTAACAAATAAACCTAAATACATTAGTCTTGATACTCTCCTTTTAAAATCATGATATTTTGAAAAGGAAAATTAAATTCCATTACTCCAAATTGTAGGAAATATTTAGTGTGTAAATATTTGTTCAATCACATCTTATACTTAGAAAAGATCTCTTGAACCTGACATTTCACTGTAACATTCAGTTTCTGACCTCATCTATTAATTCTCATAATATAAATGTCTCAAACAAAATAATTGTGGACTTTTTCTACCTTCATAAATCGGCTATGGTATTTTGGTGCACCATCAGACTGAATCCCATTTACTGTGGTAAATTTCCTATGGGTTTAGATCTCTTCAGTCTGAATTTACATGTTCCCATATGTTGATGCATCCATTTCTATCTTTCCTACATGACTATGACATTCTTGAAGCCCAGAAGCAAATCTTAATGTATGTAATTTTCACAGTTTAGCAAAGTTGTAGACACATGTTAATTTACTTGGTTAGATTTCATTTAGTGTGATAGGAATTCTACCTTTTAGCATTAACCATAATTAATAGCTTCTCAATTCAAGCTATTAATTGGTAGTTTCTTGTATGTCTCAGTTCTTTGTTGAGTTACATCTCTCTCCCTGGCTTTCTGATATCTAGACACATGCCCTTGAAGGATATATATAGTTGAGTGTCTGCTGTTATCCATCTAGCCCTTTTTCTACTACTGCTTCCCCTAATCTTCCTGCCTAAATTGGTTACAGATAATTCCCTGTCACGGTCTTAAAGCTCAGAGCCATTTCTCTGACACTACCTCACCCATGTCAGCATTTAGTTTCCTAGATTCGGTCTTATCAGTTATTTTCTTAGTTTCTCATTAATTTTTTGCTTTTGAAATCTATTACTCAATAAACACTGTGCTGTTGTGGATATCCAGAAAAAAAAAAAAACAAACAGATATTGTCTCTGGCTCCATAAGGTATACAATGCAAATATTAATAAAATCATAACATGAATATATAACTAAAGTATTAGGATATTCTCTAAAATAATAATGCAGAATTATGTAAGAGCAAAGAGCTATCATTAACTACCTAATGACGCTTATTTCCCTAGAAAAGCATGTATTCTAGAGGGGAAATTAATGGAATTGGTGACAATCTGACAGCTCCTTATACTCCACCTCCTTATCAGCTACTAATAAGGACATGGGTGATACAATCTATACCAAGAACCAAAGAGAATGGGCATGAAAAAAAATGTACCGATCTAGGCAAAAAGAAGGCAAGTGAAGCAAAAACCATTACTCAACCATTAACTCTCTTGTCATTCTCAACAACTCTTGTTTTAATAAAAAAATAAAAATTAAAGTGTGGAATGTTGTGGTCAGAGTGGTAATAGGAGAAATAAGTTACATCTTCTAAGATTATTTATAAAATATTTTTTTAATTTATAAAATTTGCTTACATTCCTTTGCTTGAAAGGAAATATAAAGTTTGTTTACTTAGAAAAGTAGTGACTTTTACCCAAGATGAATAAATCAGCAGTCTTTTTTCAAGTTACCGACCCAATCTACTTTTAGAAATAACATTTTTTTAAAGATTTATTTATTTATTTGAGAGAGAGAGAGAGAGAGAGCACACGCGCACGTGAGCACTACAGCAGAGGGGTGGGGGCAGGGTGGATAGGGGCGGAGGGAGAGGGAGAGAGAATCTCAATCAGACTGCCACACAGAGCCTGATGTGGGCTCCATCCCAGGACCCTGAGATCATGACCTGAGCCAAAATCAAGAGTTGGTTGCTTAACCAACTGAGCCACCCATGTGCCCCTAGAAATTACATTTTTAAGAATCCACTTGTTTCTGGGGCGCCTGGGTGGCTCAGTTGGTTGAGCCGACTGCCTTCGGCTCAGGTCATGATCCTGGAGTCCCGGGGTCGAGTCCCGCATGGGGCTCCCTGCTCGGCGGGGAGTCTGCTTCTCCCTCTGACCCTCCCCCGTCTCATGCTCACTCTATCTCATTCTCTCTCTCAAATAAATAAATAAAATCTTAAAAAAAAAAAAAAAAGAATCCACTTGTTTCTGAGAGTTAGGAGGAAAGTTAAAAATCACCTTGCACGACTTTTCTTTTTATGTTGTAATCACATTTCTTCTTTCCTGTCAAATGCCCATTGTTTGCCAACAATCAGCCTTAATTAAGAGAATAGGCTCTGGAGACAAATTTTTATTTTATTTATTTATTTATTTATTTTTTAGTTTAAATCCTGGCCTTGCCACTTACTAACTGCAATGACCTCAAGCAAATTACATGACCTTTTTGTGCCTTGGATTTCTCAACGATCAAATGGCATCTACCTTAGGGAGAGTGTGTATTAAATAAGATAATATACAATGAATGCTTACAATAGTGCCTAATACAAAGTGAATGCTCATTCATGTTAGTTGTAATTTATTGTCATACCATATAAGTCATCCCAAGTAAGTAGGACTAATCTAATGCCTTCTGATACTGTGTGCTCAACAGAAGAGGCTAACACCTACTAGTATAACTGGAATATAGCCTCCTGAACTATTTATGTGCTTCCTTTTCTGGCCCTTTTCTACACACAGCCAATGGTAGTCATTCCAAAATTCAATCAGAGGAAAGTAATTTCCTGCTTAAAACACTCAAATATAATTTGCCAACACACTTAGAGTGAAATCTAATGCCTCACCATGTCCTACTACAGTCTACGAGTTATGACCTCTGCCTAACTCTCCGAGCTCACCACCAAACCCACTGCTTGTGGTAATCCACCCACATTGGCATTTCCTTTTTCTCCTCTCTGAATAGGTGTAGAACAGGTAGCATCTGTTACCAGTTATAAGAAGTCTGGGCATTTCCACCTGCTGCAACTTGGTATCATAGCCACCAAGAAAAACACAACACAGTCAAGCACTGAATGGAACACCATATTCACACAGAGAAGAGCAGAGCAAGATCAGTTTCAGTGGTGGATATTGGCCCCCTGTGGCCAGCCATTGGCCTGTGCACATCCCTCTTGTGTCACAGGACAAAGGACCCTGTCCCCTCCTCACAGGGGCAGATATAGTAGTGGGTTTGTCCAGGGGCTGTATCACAGATATACACTAGAAGAATAAAGCATACATATTGAGTCTGAAATAGGGAAAGATATTCCCGCACAGGGTGACAAGCCCAGCATAGGCTGTGAGTTCTCTTTCTCTTGTGGAGGAAGTGCTTCAGGCCCAAGGCCCATTCTTAGAGAGGTCAGAAGACTACATCATGAGAAGGTCTTTCCCAAAAATAGGCCTTTTGCACTTGCTGTTTGTTATGCCCAGAAGTATTATCTATAGCCACAGTGCTTGTAAGAGTCCCTGGGATATTCTAGACAATCAATGGATATAATTTGGGTGAATGCATTCTATTCCTAACTTCTTTTCTTAGTGATAAGGTCTATAACATATAAAAATACCTGTTGCCCTTTCTCTGAAAACAGGGTCTCATAACCCCTCCTGTTTTTTTCCTCAATGAGTCATATCTTTTATTTAGTGGATCCATTTGGCAAAATGCTTTCTCATTTATCAAATGAGAAGAGAAAGGCTCCAGAGGAAGGCAGTCATATTTATTCTCTATTCCCATCACATAAGATCTATTTGATGTTAAACAAAGTCACTTAATGCCTCAATTTCTTCATCTATTGATCTGCTAAATGAGTAGACTATCTGCCACCTGATTGCCTATATATACACAGTAGGTAACATTTTCCTCTTATTGTTATAACTTAATATTCATAAATTTGATAGTTGGTTCTTACTCCAATTCTACACAGGAGGAAACTGAGGCCCAGGCATATAATGGAAATAGACCCAGGTCTCCTAGATGATAGATGATGGTAGAAGATAAATATAAATGTTCCTGTTCAGTTTCCAAGTTTAATACTATGAGTATAGGATATTTGTTTCCATTTTTGTGGTTCTTTTTCCTGTAGCAACATCTACAAAATATTTGTCTACCATTTTGCACTAGTTCCTATTAGGTAACAGCTTATTGAAGTGTATTCTAATGTATGGATGCAGAAAAGGACTTCTGACAGGGACTGCTGGTAGGTGCCCTCGAGATCAGTTTAAAATGTGGCAAACCTTACAATTTATAGAGTTTTTTTAGTTCAGTGTCTCTTAAAAGAAATTACTGGAGCACTTGACTCAATGCTAAAGTCTTTTTAAAAAGAAATACTGGAAGACTTCTGTTTCCGGAAAGATGGAGTAGATGCACTTTTCCCTATTTATCCCACTAGGGTGTGGTTATTTTCTTGTGATGATAGAAATGTTCTGTAACTTGATTGTATCAATGTTAATATGCTGCTTGTCATAGTTTAGTTTTGCAAGATGTTACCACTTGGCGGGTGGGGGGGCGGATTTGGTAAAGATTACATGAGATTTCTCCAAATTATTTCTTACAGCTTCGTGTGAATATACAGTTATCTCAAAAGTAAAAAGTTTAATTTAAAAATACTAGTGTGTGCATACATTAGTCTAGTATTATTATAGACAATGAGTTAAACTACTTAATATGTAAACTGTTCCAATAAATTTATGAGAAAACAATCATCTCCCCATTATAAAAGTGGAGCAGAGACGTCTGGGTAATGTAATGGACTCCATTACTTATTAACTTTGTATCATAGGGAAGAGGTCTCAGTGTCCACCAGCCTTGGTAACCTCCATCAAATGTTAACTGTAATATCTACTCTATGGAGTTAATGTGAGGAACAAAAGACACAATGTATCCTCTAAAATACACTGCCCCATTTCCTCAATGAATGATGGCTGTACTTAACCTTCTCAAAAGATATAATAACAAGGCAACATATTTTGCTGATAAAACTGGCAAATTTTAAAGTATTTTTAAAAAGATTTATGTATTTATTTTAGAGGGAGAAAGAGTGCAAGTGGGGGGAGAGGCAGATGGCCAGGGAGAGTGAGAATCCTCACCCAGACTCCCCACTGAGCTTGGAGCCTAACAAGGGCTCAATCCCAGAACCCCGAGATCATGACCTGAGCCAAAATCAAGAGTTGACCTCTCAACCAACTGAGCCACCCAGGCACCCTAAAGGATTTTTATCACAATATTTTTTTAAATAAATGCCCCTTAAACACTCAACAATTAAGAGAAGTATGGCATTTTATATGTTGGCCATTCTATGACATTATTTTAAATGGTTTTAGGAATTTGAGGAAATGAAAAATATTCACCATATACTGACTAAAGTTTATAAAATTTTATAAAATATTATATGCAGTATGTTGAAAAAATAATTGCCATTTTAAATTTGAAGGAATAAAAATGTAAATTCTAGTGAATAGCAGCTACATTGGAATGGATCTACTGTGTTATACTGGGCAATGAAAAAAAGAAAAACCATAGGTATGCTAAAGAGGATTATATAAAAAAATCATGTTTAAATGTGAAGTGGAACCAAGTGAGAAATAATGCCAATGGGAACATATTCTGAGCATTAACTGGCACTTTTATGGTATATTAAGCAAGCTTATATTACATCACCCCATTGCCTGAAAATCTTTGGGTACTCTCTTCACTTACTGGGAATTATAAATACTGTTTTTACTTCCAGGTATTTCCCTTACTGGAAGTTTTTTGTTTTGTTTTGTTTTGTTTTAACACAACTGTGTAAAGGGTAAGTATTTCAGAGCATTACTGAACTTTGTCAAGAACAGTGGCAAAAGATATATCTGTTAGAGAAAACAACATAATGATTTCACTCAAGTTCACTGATGTTGGTGATATCATCTGTATAATTATGAGTATTGGTTAAAGAAGTAGTCTTATTTTTTCTTTTTTACTTGTAGAAAAAGATCTTTGTTCCATATTGGTTGTGAAAATAATGTAGAGAATTGTGTATTTCATCCTCAAATCAGCTGAAGTTGTAAAAAAAAAATCAAGTGGAAAAAAGTAAGTCCCCATAAAATAACTTTGAAGACAAAGAAATATTTAACCATTAATCTAGCAGAAAAATACAGATTTCTGAATGTAACATAGCCACTTTAAGATCACTTTAGTGATATGCTTCGCTATGGGATATTCAATGGAAATAAAGTTATCAGATTTTTTTTAGGGGAAGAAAAGCATTCATTTGCTAAAATATCCATAGTATACAAAACCCTTCCCCTAATTCTGTTGGATTGAGAAAAGTTCTTAATGGTAAGAACATTTATAATTTATTTTTTTCAGTTGTACTTACGTATGTGAAGAAATACTCTGCAAACCAATAAGAAGAGAACCCACCATCCTCTTTATAATGGAAGGATTCGCTTATGATTTTGTCAACAGTTAAAAAAATTGGTAAGACATATAATGGAATCACATTTTCAATCCACATTCTAGGAATCCCTAACAACTTTTTAAATCAGTTTGTACCAATCAAAATTCTCCCCTCAGAGAGAAAGAGACAGAGAAAAGGAAGGGAAGATTGAGAATTAGCTTTAATCAGCACTTAACAAGAGGGAAGGACTGAATGTTTGTGAATCAGTTACACTGCTTCCTAGTAGTTGCTGAATTCATGTCCTTGGGAATGGGTAGAACTTTATTTCTGTATTAAAAATAGAAATATTTTTATATTAGGATTAAATAGGAAATAAGCTACAGGAAATTGAATTAGTTTTCTCCCCCTAAGAAAAAAAAAGTGTGCATACTTTCATGCACCAAAAATTTCCTTTCTCTAGAAAAAGGGCAAAAGTGAATTCATTTTTAAATGATTATATATTAAGTATCCGTAATTTGAAGCCAATGTATTATTGGATCTCTATTCTTGAGCCTCCACTGACAATTTTGAGTGTGTATCACTCTTTATCACCATTAAGCACACTGGCATATACTTTTTTCCTGTGCTAGCTTGAAGTTTTATTTCGCATCAACTGCATGAGCAAACTTCTTTCAGTGGTCTGAACATTGTTTCTTTCCAAGGAACAAAGAACATAATTTAGCTTACTCTATAGACCTATCAATAGAAATGAAACAAAACGATTTCTTTTGTGTTCATATATATATGAAAGTAGAGAACAAATGAAGCTAAAATGCTTGGGGCAGACCAATTATCTCTTTTGTCTCAAACATGCCCAAACTGTCCTCAAAAACACAGAATTTAGATTGTTTGAGTCAATAAATCATTCAGTATGAGTGCCTTGCTCTACTCTTCACACAACATAATTAACAAACTAAACAAGGTATGCAGTGGATCCAGGTATAAAGGTGATGTTTAATTAAAAATGGGACTACTTCCAATGATTTGATTTGTTTTGAGTTATAATTTTGAGACTTTGCCCTGGTGAACACTAATCTAGATTTCCAAATTGGAATCACTTTAGGAGGGGTTAATTTTGCTTCTCTGAGAGTGGGTCACTTTTAGTCTTGTTCCCAATGAATGGTGTGTATTTTAATCTTTTCATATTTTTTTGTGTGTGAGCAGCATGATTTCCTGTAACATTTCCATTTTGGTTTGGTATATGTATTGATTTTTTAGGTCATTCCTTCATTAAATAATTATTTATTACAAAATGCCAAGCACAGGGCTAGATGTGGGAGACACAATGGAAAGAAAGATGTATGTGGCAGCAGTGACTTAAGAAAAGTATAATGAAATACAAAACCAGTCTGTGATAACTAACAATTAGCGGTGGTCACTTTAAATTGAGTAGTTAGAGAAAACCCCTTTGGGAAGCATTAAGCTGATATTGGATGGTTGACTATAAATTAGTTATGCAAAAGTGGGGATGGATGGTTTTTACTAGGACACACATAAATGCTTTGAATCAGGAAAAGGTTTGGCATGTTCTATTAATTTCCAAAGGACATTGTGGATAGAAGATAGTGAACATAAAAAGAATGGTTCTGTTTTAAGTTGGTGTTGTAGATATTAGACAAATCACAAAAGATGTTACAGATCATGGTTAAAAGTTTGAATTTCATTCTAAGGGCAACAATTGGCATGAAGTTCTGTTTTTAACTGTGCAGGGGCATGTGCTGAGTTATGGCTATGCATGAAAAATGCACCAGTAATAGTTTAGGTGAAGGATGACAGTGGCCTGATAGTGATATTTGTTCTAAAAGTAAGGTAGACTGAATACATTTGAGCTGTGATATCAAAGAAATAATTTCAACTAACCTTGGTCCTATCTGAAAACAGAATACCCAGTGTAGAGCTATTGTTCTATAGTAGTTTCTCAACAGCCACGCTCTGGACGTTTTGTATGTGACACTTCATTGGTCGGGGCGGTGGGTGGGGGTCATCCTGTGCATTGCAGCATCCTTGGCCTCTACACACTAAATGCCAGTCTCTCTCTCTCACACACACACACACACACACATCTGTACTGACAATAAAAAATAAGTTCAGGAATGGCCAAATGTCCTGTGATGGGCAAAATCTCCCCCGATTGAAAACCACTTCTCTATAAGTGATAGGTCAGTATCAGGCTTGTCGAAGGGCAATGAACTGGGAATGGAAAAAAAATAATAATTTTTACATTTCACACCAGAGAAACAGATGCTCACCCTGTGCCAAGCATGTTTAGACATTGAAGAAAGAGTAGAAATAAGAGGGAAAAAACTCTACTTTTCTGGAATTTATCCCTAGTAGGGAAAGTATGATAGAATTATAAATTTTCAGGCTCCAGACAGAAATTCTCATTTAGTAGGACTGGGAGTACTGGACTTTGAATTTTTATAAAGCAGCTAAGGCTTAAATGTATTTTTATGATCATACTTTCAGAAATATTGAGTTTGAATCTAAATTGAAATCTCTTTGAAGTGTAAGAAAAAATAGATTCAGGAATCAATCATTTATTCAAATATAAATATATATGCATACATATTCATATACATTTATGTGTATATATACATGTACTTACATATTCATTATGTGTGTGTGTATATGTGTGTGTGTATGTATCTGTCTATGTAGAAGACAATTGCTAGGTATTTTGGTTGATGTAAAAGTGCATAAGATAATATATCTGTTATCCAAAATATAATCTTTTAGGTCATAGAGACATATAAGTGTCTTTGTATGTGTATGCATATTTATACATACCACTATATAAACAAATTTGTTTCTGTACAAGATCATTAGTTAAAAATTTGGGAAAGATTTTCATCAAAAATAGAGTACATGCTTGAGATGGTGTGAAATATATATATATGTATAGTATAGTTGACACACAATGTTAATATTAGTTTCAGGTGCACAACATAGAGATTCTACATATGTATATGCTATGCTCACCACAAGTATAGCTAGAGATAGTCCAAATTATTGTGTAAAATATATCATACATGAAATTCAATTGGGAGAGTCTCAGGCAGCCATCTTCCAGAAGAGTTTCAGAAACTGCACTAAATAGCAGCTCCTAAGATTGGCAGACACAATGCTTTGGAGTTAGAGAAAAGAAAAAAAAAAAAGAAAATGGAGCATTTTCAAATAAGAATCTCATATCAATAATCTCAAAAGTAGGTAGTCCTAATTTCAGATGTTTTGGTTTCAAGTTGTTTCACAGAAAATTTTAAGGGCTACGGCAGTGGTTCTCAGATGTGACATATCAGAATCACCTGAAGAACTAAGAAAGAATTCAGGGGCTCAGGTTTGTGGCAGTACAGTGTGGTCCAACCTTAGTAATTTTACCAATTCCTCCAGCGATTCTCCTGCACACTAGTGTTTGAGCACATCTGAGCTACAGGCAGAGAAGCAGCAGAAATTATTTCTTGAAGTATGGTTTGTGATGCTCTCAAGGCACATAAGAGACTACTGGAAAATACAATATAAGTGTATGTAGGCATTAGCAGAAACATTAAATGTAATCAGAGGAGTTGTAAATTTTTGTCTATTTGATAGATATGAAATAGTATCTCAGGTGTAGTTTTTCTTTGATTTGTTTTGTTTTGTTTCATTTCATTTTTTAAGTAGACTCCATGCCCAGCATGAAGCCCAACGCAGGGCTCGAGCTCACGGCCCAGAGATCAAGAACTGAGCTGAGTTCAAGTCAGATGCTTAACCAACTTAGCCACCCAAGTGCCCCTCAGTGTAGTTTTAATTTGAATTTGCAGTAAATGAATTTGAGCATCTTATATATTTTAAACGCCAGTGAATATCTTTTTGTGTGAATTGTATGTTTACAGGTTTTGTCCACTTTTCTAATTTGTAAGAGTTTCTCAGATAGTAGAGACATTACCCTTATTTCTCTTTAAGTGGAAAAGACTGCAAAGACTATTCTAGGTTGCAAGAACTGCATAGGAAAAATTTTTAAAAGTTGGGGGGATATAGTATAGCAAACACTCCAGTGTGTTAGACGACAGCAGTGACTCGCAAATGTGGGAGTTGCCTCGGAAGCATGAATAATAGTTGATAATATGAGGATAGAGTGCTAAATTATTTTGAATTCTCTCCTAATTATACCAAAAAGAGTCAGTTTAGCAGTATTTAATAATCTCATGTTTTTTGAAAGAAGCAAGAGGCCTCATGCTCAGAGCCACATGCAGGAAATAGTATCCAACCATAATTTAATAACATTGTTTTGTTTAGTTTATTTATGTTTTGCCTTCTGTTCAAGGTAAGGTTTTCTATTTATGGAAGAGAAATACAGTATTACTTATGCTAATAAAAATGGTACCAATTTGAGGGGGAAAAAGTAGTAAATAATACTATCAGTGATACCTGGACATGGCCAAATCATGGAGATGGTTTAGAAATCACTGAGATGTTGGGCTTAGATTTACTTTTTATAATTATGCAGTGAATAGCTATAAGCATTTTTTTAAAATATTTCATTTATGTATTTGACAGAGAGAGACATAGCGAGAGCAGGAACACAAGCAGGGGGAGTGGGAGAGGGAGAAGCAGGCTTCCTGCGGAGCAGGGAGTCTGATGGCGGGGCTCGATCCCAGGACCCCGGGATCATGACCTGAGCCGAAGGCAGATGCTCAACCAACTGAGCCACCCAGGCACTCCGCTATAAGCGTTTTTTAATATTGCTTTTGTTTTCTTACTAAGTCATGTTATCTGAAATGCTCTGGCTCAGATGACATGGTGGTACATCCAAATGATGTGGTATTTTATTCTTAGTTCAGTTGTATCTCCACATATTTTCTATTTTAAGAGGATAGAGGAGGAGGAGGAAGAGAGGAAGAACTCTTTTATTTTTATAGAGGTAGATTTGGCATACAATTGACAGATGAATAACATAACAAGCAATTATGATGAATGGAGGATAATCCAAATCTGATTCCTAATAATGGGTTACAGTCTTCTCTCTTCAGCAGGGCTTTGCATAAGCCCTATGAGGGGGCTATGACTTTCTTCAGTTTTGAACAATGGCACTCTTTATATTAATTCTCCCAGCTTAGGGGTGCCTGAATGGCTCAGTTGGTTGAACGTCTGACTCTTGGTTTTAGCTCAGGTCATGACCTCAGAGTAGTGAGATCAAGCCCCACGCTGAGCAGGGAGCCTGCTGGAAAGATTCTCTCTCTCCCTCTCCTTCCCTCTCTGCTCTCCACCCACACTCTCTCTCAAATAAGTAAATAAAATCTTTAAAAAAATTCTCCCAATTTATCCTCAATTTAAAAATACTTTTTTTTTTTTTTTTTTTACAAATTTTACAATTGAGATCACAAGAATACTAAAGAAAGCATGGATAATCCCATACCCAGAATTGTTATCCTGTAGCATTTTGCATTATTTGCTTGCCTCTTTTAAATAAATTTTTGACATAAAGCTAAATTATTTTTAACAACTTGCTTGGTCCCTTTTCAGCACTCTCCTTAGAGGCAACAATTTTCATAAAGTGTTAAAATATTTTAAAAATTAAAATATGCTCTGATACTTTTAAAACATCCACTTTGTAATAATTGTAAAACATCTTTATAGTGTTTTTTTCTACCATAGTGTTGTTTTTCATGAATGTTTTATATAAATTACATCAAACCATATGCACTAGTTTGTATCTTGAGTATTTCATTCAATATTGTTTTGATATATACTCATAAGCTATGTATATAATATATATAAATATGCTACATACTCCATACTATAAACAAATATATAAGAATATGTATGTATATGTATATACACATTTGTACATGTGTATGTATGTTTGGTCATTCAGTTAGTTCCTTCCTTTTAACTGATGAGTAATATTCTCTTTCACAAATTAACTATATTTAATATTTCATTCCTCTTTTGATGGATAGTCAAGCTCCTTCATTTATTCCTATTTTATGGTTAAGGGAGCTAAGGTTCTGTAAGGTGGTAGATTCAAGACGAATCAGCTAGTCAAAGTGAAATGAGGATTTAAATCCAATCTGTCTGATTCCTAAGACAAGTGTGGCTTACAACTGCACCACAGTCCCTTTATCTTCTCATGTCATCTTAAGTCATACATTCAAGGCAACAATAATGTAGACACATGCTAAGAATTTTAAAGTGAACTCTGCCTCTCCAGAGTACGTCACATCTCTCACAGTATGAGAGTTGGCAAATAAACAAGATGAAGGAAAACAGGCAAAAAGATGAGAACATACATGAGAGGATTTATTAGTGGCCAGGAATGTTTGACATGTATTAATACATATTTTAAAGCAGTAACGTTATTTCCAAACCACCGAGTGCTAAATGACATGCTAAGTCCTTTACAAATATCATTGCTAAATATCACAGGAACCCCCAAAGATAAATATTTAGTTGCTTGTCATTTACAGAGGAGAAACTAAAGCCGAGGTCTACATAATTTGCCCACAACCACATGCTGATTAATGAAGAAACTAGGTTCTAATCCTGTACTGTCCCAAACTCTTGTGGTCACCCTTCACCAGGCTCAGTGGCAAGGGATTACAGTTGAGGTTGTGACATCAGACCTCTGGCACAATTCTTTCTTTTGCAGCCTCGTGACAGATAATAATGGGCCAGTAGTTTTGATGCTCAAAGCACTGCTTTATTTAGCTAAAATCATCCATTGTTTTAAAACTCACTTAAACCACATCTTTTTGTCTCAGGTTTTTCCTAATAAAGAAGTAAATATTTTATTTTAAAAGTCAAAATGTCATAATCCACAGTTTACTAGGTTTTTGTGTTGATCGTACCTCATAGGCCTGTATTTCATTCTTAACCTGCAAATTAAGCTGTAGAATTAACATTTACTGAGTTTTAACCTCAAAATAAAAAGAGAAAAAGTTTCCAGCATGAAGTAGCTATTTAATAAATGGCTTGGGAATGGAACTGTCTGGAATAGAGTTAAACCCTGGGTAGTTACCACATTTTCGATCACGGGGTTAAAGAACTATAGACCTTAATAAATATCCAGCTAATAAAAGCCAGCTATTGGACTGAAATAGTCAGGTATTTTGTGTTCAGCCCCTCACTTCACTGTGGCTTTAGAACCTCAGTTAAGAGGAGACTGATGATCTTCCATCAGGAATAGGTGATGTGTAGATCTCCTGAAGTCCCTTTGGATACCTGGTGATTCTCTGAAGGTGGCTGTCTAATGACCTGGAAAATTAGAAAGGGATAGATATTCCAGTATCTTGGAACTGAAAGAGCTGCAGGCTAGAAAAGCAGAGAGACTGAAGCTTATGGATCAATTGAGAAGACCTGGGCTGGCATCCAGGGATCATTTCCTAGGCCTTCAAACAAGGCATAAAATTTTAAAAATGAAAACTAGAAGAGCCCTTCTGGCTTTCTTATTCTATAATATGACATTCAGTTTTAGTGCTAAAGCTTCAAAATGGCAACAGAGACTTAAAATAGAGGTACTAGATTGGGGGGAAGCAGAGATTAGAAATTGCCACCAGAAAATCCCACTCTGTCTAGCAAATCCCACTAGTCCATGAGTCACAGAACACGCCCTGTGTTGATCGCACCATTTAGCCTGTCTCTAGTTGGAAAAATGTACCTGGATCTTCTCTATAAATTCATGTACTTATTTAGTAGTCATTAGTTGGGACTTGCCTGCCCTTGGCACTGTGTTAGACCCTGAGTTGGTCAAGGGTGATGGCTAGATGGACACATACAAAGACACACAACCCACAACGGAGAGAGCACATGACAAGAGTTAAATAGTTTGCTTCATAGGTGCTCAAAATGTAGAGTCACATTCTAAAATTCAGCTAGAAGGAAACTAATAGACTTGCTTCAGTTTCATGCCATCCAGAGACTGGCAAAGATGAGTTGTATAGAGATAGTTAGGAATAAGGATGGAAAAGCATGGGTTACCAGTATCAGCTGTGCATTAGGAGAAATGATGGTTCCTAGTGATAAGCACTTTTGCCACTGGAAAAAAAACAATGGCCAGCATAGCCACTATGGACCTTCTGTGGATTTTACCAAAGCTTTCACCCCACAGTTATTGGCCTTTGAAGATGCCAGATATCTGTATCTCTTCTCGCACCCTCCTCACCCTTGCCTCCATCAGAGCCTAGAATGTGCACAGGCAGCGAGCCCAGACTTCTGTAGCTAAACAGTTCAAGACATCAGCCTAGACTGTCCCAACTGATCCCCACTGCTTTGTGTCCTCTTGGGCCTAGCTCCTCCAGCTGTCCACTTGTACACTACTGGCCTGACTCTCACCACCATTCTCTACTGCTCTGTGCATCCTGTTGCAAGATCCTGCAGCCATAGAAATGCATGAAGACAAGCAAGGCCCCCATAGCTGCCTATGAGCCCAGATTCAGCTGTATCTACATTCCCTAGCCTTCACTACTAGGCTCACTTTGAGCTAGAGCTTCCTATCTGTGCACCTGCACACTGTCAGATCAAACCAATCACCAGCCTCCAGTACTGTGCACACACTAGTAGGGTCATCCTACAACCACAGCAATGCACGCTGATAGCCAAGGCCCCAACAGTTGCAAATGGGATTGGCTCTGGACCTGTCTCCTAAAATCGGTCTGCACCACAGGGCTCACCTGCTGATAACCTGTCCAGTTGTTCACCAGAACACCCCCATACTGATACCCATCACTTGCACCCACTGGCCTGCACCCATGGAGAGATCCTGCAGTCATAGAAGTACATGCTGACAACCAGGATCCCTGTAGCTGACAGCTGGCACCCACAGTAGGTCCAGATCCTTGCTGCTGGCCCTGGTACTTACTACTACACATGTATATAAAACTGGCCCCTGTCCACTATACAGGCACCTTCCCCACAACTGATTGTGTGCACATTATCAGCTCTGGCCAACATTGCTGCCTCTCCTTGTCCCTAGCCATTGGTCCTAGAGGTGACACTCAACAGCCCCTGAAGCCACTGCGGAGCTCCTGTAGTGCTTGTCAGGGACCACACAGTTGTTGATAGTTGATGCTGTGGAAGCTAGCAGTGTGAGCCAATGAGACATTATAGCTCCAGACCCACAGCCACCACACACCCCTGCACATGGCACCCCACACCACTAGAACCAGAGTCACAGTGTGATCCAGCATGTCTTCATTTGCAGATGAAGGTCTTTCCTTACTGAAGTCAGCCTGTAAAGTCTAAAGTCTATAAGAGCTAAATGCTTCTTCAAATGGGCAAATGCCACACACAAAGCTATAGGGTTCACAAAGACAGGAAAACATGAACCCACAAAAAGAACACAGTAAACTTCCAGTAACTAATCCTGAAGAAATGGAGATAGATGAATTGCCCAATAAAAAACTCAAAATAATTCTTCTAAAGATGCTCAGAGAGCTACAAAGAACACAGATATGCAATATAATGAAAAACATTGAAAAAAAATAAGAATAAAATGAGAAATTGGACAAAGAGGCAGAAGATATAAAAAGAACCAAGAAGAAGTTTTGGGGTTGAAGAATACAATTATTGAACTGAATAAATAAAAAAAGGCTACAACAGCAGACTGTACCAAGCAAAAGAAGGTATCAATTACTTAAAGACAGGTCATTTGAAATTATCCAGTCAGAGGAGCAAGAAAGAAAAGTAAATGAAAAAGAAAGAAAAAACCCTATGTACTTATGGAACATCATGAAAAGAAATGAGCTATGCATCATTTGAGCCCCAGAAGGAGACTATGGGGGGAAAGAGACAGGAAGCTTACTTAGAGAAATGATGACTGAGAACTTCCCAAACAGGTTCAGAGATTTGAACATCCAAGTTTATGAAGCTTATGTCATAATAGGTCATGTCATAATTTCAACCCAAAGTGTTTTCTCCAAGATACATTATAATAAAACTGCCTAAAATCAACAACAGAGAGAGAATTTTGAAAGCAGCAAGAGAAAAAAATCTCCTACAAAGGAACTAACATAAGGTTATCAGCAGATTTCTCAGCAGAAACCTAGCAAGTCCCAGGAGATAATGGGATGATATATTCAAAGTGCTGAAAAAAAGAGAAAACCACGAAGCAAAAATACTTCACCCAGCAAAGTTGTTCTTCAAAAATGAATATGAGATACTTTCCCAGATAAACGAAAGCTGAGGAAGTCATTATTAGCACCATATATGCTGAAAGGAGGTCTTCAAGCCAAAACAAAAGGACCTTAATTGGAAACATAAAATTATATGAAAATATACAACACACTGGTAAAGGCAAGTATATAGTGAGATTTAGAATTCCCTAATACTATAATATGGTGGTGTTAACCACTTAATTTTAGTATAAAGGTTGTAGGACAAAATTATTAACAATAGCTATAGCAAAAATGATTTGTTAATTGACACAAAATATAAAAAGATAAAATTGTAGCATCAAAAACAGAAAATGGTGGGAGTAAAAGAGTACAGTTTTATTACAATCGAAGTAATTTGTTACCATCTTAAAATAGACTTCTCTCAATAAGCTACTTAAAGTAAACTTCAGGATAATCACAAAACAAAAGCCTATAGTAGATACAAGGCAAAAAAAGAATCAAAATATACTACTATGGAAAATCATCAATTCACAGAGGAGGACAGCAAGAGAAGAAAGGATCAAAGGAAATACAAAATAGCTAGCAACAATTGACAAGGTGGCAATAGTTAAGTCCTTATCCAGCAATAATTACTTTGAATGTCAATGGATTAAATTCTTCAGTCAAAAAGCGTGAAGTGATTGAATGAACAAAAAATCCTTAACTCAACTATATGTTTCCTACAAGCACTTCAGCTTCAAGGACACACAGGCACACATAAGTGAAGTGGTGGAAGAAGATATTCTGTGCAAATGGAAATCAGAAGTAGATATATCAGACAAAAACTGTATCAAAGGGGCTCCCAGGTGGCTCAGTCAGTTAAGCGTCTGTCTTCAGCTCCAGTCATGATTTCAGGGTCCTAGGATGGAGCCCAGCATGGGGCTCTTAGTTCAGGGGGAGTCTGCTTCTCCCTCTCCCTCTGCCCTCCCTCTGTTCGTGTGCTCTCTCTCTCTCTCAAATAAATGAATAAAATCTTTATAAAAATGTGTCAAAAGACAAAGAAGCTCACTTTATAATAAAAGTGTCAATTCATTAAGAATATATATAACAATTATAAATATATATGCACCCAATATCACAGCACCTAAATAAATAAAGCAAATACTGAAAGGAGTAAGAGACAACAATACAGTAACAGTCGGGAATTTCAAAACCCTACTTTTACCAATGATTAGATCACCCAGACAGAAAACCAGTAAGGAAACATAGGTCTTGAAATACTCTTTACATCACATGGATTTAACAGATATTTACAGAACATTTTATACAATAGCAGAAGAATACACATTATTCTCAAGCACGCATGGAACATTCTTCAGGATAGGTGATGTGTTAGGCCACAAAACAAGTTTTAGCAAATTTTTAAAAAGAATGAAATCAGCAAGTATATTTTCCAGCTACAATGGCATGAAACTAGGTAGCAATAACAGGAGGAAAGCTAGAAAATTCACAGATATGTGGAAATTAAACAACACACTCCTGAAAACTGATGTGCAAATATGAAATCAAAATAGAAATTTAAAATGTTGAAACAAATGAAAATAGAAACTGTACACACCAAAACATGAGATGAAACAGAAGGAGTGCTGAGGGAAGTATAAAGTGATAAATGCATACATTTAAATAAAAAGAAAGATCTTAAGTAAACAACATAACTTTATACCTCAAGGAACAGTAACAAGAACAAACTAAGCTGAAATTTAGCAGGTGGGAGGCATAAAGATTAGAACAGAAATCATTTAAACAGAGAATAGAAAAGCAGTAGAAAGATCAACAAAACTAGTTGGATTTTTGAAAATATAGACAAAATTAACTAACTTTTACCTCTACCTACCAAGAATAAAAGAGAAAGGATTCAAATAAATAAAAGAAATGAAAAAGGAGACCTTGTAACCCTACCACAGAAATACAAAGGATTTTAAGAGAAAACTATGAACAATTGTATGGCAACAAATTGAAAAATCTAGAAGAAATTGAAACATTTCTAGGAACATACAACTTACCAAGTCTGAATCAGAAAAAGTACAAAATATGAGCAGGTAATTAACATGGGATTAGATAAGTAGTCAAAATCCTCTCAACAAAGAAAAACCCAGGACCAGATGGTTTCATGGTGAATTCTACCAGACATTTAAAGAAGAGTTGACTCCAAGCCTCCTCAAACTCTTCTAAAAGATGAAGAGGAGGAGATATTCCCAAAATTATTTTATGGGGCCAGAATTAGCCTGACACCAAAGCCAGATAAGGATAGCCCAAGCAAAGAAAACTACAGGCCAATATCCTTGATAAATATAGATGCAAATATTCTCAACAAGATACTAGAAAACAAATTCAGTATCACATTAAAAGAATCATATACCATGATCAAGTGGGATTCATCCCTGGGATACAATGATGGTTGAACATAGGCAAATCAATAAATATGATGTAACACATCAATTGAATGAAAGACAAAAATCATGACATCATCTGAATAGATGCAAAAGACATCTGACAAAATATAGCATCTTTTCCTCATAAAAACTCTCAACAAATTGGGTGTAGAAGGAACATACCTCAATATAATAAAGGCCATTTGGCAATATGTCATATCGACAGTTAATGTCATCTTCAATGGTGACAAGCTGAAAGGTTTTCCTCCAAGATCATGAAGAAGACAAAGGTATCCTCTCTCACTATTACTATTCAACACAGTACTGGAAGTCCTATCCAGGCAATTAAGCAAGAAAAAGAAGTAAACCCATCCAAATCAGAAAGGAAGAAGTAAAACTGTCTCTGTTGATAACATGATTTTATACATGAAAAATCCCAAAGGCTCCACCAAAAAGAACAAACAAAACAAAAACGACCTGTTGGAACAAATCAATGAATTCAGTTAAGTAGTAGGATATAAAATTAACATCCATAAACCAGCTGGATTTCTATAACTAACAATTAACTGTATGAAAAAGAAATAAAACAATCCCATAGCATTAAAAAGAAAAACATAATTAAGAATAAATTTAACCAGGCAGATGAAATATATATATACACTCAAAACTATAAGGCATTGATGAAAGAAACTGAAGACACAAGTAAATGGAAAGATATCCTATGTTTGTGGATTGGAAGTTAATATTGTTAAAATGTCCACATTACCCAAGGTCAATGTAATAGCTATCAAAATTCCAGTCACTTTTCACAGAAATAGAAAAAATATTCTAAAATTCATATGAAACCACAAAATATCCCAAATGACCAGAACAATCCTGAGAAGTGTACAAAGTTGGAGGCATCACGCTTCCTGATTTCAAACTACATTACAAAGCTATAGTAATTAAAACAGTATGGCACTGGCAAAAAAAATAGACACATAGACCCATGGAAGAATGAAGAGCCCAGGAAAATCCCTCACAGATACAGTCAACTAATATTTGAAAAGGGAGCCAAGAACACTCAATGGAGGAAAGTTTAGGCTCTCCAATAAATGGCATTGGGAAATCTGGGTAATGGCATGCAGAAGAATGAAATTGGACCCCTACAAGACACCACTCATAAAAATTAATTCAAAATAGATTCAAGATTTTAATATAAGATTTGATTCCGTAAAATTCCTAGAAGAAAACATGGGGGAAAATCCCCATGATATTGGTCTTAGGAATGGTTTTTTAGATATGATATCAAAAGCATAAGCAACAAAAGAAAAAATCAGCTTGTGAGACTACATCAAACTAAAAGCTTCTGTATAGCAGAGGAAGAAATAAAATGAAAAGGCAACCTGCAAAAGAGGATAAAGTATTTGTAAGACATTTATTGATAAGTGGTATCATGCAAAATATATAAGGAATTCATAAATAGCAGAAACTAAACAATCCAATATTAAAAATAGGTAGAGTAACTGAACAGATATTTTTCCAAAGAAGGTATTCAAATGGCCAACAGGTACATGAAAATATGCTCAATATCAGTAATCATCAGGAAAATAAAAACCAAAATCATAATGAGATACCACCTCGCACCTGTTGGAATGGGTATTATCAAGAAGAAAAGAAATGACAAGTGCTGGAGAGGATGTGGAGAAAAAGGAACCCTTCAACCACTGTTGGAGGGAACATAAATAGGTAAAGCCATCATGGAAAATAATATGGAGGTTCCTCAAAAAATTAAAAATAGAACTACCATACGATCAAGCAATCCCACTTCTGGGAATCCAAAGGAAATGAAATCAGGATCTCAGATATTTCCAGCATTACTCAAATAACCAAGATATGGAAACAACCTTTATTTCATTTATTTACAATAAAATATCATTCAACCATGAGAAAGAAGGAAACCCTGCCATTTATGACAACATGGATGGACCTTGAGGGCATTATGCTAAGTGAAACAAATCAGACAGAGGAAGATACATAGTCCATGATGTCACCTCAATGTGGAATCCAAAAATATCAAACTCATAGAAACAGAATGGTGGTTGTCAGGGGCTACGGGATGGGGGAAATGGGGAGATGTTCATCAAAGGGTACAAATTTTCAGTTACAAAATGAATAAATTCTGGGACTCTAAGGTAGAGCAGGATGGCTATAGTTAACAATACTGTATCACATACTTGAAAGTTGCTCTGAGACTAGAGTTTTAATATTCTCACTGTAACAACAACAAAATGGTAATTATGTGAGGTCAAAGATGTATTAACTAACCTTATGGCAGTAATCATTTTGCAATATATACATGTATCAAATCATCATATTGTACACCTTAAAGTCATGCAATGTAATATGTTAATTATATCTGAATAAATTTGGAAAAAAAATAGTTTGTTTTACAGGTGCTTAAATGTATGGCCATATTCTAAAATTTACCTAAAAATAGTGTTGTTAATAAGATGATATTATTAATAAGATGGTAAGATATGATAAGATTTTAACAATAAGGTTACTGTTAAAATCAAACTGCAAAATGTTTGCTGCAAAATCTAAATGGTCATTTGCTTTGTGAGAGAGCTCATATGAAGATTTTGTAGAGTAACTTAGTTGACACCAAGAGTAATGAGTGGATGGTTACCACCAAGTCAAGATGAGACCCATCTTCTGGTTTCATTGTTCACAAAGTATCTGATGATGTCTTCTTCCCCATAAATATGTCATGATTCTACATGTTGCTGATAGTCACATAGAAACAGCTGCTTCCCTCTCGAGATCACAGTGCTCTGTACAGTTTCTGGATTCTTCCACTTGCAATTTTTCCACAAATGAAGCCACTTAAACTCTGCATCCAGACCCACATGGGACCAATCCTGTTCCATTCAGCAAATCTGTGCCATTACCTTTGTGGCTCAGTGTAAAGTCATGTCCACCTAATACTCCTTTACTGAGATTTCCTCATCCTTGATTCTGTATTTTAATAACAGGACTTTCAAAATTCCATATCATCTAAAATATTCCTGATATTATTGTTACAGTACTAGATTGCTGCTTTGTTTCCTTGAGCTAGAAATTATGTCCATTCTGAGAAGATCAAGCACCATCCTGACCATAGAATGCTAGATTTCAGATTTAACTTCAGTGCCCCCATCTATCATTATTAAAACCAATTTCCAGGCTTCTTAGACCTCACCCAGTCTCCTTTGATGTAATAGCATATCCCTATGTGCCAGGTTCAGTTCTAAGAGCTTTGCACAAACTATCTTGTTTAATCCATACCATAGCCCTATGAAATATATACTATTATAATCAACATCACTTTCTTTTTTATTTTTATTTTTATTTATTTTTTTTAAAAGATTTTATTTATTTATTCATGAGAGACAGAGAGAGAGAGAGGCAGAGGGAGAAGCAGGCTCCCAAGGAGCAGGGAGCCCGATGCGGGACTCGATCCCAGGACCCTGGGATCATGACCTGAGCCGAAGGCAGACGCTTAACCATCTGAGCCACCCAGGCGCCCCACTTTCTTTTTTAAACTGAAGTTATTGAAGCATGAAGATGTTAATTAACTTGCTCAAGCAATTTAGCTTGCAGTGCTAGTAAGTGGCAGAGCCTGTTCTAGTCCAAGCAGTCTGGTTTCGGCCACCATCCTACCTCACTCATTTGGCTGCAGAGGATGCTACTGAAACTGCCTCTGGTGTCCGTGATGGAGACGACCCCCCTGCCCCAGGGGCAGCCTAGTTCTTGGTCCTCAGGACCCCCTGCATGCCTGCTCTGCTTCCTTCTGCCCTCTACTTCTGGTTCTCTTCCCATTTCCTACCTGTCTTAGTATCCGTTTGGGGTTTTTGTTTGTTTTTGCTGTGGTCCCTTATAATCTCATCCATCTCCCCCCACATGTACAGTGACTTGGTTTAGAGAGCTACAGTCTTTTCCCCACCTACCATCATGCCAAATTGACCAAGTTAGATTTTATGCAACAACACATACATTGTTGAAACTCTTTTCTCTGAACCTTTTCACTTGATCATGGACCTTGATATTGCATGTATCCACCAACCATATTAACTGTAGCAGCTGCTAATGACCTAATTAATACTTATTAACACAGCCATATATGCTGTGAGGGACTTCAGTGCTTGTGGGAAACACATACACACAGCAGAAACAAAAATTATAAAATACTATATGTGCTAAAAAGTAAAAATAAAAAAAATACTATATGTGCTATGCCAATACACTTCAACTTTTTCTTAATTGTGTCATTGAGATAGTAAAGACACTCAAAATGTCAGAAATTAATCATATTAAAATGGGCTAATGTCATCAGGGAAAGTTTCAGTAAGGGTGTGGTTTATTTGGTATTACTGTTTTTCAAACATGCAATGCTTGTTGAGGCCTTCTAGATTTAGACCTCCCTGCCTGTGTGAGCTACAATCCATACTCTCCACAGCCAAACATTTCACATTGGCTAGTTTGGGAGCTGAATGATATTTGTAGCACTCTTTATTCCAATGAAATCATTCCAGGATGTTTTCAGACCATGACACTGATCATGAGGAAACTATCCTAGGATACCTACTAGCTAATAGTTAATTATGCCAAGTTGCCCCATTTAAAATATCCCCCAATGAAAATACATCACCACTTATTTGGACTTTATGTGGAAATTAAGCAGCCTTTTAAAATTTGCAATTTACATTTAGAAGGCACATTTCTTGGGAAGAAATAAAAAGTCAAGTTGGGATGATTTGTTTTATTGGGATGATTTTTAATAACACTTTCACTGTCTGAAACTGCATTATTATTGATTAGTTTATATTGATTAGTACATACTCATTTATTATCTCTTTCTACTCATTAGAATGTAAGCTTGAAGAACTTCTATATTATTTCTAACTGTCTTCATAACCTAAAAAATGGACAGAGGACACAATAAGTACCCAACAGGTATTTGGTGCATAAAAAAATACTAAATTAATGAACTGTTTTAAAACTAGAGATTGCTTTCCATGTGTTTATTACACTTAAGAATAATAGACATTGGAAGTGTTTACTCTAACAACTACAAAAATACCTCTCATCTTTCCTCAGATACAGAAAGTGTTATCTAGAAGGGTCTTTCTCAGTTTTATACTCACCCCCTCCCCCCAAAAATAAATAAATAAATGAATACAAAGAACACTTTCAAGCCATATGTTATTATTATATCTGACTGTCAGGTTTATTAATGGCAAATTCAAATCAACTACCAGGAATAATATGAGAAGAAAATTCGCATTAAGAAATGTGTGAGTGGTGGTTGCAAGAAAACAGGAACCATAATCAAGTCTTTATTCTTTTTTTTTTTTTTTTTTTTTTTCAAGTCTTTATTCTTTACTAATCTACACCAAAGTCTATGCAGCACAGACTTTGGCTTCAATGCAGGGTACCTTAATTCACAAAGGCTGACATTAATTCATCATACACTTTCAAGAAATTACCATTTTTATTCTGTGCTTTGCCAAAACTTCATGGGGGCTGATAATGGAAGCATGCTGCTGGAGGACTCTGATTACTTGGAAAACTATGTTGTCACCCCCACCTGTCTCTTTTGCACACATCTTCTACCACTGCTTCTGAGCGCTGCCTTTCCATGGCAAAGATAGTGTCACTTTGTTAGCCTTGGGATGGCATCTTGGACAAATGCCTTCCATCACTCTTTACCAAAAAAACCCAATTTCTTTGTCATATTTTTAAACACCTAGAGGGGGAGAAAAATCTTATAATAAAAGAAGCTGCTCATTTGTTATAGTATGTGGCTTTATACCCATGAATTCATGTTTTGTTGATAACCATTTTCTGCCACATTCATGCCTTAAAATATTGAAGATTAGGACATCCACAACCTGATTCTATGCTTTCTACCTCTGGGAGGCTTGGAGTGAGGAAGGAGCAGTGGTTTAATGCCATGTCCATTTCTATAGGTTGTGGGTAATAGAGGGATTTTCCTCCCACTGAACAAATATGCCAAGATTTTCACCAGACTGGCTTCTTCAATTCTTGCCTCTAAGTTTTGGACTGCAGAATTCATGGTGTAGAAAATAATCAGAATCAGATGTAGTAGAGCATGACAGGTAAAGAACATGGGCTCTGAGGTTCAGATAGCATGGGTTCAAATCCTGGCTCTACCATGTATTAGTCATGTGCCCCAGAGCAAATGACCTAACCTCTGTGCGTCAGTTTGTTCATCTCCAAAATGGGAAATAAGAGGTCTGCCACACAGGATTTCTGTAAGAAATAAATGAGATAATACCTCTGAAGAGTTTAGAATAATGATTGACATACTGTCTTTAGTCTTTAGCAAGTAATTGTTGGGTCTTTTCTTTTGTATTAATATCAGATAAGACTTATGCAGAAAATCCCACACATAATAAAAAGTTTGATGTTCTTAACTGAATCTCAATCCTACCTTTAATCCCAATGATGACATATTCAGCCTTTGATACAGGATGTAGGCAGTTTTTCTCTTGGGTAGTAGAGAGGGGAGAGAAGCAGACAGTTTGGATATTGTAAGTAAGCAAAGATGTGATGTGTTTTAAATGTGAGTAGTGTTCCAATGGAATTTTTACCATAATTACTTCAAAATGATATTTGATGCACAACCCGTATTAATTTTATGAACTGATTTGTATTTCCATCCAGACAGGATTTGTGATGGGTTAAAGTACAATAATTGTTCCCAGCCATGGGTAACATCTGCATTTTTTATTTTTTAAATTTTAAATGTAGGTGTTTTAAATTATTATAGTCTTCCTGATAGCTGTGATTATAATACATCCACCAATGAATGCAGTAAATAGACTTTCTGCTTTTCTTTGATTCAAGTCTTTTTACTTAGTAAGTTCTTTTCATTTATAATCTCCCAAATCTTATTTATGTCTCAGAAATACAACATTTTTTCCAGTAATGCAAACATGCATAATTGGATGATAAGAATGAACGAGACTATCAAATATGGCTAACATATTTACTTTTGATTTAATAAGGAATTGAAGGATTGGATGTTTTCAGACTGTATTTTACTGAAGAATGTCTCCAGGGGCCTCTAGAAAGAGAAGCTCTTCACTGCGTCATCAGTCCTTGACCATATTTCCATGTTTTAGTTTTGTTACTGCCATTGGTAGTGGAACAATGAACAGCTGGAAAAATGAAAACCAAAAAGGAATGAGTGGAAGTGGGCCTTATGTTGTGGAAAAACCACTACACTGAGAGTCAAGAAGTTCAGGTTTTTGTCTTAACACCCCAATAATACCAGCTAACATTTATTGAGTACACAACAGGAACCAGGCAAGCCCTATTTATTCATTATCTCATTTAACTGAAGCAGTTTGACTCTAAGGTAATCCCTCAGGCAAAATGACTAGGGCAAACTCATCAGGTATGAACACACAATATTCCACTTGGATAATTACACGAGTGCCCCCCTTGCAAGGTATGATAATGTCTAAGGCCATCCTATTTTGGAGGACAGATTTTTTCATTAGAGACATTTCAATGTTCAGTAAGAACAGGCTTTGCTGGTTATCATTTAAGGCTTGCTGGGTGAATTTAGTAAGAGTTTCTTTGTGTGCTATAACATCCTTCAGGCCAATGGAAGGAACAAATATGGTGGACGAATGATCAGATAATGGAAAGCAGAATGTGTCCATGTGTTCCCCTCAAGGGAGAAGGAAGCTGGAAGTTGTTGTAACCATGGAGTGGATTCCTCCCTGTGCCCAGGGAAAACCCAGAGGCAGTGGCCGAACCACTCAGGTGGAAGCCATGGCTAAAGATTTGGGCAACATAACCATTGAGTCCCATTTGGGACCACCAATAAATACCTGAGTAGCATGACTAGTCAGAGCCAAACCAGTCACTATACTTTAATATGATAGAATAACTACACTGTTCCAGTGATATCCATCCCACACTCGTGGTACAATTGAGTTAGTTGTTTGGAGTGATTTTTCTGTTCCCAACATAGGGATGTCTAGGTATTCAAATGTCCCTAACCTAGGGTAAGCCACATAAATCTATCCCAAATGTGAGTATAACCACCCATGGCTCTAATGGTGATATTTCTAGGACCTTTCTGGTCAGTACTTAGGTGAGGTGCCTGTGTAGTTTAATTGATAGAAAAAAATTGATGTTTTTGATAGTGTGTGCCACAGACCAATTTTCTGGCTCAATATTGGTAATGGCAGATGAATCAAGAGTACCTGCCTTAGCTTTTTCTTTCTTTATGTACTGCTTTAGGGCCTTTCAATTATCTCCCTGGTGTGGTGATACCCACCATAGCAATTCTGACAAACTGGAGAGGGGCAGCTGTCTAATACCCAAGAGGTGGATTGATTTCTTTGTTGGGGACAATAATGGGCTCACTGTAGAAAGGGATATCCATCAGGTGCCCATCCTATGACCAGACACCACAGGATCAGCAGAAGTTGAATGTGGAAAAGACAGATGTTTAGTAGAAACTTATCCAGGGAAGTCTTCCCCTTCTACAGGAATTACACCTGACCTTATGGCCTGACCTTAGATGTTAATGTGGCTACAGCCTTAGAATTGACCAGTTGTGCATACCATACATGATGGCCAGGGAGGCAGCAGGGTCAGGTGTGAGGAGCTGGGCTGGGTGTGGGATATACCAGACCAGGACCTCCACTTTCTCCCCTCTTTCAATGGTGAGTGTTCCACTCCAGGTATAGTACACTTCAGCAGGTTCAGCTTGTAGCAAGACAACAGGATCCCAGTAGTGACGGAGTAATTCTTCCCCACCCAGGGAAGTGAAGTAACTCACCCATCCCGGCAAAACATCTCATTGCAAATTCTAGTAGAATTTCTAGGGGCTTGGTGTTCTCAGCAGCATAGAATGTTTATCCATGGTGAGAGTTGGGGCAGTAGCTGTTTTTGCAACTCCTTTTCCTTTACAGCATTGGGGACCTTGGCAGGGGTCCCCGAACTAGGGCAACTGGCTTGATCATTCAGATGTATTAAAGCCTGGGCCAGTAATTTAGTCCACCCAGCTAAGGTAGTTTTACTTGTTGGTAATTTAATATACTTTAATATTCCGTTCTTCTTTCTACCAATGCTGCTGCTTATGGTAGAGGAGATGGAAGCTCCATTTAATGTCATGTTCTTTTGCCCAGTCTTGCAAGTTATGACCTTTGAGGTGTGACCCCTGATCACTGTTTATTTGACGAGGGTATCCATACATGGTATTCACCTTCTTTAATCCCATTATGGTGGCAGCCTGATTTGCTCGGCAACTAGCAAAAGCAAGGGTTAGGCCAGATGCAGTGTCCACACAAACTAGGGTGTATTTAGAACCCTCATTCAAAGGGAGGGGAACAATGTAATCAATTAGCTAATCCTTTACCAGTTAGGAACTTTGGTGGATGGAGCCAAACTCCTCTGGCAGTTGCCTCAGGCATTTTTTTTACGACACATAATATGCTGTTACTTCATTGTAACTGTATTTCAAGGGCAATCCAGAATCCTTGGCAATACACCATCTCACTACAGTGGGCCACTCTTGCTATGTATCCAATCTGCTGTATGTACTGAAGGATCAATTGCTCTGGCTTATACCAGAGCTAAGACGTCAGCTTTCTGATAGCCAAGAGATGTCAGCCTCTTATGAGCCAGGACATACCAGACAATGAGGATTGCCTCAGTCTCTTGCAGGTGAACCAAATGTCATTCCATATATCCCGACTTTAATCTTCTTCACTAGTCATTCTGCTTTCTCAAAGGCAGCTTGCTGCTTTGATTCCCAGTCCACGTGTATCTTCTCTTTACCAGATGGTCTAAGGGACAGAGTCACTGTGCCAGGTACAGAATAAAAGTGCTCCAAAATCCCAAAATCCCTACAAAGCCTTCATCTCTTTTATGTTCTTATGAGTTGAATAGGCTTGCACCTTATCAATCACAACCTCTGCGATACTGCACATCTCACCCAACCAAATGACTCCCCAGAACCTCATAACAGCACCTGGGCCTGGAATATTCTGTGGGTTCACTGTCCATCCTCTCTTTTACAGACATTCTAGCAAAGCCTGCAAATAGCCCTGCAGCAGAGACAAGTCTTCATTTGTTAACATTATGTCATCAATGTAATTGGCCATTTTACTGATATGGGAAAAGAGAACAGAACAGGTCTTGGGCTACCATCCCATGATATATGGTGAGGTTGTGCTGGTAACCTTAAAGAAGCATTTGAAAGGTTCATTGTTACCCTCCATGTGAAGGCAAATAGCTCCTGTGACTCAATGGCCAAAATACATTGAAAAAGGTATTTGCTAAGTCCAGCCACAGCATGGTATATTCATAGGACCACAACTAAGGTATCTAAGATGGTGGCAATGTTGGGCTGAGCCACATGGGTAGGGGGGCACTGCCTTGTTCAATTCTCCATAGTCCAAGGTCATCCACCATGAGCCACTGGCTTTGTTACAAGCCATACCAGGCTGTTGAAAGCACCAGGAGCAAGGCATACAGTATCTTGGATAGTTTCTCCTACCTATTTATGCCCCACCCCCAGGCAATTTATATTGACAGTTACCATTCTTTGCAGGGGTGGCAGGCTTTTACTGGTTCCCAGTTGGTGTTTCCAGTCAGCACTGGCTTGATTAGTCTAATCTGGAGGCACAATTTCCCAATAGATGTTTGCAGAGTTTGATCCTGTAGGGTATCAGTGCCCAGTATGTTTTCTGGTATTGTAGAGACAAAAGCCTCACTATGATGTACACCTGAAACTATACTTCAGTTAAAAAAAAAAAAAATCATTTGGGACGGTTGCCCAATTTGCATTGTCAAAAGGACTTTCTGAATACAACCATTTGACCTCCATAACCAGTGGATGTTACTGAGGGGGCCAGAAAACTTCTGAGGGTTCCCATCAATTAGAGTCCATTTGGCTCCAGTAACCACTGGAACTGTCACCTTTGGTTTATTTCTGGAGAACCAGTGAATAGCGAGCTCAGTATAAGGCCAGTGATTGCCTCCAAAAACTCTCTCACCTGGAGGCAATCTTGACCTGCATCATATGGCCGAGGCATGGAAGCCACCCCCCGTCCCCAAATAAGACTGTATCACTGAGGCCTCTGCTGGAACATGTGGGGCATCAGGGCTGGTAGGGGCCGATGGGATAGTTCTGAACTGTTTGTTGTTCAGGTGTTAAGGCTTGCCACAGGCCAACCAAGATAGTGTTGGGTCATCAGTCTGTTCAGGTGGAGCCCCTGCAGCAATGAAGTCAAACCACATTTGCTTTCATGTTATTTTTACTGGACCTTCTATAGCTGATTGTAGTAGCTTTTTAGTTTTCCAACTTCCCTCTCTATCTTGGGTCTTTCCCACAGCCCATACCCATCCCCAGGATTTGTCAGTTTCCCACAGATCAGCAATGAACTGTCCAGGATCCCAAAAATCTTGTTCCACAGCTAGACTCAATATGGATATCACCATTCCATACCAGGTGCCAGGGGTTGCCTGGGGAATTTTCACTTTAATTCCTGCAGTGAATGAGGCTTTCAGTGAAAGGGGCGTAGATTGCCTGTGTCATTCCTGACTCCCTAAGAATTTGTTGAACCTCTGCTATAGATTTCCAGGGCTCCACATGCCCAGAGAGGTCCTCCTTATTGAGCCAAGCCTTCTTGCGGGATGGAATAATCTAATCTCTAAGGGAGTGAGTACCTTGAGTGCCCCGAGCACCATGCAGGTGCTGCCAGAGGGCAGGGTGTATGGATGTTGCTCATTTTCTCTGCCTCATGCCAGGTCAGAGAAATGCCATCAGCCCTGTATCTCATAGCTGCACTAACCATGCCTGGATGCTTTCCCTGGCCTTTTGCGGAACTTGGCAGCTGTATCAATAAGCTCATGAGAGAATATTCTCTCATCATGATGGTTTCCTGACCTGGGGGCTGCCCTGTTGGCTAATGTTGTCATTGCTGTGGTTCTCCTTTTCTTTGTGGTAGGGGTCACAGGGCACAGCATGGGGCCCTTTGTCCATTTCACTGTCAGTCATCACAACATCCTCCCCTTTACTCTCCTCACTTTCCCAGGGAGTCCACCTCTTAGTGTCCCCATCAGGTTTTGTCACAGTGCTGGGACTTTAATCCACTGCAGCTTGGGCGCTCCTAGCTTTGTAAAACGGCATGCTAAAGTTTCCAATTTACCGTCCTGCTCCTCCACCTTATCTGCCAGCCTTGAAGCCAGCAGAGTAGTGGAAACCTATACATCCTTCTCTAACCTCGGCCCTTCTTCCAACCTTCTAACTATAGCTACAGCCTCCAGTTGGGCTTCAGGGGCCAAAATGCCACTTTGTTTTCTTTCTTTGCCTTCAGTGTGCTATGTGCAGTTCCTCAAGGAACTGTGACCTCAGCAGTGCCTTACTCTCTCAAAGCTATGTCCTTGGAACAGCTCCCACTGTGGGGACAGTAGGCAGAGCATATAGTCCAAGGACAGAGGAGGGGATGCAGAGCTTCTAACTGTCCAGGTCCAGCTGGTGGGTCAACCATCAGTCACATCCCCTCGATCACCTCCTCCAACACTCTCGAAGCTGACAGCACTCCAGACAAGTTAGTTGTAAATTCAGCCAAATCTTTGAGGACATATTTTATATATTTAATGAGGTTCCAAGGTTCAGAAGAAAAGAGAACCTATCTTTTAAAATATTTTGAGTACCTACTATGTGCCAGGCACTCTGTATCATGGCTCCAAAGATCCCTCATTCCCTCAGTCTAAACAGGAAAGATACACCAACAATAAATAAATAAATAAATGGTCAGCTAAGTGTACACAAGTTTATATTATACATGTCTATGTAATTATTTATGTAATTAATATATACTACATAATATAGTATATAAAATATATTCTGTTTTGAGAATGAATTTTAGTTATTAGTTTATATGTGTCAGTTGTATGTTTTTGCATAGCAATTTTCCCCAAATTTTATGGCTTAAAACAACACATGTATACCATTTCCCAATCTCTATGGGTCAGGAATCCAGGTACAGCTTAACTGGGTCTTCTGGCACATGGTCTCTTACAAGGTTGCAATCAAGATGTGGAGCAGGGCTGCAGTGTTTTTTAAGCTCAGCTGAGGTGAATCCATCTGTAGGTTCACTCATGTGCTTGTTGGCAGATTTAAATCCCAGCATATTCTTGGCTCTAAGTTTCTTACCACGTGGGCCCCTCTGTGGGGCAGCTCACAGCATGGTAGCTGGGTTCCATAAAAGCGAGCCAATGGGAGACCTCAAGAGGGTAAGCAAATCAGAAGTCAGTCTTTTGTAATCTAATCTAAGAACTAACATCTTGTCCCCCTTTTTAAAAATTGAGATATAGTTGAATATTGTATAAGTTTAAGGGGTACAAGGTCATATTGATTTGATACATTTATATTGCAATATACTTGATAGATAAATCATAGAGATCTAATACACAGTAGAGTGATGATAAACATCTTGTCACTTTTGCTGCATTCTATTCATCAGCAGCAAAGCACTAAGTCCACCTCCCACCCAAGCAAAGGCATTAATACCTAGAGTTGGAGATCACTAGGGACCATCTTGGAAAGCAGCCTGAGTCCTTCATCATTTGGTTGTTGGACTCAGAAGAGAGCTTGAGCAGGAGGTGAGTGCTGAGCACTGCTAGCACCATTCTCAGCCTACTACATCTCCTATGGATTCAGTAAAGGCTCTATCTCCAAGATAAATTAAATCCTGAGTGCCTATTCAGGTTGGCAGCATCCCAGCCCATTAACTTCTCAAATGACTTGTATGCATAATATCTGGAATTCTGAGGGATATGACAGGGGTTCTGAGCATTAGTTTAGAATGAGGAGATCCATACCTTGTCAAATATATTCACTCGAGTTTCTCATAGAAACTTCCAAACTTGAAACAGAAGAAAGCATTCTTAATTCTCTTTAAAAAAATATTCCTTCAGTGAGGGGGTGGATGGGTGAAGGAATGAAAGGATGAAATGACAGAGAACAGCATACAGAAAATGTCGCTCAAGTTTTAACATCTCACAGATTAAAATCTCAATATAAATTGGTTGAATGACAAATCATGAATAATACCTATATACACTTACATAATATTGTATGTCTCTACAATGACTACGGAACTAGGATTAAGTTCTGTGGTGAAAACTTTGGGGGAATAATAAGGAAATATGAATTAATAGAAGTTCTATTTGGAGCACAGTTGACCCTCACCTGGAGTAAGGGGGAGTGAAGGAAAGTACAGATAGATTCATAGACTATCTTTAAAAATAATACTGAATGGATATAAGATTGAATTATTTGCATCCAAAAATCAGAAACATTTGAAAAAAGGAAAAAAAAAAGAAAGAAATCCAGAATTTTGAGAACAATCAATACAATAGTAACCTATTAGTTGAAAATGGCTGAGATCTCTCTCTCTCCCTCCCTCTCTTGTCTCCTTCCTTCCCTTCTATCTTTCATGAATGTTAGAAGAAAGTTTGGGTTGCAGATGGTGTGTTGGAGATGGAGGCAGTCAGTCTCTGACACCTGCTTGTTCCCTCGCCCTGCACTTTCCTCCTTGGCTCATTTCTCCACCCTCACAGCCCTAACTACTGTATTGGATTTCAAGCTATGCAGAGTTCCCTCACGCATACTAAGCTTCGGGCTATGGCATCCACAGAAGTTGCTGGCAGAGGCAAAGACGTTTTCTGGCAGGCTGTGTGTAGGAATCATGAGCCAGACTGATGCTCTCGTGTTACAGTACACACTGTATCTGGTGATTACTACGTTGTGGCAAACAATTGATACTTTTGATTCTTAATCCTTTAAATACTTGTTTTTATAAATACACCGACTTTTCTTTTTCTTTTTTCTTTCTTTCTTTTTTCTTGTAAATTAGAATTAGTTCTCAAACCATTATTGGGCTGGTGTAAGAGTTGACTATATATAACATTAGAGTTAAGGAAAGGCAACCCATTCTGAGAGAGCATCTACAACATGCAAGTAAAGTGCTGGATAATGTATGTGAATTTCTCCTTCCACATGTAAGTCATGAGTTTGTAACTTCAGTCTCCCCTCCCCCGAAGAATGCTCAAACAGCGTAATCCCACACTGCTTCATGACTTAAACAATATTATCTCTTCCGTGCTAAGTTTAATGCTAGGACTCTGTTTCTTAGGTGAAGGAATGGTGTACAATATTTGATGTCTTATCCACATTTGTGCAAGAAACTTAAACATGATAGATTTCAAAAATGGTTTTATTTGCCTGATTAATCAGCTATAACTATACATTCAAATAAAATGCAGGCTGTCGAGTATGATGCAGGAAGGGGAATATGTTTTTGATAATAGCGGAAAAATACAAGGAAAGTAGTGTCCAGAACAAGGCTTAGAACTCAAAAGTTTATGTATTCATAGCTTCCAAAGGATATCCCAAAGGAATGTGTTCAAGATGGTCAACATATTTCATTTGAGATGTTTTTCAAAAGCTTAAAAAAATAAACTGTATCATTTCACATAATGAGAAGTGATTCTAGGTGTCATACAGATGATGGCAGTACTTTGGTGTTCTCATGTCTGCCTTCCTTTTTGCATAAACTTTGTCTTCAGGCTGGCCCCCTTTTGTGGTTGCAAGATGGCTACACTAATCAAATGAATTGCATCTAATGTGACAGAGTCTATGGGAATAAAAAGTCTAGTTTTATTTATAATTATTTGTAAGATTAAAGAAAATTTCCCAGAAACCCTAGCCAACTTCCACTGACATCTCTTTAGATGGAAATGTATCACATGTTCATGATTATCTGCCAAGCAGGACATATTCCCAGGCCTGGAATGAAGTTGGCCTTTCCTGGACAAGGTCAAGAGGAAAATGGTGGACAACTGGACAAAATTAAGATTAGGAAGAAGGATAATGGGAATGGAAATAGATGTTAGATATACATGTAACAGTGTCTAAAAAACAGTGTCATAAAAAATAATCATTCTAAAGTCAAGTAAGTTTAGAAAGTTCTGGGTTTAATTTTATTTCAAATTTTCTTCATTGTGAAAATTTTAGGGTATTTTTATGCTCATGTGCATTACAAATCTTAAAGCATTTCCCTACCTGTTCTATTTATTTGTTCCTATTTGTTTTATTACATTATTACATTGTTATAAACTCATGTAACAGTATTCCATGGTTTATGAAATAATAGTATATAGAGCTGCAGGATGCAGGTGGTGTTCATTTTGACCTCCCAGGATTTGAATTCTCTTCTATGTATGAGAAATTCTAGAACTTTTGAAGCTTGGTGGGAAGAAAAGTTTAGTAAGACAGTAAGAGTTGGGAATGCTTTGTACCTCCTTTCTCAGCCTGCCTTGTAGCTAGGTCACAGACATGGTTTTGACAAGGAAGGTGGTGACCAAGAATAAAGTAATGAGAAAATATCTCTCCTTCTCCTCCTGTTCCCCTTTGCCCCCCTCCTTCTTTTTCCTCTCTTCTTCTCCTTCTCCTCCTCCTCCGTATTCTTTTTCGTCTCTCTCTCTCTCTCTCAGAGGGAACAGCAGTTTTGTTTTGTTTTGTTCTCTTCAAATATGAATTGAAGTGTGATCTGGAGGTTTGCTTATGGCCACTCAACCTTAAACATAGTTCTCTAGCCTTCCTAATATTTCTGTGAGCTACCCCAAGACTTTTTAATAAATTACTATTCAGCTTATTTCAGGCACAGCCACCTTCTATTGGTTGCAACTGAGAACCAGGACCAATACAAGTATTGATAGTGAAAATAACATTTTAACTTGTCTCTGGGAATGAGGCAGAATTAGGTAAGAGCCTACAGGTAGCTGTACAGGACTGGTGATACTCTAGTTCACAAAAATATGGCAGTGGGTTCACAGGGATGCATTTTAGTATGTTTTGTAACTTAAACATATACTACATATATTGTTTTATATGTATCACATTTGATATAATAAAATTTCAAGCCTCTCTGAAAAAAAAAAGAAAATAACATTTTAAAATAAGAATAAAAGACATTACTAATGTGACTACATAGTGATTAGTGACTACAGAAGGTAATGATTTATCCCAATGTTTTAGGCTAGTAGATAATGTCGATTAGTTCTGAATTGCCAAGAAAATACTTGCATGTTTAAAAGTGTTCATGATTTCAGTTTACATTTTTGCATAGAACAGCTTAACTAAACATTGTCAATGAATAGCAGAATTACAGGGTAGAAAAATTTCAACGAAAATGTTCAGAACCCCTGTTAATGATAGGTAATTTCTAATGAAGCTAAAATAACTCTAAAATGATTATATAGGTCACTGGGAAAATGAAATTTGATTTATATAAATCTGTTTTTGAATGCATAAATGTTATAAACCAAGGAAATTGAAATGTTTAAATTTGAAGGAACATACTCAGGAGTATCAGAATTAAATTTAAATCTCCAATGTAATTATTTTCATACTTTTTTTTCAAGAGGTTCATATCATTTAACTATACTATTGTGTTTAGAAAGTTAAGGACCATCCTTCTCTTTATAGAAAGTATCATTAGTTATCATTGTACCTGCTTAAATTAAACTCAGGGAGTTTTATTCATTTTTTTAAGGCAAAAATTTTTTTGGACAGAACTAAAAAAAAAAGGTGTTCACAGCTTCAGTATTTTACCTTCTAGCTAAAAATTTACCATGCATGCGTCTGTACATCAGAATAACAAAAACTTAACAAGTTCATAGAAAATGGCAAATAGTTCTTCACCGGAAGCCTAATCTGTCATGGTTTGGTTAATTTCTAATGGTGAAATAACACTAAATCAAATACACAATTTTCTGTCTATTTTACTGAGATTAACTTTATAAAAACAAAATTATAATGTTTTTCTAAGTGCTTTTCATTGGACAAAAATGTATTTCCTCTCCAGTTCCTCATTAGGCAAAATGAAAAATATTCATCTAAAACATGGGCTTGTGTGTGATTATCCAGCCAAATAAAATTATTACTGGCAGGAAGGAAATAATGACTTAGAGATAATAGCTATACTGAATCAGATGACTTATGCAAATCTTCTCTCATTGGCAGCCATTTGAGTCCTGGTCTGATTCTTTTTCCTTTCCAGCATTGCACTAAAAGGAATTCATCTCTCACAGGCCAGATTCAGTTTTTATTTACAAAGCTTGAAGTCCTAATCTGAACTGAATCCTTAGAAACATGCATCAAGAAATTATGTTGCAACATCAGATTTTGACACAAAATCAAATAAATTCCCATTGGAGTCTTTTTCAGGTTTTATTGATTTTCTATCAACATTCATATTATAACTTGTTTCTTTAATATGTATGTATGTTCTCTGTTGGAAGTAATTGCTCCATCCCCTAGTACCTTCCTGCTGTGATTTTTCAGTTTCCATTTTGTATTATTCTTATCTCTGCATATCTTAATTTCCCTACTTCAATGAAATCTTAATTTTTCATTGCAACCTCCTGATAACACATAATTGGTTATTGATACAACATGCTGCCTGGCACATAGTAGGTTTCAATAAATCTCTATTGCACAAAGAACTCGATAAGTAATAAAATAAAATACCTTACTGGTTTATGTTTTCTTTAATATCCCACAAAAATAATCCTAACCACAGAAGTATTCCCATGGGTTTTTCTCATTGCACCAAATCTTGCTTCTATATAGTGAACTGTTTCGATAATTCTAATTTAAAAAAAAATCATGTATATTGCTCACTTGATTTTATCCAAATATTGGATTCCAGTTTGCTTCTAAATTGTGGGTGTAAGGAGCGGGGATTGACCTTTTATCACCATTTGTCTTCTTTTGAGCCTAGGATATTGGTGAAGGTTAAGTTATTGGCCCAAACTCCTCCACCTCTCCATCCCCATTGATATGCTTTGCCATATAACTTTTCAGTCCTTCCCTCAAAAGGCAGAGCCCTGTCTCGTGTTTTTAGCCTATATTGCTTGCTTTAGCCAATGGTATGTTAGTAGTCATACTGCAAATAGATATTTGAAATACATTTGCATGGTTGGGCATACTCTCTTTTCTCTTTCCTACATTGCCATGAGAAGAACATGCCCAGCTGGCCCCCAGGTCTGGGGGTAGGACAAGAAATCCCTGGAGCAGAGCTATGGTAACCAACCGGATTATAAATCATAACCATCCTAGCTACCAAAGTATGTAGCAGAAACACTATCCAGCCTGCATTTGTGAGCAAGAAATAAATGCAGATGGTTGTATGCCAAGGAGATTTTGTAGTTACTTGTTATGTAATAACAATGACTAATAGAGAAATGATTGAAGAGTACTGAGTCGCAACATTACTTGCTCCAACCACTCCTGAGAAAATTGGTAATAAAGATAATAATAATAATAATTGCCACTTATTAGTGCCTACCAAATGCCAGCAATCACTAGATGTTTTGCACATTGTAATCCCATTTCATGCTATGAAAATGACTCTATGAAGTGGGAAATACTATCCCTATTTCATTCCCAGGAAGTAAGGACTCAGAAAGGGCCTATAATTTGCCAAAAAACAGAAAGGTAGGAAGTGGCAATTCCAAGCTTATGAGTCAATCAATTTAGAATAAAAAAGCTTTTATTTTGTGCCAAGATGGCAAAATTTGCCTTTGATAGCCTCAAACATCCCTTTTGTTACCCCATCCTTTTGTCTCCAGTTCTGTATCCTTCTCAGCTCATTTCCTATTGAGATTAGCACTTTCATGCTGCTTAACCCTAGATTTTAAGGGCTTCAAATTTAGATTGCCTTCCATGGTCTCCTAGTTTGGTAGTTGGGTATAGGGATAGATGGGGTGAGAAAATACTTTCAGATAGCTGTGGAATGTTCATAGCCAAACAAAACAAAACCAAAAACAAATAAAACAATAACAACAAAGTTATTATCTGAATAGATTATTCTGTCAAATAACAATTCAAGTGAATCATCCAGCTTTATTGGATTGGATGTGTGTGCAAGATAATCGGAAAGAAAATCAAGGGTTGCTTAATAAACAAAAACTTAGGAACAACGGGGATGTCAATTTCCAACCTCAGCATTGTAGAATTCGAATGTCATTTGATTAGAGAACACCAAGCAGGAATAGCAGCCAGGGCGATATTTAAAAATGCAAATTTGATGATGTAACTTGCATTCTAGGAAGTAGAAACAGTCATTTTTTAAAAGTATTTTTAGAAAGGGATACGTATTTGAGGGGGGAAAAGAAAAGTATAGCAAGGTATGGGAGGTCAAATGTTATGTTGACAATATTTGGAGGGGCTCAGGTTAGGGCACATAGAGAAAGTAACATTGAAAGGGAGTTAGCCAGGTAGATAGAAAGGGGAAAGTTTGCTCCAGGCATAGGGGAATTCCAGTGCAAACGTCCATAAGGTGAGAGTGTATCTGATATCAAATTTGTCAACATTGGGAGCCCCCCGCAACCAATTTTCTTATTATTTTCTTATAAACAATGAAGTTTTGCCCTGGCAAAGGATTATCTGGTTAACTGCTTACATGGATCTCCACTTCAATTTGCTTTTGAAGATAAGTTTGATTTAAATACTTATGAGGGTAGCATGCCTGAGTGTCTCAGTCAGTTAAGCATCTGCCTTTGGTTCAGGTCATGGTCCCAGGGTCCTGGGATTGAGTCCTGCACTGGGCTCCCTGCTCTGCAGGGAGCCTGCTTCTCCCTCTGCCTCTCTGTCTCTCATGAATAAGTAAATAAAATCTTAAAAAAAAAAAATTTTGAAGATAAAAAGGAAAAACCAAGGCAAAGGTTACAATATATATTCTTTTCCCTCTTAAACATGTCATGATTTTTCACATTAGTTGCTTGAAAGTCATATAATATTGTAAATATGTGGGTTTGCAAATTGGCTATAGGGATTCAAACTAGAGAAGATAGCATTTATTAAAGAGAGATTTATTATGCTATAAAACATATATCACACAAAACTCAATTAGACTCTCTTAAAGTAAGATTTTTCTTGTTACTTATCTGGCATAGTATAAATTGGCCAATAGGAGGTGGAGCAAGATGGCAGCAGAGTAGGAGACCTAAATTTCAGAGGTCCCAGGAATTCAGCTGGATAATTATCAAACCCTTCAGAACACCTACAAATTCAACAGGAGAGCGAAGAAAAGAATAGCAGCAACCCTCTGAACAGAAAAGCGACCACTTTCTGGAAGGTAGGACGTGCAGAGAAGTGAATCCGAGGCGATATTCAGGAAGATAGACGGCGGGGGAGGGGCCCTCCGTCAGCTGCTTCTGGCAAGTGATAGAGCCGCGGAGCACAAAATCGGAACTTTTAGAAGTCTGCTCCGCTGAGGGACATCACTCCAGTGGCTAAGTGAGGGGTGGAACCCTCACTGGGACAGTGTGGTCTCAGGACCCTCGGGGTCACAGGCAGAGTGGGGGTGCCTGAATGTGGCAGAGCTCCAAGGTATTGGAGCCAGGAAGCCAGCTGCAGAGACAGAGCCAAGGAGTGAGCTCTCAGCTCAGGGTTGCCATAAACTGTGATCCTCAGCACAGTTGGGCCACTGCTCTTCGAGTAAGGACCCAACAAGTGGCAGATCTGGGGAGACTCCCCTTCCTCTCCCTGGAGGAGCGGCGCGGGAGCGCACCACAGGGATCTGCTGGGTTTGGAGATTCCAAACGGGGTCGGGTGACAGAGATAGAAATGCTTGGTCACAGGCTGGGTGAGAGCGGAGTGAGGCCAGAGACCAGGGAGATGGGAGTGATTGACTGCTTTTCTCTGAGGGCTCACTGAGGAGTGGCACCCTGAGTTCTCAGCTCCTCTAGGACCAGAGCTTGTGAGGTCGCCATTTTCTATCTCATCCACCAAAGCTGTACAGAAAGCTTTCAGGGAACAAAAGATGAATGGGTAAAGAAGATGTGGTGTAAATATGTACAATGGAATATTATGCAGCCATCAAAAATGAAATCTTGCCATTTGCAGTGATGTGGATGGAACTAGAGGGTATTATGTTAAGTGAAGTAAGTCAATCAGAGAAAGACAATTATACGATCTCACTTATAGGAGGAATTTGAGAAACAAGACAGAGGATCATAGGGGAACAGAAGGAAAAATGAAACAAGACAAAACTGGAGGGGGAGAAAAACCATAAGAGATTCTTAATCTCAGGAAACAAACTGAGGATTGCTGGAGTGGAGGGTACTGGGATGGATGCGGTGGCAGGGTAATGGACTTGGGGGAGGGTATGTGCTATGGTGAGTGCTGTGAATTTTGTAAGACTGATGAATCACCTGTACCCCTGAAACAAATTATACATTATGTTAAAAAAAAAAAAGTAAAATTGCATTTGAAATGCAAAAAAATAAAAAAAATTTAAAAGCCAAAAAATAAAAAACAAAAAAATAAATTGGCCAATAACTTTTATGTTTTTTTTTTCCCCTCCAGGTAAACATTTTACAGCTGCTTATAAGCAAATAATGCCTTTTTTCCCAGATATGTTTTCCTTAACTATATTTTCTTAAGTAAATGTGGTACTATTGGATACTTAAAATTATAAGGGAAATAGAATTTATTGAAAAAAGATAATTCAGAGCTTTAAAAATGAACCTTTTCAAACATTTGCTTGAAAGTGAAAATTTTTACCAAATCCATGAAGTAGTGGGTTAGTCTGACAATTCGTATTCTCCCTATTCCACATCACCTTGAATAATCTATAATTGGCATAACTTTCCTTAACAAATTATTTTTCAAATGACTTGGCTTTAATCTGGGCAAGCATATCATCAATACTGAAATTTGCACAGTGTCCAATAGGCTGAGGTACAGATTTATGCTTCTTTTTGGTAGGAAACAGGCATAGACATCAATGAGTTAATAAATACTAGTGTGTGTGTATTGGTAATATTTATTTCTTTTGTATAACAAAAATATCAGATTGACTCAGTTGTTTCTGATGGCAACAAAATGCTAGGAGGCTCTCTGAGGGCTTTGTGCCCCAGTTCCAGTATATAAAGGGTTGTTTAAATCAATTAAAATATTTACATAAAGGTACAAATAAAAGAATATTATGAAATAATATATTACACTGCTTTGGAAACTTAAGTCCTATAAGAGAATAGTTGCTCTGCACTTTGTCTCATATTTGCTATTAAATTTCTGTTGACATAAAAAACAAGATTTTAGGTCAAGAACAAAATCTACCCAGTTCCTAAATAGGATTTGATTTGAGTGGATAGTAGCAGTTTTTTGGATTCTAATTTTTTTTTATTCTTTTTTTTTTATTCTTATGTTAATCCCCATACATTACATCATTAGTTTTAGATGAAGTGTTCCATGATTCATTGTTTGTGCATAACACCCAGTGCTCCATGCAGAATGTGCCCTCCTCAATACCCACCACCAGGCTAACCCATCCTCCCACCCCCCTCCCCTCTAGAAACCTGACTTTGTTTTTCAGAGTCCATCGTCTCTCATGATTCGTCTACCCCTCCGATTTCCCCCGTTTCATTCTTCACTCCTGCTACCTTCTTCTTTTTTTTCTTAACATATATTGCATTATTTGTTTCAGAGGTACAGATCTGAGATTCAACAGTCTTGCACAATTCACAGCACTTACCAGAGCACATACCCTCCCCCGTGTCTATCACCCAGTCACCCCATCCCTCCCACCCCACCCGCACTCCAGCAACCCTGTTTGTTTCCTGCAATGAAGAATTCCTCATATCAGTGAGATTATATGATACATGTCTTTCTCTGTTTGACTTATTTCACTCAACATAATACCCTCCAGTTCCATCCATGTCGTTGCAAATGGCAAGATCTCATTCCTTTTGATGGCTGCATAATATTCCATTGTATATATATACCACCTGCTCTTTATCCATTCAATTGTCGATGGACATCTTGGCTCTTTCCACAGTTTGGCTATTGTGGACATTGCTGCTATAAACATTGGGGTGCACATACCCCTTCAGATCCCTACTTTTGTATCTTTGGGTTAAATACCCAGTAGTGCAATTGCTGGATCGTATGGTAGCTCTATTTTCAACTTTTTGAGGAACCTCCATACTGTTTTCCAGAGTGGCTGCACCAGCTTGCATTCCCACCAACAGTGTAGGAGGGTTCCCCTTTCTCTGCATCCCCGCCAACATCTGTCGATTCCTGACTTGTTAATTTTAGCCATTCTGACTGGTGTGAGGTGGTATCTCATTGAGGTTTTGATTTGGATTTCCCTGATGCCGAGCGACGTTGAGCACTTTTTCATGTGTCTGTTCGCCATTTCGATGTCTTCTTTGGAAAAATGTCTGTTCATGTCTTCTGCCCATTTCTTGATTGGATTCTTTGTTCTTTGGGTGTTGAGTTTGATGAGTTCTTTATAGATTTTGGATACTAGCCCTTTATCTGATATGTCATTTGCAAATATCTTCTCCCATTCTGTCAGTTGTCTTTTGGTTTTGTTGACTGTTATCTTTGCTTTGCAAAAGCTTTTTATCTTGATGAAGTCCCAATAGTTCATTTTTGTCCTTGCTTCCCTTGCCTTTGGTGATGTTTCTAGGAAGAAGTTGCTTCGGCTGAGGTCAAAGAGGTTGCTGCCTGTGTTCTCCTTTAGGATTTTGATGGACTCCTGTCTCACATTGAGGCCTTTCAACCATGTGGAGTCTATTTTTGTGTGTGGTGTCAGGAAATGGTCCAGGTTCATTCTTCTGCATGTGGCTATCCAATTTTCCCAACACCATTTGTTGAAGAGACTGTCTTTGTTCCATTGGACATTCTTTCCTGCTTTGTCAAAGATGAGTTGACCATAGAGTTGAGGGTCCATTTCTGGGCTCTCTATTCTGTTCCATTGATCTATGTGTCTGTTTTTGTGCCAGTACCATGGTGTCTTGATGATGACAGCTTTGTAATAGAGCTGGAAGTCTGGAATTGTGATGCCACCAGCTTTGCTTTTCTTTTTCACCATTCCTCTGGCTATGCGGGGTCTTTTCTGGTTCCATACAAATTTTAGGATTATTTGTTCCATTTCTTTGAAAAAAGTGGATGGTATTTTGATGGGGATTGCATTGAATGTGTAGATTGCTCTAGGTAGCATGGACATCTTCACAATATTTGTTCTTCCAATCCATGAGCATGGAACATTTTTCCATTTCTTTGTGTCTTCCTCAATTTCTTTCATGAGTGTTTTATAATTTTCTGAGTACAGATCCTTTGTCTCTTTGGTTAGATTTATTCCTAGGTATCTTATGTTTTTGGGTGCAATTATAAATGGGATCGACTCCTTAATTTCTCTTTCTTCTGTCTTGTTGTTGGTGTATAGGAATGCCACGGATTTCTGTGCATTGATTTTATATCCTGCCACTTTACTGAATTCCTGTATGAGTTCTAGCAGTTTTGGGGTGGAGTCTTTGGGGTTTTCCACATAAAGTATCATATCATCTGCAAAGAGTGAGAGTTTGACTTTTTCTTTGCCAATTTGGATGCCTTTCATTTCTTTTTGTTCTCAATTGCTGTGGCCAGGACTTCCAATACTATGTTGAATAGCAGTGGTGATAGTGGACATCCCTGCCACGTTCCTGACCTTAGGGGGGAAAGCTCTCACTTTTTCCCCATTGAGAATGATATTTGCTGTAGGTGTTTCATAGATGGCTTTTATGATATTGAGGTATGGACCCTCTATCCCTATACTCTGAAGAGTTTTGATCAAGAAAGGATGCTGTACTTTGTCAAATGCTTTTTCTGCATCTATTGAGAGGATCATATGATTCTTGTTCTTTCTTTTGTTAATGTATTGTATCACGTTGATTGATTTGCGGATGTTGAACCAACCTTGCAGCCCAGGGATAAATCCCACTTGGTCATGGTGAATAATCCTTTTAATGTACTGTTGGATCCTATTGGCTAGTATTTTGGTGAGAATTTTTGCATCCATGTTCATCAGGGATATTGGTCTGTAATTCTCCTTTTTGATGGGGTCTTTGTCTGGTTTTGGGATCAAGGTAATACTGGCCTCATAAAATGAGTTTGGAAGTTTTCCATCCATTTCTATTTTTTGGAACAGTTTCAGAAGAATAGGTATTATTTCTTCTTGAAATGTTTGGTAGAATTCCCCTGGGAAGCCATCTGGCCCTGGGCTCTTGTTTTTTGGGAGATTTTTGATGACTGCTTCAATTTCCTTAGTGGTTATAGGTCTGTTCAGGTTTTCTATTTCTTCCTGGTTCAGTTTTGGTAGTTGATACATCTCTAGGAATGCATCCATTTCTTCCAGGTTATCTAATTTGCTGGCATAGAGTTGCTCATAATATGTTCTTATATTTGTTTGTATTTCTTTGGTGTTGGTTGTGAGCTCTCCTCTTTCATTCATGATTTTGTTGATTTGGGTCATTTCTCTTTTCTTTTTGATAAGTCTGGCCAAGGGTTTATCAATCTTGTTAATTCTTTCAAAGAAGCAGCTCCTAGTTTCGTTGATCTGTTCTACTGTTCTTTTAGTTTCTATTTCATTGATGTCTGCTCTGATCTTTATTATATCTCTTCTCCTGCTGGGTTTAGGCTTGATTTGCTGTTCTTTCTCCAGCTCCTTTAGGTGGAGGGTTAGGTTGTGTACTTGGGACCTTTCTTGTTTCTTGAGAAAGGCTTGTATTGCTATATACTTTCCTCTTAGGACTGCCTTTGCTGAATGCCAAAGGTTTTGAACAGTTGTGTTTTCATTTTCATTGGTTTCCATGAATTTTTCAAATTCTTCTTTAATTTCCTGGTTGACCCATTCATTCTTCAGTAGGATGCACTTTAGCCTCCATGTATTTGAGTTCTTTCCGACTTTCCTCTTGTGATTGAGTTCTAGTTTCAAAGCATTGTGGTCTGAAAATAGGCAGGGAATGATCCCAATCTTTTGGTACCAGTTGAGACCTGATTTATGACCTAGGATGTGATCTATTCTGGAGACTGTTCCATGGGCACTAGAGAAGAATGTGTATTCCGTTGCTTTGGGGTGGAATGTTCTGAATATGTCTGTGAAGTCCATTTGGTCCAGTGTGTCATTTAAAGTCTTTATTTCCTTGTTGATCTTTTGCTTAGACGATCTGTCCATTTCAGTGAGGGGGGTGTTAAAGTCCCCCACTATTATTGTATTGTTGTCGATGCGTTTCTTTGCTTTTGTTATTAATTGCCTTATATAATTGGCTGCTCCCATGTTAGGGGCATAGATATTTACAATTGTTAGATCTTCTTGTTGGATAGATCCTTTAAGTAGGATATAATGTCCTTCCTCATCTCTTATTACAGTCTTTGGTTTAAAATCTAATTTGTCTGATATAAGGATTGCCACCCCAGCTTTCTTTTGGTGTCCATTAGCATGGTAAATGGTTTTCCACCCCCTCACTTTCAATCTGGGGGTGTCTTTGGTTCTAAAATGAGTCTCTTGCAGACAGCATATCGATGGGTCTTGTTTTTTCATCCAGTCTGATAGCCTGTGTCTTTTGATTGGGGCATTTAGCCCATTTACATTCAGGGTAACTATTGAAAGGTAGGAATTTAGTGCCATTGTATTGCCTGTAAGGTGACTGTTACCGTATATTGTCTGTGTTCCTTTCTGGTCTATGTTGCTTTTAGGGTCTCTTTTTGCTTAGAGGACCCCTTTCAAGATTTCCTGTAGAGCTGGTTTTGTGTTCGCAAATTCCTTTAATTTTTGTTTGTCCTGGAAGCTTTTTATGTCTCCTTCTATTTTCAATGACAGCGTAGCTGGATAGAGTATTCTTGGCTGCATATTTTTCTCATTTAGTGCTCTGAATATATCCTGCCAGTCCTTTCTGGCCTGCCAGGTCTCTGTGGATAGGTCTGTTGCCAATCTAATGTTTCTACCCTTGTAGGTTACATATCTCTTCTCCCGAGCTGCTTTCAGGATTTTCTCTTTGTCTCTGAGACTCGTAAGTTTTACTATTTGATGTTGGGGTGTTGACCTATTTTTATTGATTTTGAGAGGGGTTCTCTGTGCTTCCTGGATTTTCATGCCTGTTTCCTTCCCCAAATTAGGGAAGTTCTCTGCTATAATTTGCTCCAGTATACCTTCTGCCCCTGTCTCTCTTTCTTCTTCTTCTGGGATCCCAATTATTCTAATGTTGTTTCATCTTATGGTATTGCTTATCTCTCAAATTCTGCCCTCATGATCCAGTGGTTGTTTATCTCTCTTTTTCTCAGCTTCTTTATTTTCCATCATTTCATCTTCTATATTACTGATTCTCTCTTCTGCCTCATTTATTCTAGCACTTAGCACCCCCATTTTTTATTGCACCTCATTAGTAGCCTTTTTGATTTCGACTTGGTTGGATTTTAGTTCTTGTACTTCTCCAGAAAGGGTTTCTCTAATAACTTCCATATTTTTTTCAAGCCCAGCTAGTATCTTCAAAGTGATGATTCTGAACTCTAGATCTGACATCGTACTAATGTCCGTATTGAGTAGGTCCCTGGCAGTCGGTAGTACCTCTTGTTCCTTTTGTTGAGGTGATTTTTTCCATCTTGTCATTTTGTGCAGAGGAGAACAGATGAATGAGAGAACAAAATGCTAGCAGACTAACAACGTCCCCAGAAAATATCCTCTAAACAAATCAGAAAAGACCTGAAGCAGTGGGAAAAGAAAGGGAAAGAGAGAAAAAAGAAAAAGAAAAAAAAGAAAAAGAAAAAGATAAAGATAAAAACAATCAAAAACAAAACAAAACAACAACAACAACAAAGAAAACCAGAATGTGATCAAATATGATCAGGCTGGTATATAGATCAGTGCCACACACTAGATTTGGGGTGTATTTTGGTCTTTTAGAAGAAAGTGCCTCCCAAAATTTTAAAGAAAGAAAAACTTATATATGTACAAAAATAAGGGTTGATATGATGAAGGAATGGAATATGACTGTAAAGATGGAAATTATAAATATTTTATAAAAGGAATTGATAAGAAGTTGTTTGAAGAAAGAAAGAAGAGGATTTAAAAAAAGAAAAAAGAAAAAGAGAAAAAAAAAAGGGAGAGGATGTGATCAGGCAGGGGAATAGAAAACACCATATACTAGAGATTTAGGATATATTTTAATCTGTTAGAAGAAACTATCTCAAAATTTTAAAGAGAGAACAACTTATATTTATAAGCCAAAAATACGGGTAACTACTATGAAGGGATAGAATATGACTCTAAAAATGAAAAATAAAAATGTTTTTTTTTAAAAAAGGGATTGATAAGATGTTGGTTGAAAAAGGGAAAAAGAAAAATTCAAAAAAAAAAAGAAGAAAAAAAGACAGTTAAAAAAAAATTAACTTTGAAAGACTAAAGAATCATGGTAAAAAAGCCATGAATTCTATGTGCAGTATTCCCCTAGCGCTGGAGTTCTGCCGTTCTCATTGGTTGGTAAACTTGGTCTTGGCTGGCTGTTCTCGTTGATCTTCTGGGGAGGGGCCTGTTGCCGTGGTTTCCAAATGTCTCTGCCGGAGGCGGAATTGCCCCGCCCTTGCCCCCTCCCGGCTAAGTAATCTGCTCGGGTTTGCTCTCCGGGGCTTTTGTTCCCTGAGAGCTTTGCGTACAGCTTTGGAGGCGGAGAGTGAAAATGGCGGCCTCCCAATCTCCGCCCTGGAGGAGCCGAGAACTCGGGGCCCCACTCCTCAGTGAGCCCCCAGAGAAAAGCCGTCAGTCACTCCTGTCTCCCCGGTCTCCGGCCGCACTCCTTGCTCACCCGGCCTGTGACTGCGCTTTTCTATCTCTGGCACCCGACCCCGGGTGGAGTCTCCAAACCCAGCAGATCCCTGCGGTGCATTCTGTGAGGTTCCTCCCGGGGGAGGAAGGTGAGTCTCCCCAGATCTGCCACTTGTTGGGTCCCTGCTGGAGGAGCAGTGGCCCGACTGTGCCGCGGATCACGGTTTATGGCAACCCCGAGCTGAGAACCCGTGCTTGGGCTCTGCCTCTGCAGCCGGCTTCCCTGCTCCGTTACCTGGGAGCTCTGCCACACTCAGGCACCCCCAGTCTTTCTGTGACCCCTAGGGTCCTGAGACCACACTGTCCCGGAGGGTTCCACGCCCCACTTAGCCACCAGAGTGACGTCCATCAGTGGAGCCGACTTTTAAAATTTCCGATTTTGTGCTCCGTGGTTTTGTCACTTGCCAGAAGCGGCCGACGGAGGCCCCTCCCCCGCCGTCTATCCTCCCGAATATCACCTCGGATTCACTTCTCCGCACGTCCTACCTTCCAGAAAGTGGTCGCTTTTCTGTTCAGAGAGTTGTTGCTATTCTTTTCTTTGATCTCCTGTTGAGTTTGTAGGTGTTCAGAATGGTTTGATCCCTATCCAGCTGAATTCCTGAGAGGAGACAAAATCCAGGTCTCCTACTCCTCCACCATCTTGCTCCGCCCCCTGGATTCTAATTTTTAGGTTTTATTTTTTTATTTTTAAAGATTTTATTTATTTATTTGAGAGAGAGAGAGCACATGAGAGGGGGGAGGGTCAGAGGGAGAAGCAGACCCCCTGCTGAGCAAGGAGCCCGATATGAGACTCGATCCTGGGACTCCAGGATCATGACCCGAGCCGAAGGCAGTTGCTTAACCAACTATTTTTTTTTTTAAGTTTTAAACACAGAATTCAAATTAAAGGAATAATTGGTAATCCTATTAAGAGGATTGGTTAAAAACCTGGGTGTCATATAGGACATTGATTATGTTAAAATAATTGTAACTATGTAACATTTACAAATACTAAGATACTTTTCTTTAGAAAGATGCCAGAGAAGAGTTTTAGACATATGTATTTTTTTTTTCTAATTTCTTTCTTTCATTACCAGCTGATAATATCAGGAAATTACAGTGATTCAGTGTTAGAGCATGAACCTTTTAGATCTTTGAAGGATGTTAAGCTAAGAATATATTGATTGAATTTTGTGCAATCTGTCTAGGTTTCATTTTTAGTTAGAATAATTTAGTTTGTCCCAGTGTTATATGTGACCCTGATGATATCTATCAAAGGAAATTGCTCATTTCTTTAGCTTTATTTTTATTGCTTTATTGACTCTGTTTTGAATGTTCAGTTTGGACATAAGAACTTGAAATAAGGCACAAGAAGCAGCACCTCTATCCTGATAAACAGCAAAAAATCATTCACTTTTTTGTGCCTTTTTCAAATCATGATTGCTGTTCTAATAAAAAAAAATGCAGGTCACTGGCCTTTCGGCAAACTCTCTTCATCAGCAGTCTGAATGCTTCCTTTGAACAAAAGAAAAATGAGACAATGCATAAGTTTGGTTTAAAAACTGGCAGGTTATTTATTCAGACAATTGTAGAAAAGGGAGTGGTGGAAGTTTTGATAAAAGAGCTTGAAGAAAAAGGGAGTCACTTGAGGGTGAAAACCCATGTGTTATAAGTTAATGAGGAGGTTCAAAACTGTAATGAAAGGGCAGTATGTATCAGATAACTTTGTGGTCATTACACAATAGGGACTTGGGGATGGACGCTATAAAGTACAAGTATGTAATCTCTTGCTCAAGCTTATAGATCTCAGCCCATATTTTACTTTCTCCAAAAAACTTTCTCTTTCGAACCAATAGAAACATCTCCTACATCTCGTCTCCCTCAGCATCTTGCATAGACATACACACGCATGCACACACACGACATGATAAATCCCTTGAGTACATTGGCCCTTGAATTATATTTATCCAGTACAGTATAAGGCAGAAGGTTGGACTTCTACAGAGTGTGTGATTCAAATCTGGTTCTTACTTTACTACTTTAGTGTTCATGGATCAACTATTTAAAACCTGCTGAGATTTCATTTCTTCTCCTATGTAAATAGGGATCATAATTTCCACTTTAAGTCATTGTAAAGCCCAATTTGTTTGTGAAATGATGATCAAATGCCAGACTGCCTGCTCAACTCCTAGCATGTCATAGTGTTTTACACACAGAAAGTGCTCAATAAATTGAGTGTGGTGTAGATGTATATTCTCCCCTTCTTCCATATTGATGCTAATTCATCAAGTAGAAATTTAACTTCTATTTTTGTAGTCCTGGGAAAGTCACTCCTGGCAAAGCTACAACTTTCTCCCCAGGCTTTCTGACATTTCCCAATGTAAGATTGTTTTTCTGTTTAGAAATTTTGTAAGAGTATAACATCCATTAAAGTTATATTTCTTTAATGGGTGGAGTTAGTCTATTAACAGCTATTACTTACATATGCCCTGACTTACCTGTGACTATCTCTTTAGGATTGCCTACCCATAAGAATGGCTATAAGAATTCTATTTTTTTTTTTCCTTTCTTGTGATTAATGTCTCTCGATATTTCAAGAGTAAGGGAACTCCATTTAATTACTAAGGAGTTTTCTAGCTTCTCTGTGATTGAGAGGTAAGCTTAATTCAGAAGAAAATGTAATGTGTCAGATATCTCTAAATAAAAAACTACTCTCAAATCTAAGCATTTTAAGACAATCACTATTATTATTAATTTCTTTTTTTTCTCTCAAGATTTTATTTAAATTCAAGTTAGTTCACATATAGTGTAGTATTAGTTTCAGGGGTAGAATTTAGTGATTCATTACTTGCATAGAACACCCAGTGCTCATTACATCAAGTGCCCTCCTTAATGCCCATCCCCTCGCCCACCTCCCCTCCAGCAACCCTCAGTTTATTCCCTACAGTTAAGAGTCTCGTATGGTTAGCCTTACTGTCTTTATCTTATTTTATTTTTCTTTCCCTTCCCCTATGTTCATCTGTTTTGTTTCTTAAATTCCACAGATGAGTGAAATTATATGGTATTTATCTTTATTTCACTTAGCGTAATACATTCTAGTTCCATCCACATCATTGCAAATGACAAGATTTCATTCTTTTTGATGGATGAGTAATATTCCATTACACACACACACACACACACACACTACATCTTCATCCATTCATCTGTCGATGGATGTCTGGGCTCTTTCCATGTTTTGGCTATTGTGGATAGTGCTGCTATAAACATTGGGGTATATGTGTCCCCTTCAAATCACTATTTTTAGCATCCTTTGGATAAATAGTAATGTAATTGCTGGGTCTTAGACTAGTTCTGTTTTTAAAATTTTGAGGACCCTCCATACTGTTTTCCAGAGTAGCTGTACCAGTTTGCATTCCCACCAACAGTGTAAGAGGGTTCCACTTTCTCCACATCCTTACCTACATCTCTTTTTTCCTGAGTTGTTCGTTTTAGCCATTCTGACCAGTGTGAGGTGGTATCTCATTGTGGTTTTGATTTGTATTTCCCTGATGCTGAGTGATGTGGAGCATTTTTCATGTGTCTACTGGCCATTTGTATGTCTTCTTTGGAAAAATGTTCATGTCTTCTGCCCATTTCTTAACTGGATTTTTTTTTTTTTTTTGTATTTTGGGTGTTGAGTTTGATAAGTTCTTTATAGATTTTGGATACTAGCCCTTTATCCAATGTCATTTGCAAATATCTTCCTCCATTCTATGGGTGCCTTTTAGTTTTGTTGATTGTTTTCTTTGCTGTGCAGAAGCTTTATATCTTGATGAAGTTCCAATAGTTAATTTTTGTTTTTGTTTCTCTTGCCACTGGAGATGTGTCTATCAAGAAGTTCTTGTGGACAAGGTCACAGAGGTTGCTGCCTGTGTTCTCCTCTAGGATTTTGATGGATTCCTGTCTCACATTTAGGTCTATCATCCATTTTGAATTTATTTTTGTTTATGGTGTAAGAAAGCATTCCAATTTCATTCTTCTGCATGTGGCTGTCCAATTTTCTCCAACATTTATTGAAGAGACTTTTTTCCATTGGATATTCTTTCCTGCTTAGTCAAAGTTTAGTTAACCATATAGTTGTGGGTCCATTTCTGGGTTCTCTATTCTGTTCCATTGATCTATGTGTCCGTTTTTGTGCCAGTATCATACTGTCCTGATGATTACATTTTTGTAATACAGCTTGAAGTCTGGAATTGTGATGCCTCCCATTTTGCTTTTTCTATATTACTTTGGCTATTTGGGGTCTTTTTTGGTTCCATACAAATTTTAGAATTGTTTGTTCTAGCTCTGTGAAAAATGCTGATGTTATTTTGATAGGGATTGCATTGAATGTTTAAATTGTTTTGGGTAGTATAGACATTTTAACAACATTTGTTCTTCCAATCCATGAGCCTGGCATGTTTTTTCCATTTCATTGTGTCTTCCTCAATTTCTGTTCTATAGATTTCAGAGTACAGATCTTTTACCTCTTTGGTTAGATTTATTGCTAAGTATCTTATGGTTTTGGATGCAATTGTAAATGGGATCAATTCCTTGATTTCTCTTTCTGCTGCTTCATTATTGGTGTATAGAAATGCAATAGACTTCTTTGCATTGATTTTATGTTCTGTGACTGCTGAATTCCTCTATCAGGTCTAGTATTTTTTTGGTGGAGTCTTTCAGGTTTTCTACAGATTATCATGTCATCTGAAAAGAGTGAATGTTTGACTTCTTCTTTGCCAATTCAGAAGCCTTTTATTTCTTTTTGTTGTCTGATTGCTGAGGCTAGGACTCCCAGTACTATATTGAACAACAGTGGTGAGAGTGGCCATCCCTGTCTTGTTCCTCACCTTAGGGGAAAAGCTCTCAGTTTTTCCCCATTGAGGATGATTTTATCTGTGTATCTTTCACATAAGACCTTTATGATGTTGAGGTATATGTTACTTCTATCCCTACTTTCTTGAGGGTTTTTATCAATAAAGGATGTTGTATTTTGTCAGATGTTCTTTCTGCATCTATTGATAGGATCATATGGTTTTTATACTTTCCTTTATTAATTTGGTATATTACGTTGATTGATATGCTGATATTGAATCACCTCTGCAGCCCAGGAATAAATCCCACTTGGTCATGGTGAATAGTCCTTTTAATGTACTGTTGGATCCTATTGGCTAGTATTTTGGTGAGAATTTTTGCATTCATATTCATCAGGGATATTGGCTATTTTTAGTTCTTAAAACAACAGCCACCTACTAGTTGCTTATATCAAGTTTGATTCTGCCCCAGTGGCCAAAGTAAGTCTGTCCCACATGTCCAGCCTTAAAGACATTGTGGGAGGGCATGACCAAAGGACAAAGATTCAAGGGGGGTGCATTAAGTTAATAGAAATTGGGTGCATTGATTATTTGCAAGAATTGCACTTTGGCCACAGGTTCAAGCCATGTTTTTTTCAATCAGTGTCACCTATCCCAAAGCTGATATTTGGCTCTGTCTCTGGTGTCTTTTTCCCAAATGATTCAAAATGCTCACCCAAACAGATGATAAGCATAAGGGAGATTTGACCAACATGACAAAGAAATGGTGTGTGTGTGTGTGTGTGAATTCCTCAGCCAAGCTAGTTGTGCTGGCACAATTTACAGGGATAGATATCAATCTATCTGGACTGTTTTATTACATTGATTAAATTTCAGGAAATCTAAAGAATTCAAAAAGTTCTGAAAGAGAATTCTCCAGGTACTTATTGTCACTAGTGTGAAATTCTGAGAAGAGAAAATGTTTAAGTTACTAAATTAATGATTTAAGACTAACAAAAAGCATGTGAAGAGAGAAAATCTTTTTTGGAATCTGATTGGGCTACATTCTTACATTGTGTAAGTCCCATGATCTTTCTCACTTCCACTTTCTAATTTGGAAAATTACAACAAAACCTTTTTTAATTTTAAAGATCTCTCTAGAGGATCTCTGTTCCTGAAGATGCTTTGTAAACTTAAAAATGTGATAAAATAAAATGCTCCAAACATATCCCAATTTTATTAGTGTCATACAGTTTTGGTATAGGAAGGAACTTTAAAGTTTCAGTAATTAACACTGTGCATGGAATATAGCGGGTTCTAGGGCAGTTAATCCCCATTTGGCTGATTAACGTGTATATGACCTATCAGTCACTCTTCCAATACCAAGATAATTATCATTCTTATTTTCTTAAAAACATTTTTGTTTTTAAGATGTTATGATTTCAAAATATTTCATAAGCTGTTTTGGTGATGAAGATCCAGAGTTTTCTGCATATGTAAGTCATATTCTTCATAAAAAAGAACAAGTAATTAGTAAACAATAAAGTTTTTCCCATTGTTGAGTGATAGCAAATGAACTCCATTTGGGCCTCTAAACCACAGTAGCCAAGCCCAGAGTTTAAATTAAAATTGTTTGGAGCAAAGTAGAACAAGATGAGAGAAGTGAAGGGCCAGAGAGTAAAATTTAAGGTGGTGCTCACTCTAAGGTGCAGAACTTGTACTTGCACCACAAGGAGAGTGAGTGCCTCCTTAAATTATGCACCCTAGGGTTTTGCTTGCCTGGCCTAAGTCCAGCTCTGGTTAGGACACTGAAAAAATATTAGACATTCTTTCACAGGTAGAACAGGACCTTAAACCAATCAGCAGGTAAGCAACAAATGTTGCCCAAAAAGGAGTGATTCCTTTTATGCATTTACATTCAAAGATTTCTAATCTATGCTCCATTAATTTTTTGGTCATACTTTTTTTTTTTTTTTTTAGAGCAACCTGAAACATTTGAAAAATAAAGGGCAATCTTGTCACAGTAATCATCCTGGAGGTACTAAGTAAGAGACCCTACAGTTTGGCCTTGGTTAAAAGGACTTTTAGAGTCTTAACATGGTTTTGAATCCTACTTCCACACTTTGAGCTCTGTGACCTTGGACAAGAGATATTTAGTTTCCTTATCTGGCAAATGAGGATGATTTTAATAGCACTTAACTCTTATCTTTTATGAGTGTGTGAGAGACTTAAATGCAATAATGTATATAAACTTTTAACATAGCAACTGGTTTATAGAAAGAACTCAACAAATGATAGATATTATTGATATTATTTTTGTTATTGTTATTAATTTGGAGCGACCACTTGCCAAATAATCTGCCTTTAGCACTACAAATTCCCTTATAGGATTCAAAATATGTGTCCTGAAATAGATTTGAAAATTTTCTCCCTACTTTCACTTCTGACGATTTTTGTAAGAAACCAAATGGAAGGTCTGGGGAATTGAAAGAGAAGGAGGAGATAAAAGGCAGAAAATACAGGAATCAGAAGAATTATGAGACCTAGAATGAGATTAAATACAATTTGGATTTTGCATATTCTTGAAGAGAAGATTTAGAGTAATTAATGATTATTTGTGAATGTAGAATTGTGGGAAGCTATTTTCTACATCTTCTGAAATAAAAATTAATTTATATGTTTGTTCATTTATGGTATAGTTTGGACAAATTGATTGCTAAGGACTCACATTATCAAGTCACTCTTTGAGTCCCAATCCTTCAACACACAAGACATGCAAAAGTAAATAGTACATCTTCTTACTGCATTTTTTGAAAATTGTGGAAATATGGGGCTAAAATGTTTCAACATGAAAAATTTAGAAAATTGTTAATACAATGAATCACATATTATTTAAACACTTCTAAGAAATAGATGACAATGTAAATAGCATGTAGGACTTTTTTATGGAATGTGTTAGATGCCTCACACTTGGTCAACATTGCACATATAAGGGTGCCATTTTGGCATATTTCCTCAAGATCTTCAACCTCGCCCTTTGTCTGATTCTCAGCTATTTTAATGGTGGTCAAGGTAAATTTATTTAAATTTTATTTATACTAATATGATGAAAGGAGATATAACGTAGTCCAAAAGAGTAGAATTTTATGTTCAACAGACATGAGTTGAGTCCAGTTTCAACAATATGAGTTATCTGGTGGTAGGGAAGTTTGAAAATTTTCTGAACTTAAATTTCCCCTTCTAAAGAAAAAAAGATAATATTTGTTTCATAAAACTACTTTTAAGGTGGTATTTGGGGACACCTGGGTGACTCAGTTAGTTGAGCATCCGACTCTTGACTTCAGTTCAGGTGATGATCTCAGGGTTCAAGGATAAACACTTGAATTGCAGGTCTCGATTTCTTATTAAGCTGCTTTTATACATGGGCGATTCTAGGCAGCAAGCTCCAGAGTGAGAGGAACATCAGGTATAGAGTCGGGCTCTGCACTGAGCATGGAACCTGTTTGGGATTCTCTCTTTCCCTCTGCCCCTCCCCCTGCTCACACTCACTCTCTCTTTTTCTCTCTCTCTCAAAAATAAAAAGATGGAATCTGAAAAAGAATATAAAAATATTTGGCAAAATACCTGCACAAATTAAGTACTCAAGTTGTAGTACCTGCTAGAAATATTCTTATGTTATTATTTAATTAATAATGAGAAACCTGTTCTCTGTCAGGAATTTGGCTAAATCCCTGAACCAGATAAAGATGATAGGTTTCCTACCCTCAGAGAGCTCTCAGTGGAATAGTGAGAAAGCAGAAGAGACAGATAAATAAATATTGATGAGGCAGCACAGTGACAGAACACCAGGCTAGACCCTGGATCCTCAAGGAAAGTGTTCATCTAAGCTAAATCCTGAAGAATGAGCAAATACTACTCTGGGAAGGAAATGGGGCACACATTGTGGCTGGCAGAGGAAACAGCATATGTAAATACCTACTGGTGGTAGAGCAGATTGGCTAGAGCAGAAGGTGAGGAATGAAGGAGAAACAGGAAAGGAGATGAGAGATAAAAAGAGGCCAGATCTCAAAAAGGATTTTAAAGTCGGGCCTCGGATTTTGAACTATATCCCAAAGGAAATAGAAAAAGCCAAGATTTTAAGGTGGAAATGAGATTTTTCACTTTAGAATAGGTCACTGGAAATTAGAGAAGTTAGAATAGTCAGAAGACTACAACGTTCATCCTAATTACAACAGGAAACTGCCCTGAAATGGGGTCTTGACAGTGAGTACGAAGTGGATGGATTTGGAGAATGTTGAAAAAATAACACCTTGTTAAGACTTAGTAAATGAATCTGAAACACAATTCACCAAGATTTTATTCTGTTAATGCTGATGAAACTACCTCACCAACTGGGTGGCTAAAACTGGTTATTTAGCCTTTTGATCCTGAATATATCCCTTTTGTCAATCAGAAGTTGAAAGGAAAGGAAATTAATCTTTTAGTCTCTCTCTTCATCTTTGGGTGTCCACATGAAATAAATTTTGAATTGGCTTTTCACATTCACCATTTTCTTACAGTTAATTTCCATGGCTAAGCAAGTTAATTCTATTTCATTTCTTCATGTCAACCATATTGGCACTGTTCCCAGGTAATTGTATGGTATCATCTTAACCTTCTAACATCATTGAGAATATTTGATTTGTAAATGTTAGCATGCTGACTATTATGCAGGAGGATATAATTTTCTTTTTTTTTTTTTAATCTTAAAGAAGTTTCACTGACCTAATTTTCTTCATGTTTTCCACTTTCATTTGGAATCTTATTATTTCTATCATGTCATCCAACAAGTATCACTATGAGTGGAGAACTGATTAATCAGGACCATTTAAACTGACTTTTAGCACAATTTCACTCCTATTTAATCTTGAGTCATTCAGGATCTCCACTCCATGGAGAGGCCCATGTCAGGAACAAAGATTGATCTTAGAAGAAAAGAAAGAGAAATGAAGAGTTAGCATGTAGAGAAGGAAGGAAAAGCTGGTGAGAAGTGAGCCTGGAGAGGATGAGAGGAGTTATATCATGCAGGAGCTTGTAGATCATGTCGTGACTGTCACATTTTATTTCAAGTGCAAGTGGGGTAGTGGCATATTAGTATTGAGTGTTTTGAGCAAAGTAAGGACAAGATCCATTTTTCATTTTAGAAGGATTGTCCTGGATGTTCAGTAGAGAAAGTACTAGAGACAGAGCCAAGTTTAAGTTAGGGAGACTTTCAAGATTCTTAGAACAAATGTTGTGTTAGTTCAAATGGGACGTGCCAGAGGTTTAGACTATGGTAGAAAATGACATAAGTAAAGAGATTCAATAAATATTTTGGAGGTGTCCTCGACAGGGTTAATAATACATTTTATGTGGATGGTGAGGGAGAGCGATATTACACATGATTCCCAAGTTTCTCTACCCAGCACTTTGGAGGAAAGTGAATTTACTTACTTAGGTGGAGATTAGTCTGAAAAGTCTACATAGTGTATTATTCCAACTATACAATGTTCTGGAAAAGGGAAAACATAGAGCTAATAAAAAGATCAGTGGTTTCTAGGAATTCAGGGACAGGGAAAGATAAATAGGTATAGCATGGGGGATTTTTAGCACAAACTATTCTGTATGATACAATAATGGTATATGGTTCTGAGACACTCTTTGTTCTGAGTCCATTTGCTCTTGGTCATTAGCCTTGTTATTTACATATTTTTTATAGTTGTGCCAAATTTTTATTATTTTGCTAATAATTAATTTTAGATATTTAGATATGGAATTGTTAGCAAATTATATTATTTTAGAGAACAACAAAAAAGGAGACATATGGGGACATAGAAATAAAAGTACTGAGTACTTGATAACAATCCCAGCTTACTGCAACATAACAGCTCATATCTACCAGCCAAGTAACCCCTTGTGAAGGGTATTTCAAGGAAAATGTAATTAGCTCTCCTGAACTCTCTATAATTTTTGCAGATCTTATTTATACAAAGAAAATTAAATTTTTGTCTAGTATCTTATTTTTTTTAAAGCTAGATATATTTTCAGCAAATTTTGGAGAGAGAGAGGGGGTGGGGAAGAGAGAGGTTTTTATTTATTTTAAATGAGTTTATTATTTTTTGTGTGATCTAGGTTAAAATACAGACCATGGAATACAGTGCTAATCAAAATGTGTTCCATGGACTGGGGGTAGTAAGTAAATCCTATTACTGGCCCATGACAAGTAAAAACAAAAATGTAGGTTAATTTTATAGAAATTTGCATAGCAGTGTGACATTGCTGTGATTCTCAAACACATGATTAATTGACTCAATTCATTGAACAGGGTATACAGACCAGTTTCCCTGATCAGTCCTATGTGGTATGAACTGGGTTCTAGTCATATACGGAGACCGTATATTGGTCTGTGATGGATTGCAGAAACACTGATGCAACGTGCAAGATTCACTTTTTGGTGTCATGGGGATACCAGTATTGAAAGAGATGCATGCCATCTCCATGGAAACTGAAACTCAAATACAACTGAAGGTCTATGTGACTGTTAAAAAGGAACAGCAATGTCATATGAACATGTTACAAGCAGAATAAAGCAATCAGTGGTTTCAAATATGGGCCTCAAATAAAAATTACAGGGATAAACACTTGAATTGCAGGTCTCGATTTCTTATTAAGCTGCTTTTATACATGGGCGATTCTAGGCAGCAAGTTCCAGAGTGAGAGGAACATCAGGTACTATTAACATACAGATATCAGTTTACAGACCGGTCCCTATTCCTTATTTTCTCTCTTATGTAATCACTCACCATTAAAATCCTCGGACTCCATTGTAGAATTGTACTTTTGTGTTTTTTTTTTTTTTTTTTTTAACAAATGTTGCTGATTTGACAACATGAATGTGTTTAGGATCATGTTCTCAAGTCATTACTCCGAAAACTAAATTATCATTTTATATTTTGCTTCTTACTTTTACCCCAAAAATAAGACACAGGAACACTGAATGTCAAAAAAAAAATTTTTTTTTTTGAGCATCTCTTCTGCTACTTGTCACAGTAATGGGTTGCTAAACTTGAACAGACAGAAGAGTGGCTGGCTGGTACTGCCAGCTTTATTTTTCATTCTCTCTCACACTTATATGTATTTTTTCACAGTAGAAGAAGAGAAAGATCTCCCCTGCTGAGACCTCCATTTCAGATACCACAATACTCACTGCTGTGTGAATATACCAGGTCAACTGAATGCAGAAGAAGAACAGGGATGCAGTGTCTGAATCAGTAATGCTAGTTACTCCTTGCTGGCCAGTGAAACAATTTAATCATTTTGTTAATAGGATAGTTATTTTCCTTTCCCCAAAATCAATTAAACGCAACTGGAGTGTGGATTGTATGTTTTCATTAGTAACCAGATTAATCCAGCTGTAATTGTTGAATTCTCCTGAGTATGAGCATAGACCAATACTTATTCTATTTATCCGCCTTTTTTTTTAATCAGTTCAAGAGACTTAATGGCTTCTTAATTTAAAGTGCCATTTTCTTAACTTTTATTTCTCTTGTTTCTTCTCCTTTTATTGGATTATCAGAAACACTCCAATGGATAAAATTTCTCTTGTAATATTTACAGTGTGAAACTTACCAGAAAATTTGGTGATGTCCCATCTGTGCATGTTTTTCTGAAGAAGTAGGAATTTTGATGCAGAATATCACAGAGTGTTCACCTTTCATTATTTGTGAATATAGTTTAATATGAGATTTGTTTTCTGCAACAATTAAGCAGTGTGAATAAATAAGATTTTTGGTTTTATTCCATATGCCTTCAAAAGCAAAGTTGGAGAATCAGGGAGGTAGGGATGAAATGAGTCTCTCTTTGAACAGATTCTCTAACAGAGACTTCTTTTTTTATTTTTAATTAAAAATTTTGGGGGTGCCTGGGTCGCTCAGTCATTTAGGCATCTGGCTCTTGGTTTCAGCTCAGGTCATGATCTTGGGGGTCCTGAGATTGAGCCCCATGTCAGGCTCATTGCTCAGTGCAGAGTCTGCTTATCTCTCTCCTTCTGCTCCTCCCCCCATGCCTGTACTCTCTCTCATAAATAAATAAAATCTTTAAAAAAATTAAGTTTTTTTCATTTTAATTTCAGGATAGTTAACATACAGCATTATATTAGTTTCAGGTGTACAATATAGTGATTCAACAATTCTATACATTACTCAGTGCTCATCATGATAAGTGTACTCTTTAATCCCCAGGGGCTTCTTTAAAATACTTTTTAAACATAATATCCTGAAATAGTCATTTTAAGGACTATATGAAATATATTTGATGAACTAGCAAATATTTATCCTATATTCTATATTCTATATTTTGACTGATTGGTCTACCTCTGAAAACACCTCTAAGAAACACATTTCTAAGAAATTCCCAGCAGGTTTCCTCAATGAGATACCACCTCACACCAGTCAGAATGGCTAAAATTAACAAGTCAGGAAACGACAGATGTTGGCGGGGATGCGGAGAAAGGGGAACCCTCCTACACTGTTGGTGGGAATGCAAACTGGTGCAGCCACTCTGGAAAACTGTATGGAGGTTCCTCAAAAAGTTGAAAATAGAGCTACCATATGATCCAGCAATTGCACTACTGGGTATTTAACCCAAAGATACAAAAGTAGGGATCCAAAGGGGTACGTGCACCCTGATGTTTATAGCAGCAATGTCCACAATAGCCAAACTGTGGAAAGAGCCAAGATGTCCATCGACAGATGAATGGATAAAGAAGAGGTGGTATATATATACAATGGAATATTATGCAGCCATCAAAAGGAATGAGATCTTGCCATTTGCAACGACATGGATGGAACTGGAGGGTATTATGTTGAGTGAAATAAGTCAAACAGAGAAAGACATGTATCATATGATCTCACTGATATGAGGAATTCTTAATTGTAGGAAACAAACAGGGTTGCTAGAGTAGGGGGTGGGGTGGGAGGGATGGGGTGACTGGGTGATAGACACTGGGGAGGGTATGTGCTCTGGTAAGTGCTGTGAATTGTGCAAGACTGTTGAATCTCAGATCTGTACCTCTGAAACAATGCAATATATGTTAAGAAAAAAAAAAAAGAAGAAGAAGGTAGCGGGAGGGGAAGAATGAAGCGGGGGAAATCGGAGGGGTAGACGAACCATGAGAGACGATGGACTCTGAAAAACAAACAGGGTTCTAGAGGGGAGGGAGGTGGGAGGATGGGTTAGCCTGGTGGTGGGTATTGAGGAGGGCACATTCTGCATGGAGCACTGGGTGTTATGCACAAACAATGAATCATGGAACACTTCATCTAAAATTAATGATGTAATGTATGGGGATTAACATAAGAATAAAAAAAAAAAAAAGAAATTCCCAGCAGGTTTTGAACAAACAAATACCTGTACAAAAAAGCTGTTTTCCTTCAGTTATGAAATTCACGAGGGTGATAACCTTTAGCTTTCTAAGTGTTCTGGTTAAGTGAGGTTAGGCAAAGCAAACTGTGCAGTAATTATTTTCTATATCTGGAGAAATACTTTTGTAAGTGACATTTTGCCACCTTAAATTTTATACTCACTGCTTTCTAAGGATAATTGTTTCTCCACTGTAGGGTGTAACTTGTATTATATTTATTGATTTATATTAAGAGTAAACTTTAATCACCCATAAACTATCTAGGAAAGCAGATACATTTAAAAGGTTTGAAAGAGTACAAAAAGTACTAAAGAAAAACAAAGATAATTCTTAGACACATCAAGCTGAGGCAGGTTCTTGGTAATGATTTGGGTTCAACAATTAAGAGCCCATTCAGTACTTCACAGCTATACAAGAGCAGTGAAAGTGTTTCTCTAAGCACTTGTTCCGTTACTTGAGAAATATGAGCAGAAATTAAAATTGTACATTTCCTAATGCAATGTTACTTACTTCTTAAAAACATGTTTTCAGTGAACATGGGGTTTTGTTTGAGAGGCTGGGTTGATGAGGTTTTGGTAGTCACTACCAGCCCATGTGGAGAGTTATGTGGATGTTGGGACTTACAAGATAAGTTAAAATTTCCCTGGAATTAACTTTTTAGGTATTTAAAAGTAAGTTGTTTGAGGCATTATTTTCTTATTAATTATTAACTTATTCAGACTTTCCTTCAAAAGGAAGAAGTCAATGGTGGAGTTAATCCAAAGTGGCAGATTTTGTAGCTCTTAAAAAACTTACTTTCAAAGGGAGTATTTGTATATCCAGACTATGATCTGTCTGAAATATTAGGAGTTCAGAAATTATGTGAATTTAAAATAAAGGTAATTAATCTATATAAGCATCTCCCTCCCTGTAAGCCATTTATTTACATCCTGTGTACAGAATGAATGATATGCAGATATACAGATCATCAAGAGCTGAGAGGTTACTCTGACTATAAAAACATTCCTTGTATTCCAAGGATCTAGAATATTCCTTCCCATTTGTCAGTGTTTTAAAATGAAAAGACCCTTTAGTTATTTTGTTAAAGGCACACATACATTCCTTTCTGAGTTGGTGAACAATACCAGGAAGCATCCCCCATTGATGGAATTAATAGTACTGGGTTAAAGGAAAAATGAATTGGAACAGTGAGAAGTATCTCAAAGCTTAAAAAAAAAAAAAGTAGTAAATATGGTTCCTTGACCTTGGCACTACTGATAGTTTGAGTGGGATAATTTTTTTGTTGTAGGGATCTGTCCTATGCGTTGCAGAATGTTTAGCAGCATTCCTGGCCTCTAGATGTCAGTAGTATGGTATTCTCCACCTTGACAATCAACCACTTCTCCAGACATTGCCAAATGTCCTCTAGAGGGATACAGTTGCCCGCACCACCCTCACCTCAGTATGAACTAGTGAAGTAAAGTAGGAACCAACAGGAATACTAAAAATAGCTCCCTAAAGATGACAGTCTTCAAAGAATGGGCAAGTTTAATGGATTTAAGTCTAATGTGTTTACCTAAGTACTGCTCTCCTAGACTCTTCCTGGGTATATTACAAAATTTTTAGCAGGCATAGAAGAAATATGTTTTCTAGACCTGTGTTATGGAATGGATCTGGTATTAAGTTTGTGGGTTGATATTGTAAAATTCTTAGTACTTCATACAGGAGGAATTTAGTAGTTATATAAGGATTTGGATAGCTTATATAGTGCTGCATGACTTACACCTTGACAGAAATTCTGATTTACTCAATATGTAGCAACATCAGTGTGTTTGTGATAATCCTGGGATGGTCACATTACATAGAAAAGTTTTGGCAGTATCACTCCCTACCCTCTGTTTTCCTTACTCAGCTGCTGGGAAAGGAGGCAGCAGCTTCAGAATAAAGAAGATAGAAGTTTAGGATGTAAAATCTGGAAGAGTTTTTAGAGATAGCAATGGCTTATAACTTCTTTTGCCTCCTGAACTTTCCTTCTTGTAGACAAAGAGCACCTCTCTTTCTTTAAAAAAGTCATCTTATCACTCTCAGTCAATATATTGAAAGCAAATCCTTCCCCCATTTGTTTCCAAGGTTATACAGAGCAAAGGCCATTAGAATAGATAATCTCCCTGGCTACTGAGATTTCTGTAGATACAGGCTCAGTACTCAAGAAATGTTCAATAAAAAACAACCTCGTATCTTTTGTGGGACATTTGGAAGCAGAAGAAATCTCCTCAGTGAAGTTGGGAAGGCAGTAAGATGACATGTGAGGGACTACAAACTAAGGCATAGAAATGAAGCAGATTCTTCATAAAAACATTCAAGGCTCTGGAGCCAATCAAGTCTGAAAGTAGCTGGACCCTTGGAATTTTCGGTTTAAAAGTAATTCCCTTTTGTAACTCCAGCAATGCAAGTCACTTACAACCTGGACTCCTCCTTATAAAAATATATCTATTCTCATCTCCACCATCCTCTTTCACAGATAGTAGGACTGAATCCTGATCAGTATAAATGATTTGCTCAAGATCATACTTCTCTAAATCTTGCCATTTGCAATGACATAGATGGAACTGGAGGGTATTATGCTGAGCGAAATAAGTCAATCAGAGAAAGACATGTATCATATGATCTCACTGATATGAGGAATTCTTAATCTCAGGAAACAAACTGAGGGTTGCTGGAGTGGTGGGGGGTGGGAGGGTTGGGGTGGCTGGGTGATTGGGGAGGGTATGTGCTATGGTGAGCGCTGTGAATTGTGTAAGACTGTTGAATCACAGACCTGTACCTCTGAAACAAATAATACATTATATGTTAAAAAAAAAAAAAAAGATAGCAGGAAGGGAAAAATGAAGGGGGGAAATAGGAGGGGGAGATGAACCATGAGAGACTATGGACTTTAAGAAACAAACTGAGGGTTCTAGAAGGGAGGGGGGAGGGGGATGTGTTAGCCTGGTGATGGGTATTAAAGAGGGCATGTACTGAATGGAGCACTGGGTGTTATACGCAAACAATGAGTCATGGAACATTACATCAATAACTAATGATGTATGGTGATTAACATAATATAAAAAAAGAGATCATACTTCTCTAACTATAATATTCTGTAATGTAAGCTGAACCTATGCTTTAATATGGTTTGTGTTTTCAGTGCACACCTGGTAAAGTGAACTAGCTTATTCTTTAGTTTACATAATACCCAGGAAGAGGTGTTCATTATTTTTTATTTACCAATCACCTAAATTGATTAGATGTACAAACCAACTTGAAACTCTAGCCTGAATTGGGTGTCCATCACTTCATTCAGAATTAAACTTTTATGTTTGCACATGTATGTGCACATAAATGGAAGCGTATCTAAAGTATACATTTTTCCCCAGGTCATCTTATTTACTCATGGTCTTAAATTTGATTCTGATTATTCTATTTACTGGGCTACTTAAACGGTGATATGTAGTTCTAAAATTTTTGTAAAGAGGATAGAGGTACAGACTCATTTTTTTTAATAATGTTTAAATCTCTGATTTTTAATTTTTAAGTTAAGTTGCCTTTTCCACTCCAGTTTTCCAGGGGCACCATAAATCATAGAGCTTACAAGACACTTGCCTCATTTTTCTTATGACAAATGCAAAGCACAATTATAATCAGACTATAATAGCATCAGTGTGTTTATACAGATGTTAAATTCGTCAACTTCCATTCCATATGTCTGTAAAGTAGCTTTCTCTTCTCTTGTCAAACCAAAGGTTTTTAAATTAGGTATTTTTACCAGTATCTTTTATATTTCTATATGCTAATATGTAAGGCAGTGACACCTCTTGTTATTAAAGTTGATGGTTATGAAGTTAGAATTTTGTTTACCATGAGTTGCTAGGGATAACAGAAATATAGAACACAGTCTGAATTTTCTTGCTTTATAATTTTATAATCATGGGCAAAAGTTGTACTGACCAATAATGGGCATGATTGCATATGATTCTACTGGGTTGTATGAACCTCTGATCCAAAGCATTCATCACTAAAACTACAGAAATCTTTTTGGGAAACACCAAAATCTAAAACCCCATGAGAGAGTGTGTCCATGCCTTAAACCGTTCTGATGGTTTGAAAAACCTTGAGTAAGTAAAAGAGACAATGGCTTTACTGAAGTGAGGGGAGTGGGGCAGATGGACTTTGGAGAACTTTAAGATTTGACTTTTTACTGGTATTAGCTCTTCTGGGGATTTCCGAAGTGAATGTCCTATGAATCAATAGGACACTGATGGCCAGACAAGTTTCATACCTTGACAGAAAGGCATCTTTGGCCTTTGGAATTAGCAAACATAATCAGAAGTTCTGGATATCATTCCAGAATTTGTTAGTTGGTTTTGTTATTCCTTAAGATTTCCTTGGCTGTTCTTAGAACTTTGCATTTTTATATAAATTTTAAAATAATGTATTAATTTCTTCAAAAATCCCATAAGTGAAAAATTAATAAGGAAAATTTTTGCCTCTAGTTAAGGTGGAGAAGGTTGCTAGAGACTTTACTCTTCCTGAAATAGGAAATCACTGGATTTTGATTTGTTTAAAAATGAAGAGCTGTGCACACAAAGAAACCTAAAAGAATTAAAATCCAGAGGGACAAAGCATTCCTAAATGAGCAAGGGAAGGAGGAGGCTTTGGTACAGATTGTGGGGCAGAGCAACTGGAAGAGGAAGCCTGTCAGAGAGACAAACTTTACTGGATACAGGTGGGACCAATAAAGGTTTTGATGAACCTATGGGCTGGTATGCTGATTTTAATAGGAAGGAGCCTCCAGTGCAAAGATAATCCTCACTGCCAAGCCATTATCTTAGCTGAGAATTTTTCTGAGTGAGCAGAGGCTGAGCTCTGGCTCATCTATTTCAATCCTAGGCCACCATGGGTCACTTAGCCAATGCCAGAGATCTCTTTGGTTCAAACCATTCTGATTAAGCCTTCAGCTCCACCATCCATTATGATAACCCTGACCAGCTTGTCTTGGGAAGTTAAATGTCACTACTAGGACCATACCACTCTCTATTCCCACTAAAATTATGGCAGCAGTTAATATCATTTCTGGACTACAGGGAATAGCCCCCAGAGGATGGTCCCATAGGAGCTGGTACTCTCCTCATTAATATAAATCCCAACTCCTAATGAAATCTTTTCATTTACAATGATGTGGATGGAACTGGAGGGTATTATGCTAAGTAAATAAGTCAATCAGAGAAAGACATGTATCATATGATCTCACTGATATGAGGAATTCTTAATCTCAGGAAACAAACTGAGGGTTGCTGGAGTGGTGGGGGGTGGGAGGGATGGGGTGGCTGGGTGATCACATTGGGGAGGGTATGTGCTACGGTGAGCACTATGAATTGTGTAAGACTGTTGAATCACAGACCTGTACCTCTGAAACAAATAATACATTATATGTTAAAAAAAAGAAAAGATAGCAGGAAGGGAAAAATGAAGGGGGGCAGATCGGAGGGGGAGATGAACCATGAGAGACTATGGACTCTAAGAAACAAACTGAGGATTCTAGAGGGGAGGGGGGAGGGGGATGTGTTAGCCTGGTGATGGGTATTAAAGAGGGCACGTACTGAATGGAGCACTGGGTGTTATACGCAAACAATGAATCGTGGAACACTACATCAAAAACTAATGATGTAATCTATGGTGATTAACATAACATAATAAAATAAAATTAAAAAATCCCAAGTCCTAGATGAAGGGAGCATCTCTGGACCCTCTTAAAGGGCATAATTAAAGGATGGATGAACAAGACTTGCACAGTAAATCCATTCTAGCATTTTGATTTCTGTAAGCCTTTGGATACTTAAAAAAAAAAAAGGTTCTAACATTTCATTTTCATTTAGCATAGGCCACCTGCAGACCACAGTTCCAACAGAGCTACTTCCAGGCTTGCAAGGTGATACATGACATCAAATAAAAAATCTCTTCCTAATGCACTGATTGCAATAAATTTATCCCAATCAGTTATTACATCCCTTCCACCCTATTGTAACATCCTTGGGTATCATTTCCATACGTATCTTCTAGGTTTATGTTGTTATAAATTGACAAAATCTTGCAATTCTTTTGGAATGGGTGGCATCTACTCAAGGGTCACATCTCTTGCTGTTCCCCTGTGGTCTTCTAGGAGTTGAGATGATTGTAGGTCTAGACTCAATGAGAGATGGTGTGTGGAAAAAGTAAATATTTTGAAATTTCCCAGAGTGGACTGTATAACAGAGGGCTGTCCTCCAGGGAAAACTGTTTTACCAGAGGGAAAGGCATTTTAGACAACTCCAGCCCTCTCTAGTCTTCCTGTTTCATTGAATGGAAGAAATATAAAGGCAAATCATAGGTCAAGTATTTAGATGTACAAAAACACTGAAATTAATCATAGGATTATAGACTACTTCCCCTCCCAAACTGTTTACCATAGACACATCAATGGGCACCAACATAGTAGCAGTGCATTACAGCTAAGAGGGCGACATGACAAAGACTATATCATTAAGAAAGAGTTCTTAGGACACTCAAAAGCAGTCGGGAGAAAATACAGAAAAACTAAGGGAACCGAAGCCTCTGGCATCTATGGCTATAGATGGGAAAGAGCCATGTACACAGCCCAACGCCTGCTAGCCAGGCTAAAATAAAACCTCAAACAAGATGCCTAATTACCTCAGTTCCTATTACTTGATACCTTGTGCCCAGATTTTAACAAAAAATTAAAATGCATGACAAAAGGCAAGAAAAACTGTCTGAAGAGACAAAACAAGCATCAAAGCCAGATTCAAACATGACATAGATTTTGGAATTATCAGATAGGGATTTTGAAATAACTATGATTAATTTGTTAAGGGCTCTAATGGAAAATATAATAGAATACAATGACAAGATAAATGATATAAGCAAAGAGATGAAAACTCCAAATAAAAATGCAAAGAGAAAAAAGGATGGAAACATATAATAAAATATTCAAGAACCATGGGACATTTAAAAAGGTGTAACATACACATAATGGAATACCAGAAGACACAGAAGGGAATGGAAGAAATATTTTAAGTAATCATAGCTGAGCATTATGAAAAAATAAATGACAGGTACTAAACCACAATGTAATCCAGGAAACTCAGAGAAAACCAAGCAGGAAATACCAAAGTAATCTACATGTAGGCATATCATATTTGATTTTCAGGAAGCCACACAGAAAATTTTGAAAGAAATGACAAAAAAAAAATTTACCTATAGAACAAGGATAAGAATTACACTGAACTTCTCACCCAAAATAATACAGTGGAGGTGAAAGTTTTAAAGTGTTGAAAGAAAAAAAAAATCACCACAGTATCCAGTGAAATTATGCTTCAAAAGTAAATGAAAGACTTTCTCAGGCTAATAAAAACTGAGGGAATTTGTTGTCAGCAGACTTGCCTTCTAAGAAATGTTTGTAAAATTTTCAGAGGGAAAAGATAGTTATATAGTTCAGAAAATCAGGCACTACATAAAGCAAGAATGAGCACTGGAGAAGGAATACATGAAGGTAATGTTATATCTTTTATTTTCATATTGATTTAATGAAAAATTGTTCTAAGTAAAAGTAGCAATAATGCATTGTCTGTATTAAAAAGCTACAAAAATTGACCAAAAACACCCTGTAATTGATAAGTGATTACAGAAAGGTTTCAGGATACAAGGTTAATACATAGAAGTAAATTGCACTTCTATATACTGGCAATAAACAATTGGAATTAAAATTTAAAATAATACCATTTTCATTATCACTTAAAAAATGAAATGCTTGGGTATAAATGTAACAAGATATGTTCAAGATCTATATGAGGAAAACCATAAAACATTGATGAAGAAACTCAAAGATCTAATTAGATGGAAAGATAATCCATGCTCTTGGTTAGGAAAACTCAATATTAAGATGTCATTTCTTCCCAGTGTGATCTATAGATTCCATATAATCCCCATGGAAATTCCATCAAGTTATTTTGTAGATATTGAAAAACTGATTCTTAAGTTATAGAAAGGCAAAAGACCCAGAATATACAATACTGAAGACGAAGAACAAAATCAAAAGACTAACACTGCTTGACTTCAAGGCTTACTAGAAAGTGATAGTAGTCAAAATAGCATCATATATTGGTAAAAGAATACACAAATAGATCAATGAAACAATAATGAGAACCAAGATATAGGCCCATACACATATAACTGACTCATCTTTGGCAAAGGAGCAAGGAAAATTCAATGGAGAAAGGATAGTTTTTCAACAAATTGTGTAGGAATAATTAGACAACCATATGCAAAAAGAAAAAAAAAATCTAGACATGGTTCACAAAATTAGCTCAAGGTGGATCATAGACATAAATGTAAAATGTAAAACTATAAAACTTCTAGAAAATAACAGGAAAAATCTATATGACCTTGAATTTGGTAATGATTATTTTAGATACAATAACAAAAGCATTATCAATGACAGAAAAAAATTTGATAAGTTGAACTTTATTAATAAAAATGTCTGTTCTACAAAAGACACTGTTAAGAGAATAAAAAAAAAACCTGGTCACAGACGGGAAGAAAATATTTTTAAAATACATATCTGATAGAATACTTGTATCCAAAATATATAAAGAACCCTTAAAACTCAAAAATAAGAAAACAAAACAATTTTAAAAATGGGCAAAAGATCTGTACAGACACCTCACCAAAAAAGATATACCAATGGGATATAAAAACAATGAAAGCATGCTCAAATCATGTTATTAGAGAATTGCAAATTACAATGCACTATTTCTATTACTGTATACCCATTAAAATGGCTTACAAAATGACATTACCAAATGCTGGCAAGAATTCAGAGCAACTGGAACTCTCATTCATTGCTGGTCAGGAAAAGCAAGATGTTATGGCCACCATAGAAGAAAGTTTGGCAAAACATAGTTATATCATACAATCCAGTAATCACACTCCTAGTATTTACCAATTGAGATAAAAATTTATATCTACACAAAAACCTGAACATGAATGCTTATAGTAGTTCTATTCATAATTACCAAAAATAAATAAATAAAAAAGTAAGTAGCCAAGATGTCCTCTAGCAAGTGAAAGCATAAAGAAATTTTGTAATATCCATGAAATTGATATTTGGATAGAAAGGAAATGAGAGGGGCGCTTGGGTGGCTCAGTCATTAAGCATCTGCCTTTGGCTCAGGTCATGATCCTAGGGTCCTGGGATCAAGCCCCACATCAGGTTCCCTGTTCAGCGGGAAGCCTGCTTCTCCCTCTCCCACTCCCCCTGCTTGTGTTCCCTCTCTCGCTGTCTCTCTCTCTCAGTCAAATAAATAAATAAAATCTTTAAAAAAAAAAAAAAAGGAAATGAGATTCCAAGTGACCAGAAGAATTGAGGAACGTTAAATGCATGTTATTGAATAAAAGAAGCCAGTCTGAAAAGGCTACATGCCATATGATCTCAACAATATAATATCTGGAAAAGCCGAAACTATGAAGATAGTGAATTAGATCATTGGTTACCAGGTATTTGGGAGTGGGAGGATGAGAGAATGACACAGGGAATTTTTAAGGCAGTGAAACTATGCTGTATAGTTCTTTAATGGTACATCCATGACCTTATGCATTTGTCAAAACCCCTAAAACTGTACAACACAAGGAGTGAGTCTTAGTATAAACCATGAACTTTAGTTAAAAATAATGTATCAAAGTTGGTCCATTAGTTGTAACAAATGTACCATGCTAATGAAGGATATTAATAACAGAAAAACTGCTTGTGTGGGGTGGGTATATGGGAACTCTGTAACATCTGCTCAAATTTTTCTGTATATTACAGCAGTTCTAAAAGTTTGGTAATTAAAAAATAAACTACTTCATAGAGCTCTTATAAATATTTATATATGTACGGCATTTGGAATAGTTCTAGTGCTTAACACTCAATAAAAGTTAACTTCTATTATTATTAATATTATTGTTATTAATAGTAGTAGTAGTAGTGGTAGATCTATTAACAGAGCTGTGTTCTCTGAAGAATGCTTTTTTTCTTTAAGCCTTTCATGAATCCAGAAATTGACAAATGTAGACAAAATAAGAAGATATCATTGCTTACCCTGAAGAAAAATGTTTTTCTCTACTACAATTAAATAAAATGGGAAAATAGCTTTCATGTTCTGATATATAAACTGACAACTTCTATGAAATTTTATTATAGCAATTACTTTATAGTACAACTACAAAAAAATATTTATTAAAAAATCAGTTTTATGTATTACATTTTTACATTTGCCCATATACTTAAAAAAAATCAACACAACCAAAACACATTGTCATGAAGTGCCTTTGTAAAATGTATTTTCTATTAAAATATTTTTCCCATATGCATTCAGAGAAAAAGATGTCTATAAGATGAAAGATTTTCTTTTCCTTCACTTTTTTTTTTTTTTAGGATTTTATTTATTTATTTGAGAGAGAGAACAAGAGAGCAGCAGAAACAGGGATCCTGGGATCATGACCTAAGCCACAGACAGACACTTACCTGGCTGAGCCACCCAGGTGCCCCTTTTCCTTCATTTCTAATAAAAATACTGAGGAAGCAACTCTGTCATTCATAAATCATCTTTCTCTTGTTTATTTCTCTGGGTCCAAATTTGTGTAGAATATCTTTATAGTCAATGGTGCTTTGGGAGATATGAAAGAGGTATAATTTAGTAAATGACAATAGAACTTTCTAAATAATCAGATTTAGATACTTTCAAATGATTCTGAATTTTGATCTTTCCTTCCTGTGCTATATTTGGAAAGCATTCATTTTAAAGTGAAAAATCCATCATTTGTACCGTATTCATTTCTATGCCAACAAGGTTAGTTCAACATATAAACACAAGGTAATATGAACAATTTATTAACTAATCATTTCAAGGAAAACATAACTATATGAGTTTTGATGATAGGTAGGGCAAATGCTTTATTGGGTCACTGAAACTTTCATTGTAGTTCATTTCATGTAACATTTCTTCACTGATAAGAAAAATGAAGTTTTAAAGCTTATTCCAGTAAAAAAGAATAACTTACTTTTTAACATTTTATAATTTTTGGACTTAAGTGAGTGGACTTAAAATACATCATTTGTCATTATACCAAGGCAGTCCTCCTTGAATAATATCTGTGATATATAAAGGTTGTTACAAAGATGGCTTTTATTTATTTTTTATTTTTTATTGTTCTGTTAATCAATATACATTACATCATTAGTTTTTGATGTAGTGTTCCATGATTCATTGTTTGTGCATAACACCCAGTGCTTTATGCAGAATGTGCCCTCTTTAATACCCATCACCAGGCTAACCCATCCTCCCACCCCCCTCCCCTCTAGATCCCTCAGTTTGTTTTTCAGAATCCATCATCTCTCATGGTTCGTCTCCCCCTCCAATTTTCCCCCCTTCATTCTTCCCCTTCTGCTATCTTCTTCTTCTTTTTTTTCTTTTTTCCTTAACATATATTGCATTATTTATTTCAGAGGTACATATCTGTGATTCAACAGTCTTGCACAATTCACAGTGCTCACCATAGCATATAGCCTCCCCAATGTCTATCACCCAGCCACCACCTCCCAACCCACCCCCCACTCCAGCAACCCTCAGTTTATTTCTTGAGATTAAAAATTCCTCATATCAGTGAGGTCATATGATACATGTCTTTCTCTGACTTATTTTGCTCAGCATAACACCCTCCAGTTCCATCCATGTCGTTGCAAATGGCAAGATCTCATTCCTTTTGATGGCTGCATAATATTCCATTGTATATATATACCACCTCTTCTTTATCCATTCAACTGTCAATGGACATGTTGGCTCTTTCCACAGTTTGGCTATTGTGGACATTGCTGCTATAAACATCGGGGTGCACATACCCCTTCAGATCCCTACATTTGTATCTTTGGGGTAAATACCCAGTAGGGCAATTGCTGGGTCATAGGGTAGCTCTATTTTCAACTTTTTGAGGAACCTCCATACTGTTTTCCAGAGTGGCTGCACCAGCTTGCATTCCCACCAACAGTGTAGGAGGGTTCCCCTTTCTCCGCATCCCCACCAACATCTGTTGTTTCCTGACTTGTTAATTTTAGCCATTCTGACTGGTGTGAGGTGGTATCTCATTGAGGTTTTGATTTGGATTTCCCTGATGCCGAGCGATTTTGAGCACTTTTTCATGTGATTGTTGGCCATTTCGATGTCTTCTTTGGAAAAATGTCTGTTCATGTCTTCTGCCCATTTCTTGATTGGATTCTTTGTTCTTTGGGTGTTGAGTTTGATAAGTTCTTCATAGATTTTGGATACTAGCCCTTTATCTATATGTCATTTGCAAATATCTTCTCCCATTCTGTCGGTTGTCTTTTGATTTTGTTGACTGTTTCCTTTGCTGTGTAAAGCTTTTTATCTTGATGAAGTCCCAATAGTTCATTTTTGCCCTTGCTTCCCTTGCCTTTGGCGATGTTTCTAGGAAGAAGTTGCTGCGGCTGAGGTCAAAGAGGTTGCTGCCTGTGTTCTCCTTTAGGATTTGGATGGACTTCTGTCTCACATTGAGGTCTTTCAACCACTTGGAGTCTATTTTTGTGTGTGGTGTAAGGAAATGGTCCAGTTTCATTCTTCTGCATGTGGCTGTCCAATTTTCCCAACACCATTTGTTGAAGAGACTGCCTTTGTTCCATTGGACATTCTTTCCTGCTTTGTCAAAGATGAGTTGACCATAGAGTTGAGGGTCCATTTCTGGGCTCTCTATTCTGTTCCATTGATCTATGTCTGTTTTTGTGCCAGTACCATACTGTCTTGATGATGACAGATTTGTAATAGAGCTGGAAGTCCGGAATTGTGATGCTACTAACTCTGCTTTTCTTTTTCAACATTCCTCTGGCTATGCGGGGTCTTTTCTGGTTCCATACAAATTTTAGGATTATTTGTTCCATTTCTTTGAAAAAAGTGGATGGTATTTTGACGGGGATTGCATTGAATGTGTAGATTGCTCTAGGTAGCATTGACATCTTCACAATATTTGTTCTTCCAATCCATGAGCATGGAACGTTTTTCCATTTCTTTGTGTCTTCCTCAATTTCTTTCATGAGTATTTTATAGTTTTCTGAGTACAGATCCTTTGCCTCTTTGGCTAGATTTATTCCTAGGTATCTTATGGTTTTGGGTGCAATTGTAAATGGGATCGACTCCTTAATTTCTCTTTCTTCTGTCTTGTTGTTGGTGTATAGGAATGCCACGGATTTCTGTGCATTGATTTTATATCCTGCCACTTTACTGAATTCCTGTATGAATTCTAGCAGTTTTGGGGTGGAGTCTTTGGGGTTTTCCACATAAAGTATCATATCATCTGCAAAGAGTGAGAGTTTGACTTTTTCTTTGCCAATTTGGATGCCTTTGATTTCTTTTTGTTGTCTGATTGCTGTGGCTAGGACTTCCAATACTATGTTGAATAGCAGTCGTGATCCCTGCCATGTTCCTGACTTTAGGGGGAAAGCTCTCAGTCTTTCCACATTGAGAATGATATTTGCTGTTGGTTTTTCATAGATGGCTTTTATGATATTGAGGTATGGACCCTCTATGCCTATACTCTGAAGAGGTTTTTTTTTTTTTTTTAAGATTTTATTTATTTGACAGAGAGAGAGATAGCAAGAGCAGAAACACAAGCAAGGGGAGTGGGAGAGGGAGAAGCAGGCTTCCCGCAGAGCAGGGAGCCCGATACGGGGCTCGATCCCAGGACCCTGGGATCATGACCTGAGCCAAAGGCAGATGCTTAACAACTGAGCTACCCAGGTGCCCCTGAAGAGTTTTGATCAAGAAAGGGTGCTGTACTTTGTCAAGTGCTTTTTCTGCATCTGTTGAGAGGATCATATGATTCTTGTTCTTTCTTTTGTTAATGTATTGTATCACGTTGATTGATTTGTGGATGTTGAACCAACCTTGCAGCCCAGGGATAAATCCCACTTGGTCGTGGTGAATAATCCTTTCAATGTACTGTTGGATCCTATTGGCTAGTATTTTGGTGAGAATTTTTGCATCCATGTTCATCAGGGATATTGGTCTGTAATTCTCCTTTTTGATGGGGTCTTTGTCTGGTTTGGGGATCAAGGTAATGGTGGCCTCATAAAACGAGTTTGGAAGTTTTCCTTTCATTTCTATTTTTTGGAACAGTTTCAGAAGAATAGGTATTAATTCTTCTTGAAATGTTTGGTAGAATTCCCCTGGGAAGCCATCTGGCCCTGGGCTTTTGATGGTTGGGAGATTTTTGATGACTGCTTCAATTTCCTTAGTGTTTATAGGTCTGTTCAGGTTTTCTTTTTCTTCCTGGTTCAGTTTTGGTAGTTGATACATCTCTAGGAATGCATCCATTTCTTCCAGGTTATCGAATTTGTTGGCATAGAGTTGCTCCTAGTATGTTCTTATAATTGTTTGTATTTCTTTGGTGTTGGTTGTGATCTCTCCTCTTTCATTCATGATTTTGTTGATTTGGGTCATTTCTCTTTTCTTTTTGATAAGTCTGGCCAGGGGTTTATCAATCTTGTTAATTCTTTCAAAGACGCAGCTCCTAGTTTCATTGATCTGTTCTACTGTTCTTTTAGTTTCTATTTCATTGATTTCTGCTCTGATCTTTATTATTTCTCTTCTCCTGCTGGGTTTAGGCTTGATTTGCTGTTCTTTCTCCAGCTCCTTTAGGTGGAGGGTTAGGTTGTGTACTTGAGACCTTTCTTGTTTCTTGAGAAAGGCTTGTATTGCTATATACTTTCCTCTCAGGACTGCCTTTGCTGCATCCCAAAGGTTTTGAACAGTTGTGTTTTCATTTTCATTGGTTTCCATGAATTTTTTAAATTCTTCTTTAATTTCCTGGTTGACCCATTCATTCTTCAGTAGGATGCACTTTAGCCTCCATGTATTTGAGGTCTTTCCGACTTTCCTCTTGTGATTGAGTTCTAGTTTCAAAGCATTGTGGTCTGAAAATAGGCAGGGAATGATCCCAATCTTTTGGTACTGGTTGAGACCTGATTTATGACCTAGGTTGTGATCGATTCTGGAGAATGTTCTATGGGCACTAGAGAAGAATGTGTATTCCGTTGCTTTGGGATGCAATGTTCTGAATAGGTCTGTGAAGTCCATTTGGTCCAGTGTGTCATTTAAAGTCTTTATTTCCTTGTTGATCTTTTGCTTAGATGATCTGTCCATTTCAGTGAAGGGGGTGTTAAAGTCCCCCACTATTATTGTATATTTGTTGATGTGTTTCTTTGCTTTTGTTATTATTGGCTTATATAATTGGCTGCTCCCATGTTAGGGGCATAGATATTACAATTGTTAGATCTTCTTGTTGGATAGACCCTTTAAGTAGGATATAGTGTCCTTCCTCATCTCTTATTACAGTCTTTGGTTTAAAATCTAATTTGTCTGATATAAGGATTAATGGTGGTAATTCTATTCCTCTGCCAGACTGGCTTTAAAAATGGATACATACTATCATTCAGGCCAAAATGAAAGAGGGGATATAGATTCAGCATTGCTAGAAAAGCTTTTCTGACTCTTAAAGAGGAACATCAGGAAGGGATGCATTATTTGGTTTGGGTCTTGGTTTTGGTTTTCTCCTGCCTTTAAATGTTTTTTCATGATACCTGGAGCCATTGCAAATAGCTCACAGTTCTATTCCATGAGAACTGAGGCCACACTTGGGGAGAGAGGGACTCAGAGCAGAAAGTAGGAAAGAAACTGTGTTATGGTTGATCTGTTGAATTAATCCACCCTTATAATTGGTCTCTTATCTGATCTCTTATCTGAAATTCTAAATTTTCTTATTTGTGAAGACATTTTTTTGCTGAGAATTCTCTTACTTTTGGCTGAAAGAATCTTAATAGATAATCTTTAACTCGTAGATGGGGAATAATAATATACGGTATGAAAAATCCTAGCATAACAACATGAATCATAGACTTTCAATATAGAAAGAGACCCCAAACACCATCCACTCCAACTGCTCAAGTAGTCTCTGGACAACACTGAAATATGTCTTGCCTCCAGCAGAAGGGTAACAAAATTTAGAAAACTTGCTGATTTGGTATTTTTGCAAGTCATCTTCTCATTTTCTGTCTCCAACTTGACAGATGAGGAACATGCAGAGAAATAGATCGTGTTTCTGCCTGAAGGGGCACAAAATGCACTGCCCATAGACACATATTCATATGCACAAGGCATGTATGTGCCTATTAAGAACATTGCTTATTTGAAAATAAAAGAGGGGTGCCTGGGTGGCTCAGTCATTAAGCGTCTGCCTTCAGCTCAGGTCATGATCCCAGGTCCTGGGATTGAGCCCTGTATCAGGCTCCCTGCTCAGTGGGAAGCCTGCTTCTCCCTCTCCCACTCCCCCTGCTTGTATTCCCTCTCTCGCTGTGTCTCTCTCTGTCAAATAAATAAATAAAATATTTTTTTAAAAAGAAAGAAAATAAAAGAACAATGAATGATCCATGTGAAGTTATCCTTGAGTTTTCTTTTGCTGACCATTCTTTATATGAAATCCAAGTCTAGAATTATACCTGAGAGGGTAGTAAATTTAAATTTAATTATATCGTTACATTTTCCAACTGCCTGTAATTAAATTAGGAAAAAAGAAGTGGTTGGGGTCTGATTCCAAATTTACTTGTGATCAGGTCCCATGAGGACAGATATTTTGTTTGTGTTTCATTCATTGCAGTACCCCCTCTCCCTGTGCCCAGAACCGTGCCTGACACATAGTAAGCACTCAACAATACTGGTTCAAAAAAAGTGAATAAATAACTTTCCTAGTCACTATTGTTTCTCAATTTCTAGCTTAGTTAGTACTTGAAAGAGAGCACATGCTTAATAATTGTTAAATAATTCATAGATAGAGATTATATTTTAAAGCAGATTTTAGAAGGGCAATGATAAACGTGGCTCAGAAGGCAACATGCTTACTCATGGAGAGATCCTGAAATTGTTTCAGTTACTGGAATCCAAAGTTGAGGTTATCCTATTTCAGGCTGATATATCACATTTGACTTTCCTAATGAGAATTACTATGTTTCACTTTAAGTATAATATTCATGCTCACACTGTGCTGTATCACTTTCTTTATACTTAGATTTGTATCATTTCATAAGTTGAAAAAAAATGTTTACTTAGTGTCTACTTCAAAGAAACACTGGGATCAGTGTACAGTGTAAAATTAGAAAGACCCCGCTCCTGAGTCTGCAACTAAAGGATAGGCTTGTGTTTATTGAAATCTTAGTAATGGTGGCATCCCCTATGGATTAACTAAGTGGCAAAAAGTGCCCAGAACATGTTTGTTGAATTGAAAACTACAAACCTGGATTATAAGACAATGTACTGACCCTAAGGGAAATGCAGGCGGCTGCCTATGGTTTCAAAAGAGAGCATGCTCATCTACTTGGGAACCTGGGAGAGCTTTTTGAAGAAGGTGGTTCTTGCAAAATGAAATTGCCAATAGGTACATGTGAGGGGAGGACCTAACCTACGTGAAGAGATCAGCTTAGTTGGCAGAATCACAGAAGACACCTTCATAGAAAAGTGAGTAGTTCAGGGATGCCTGGGTGGCTCAGTCAGTTAAGTGTCTTGCCTTCAGCTCAGGACATGTTCTCAGGGTCCTGGGATCGAGTCCCACATTGGGCTCCTTGCTCAGGCATGAGCCTCCTTCTCCCTCTGCCTGCCACTCTCCCTGCTTGTGCTCTCTCTCTCTGATGAAGGAAGGAAGGAAGGAAGGAAGGAAGGAAAGAAGGGAGGGAGGAATTATGAGTAGTTCAGTTTGCCTATATATAGATTTTAGAGAATAATAATTATTATTTAGAGACTAAGTCTTCAAAGTTAAGTAAGAGATGCAAAGTACAGTGCCTTGAATGTCCAAGTAAAAACTTTGTACTTTAATCGTAGGCTATAGTCAGTGGTTCCTAAGCTTTGCTGTACATTGTAATCACCTGATAATCATTAAATGAAACAAACGCCTAGTTACCACCCTCAAATATTCTGATTTAATTGGTGTGTGATGTGACAAGGGCATTGAGAGTATTAAAAACTCCCCACATAACTGCAATGTGCAGCAAACTTTGGGAACTGATGCTGAAAGTGGTCAGGAGTGGTATGATGGGAAAGAGCAAGGCTGGAGCTGTCCTTCATGTATGAAGAGTCATTTTGGGTTTAGGAGTTTAAGGTCTAAAAGGAAAGTCTTGCAGGAAAGTCATCCTGTAGATCTGAAATCTAAGAGCAAAGTCAGCATTTCTTACTTAGATTTGAAAGTCATCCATATAGGAGAACCAACTTCACTTAATGCCCTCCTGTTCATCTTTCATATTTCAGTTCAAATTTCTCTTCCTTGGGGAAGCTTGCCAGAACTGCTGACAAAGTCAGATACCTATATTTGATGTCTCACAGCCACCTGAACTTTGTCATGGTACCATCTACAGTATATAGTATGCAGACTGCCCTATTAACGTGTTTCTATATGCAAATGAGCTCACGCGTGATTGGTAAATAGGGGATTTACATAAGCTTAACACCAAGTACAGTAACTCAACTGAACATAGCAAGCTTGCAGAAAGACTATTTAACAGGATGACCCCACTCTCTACTATTTGGCTCTGATTAGTCAGACGTTCTCTCCTGGAAGTCTGTACTACATGATTCTCCCAATTTTAGGGCAATTTTTGCCCTATCTTCATAACTAAGTTCTAAGAGTATCAAGAGGTATCAGGGTTCTCTAAGAAACAGAACCAATAAAATGCGTGTGTGTGTGCGTGTGTGTGTGTGTGTGTGTGTTTTAAGGAATTGGCTCACTTAATTGTAGGAGCTGGCAAGTTGAAAATCTACAGGACAGGCTAGAAACTCAGGCAAGAATTGATATTGTAGTGTTGAGTGTGAAAGCTGGAAACAGGCAGAATTTCTATGTTGTAGTCTTGAGGCAGAATTCCTTCTTCTTCCAGAAACCTGTCTTTGATTTTAAGATCTTCACCTGATTGGATGAGACCCATGTTATGAAGTATAATAGAAAGTTAACTGATTATAGAGGTTGGTCATATCTGCAGACCTTCACAAGAACATCTAGTTGACCAAACAACTGGACTCCAGAGCCCAGCCAAGTTGACTCATAAAATGAACCATCACAGGGTTGTCGTTTTCCTTCTTATACTAATGGGAGCATAAGTAAAAACAGTTGACTCTTCTGAGTTATAAAACCATTTCAGGTCTAGGGACAAGTTATAAAGCATTTGATAATGTATTTTACTTGGTTATTATTATTAGCTTCACATGCAACCCTAAAGGCTGGGTGTTGTCTGAGTTCTCTCAGGGAAGAACTTCCTAATAAATAGCAACCAAACTTCATTTGGTTGCTATTTGCAGACTGGCCTTACTAAAGCTTACCCAATTATGAAATAGATAATAATCATCTTTTGTCTGTCAACTCATGATCAGAACACTTGTTCCTGGTCTTCTGAGGCTCTCACATTTCTAGTCCCAGAAGGGACAGAGAAGAAGCTGCTGATACCAAACAGAACTAGTAAAATGAGAAATAGGTCATCACCACATCCATCTGACTCTACAAACAAAATGACTTTGCTGGGCTCTTCTCTGAGTGAATACAGTGAAAGAGAAGGAAGATTCCCAGCTCCCCTAATTAAGCATAAGTCCATAGGATCAGTGTTTCTGGCTTTTTCTGAATGTGCTAAGGGATTGCTGGTGGATTCCTTAGGAACCTGTGCTTACCGATCACCAGGTATCCTGCCTTGTTTCCGCTCTTTATCACCAGTGCAGCAAGGGGGTGGGAGTTTGGCAGATTGCCTCTGGCCGGCCAGGAAGCTTCTCTGAGCCCAGCCTGTTCCTTGCAAACGTAGAAGCATTTTATTGAGGGCTCACAGGCTAAGGATCGTACTCAATTTAAACTAAAAGATGTTCTATGTTTTCCGCAAGAAACTCACACCTGAAACTTATAAAGATAACTGATCAAACAAACATATTAAGAAACACTTTTAAAGGACAAAGTTGTACTTGTCCACTTCAACTTTAATATTATTTTTCTGCTGTACAGTTTCCTCCTCTGTCCAGTCCTTGACTTTCAGTGACGTATTCACGTTTCCATTTTCTCCATTTTTTAATTAGTTGTCCTCTTTTTTTAAAGTTAGTACTAATCCATATTCCTTAAACTGTCACTAGGATCTGTCTTGAAGATCCTTCTCCCCTAGACTTTATCATATAGAACATGCATTGGCAAGCTTTTGCTTAAAGATCCAGAGAGTAAATATGTTGGACTTTAGGCCAAGATGTAAAATTGAGGCTATTGTGTGGTTATTTATTTAACTTTTAAAAGTGTAATCATTGGGTGCCTGGGTGGCTCAGTTGGTTAAGCGACTGCCTTCGGCTCAGGTCATGATCCTGGAGTCCCGGGATCGAGTCCCGCATCGGGCTCCCTGCTCGGCAGGGAGTCTGCTTCTCCCTCTGGCCCTCCTCCATCTCAGGCTCTCTGTCTCTCATTCTCTCTCTCTCAAATAAATAAATAAAATCTTAAAAAAAAAAAAGACAATATGATTCTAAAAAAAATAAAAAATAAAAAAAAATAAAAGTGTAATCATTTAGTAATGTAATCATTTTAAAATGTAAAAACCATTCTTAGTTCACTGCAATATGGATTTGGTTTACCAGCCCCATGTATGAAAAGGGCATGAACTTGAACAAGGTAACGAAGGAATGTGATCTTTATAGCTGCCTGTAATGTTGTGTTATGGTCCTCTCTTTGGGGTTAGTGGGGTTATTTTTTTTTTTTATTCTTATGTTAATCCCCATACATTACATCATTAGTTTTTGATGAAGTGTTCCATGATTCATTGTTTGTGCATAACACCCAGTGCTCCATGCAGAATGTGCCCTCCTCAATACCCACCACCAGGCTAACCCATCCTCCCACCCCACTCCTCTCTAGAACCCTCAGTTTGCTTTTCAGAGTCCATCGTCTCTCATGGTTCGTCTACCCTCCGATTTCCCCCGCTTCATTCTTCCCCTCCCGCTACCTTCTTCTTCTTCTTCTTTTTTTTTGTTAACATATATTGCATTATCTGTTTCAGAGGTACAGATCTGAGATTCAACAGTCTTGCACAATTCACAGCGCTTACCAGAGCACATACCCTCCCTAGTGTCTATCACCCAGTCACCCCATCCCTCCCACCCCACCCCCCATTCCAGCAACCCTCAGTTTGTTTCCTGCGATTAAGAATTCCTCATATCAGTGAGGTCATATGATACATGTCTTTCTCTATTTGACTTATTTCACTCAACATAATACCTTCCAGTTCCATCCACGTTGTTGCGAATGGCAAGATCTCATTCCTTTTGATGGCTGCATAATATTCCATTGTATATATATACCACCTCTTCTTTATCCATTCATCTGTCGATGGACATCTTGGCTCTTTCCATAGTTTGGCTATTGTGGACATTGCTGGTATAAACATCGGGGTGCAAGTACCCCTTCGGATCCCTACTTTTGTATCTTTGGGGTAAATACCTAGTAGTGCAATTGCTGGGTCATAGGGTAGCTCTATTTTCAACTTTTTGAGGAACCTCCATACTGTTTTCCAGAGCGGCTGCACCACCTTGCATTCCCACCAACAGTGTAGGAGGGTTCCCCATTCTCCGCCTCCCCGCCAACATCTGTTGTTTCCTGACTTGTTAATTTTAGCCATTCTGACTGGTGTGAGGTGGTATCTCATTGAGGTTTTGATTTGGATTTCCCTGATGCTGAGCGATATTGAGCACATTTTCATGTGTCTGTTGGCCATTTCGATGTCTTCTTTGGAAAAATGTCTGTTCATGTCTTCTGCCCATTTCTTGATTGGATTCTTTGTTCTTTGGGTGTTGAGTTTGATGAGTTCTTTATAGATTTTGGATACTAGCCCTTTATCTGATATGTCATTTGCAAATATCTTCTCCCATTCTGTCGGTTGTCTTTTGGTTTTGTTGACTGTTTCCTTTGCTTTGCAAAAGCTTTTTATCTTGATGAAGTCCCAATAGTTCATTTTTGCCCTTGCTTCCCTTGCCTTTGGCGATGTTTCTAGGAAGAAGTTGCTGCGGCTGAGGTCAAAGAGGTTGCTGCCTGTGTTCTCCTTTAGGATGTTGATGGACTCCTGTCTCACATTGAGGTCTCTCAACCATTTGGAGTCTATTTTTGTGTGTGGTGTAAGGAAATGGTCCAGTTTCATTCTTCTGCATGTGGCTGTCCAATTTTCCCAACACCATTTGTTGAAGAGACTGTCTTTGTTCCATTGGACATTCTTTCCTGCTTTGTCAAAGATGAGTTGACCATAGAGTTGAGGGTCCATTTCTGGGCTCTCTATTCTGTTCCATTGATCTATGTGTCTGTTTTTGTGCCAGTACCATGCTGTCTTGATGATGACAGCTTTGTAATAGAGCTGGAAGTCCAGAATTGTGATGCCGCCAACTTTGCTTTTCTTTTTCACCATTCCTCTGGCTATGCGGGGTCTCTTCTGGTTCCATACAAATTTTAGGATTATTTGTTCCATTTCTTGAAAAAAGTGGATGGTATTTTGACAGGGATTGCATTGAATGTGTAGATTGCTCTAGGTAGCATTGACATCTTCACAATATTTGTTCTTCCAATCCATGAGCATGGAACGTTTTTCCATTTCTTTGTGTCTTCCTCAATTTCTTTCATGAGTATTTTATAGTTGTCTGAGTACAGATCCTTTGTCTCTTTGGTTAGATTTATTCCTAGGTATCTTATTGTTTTGGGTGCAATTGTAAATGGGATCGACTCCTTAATTTCTCTTTCTTCTGTCTTGTTGTTGCTGTATAGGAATGCCACGGATTTCTGTGCATTGATTTTATATCCTGCCACTTTACAGAATTCCTGTATGAATTCTAGCAGTTTTGGGGTGGAGTCTTTGGGGTTTTCCACATAAAGTATTATATCATCTGCAAAGAGTGAGAGTTTGACTTCTTCTTTGCCAATTTGGATGCCTTTGATTTCTTTTTGTTGTCTGATTGCTATGGCTAGGACTTCCAATACTATGTTGAATAGCAGTGGTGATAGTGGATATCCCTGCCACGTTCCTGACCTTAGGGGGAAAGCTCTCAGTTTTTCCCCATTGAGAATGATATTTACTGTGGGTTTTTCATAGATGGCTTTTATGATATTGAGGTATGTACCCTCTATCCCTATACTCTGAAGAGTTTTGATCAAGAAAGGATGCTGTACTTTGTCAAATGCTTTTTCTGCATCTATTGAGAGGATCATATCATTCTTGTTCTTTCTTTTGTTAATGTATTGTATCACATTGATTGATTTGTGGATGTTGAACCAACCTTGCAGCCCAGGGATAAATCCCACTTGGTCATGGTGAATAATCCTTTTAATGTACTGTTGGATCCTATTGGCTAGTATTTTGGTGAGAATTTTTGCATCCATGTTCATCAGGGATATTGGTCTGTAATTCTCCTTTTTGATGGGGTCTTTTGTTTTGGAATCAAGGTAATGCTGGCCTCATAAAATGAGTTTGGAAGTTTTCCTTCCATTTCTATTTTTTGGAAGAGTTTCAGAAGAATAGGTATTAATTCTTCTTTAAATGTTTGGTAGAATTCCCCTGGGAAGCCATCTGGCCCTGGGCTTTTGATGGTTGGGAGATTTTTGATGACTGCTTCAATTTCCTTAGTGGTTATAGGTCTGTTCAGGTTTTCTTTTTCTTCCTGGTTCAGTTTTGGTAGTTGATACATCTCTAGGAATGCATCCATTTCTTCCAGGTTATCGAATTTGCTGGCATAGAGTTGCTCCTAGTATGTTCTTATAATTGTTTGTATTTCTTTGGTGTTGGTTGTGATCTCCTCTTTCATTCATGATTTTGTTGATTTGGGTCATTTCTCTTTTCTTTTTGATAAGTCTGGCCAGGGGTTTATCAATCTTGTTAATTCTTTCAAAGATGCAGCTCCTAGTTTCATTGATCTGTTCTACTGTTCTTTTAGTTTCTATTTCATTGATTTCTGCTCTGATCTTTATTATTTTCTTCTCCTGCTGGGTTTAGGCTTTATTTGCTATTCTTTCTCCAGCTCCTTTAGGTGGAGGGTTAGGTTGTGTACTTGAGACCTTTCTTGTTTCTTGAGAAAGGCTTGTATTGCTATATACTTTCCTCTTAGGACTGCCTTTGCTGCATCCCAAAGATTTTGAATAGTTGTGTTTTCATTTTCATTGGTTTCCATGTATTTTTTTTTAATCTTCTTTAATTTCCTGGTTGACCCATTCATTCTTCAGTAGGATGCTCTTTAGCCTCCATGTATTTGAGTTCCTTCCAACTTTCCTCTTGTGATTGAGTTCTAGTTTCAAAGCATTGTGGTCTGAAAATAGGCAGGAATGATCCCAATCTTTTGGTACCGGTTGAGACCTGATTTATGGCCTAGGATGTGATCGATTCTGGAGACTGTTCCATGGGCACTAGAGAAGAATGTGTATTCCATTGCTTTGGGGTGGAATGTTCTGAATACGTCTGTGAAGTCCATTTGGTCCAGTGTGTCATTTAAAGTCTTTATTTCCTTGTTGATCTTTTGCTTAGACGATCTGTCCATTTCAGTGAGGGGGTTGTTAAAGTCCCCCACTATTATTGTATTGTTGTAGATGTGTTTCTTTGCTTTTTTTATTAATTGGCTTATATAATTGGCTGCTCCCATGTTAGGGGCATAGATATTTACAATTGTTAGATCTTCTTGTTGGATAGATCCTTTAAGTAGGATATAGTGTCCTTCCTCGTCTCTTATTACAGTCTGGTTTAACATCTAATTTGTCTGATATAAGGATTGCCACCCCAGCCTTCTTTTGGTGTCCATTAGCATGGTAAATGGTTTTCCACCCCCTCACTTTCAATCTGGGGGTGTCCTTCGTTCTAAAATGAATCTATTGCAGACAGCATATCGATGGGTCTTCTTTTTTTATCCAATCTGATAGCCTTTGTCTTTTGAATGGGGCATTGAGCCCATTTACATTCAGGGTAACTATTGAAAGATAGGAATTTAGTGTCATTATATTGCCTGTAGGGTGACTGTTACCATATATTGTCTCTGTTCCTTTCTGGTCTATGTTGCTTTTAGGGTCTCTTTTTGCTTAGAGGACCCCTTTCAAGATTTCCTGTAGGGCTGGTTTTGTGTTTGCAAATTCCTTTAGTTTTTGTTTGTCCTGGAAGCTTTTTATCTCTCCTTCAATTTTCAATGACAGCCTAGCTGGATAGAGTATTCTTGGCTGCATATTTTTCTCATTTAGTGCTCTGAATATATCCTGCCAGTCCTTTCTGGCCTGCCAGGTCTCTGTGGATAGGTCTGTTGCCAATCTAATGTTTCTACCCTTGTAGGTTACATATCTCTTCTCCCGAGCTGCTTTCAGGATTTTCTCTTTGTCTCTGAGACTCATAAGTTTTACTATTAGATGTCGGGGTGTTGACCTATTTTTATTGATTTTGGGAGGGGTTCTCTGTGCTTCCTGGATTTTGATGCCTGTTTCCTTCCCCAGATTAGGGAAGTTCTCTGCTATAATTTGCTCCATTGTACCTTCTGCCCCTCTCTCTCTTTCTTCTTCTTCTGGGATCCCAATTATTCTAATGTTGTTTCGTCTTATGGTGTCACTTATCTCTCGAATTCTCCCCTCGTGATCCAGGAGTTGTTTATCTCTCTTTTTCTCAGCTTCTTTATTTTCCATCATTTGGTCTTCTATATCACTGATTCTCTCTTCTGCCTCATTTATTCTAGCTCTTAGCGCCCCCATTTTTTATTGCACCTCATTAATAGCCTTTTTGATTTTGACTTGGTTGGATTTTAGTTCTTTTACTTCTCCAGAAAGGGTTTCTCTAATAACTTCCATATTTTTTTCAAGCCCAGCTAGTATCATTAAAGTGATGATTCTGAACTCTAGATCTGACATCGTACTAATGTCCATATTGAGTAGGTCTCTGGCAGTCGGTACTACCTCTTGTTCTTTTTGTTGAGGTGATTTTTTCCATCTTGTCATTTTGTGCAGCGGAGAATAGATGAATGAGAGAACAAAATGCTAGCAGAGTAACAATGTCCCCAGAAAATATACTCTAAACAAATCAGAAAAGACCTGCAGCAGTGGAAAAAGAAATGGAAAGAGAGAAAAAAGAAAAAGAAAAAAAAAAGAAAAAGAAAAAGATAAAGATGAAAACAAAGAAAAACAAACAAAACAAAACAACAACAACAACAAAAAAACCAGAATGTGATCAAATATGATCAGGCTGCTATATAGATCAGTGCCACACCCTAGATTTGGGGTGTATTTTGGTCTTTTAGAAGAAAGTGCCTCCCAAAATTTTAAAGAAAGTAAAACTTATATATGTAGAAAAATAAGGATTGATATGATGAAGGGATGGAATATGGCTGTAAAGATGGAAATTATAAAAAATTTTATAAAAGGAATTGATAAGAAGTTGTTTGAAAAAGAGAAAGAAGAGGATTTAGAAAAAGAAAAAAGAAAAAAAAAGGGAGAGAATGTGATCAGGCAGGGGAATAGAAAACACCATATACTAGAGATTTAGGGTATATTTTAATCTGTTAGAAGAAACTATCTCAAAATTTTAAAGAGAGAACAACTTACATATATATGCCAAATATACGGGTAACTACTATGAAGGGATAGAATATGTCTCTAAAAATGAAAAATAAAATTTTTTTTAAAAAAAAGTGATTGATAACATGTTGCTTGAAAAAGGGAAAAAGAAAAATTAAAAAAAAAAAGAAGAGAAAAAGACAGTTAAAAAAATTAACTTTGAAAGACTAAAGAATTATGGTAAAAAAGCCATGAATTCTATGTGCAGTATTCCCCTAGCGCTGGAGTTCTGCCGTTCTCATTGATCGGTAAACTTGGTCTTGGCTGGCTGTTCTCGCTGGTCTTCTGGGGAGGGGCCTGTTGCCGTGGTTTCCAAATGTCTCTGCCGGAGGCGGAATTGCCCCGCCCTTGCCCCCTCCCGGCTAAGTAATCTGCTCGGGTTTGCTCTCCGGGCCTTTTGTTCCCTGCGAGCTTTCCGTACAGCTTTGGAGGCGGAGAGTGAAAATGGCGGCCTCCCAATCTCCGCCCCAGAGGAGCCGAGAACTCGGGGCCCCGCTCCTCAGTGAACCCCCAGAGAAAAGCCATCAATCACTCCCGTCTCCCCGGTCTCCGGCTGCACTCCGTGCTCACCCGGCCTGTGACCGCGCGTTTCTATCTCTGGCACCTGACCCCGGGTGGAGTCTCCAAACCCAGCAGATCCCTGCAGTGAATTCCCGCGCGGCTCCTCCCGGGGGAAGAAGGTGAGTCTCCCCGGATCTGCCGCTTGTTGGGTCCCTGCTGGAGGAGCAGGGGCCCGACTGTGCCGCGGATCACGGTTTATGGCAACCCGAGCTGAGAGCCCGCGCCTGGGCTCCGCCTCTGCAGCCGGCTTCCCTGCTCCGTTACCTGGGAGCTCAGCCACACTCAGGCACCCCCGGTCTTCTGTGACCCCGAGGGTCCTGAGACCACACTGTCCTGGGGGGTTCCACCACCCGCTTAGCCACCAGAGTGACGTCCCTCGGCGGAGCAGACTTTTAAAAGTTCCGATTTTGTGCTCCTTGGCTCTATCATTTGCCAGAAGTGGCCGACAGAGTCCCCTCCCCCGCCGTCTATCCTCCCGAATATCGCCTCGGATTCACTTCTCCGCACGTCCTACCTTCCAGAAAGTGGTCGCTTTTCTGTTCAGAGAGTTGTTGCTATTCTTTTCTTCGATCTCCTGTTGAGTTTGTAGGTATTCAGAATGGTTTGATCCCTATCCAGCTGAATTCCTGAGAGGAGACAAAATCCAGGTCTCCTACTCCTCCACCATCTTTGTTTTGTTTTTTTAATAAAATAATTGCTTACTTCACAGTATCAACCTGGAGATAAAGTTGGTTTCAGGGTAGAAAAGGACCTTCTTATAAATTCTAAAGGGCACACACATAAAAGAAGGATGTATAACAGTTTAAACAATGTCTTAATTATAGTTTAAAATAAATAAACCTTAGAAAAAAGGAAGAGCCCTCCTGCATAGAGCAGAGGGTGAAGTTTTAACAGATAACAGAGAAACCAGTTATTCAGTTTGTTTTATTTTCTGCCTTCTCTGTTCAGAAGACTGTCACATGGGAAAAGAGAGAATGGACTTTGATGGGAAAGAATTGATATTGAAGACAGAGAAGAAAATAGTGGGAGAAATATGTGAAAATACATGTAGGTGTTTCTAAAATTCCCTGAATTACCAATCCAATAAATCAATAAAGCCACATTATCAAGGACAGAGGTCTCTAGTGATATGCCAGAAGACTCTGCCTTCTTCCTAGTCCTTGTCAAAATATTTATGTGAAGTGTGAAGAAGGTCTTAATTACTGGTTACCCTATTTTATAGATACTGAAAGTTGGAGTGACTAAATAATCTACATAATATTCTTCCAGCTCTAAAATAGAACAGTTTAAATATTGTTAAAAAAACAAAAAACAAAATCAATGTCTTTGTATCTAAGCCACAATCTATTCTGAAATAGATATTTAAGCATTTGAAAATAGCTATGAGCTGCTATGTTATTTACTGTCTATAATATATGAACATTTATAAGACCTAAGATGCTATAAACTTGAACAGATTTTTTTTTTTTTTTTTTGCAGTTCTCAAATTCTTTACTTGTTCCTATTTAAATCACCTCTCCTTCATTTCCAGCATTATGAAGGCAGACCTGCCAAGACTGCTTTGGATTATAATTGTGTTATTAATAGAGGCATCCAGAGAAAGGGATGATTGATTTATCTAAGGTAAGAAAACGACTTAATGACAGAGGACAACATAGTGCTGGAACTTACTCCCAACGGCGTTAGACTCTTGTGGCTAATTGTGGAACACAGAAATAAAATCAGTGGACAGGAATTGAGATATTTGGTAATCAATTTTAACTTTATACAAGGATTTTGTTCTTGTTTTTGTTGTTTTTTTTAATCAATGGGTACTTTCCAAGGAAAGATAAAATACCATATATGGTTCTTCTCTAATGTAATAAAAATAGACTTGGTTGTGATTTAGGAACTTAGCTTCCAATATCAGCTCTGAAAGACCTGGGTCTCCTTTGTTTGATATCTAGAATAGAAGTTAATAGAGAGTCAAGAGTCTCCAAACTCACAGAATGCTGTAGTCAATCTTGCTTTTCGCTGGAGAGTTCAAGCAGAATAAGGTCCCTTGAAGGTCTGGCTCATTACTTTGGTCAAAGAGCTTCCTGTTAGGATTCTAAACCAGGTTTACCTCTTGGCCAAGGAGCAAAAACGCTTTGCTCTTTTCACAAATCCGTTGTACATGTGCAGTTTATTTAAAGACTGGTGACTATTAACATATAAACTGAAAACCTTGCCCAAAGTAGAAAAATTTCCTTAAGAAAGAGAGGGAGGGTGGCGGGAGGGGGGTAGTGAACTACAAGCTGGTAGCAATAGAATGGATAAAAAATTTGCTCTTCTACCCCTAATTAAGAAAAGGTAAAGTAGGCCAGCGTTAAATTTGCATGACAAAGAAAGCAATGCAAACAGAAATTGGCTCCAGATTAATCTCCTTTTGAGATTCAAAGTTTAAAGGAAAATATAAAACAGGGAGAATCTTAACTTTGCTCTTGCGGGAATCTGTGGTCTTTACAGCTTAATCCTCCGGGAGAAAGAGGTGTGCTTGTCATTCAGACCTGCAGGACTTTAAAGGGCAACACTATTCATTTATCTCTGCTCTAGCATATGTAAACCATCTTCCTTTTTACTCTGACTTTGTAGTTTTAAACTAAAGAATACGTTGCTGCTGATATATGGGCTAATTTCTACTCATCATAAGCTTCTGAAGTAACTGCATGTGCCAGTATTGAAATTCAGAAACAATGTAATGGTGCTAGCATATTGAGTTAGTGTTGCTGCAGATAGATATAATGTCATATAGCTGATTAGTTTTTTTTTTTTTTAAGATTTTTTTTATTTATTCATTCCAGACACAGAGATACAGAGAGAGAGAGAGAGAACGTGAGTAGGGGGAGAAGCAGAGGGAGGGGGAGAAGCAGGCCCCCCGCCTAGCAGGGAGCCCGATGCGGGGCTCGATCCCAGGACCCTGGGATCATGACCTGAGCCAAAGGCAGACGCTTAACCGACTGAGCCACCCAGGCGCCCCCTTTCTTAGAAATTTAAATGAATATTTTTGTACCAGATACTTTTGTTAAGTGTTGGCATTCATTTTTTTTTTTTAAAGATTTTATTTATTTATTTGACAGAGAGACAGTGAGAGAGGGAACACAAGCAAGGGGAGTGGGAGAGGGAGAAGCAGGCTTCCCGCCGAGCAGGGAGCCCGAGAGGGGGCTCGATCCCAGGAGCCTGGGATCATGACCTGAGCCCAAGGCAGACGCTTAACCATCTGAGCCACCCAGGCACCCCTGATCAGTTTTTCTTAAGGAACACCACTTCGTTGTCATCCAGTGAATCCTATATCATTTCTACTCCAAGTGTAGTCTGTGAACCAGTCCCAAGCTGTTTGCTGCTAGTCTGGGGCAGGAGAAATTAAGAAACTGAAAGCAAATGTTTAGAGATGTGTAACAAACTGATAATGGTTTTATGTCTAATGAATATAATAATTAACAAAATAAGAACATGTGTTCGTATGCTTTTGTTTATATCTTGTTTTCTTAGTAATTTATTTTTATCATCACCAAAGATGGAGTAGAATTTATTTTTATCTAATTTATTTAATTTTATCTTTTACTACAGAGCATTGGAGATGCCCTGTCTTAACTATCATAGAACTTAAATTTAATGTTTTTTTATGTACCCAGTTAATTCTTAGCAAAGATGTAGTCATTCAAAGCACAAGTATACACATTTTTTATATATTGGCCCATAATTTACAGGGGAAGAATAATGAAAGCAATAGTAACAACTACAACCACAGGCATAATTGTTGCTGTTTATATGAGAATTTACATGGTATTAGCATATTTAATAAGCACCTACTACTGAATTAGAGGCTTCTTTCATTAATAATCCTAGGCAGTTTGAGGAAGTTATTATTATTCCTACTTTACAAATTAGGAAACTGAAACTCTGAAAGTCAGATCAATGTATAATTTAAAGAAAGTTAAAACACATGTCTCTCATACAGATATGAGTACCTGTTGAAAGATTTTTTGATGCATTAATAAAAGAACCAATAGAATGATAAAGCTAGTTCACAAAAGGATTCAAGAGACCAAAGTGATTAGAATCAATAAAAGAGTGTTGAAATAAGATTATAAAATGAGATACAAAGCTGGGTTAATATCCTACAAGACTGTAGTACAAGACAGCAGTATTTAGGGAATCTTTTCTAACAACAAAAATAATTTCCTTTTCTCTTGGATAAAAATTATTTTCAAATGTTGATCTTCTACAAGTTTAAATCTACTTTTCAGAATATGAGCTGCAGCAGCATCTGGGTGGCTCAGTCCATTAAGCATCTGCCTTGGGCTCAGGTCATGATCGCCAGGGTCCTCGGGTCCAGGGTTCCTGGGATCCTGGGATCAAGCCCCTCTGTGGGCTTCCTGCTCAGGCGCGGAGTCTGCTTTTCCCTCTCCCTCTACTCTCCCTCATTCTTTCCTGCTGGTGCTCTCTTTCTCTCTCAAGTAAATAACATCTTTAAAAAAGGATGCCTTTTTTAAGGGTGGCTCAGTCGGTTAAGCAGTTAAGCGTCTGCCTTAATTAGGCTCAGGGTCCTGGGATTGAGTCTCGAGTCGGACTCCCTGCTCAGCTGGGAGTCTGCTTCTCCCTCTGCCTGCCGTCCCCCCTGCTTGTTCTGTCTCTCTCTCTCTCTGATAAATAAATAAATAAAGTCTTTAAAAAATAATAATAATAAAATAAAATCTTAAAAAAAAAAAAAGAAATATGAACTGCAACCAAAAGTAAGCAGGAAGCCAAAAGAAAAGATAACCCTTACATAGGGTCTGCTGAATGTAGGGGTGGAAGTTTTTTTTTTTTCCTTCTTCCCTTCTAGGGTTTTTTGGCTGGTCTAATAATTAAACTGATATAAGGCAGATTAACAGGAGAAAAAAACAAATATAATTTGATATGTAGAGGTTCCCCATAAACATATGAGATCGGGAGCCTGGGTGGCTCAGTTGGTTAAGCGACTGCCTTCGGCTCAGGTCATGATCCTGGAGTCACAGGATCGAGTCCCGCATCAGGCTCCCTGCTCGGCAGGGAGTCTGCTTCTCCCTCTGACCCTCCCCCCTCTCATGTACTACTCGCTCTCTCTCATTCTCTCTCTCTCAAATAAATAAATAAAATCTTTAAAAAAAAAAAACATATGAGACTCAAAGAAGCTGCCAGAGCAGGCAGCATTTACACCCTGTAGATAAGGAAGCAATACATTTTTGAGGAATTGGCAAGACAAAGGGTTGGGGCTTAGGATAGTAAATTGGTGAAGAAGTAACAAGGTGTATTTATACGGCCTCCCCTAATTTCCTTATTTCTGGTGATAAGGGTACCTTCTACCCTCCTGGTACAGGGAGGGTACTTTTCACATGGGAGATTTGTTTTCTGGTTTCAGGGGGGCAAAGCAAGATCAGAATGTCCTTTCTGCACTGAAAGTTTCTTAAGTAACTTTAATTCAAAATAATCAATATGCCAAAGTGGCATCTTTTAGGGTAGCATACTCTGTTCTTCACGAGCAGTACTCCTGTATGACATTAAATGAATGGGTAGTCATCTTTTTCTTTTATTTTGAAGTTTTGGATATTTTATTGCAACAAAACTTATCTTTAAAAATCCCCTAGTTAGTGGCAGATTTGAATTCATCTTCCTTCTGCTCCACACTCTCAAATTGTCTGCCAGCTCACTGAGAGAGGGCTGCTGAGAAACTGGTCAGAAGGTTCTGCTGCTGTTTTTCCTTTTGATGGAACATATAATGCAATACTGTGTCGCTGGCTATCCTCACGGCACATGCTAGTACAGTGCCTCCTCCAGCCTCTGCTTACTGTCATTCCACAAATTCTCTGATTTTGGACACTCCTTGGGATACTGAATTGCAAGTCCAGCTCCATTATGTAGTAGCAGTGTTACTTAGGGCCAATTATTGAACCTCTCTAAACCTCATCTTTCTAATTTATAAATGACATAATATTAGTAGGACCTCATGGAGCTTTGGTGAAGATGATGCTGGAGGCTGGCGTAAAAGCTGAGCATGGTCTTCCCCACTCCTGTTTCCTTCCTGTGACATGCCCCATTAGCATAACACCCTGGCTCGCATTGCCCTCTCTGTGGTGTACCCTAGCAGTGGTGGAAAGATATATATGTCTGAATGGTGACTACGAAAGGAGAAATGGGGCATATATATATTAGCCCCCCTTTCTTCTTTTTTCTTGTGAGCATGTCTGCAAGTGACCCATATTCTGATCTTTTAAAAAGAGGCCTGTTGCCTGCAGATATAGACCATTGTTTCCAGCAATCATTTCATTGATATTGATACTGATCTTGATACATGCTATTTTGACCTTTTTGTCCTTATTTCTCAAAAGATTTAGAAAATGCTATAAAAGCTATTACTGCTTTGTAGTTTAGTTATGTGTGTGTGTTTAATAAGTTACTTATCTTCCCTGAGCTTCATCTCTAAATAGGATAACATTATTAACCTCTATGAGTTATTATGAACCTGAAAAAATATTTTGTATGTAAACTGACCCCTAAGCAACATTCTATCTTGTGGCCAGAATTTGTGTCTCAAGTTTGATCTTGAGAATGCAGTTACTGTAAATATAGGGCCACTTAAACATAATAAGTAAATGGCCATTTTGCATGAAAAATACTCGCTCTTAGACAAAAAGGAACCGAAAGGAAACCTTTATTGCTTTTGAATAATTAAGATAGTAATTGTCAGTCACTGCTTTGTCTTTGTAAGAAATTTGAAAAGTACATTTGGACTCAGAGAGTTCTTTTCTGATGTCTAATATTAGTGGAGATTTGTTTTGCTAAATCAAATATTCAAATTTAAAATCCTCTGCTAACATTAGAGATGTGAAAAACAAATTTTTCCTTAATGTACCAACTGGAAAAAAATCTATCATGAATGTGAAAAGACTTCTTCAAAAAGGAACTTCGATCAAAGAGCTAGAATTTATTCTTATGGTGAGCATCCATTAGAAACAAAATAGATTGCTGCTGTAAAAAAAAAAAAAAAGAAAAAAGAAACAAAATAGATGGTTTTTAAAAAAACACATAATTGTCTTTCATTAGGGGAAAAAAATGAATTCTTTTTTTTTTTTTTAAGATTTTATTTATTTGCGAGAGAGAGAATGAGAGACAGAGAGCATGAGAGGGAGGAGGGTCAGAGGGAGAAGCAGACTCCCCGCTGAGCAGGGAGCCCGATGCGGGACTCCATCCCCGGACTCCAGGATCATGACCTGAGCCAAAGGCAGTCGCTTAACCAACTGAGCCACCCAGGCGCCCGAAAAAATGAATTCTTGGATAATTTTACTTCAGTGTGTTGCTGATTTCTAATTAAACCCGATTAGAATCAATTATTTTATCACACACAGATTGTTTCTGTACCATCTTAATTTCAAAGCATTTTTTTATGTCCATAGTTCTAAACTCCATGGTCTGTAAAGATGCAAATCGTGAAATCTGTAAGACTGGTATTTATATTGTTTTTGGTAATAGAAAAGAGCAAGAAAAATGGATTCTTTTTTTTCCCCTCTGAACTGATGAGTGTTCTATATGAAGAATGGATGTGTATGAGTGGGCCTGTCATTAATTCTATAGTTATGTCTTCGAAGCAAGGCACCATTTCCTTGCATTCCTGGGAAGCTATATTTTATGTTTGCTTCCTTTTGACAATGGTTTTGTTAAAAGTGGGTTGCTAATAACTCCCTAAAGTAAGCTGGTTTGCTGGGCAATACAGTTTGACAAATGCTTATTAGTAAAAGCTATACTCTTAAGATTTACTTGACTGAACTGTCCCATTGATTGTCATTAATTATCATGTTTATTCACAAACAGGTTTCTATGTTCACTTGTCACTTCAGCAATTTGGGTATTGATTGGATCCATTTGGATGTGTAACACCCAAATTGAGGCTCTCTTGAAAACTTGTCAAAAGGTACAAAAGATTATACTGACAGTCAACAGAACAGAACACAACAGCATTTTACTTAAATAGTCCTGAGCCAGAAGAATAGAAATCAGTTGCCAGTGGAAGGCATAAGGATGCATACTTGAGATTTCAAGTAGAAACAGATAGTTAGTAGCACTTTTGTTTTTAAGTAAATTCACCTCACCTAAAATCTCAAAGAACAAAAAATTCACTTAAACCTGCCAGACTTCAGGCAGCGGGTTACAGGTCCTCTAGGGTAATACCCTGTCAGCATTAGCTCTTAGCAAGAACCTAGCTTCTGGCAAGAAGCATTTCTCAAATGGCATCACTCACCCTGCAGTGGGGAGATTGAAGGAGCACTGGATGAAAGTCACAAATCCCATGTCATGCCGCAGGCTGTCTTTTAGCTGTGCTCTTACCAGGACCTTGGGCAAAGTATTTAGTGAATTTTAGCTCACCAAAGATACCATTGAATATAAGATTCTCCATTGTATCTTGTGCCACTAAGAAGGAAAAAACACTGACAAACCATAGCCCATTATCAATTGTAGGGAGAAATTTCTAAAGTGCTAAAGGTGTAAAAATAAAAGTGCCTTAAAAATCAAACACGGCTATTCCTTTGAGCTTTCCTTTACTTATTTATCTATAAATGGAGATCTGGTTAGCTCAGTGACCATTTAACATGAATTCCTTGGGATGTTAACAGGTATAGTGTCAAAAAGAAATTTTTATAACCAATAAGATATCCAATAATACATAAATGTTCATTTTTATATACAATAACTTATTCCTTTATAAAAATAATAAAAGCAAGGTTAATTTATATCTATGATATCTGATATACCCTTTTTTGGTAACTTTGCGAATAAATTCATAATTGCATAGTCCTAGTGCTGTTGCTAACTGTAGTCTCTACTCTTCAATCCCCACTGTCTCCCTTCACACTCTGCCGCTGAGGAATGGAACTATAACTTGGGCTACCCAGTTGGAGTTTCCTTGTCCCTGTCTTACGATGATGATCTGGAGATGGGTTTACAAACCAAGCAAAACTCTTTAGATCCTTTCCTGAGATTGCATATGAGTTCCAGGAGAGAGAAAAGCTCTTTGTGGTTGGGTTTCTCAACTGGGAGGATATTTATCTGGTGGTGCTAGCATTCATTTTATATACCAGTTGGAAAAGCCTGGTGGGGAAATGAAGCCAACTAGGTATTAGAAGTATGAAGAGGAAGCGATTGCTTTGAAGGCATTGTTTGCACCCTTGAATCTTGCCTTTGCTAAGGCTAGACCAACACTGGCCAATGCATTGTAAGAACTAATAAATTTCCTTTTTGCTTAAAGATACTTGACCTTGTTTCTTTTCTCTCTCTCTCTCTTTAACAATTAAAGCATTCTGACTAATATAGAATCAGATATAAAAGTGCGTTCAACAACTCTACATGGTGAAGGTCAATTCTACTTTCAAAGGGACTGGTTTCCAAACTAAGTTATCTTTTATACATGGACATTATGTAGTACATTTTTAGTTCATTAGAGTAATGATAACCAGTTATTTGTTTTTCTGTATGTGCTCAGCATACAGTGTTCCTGGCATAGAGTCATTACTCCATCAATGTTTTGGTGAACAACAGAATTATATGAATTTTTAATATTTGAGTAAGAAAGAGATCAATGAAGAGAGTATAAGAAGGTGTGATTCACTTTATCGAAGAAGTGAAGGATCCAAATATATGTTAACCTAATGAAGAGGGTATAGGATAGTGTGACTCATTTTATTCGAAGAAATCAAGAAGGATCCAAACATAATATGTTAACCAGAGTTTTCTTAAGTGCATTCCAAGAATCTCTAATTCATTTGGAGGCTAATAGCCGCTTCTTCAAAACAAATGATACAAGTACATTGCCAAGTATGGTATGTAGCTTATAGTAAATGATCAGAATGTAACTTCTGTGCTTGACCTCCTAGCAGCAGTTCCTTCTTGATTGCTTTCTTGAGAATAAAAAGAGATCAATGGTTAGAATTGTTTTATCTCATACTATTTGTTTTGTACCATTCCTGAAATCCTCATAAATAACTACGTGGAACATTTATCCTCACTCTACTTGACTTGTTTCTCTGACTTCTGCTTAAATAATCTAGTGCTTTGCTATTCAAAGTGCTGGTGCCCAGGGGCACCTGTGTGATCAGTCCTTAAGCCTCCCAACTCTTGGTTTGGCTCTGGTTGGGATCTCCCTGTTGGGATCCACGCTCAGCATGGAGTCTGCTTCCCCTCTCACTCTCCCTCTGCCCCTCCTCCCACTTCTCTCTCTCTCTCTCAAATAAATAAATAATCTTTTTTTTTAAGATTTTATTTATTTATTTATTAGAGAGCGAGCGAGAGAGAAACAGCATGAGAGAGGAGAGGGTCAGAGGGAGAAGCAGGCTCCCCGCTGAGCCGGGAGCCCGATGTGGGATTCGATCCCAGGACCCTGGGATCATGACCTGAGCCGAAGGCAGTCGCTTAACCAACTGAGCCACCCAGGCGCCCTAAATAAATAATCTTTAAAAAAAAAATAAAAACGGGCGCCTGGGTGGCTCAGTTGGTTAAGCGACTGCCTTCGGCTCAGGTCATGATCCTGGAGTCCCTGGATCGAGTCCCGCATCAGGCTCCCTGCTCGGCAGGGAGCCTGCTTCTCCCTCTGACCCTCCCCCCTCTCATGTGCTCTCTGTCTCTCTCATTCTCTCTGTCTCAAATAAATAAATAAAATCTTTTTTAAAAATTATAAAAAATTAAAAAAAACAAAAAAAACAAAAACCACAAAGTTTTGGTGCCCCAAACTGTTACTGGTCCGCTACCAGATAAAGAACTTGAGTCAAAATAAAAATCAGTGCACTTCCTCTGTCATCAGGAAAAATGCCAGTTGAACAAGTAGTGTCCTCAGTGATGATGTTGATTTATCTTCTCGCTGGAGCGTCTTCCTGTCAAGGACCAGTAGCAAGTGATTGGTGGATCTGTACTTAAAAGTAGCCGTGATCTATAGAACAGTATTAAGTTATTATAAGGAGCAGCTGGGGATAGCCCAAGGACTTGAGGCTAAAACATTTAGAAATCTCTATCTTGCAAAGCTCCTCTTCAGTGCTTAGACCCTCCAGAGGCAATCAGTATAGCATATGTGTGGATGTGGATGTTAAATTGTCTTCTCAAAGTTGTAGGTCACCAGGACCCAGAATCTACTATCCCTAATTTGTTCACATTACTTCTGCACATACATGACGACTCCACCATGGGTCATCTCTACTGATACACATACACCCCTAATGACATTATCTCAACTTCCTATAAAAGGGTGTGTTCATTCCTATGGGTTGCTTTAATCTATATTGGAGTTGGACTCATTCATACTATTTGTTCAACTTCCTTTGCTCACTGTGGGTGACTACATTGTTAGGTAGGTCTTCTTTATCCTCAAACCAGGTAGAATCTTTAGAAATTAATGTTGCTGGTGCCCTTCATAGCCCCCATGGTAGATCAATGGTCATTTCCTGCTTAAGAGAGAAAGGGTCTTCTTCAGCTAGGATAAGAGGAAATGCCCATATGGACTTAGCTCTCTGCCCTTAGGAGGAAGTTCTGAACTAAAAGCAATAAGCTATTTCATCTCACACTAGTAGTTTTGTCCTATACACATTGCCCTTATACTGTCTTTAGATGTGATTTCTCAATCCCATTTATGTGCAAGTGGAACAGTCTGTACTATCTGCATTGCTCTCCCTCGTTCAGTCTTCCTGCTGCCTTAATATCCATCCATGTGCTTAATTTTCAATCGTTGTCCATTTCTTTTGTTCTGACCCAAGTCAGATATTCACCTTCAAATTCTTTCAGGTAGTTGGAATGTATATAATATGTTACAAAATAGTAAAAGAGAAAAATACTTACAGTTCTGAATTATATACATATGATTTAAAAAGAGCCAAGCCTGAGAAGGAATGTTTTTCTTTGGCAAGAGGTAATTAGAATTATAATGAGTGTGTATTAAGTGGTTTCTTTATGCCAGTACCATGCTGAGTACATGGTTTATATCATTTATTTTGATAGTCACAACTCTGTAATGCATTTTTTTTAAAGATTTTATTTATTTGACAGAGAGAGACACAGCGAGAGAGGGAACACAAGCAGGGGGAGTGGGAGAGAGAGAAGCAGGCTTCCCGCAGAGCAGGGAGCCCGATGCAGGGCTCGATCCCAGGACCCTGGGATCATGACCTGAGCCAAAGGCAGACGCTTAACGACTGAGCCACCCAGGCGCCCCTGTAATGCATGTTTTATTATCCTCATTTTACAGATAAGAAAACTGAGATTCAGAGGTTAAATAACTTACCTAGACTGGGGCTTTATCTCATGTTTTTTAAACTCCCAGGATAATATTCTTAAATATTAATCTATTATATATACCAGTAATATCAAATGAGTGAATGAGAAATGCATTTTGTTAGCCATCTTCATAAATGCAAACTTCTCTCATTCATTCTGGATTCACAGCCAGGTATTTCCTGAAGAAGCCTATATTTAAGAAGTATTATGTGTGGGGGCACCTGGGTGGCTCGGTGGGTTAAGCGTCTGCCTTTGGCTCAGGTCATGATCTCAGGGTCCTGGAATCGAGCCCCAAGTTGGGCTCCCTGCTCAGTGGGGTATCTGCTTCTCCCTCTTCCTCTCCTTCTGTGTTCTCTCTCCCTTTCTCAAATGAATAAATACATTAAAAAAAAAAAAGCATTATGTGTGTATGTCTAAATGTGTCTCCCTCCTAATGATCTGATGTTACATACCATTCCTGCGGACTCAAGGTAGGAAACCTAATGTACAATTCAATCATTATACTACAGAAAATGAGAACAAATTGGTATTTAATCCAAAGAATATTCATTAAATAATAGACTTTTTAAATGTATTTGGTAGCATAATGGGAAAATAATCAATATGTCACCTTTGTGGGATTTTTCACAGCTGGATGATTTCTGAAATACAAAATTTTATAAGGATTATACTTTTCCTATATACTACCAGTTAACTATTTACACATAAATACCAGCTTTGGGATGGTTGAGGGATTTCAGGGTGGAAGTCTGCTATCAAGCATATGCAGAGCTTCCTTTCCCTCATCTTCCTTCCAGGCTTTGGTGCCATACTGAGAACTTATAATTAGGTCCTAATGGACAAGCCTGCCAAGAATTTATTTTCAATTTCCACGCTTTGCTATCTCAGCTGTTTCAAATTACATATATCTAAGCTGTAGGAAACATGTTATCCTAAATGTTCTGGGTATTGATTTTTCCAAGTATTTCCAACCTTTTGTTTAGGCATTATAAAAGTTAGCTGAGAGAATCCCATCAACGATTGTGGCCATTCATCAAGTTTTTATATACATTGGCAACATACTAGGCATTTTTAGTATTCACTTCATCAAATCTTCACAATAATTCTACAATTCAGGTACTATTTACCTCCTTTCAGGGATGAAGAAACTAACCTATAGCTGCTAAATAAATTACTAGTTATTCTACCTTATGACTTGGTTTGTCTGACTTCAAATCCAAGCTTTTACGTACTTCAGTATGCTTTTGCAAAATATATTTCAGACTTCTATTTTTGGCTTGCCAGTCTTCCTTTTATTTCTGGAGGGAGTTAGTATTATCCCTGTTTTGTGAATATAGAATCTCAAATTTTGCAGGATTCTGTGACCTGCTAAAGATCACTCATCTGAGACATGAGAGAGTTGGAACCTAATTTCTTTCTACTTTTTAAATTCATGTATATAATATAGTAGTTTGTTGATTATTACATTCTTTGCAAAAAGATGTTTGAAAAACATCGTAAGGTTAATAAGGTAAAATACACATACTTGAATTATAATCTTATAAAATATGAGCTTATGTATATTAGTCTTAGTGCATGAAACTAGCAGACACGTACCAATAGGGTGATTCAGTATTACAGGAGACCCTAAAGCCACTGAAAATTAAACAATTTTTTTTTTCTTTTTGTTAGGAATGCAGGGTATGAAGAATGCTTGGTTATTTTGAAATCCAAGTGAGTTTTCTCTTCTCCCTATAAGGAAGCATTGACCCTATGGAGCCGAGTGCCCACAGGAGTCAAGTTGGTGTGCAAACCCAGTCCCCTATGCAACAACAACTCTCCATCTTTAGCCTCTAATACTGGGCATCTCTCCAGGGCCTTTGAGGATTCCTGGGAATTGGGCATTGGGGGACACATGACTGCCATGTGAGTAGGGGAGAGTGGGCTAGGTGGGAAGTTCAGACCACAGGGCTTTGGGAGTCCCTGTCTTCACCCAAAAATGGTCACTCTCTATCATTCTTCCTCCTTCTCCTCCCTTTTGTTTTTCTATCTTATTTTCTCTCTTTTTGCCTTCCTACAAAGAATAACACAAAGAGAGAGAATACCTTTTTTTATTGTTACGTTAATCACCATACATTACATCATTAGTTTTTGATGTAGTGTTCCATAACACCTAGTGCTCCATGCAGAACGTGCCCTCTTTAATACCCATCACCAGGCTAACCCATCCTCCCACCCCCCTCCCCTCTAGAACCCTCAGTGTTTTTCAGAGTCCATCATTTCTCATGGTTCATCTCCCCCTCCGATTTCCCCCCCTTCATTCTTCCCCTCCTGCTATCTTCTTCTTCTTTTTTTTTCTTAACATACATTGCATTATTTGTTTGAGAGGTACAGATCTGTGATTCAACAGTTTTGCACAATTCACAGCACTTACCAGAGCACATAGCCTCCCCAGTGTCTATCACCCAGCCACCCCATCCCTCCCACCCCATCCCCCACTCCAGCAACCCTCAGTTTGTTTCCTGAGATTAAGAATTCCTCATATCAGTGAGGTCATGTGATACATGTCTTTCTCTGATTGACTTATTTCGCTCAGCATAACACCATCCAGTTCTGTCCACGTCGTTGCAAATGGCAAGATCTCATTCCTTTTGATGGCTGCATAATATTCCATGGTATATATACCACATCTTGTTTATCCATTCATCTGTCGATGGACATCTTGGCTCTTTCCATAGTTTGTCTATTGTGGACATTGCTGCTATAAACATCGGGGTGCACATACCCCTTCGGATCCCTACATTTGTATCTTTGGGGTAAATACCCAGTAGTGTAATTGCTGGATCGTATGGTAGCTCTATTTTCAACTTTTTGAGGAACCTCCATACTGTTTTCCAGAGTGGCTGCACCAGCTTGCATTCCCACCAACAATGTAGGAGGGTTCCCCTTTCTCTGCATCCCCGCCAACATCTGTCCTTTCCTGACTTGTTAATTTTAGCCATTCTGACTAGTGTGAGGTGGTATCTCGAGAATGCCTTTTTTTAAAAAATCCTTTAGCACCTGGGTGGCTTAGTTGGTTAAGCATCCAACTCTTGGTTTCAGCTCAGGTCATGATCTCAGGGTCCTGAAATCAAGCCCTATGTCGGGCTTGCGCTCAGCACCAAGTCTGCTTGAGGGATTCTCTCTTTCACTCCCCCTCCCCCTCCGCCCCTCCCCCTGTGCTTTCTCTCCCTCTCTAAAATAAATAAATAAAATCTTTAAAAAATCCTTTAGTAAGTTAGGGGGAAATGTTGTTTTATCTCTCTTGCTAAAATCCTTCGTAATCACCACTTAGTAGTGGAACTCTTGACAGTTTTCCCCTTGCTCACCTATAATTTCTCTTTTTCTTAATTCCTTACCTCCTGCCTACAACAGGAGTTCCTGAAGCAGACCAAAACCCGAGGATGTGGTCTAGTGCTCCTTTTCAGGCCCCAGTTGTTTCTTCTCTCCATGCTCACAAATGAACATCAGCCACCAAAATTCTTTTGTACTTTATCAATTGTGTTAAGAGTCTGTCAGCTCCAACCAAAAACATGGCTTACAATGGTTTAATCCTTTATATGGTGCACCATTCCATATGTGCAGAGGAAGAATGAACTGTATGAACAGTACCTCCATTTCTCTTTGATTTTCTCAGTTCTCTCCTTTGTCATGAATTAGCTTTGACTTTAGCACGAATTCTCTCAGATATCAAGATGATTCCCAGTAGCAGTTATGGCAGCCCTCTGTGTTTGTGTATCCTATCACTGATTCTACGGTGCTAGCCCCATGTACATGGCTGTACATATGAACAGATGCTGTGGATATGGATATAGTTAGACCATTGATACATCATAAAGCATTGGATATATAGAGACATAATAGATGATATATATATAAGAGAGATAAAGTGATACGTATAATTATGGTTACATCTGTATATCCAATACCTGTCCCAGTGTATCACACATAGTGGGCTTTAATACATTCTTATTACATGAATGGACAAAAAGGCCACATTAGACTCCTAATCCCAGAGATTTACTAATTATTTTCTGCCCTCTGAGTGAAATCTGAGCCCTAATTTAGAGTCAATACCTTCCCAATTTATTGAAACCTCCTGACTCGGTTGATTCAGACTTTATCTTCACCACATTCTAATTTTAAAGAGCTCATCAATCCACTACTCTCTCTGTGAACACTGACTCTATTAGATTACCCCTAAGGCAGGGAACTTACCAGCTCAGGTTATCTCTCAGAAACCTGAATCAAAACTATTTTTCTCTAACCTCTACTCACTTATTCTGCTTTATACTAATTCAGCACTTTTCCTCCAGAATGGAAAAAGATGAATGCTAACTAAAGGACTATTGTCCCCACTGAACAGAAGCTCCTACCTTTGGATCCCCATGAAAGCATCTTTACAAGTCTTCGTTAACCTCGTTGGATGATCCCTGGGAGACAGAACATTTAAAAGCTGTGACTCTAAACCGGAAATTGCCCCAAATACTTTGCTGCAGGGACTTCCTTCATTTTATTTTGGAGAAATGCTTTTTACCCCACTTTCATTCCCCCTTTTGCTGGAGAAAATTTAAGACGACCTCAGTGCCCTGCATATGATGGCAATTCCAAACCTTCCTCAGAAGAAGGAAATCTATAACGCCTGCCCTAAATTTCTGACCTGGGGTAATGTGGAAACTGCTGCTTCTGTGTTTCCTTACGTGTCTGTTTCCTGCCATGGTGGGAGGCGTGGCAGGGAGGCTGCAGTCAAAACCTTGTAACAGAGGCTCAAGACGAACACCATTAACGACATTGGCTGCACACTTGTGGACTATAAGAGGAACTTCATAAACATTTATTTTCCCAAACATGAGAGAATCATAAAGTCCCCAATCACTAGACTGAGCAGCGCTAATCTAATTTCATTACTTGCCATGGAACAATGGAGCTAAGAGGCCATTAAAGTTGTCCAAGCATGATAATTTCTCGTGATAAATAGCCAGAAAAAAAGGGAGTGCTGCACGGGGAGCTGGGGTTGGGAGGTAAGGGCCACTGAGATGGTGGGGCTGTCACAACCTGTAAGCAGTCGTCTTAGATCAACACATTCACTTCCTTATGCACTATTGAAGGGAAGTGTTCCACACAAGAACTCCAAAGCCTTGTGCTTGCTTCAGAGTCTCATTTATTTTTATTAAAAGCAGATGGATGCAGAAGTCCTCTGGGCACTTTATTAGCCTACTGCTATTCTCTGAACAACAGCCAGTAGAACCCAGAATAGAGATTCTGTCCATCTGTTCTTGTACCTCTCCCTCCAGCCTCCAGGGCAGAGCAAGCAATCGCAGCCTTAGCATCAATGAGCATCATGAAAGGTCCGAAATGTTTTGTAGTATTGTGTTTTTATATAGACTGCATAATGCCAGAGAGAGTAATTTCTGTCACATCTAAACACATTTAGCATATATATTATTGTCTTGTTGTACAGGATACTGATAATTTGTTTATCACCTGTAGCTAAGTGCATACCTCAAAAACCATTTCTTTTTCTTTTTCTTTTTTTATGTTCCATAAATACTTTTACTCTATGGGCCTTTTAGAAGCTTGGTATGCTCTGTTTATTCAACTGAATAAAGAGTCAGGTGGGTAGGATGTATTTTTCATTTTCAGCAGATTTTCTTTGTATATTTTAGATGTGTCTCTGTAATGAACCAACTATATTTGTACATTTGTCTAAGGAGAATCATATGGTTCACATAAAAACTTACTTTTTTTCTATAGTAGAAATTCTGTAAGTTTTATATAAGTGAGGGAAAGGAGAGGGACAAGCAGACTCGCACTAAGCTCCCAGCCCTAGGCAGGGCTTAATTTCACAATGACCCGAGTGCTGAAATCAAGAGTTGGAGGCCACCCAGGTGCTCCTCAACACCAGTCAAAAAATATATCAGGAAAAGATATACAATGTAAGTTTGTTTGATCATCTAAGATAATTAAACAATATTTTGATGCTTAAAATATAAGATTACAAAGTTCTGTGTTGTACAATAGCATGTTTGGCTTATAAAAACCTGTCTTCTCTATTTCATAATGAATATGTCAACAAATTGCTTCTCATTTGGGGATTAGAGGAGAAGCAATTAAAAACTCATACAATGGAATGATATTTCTTGCTGTGCAGGCCTTTTTGTAGTTAAGTAGCTAAACTCGTGTAGGTTTTTTTGGCCTCAGGCATGATCCTTATTCATTTAAAATCCTGGATGGATTAATGACCTCTGTGACCTAAGGTGACTTCACACAGGCAGCCATGACTTTAAGGGGGATTCCATATTCTCCTTTAGGTGACCATAAATACTAGCTGGTTATCAAATAATCTTAAATCTTTTCACTGAGGATGTTAAGGGCAGAGAAGAGTATAAATTAGTCTGAGTAATGAAAAATGTACACAGATAGGCTATGGCTATGAAATATTTTTTGAAAGTTACTGTAATTTCCTTTATTTGAGTTGACTTTTTCAAATTTAGGAAGTAAACAGCTTCACTTCATAAAAAAAAACTGGCAATGTACTGCAAGTCAGCCAGTCTTTCAAGAGTCTGATAATTTGCCTTGAATTTTAAGAGTTCAGCAACTGAGAGATGGATATCAGGCAGTCTAAAATAAAGGACTGGGGTGCCTGGGTGGCTTAGTCATTAAGCATCTGCCTTTGGCTCAGGTCATGGTCCCAAGGTCCTGGGATCAAACCCCGCATTGGGATCCCTGCACGGTGGGAGGCCTGCTTCTCCCTCTCCCACTCCCCCTGCTTGTATTCTCTCTCTCACTGTGTCTCTCTCTGTCAAATAAATAAATAAAATCTTTAAAAATAAATAAAATAAATAAAATAAAATAAAATAGGACTAAAAGACTGTCAAAACTGTTTAATTTTGATGCCTAACTTCTGGTCTTTATGCTCAATTGGATGAAATGCTGATTAAGCATGTATAGTGAGTCAGGGAAAAAGTGCCCAGCACTATGATCCTAGTAACACACTACTTTCAAAATTAGTATAAGCTATGGTGTTATCAATCAGAGCTGATCTTATGAACCATTCAGTTTCATCACTAATATTTATTCAGCTCTCATGATTTCCAGATAATATTCTGTAGGAAATATATATATATACACATGTATATCTACACATATATATTATATATATTTATTATATATAATGTATATGTCTGTATGTTATGAGTACTTATCACTACCCTTTAGCCCCTGGGTGCCTGCCCCACCAATTCACAGGCATTTAGGTGTGGTAAAATTATATATGTGCACAAAATAGAAAAAAAATAAAATGGTTCTCCTAAAAGTATAAAAATTTGACCTATAGCTTGAAATTGTTAAAACTAGACTTATGCTTCTGACCTATCAGTCTACTTAATGCCCCATAAAGCTTTACAAGAATCTTTAAGAAATGGAGCTTGGAATTCTCAGTGGAGAAACTGCCTGTGGATTATCGCTTTGAGTGGTGCTATTCCTTCCTGTATCACCTTCACAAGCTACCAGATGAAGATGATTATGTACCACAGGCTGCTTTCTGGGAGAGCACTGCATCTGTGCAAAAGAAATTATTAAACTTCCTGGGAGAGAAGCTGAGATACTCAGGGAACCAGAGGGTGTTCTAACTTTCCTGTGTGAGACAGAGGCGTCCATTCTTGGCTTCACTTCTAGGATCCTGGAAGAGCAAGCAAGGCAGGGCAAACATAATGGGGCCAGGGACTGGGGCAAGATGGTGGACTCTGAAATCTACTCTAAAGCAATTTAAGTGAGTTTGAGATGAATGAGGAGTGTTGTTGGAGTAAAGTCTAGGAACTAAGGTGGTGCATGCAGATACTATTGTAAATAGCAGACTGAGACGATTGAGGAAACTAGCCCTGGGACGTTCAGTTCAGATGAAAGCAGATGTATACCATGGAGGCCTTTCTCATCAAGTTACTAGAGTGCGGACATCTATTGTTCCCCTTTTTCTACCCCAAAGGTTGCTTCTCTCTTGGGACTCCATGTCTTGTAAGTGCAAAATTATCCATTCACTTGCCAATGATAGAAACCTTGGAGCTCTCTGCACCCCTGCTGGATTCATTCAGTCCCAAGTCCTGGTCTCCCACCACATCCTCTGAATGGGTCCCTTCCTCTCATCTCTGTCACTCCATCCAAGCTCCCATCGGCTTTTCCCTGGAGCATGCAACAATTTTGTCCTCCCATCCCATTTCCTTCCCTTTCTTCGCTCCTCCCAAAGTTGCTGTTTCTATATAAAACACAGACCTGAGCATGTCTCTCTACTTCATAAAAAGTTTCCATAGCTCTCCATGGCCCTTGAGAACGCCATCAAAATATATAGAATGTCCTTCACAGACCTACCCGGTGCACTTGTGCACTGTTTGTCTTCAGTTTCTGCTACTACACTTCACAAACTCCATGTCCTGGCCAGAAGGAAGCTTTTGCTATGCCCCATAAAGGTCCTGTCCTTTACTGACTCTCCTTTGATCTCCTTGCCTGAAATTCCCCTTATCCTGTCTCTGCAACCTATATTCGACTCCTTCTTTAAAGGCTGGCTCAAATGCCATCTTATCTATCCAGCAGGCTCTGACTTGTCCTTTTTCTGAACTTCTATTATGATTCACACTAACCATTTTTCAAGACTTCAGGGCCTGACTAAGATACAAATTGTGGCCTAAAGTCTTTCTCAGCACTTTTCCCTCTGCCCTACCTCCTCATTTTCCCACAAACTGGTCACTCCCTCCCTGGTGCTGGCATGATGTTTTTGTGTACTTCGCTATGGTAGCCTGTAACACTCTGTAGTATAATTAGTTGTCTCTGTGTTGTATAATTGTTGTACCAGTCAAATTATTGCTCTTGGATATAAATTCCCAGGCTCATTCTTGCTTATATCTCTAGAGCCTATCACAGTGGCTGGTACATTGCAAACACTTAGTTGCTTCATAAATGCGTTGAATACGTAAAGAAATAAATGGATAGGATCAGAAAAGGAGGGCGAGAGGAAGGGAGTAAAAACAGAAGTGCCATTTTATATTCTTCAATTTGCCAGACAATCTCGGAGCATTTTAAGTACCAGAATGTGGAAATTTTCCATTTTTCCTTCCCTGGCTTGAGAAAGGCAGTTTCTCTGTTGTTTTACTAGCTTTGAGACACAGCATTAACATGCTACAATTAATCAAGTGATTCTAATGGCAAATTATCTCTAAAATTCTTCTCTTCCAGTAACGTTGAACACCTTTGAGGACTGGAACTATGCGTCATGCAATTTTTATTAACTTCCTCTCTTGCCATATCCCCCAGCACAAAATTTGGAAAACAATAAAGAGTTCCATAAATGATTGATCTGTTGTAATTAGGGTAGAATCGATCCCACTGTTATAGGATAGGGTGATATTTGACATCTTTTTCAAGCTATTTCTTGGCTCTTTACCATGTAATGCCAGCATGTAAAAATAGAAATGCTTCCAAAACACTGAATATATAGTCTGTGTTTTGCAGACTTGCAGCAAAGTTGTAAGCAGCCTATCACCAGAAGAAGCTATTTGACTTAACTTGGATTCAAATGCAAGGAACAATCGAAAGACCTTTTTCAGCAAAGATAACCTATTGACATGTGAGAAAGAAAGGATGATAAATCAGTTCTTAAAAGGCGTAGGTTTGTTCTTCCTGTGAAGAATTTTAAATGATTAAAGCTGAGAAAGAACTAATGTGGCCCTTTCAGTTCATATCATTGTTACTATCATGCAGAATGTGAAAAATATCATGTAAATTTATTAACTGAATTGTGCAGTCAAAAAAAAGCTAACCAGAGGAAACACGTCCATAATTCTTTTATTATGAGCAGTATTTTGAGGGCTGTAGTTCCAAGAATTTCTGTTAATTATAATCAACAATGTTTTAAGATGTTTGTTGTTTGATTTATTTAATTTTCATTCTTTCATCCACAGATGGTATTTGTTCTTTCATTCAACAAAGATTTACTGGCAGACATTATTTGCTCTTATTTTATTTTTAATTTTTTTTCATCAAAATCATGCTATTGTGTTTTACTGAAAAGTGACCTATTTAAGTAAATGTTTAGTGTAATTAGACATTTATTAATTGGAACTTCCTCGATTGCAAAACATGGAAACCCAACTCAAACCAAAATGAGACTTTATCCCTTCATATAACTAGACAGTTCAAAGTATAACTCCCATTCAGGCAATAACAAATCCAGGGTCTCTATCATATGTATAAAATCAAGAGACTGTTTTTCTCTAGCTCTTGTCTCTGCTTTCCTGGCTTTATTCCCAGGACCCCTCTCTAGACATATTCCAACTCCAGGAAAAGAGAGCAATGTCTTGCAAAATTTTAGCAGATGTCATGGGATCAACTCTCATTAGATCCTTTGGGGGGGGCGGGGTACATATTCTTCTAAGTTTACTACTAAAGTCAGGAGGATGGAAAAGTCTAATGGGTTAAACTGGGATTATTTATCTAACCTTCAACCCAGGAGTAAGATTAGCTCCATGTAAACCACATGGGTTGAGAGTGGGGGAAATGTGGTTCCACAAGAGGATATAAGGTGAAAGGGAAAAAATGATCTATTCTAGGAATATGATCTATAAATACCTCATTTTGTAAGTTATCCTCCAGTACCAGAAAAACAGAACACATTTAAATCACATGAATTATTCAAGTAAGCCTATTTTATGTTTTGAAATAGCCTTTAATTCATTATTTTAGTTTGGACATAATTCATTATTTTAAATTTGAATTTATTTAGTTTAAATAGATTGAACTTTAAATTTTTTTAATAAAATGTAAGTTTAGGGGTGCCTAGGTGGTTCAGTTGGTTAAATAGGCGACTCTTGATTTCAGCTCAAGTCATGATCTCAGGGTCCTGGGATTGAGCCTGCATTGGGCTCCACGCTTACCCCACTGGGGAGTCTGCTTCAGGATTCTCTCTCCCTCTGCCCCTCCCCCTGCTCGTTCACATGTGCACACTCACTCTCTCTCTCTAAAATAAATAAATCTTAAAAAAATAAAATATAAGTTTAAAAATCACACACACATAGACACAGAATTCAAAGTCACTTTTCCCTCCAATGTATGTAATGTGGAAAGCCTTAGCCAAACAAGAAGAAGGGAGCATGATCATTTAGCAATTCTGTGAAATATAATTTCATGAAAGCTCTCTGAAGTCATACTTATCATTTCCTGTTTTGCCCAAAGTAGATGTCAGTTTTTATACTTTGAACTCTCTTGGCACTTTGAAGATCTTATGCAGCACCTACCACATTCTACCTTGAATTATAAACACTTCTGTATTTACCCTAGTGCCCTAGGAAATGATACACAATTTGAATTTGGAAGATATTTTTTTGTCATCTATTCTATGTATCATCAGTTAATATTTAATAGTGGGCTTTCTGTAACATTAGGTATCAAAATACTATGTTAAATGTAATTTATTCTTTACCTTTTCAATAGATCCCTATGCAAAAGCTAGGTGTATTTCTTTATTACTAGAAGAAGAAGTTTTGGCAAGTTTTTATTGAGTATGCATTGTATGATGGCCATGGGCTAGGCATGTATGTTTTTATCATAGATTTTAATTTCTTGAATTGTAAATTCCATCATGAGGGAGGCCTTGTTTATGTATGCTTACCAATGCTTTCTCAAGACCTAATGAATGGTAGACTTTCATTGGTAAGTAGACAAGTTAAACAAGCCTTCGTAACAACACTTTAGAACAATGGTTCTCGACCAAGGGCAGTTTTTCCCCTCTGAGACCTTTGGCAATGTCTGGAGACATTTTTCATTGTCATAACTATGAGGAATTCTACTGTCATCTGGTGGGTAGAGGTCAGGGATACTGCTATTCATCCTACAGTGCCCAGATTAGCTCCCCACAACCAAGAATTATCTGGCCCAGAAAGTGTGCCAACAATGAGAAAACTTGTTTTAAAATAATAATTTTTACTGTATGCACATAAGAAAACTAATGCTCAGACTGGATATAAATTTTCCTCAACTATATCAGTAATAAATTTCAAAACAAATTTTAACCATTTTTTTTCTCATTTCCTATGGCAGAATTACCTATCAGTTTTGCATAATTATATGTTAATTTGAGCCAGTATTGCCTGGCATAATTTAGAAAGGTAAATAGAATGTCATCTAGTTAATTACCACCAGTTTAATATAGTTATGTACTGTTTTTGGTTAACTATTGCAAGGCAATTAGGATGTTTTAAAATCAAACTACTAGGCAGGATTAAGGAAACGGTTTTACACTAAAAGTCTATTTGACTTTTATCTTTGATCTAAAAGCCAAATAGGCCTAGAAAAGACAGTATCTCTTTTTAAAGTTTTATCTTACTCTTTCCTTTGAGAACAGGATTTATTAGATTCAGACTACACTATTATATCAAAGTTCCAATCAGATTTCTTGAAGGGTTTATGAAGCCGGGGATAAAGTCCTAAAATTCATCTTTACCAATCAAGTTAAAGGAACCATTTCCCACCTCTCCAAAAGAGGTGGGAATGCATCATTGGGCATTTTGGGCATATTCATAGTTTCTAGGGCAAGAAACACCAGGGAGATAAGAGCTATTCTGAGTGTGGAGGACAGTCCGTCACAGTCATAACTACATAGGAAGGAAAGAGGTCTACATCTCTTTTTATTTTTTTATTTACTTATTTTTTTTAAGAGTTTATTTATTTATTTGACAGAGAGAGACACAGCGAGAGAGGGAACACAAGCAGGGGGAGTGGGAGAGGGAGAAGCAGGCTTCGCACTGGGCAGGGAGCCTGATGTGGAGCTTGATCCCAGGACCCTGGGATCATGACCTGAGCCGAAGGCAGACACTTAACCGACTGAGCCACCCAGGCGCCTCTACATCTCTTTTTAATAAGTGTCTTTCCACTTTCTTTATCAGTTTCCCATATCTGCAAGTTAAATCAGATCACAGAAGGGCTCCAAAAATAAGTTATATTAAGAAGTAATCCACTGAATTCAAGTCAGGGTGCAATAGGGGGACATAACAATAAAAATATTTAGGGATTATTGTCATCATTAATATGGGAGTAGTATTATTGTTCAATGGTGTTCACCTCAGAATATTTAAGAATATTAACAGAAGTTGAGGGCAAAGGATGCATGGGACCAGTGTGTGAAGGAAATTCATTGTCATTTGAGGGAGTTCTCAAAGGCGAGGGGAACAGTGGATAGTTTTTAAGAAGTAGAGACATGTGAGATCTATGTCTTCTGCAGATCACTTCAGCAACTTTTGGAAGGAGCAAAGGGGTGAAACTGAATAAAATTCTTGTAAATGGCAACTATACCTTCTAATGATACTATCTGAACACATGCATGTGTAGACTTAATTCTTTCATTTGCTTTAGTCATTGTCTATACACATTAGCTGCAATCTTCTCTAGTCCATTTGCAAAAAAAAAAGTTTCCCATGGTTCATGTACACTTAATGATTAATACTGTACTTGTAGATTTGTATTACAGAATTAATGTGGGATAATATGCATTAATAATGATTACCTACTACCATGTTTATTATTTATAACATTTATCTTGGTCTACCACATCAGTATATGGGAATATAATATATGTTCAAGAACTTTTTGACAGTAAGAAAAATACTTGATAAATACCATGAAGGAAAGACACAGAACACTACAAGAATGGGTCAGGGTAATCTCACCTAGTTGGGAAAGAAGTAAGGATAAAGTCCTTCCCAAGGGATTGATGGTAAGGCTGAGGGGGAAAGACCAAGTAAGATCTGATAAGTCAAAGAATTGGAGGAAGGGAGAGGGAGATTTAAGTGTTCCAGTCCAATCAGGAGCATCTGTAATCACCCAAAGCATCTCAGTACATTATGAACTGAGAGAAGTGGAGTCTATACCTTCTACGGTGAAATAACCCTCCATGTAAACAATCCCACCTCCACAAACTCAACTGCCTTACCAAGGAAGTCGGACTCTTGACTGAAAGCATAGAACAACTGTTTTCTTTTTCCCAAGTTCTTCAAACTTGCTCTCTCAATGTCATTCTTTTGCTGCCCCCGAATGAAAACTCAGACAGGTTCCAAAGCTTTTTTTTCTTCGTGAATCTCCATAAGTCTCATCTCAATCACATACAGATCCTGGGAACTTCAAGGTAAAGTCAGGTTAGGGTTCCCCCTGCCTTTTCTAGTTCTGGATGGACTTATGCTTGGACATCTCAGAGTGGCATGGTTATCTTCTTATCATTTCTCAGCTCTACCTCCATAGCTCATGGGAGATTTAATGGCAGGTGCAGTTTTTATCAGTCTTTGGTTTCTCTGGAAGCACCTAGCTCCTCTCCCTAATTGTAGGAAAGTGGTAAAAATCTCAATACTGCGTGATCTTTCCAAAAAAAACCCTCCAGTTTTCCTCTGTGGGTTTGAACTATGATCACTGATGCTGAGAATTAGACTGGCAGACCAGACTCTGGGCAGATCCCACATAGATGGTCTAGCATCTCACTTCAGGATGTGGATGTACCTGGCCCTTGGTTTTTGGCCAAAAGTGAGAATGGAAGAGTTCCATGTATTATATCCTTGCTACTTTAGCAAGGGGAAGAGAAGAATGGCAAGAATTGTCAGCAGAAGCCAGATGGTGCTAGGTCTTGTAACCATGCCATAAAGAATATAAGGGAAATAGTTTAGGAAGTCAGATGTATTGAGATCTTTAAATGCTAATACATATTAACTCATGAAATTCCATGGCTCCCAAATGTTTTTGACAACATTCATTTTAAAGGAATAACTAGTGCCACTTGATTAATTGTGCTGCACTACTCTTTCATGACTGGTATTGTCCTGTTTAAAAAAAAAAAAAAAGTTGACGCTAAAGACCATCAAGGAACATTATGTGTAATTCACCCAGACTTATTATCTTTTACTGACAATTACAACCAAAATAAAATGACTCTACTTAGAACTTTAAAAGATTTGTTCATAAGAGCAAGTAATTCAAGCCCTTCAGTGAGCCATCATTTTCTTATGCCTATCAATTTAACATGTAAGTTTCTTATTAGGAGAGTCTCTACTAGCTATAATTTCAGACATATGCTATGTATTAGAATTTAATTTTTAGCAACAAAAATGGCTGCATGTATTGTAGAGAAAGCTTAAAGCTTGGTTTCAGGGAACCTAGGGCTAGTTCAGAGTTGGCTACTGTCCATACCATCATAGGCTACTTCTTTAATCTCTGTATCTTCAGTTATAAATAATGGGTAATGAAGAATTTTTTATGCCTACTTTAAAAAGTTGCAGTGAATAAATGATATGTTTTTATGAATACATTTCAAATCATGAACACATTTAAATAAGCACCAAGTAAATGGAAAACATTTCTATTACAATCTTTCCAGAATTGGTCCTATAATTAAGCCATGTTCTGTTTTCTTCCAACTATCCAGAGTTTAATTTTACATGCATATGGCAAATTTCTTCATTGGATTTTGAAGGACCTAATCTGACATGAACAGCTAAAAAAATACTGAATGAGTCACTCTTTTCAGAATGAATATGAATTTTTCCTTCTTCAGTGACAGAAATTAGATTTTAGCTGTGATTACAATGACCTTTTTACTTAATTATATTCTAAAATAATTTGTTGGATATAGAGCTAGAGATTTTATCTTCATTATGTAAATTAAATTTAGGATCAATGAACAGTAATTAAAGAGTAAATCATAGAACAAAGAAGTTAATATTATTAGATCCATGTTTATTACATTGTGGTTGTGGGAAAATCTAGAGATACTACTTTTCAAATACCTTGTCATTTAGAAACAATAATTTATTTAGTACTTGATAACTAGAAGGAGTATTAGAGGTCTTTCAATTCAGCGTTCTTATTGTTTTAAGAGGAAACATCAATTTAGAGAAGAAAAGTCTTTGCCTAAAATCCGAAAGCATGTTGAGGGCAGACCTGGTCCCAGAACCTGTGACTCCCAACTCGACTGAATCATGATGAGAATTTACTGAAAAATATTGAAATAAAAAAATGGAAATTCCACTTTTGAAAATCATGCCTATGAATTGCCATTGCTTCATATTTCTAACAATGAAATGCTGAAATGCTTGTGGTAATGGAATTTTGCACAAACCTCAGGCCAAGTGTTACAGTGTCATGGTAATTTAGGTCAGCACTTCTCAGATTATTTGTTCACAGGAACTCTTTGCATCCTTAAGAATTATTGAGGACCCCAAAGACCTTTTGTTTATATAGGTTATATCTATAAGTATTTACTGATTAGAAATTATTTCTAACAGCTTTATTGAGATACAATTCACACAGCACACAATACACCAATTTAAAATGTAAAATTCAATTTTTTAAATATATTCACAAATATAGAAAATCATCACCACAGCAATTTTAGAACATTTCCAACATCTCAGAAAGAAATACTATCTCTTTTAGCTACCATTTCTCTATCCCCTCACCATCACCAATGGCACCCTAGCCCTAAGGAACCATTAATCTACTTTACGTCTCCATAGATAGATTTCCCTATCCCAGACTTTCACATGAATTGAATCATATGCTATATGGTCTTTTGTGGCTAGCTTATTTCACTTAGCATAATATTTTCAAGGTTCATTAATTTTGTAGCCTATATTGGTACTTCAATCCTTTTTATGGCCAAATAATATTCCATTGTATGGATATACCACAATTTGTTTATCCATTTGTTTGTCTGTTGATAGGCATTTAGGGTGTCTCCACCTTTTGGCTTTTATGAATAATGCTACCATAGACCTTCACGTACAAGCTTTTTGGATATTATGTTCTCATTTCTCTTGAGTATATACCTAGGAAAAGAATTGTTTGGTTATATGGAAACTCTTTATTAAATCATTTGAAGAACTGACAGACTGTTTTGAAAAACTGCTGTACCATTTTACATTCCAACCAGCAGTGTGGAAGGTTTTCATTTTCTCTGTATCCTCAGTAATGCTGGTTGTTACCTCACTTTTGGATTCTAAACATTCTAGTGTGTGTGGAGCCATATCTCATGTGGCTCTACTTTTTATTTCTCTGATGTCTTATAATATGGAGAATCTTTCTATGTGCTTATTGGAAATTTAGAGAAATGTCTGTTAGCTTTTTTGTGCATTTTAAAATTGGACAATTTTTCTCACTATTGAATTATGAGTTTTTTTATATATTCCAGATTCAAGTCACTTATCAGATACATGATTTGCATAAATTTTCTCTTATTTTGTGGGTTGTCTTTTCACTTTTTGATGTCTTTTGATCCTCAGGAGTTTTTAATTTTGATAAAGTCCTATTTATTTTCCCTTCTGTTGCTCATGCATTTTGTGTCATATCTAAGAATCCTCAGCCAAATCCAAGGTCATGAAGATTTACCCCAATGTTTTCCTATAAGAGTTTTATAGGTTTTGGTCTTATATTTAAGTTTTCAATCCATTTTGAGTTAATTTTTGCATATTGTTTGAAGTAAAGGTCTAAAGTTATTCTTTTGAACGTGGCTATCCAGTTATCCCAAAGCAAGCTGTTGAGAAGACTATTTTTTCCCCGAATGAATGGTCTTGCCACCTGTCAAAAATCGGTTGATCACAGATACAGGCTTATTTCTGGACGCTCAGTCTTATTCTATTGAGCTCTATGTCTATGCTTATGGCAGTCTCACATGGTCTTGATTATGATTGCTTTGTAGTAGGTTTTGAAAATGTAGAGTGTGAGTCTTTTCACTTCGCTCTTTTTTCAGGATCGTTTTGGCTCTTTGGGGCTGCTTGAAATTCCATATAGATATAAGAATCAACTTGCCAATTTCTACAAAGAAGTAAACTAGGATTCTGATATGGATTGTGTCAAATCCGCAAATCAATCTGCCATCTTAACAATGTTAAGTCTTCTGATCTATGAACATAGTATGTGACAACATTTATTTAGATCATCTTTAGTTTCGTTTAACAATGTATTGTAGTTTTCAGAGTATAAATTTCGCACTTATTTTGTTAAATTAATAGCTGAATATTTTATTTTTTGATGCTACTGTGAATGAAATGAGTCTTTTATCTTGTGAACATTTTTTAACTCATTTATTAGGTATAATAGTTTTTCAGTTGATCCTTTAGGATTTTCTAAATACATGATAATGTCATCTGTGAATAGAAATAGTTTTACCTTTTTATTTCTAATCTAGATACCATACATGTATGTCTATAAGTATGTATTGCCTAATTGCCCTGACTAGAACCTCCAGTACAATATTAAACAGAAGTAGTATGAACAAGCATTCTTTTTTTTTTTTAATTTTTTTTAATGGTAGCTGCTCTTTTTTTTTTTTAAGATTTTATTTATTTATTTGACACAGAAAGAGAGACAGAGAGAGAGTGATCACAAGCAGGGGGAGTGGCAGGCAGGGGAGAAGCAGTCTCCCCAGTGAGCAAGGAGCCCAACGTGGGGCTCGATCCCAGGACCTTGGGATCATGACCCCAGCCAAAAGCAGCCTCTTAACTGACTGAGCCACCCAGGTGCCCCTGAACAAGCATTCTTGTCCTGTTCCTGATATTAGGGGAAAGCATCAAGTCTTTCATCATTAAGTATTTTGTTATTAAGCATCCAGTATTTCATTACTAAGTATGACATCAGTTGTGTGTTTTTATAGATGTCCTTTATCAAGTTAAAGAAGTTCCCTTTTATTCCTAATTTGTTGAGTAGTTTTACCATGAAAGGGTGTTAGATTTCAGTGAATATTATTTTTCTACATCATTATGATTTATTATGTTAATTGATTTTGGGATTTTAAACTAATCTTGCACTCCTGATATAAATTTCACTTGATTATGGTATACAATTCTTTTATTATATTGTTGAATTCAGTTTGCTAGTTTTTTTTTTTTTTTGCATCTGTATTCATAAAGTAGAGGATTATATAGGTTTTTATTTTCATGATATCTTTTCTGTTTTTTGTTTGTTTGGTTAGTTGGTTAGTTTTTTTAGAGAGAGAGAGCGGGGCAGGGAGGGGCAGAGAGAGAGGGAGAAAGAAAATCACAAGCATGAGCCACACCCATCATGGGGCCCAATGCAGGGCTCAATTTCACAACCCTGAGATTGTGACCTTAGCTTAAACCAAGACTTGGATGCTCAACCTGACTGAGCCACCCAGGGCCCCTCGTTTTGTGGTTTTAAGGATAACACTTGCCTCATAAAAGAGGTGAGTAAGTGTTCCTTTATATTGTTTGGATGACTTTGTGGAAATAGTATTTGGCTTTCTTTAAATGTTTGATAGAATTAATTGATAAAGCCATCTGGACCCAGGTTTTTCTTTGTGGGTAGATGTTTGTATACTGATTAAATCTTTTCACTTATTATAATTCTATTCATATTGTCTGTTTCTTCTGAGTCAATGTTGGTAGTTTATACTTTTTTAGGAATTTGTCCATTTTATCTAAGTTATATAACTTATTGGAGTGTAATTGTCCATAGTGTAATTGTCCATAGTATTCCTTTATAATCTTATTTTTGTTCTGGAGGTTGGTAGTAATGCCTCTGCTTTTATTTCTGATTCTAACGAGTTGAGTTTTATCTTTTTTTTTTTTTTGTCAGTCTATTGATTGGTCAATTTTGTTGAACTTTTCAAAGAACCAGCTTTTGGTTTTATTGATTTTAACTATTGTTTTTCTATTCTATATTTCATGAATTTCTACTGTAATCTTTTCTCTTTAAGATTTTATTTATTTATTTGACACAGAGAGAGAGAGAGCACAGGCAAGGGGAGTGGCAGGCAGAGGGAGAAGCAGGATCCCCACTGGGCAGGGAACCTGATGCGGGGCTTGATCCCAGGACCCTGGGATCATGACCCAAGCCAAAGGCAGATGCTTAACCACCTGAGTCACCCAGGTGCCCCTCTACTGTAATCTTTATTAGTTTATTTCTTATGCTTGATTTAAGTTTAGTTTGTTACTATTTTTCCAGTGTCTTAAAGAGACAGGTTATTTTATTGATTTGATTTTTCCTCTTTCTTAATGTAAGTATTTACAGCTATAAATTCCTCACTGAAGACTGCTTTCACTACATCCTATAGGTTTGTTATGTGGTACTTTACTTTCATTTATTTCAAAGAATTTTTAAACTTCCTTTTTTACTTAATTTTTGACCCATAACTTATTTAGTAATGTGTTGATTAACTTCTCCATTTTTGTGAGTTTCCCTAATTTTTTCCTGTTATGAATTTCTAAATTAATTTTTGTTGGGGAATATACTTTCAAATTTCTATCCTTTTAAATTTAATGGTTTATTCTGGGTGTACTATGTACACTTGAAAGAATTGTGTATTTGGTATTTGGTTCTTTTAAGTTGGAATATTGTATATATGTTTGTTAGGTCTACTTGGTTAATAGTGCTGTGCCTTACTCCTGCACCCTTGTTGATCTTCTGTCTCTGTCCTATCCATTATTGACAACAGGGAAATGAAGTCTCCAACCATTATTGCTGAATTAAATATTTTCCCTTTATTTCTGTCTATTTTGCTTCATGTATTTTGATACATTGTTATGAGGTTCATGTATATTTATAATTATTATAAATTCCTGTGCATTGATACTCTTATTATTATGAAATATACCTCTTTGTCTCTAGTGACATTTTTTACTCTTGAAGTCTATTTTAACTGATACTAATATATCCATTCCACCTTTCCTGTAATCACATTTCATGTTTGCATGATATATATTTTTCGTCCTTTTCAATATATTTGTCTCCTTTAATCTGTTGTTTCCTAGAGACAACATATAATTGGATTATCTCTCTTACTGTGGGGGTGTCTAATCTGACAACCTCTACCCTTTTTTTTAAGATTTTATTTATTTATTTGAGAGAGAGAGACAGAAAGAAAGAGAGCATGAGTGGGGAGGGGCAAAGGGAAAAGCAGACTCCCCACTGAGCAGGGAGCCTGAATCGGAGCTCCATCCCAGGACCCTGAGATCATGACCTGAGCTGAAGGCAGATGCTTAAGAGACTGAGCCACCCAGGCACCCCACACGCTCTGCTTTTTAAGTGTATTGTTTAATCCTTTCACATTTAATATTATTCATATAGTAGGTTTCATATCTTAATTTTACTTTTTGTTTTCTATATGTATACCTCATTTTTTGTTCCTCTATTCCTCATTTACTGCTTTAATTTTTATTAACTGAATATTTTCTAATATATCATTTAGTTTCATTAATTACTATTTTCACTATGTTTTTTAAATATATTTTTGGTCATTTTTCTAGGGTTTAGCATATACATCTTAACTCATCAAAATCAGTTTCACATTTATACTAGCTTAATTCCAATTATTTATGGAAATGTTACTCCTATGTAGCTCTATTAGGTCCACATATGTCCTTCCATTTACCTTTTACCACAACCTTCACTGTTCTTGAGTGGAGTTTAAATTTCTCCACAGTCTGTTGCAAATTAAATAAGTTCCATGGGGAAGAGAGTCGACAGTATCTATTTTAAGGATTATTCCCACCCCACCTCACCCCCCGTGCAAAATCTCTGAGCCAGAGCTCTGAAGCTGGGAGTAGGGACAATAGCAAGCTTCTCCCTGAATGACACTGCCATTCAGGAACTGAGTGATGGGGTCATAGAAGCCTGAGGTCCTCTCAGCTTGCCTCTCTTGGTTTGGAACCACTTCTTTAGGAGCCTGGGAAGGATTATGAGGGCCCCAGTATTCTCAGTGGTACTGTGTCTAAGATAGTGCCTGCCTTTCATGAGCAGGGGTTGAACAGAAGAAAGGAGTATTCACTTCTTGTTTGAAATGTTGTGGGACTTAACCTCAGCATCAGGCACCTGGGTACAGAATAAGAAATGCTGAAGTCCTGCTCCTCCAGGGAAGAAAGCACCCTGGCTGGGCACTGGGGCGGGAGGGTCTCCTGTGTTTTTGGCTGCAACAGTCTAAAGTGGAGTTTCCACCTCCCTGAGCTGGGGAGATGGCAGTGTAAATGGAGGGAGCAGTCTCGGTTAAAAAACCACAGACTCAAACCTTTCTTACTGAATTCTCATAGATTTTTATGAATAGATATTTCTTCATTTACTGCTTGTTATTAGGACCATTTCCAAAGGCTTTGAATGGTTGTGTTGTTGTTGTTGTTGTTGTTGCTGTCATTGTAACTTTTACAATTTCACTGGGGAACAGGTAAAAGGAGCTCTTCACAGTATCATGCCAGAAGTGGATCTCTCTTCTCCCTACATTATAAATTAAAATGGAGTTTTAAAAAAACCAAACACATATTCCTTCAGGATCAGAGTGTTGTTATTGTCACATGCTGCACAGCATCTCTGCACTCTTCCTATAATGTACAGCCTCCACTGCATACTCATGAGACAATGAAAATGAAGAAGGTAAATAACATCTTAGCACTATCATAAAACTAACATTGACCTTCCAGCCCCAATACAAGTGTCTTGGGGATTTTTATAGAAAGTTGCATCACACTTTGAGAACAACAGCTCTAGATTTTTCTTTGCTAAAATACATACCTTTTAATGAGAAACAAACCCAGAATATTATTGATTAAGGCTGAAATCCAGGTTTCCTGATTCTACCTCTGGGACCATTCCACCAACATATGATGTAGCATACTTTGAATATTGATTCATTTCATCAGTATAGGTTTGACCTGAGCACAGAAAAATCAAACTGAAGCCATTTTACCAAGAGCTCATTGAAATTATTTTATGTGTAAAAATATATAAGAATAGGAAATAAAATTCTTAGCAATATGGTCATTATACATGTATGGAGAGAGAGAGAGATTACACTTTCACAATCTCACTTAAGATCTCCCAAATATTATTTAAATACAGGAGTTTGTTAAGTGAATCACTAAATCAATCTTTCATTGGCACACTAATGAGAAAAAAATGGATTTGAACTTAATAACATGTTTAATAACCTTGACATTCAAAAATGAGACCCAATCATGGAAACTTACTTTAATTTTCAATGAAGACATAAGCAGAATTATTTATGTAGAGAAACTAGGGCAAAAGGACATTTGGATACTGAATTTATATTTGATGAGATGAATCAAGCAGCTGCCCTTAGCATCAATTTGTATGCAGTACATGAGTTTAACCAAGGAGAAAAGCTCTTGAAGCCAGTATGTATTACTGAATGGCCAAACACTTTGGATCTACAAAAACTTGAGAGGAGAAATTAGGACTCCAGGGGACCATGGAGATCAGAGAATGCTAATTTATGGCTCTGGAAAAAGAACCAGTAAAGAAGAAGAAAGCCTGAACTGAGACTGTTAGCTTAGATTCCAACTCATCAGAAAACTGGGACAAACAAGAGTTGCCAGGAAACATTAGACCTGTTAACAGGCGGAAGAAAAAGGTAATATTTGCCAATGAGAAGACAGATAGCTAAATTGTTAGCTCAAGTAGAAATGGCTCCTCAGCCAGACACAGAATCCAATGTTTTTCAAAACCAAAGGCGGGATGATATGTTTTGAGTACATGAGAGGGTTCACATGTGAAATTCTAGGAATATAGAGAAATATTAAATAAGTATAAGGTTCAAGAGACTCTATATTCACAAATCACAGATCTCTAGTATCTTTTTTTGTTTTGTTGTTGTTGTGCCTTAATCAAAGGGAATTTAGATTAATGATCTGTGGAATTCACTGATCTAAAGAAAACTGAGAAGTCAAAGTGAAGAATCAAATTCTCATTATCACTCCAGGGTTTTTATGTCCTAAAATCGGGTTATTTTGTTTATAACTTTGATGTCAGGTGTAAAGACAATGATGTTTTCATTCATTTAGTTTTCTACATGTGAATTGAGGAGCACAATAGCTGTAAGCAATTATTTGAACTAATAAATACTTTGTGCTTATTGACAAGGCATTGCTATAGAAAGGGTTATGAAAATATGGCAGTGGGATTTGTATAATTTAAATGGGATTATTGTAGAGGTTTTCATTTAAGACCGTAAATGGATATTTAAAGTACTACATTCTTGCTCTTTCTTAAAAATCCTCATGAATCTTTACAAAATCTAGTCTTCAATAGAGGCCAAGTTTTATTTTGTTGGGAGTTGTTCTATTTGTAGATGGCATAAGTCTGGTGAAGTAACTTCTTTTAAGGAGAATATAAGGGAAATGTTAATGAGATGCCTTAGAAGTTGTTAGGAGTCTTGTCATTCTGCTTACCCTCATCTATAGGAAAGGGAATGATAGAAATGGGTATCCTGGAACCTACAGTAGAAGAGAGCATCTGGGACTTGATTGTGGGCACACTTGTTATTCTATGTCCTCTGTTATCTCCTTTGCTATTCCATTCAGTCATTTGATGACTCTCATTTCAGACAGTCAAGCACTAAGGAACTAGGAAATGGGGAGAAATAGCACCTTTTCTTATCATGGAAATAATCAACGGGAATGGCATAGGATTCTGTAGGACAGATGAAAGAGTGACTAATTTTCTGCAGCGGGAGGAATGTAATATAACAAGGGGACATCTTCTCTATTGTTTGATAAATGAAGAAGAATTTACACACTGTGGAAGGAGTACTTCCTTCAAAACAAAGGAAACAGAATGAGCAAGAGGGTATCAATATAAACTAACATACCTTTCTCAGCAAATGCAAACTTGGGTGTAGATTGTCTTGAAATGATGCATACAGTTGTAGGCATTAGTCAGTCAACAGTCAAAACCCTATCCAGCTCTATAGAGCCTTCTATCTTCCTATTTTCATCAGTTTGGCTAAACTGTACACAGCTCAATCAATATCTCTCTCCCTTACCTTCAAACATGTCACTTGAGCTCTCTTGATTTTTGCTTCTATATAATATCATCCCTACAACGTTTCCAATACAGAGGATTCTGAGTTTGGATGATAAAAATCAGACTTCATGAAGAGAGATTTTACTTCGGGTGCTCGAAATTTCTTTAATATCTGCCAAATTTTGACTTTATTTTTCTTTATAACTTGTGAGTTCCTCTTTGTTCTTTGTTCTTGTCAGATTTTATGTAAACATGAAACAAAATTTCAGGTGTAGACTTATTCCAAAATGTTCCTTTCCTTTGATATCTGTGTCTTTTCACACAAGAATGTGTTGTTTGAGCCATTCTGATGATATCTACTCTGATCACAAATATGTCAAAATTAATGCAGTATTATCTTCTGGTATCCTTGAGTATATTTCATAATCCCTCTAGAGAGTAATATAAACTGAAATGGTCTGAGGGCTTCTCATGTGCCAGGCACTGTTCTAAATAGAACATGAACTCATCCAACCTTCACAACAGCCCAGGAGGGTGGTACCATTTTGGAAATAGGGAAGCAAGGCTTAGAAAATTTAAGGAGTTTGTCAAAAGCCACACAACTGGTCACTGTTGGGGCTGATTTTAATACAAGACCTTCTTCGGAGATGAAGTCATGCTCTCCTTTGCTACACTGTCGCTTTCACATTTGCTAACAAGAAAGAGACTAAGAGAGGAAGGGAGAAAAACAGAAAAAAAGGAAGGAACGGGGGAAAAAAGAGGAAAGAGGGAAGGAAGGCATGAAGGAGAAATCAAGCTGGGTCATCTCAAGTTCTAATAGGTCTTATATTTTAGACATTTTTTAAATTTCTCCTTTCAAAAGACCTAATTATGATATATATATAAATAATTGGTTTTTGTTTGTTTGTTTTATTTTATTATGTTATGTTAATCACCATACATTACATCATTAGTTTTTGATATAGTGTTCCATGATTCATTGTTTGCATATAACATATAAAAACATGACCACTTTGTAAGAAAGCTGTGTCCCTTCTTGGTTTTCCCTGTTTGTGATACAAAGGAAGCTTGCTGATGGGCTGATAAATCAGTCATTTGTGGTTCACTGATTATACTGTATGAGAAAATGGAAACTTTAAAAAATTATTTAACACTTTGATTCTTTTAAAATGCATTGAATTCCTTTATTATTCTCTAAAACACAATGGCTTGACTGAGATTCCCACTGACTCTCATTATTACCAACCATTCTCTTGAGGTGTTTTATTTTTCTTCCCCTTAGTATTCAGCAACTCCAGGGTATAGCACTGGAGACTAGGAAACTGGTTGTGAAGAAATGAAGAAAGTGGAAATCAAGAAGTGTCAACCTTCAATGCAATGATCATGACCATTTACATAAAATTTGCCAATATACTACTATTTTCTTGCAATAAAGAAGTCATCTGGTTTGCAGCTCAGTAAGTGTCAAGGTGCCAGAATAGAACATGAATAAGTTGATTTTATTTGTCTCAATAATTATTGCAACAAGCCTTTTGGAACGGAAACCCATTTTACCATGTGACCATATGTGATCACATGTGTGAGTGTGCGAATGCACGTGGCCGTGCACAAGTGCAAGGAAGTATGTGTTGGTGTGTGCATGCCTGTCACCATGAGGAGAGTGCTGGCTCTGATATAACAGATTCCTCGGTGGGTCACGGAGTGGGAGCCTCAAGCCAGATTCATGGCCAGCATGTGGCTCTCGTTACATAAGGCCCAGCAACATTGCCTTTTTTGTTTTGCTCCTCTTCCCTAAAGCATCGATAGCAACACACTCTTTTCCAGACCCTCAGAACATAAAGGGAGATCTGAGAGAACAAGTGTTTTCTCAGGTAAGGGATGTATAAATAAATGGTACAGTTCCAGGCCTTTCCCTGAAACAATTTGTTACCTGCGTGCCTCCTGCTCTCCTCTTTTTCCTTTATCTCCCTCCCACGGCTAGGCATAGGACCAAAAGCCAATCATAATTTCTCTCTGCTGTATTTATATTCCTAGAGATTATCTCTGCAATATATCATGGATGCCTGAGCTAAAGACTGCTCAATCATGATGTTTCCCAATTAGTTGTCCTTCAACCAGAACAGAAAACTTACAAGTGAATTGGAAGTTTAGTTAAACCAGAATGAAACAAGTATCACACAAAACAAAATAAAAGAAAAAATGAATTAGATAATCCCTATTACAACTCTAGTGCCACACTTTATAAATGTCCTCAAATCTACTCTTAGCTAAATTATCAGGTTGGCTTTTCTATAGAAAACTCATTTCCATCTGAAAGCTAGTTATCAAACTTCATAGCTTATCACAGAGAGGATGACTACATAAAAAGATGTATTCACCTTCATGTTTGTTTGTTTGTTTGTTTTTAATTTTTTATTGTTATGTTAATCACCATACATTACATCATTAGTTTTTGATGTAGTGTTCCATGATTCATTGTTTGCATATAACACCCAGTGCTCCATGCAGAATGTGCCCTCTTTAATACCCATCACCAGGCTAACCCATCCTCCCACCCCCCTCCCCTCTAGAACCCTCAGTTTGTTTTTCAGAGTCCATCATCTCTCATGGTTCGTCTCCCCCTCTGATTTCCCCCCTTTCATTCTTCCATTCCTGCTATCTTCTTCTTTTTTTTTTTTTAACATATAATGTATTATTTGTTTCAGAGGTACAGGTCTGTGATTCAACAGTCTTACACAATTCACGACGCTCACCATATCAGCCTATAGCAAAATGAATAATAATAACTCACATGTATCAAATTATACTAAGTATTATTCCACGTGTTTCACATGACTTTTATTTTATCATTATTTGCACTGATTACAATCTATGTAAAGATGGCAAATGAGGAAATAAGGCAGCATGTGATTAAATAACTAGCTTCATCACTTTTATACGGTGAAAGCAGGGAATGAATGAGACAGAATAACCCCAGAGTCACATTCTACATGATTACACCATATTCCTATTCCTTATATTGGTTGTATGTCCCGTAATTTTTCAGTATCTTACTTACCTATTATTTTACTTCAACCTACAAACTATTTCCCATGAGATGGACAATAGAAGCATTTTTGAATGGTCTCACAATTTCTAAGTGCTGTATATAGCTCCCAAACCCAGATTTTCTTGCCCAAGTTCCAGGACTTTTTCTATTACACTCTCGTTCCATTTTAAGCAGCTTCCTGGGTGGACTCCAATTAAGAGAGTGTTATGAGTTCTTTTCCAAAACTCTTTCCTCTTTAAGTCCTATGGTCATCCTGCCTACCACTTTTCTTTCTACCTACTTTTTTAATTGTTTCATACATTTTTATTTGTTATTTGTTATTTTTGGTTGTCTCTTACCCACTTATAATTTGTTTCTACTTTTTTTATGTCTTTCTTCATAATTCCTGCTCATTCCCCAAATACTTTTTTTTTCAAAGATTTATTTACTGATTTGAGAAAGACAGAGAGAGAGGAGGGTCAGAGGGAGAGGGAGAGAGAATCTCAAGCAGACTCCCCGCTGAGCATGGAACCCAAGGTGGGGCTCAATCAGTCCCACAACCGTGAGATCATGACCTGAACAGAAACCAAGAGCTGGCCGCTTAATCAACTGAGACACCCAGGTGCCCCCCAAAATGTCTTTTAAAGCTATTATGTCAAATAGCCTGTTGCATTACATACTGCCTGTTCTAAAGATACACATTTGTATGTGGCATTCATAAACATTTATCTATAATAAATGGAAGCATCACTATGTTACATATACGAGTGACCTTCCCTATCTCTATTTCATACATTTGAAGTTAATATCACAGTTTAAAATGAAAAACAAAAAAAATTAGCTAATATTCCTTTGTTCATTTTGCTGCTAATAACAAAAATGAAGGTGATTACATTTCTTATATTTCTGTACAGATCCAATCATCTCTGTGATAAATAATAAAGAAGTTTGACAAATAACTTTCCAATGAGTGTTCTAAAGAAAAACCAACCTGATAATTTAGCTAACATTAGAATTGAGGGCACTAAGAAAGAGTGGCACTAGATTTTTAATATAGATCATCTGATTCATTGTGCTTGTTTTTATTTTCTTTGATGTTGCTTTCACTGAGCTTCCAAATCACTTGCAATTTTTCTGTGGTCATCTGGTTGGTCCTCTATCGTCTATTTGTTCTCTTTTTTTCTTTGTGTTGCAAACCCTTTCTTGTTCACATTATCCCTCTGAGTATATGTATATATTTGAGTGCATTTTGAATCATAGATTAGCATTTTAGGATAAACACTGACACACCCAGGAGTGATTCATCATATCCCACATTGAAAGCAATGAGGCCACTTCAAAAATCAGCACTTGGGCTGCTTTAATGCTGTGGGTCATTTCATAGCCCGACAAGTAAATCCTACAATAATCCATCTTGCCATGACAGGGAGATGCAGCATCTTATATTCTAATAATAATCTAAGAAAATACAACTTTACAACTCAGTGAAAGAGCAAGTGCAAAATCACTTCCTATTAACCTAGAGCATTAGTTTGCATGGTGTATTGTAGTTACCAATGAATAAGAGATTCTTTCATAATTAATTTTTGAGTATTGTTTTAATCAATACTCAAAAATATATCACATTCTTTCTCTGGGTTAAGCACTCTGCTTTCATTAATGGAGGAGAAAATAAATACAACAGAAATGTCTCAGGACTTGTTATTAAATTTGTTTTTCAATCTGTTCTTTTATCTTTCTTATAATTTATATATATATATATATATTTTTTTTTAATTTGTATGTTGGAAATGCTCAAAGTACTGGAACTTCTGAAGGGAGCATAACAGTCTTTTTTCCTTTTTGGTGCTTACTGTCTTGTTCGGAAGATATGTTAACCCATGAATTAGGTTTTCCTTTACTGAGATGAATGTTGTGAGAACAGAGTATATAGAACAAATAACTCAATCCAAGAAACTTCAGTTCATTAATACGTTTCATTAAATAAAGCAAATTAACCCACCATATTATTTATCTTTATGGAAGATTCTCACATATGCTTAAAAGCACTTAGCATTAACCTTTTTCCATGAATTTTTTCAAGGATACAATAAAAATATAGTCTTTTGTCCAACTAACTCTTAACATTATGACTAATGCTATTGGCAAAAAATAAAAATCTGTATGATCTGCTTCTTGTGGTTGATATCCATGTTTTCTTTTGCTTCGTTTGGTTTGTTTTGTGACTATAGATGTCAGCATTAAATTTGCAGTTGCAAGGTTTGGTCCCTAAGAAAAAAATATTAGGGGCTGCTTGGCTGGCTCAGTCAGAAGAGCAAGCGACTCTTGCTCTCAGGGTCATGAGTTTGAGGCCCACAATGGGTGTAGAGATTGCTTAAAATAAATTAATAAACTTTAAGATGAAAATATTAGGTGACTAAATTCATCTGTCCACCTTTAGCTGTCCTGAATTTATTTCTCTTATGGCCAAAAAAAATGGACCACTTTATAATATGTGTTGTTGATAGCCCTCCAATGTGGCCTGACAAAGAAAAAGCTGTCTCTTGTTGACCTCAGCTTAGTTACTTAGTGTGCTATCATGGAAGCCACATAGTAGTTAGGGATGCTATATGCAAATAGGGTGGCCAGACCTGCAGATAGCCACATGATTATATCTCCTCTGCTCAGGGTCGTGTTCAGGGTCCAACTAGACTTCAAATAAAAACCACACCAAGAAAAGTTTCCCCTGTTATTCCTTTTGTTTTCATCCATTAGTCAATTTATTGTCCATTATAAATATGTCTGCATTCACAAAACCCATATTTATGTCAACTTCTATTATATAAATTTTTCTTCTTTGCAGGCTGGGAGTGGGTTACAGAAAATAATCACAATTAATCACACTCTGTGAACTCACAAACTTGGATGTAGTTAAATGACCAAGTAGCTTCATTCCACTTGAAAACCCTTATCCACTAATGGTGACTGCATTTGCTGCAAAGAACCTTGAAGCTAAATCTGAGCTCTGTAAGAAAGAGTGCCTGGATTAATCAGACATGACTGCCATGAACGAAGGAGACATCATATCAGCATGCATGCCAAATATTTGACATGCCTGTTCTAATTCTTTCAGGACTATTTCATTATGAAAAGTAACTGATTTACTAAGAAGTGGAGTGTAGGTTTTCATTTGCTTGGAATAAGACTAATAGAAATTGTTCTCTGTTCTTTTTGAAATAGGTATGTTTACTATGATATCTTATCTAGTCTTATTTTTAATTTTCTAAAACATGTTGTCCTTAAAAATAGATTTCCCCCCCAGAATCCATGTAGTTCTTTTAATTCTCATTTCTATTGCAATAGTTTTAGGAAAAAGAACAACGGGTTATAAAACAATTTTATGATAATTTTATTTAGTGTGACTTCAAGGCATAAGGAAATGAATCTTTAGAACATTTCAGCACAAGGTACGGTATTACTTCTTAATCTATTTCTACAAAGAAAAAATAAAAATATATAACCTATACTGCTAACCCTGTAAGATTGGTATGAAGATCAAATGGGACTATGGAAATGAAAGCACTTTGGAAAGTACATAAATGCAAAGTATTGCATTATTTATTTGACCATCACTGACTGAGGTGAGATGAAGAAATGCTCAGAGAAGTTTCTGAAGGCACTATTGGTTGGATGGTTTATAAACCAATAGGTATCAGACTCGTCCTGCCAGATTTTTATATGAGCACAAACCATGATCTTCATATAAATTTGTATAGTCCAATAGTATATGATTGTATTACATATGATTTTCTCTTGACCTTTATCTGTTACAAGTGCAATGGAAGGTTTGCTAAGATCCAAAGGAGAGCTTGACACATTCTTAACACAAAGAGACAAGTCACACCCTAGTTACCACCTATTAAGGAATATTCAGCTCATCCTTACTTTCCCATCACAGGGTCACAGCATGCCAGTGTAGCAAAGTGTCTATAAATTATACTCTCCCCAAATGTTGCAAACCGATTTATGTTTTCCCTGACTCTTCTAAAACCAATCAAATAAAAACAATAACAATAACAATAACAACAATAACAGTAACAACAATAACAAAAAACACTGGCAATGTGGCTTTAATTCTCTAAAATTTCCAAAAGGTTACAAAATTCAATGTCACATCTGAATCTCATTGGCATTTCTCTAAAATTCTATGTAAATTATTTCATGGCAATTGACAGGCCACTGTGTGTGGCCATAAGGATGTTTTTAAGTGTACCGAGAAAAATGAGGCAAGAGGCCCGTAATCGTGGGAGTGTATTGGGAGAGCAAGATAGTATTATTACTTAAATATTGGACATGCACCATTCTCTTTCTTCTATTGAGTTTGTCAAGGACATTCTTATCAACCAATGCCTTCCTAATGTGTTTTTCCCCTAGATACAGCCAACTTTAGGTTTCTATCCATTAACCAAATATTATAAAGTTCTTCATGTAACTCAAGAGAAATGGAGTATTCTAATACAAAGTAAATTACCTGCCCCAGATTTTTTTATCTGGAAGATGCTAAAGGGGAATATAGACAAACGTTTGCTCTCAAAAGAGTTCAGGTCTTGGGTTTTTAATCTGAGGTCCACAGGTAGGCTAAAGGGATTCCACCAACTTCCTCAAATTGTAAGCACAACTGTATGTAAATGTATTTGAGTTTTCTCTGTGGGAACTGGAGTCTAGAGCACTCCTCAATTTCTTGAAAGCGTGAGCCCCCCCCAAAAAAAATCAGAACTACAAATTTATATTCAAATTGTGAAATTGCCTTTCTTCTATCATCTTTGCTACAAAACAAACAAAACTCCATCTTGTTTCATTTTTAAGAGTTTGGATTAATATCCCAGAATGTGGGTTATATTAGAAGCTGAAATGTGGCACAGAAAATGGGAAATTGGGATACCCTTTATAGGTGACATTGTGGGAATGACCCATGAGGAGGTAGGCCTTAGCTTCCTCATCCACAAACTTGAAAGTTAATTAGAAAATCCTTTGAGGTCCATTCCAATGCAAAGAGTCAATGGTTCTTTGAGGAAGGAGAGTTCCTTGGACCTACTGAATCTGTTCAAAATAAAGCCAGCCTAGGAACACAGAGATTCCTTTCTCCTTGCTACTAAACCCGGAGGAACAAAAGAAAAGACACAGAAAGAGAGAGAGGGAATAAGATCAACCAAATATTTCTGGGACATGTTCATTTGAGACACGTTCACTGAGCATCTTCTGTGGTTGGTCATTATTTTATACACTATACAGTATGGTTCTTGGTCTCAGATGCTGCATCGATATCCTAGATTTGAAAAGATAACAAAAAATGGCCTTTGAATATATTATCACCTCAACATTCAATAAATATTTATGGAGTGCTACAAAAATAAAGAAATTCAATAATTAATTGGTAGTGTACTTTTGGACACATAGCTTATCTATTAAGTAGTTACCTTTCAACATTGCAAGAGAGCTCTGAAATAGACCTCATGCAAAATTAGAGACATGATTGGCCAACAAAGAAACTGAGGCTCAGTGAGATATACAGAGCTGAAATGTGAGCAAGGTCAGTTTAACCGGAGAGTCAAAACTCTTAACCAATAAACTGTAGTTTTGCTGTCTTGCTTAGCCATTATTGATTTGATTTCCTCAGCTGAAAGTGGAAAAATATAATAAGGAAAGATGACCACACTTGAGTACAAAATACGAATATTACAAAAGGACAAGATGAAGGAACTAGGGCTTAACTAAACATGTGAATGAATAGCAACATGGAGTTCACTGTGAGTGAAACATGTCAAAAGTGTGATATGGCTGCTGGGCAAAAAACCAAAAACAAAACACACACACACACACACACACCAAAAGGGGGGGAAAAAAGATACCATCAGAGACGAGAAGTGTTCAGTATGAGGAAGATGGTGTTTCATTTTAATCTTTCTGAATTAGACTGTCCCCGGAATAGCATCTGTGCTCTTGTGGGCAGCACTTTTACTAACACTAGCAAACTGTTAGGAGTTGGAAAGGTACTCAGGCAATAACCATAGTTAGATTTAACATTTAGATTTTGTTCTGTAATAAGAAAAGCAGTGCAGTTGCTGAGAGCATGGGTGCTGAAACCAGGCTGCTTGGGTTCACATCCTGGTCTTTCCACTTCGAGATGTTATTAAATAAGTTATTTTAGTTTTCTATGCCTTACTGCCTCCCCTATAAAATGGGGATAATAGAGTACCATCCTCAAGGACTTCTGGGAGGATTGAGTTCATGTATCTAAAGGGTTTAGAACATTGTAGGTGCTTTAACAATATGTTCACAAAAGAAGATATTTGAAGAAAGGGAGACTGTTTAGAAGAGTAGGTTGAGGGAGAATTTACCTCCCGATGGCTGGAAAACAGAAGTAGTATCAGTAAAGCTTTTTAGAGATATAAGGGAAACAAATAGTTTTGTGTCTGCCTTGAGTTATATTTGGTTACCTGTCACTCACCAGAGGTATTCAAGCATTTAACATATCTTGGAGAGGATTGAAACATCAGGTGGAGAGTATGAAATAGACTACATTATAATTATGTTTTTGTTTTTATTAATACTGTTTGGAGAGTAAAATAAGAGATTTTAGCAATACTGAGGGTTATAGAAGTAAAAGTAATGTATCCCTTCCTAGTTTATTCCACCCCATTCCCCACAAATAATCAGTTTTATTTTCCTCTGGTGGTCCCCATGACAATAAGAAATACACAGAAACTTCTGGTTTCCGGTGATTTATCCATATTTTTCAATATATATTATTTCCCCACAGGGAAAGATAAAAGAGGTAATAAACTCATCTTATTTCCTGCCTCTTTTCCCTTATCCATACTGTTATTATTTTCAGTTATTGTTGTTTTTATTAGTTGTAGTTAATTCTGTTTTTAACTTGAAGCGATATACTTCCCCAGAGTTAGAGTTATTTCTTGGGCAATCCATTGTCAACAATTTCTATCAACTTACCAACATGTGAAATAAGGAAATTAAAAATTTCTCCACATCTCTTGTCTGTAATTATAATGAAGTCTTTGATGTCTTGTTCTAAGCGGATTCTAAAAATTGAAGTATACTAGCAGTATTGAGAATATTGGGATCATGACTTTCCTGGGGTGTTCTGTTTTATCTTGGTGTGTTTTTTGTTTTTAATAGTGGTTTTTAGTTAACTTTCTTTTCTCTTGTGGTCGAAGAAATAACTACCTAATTTTATATACATATATATAATCTGCTAGGATATTTATTTTTTCCTTACATGATTAATCTCTCTTCTGTCTTCTTCTTTTAATTTGGACTAGTTGTTTCTTAGGTCTGCTGTAGAGCTGACAACTAGAAATAGAAATATACACTTTGTACTGCATGTCTTTTTATTCCCTTATTCTTTCTAGGATTGTCTCACTGGAGGTTCAACTATTATTTTGAAAAAGCTACACTTTGGGGGCGCCTGGGTGGCTCAGTCAGTTAAGCGGCTGCCTTCGGCTCAGGTCATGATCCCAGAGTCCTGGGATCGAGCCCCGCATCGGGCTCCCTGCTCCGCGGGAAGCCTGCTTCTCCCTCTCCCATTCCCCCTGCTTGTGTTCCCTCTCTCGCTGTGTCTCTCTCTGTCAAATAAATAAATAAAATCTTTAGAAAAAAAAAAGAAAAAGCTACACTTTCTGAATCACTGAATTCCTGAAATATATGTCTTGCCCTCATATATGGTTGCCAGTGTGCCTAAGAACTGAATTCTAGGCTAACAATTTTTTTAATGATAATTTTTTTATATATTTTTATAGGCATTCAATCCGGAAGATATGTATTTTCTTTTGTAGGAAACTTGATTTTCTTTTTCCCAGTATTCCAGTTCTTTAGTGTGGACATTGCTTTTATTATTTCACCTCGCCTTATATTCAGTTGACTTTTTTTTTTTTTGGTGTGAAGATTGGACTTTCTTACCCACAGACAAACTTTTAAATTTTACATGAACCTTCATAAGTGAATTTGGTCTATCTTTTCTTGATTTTCTCTGTGCAATTTTGCTTTCAAAATATTGCTAGACTTACAAAATGAATGTGGGAGGAGTTGCCTTTCTTCCTTCCTATTCTTTCCAATGGTTACCAAATTTGGAGTATTCGGTAAATTTAGCTGTAAAACAACCTGCTGACTTTTGTGTCTGTGTGGGTGAAGGGGACACATGGGAAATTGATTTTGAATACCAGTTTAATTTCTTAAAATGTTTCCTATCTCTTATAGGGAAAAATTTGATATGTTCTAGGAATTCCTTTTAATTTAAGTTTTCAAATTCAGAAGTATGCATTGGTTTACAGCAATCAATCAAGACATTCAAAAACAGATACCATATGATTTCACTCATATGTGGAATTTAAGAAACAAAACAGATAAGCTTGGGGGTGGGAGGAAAGAGAGGCAAGCCAGGAAAGAGAGGCAAGCCAGAAAAGAGACTCTCAACTCTAGAGAACAAACTGAAGGTTACTAGAGGGGATGTGAGTGGGAGGATGGGTTAAATGGGTGATGGGGATTAAGGAATGCACTTGTGATGAGTCACTAAATTTTATAGGTGAAACTAATATTATACTGTATGTTAACTAACTGGAATTTAAATAAAAACTTGAAAAAAAAAAGAAAATGAGCAATCGCAGACATGTTACCTTTTTAAATCGTAAATATTTTATTTTTATTACATTATATTTATAATTTTATTCTTTTATTATATAGTTTTAAATAATAATTTTATTGAGTCATAGCATACATAAACAAAACTATAAAAAAATAATGTGGTCTAGCTTGAGGAACTTTTATCAAGTGAATATACCTATGAAACTACCATCCAGTCATGAAAGAATATTATTAGAACCATAAGCCACCCGTGGGCATCTCTCTGTCACTACCTTCTTATTCTTTCCATAGGACACCTTACTCTTAATTTATAACATCATTACGTTTTTGAGATTTTTGTATGTGTATATTTAAAAAATTTTTTAATCTTGGTCATTCTTGCTAGTAGTTTTTTAACTTTATTATTTTCTAAGAAAAAAACTTTGTCTTAATATTCTTCAGTGTATGATTGTTTTCTGTTTTATGAATTTCAATTCTTACCATTATTATATCTTTCCTTATACTTTACATGGATTTATTTGCTGTTCTTTTTATAATTTCTTGAGATGGAAATTGATATAATTGATGTTTCAGTCTTTCCTCCATAATATACACATTTAAGGTGATAAATATCCCTCTATATAGAGGATTGTCTCTGTATCTCACAAGCTTTGATATATTGCACCCCCAATATGATTCAAGAGCAAAATATTTTCCACTTTCATTTTTATTTCTTTTGTGATCCCTGTGTTATTTAGAAATGTATCATTTCCAAGCATTTAAGGATCGTTTTCTTCTTTTCCTCTCTTCCTCTGCCTTTTTGTCCAAAGTCCCTTCTTTTTCTCCTTATCTCCTTCTCCACCACATCATTATCATCACTATCCTGATGATGATTATGTTATTGACTTATAAATTAATTCATATCCACACAGAGACAATACTTAAATATTTTCAATGTTTTTATATTTGTTGAGAATTATTTTACAAGCCAGCTGAAGTCTAATTTTTTTTTTAAATTCATATTTATATTTAAAAACTCAGTCTGCTATTATTGGTTATTGTGTGGTCTCTGAGAGACTGCATATTAATTTTGTATTCATATAGTCTCTACTTTACTGAATCGTTTTCTCTTCCCGCAAGAAAGAGTTTCTTTCTTCTCCTAGTGTAAGCAAATACTCATGCAATGAACTACATATGGAGAGGGTCATGTGTTGGCCCTCTAACCAAGAGCCAATAAGTCAGAGCCCTTATATATAGCCATAAGGAAATGTCATACAGCCATAAGGAAATGAATTCTGTCAACAACCTGATTGAGCAGATACTTACCTGGCCAGAAGATAATGAAATGACATGGTGATGGTTAATGTGTCTACTTAAATTGGGCCAAGGAATGCCAAGACAGCTGATAAAACATTTCTGGGTATGTCTACGGAAGTACTCTGGGAAGAGATTTGCATTTGAATCACTAGACTGAGTAAAGCAGATCACCTTCACCAGGGCAGGTGGGTATCCTCAAAATTGTTGAGGGACCAAATAGAACAAAAATGTGTAGGAAGGGCAAATTCCCTCTCTTTGCTGTGGCTGAAGGATCCATCTTCTCCTGTCCTGGGACCTAGGACTCTTGGTTCTCAGTCATTCAGACTACGATCAGATCAGGACTTACACCATCAGCTCTCCAATTCTTAGGTCTATAGACTTGAATTGAATTACACCACTGGTTATTAAGGTTCTCTAGTTGTGGATGGCGTATTGCAGGACTTGTCAGCATCCATAACCACGTGATCCAATTCCTATACTACATCTCCTCCATATATATATATGACTAATGACTAATAATGACACTTTTATTTGAAAGAAAATTCCTATGAACCCATATTCAGTGAAATAACACTTCCAGACAAACAAAAACTAAAGCTATTTTTCTTCATCAGTTTCACTGATGAGGTGAGAATTAAGTTCAGTCAAATTCTGGTAGCAGCCTGGTGGGAGCCTAAACCAGAGAACCCAGCTAAACCATTCCTGAACTTTTGACCCATGGAAACTGTGAGATAAATAAATGTGTATTGTTTTAAGCTGCTATATTTGTGGTAATTCGTTACACAATAATAAAAAGTAATACATATTCTATTATATGAAATGTGCTTCTTTAGTCTAGTAATGCTTTTGAACTTAATGTCAACTGGATTTATATTGGAATAGCTAAATCAGCTTTTTGTTGTTGTTCTTAGTATTTATTTGCATGGAATATCATTTTATATTCTTTTACTTTGAACCACCTGTGTCTCATATTTAAAGTGTATCTTTTCTAAGATAAATGTTGTTTGTTTTTGTGATGTTTTGTTGTTATAGTTTTATCCAGTAAGACAATTTCATCCTTTATTTGGAGTAGTCTGCTTATATACACACTCACTATTCAATTTCAGTCTTTCTAACCTCTTTTATGTCCATCTTTCTCCTTTTCTCTGCCTTCGTTTACATAAAATGTTTTTTTTTCCATTTTCCTTTATTCTCCTGTTATTTATACATTTCTACTCTTCTTTTATTGGCTTCTTAGATACTAAAACATTCTTTTTTTTAAGATTTTATTTTTTCTTTGATAGAGAGAAAGTGAAAGAGTACAAGCACTGGGGAGCGGCAAAGGGAGAGGGAGAAGCAGGCTCCCCACTGAGCAGGGAGCCAGACCCAGGACTTGATCCCAGGACCCCAGGATCATGATCTGAGCCAAAGGCAGATGCTTAACTGACTGAGCCATATTGATTCATTCTTGAATCAATATAGTATAAGTTAGTAGTTGTTTCTAAGACAGTTGCACTTATCTCACTGACGTTTCTGTCATTGTTGTCATGAATTTTAATTCTACATATATTTTAAACCTCACTAGATGTTATTAGCATTTTGTATAGTCAATTTCATTTAGATATACCCACATAGTATTATCTTTTCGATCAGTATTTATTCCCTCCTCTGTCTCCAGTTTGCTGTGTAGAATAATCTCCTTTTGTCTGAAATTCTTTTTCTTTTCTTTCTTTCTTTCTTTCTTTCTTTCTTTCTTTCTTTCTTTCTTTCTTTCTTTCTTTCTTTCTTTTTGTTTGTTTTTCCTGTAGAATAAGATTGATGAAGGAAAGTTGTCATTGTTTCTGTTTTCCTAGAAATGTTATTTTAGTGAATATGGATTTGGGGGTTTCTTTAATGTCAGGTCATTTCTTTCAGTTAAAGATGCTATTTTATTGTCTTCTGGTTTCCATTTTTTACATTGAAAAGTCAGCTCTTAGTTTTAGTGTTGCTTCTTAAAAAGTCACAGATTTTTCTCTGTCTGTATTAAAGTATGCTTCTTTAGGGGCTCAGTTGGTTAAGCACCTGACTCTTGGTTTCGACTCAGGTCATGATCTCAGGGTCCTGAGCCATGCTCAGTGTGATGTCTGCTGGAGATTCTTTCCCCCCGCCCAACCTTCTACCCCTCTCTATTTTTCTCTCTCTCTCTCAAATAAATAAATTAAATTAATTAAATCTTAAAAAAAAAAGAATGCTTCTTTATCTTTAATTTTAAGTAGTGTTAAATATTAGTATGATGTGCCTCTTCGTTATTTACTCTATTTATTCTGCTCGGGCTCCTAGCATCTTATGAATCTGTAAGTTGATATATTTCATCAGTTTTAGAAAATTACAGCCATGGCTTAATTGTTACTTTTATCATTCTTTCTCATCTGCCTCCTCTGAGGCTTAAATGACATGTGTGTTTAATGTGTTCACTCTATCTCAGATGTCTCGCACCTGCTTTGTGTATCTTCCATCTTTTTGCTTTCCATGTCAAGTCTACACATTTTCTGATGACTTCTATTTCAGTTCACTTATTCCTTCTGCTCTCTGCAGATAAATTCATTTATTCAGTTCTTAATTTCATTTTGTATTGTTTTGTTTTCACTTCTATGGTTTCCACTTGGATCTTTTCATATAGAGTCTGATTCTCAGTGAATTCTTTTATTTTATCATTTATTTTCTTGAAGTAATGACAGTTATTTTATTAAACTCTGATAACTACAATGTCTATATCACTTGTATTTCTATTTGTGCTCATTCTCTCTCTCAACTGTATTCATTTGTTCATGCATGCATGCACACATATATGCATATGCATGCATTTACTCATTCAGTATGCCTAGTGATTTTTAACGTCAGATAGAGGTTATGGATGATTTTTTTCTTCCTTTAGAGAGGATTCACTCTATTACCTGGCAGGTAGCGGGTGGATAGATTACGTGAGTCCAGTCAAGACCTGGGAAGTTTCTAAGCCATATGGTCATGTTTGCGAGTCTTATTTCTAATCTGAGGGTGTAACTCTCTAGATGTTTTAAATGTGAACGTGAAGTATTTACTAGGATTCTCCTCTGTGGTGGATAATGAATTTCAGTTTTTCTGTGTGCAGTACCATAGGGTTGCCATAAATTCCGCTTTGATTTTTAGCCACTTTTGGCATGACTTCCTTTTTTTTAAGATTTTTTTAATGTATTTATTTGTCAGAAAGAGAGAGCGAGCACAAGCAGAGGGAGTGGCAGAGGGAGAAGCAGTCTCCCCGCTGAGCAAGGAACCTGATGCAGGATTCAATCCCAGGACCCTGGGATCATGACCTAAGCAGAAGGCAGATGCTTAACCAACTGAGCCACCCAGGCGTCCCTCGGCATGACTTCTTAACATTTTGTCTCGTGCAGCTTAAAAATCAGTAAATGCCTCAATATGAAAATGTGTTTCATGTATTGGGATAACTTCTTTGTGCCCCCTTCTCTGTAAGAAGATGCCGGTTACCTTCATATCTCTGAATTCTAATTTTTGTCTCCAAGCCCTAGAATACTTGACATTTTAATTGTCTCTTAGAACCTGTTTTCTTGTTTCTCAGCCATACACCAAAAATAGGTAAATCCTCCCAAAGGAAAAGCAGTGTACAGAAAGTTGGGCTCAACTCAATGAGCTTCCATTTTCTCCAGGGCCCTCTGTGTCCTTGCTGCTTTAGCAACATTTCTGTGCCTTCTGAAAGATTCATTTCTGTATTTTATAGCACTTTCCTATTTGTTTCCATTGGGAGAATTCATATGCCACAAGCTATACTATCATAGCTGGAAGAACTCACCTATGAAAACTATTTCTAATTTCATTTTTTAAAAGATCTTATTTATTTATTTGAGAGAGAGAAACAGAGAGAGTGAGAGAGAGAGCATGAGTGGGAGGGTAGGGGCAGAGGGAGAGGAAAAAGCAGACTCCTTGCTGGAAGTAGGAAGCCTGACACAGGGCTTGATCCCAGGACCCCAGGATCATGACCTGAGCTGAAGGCAGATGCTTAACTGACTGAGCCACCCAGGGTCCCTCTAATTTCAAAAACTATTTCTAGTTCTATGACTTTTTCAGTTTCACAATAGTCTGCTCTTTTTTTAGGTAGACAACATGATCTTGATCTTGCTAAAGATGCTTATTAGAATCTTAAGTTTTCTTTTTGTTACATAGTATCTATTTCTTTTTCTATGAATTGTCCTTGGTATTCATAATCTTTCAGTTTCCTGCTTAAAATGTTTATTAATTTTTTGTTCATCATTTATGTCTATTTTTGTGGGTAACTAGTAGAGGTTTGTTTTAAACAGTTGTAGAGGTCTATTTACCTAAAAGACCTCTTTACTGAATGGAAAAAGTTTGCTGTGGTCTCTGTGTAAGTGAAAAGTCTAATCTATAACAGGATTTTGTATATGGTGGTTGACTATGGAGTAGAAATATTAGATTAGGACTCTTGTAACTGCCCAACTAAGAACTATTTTTTCTCTAAGTGAAGTGCTTCAATATATTTTGCTCCTAGTTGGAGCTCCCTTTATTTCTTCTCTGAATTTTTTTGTAGATTCAGAGTTATTATTGGCTCACTTTTCTCGCAACAGCTCCATTACACACACAGTGGATCCTTCCTAGGGAAATAATCTACTCTGCTTGGAGAGCACTCTGTTTAAGTCACCAACTAGGGACAAATTCTGTAAGCAGAGGAAAGAATTGTGTTCCCAGTTATAGAGGACATTCTATAGGACAATCTGCAGGTAATTCTCCAGGGAACCACCATTAGAAGTTTCTATCAGTCTTCTGTTCATCGCTGCCCATTTTTATTTGGATGCTTTTTGAGGATCCACCTGGCAGAATCATCTCTCAAGTATATATTCTCCCTTGTGCTTTTTTTCATCCATATAAACCCATCTGTTTTGTTCTTCCTAGTTACATCAGTGGGTTAAATTCAATTTGGCCCAACAATTTTCACCTTTTCTTTATGGTTACTCCTGACATTAAGAATACATCATTAGTGGCATCTAGATTTAAATTGGGGAAAAGCAGATACTGTGCATTTTCAATTTTTGGCTTTTAAATAATATATTAAATAATAATAAATAGTTGAATTCATGACAATATGGATTTTAAAAGTTATGTAAAATATATATGAATACAACTGAAGTATCACCTAGACTATTTGTTTATACCTACATCTACTAAAAATTTATATATGAGATGGCCATAAATTCATATTATTAAGCTAGAGTTATAGTATTTTCACACTTTGGACTCTTGTGTCATAGCCTACATATAAGTACAATCCATTTGCTGTGATGGATAATTTCCTAATATTATGTAAGGCATTCATAAAATTTATAGATGCCTTGCTTTTCATGTATCCCACATATGTACACAAAGTTTATTATATTTACTTGGTACAAAATATATATTTAAATCCTTCTTTTATAGCATATTCATTTTTTCTGCTGTTTATTCACTTCATTTTCACTGCCAAGTTAATTAAATGAGTTACACATAATTGACTTTGGTTTTCAATGAGAATTAGGAAACATTTAAGAAAAAAGTTCATAAAATAACAAAGTACTTTTAAAAAGCATACTATGATCAAAGTATCCTGTGGAAAATAATAATACATTTCACAAAGATACCTATAAAATATGTAACAAAACCCCATTGTTATTTTAATTTATAAATATATTTAATGTATTACAAAAATGTATCAAATGTCTAGTAAATGCATAATATTCTGCAAAGTGATATGGAAGGACTGGAAAGTTTTCAAAAAAATGAAAAAAATTAAAAAGTCTTCCTTTTTCTCTCCCTCCCTTTGCTTCTTTTTCTTTTATCAGTTTTTTTTTTTTTTAAGATTTTGTTTATTTATTTGACAGAGAGAGACACAGCGAGAGAGGGAACACAAGCAGGGGGAGTGGGAGAGGGAGAAGCAGGCTCTCCGCAGAGCAGGGAGCCTGATGTGGGGCTCGATCCCAGGACCCTGGGAACATGACCTGAGCCGAAGGCAGATGCTTAACAACTGAGCCACCCAGGTGCCCCCCTTTTTCCAGTTTTATTGAGATATAATTGACATACACACCCCACTCCCTCCCTGGAGAAGTAATAGACAAGGTACTGGAGAAGAAGGATGTGTGAGCTAAAGGACAGACAAGTAAATATGCAACTTGAGTTATGTTGGGTTAATGTATTAAGATTTCAGTAGAGATGAACAAAGCGTCCTAAAGCGACGCATAGCAGAGATATCTAGCATGGTCCAGAAAGTCAGGGTGGGTTTCTCAGAGAAGGTGAGATATACAGAGGGAGCTTAAAGCACACAGGGCTATGAAAAAATGTACACAGAATTCCATAACTCACTTTGTCCTTCAGCTATTCTTTTATTTCTAATCCCCTCACAGGACTTTCCTGACATTTTATTTATTTATTTATTTATTTATTTATTTATTTATTTATTTATTTATTTATATTTTAAATCACTGTTGGGTAATAGCACCTGGCTCCATTTCATACTAATGCTATCTTATATCAACCAGGCCCTTCTTGTCCCTGAGGGTTCAATCTGAGAAGCAAAAACACTAAGAGTGATGTAGTATAAGGGGTTTCTTATGGGGCTGTGATATATACAATTGTGGGGCTGACTAAACAGGTGTTGGAGCCAAGGGCAGGCCACCCCAAGATAGGTCATTGTGGCATGAACATTATTTTGAGTTAAAAGCAATCAAAACTCAAAAGGTTCAGAAAAAAACTCTTTACCTCCCCCTCAGCTGCCTGCCTATACCAGGAAGAGAGCTATTAACAGATACTCCTCTTTACCTGAGAAACTTATCTGCATAATAATAGGGCTACCTGTGTTATCCAAACATGTCCTCTCACCTTCCTGCTAATGGTCTTCCTCCCCTTTGTATCTTCACACCCCTACCCCTCTCCTTAGGTCTTCTAAGCCTCTCGTTGCCTCATTGTCTTTGGAATTTCTTGTGTGTATGGATTCCCTGTATGCATGAAATTAATTTGGTTTTCTCCTGTTAATCTGTCTCATGTCAACTTGATTCTTAGTCCAACTAGAAGGACCTGGAAGGGCAGAATAAATTCATCTCCCCCCAACACAGGTCATGTGTGTCTCTTGTTTCTATGTCTCCTGCCAAGGTTGAATGGGCAGAGCAAGTGGTCAGGAAGGAATAGTGAAAGAAAAGTAGTGAGTGGCAAGGACAAATTGGCACAGACCAATGAGGAAAACTGGAATCTGTGTGCCTCTCTCACCGCTATCAAAGGCTCCAATCATAGTGCTGCAGGGGACCTGCCAGAGAGGCTGGTTTTCTGTGTCATAAAGCTAAATGCATTGGCCCAGGAGTTGGAAATGTTGGAGGAGAGGTGATGGTGGGAGGAGCTCCGGGCTTGGCTGATGTCCCACGGGCTGTACTTGGTGGCTCAGAATTTGGAGAAGGAGGTGTGGCTGTGCTCAGAAACTAAGGGCAGGGCCTCCCACATGGACCACAGGAGCCTTGGGTCAGGGACGGCATGTGTGAGCTAGGTGTGCACTGCTGCCCTACTCTGACTGCCAGAGCAGAAAAGAATGTGTCTGATGCTCTTCTCCTGCCTTCCAAATCTTGCATAGCTTGTCTGTTTGTGACTAGAATTATGCAGAGAAAGAGTTCTGGGAAATAGCCCCAGTTCACTCACTTGGTCCTGCTCCACCAGAGCCACTTAAAATCTTTCTTCCATCTTAACCCTGAGTCCAAATGCACACTCCTTTGCAGCTATAGCAAAGGTCTTTTGCTGTCTTATGTCTCAAAGTCCAATGTGATTCTTCTCACGCTTGGTTGTCTCTCATCATGGATGAGGAAGAGACGTAGTTACCCTCCAGCATCTCAGTCTTGACTGTCTCCTGCTATCTGAACATGGCTGCATCTCTTTTTCTCTTTGAGTCTCAATTGCTGTAAAATGTGGAGAATGGCCCATTCCCTGGCTGTGGTCAGGACTAAGTGGGATATGGCTGGAAAGTACTAAGAACATAGTATGTGGAAAATATTAAGTGTTCTTTGCATGTTACCTCAGTGGCAGTACTGAGACATTGTGACAGCAGATAACCTTGCCTCCTACCTTATTAAATTGAGTCTTCAAAATGTCTCCAACCACCTCATGGAAAGAAGTGTTCCTCTCTATTTCTAAAGGGAACTCTTCCTTTTGTTTTCCGAGTCTCAATGTGTTACCTTTATTTCTTGGTCTATTCTACAAATGTTGAGTTATTGCATATTATAATGCCAAGCAGGGAAATTACATTGCTGAATGGAACAGACTCCCTTTCGTGGAGCTTAGAAATAACCAAGAAAGCAGGATGGTTTCCTATTTTGGTAAGTTCTATCAAGGAAATAAATGATACTCTGTGATAGGGTATGATTCCTGGGCAGACAGTTTCAGAGAGTGTTATCAGAAAAGATCTTTTAGAGAACAAAACATTTGAAATGAGACCTGAGGCATGAAAATCATCCAGGCTGAGAACCACATGCAAATATTTTTTGAGTCTCTCCTGGCTTCAGCGAGTTCAGGGACATCAGCGAGGCATCAGGTATGGGGGAAGGGGCATGAGACAAGCTTGCAGTGATGATGGAACCAAACATTGTTTTGTAGGGAAGGAAGCAAGGCTCATTCTATCAGTTATCACTGCTCTTACTAGTGTTTTCAAATTCTCTTTTTCCACTGGACATTGCACTTCATCCTGTAATTATAGTGAAGTCTTTCATTTCAATTAATTAATTAAAATACTTGATTCGCTACCTCTTCACACTACTATCCTAGCTCTTCCATTTCCTTCAAGGCCAGAGTTTTCAAAAGAAGTTTATAGCTGTTACTTAATTCCACTTATTGTTTTTTTTTTTTTTTTTTTTTAAGATTTTATTTATTTATTTTTTAGAGAGCGAGCGAGAGAGAAACAGCATGAGAGGGGAGAGGGTCAGAGGGAGAAGCAGGCTCCCCGCTGAGCCGGGAGCCCGATGTGGGACTCGATCCCAGGACCCTGGGATCATGACCTGAGCCGAAGGCAGACGCTTAACCATCTGAGCCACCCAGGCGTCCTTAATTCCACTTATTGTTTAATCCATGGGGCCTGGGCACCATTACCCTTACCCTTATTGATCTGAAAGAACTTTCTTGAAATGAGCCCCCCTTGCTACACCCACTAGCAAGTGCCTTGGTTGCTTCACTTCTCCATTTCTTTAACCTTTGGGCTCCATTGTGTGCTTTTTCTGTCACAGCAAGTTCTAGTTCCCTTACCTTTCTGGCACCACCATCTCCTTCCAATCAACTTCTTGCTCCTATAGACATTTGCAAAGGCTCTATTTTTGGTCAATTTTCCTACCCTTTTCCTATGTCTTTTTTTGTCTGTATCATCTAATCCTTTGGCTTCAACTATTATCTGTATCTGAATTATCACGAATCTGGACCTTTAGTCCTGATAATTCTCTTTCATTGCCATGTTTCACTTCTAAGAACCTACTAACTAGCTCTACCTGGATGTCACTCAGGCACTGCCAACTACTTACACCAAAAGATAGATCATCTTCTTAAAGATCTCTTCTTCAGATCTTCTTAAGACCTCTTCTTAAAGGGGTGCCTGGGTGGCTCAGTTGGTTAAGCAACTACCTTTGGCTCAGGTCATGATCCTGGAGTCCCAAGATCGAGTCCCACATCAGGCTCACTGCTCAGCAGGGAGCCTGCTTCTCCCTCTGACTCTCCCCTCTCTCATGCTCTTGCTCTCTCTCATTCTCTCTTTCAAATAAATAAATAAAACCTTAAAAAAAATCTCTTCTTAAAGAATCTATCTGGGTTCCCTATTTTTATTTATAGTGATTTTACCATTTGAAGATAGATGCTTATCTTTAACTCCTTTCCTCTCCTTTTTTCCCCATTCCTCACTGTCACCTTATAAGCTTTCCTTATAAGTTTTAAAGAAAACAAACAGACAACCACCTTGCATTCCCTTCCATATCTTTCTATTACCAAATTCCCAGACTTCCCCTTATTGTGCTTACCTTCTCTTCTTCCACCTGGTACAAACTCCCTGAAATTTGTAAACACAAAAATGCTCTTACCTCTCCCATATAACAAAAGCAATAATAAATGACAAAACAAAAATGAAATAAATCCTTACCTTCAGTCTACATTCCTCTTTTGCCTCTGCACTATTTCTCAGTTTTTACTTAAAGAAATAGTTCTTTTTCTTAAAAACAAAACAAAAATAAAAACAAAAAACTCCAATTCTTCCCCTCCATTCACCTTTAATCTTCTTAAAGTTTAGTTTTTGCCCTAAACTCCACTGAAACTACTTTTGTCAAAACCCAGTGACCTTCACGTGATTGGTTACAAGGATTATTCTACTCTTGTTGACTCTCCTAGAGACACTCAACATGTTTGACTCTTTTTCTTGTTGGAGCCTTCTCTTCTTTTTGTTTCTGGGGCACTCCTTTGATTTCTTGGTTTTCCTATCACTTTGGTGGATGCTCTTTAGAACTTAACAGTTATTATTACTCTTATTTTTTAATGATCTAGAAGTTTAACACTTAACCATGCAACAAGGAAAAAGAATATATGTTCATCAAAGGTTAACATAAGATTTCCGAGTCTATGATCTATCCATCCCCCCCACCCCAGCAGAAAAGTCCTTTTTGCATTGATATTCAGTCAAGGGAAAGACTGAAATGTTCAACTTGGGGCATTAGGATACCCTTAAACCTTGTGATAGAATGGAAGAGTCATGTAAGGCAGAGGTGCTATGTGGAAAGTCCTTGATGCCTTCAAAATATAAGCAAGGTATGAATAAGAAGAAATTCTGAAAGTTCTCTAGACAGTTTGCTGACATTCAGCAGTCAGAAGTATTGTTGTGCCTATTTTTTTTTCCTTAGGGTATCTTCTCATCCTCTTTTATTAACTCATACATTGAAAATATTTCTGAGCTCCTTGTATGATAAAAGCCTCAAAGAAAAATAGCCAATCTCTTCCTGATGCAAAGTTGGCAGCAATTCATTTTCCATTGCCCTCTGAGCCTTTCCAGTCTAGAAGTTATGTCAGTACAGAAGTAAGTTTCTTTGTGACTTGCTATGATGATTTAATCTCTCCATTGATTTCTGGTTTTATGTTAATTTTTAATTGAATTTTAATTTTTTATTGTTCAGTTTTAATGACACAAAGTCATTTTGTTACATTGATTTGTTTTTCAACCTGACAGTATACAATGAAAGGAGCCAAAGAGGGTAAAATTTTTGCTTAAGTTCACATTTTAACAAATATTTGTTTGATTCCTCTGACTCTACCTTTTTCCATTTTTCTGTCCCATTAAAATTATTTGATTTATTACTTTTGCACAAAAGATAAATCATTTTGCCTGGCATACCTCTAAATCAAATCAAATAAGAAAAAACTAGTTTAATATTTTATTACAGACTTACTATCTCTATAACATTTGGCTTACTCCTGTCAGGAGTGATATGTCAATGATATCCCTTTGTACAATGTTTATTTCCCCTAATGTCCCATCTCTCGTGTGTGTGTGTGTGTGTGTGTGTGTGTGTGTGTGTGGACTATGACAAAAAGTGAATTCCACTGTGATTCAATCTTCCAGTTGTTATTTGATTCATTCTCTTTAATTCACCTTTTTCTATAGTAACTATCTTCTCCCTGACTACTATTAAATGTGGGACAAAAATCACAGCTCCTTTTCTTGACATTCAGGGCTTTCTAAAATTTAATGCAGCCATGAATTTTTGTTCTCCTGCCCAGAATCCTTTTCTTTTTCTTGTAAGAGTAAAAAGAATGCCATTAGGGGGATTAATTTTTCTTCAACTTCTAGCTGATGTAGTTTTCATTCTCATGGTTGACTCTGCCACCAGTTCATGGGTACTTATATGATGCAGGCCTAGTTCATCAGCACAGCAAATCCCAAGGTGCCAATGTTTATTCCAAGGATGGGTAAAAGACCTAGTCAGAGGTTCTCATAGCCAATTATGGGATTTTTTTTTAAGGGGGGTTGGACAGAGGGAGAGAATCTCGAGCAGACACCACACTCAGCACAGAGCCTGGTGCGGGGCTCAATCTCGTGAACCTGAGATCATGACATGAGCCAAAATCAAGAGTCAGGTGCTTGACTGACTGAGCCACCCAGGCACCCCCAACTATGGGATTTGGAAAGAGAGATGACTCTCTTTATCCCCAAACTTGAAATTGTGAATGTGTAAACCTGGAGCTCTTTTATTCACCTTGCCATCTTACTTTCATGAGTGGAGAAAGTGTATCTGAAGATGAAAACCGACCACAGGGACAGATAGAAATAGGATGTGGTTTTGATAACATCGTTTTAGTTTCTTGATCAATCCATGCCTAAAGGTGGAAGTCTTTGGCTTTTCTTTACATGAACTAATAAATTTTGTCCCTGTCTTTCTTTCATCTCTATCTCATTTCTAGCTCTTTCTCTTTCTTTTTATGATGCCAGTTATACTGAATTTCCCACCACTTGTTACTAAAAGTATTTAACCATCACATGTCTAAACATTCATATCTGAATACTCTACTCCATAAAATGCCTGTTTTTGAGATATTTTTTGATGTTCTCTTAAGCATATCTTTGACTCTCCTAACACTGACTTTTCACCACTATGAGCTTTTTCTTTCACTTTAGATTGGTTTTTTTGCTTTTGGACTATTTGTTTTCTGAATTCTTACTATCTCAACTTAAGATCTAGATAGATTTGGGTAATAAGAGTTGCTTGTATTGTACCATCTCATGATATTCTTCTAATATTGTTTTTAGCTATCATTTATATATTGTGCTACTGGCCGGCATTTCTAATTTATGCTGGTTATAACACTATAGTAGATGCTGCTTAATGGCTATATCTTGTCTTTTATTCTATCCTCCATTAGGCCTAGGATTATGCTTTGCCTTAGAAGAACTCAGTGAACATTTCTAAGCTTGTTAAAGAGTATGCATGGAATGGGTCCTTTTGTGGGAGATTTTAAGGAAGAATTCTAACCTTATATACTGTACATTTAGACTGTAGGTGCTAAGCTATTGTACAATGTCCAGCTTTAACAGTGGTTTAGTCACATTGGCCTTTCAAAGCCATTGCCCTTGAAAACACTAAAGCTGTTATCAGTCATCCAGAATGGCCAAGCCAAGCCAGTGCCTACCTAATCCAGTCCTGTGCTGATGGCCACTGTCTTTGTTAAATGTAGTCCTCACTCCTCTAGCTTTTAACTACTGATGCTGTACTTCTTCTTTTTTAAAAAATTATTTATTTATTTATGAGAAAGAGAGGGAGCAGGCATGCACAGTGGGGGGAGGGGCTGAACAGAGAGCCCGATGCAGGGATGGATCCCAGGACTCTGAGATCATGACCTGAGCTGAAGGCAGACACTTAACGAACGCCCCTGATGCTGTACTTCTAACATTGTTTCATAGATCCTAACTCCCTAGAGCCAGATATTCCCTAATATTAGAGCATGAATATCCATTCCACTGTATAAATATATTACATCTTCTAGAAGCCTTGAAGGGTTGATCATAATTAAACATTTTGTGTGAGCAAGGGGTTGTTAAATCATTTAACTTGTATATAATTTAAAATGGAATTCTACTAAAACAAGTACGGCTATATTAAGAAGTAGATTATAAATTTTACATGAGTTTACATTAATAATTACAGGCAAACTTTTTAAGCTAATTTCACTCTCTCTCTCTTTTTAAAAACTCTGTAACTCCACCCTCTCAATAAAAGAAAATATTAAAGGCATCTATGTTCTATTGTCTCTAGCTGTTAGGCTTATTTTGGTGCAACAATTAAAAAAACACTACCCTAAAATGATATATCTTGTATTTTTCTAAGACATTTCGGGAGTATCCATGCATTTATTGAATTATATGCTTTAATTTATTGATATCTCTCGTCAGTTCAACCAAGTATTACTTGTCTTGACTGTGCCGGAATCTGTGTTATGCTGAGGAGATTCTAATTTAAACAGCCCCAGGTTCTAACAAAATACCAATTACTTGTAAGAAGGAGGGAGTGAACTTCAGCCTACCTGTAGCTGTTCTGGGTTTAACATTCACACTTTCATGAATATGTGAGGTAGTGGAAAACCAATGCCAAGGAAGGCTTTTACAGTCTTATCAAGGTTGAGGTTTGGATTTTATGCCTGGCTGGTTATTGAGTCTAGCTGACCTCCCACTGTTGATCGTTCACTCCTTCTATTATATGTTGAGTTTCCGGAGTAAAATGAAGTACTTTGGGGCATTATTGAATGTGATGATTTGCAAAGGTCTCATCTCTATGTAGAGAAAACCCCATCACAAATGTCAGGGGTTTTCTCTACAGAGATTTGATGAGTACTTTAAGAAGGTTTCTGATTTTTAGGGATTCATATAGTGTTATAAAGTGCAAATGCTTCTCTGCCCATGGAAAATGAGAAAAGCCCACATCCCACCTATTCATCTGCTGTGTTCTATTTATCATCTAAATATCAAGAAGTCTTCCCCAAGGTTTTAAGAGGTTTATTTTCTAATAGCTTGAGGTTAGGGGTTCTAGAATCCTCCTGTTGCATGTGCCTTGAGAACCAGCCTAGCTTAGTCCTCTCTACATTTGCAGAGGGGCCTGGGTCTAGTCTAGGTATACACAAGTGTGCACATGTGTGCAATTACTTTATGTAATGAACAAATACAATGAATCTAGTTTATAAAGGAAAAAAATCTGCCCTGTAATCATTCCAGTGATGGGGGTAAAGAACACATTCCCAGGAATTTTAAAGCTTTACTGAGAAATTTAAAGTAGGCTCTAGGCATATCAATTGAATACCTGGTGTGTGTCACAAGCAATGAAAGAGATAGTGAGGTTTATATATAAGAAGTGGTCACAGCTTCCCAGAGAACAAATGTTCATGGCTATTCACAGTGCCATGCACCATATTATTTCTTTTACTGAGAAGTTATTTATATTAATCTTCCCTAACAGGGGCAAGTTTCTCAGTACATGTGGTTTGAGGGACATGGGAGCTGGAATGAAACTTTTAATTTTAAATCTCAACTCTTATTGTTTTTTAGCCAATAGTTTCTGTGATCCTGTTTCCTCACTTGTAAGATGGTGACAGTAATTATAGCAGTATCATAAGAATAGAATTGGTAATAGTTAACAAAATGACGAAATTAAAAGGACTGATAAAGTATTTGGCACTCAGTAGGGAAAATTCACCAATCTCTCTCTTTCTCTTTGATAGTCACATTTAAAAATACGTAAGGAACAGTTAAAATGATGCAAGGGATCACATATACTTTTTTTGATAGAGGTGAATAATATTTTTCCACTATTACCCAACTCATATACCATAGTGTAAGTAAAGAACATTCTAACTGCAAATATCATATATATTTAAATTATTTACTATATTTAATTATTTGAGCTTTGTTGAGTGCTCCTACTTTAACATTCTGCCCAGTAGCAGTTCCTCAGCCCTTTCTTCACCATGCTGGGTGGATGCTATCAGCTTCGGGTGTAATACATTCTCTATTTTGACTGACAATAAATTGCTGTGTATGATACCATTTGCAGATAAGATCCTAATAACTTCAAAGACTGTCAATTTATTTTGGTTTCCTCCTTCGAACTCCCATGGCATATTCTTCATAGCTCTAGGACACTCTGCACATTGTATTCCTTAAAAATAATGATAATTGGTGTTTCTGAACCAGGAAATAATATAAAGCCATGATAAAATAAGATGTGGAGAGTATAAAACATAAATATGTATGTAAAAAGATGTTTACTGTAGGACTGTGTGTAGGGACAAAACAAAAAGGAAAAATTTGGAAACAAGTTAAATCATGAATAGGAGAATTATCAAATAAATTGTGGTTCATTCATGCAGTGGGACATGAAAAGCATCATCATGGCAGGGACTTACTCCTTTTGTTTGTGCTATAGCCCCAAGGCTACAAGAATTCCCAGTGTATAGTAAACACTAAATAAATACTTCTTGGGATTATTAAGTGTAATGAATTAAATCTATATCTTTTGACTTGGAATAATGTCCACAAAAAGTGGACATGTAAGGTGCATAAAAACATGAAGACAAAGCAAGAAATCATGTATAATTCATAACTATTTGTACATGTCTACATTAGGAGAGTGAAAGGTATGGAAGGGTATGCACTAGAATATTAGGTTGTTTGGTGGTGGTGGCATGCCAATGGCAATGGTAGAAAGGAGAAACAGAAGAAAAAAACGTTAGGAGAAAACAAAGCTCAAGTTCTATTTTAAATAAAAATGAGGAATGTAAAGCTCCCTTTCTAATTTTTTTATATATGTAAAAATTAAATATTCATATGGAAAAGGACAAAAGATAAAAAAGAGAAACTACTGATTTTGTTTGGTAAATGGATTGTAAACGGTATTTGTCTAGAATTTATTATTTAATTTACTTTTGTAATAATGTTATGCATTATTTATAAAGACAATAAAGTATAAAGAATAAATAAAAATACACGTAATTTCACAGTTCAGTTATAAACACTGCTAACATTGCTTCCTTCTTTTTTTTTTTAAAGATTTAATTTATTTATTTGATAGAGAGAGATAGTGAGAGCAGGAACACAAGCAGGGGGAGTGGGAGAGGGAGAAGCAGGCTTCCCGCGGAGCAGGGAGCCCGATGCGGGACTCGATCCCAGGATCCTGAGATCATGACCTGAGCCGAAGGCAGACACTTAACGACTGAGCCACCCAGGTGCTCCACATTGCTTCCTTCTTTCCTGCTGCTTCTTTTCTTTCTCTTTTCTCTCTCCTGTTTTTCTTCCCTTTTCATTCCTTTTTCTTTTTTCCTTCCCTTCTCTCCTCTTCCCTCCCTCTTTTCTCTGTTTATTTTCCTACCTATCTAATAGAACTGGGCTCACACTGGGCATGCAGTTTTGTGTTACTATATTGGTATTACAGTGGGAACACTTTTATGTAACTTTTAATGTCCTTTAATACATGATTTCATATTAGCTGCTGTGTTGTCTGTCATACGAAGATCCCATAATCTCTTAACCTGTTAATCTAAGGTTTGAGCATTTGACTTCTACTACATTGCGTTGAACTTCTGCTGTTTTGCACATGACTAGGCTCCTCCTCAAGACAAGGTGAGAGTCTGATTTATCATTAATGTCTTGTGTCTTCTGAATAGTAACTGTATACCATTAGTGCTCAGTCTTCCTCTGTCTCAATACAGAGATAAGTTGCCATGTTATCCTGCCCTGAACGTTAACTATGTCAAACATGAAAATCAATTACAGAACTCACAATTCACAGTTGTGTTTACATGTCTATCAACTGCAGTGCTTTTTGGGAAGAAAGTAATATTCCTTAACTTTGATTAAAGCTATGCTTGTTTTTAGTAAAAAATAATGTTTGCATTTGTACATTGATGTTTTAATTTTATACGTCCTATATTTCACCAGGAAGACCTAGTTTAAGGCAACAGTTGAATGTTCTGTCATTTATAATCAACATACATAGTCCGTTCAAATAGCAAAATATTAAAAAATAGAAAAATATAATTTCCTTTCCATAGATACATAAATGTTTCTGATTTATGAATTTATATATTTATGCAGTCAACATATGCTCATATCTAGTCTTCGTCTTATCTGTGTATATATAAGCATGTATAATATTTATTTCACCATCTTTACTGAGTGGCAAGGGGAAGCTATCATTTGCCAAGAACAGATGATAAAGACTGAAGAAATGTTTTTACATCATAACGAATGGGAGAACTTATACTGTCGAAAGTACTAAATGGGGAAAGAAATACGTTACAATAACTGTATTGAGACATGCTTTTACTGTTAAAGAGTTGAGAATATTTTCAAACTTAGAAGAGGAATAAATCATTTATGTGTAATTATGGGATTTGAGGCCTGAATTACTCAGAGTATTTACCTACACAGTGCTTATTCTCTGGATATTGGTTCAACTTTCTACTCTGCCTGAAAAAGATTTCATTCTCGGCCTGACTACATTGGAGTAGGTACTGAGCATTCAAAAAGTTGTTAAATCTCTATTTTTGTCAAAACAGAATGAAATAATGGAAAGCTTATTCAAATACATAAGAGAATGTATACAATTTATTATGTAAGAATTCAGTGTCCTGAGGGAAATGAGAACTGGGTACAGACCCTCAGGGCAAGGCACTGGTAAATGTATATCTAGTTCTGGACATTTTGCCACACCTGGACAAAAGTTTTTAAGTTGTATTGCCAGTTTTTGTTAAAACTGCTAGTGAAGGGCGCCCGGGTGGCTCAGTTGTTAAGCAACTGCCTTCGGCTCGGGTCATGGTCCCGGGGTCCTGGGATCGAGTCCCATATTGGGCTCTCTCCTCTGCGGGAAGCCTGCTTCTCCCTCTCCCACTCCCCCTTGCTTGTGTTCCCTCTCTCACTGTGTCTCTCTATCAAATAAATAAATAAAATCTTTAAAAAAAAAATTGCTAGTGAAATGAGTTAGTTACCCAAGCTTCTCTGTTACTCAGAAGTTTTGAATTATGTTTTCATTTCTATTCTTTATTGTTTTGTATATTTTTCTGCAGACTGATGAATCATAATATCTAAATTTACAAGACTGGTTTAACTGAAATGGAATAATGTATATGTTCATACTAAAATGCAAAGCGTGCTAAATATTTAGGCATCCTTACTTCTTATCAATGTGTGTAGACTGTAAACAAGTGTATAATTCAGATATTGTAGCCAGTCCATAGCCAATATCTATAGTTATTTTAAATGCTATAAACTATTAACACTTACAAATGGAATACTCTTGTCTATGAGATGCAGATCAATGGCAATGAACCAGTGGCTGGTCAATGCCTGCAGCAAGAAAGACAATGAGAAAATCTGTCTTCTGCACCTTTGTTGCCAAAGTTAATAGAAAGATCCTCAAATGCATATTTTTACATACTGACTCGTTGCTTTCACACTATAAGTGTAACCCAACATATTTGTTTAAGCCGTAAGTATTCTATCCCATCCAAGAATGAAAATTATTTAAATTGTAATTGATTCGGAAAATACATGGAGAAGCAGAAAAATCATTCAAGAATTTAAATGCTTTCCATTTCCGTGAATGTTAGCCATGTTCAGATTTAGCTGTCCAGAATGTGTCAGTTTTTTGTGTGCATTGTCTTCCAGTACGTTTCTTGACATTAGGATCTTATCAGTCTCCTACAATTATTGACTCATATGGGTCAGCTACAATTTTTCACTTTTAATAAATTATAAAATCAGAACTTGATGTGAAAAACAGAAATAATACATTCTATATTTACATTCGATTTATTTTCTGTTTGAGAAAATATGAAGAACCATTTAGAAATAAGAGTCAGCTATTTGTGTGAACACCCAACTTCTCAAAATAAAACCTACTTATGAAAGAAAAAAAACATTTAAGAAACCAAATGAGATAAACATACAGGATTTTATTTCCATATATTGAACTATGTGTTATTCTTCTACGTATCCCATCTTTTTCGGTGTATTTTCTTTGGAAACTGGACTTAAAGTACATAACATTAAAATGAATTGTTGCAGCTATCCATCTTCAGTGAACACTATGAGGAAAGCAGACAATCCTGTGTTGATTTACAGCACAACAGCTATCTTTGCAACCAGAGGGCTAGAAGTAAAAACTTTATCTTATCTTAAATAATAAAAATTCCTACATATTTACAGAGTAAATCAAAACAAAATATCTGAAGAGAGGACCTAAGCTCCCAGCCACAATACCCATATTGTTGGCCAGAATTCCCACTGTTGATAATGAGCTGGAATCTTTCCACACTTGCCTGGCAGGTTATCAATTTTCCTCACTGGTTTGAAATCTGCTTCAGATACCAGCGGGTGCCAACGGAGGCAAGATGACTACACATGAAGGGCCAGATTATGAGTACTGGAAGGAGACATCAAACATCAACCAGGACAGAAACCATCAATTACATCTTTTATAGTCATGAATAAGGTAGATAGTGCCCAATTAGCAAGGGGCATAACTTTGATTTTGTTTGTATAGTGCCAGGTTCCTGGGTATGTTGTATTTTGTAATTCTTTTCAGGACTAGAGAGCAAAGAAGAGGAAGCCAAAAAATTTCCTCCTTCTTTCTCCCATGGTAATCCTAAATTCAATTTGACAGCTTTCCTGCCATTCCTCCACTTAGGAAAAGGAAGAACTCAAGAAAGATCAAAGGAGAAAAGAAGGAAGGAGTGTTCAAGTCAAATACTCTGAAGTAGATTTCACTTGCTCAGCATCCCAAGAGGTTTTGAGAGATGTTTGTGTCCATCACTTACTTTTAGGTGCTGGCTAAGCCAACGTGTAGAATGAATTTAAAATGCTCACAAGCCTTGGAGTCAAGCTGTTGTGCAATGTGGGGTGGGTATGGACACACACAGCACAGTGCCATGGGGTATACATATAAAACAGAATTTATTGTGAGGAAAACTTAGAAGCAGGAAAACAATACATAAGTTCCCCCGAGATCTCATTATTTCGCACAAAGATGTGCTTAGGCTGGGCGTGGCTGAGCTGGATGCAACAAAGAAAGGGCTCCAACAGAATGATCCTACCCCATCATGCTCCTCATATTTAAAAGAAAATAAGACAGTAGGATACATCTATTCAATTCTGTAACAGTGGGAGTTTCCTGGGTAAAGGAGCATCCTCATTAGTTTTTTTTTTTTTTTAAGTTAATTTTACAGCTTTTTTTTTTTTTTAAGATTTTATTTATTTATTTGAGAGAGAGAGAATGAGAGACAGAGAGCACGAGAGGGAGGAGGGTCAGAGGGAGAAGCAGACTCCCTGCCGAGCAGGGAGCCCGATGCGGGACTCGATCCCGGGACTCCAGGATCATGACCTGAGCCGAAGGCAGTTGCTTAACCGACTGAGCCACCCAGGCGCCCTATCATCATCCCCATTTTTTTTTTTTTTAAAGATTTTGTTTATTTGACAGAGAGAGATACAGCGAGAGAGGGAACACAAGCAGGGGGAGTGGGAGAGGGAGAAGCAGGCTTCCCGTGGAGCAAGGAGCCTGATGCGGGACTCGATCCCAGGACCCTGGGATCATGACCTGAGCCGAAGGCAGACGCTTAACGACTGAGCCACCCAGGCGCCCCTAGGAGCATCCTCATTAGTAAGGAGAAACCTCTGGAACAGTGGCTTGTACCAGTCTGATCTTCTGTTAATCTAGCTTAGCTATGCTGAGCCCACTTTTTGCTTGCCCACCGAAATGGGGACGAATTGAACTTTCAGTGCCATATGGATTTGTCTCTCCTCCGTGTCCCCACTCCTTGGCACATTCTAGTGCAATGAAAAAAGCTTTAATTTGGAGCACTTCTCAGTCAACAAGGCAGCTGTGAAAACAGTTCCCTGTTGAAAAGGATGCTTTCCGTATTCTATCCACAAGTCCTCAGCTGCCCCGGCCAGCAATGGAAAGCTACCCTGTAAAGTTTGGAAGACAGCTCTTGAAAATCCATTCCATATGTCGCAGTGATGCATCACCTTATCTCAGGGATGGAGCTCTGCCAGGACAACCAATTGCTGAGAGGCAAAGCTCATCATTTTGAAGGGCTAGGTGAAGGCAAATTTAATTTGCCATCTTCCTCCAGGAGAAAATGTCACCACCACCATTGGTAAGCACTGAGGATTCAGAGGAAAGTTTGGCTACATCTTCAGGTAAAGTTGCTTCTGGAAGAGAGAGACAGGATTTATGACCAAAGAGCCAACACATTCCCCTAGGGGGTGTATTTCATTTATGAAGAAAAAGGAAAGGTATTTAAACAAGAGCTTTCCTAATTTTGTTGATTATTAGAAAACCTCCCCTGCCATTTTGGCTGTAATAAGAAAAAGTAAACTGAATTAAAAAAACAACTTTTGGTTTCTATGCCAGTGACTGAGAGGTAGGTGATTAATATCTCCCCAAACAAGATCCACTAATGATGCTTCCTTTCCCAAACAAGAGAACAGTCCTTGGTTTCTAGATACCAGATTTTACTTCAGATATCTTTACGAATATTGAGTTGCAGGTCAACACACACACACACACACACACACAATCTTACATGAGGTTAGAATTATTAAACAAGTACCCTTAAGTCAAGGAACACTTTATAAAATTTTATTTGGGAACATCAAAAACCTGTTATTTTATGTTGGGTATCTTTTAGTATAAGAGATGTTTTTGAATTTAACAAATTCAATAAAGCAAATGGAAAATAAATAGGAACATCTTTTTTCTTTTTTTTTTTTTTTTTAGACTTTATTTATTTATTTGAGAGAGAATGAGAGACAGAGAGCATGAGAGGGAGGAGGGTCAGAGGGAGAAACAGACTCCCTGCCGAACAGGGAGCCCAATGCGGGACTCGATCCTGGGACTCCAGGATCATGACCTGAGCCGAAGACAGTCGTTTAACCAACTGAGCCACCCAGGCGCCCAAATAGGAACATCTTTTTTCTTTAGTTATGATTTGATTAGACATTTACAATGTTTTATAAAAATGCTTTGGCTAAGTGTGTTCTTAATTTGATAAATCATCATGTAAGCTCTGCTTTGATCAAGGAGACATTTTTCTTCATATCAATTCCTACAGACATGCAGTTAGCATGCATATGTAAAAGGTAGGAGGATAAGCCTTGTACTCTCCTCCTTGTGTTGTTACAAGGATCAATACATTTGTATTTGCTCAGTGGATAGTAGCTGCTATTATTACTACTCCTTTTTCTGGAAGTTTAATGTGTTGTTCCTCAATTAAATGTCATCTGATTGTATTTTTTTCATTTATCCCAGTTTGCATGATCTGATTTTAATTCTTATATCCAACCTGTTTGCATCTCTCCCAGATTTATGCTGGTTTCCTTTCAGTGAGCACTGCAAAAAGGTCATGTTGAACAAGACAGAACTGATGATAGTGCTTTGTTAAGTTCAGGTGAGGAGGCTCCTTTGTCCTTACCTAAGTAATGAGCATTACTTTGATATATTCATTCAACATGTTTTAATTCACCTGCCTATCTGCATTCTCCATGCCACAGTATCTCACCATATTAATATGAAAACACCATATCAATAGGAAAATACCAAATTCACGTACACTGGGACTTGGCATTCTTCTAATCTACCACTTTAATAACTCCATATACGTACACACACAAACAACACTAAACTAAGAACAATCAAACAAAGGTAGGGAGGGACTTGCTTGAAGAAAGATATGCAAAAACTTAAATATTATTCAGTTCAACAAATAGCCATTGCATTCTAGACAGTAGGGAGCCTCAAAAAAAAAAAAAAAAGAAAAGAAAAGAAAAGAAAAAGAAGGTGAGCCCATCCAAGATTCTAAATCCTTCTGAGCTGCTCCTTCTGGGCCTAGCTCCATCTGTCCTACTTTCCATGCAGTATCGGGCACCAGGTTGTCTTTGGCCATGTTATTTCCTGTTTGTATTCTGTGTACATCACTTCCTGCTGTTATCCATGACACTTGAGGCAAATGTCTTGGCAGCCCCCACTGTATTTTCTTAGCACCTCCTCTGCTGTCTTATATACTTAATGTCTTTAACAGACATGGGAAGTAACCCATTTCAGAAGGGATTGTATTACACAGTGGGTGGGTGGGTTCTCTCTGAATTTCCTGCTTTGAAATCTTGCTTAGTCAGTTTTCAACAAGATAATATTTTGTATTATTCAGACTGGTACAATCAAGCCATGATAATAATGGAAACACTTGAAAAATGGGGAATCGGTAAATTTAGCAATAGGCTCAGTTATATTTGGGGCAGGTAGTAAGAGGCCTTGTTGAAATAAGGCAAAACCAATCACTTCATTATTTGATGAGTTTGTTCTACTTGTACCCAGTTGATCAGTTAATTCTCTGCTGAGTCTCAAAATACATTTAGAAAATCAAACTAGGATGCAAAGAATAGAAACCAGACAATGCTTGCCTATTTTGTACATAGAGTGCTAATCGACCTTTCTCTTGCTACATTCAAGATAATTAAGGAAGATAATTATATCTTTTTTTTTTTAGGGTTTCAGGACAGTTTTTTTTTTTAATTCTTATGTTAATCCCCATACATTACATCATTAGTTTTAGATGAAGTGTTCCATGATTCATTGTTTGTGCATAACACCCAGTGCTCCATGCAGAATGTGCCCTCCTCAATACCCACCACCAGGCTAACCCATCCTCCCACCCCCCTCCCCTCTAGAACCCTGTTTGTTTTTCAGAGTCCATCGTCTCTCATGGTTCGTCTACCCCTCCGATTTCCCCCGCTTCATTCTTCCCCTCCCGCTACCTTCATCTTCTTCTTTTTTTTTTCTTAACATATATTGCATTATTTGTTTCAGAGGTACAGATCTGAGATTCAACAGTCTTGCACAATTCACAGCGCTTACCAGAGCACATACCCTCCCCAGTGTCTATCACCCAGTCACCCCATCCCTCCCACCCCACCCCCCACTCCAACAACACTCAGTTTGTTTCCTGCGATTAAGAATTCCTCATATCAATGAGATCATATGATACATGTCTTTCTGTTTGACTTATTTCACTCAACATAATACCCTCCAGTTCCATCCACGTTGTTGCAAATGGCAAGATCTCATTCCTTTTGATGGCTGCATAATATTCCATTGTATATATATACCACCTCTTCTTTATCCATTCATCTGTCGATGGACATCTTGGCTCTTTCCACAGTTTGGCTATTGTGGACATTGCTGCTATAAACATCGGGGTGCACGTACCCCTTCGGATCCCTACTTTTGTATCTTTGCGGTAAATACCCAGTAGTGCAATTGCTGGATCATATGGTAGCTCTATTTTCAACTTTTTGAGGAACCTCCATACAGTTTTCCAGAGTGGCTGCACCAGCTTCCATTCCCACCAACAGTGTAGGAGGGTTCTCCTTTCTCCGCATCCCCGCCAACATCTGTCGTTTCCTGACTTGTTAATTTTAGCCATTCTGACTGGTGTGAGGTGGTATCTCATTGAGGTTTTGATTTGGATTTCCCTGATGCCGAGCGATATTGAGCACTTTTTCATGTGTCTGTTGGACATTTGGATGTCTTCTTTGGAAAAATGTCTGTTCATGTCTTCTGCCCATTTCTTGATTGGATTCTTTGTTCTTTGGGTGTTGAGTTTGATGAGTTCTTTATAGATTTTGGATACTAGCCCTTTATCTGATATGTCATTTGCAAATATCTTCTCCCATTCTGTCGGTTGTCTTTTGGTTTTGTTGACTGTTTCCTTTGCTTTGCAAAAGCTTTTTATCTTGATGAAGTCCCAATAGTTCATTTTTGCCCTTGCTTCCCTTGCCTTTGGCGATGTTTCTAGGAAGAAGTTGCTTCGGCTGAGGTCAAAGAGGTTGCTGCCTGTGTTCTCTTTTAGGATTTTGAAGGACTCCTGTCTCACATTGAGGTCTTTCAACCATTTGGAGTCTATTTTTGTGTGTGGTGTAAGGAAATGGTCCAGTTTCATTCTTCTGCATGTGGCTGTCCAATTTTCCCAACACCATTTGTTGAAGAGACTGTCTTTGTTCCATTGGACATTCTTTCCTGCTTTGTCAAAAATGAGTTGACCATAGAGTTGAGGGTCCATTTCTGGGCTCTCTATTCTGTTCCATTGATCTATGTGTCTGTTTTTGTGCCAGTACCATACTGTCTTGATGATGACAGCTTTGTAATAGAGCTTGAAGTCCGGAATTGTGATGCCACCAGCTTTGCTTTTCTTTTTCAACATTCCTCTGGCTATGCGGGGTCTTTTCTGGTTCCATACAAATTTTAGGATTATTTGTTCCATTTCTTTGAAAAAAGTGGATGGTATTTTGATGGGGATTGCATTGAATGTGTAGATTGCTCTAGGTAGCATGGACATCTTCACAATATTTGCTCTTCCAATCCATGAGCATGGAACGTTTTTCCATTTCTTTGTGTCTTGCTCAATTTCTTTCATGAGTATTTTATAGTTTTCTGAGTACAGATCCTTTGTCTCTTTGGTTAGATTTATTCCTAGGTATCTTATGGTTTTGGGTGCAATTGTAAATGGGATGGACTCCTTAATTTCTCTTTCTTCTGTCTTGTTGTGGGTGTATAGGAAAGCCACTGACTTCTGTGCATTGATTTTATATCCTGCCACTTTACTGAATTCCTGTATGAGTTCTAGCAGTTTTGGGGTGGAGTCTTTTGGGTTTTCCACATAAAGTATCATATCATCTGCAAAGAGTGAGAGTTTGACTACTTCTTTGCCAATTTGGATGCCTTTGATTTCTTTTTGTTGTCTGATTGTTGTGGCTAGGACTTCCAATATTATGTTGAATAGCAGTGGTGATAGTGGACATCCCTGCCGCGTTCCTGACCTTAGGGGGAAAGCTCTCAGTTTTTCCCCATTGAGAATGATATTCGCTGTAGGTTTTTCATAGATGGCTTTTATGATATTGAGGTATGTACCCTCTATCCCTATACTCTGAAGAGTTTTGATCAAGAAAGGATGCTGTACTTTGTCAAAAGCTTTTTCTGCATCTATTGAGAGGATCATATGATTCTTGTTCTTTCTTTTGTTAATGTATTGTATCACATTGATTGATTTGCCGATGTTGAACCAACCTTGCAGCCCAGGGATAAATCCCACTTGGTCATGGTGAATAATCCTTTTAATGTACTGTTGGATCCTATTGGCTAGTATTTTGGTGAGAACTTTTGCATCCATGTTCATCAGGGATATTGGTCTGTAATTCTCCTTTTTGATGGGGTCTTTGTCTGGTTTGGGGATCAAGGTAATGGTGGCCTCATAAAATGAGTTTGGAAGTTTTCCTTCCATTTCTATTTTTTGGAACAGTTTCAGAAGAATAGATATTAATTCTTCATGAAATGTTTGGTAGAATTCCCCTGGGAAGCCATCTGGCCCTGGGCTTTTGTTTTTTGGGAGATTTTTGATGACTGCTTCAATTTCCTTAGTGGTTATAGGTCTGTTCAGGTTTTCTTTTTCTTCCTGGTTCAGTTTTGGTAGTTGATACATCTCTAGGAATGCATTCATCACTTCCAGGTTATCGAATTTGCTGGCATAGAGTTGCTCATAATATGTTCTTATAATTGTTTGTATTTCTTTGGTGTTGGTTATGATCTCTCCTCTTTCATTCATGATTTTGTTGATTTGGGTCATTTCTCTTCTCTTTTTGATAAGTCTGGCCAGGGGTTTATCAATCTTGTTAATTCTTTCAAAGAACCATCTCCTAGTTTCGTTGATCTGTTCTACTGTTCTTTTAGTTTCTATTTCATTGATTTCTGCTCTGATCTTTATGATTTCTCTTCTCCTGCTGGGTTTAGGCTTGATTTGCTGTTCTTTCTCCAGCTCCTTTAGGTGTAGGGTTAGGTTGTGTACTTGAGACCTTTCTTGTTTCTTGAGAAAGGCTTGTATTGCTATATACTTTCCTCTTAGGACTGCCTTTGCTGCATCCCAAAGATTTTGAACAGTTGTTTTCATTTTCATTGGTTTCCATGTATTTTTTTAATTCTTCTTTAATTTCCTGGTTGACCCATTCATTCTTCAGTAGGATGATCTTTAGCCTCCATGTATTTGAGTTCTTTCCGACTTTCCTCTTGTGATTGAGTTCTAGTTTCAAAGCATTGTGATCTGAAAATAGGCAGGGAATGATCCCAATCTTTTGGTACCGGTTGAGACCTGATTCATGACCTAGGATGTGATCTATTCTGGAGAATATTCCATGGGGACTAGAGAAGAATGTGTATTCCGTTGCTTTGGGGTGGAATGTTCTGAATATGTCTGTGAAGTCCATTTGGTCCAGTGTGTCATTTAAAGTCTTTATCTCCTTGTTGATCTTTTGCTTAGACGATCTGTCCATTTCAGTGGGGGGGGGATGTTAAAGTCCCCCACTATTATTGTATTGTTGTTGATGTGTTTCTTTGCTTTTGTTATTAATTGCCTTATATAATTGGCTGCTCCCATGTTAGGGGCATAGATATTTACAATTGTTAGATCTTCTTGTTGGATAGATCCTTTAAGTATGATATAGTGTCCTTCCTCATCTCTTATTACAGTCTTTGGTTTAAAGTCTACTTTGTCTGATATAAGGATTGCCACCCCAGCTTTCTTTTGGTGTCCATTAGCATGGTAAATGGTTTTCCACCCCCTCACTTTCAATCTGGGGGTGTCTTTGGTTCTAAAATGAGTCTCTTGCAGACAGCATATTGATGGGTCTTGTTTTTTAATCCAGTCTGTTAGCCTGTGTCTTTTGATTGGGGCATTGAGCCCATTTACATTCAGGGTAACTATTGAAAGATAGGAATTTAGTGCCATTGTATTGCCTGTAAGGTGACTGTTACCGTATATTGTCTGTGTTCCTTTCTGGTCTATGTTGCTTTTAGGCTCTCTCTTTGCTTAGAGGACCCCTTTGAAGATTTCCTGTAAGGCTGGTTTTGTGTTTGCAAATTCCTTTAGTTTTTGTTTGTCCTGGAAGCTTTTTCTCCCGAGCTGCTTTCAGGATTTTCTCTTTCTCTATGAGACTCCTAAGTTTTACTATTAGATGCCGGGGTGTTTACCTATTTTTTTGATTTTGAGAGGGGTTCTCTGTGCTTCCTGGATTTTCATGCCTGTTTCTTTCCCCAAATTTAGGGAAGATCTCTTTTATAATTTGCTCCATTATACCTTCTGGCCCTCTCTCTCTTTCTTCTTCTTCTGGCATCCCAATTATTCTAATGTGGTTTCGTCTTATGGTATCGCTTATCTCTCGAATTCTGCCCTCGTGATCCAGTAGTTGTTTATCTCTCTTTTTCTCAGCTTCTTTATTTTCCATCATTTCATCTTCTATATTACTGATTCTCTCTTCTGCCTCACTTATTCTAGCTGTTAGCACCCCCATTTTTGATTGCACCTCATTAATAGCCTTTTTGATTTCGACTTGGTTGGATTTTAGTTCTTGTACTTCTCCAGAAAGGGTTTCTCTAATAACTTCCATATTTTTTTCAAGCCCAGCTAGTATCTTTAAAGTGATGATTCTGAACTCTAGATCTGACATCGTACTAATGTCCGTATTGAGTAGGTCCCTGGCAGTCGGTAGTACCTCTTGTTCTTTTTGTTGAGGTGATTTTTTCCATCTTGTCATTTTGTGCACAGGAGAATAGATTAATGAGAGAACAAAATGCTAGCAGAGTAACCACGTCCCCAGAAAATATACTCTAAACAAATCAGAAAAGACCTGAAGCAGTAGGATAAGAAAGGGAAAGAGAGAAAAAGGAAAAAGAAAAAAAAGAAAAAGATAAAGATAAAAACAAAAACAAACAAAACAAAAGAACAACAACAAAAAAAAAACCAGAATGTGATCAAATATGATCAGGCTGGTATATAGATCAGTGCCACACACTAGATTTGGGGTGTATTTTGGTGTTTTAGAAGAAAGTGCCTCCCAAATTTTTAAAGAAAGAAAAACTTATATATGTACAAAAATAAGGGTTGATATGATGAAGGGATGGAATATGACTGTAAAAATGGAAATTATAAAAAATTTTATAAAAGGAATTGATAAGAAGTTGTTTGAAAAAAGAAAGAAAAGGATTTTAAAAAAGAAAAAAGAAAAAGAAAAAAAAAGGGGGGGAGAGGATGTGATCAGGCAGGGGAATAGAAAACACCATATACTAGAGATTTAGGGTATATTTTAATCTGTTAGAAGAAACTGTCTCAAAATTTTTTTTTTTAATTTTTTTTATTCTTATGTTAATCCCCATACATTACATCATTAGTTTTAGATGAAGTGTTCCATGATTCATTGTTTGTGCATAACACCCAGTGCTCCATGCAGAATGTGCCCTCCTCAATACCCACCACCAGGCTAACCCATCCTCCCACCCCCCTCCCCTCTAGAACCCTGTTTGTTTTTCAGAGTCCATCGTCTCTCATGTTTCGTCTAGCCCTCCGATTTCCCCCCCTTCATTCTTCCCCTCCCGCTACCTTCCTCTTCTTCTTTTTTTTTTTTTTCAACATATATTGCATTATTTGTTTCAGAGGTACAGAACTGAGATTCAACAGTCTTGCACAATTCACAGCGCTTACCAGAGCACATACCCTCCCCAGTGTCTATCACCCAGTCAACCCATCCCTCCCACCCCACCCCCCACTCCAACAACCCTCAGTTTGATTCCTGCGATTAAGAATTCCTCATATCAGTGAGATCATATGATACATGTCTTTCTCTTTTTGACTTATTTCACTCAACATAATACCCTCCAGTTCCATCCACGTCGTTGCAAATGGCAAGATCTCATTCCTTTTGATGGCCGCATAATATTCCATTTTATATATATACCACTTCTTCTTTATCCATTCATCTGTCGATGGACATCTTGGCTCTTTCCACAGTTTGGCTATTGTGGACATTGCTGCTATAAACATCGGGGTGCACGTACCCCTTTGGATCCCTACTTTTGTATCTTTGGGGTAAATACCCAGTAGTGCAATTGCTGGATCATAGGGTAGCTCTATTTTCAACTTTTTGAGGAACCTCCATACAGTTTTCCAGAGTGGCTGCACCAGTTTCCATTCCCACCAACAGTGTAGGAGGGTTCCCCTTTCTCCGCATCCCCGCCAACATCTGTCATTTCCTGACTTGTTAATTTTAGCCATTCTGACTGGTGTGAGGTGGTATCTCATTGAGGTTTTGATTTGGATTTCCCTGATGCTGAGCGATATTGAACACTTTTTCATGTGTCTGTTGGCCATTTGGATGTCTTTTTTGGAAAAATGTCTGTTCATGTCTTCTGCCCATTTCTTGATTGGATTCTTTGTTCTTTGGGTGTTGAGTTTGATGAGTTCTTTATAGATTTTGGATACTAGCCCTTTATCTGATATGTCATTTGCAAATATCTTCTCCCATTCTGTCGGTTGTCTTTTGGTTTTGTTGACTGTTTCCTTTGCTTTGCAAAAGCTTTTTATCTTGAGGAAGTCCCAATAGTTCATTTTTGCCCTTGCTTCCCTTGCCTTTGGCGATGTTTCTAGGAAGAAATTGCTTCGGCTGAGGTCAAAGAGGTTGCTGCCTGTGTTCTCCTTTAGGATTTTGAAGGACTCCTGTCTCACATTGAGGTCTTTCAACCATTTGGAGTCTATTTTTGTGTGTGGTGTAAGGAAATGGTCCAGTTTCATTCTTCTGCATGTGGCTGTCCAATTTTCCCAACACCATTTGTTGAAGAGACTGTCTTTGTTCCATTGGACATTCTTTCCTGCTTTGTCAAAGATGAGTTGACCATAGAGTTGAGGGTCCATTTCTGGGCTCTCTATTCTGTTCCACTGATCTATGTGTCTGTTTTTGTGCCAGTACCATGCCGTCTTGATGATGACAGCTTTGTAATAGAGCTTGAAGTCCGGAATTGTGATGCCGCCGGCTTTGCTTTTCTTTTTCAATATTCCTCTGGCTATGCGGGGTCTTTTCTGGTTCCATACAAATTTTAGGATTATTTGTTCCATTTCTTTGAAAAAAGTGGATGGTATTTTGATGGGGATTGCATTGAATGTGTAGATTGCTCTAGGTAGCATGGATATCTTCACAATATTTGTTCTTCCAATCCATGAGCATGGAACGTTTTTCCATTTCTTTGTGTCTTGCTCAAATTCTTTCATGAGTATTTTATAGTTTTCTGAGGATAGATCTTTTGTCTCTTTGGTTAGATTTATTCCTAGGTATCTTATGGTTTTGGGTGCAATTGTAAATGGGATGGACTCCTTAATTTCTCTTTCTTCTGTCTTGTTGTTGGTGTATAGGAAAGCCACTGACTTCTGTGCATTGATTTTATATCCTGCCACTTTACTGAATTCCTGTATGAGTTCTAGCAGTTTTGGGGTGGAGTCTTTTGGGTTTTCCACATAAAGTATCATATCATCTGCAAAGAGTGAGAGTTTGACTTCTTCTTTGCCAATTTGGATGCCTTTGATTTCTTTTTGTTGTCTGATTGCTCTGGCTAGGACTTCCAATACTATGTTGAATAGCAGTGGTGATAGTGGACATCCCTGCCGCGTTCCTGACCTTAGGGGGAAAGCTCTCAGTTTTTCCCCATTGAGAATAATATTTGCTGTAGGTTTTTCATAGATGGCTTTTATGATATTGAGGTATGTACCCTCTATCCCTATACTCTGAAGAGTTTTGATCAAGAAAGGATGCTGTACTTTGTCAAAAGCTTTTTCTGCATCTATTGAGAGGATCATATGATTCTTGTTCTTTCTTTTGTTAATGTATTGTATCACATTGATTGATTTGCGGATGTTGAACCAACCTTGCAGCCCAGGGATAAATCCCACTTGGTCATGGTGAATAATCCTTTTAATATACTGTTGGATCCTATTGGCTAGTATTTTGGTGAGAATTTTTGCATCCATGTTCATCAGGGATATTGGTCTGTAATTCTCCTTTTTGTTGGGGTCTTTGTCTGGTTTTGGGATCAAGGTAATGCTGGCCTCATAAAATGAGTTTGGAAGTTTTCCTTCCGTTTCTATTTTTTGGAACAGTTTCAGAAGAATAGGTATTAATTCTTCTTGAAAGGTTTGGTAGAATTCCCCTGGGAAGCCATCTGGCCCTGGGCTTTTGTTTTTTGGGAGATTTTTGATGACTGCTTCAATTTCCTTAGTGGTTATAGGTCTGTTCAGGTTTTCTATTTCATCCTGGTTCAGTTTTGGTAGTTGATACATCTCTAGGAATGCATCCATTTCTTCCAGGTTATCGAATTTGCTGGCATAGAGTTGCTCATAATATGTTCTTATAATTGTTTGTATTTCTTTGGTGTTGTTTATGATCTCTCCTCTTTCATTCATGATTTTGTTGATTTGGGTCATTTCTCTTCTCTTTTTGATAAGTCTGGCCAGGGGTTTATCAATCTTGTTAATTCTTTCAAAGAACCAGCTCCTAGTTTCGTTGATCTGTTCTACTGTTCTTTTAGTTTCTATTTCATTGATTTCTGCTCTGATCTTTATGATTTCTCTTCTCCTGCTGGGTTTAGGCTTGATTTGCTGTTCTTTCTCCAGCTCCTTTAGGTGTAGGGTTAGGTTGTGTACTTGAGACCTTTCTTGTTTCTTGAGAAAGGCTTGTATTGCTATATACTTTCCTCTTAGGACTGCCTTTGCTGCATCCCAAAGATTTTGAACAGTTGTGTTTTCATTTTCATTGGTTTCCATGTATTTTTTTAATTCTTCTTTAATTTCCTGGTTGACCCATTCATTCTTCAGTAGGATGCTCCTTAGCCTCCATGTATTTGAGTTCTTTCCGACTTTCCTCTTGTGATTGAGTTCTAGTTTCAAAGCATTGTGGTCTGAAAATAGGCAGGGAATGATCCCAATCTTTTGGTACCGGTTGAGACCTGATTTATGACCTAGGATGTGATCTATTCTGGAGAATGTTCCATGGGCACTAGAGAAGAATGTGTATTCCGTTGCTTTGGGGTGGAATGTTCTGAATAGGTCTGTGAAGTCCATTTGGTCCAGTGTGTCATTTAAAGTCTTTATTTCCTTGTTGATCTTTTGCTTAGACGATCTGTCCATTTCAGTGAGGGGGATGTTAAAGTCCCCCACTATTATTGTATTGTTGTCGATGTGTTTCTTTGCTTTTGTTATTAATTGCCTTATATAATTGGCTGCTCCCATGTTAGGGGCATAGATATTTACAATTGTTAGATCTTCTTGTTGGATAGATCCTTTAAGTATGATATAGTGTCCTTCCTCATCTCTTATTACAGTCTTTGGTTTAAAATCTACTTTGTCTGATATAAGGATTGCCACCCCAGCTTTCTTTTGGTGTCCATTAGCATGGTAAATGGTTTTCCACCCCCTCACTTTCAATCTGGGGGTGTCTTTGGTTCTAAAATGAGTCTCTTGCAGACAGCATATTGATGGGTCTTGTTTTTTAATCCAGTCTGTTAGCCTGTGTCTTTTGATTGGGGCATTGAGCCCATTTACATTCAAGGTAACTATTGAAAGATAGGAATTTAGTGCCATTGTATTGCCTGTAAGGTGACTGTTACCGTATATTGTCTGTGTTCCTTTCTGGTCTATGTTGCTTTTAGGCTCTCTCTTTGCTTAAAGGACCCCTTTCAAGATTTCCTGTGGGGCTGGTTTTGTGTTTTCAAATTCCTTTAGTTTTTGTTTGTCCTGGAAGCTTTTTATCTCTCCTTCAATTTTCAATGACAGCCTAGCTGGATAGAGTATTCTTGGCTGCATATTTTTCTCATTTAGTGCTCTGAATATATCCTGCCAGTCCTTTCTGGCCTGCCAGGTCTCTGTGGATAGGTCTGTTGCCAATCTAATGTTTCTACCCTTGTAGGTTACATATCTCTTCTCCCGAGCTGCTTTCAGGATTTTCTCTTTGTCTATGAGACTCGTACGTTTTACTATTAGATGTCGGGGAGTTGACCTATTTTTATTGATTTTGAGAGGGGTTCTCTGTGCTTCCTGGATTTTCATGCCTGTTTCTTTCCCCAAATTAGGGAAGTTCTCTTTTATAATTTGCTCCATTATACCTTCTGGCCCTCTCTCTCTTTCTTCTTCTTCTGGGATCCCAATTATTCTAATGTGGTTTCGTCTTATGGTATCGCTTATCTCTTGAATTCTGCCCTCGTGATCCAGTAGTTGTTTATCTCTCTTTTTCTCAGCTTCTTTATTTTCCACCATTTCATCTTCTATATTACTGATTCTCTCTTCTGCCTCATTTATTCTAGCAGTTAGCACCCCCATTTTTGATTGCACCTCATTAATAGCCTTTTTGATTTCTACTTGGTTGGATTTTAGCTCTTTTACTTCTCCAGAAAGGGTTTCTCTAATAACTTCCATATTTTTTTCAAGCCCAGCTAGTATCTTTAAAGTGATGATTCTGAACTCTAGATCTGACATCGTACTAATGTCCGTATTGAGTAGGTCCCTGGCAGTCGGTACTACCTCTTGTTCTTTTTGTTGAGGTGATTTTTTCTGTCTCGTCATTTTGTGCAGAGGAGAATAGATTAATGAGAGAACAAAATGCTAGCAGAGTAACCACGTCCCCAGAAAATATACTCTAAACAAATCAGAAAAGACCTGAAGCAGTGGGATAAGAAAGGGAAAGAGAGAAAAAAGAAAAAAAAAAAAGATAAAAACAAAAACAAACAAAACAAAACAACAACAACAAAAGGAAAACCAGAATGTGATCAAATATGATCTATATGGTATATAGATCAGTGCCACACACTAGATTTGGGGTGTATTTTGGTCTTTTAGGAGAAAGTGCCTCCCAAAATTTTAAAGAAAGAAAAACTTATATATGTACAAAAATAAGGGTTGATATGATGAAGGGATGGAATATGACTGTAAAAATGGAAATTATAAAAAATGTTATAAAAGGAATTGATAAGAAGTTGTTTGAAAAAAGAAAGAAGAGGATTTAAAAAAAGAAAAGAGAAGAAGAGACAGAAAAAAGGGGAGAGGATGTGATCACTCAGGGGAATAGAAAGCACCATATACTAGAGATTTAGGGTATATTTTAATCTGTTAGAAGAAACTATCTCAAAATTTTAAAGAGAGAACAACTTATATATATAAGCCAAAAATATGGGTAACTACTATGAAGGGATAGAATATGACTCTAAAAATGAAAAATAAAAATGTTTTTTTTTTTTAAAGGGATTGATAAGATGTTGGTTGAAAAAGGGAAAAAGAAAAATTCAAAAAGAAATAAAAAGACAAAAAGACAGTTAAAAAAATTAACTTTAAAAGACTAAAGAATCATGGTAAAAAAGCCGTGAATTCTATGTGCAGTATTCCCCTAGCTCTGGCGTTCTGCCGTTCTCATTGATCGGTAAACTTGGTCTTGGCTGGCTGTTCTCGCTGATCTTCTGGGGAGGGGCCTGTTGCCGTGGTTTCCAAATGTCTCTGCCGGAGGCGGAATTGCCCCGCCCTTGCCAGTCCGGGCTAAGTAATCTGCTCGGGTTTGCTCTCCGGGCTTTTGTTCCCTGCGAGCTTTCCATAAAGCTTTGGAGGAGGAGAGTGAAAATGGCGGCCTCCCAATCTCCGCCCCGGAGGAGCCGAGAACTCGGGACCCCGCTCCTCAATGAGCCCCCAGAGAAAAGCCGTCAGTCACTCCTGTCTCCCCGGTCTCCGGCCGCACCCCATGCTCGCCCGGCCTGTGACTGCGCGTTTCTATCTCTGGCACCCGACCCCGGGTGGAGTCTCCAAACCCAGCAGATCCCTGCGGTGCCCTCCCGCGTGTCTCCTCCCAGGGGAGGAAGTTGAGTCTCCCCGGATCTGCCGCTTGTTGGGTCCCTGCTGGAGGAGCAGGGGCCCGACTGTGCCGCGGATCACGGTTTATGGCGACCCCGAGCTGAGAGCCCGCGCCTGGGCTCCGCCTCTGCAGCCAGCTTCCCTGCTCCGTTACCTGGGAGCTCAGCCACACTCAGGGACCCCCGGTCTTTCTGTGACCCCGAGGGTCCTGAGACCACACTGTCCCGGAGGGTTCCACCCCCCGCTTAGCCACCAGAGTGACGTCCCTCAGCGGAGCAGACTTTTAAAAGTTCTGATTTTGTGCTCCGTGGTTCTATCACTTGCCAGAAGCGACCGATGGAGGCCCCTCCCCCGCCGTCTATCCTCCTGAATATCACCTCGGATTCACTTCTCCGCACATCCTACCTTCCCGAAAGTGGTCACTTTTCTGATGAGAGAGTTGTTGCTCTTCTTTTCTTCAATCTCCTGTTGAGTTTGTAGGTGTTCAGAATGGTTTGATCCCTATCCAGCTGAATTCCTGAGAGGAGACGAAATCCAGGTCTCCTACTCCTCCGCCATCTTGCTCCGCCCCCCCAGATAATTATATCTTAAGAAACTTACAATAAACTAGAGGAACAAGTAACAGAACAGAGGGGACAGAGATACAGTTTTGCCTTGTGCAAGCGGAGTTCTATCATTTGTGAATGGGCCCCCATGATGTTGGGAGTAGCAGGTAATTTTTACAAATACAGTGGCCTACATGGCATATTATATAGGTCATGGGAAGTTCAGATTTCTTGCTGTGTGGGAGAACTTTTATCCTAAAAGCTAGGTGAGCATCCACGATCCCTGTTTATTTATTTCAAAGAACAGAATGGTGGCCTCTGTCATGGATGGAATATTTCTGAGGAGCAAACTACCCATTTTTCTGAATTGAGGCCAGGGCAGGCAAAACCTTCCATTTGTAAGGGAAAATGATAGATGTTTCCTTTAGGGGTTATCGTTATTTACCTCATACACCTTAAGGGCTTGAGTCTTGAACACTGAGAATCTGCACAACACTTGGTTTCAGAATGCAGTGGACTGAATCTCACTGGCAAGAAACTATATTTGCATATTCCTTTGTGTCTAATCTTGAAACAGGCAAAGTGACTCAAGTTGTTTTGGTGCTGTTGGATAGAGGGCTTTTTTTCCTCCCTGCTCAGGCTGGGATGATGCAGTAAATCTTCCTCCCTGGCTTTTGAGAATTACAATGTTCTGTCATGCTTCTATCCTTTCCAGAGAATGCTAATTTGAGAAGATCAGCAAATTTTTGGTATATATTTCTTAAGTGAATGGAGATGATGAGCTCAAGAGTTTTATGAGTGTGAGGATGGGGTGGGATAGGTAGGCACATTAAAAAGAAGGAAGGTCAGAAAGAAAATGATGCTGGGGGATGTGGGATCTGCTGAGAGACAAGCAAGGAGAAGTTTGTAATTGAAAAGTTCATTACCAAGAAACAAGCAATGACAGTTTTCTTGAATTCCCCTCTCCCCTTTTTAATACATCATTGGAGAAATCTCCAGAGTAAGAAATATGGCCCCAGAAGCTATGTATAAGAGAGAAAGGCCTTTTTTTATATAACTTTATAAATTATTTGGAAATAAAATTTGCAAAATAAGTGCAGGGTTTTGAAGAGGTATCCTTTGTTGTGCCAGGTACAACTTAAATAAGTTGTGGGACTTAAATAAGTGGCCAAATCTCTCTGTGACTCAGTTTCTTTATCTGAAAAAGGGGCTAATGATACCCCCTCACATGATTGTTGATGTCCAAGAGATTGCTGATGATAGGATGCATGCATTTTAAATATTTGTTATTATGGTTAATTTCTCTCATTTATGTAATAATATTAAAATTTTATAAATAAATTTTGAGAAAATACATAAAATCCTTAATAATAGTTTAAAAAAACAAGTCAACTGATATTTGCTGAGCATCTAATATTTGCTAAGCATGGCCATCTGCTGCAAATGCAAATAAAAATGATCATGGCCCTGTCCTTAAGAAAGGCATGGCCTAGTAACAGAATATTAGCATTTGCTATTTCCTTCATTTCCTCCCTTCTTATAAATTTTTCTAATATGATAGTGAACATTCTGCACAGATATTTTTTCTTTGCTTTTGTAACATTCCATTCCTCCTTTACACCTATCTATTCTTCTTTGAACAAAGGTAGCTTCTTCCTCCCTGCTACCCACCTAATGCTCAGATTCTAAGTGTTCTAAGTATTGTTCTAAGTATTGTTGTTACAACATAATCCTTGATCAACCTAAAATATCAAGATACGCCAAATTATTACTAAGGAAGAAATTATATTGATTATGTTTATAGAGACAAAATAATTCCATTTCTTTAGGAATAAATTATTCCAAGATTAGTTGTGAAACAGAAAGAACAATAAAGAAAATGTTTTTATTTTTTACCTTGTTTGTCCTCTCATATGCTAAGAGAGTTAACCAATGGGCCCACACATGGGAATTAAAAGCAAAAGTTATTTTGGGATAATTTCAGGTTTATAAGAAAACAAAGATGGGAATTTTTGGAATAAAAAATTAATAAGCATTTGTCTTGGCATGGCAGATTCTGAGGATTGGGTAATTTCATAAATGTTTTAATGCCTAAAGTTATTTCACAGACTAGAATTAGTACATAGTAAACTTTCTGAAAAAGCCTTATTTTTTTTACATGGCAGACTTAGTCTCTTATTATGATAGATAAGCCTTAGTTTCACATTATGAACAAACCATTTCTATTGTTAATTTTTATTAAAAACCAATTGACCTTCTAATTGACATAGGACGACCTTCTAATTCCTACCTGTTTTCTCTCCACAGGGCTAAACACAGACAGAAATGAGAACTTCTTCAAAATATTCCAATTGCTATCATTAGTTCTGCTAGTGTAGTAATATTTATTTTGTATCATTCTGACCATCAATTTGGAAAATATTGCAATGATTACATCACTACTTATTAATTACAATAAAAAATATCCATCATGAAACATTTCTAGAGCTCATTAGGTGTGTGTCTGTGTGAGTTTAGTGTACACCATGTATAATTTAATTCCATGGTGTGTCATTTTCCCCCCCAAAATGAAGACTGACTCAGTCGTAAGATTGTAAAGGCTTTTTAACTTTTTGCCTTCAGAGTTAAAATAGGATACTCTTGACTCCTGCTCATTATTATGTCTGATGGCCAGGAGGGTTCTTATTCTCAATTGAGTGTAGCCTTGTGGTTGAAAAGTCTAGCTGAGAGTTCAGGCAATCCCAGCTCTGCCATTACCTACCTGAGTGCATTGGACATGATACTCAACCTCTCTGAATCTAATTTTCTCATCTGTAATAGTGGTTTTTAACTCATGATTTTGTTAGAAGGATGGCATGAGAGAACAGCATAAGTCTTAGTTAATAATAATGTTTCTGGCTACCTTTGTAAAAATTATAGGAATATGCACAGAAAAAAAAGGAATTCAGAAAAAGGAATCAAATGAATGAAAAACCACAATTAATTTTATATTTGTGTCTAAAAAATTGTGTTTAATGGAAAGAGAAAAATCTGTACTGTCAAGTCAACTTGCTCCTTTAATATTGTATAAAGTAGAGTGGGTCATATAACCTCTTTGAGTTAGACTTTTCTGATCTGGAAAATGCGACTAATAACCTGTACCTCATGGACTTGTTACAGTGATCAAATGAGGTGATGTGTGTAAAGTGGGTAACATGGTAACTGGTGTATGATATGCACATAATATATTCTTTTAAAGGGTTGTAGTATAGTCACATGAATGGGTCCAATACTCTTGAAAATGAAGGCTGGAACTCAGATGAGAAACCTGCCTTGAAGACATGAATTTGGGAAACTAGAATAAGGAAGTCATTTGTAAGAAAACTGTGATAGCATGTAAGATTTTAAGAGGGGAAAAAAAAAAGGTTCCCAATCCATGGTTCCCAATTGTGTCTATGTATCTCTGTCTCATGCAGAATCCACATAAATGAAGGTTCTTAGGTTCTTACATAAACCCATTGAATTAGAGTCTCTGAAGTGAAGATCATAGAGGATGCTCATATAGGTTTGTATTCAGGCATTAATGGAGAACTTCAAAGATGATCTCTAAATTCAGTAGAAGTTCTAAGAAGAATGCCCAAGAGGCATTAAGTGTCCAAATGTTTCTGGGGCAGACACCAAGAAAGATGAAAGTTTCAATGAAAAGATGGACAACAAAATCATATTCTATAAAAAAGGGTCAAAATGATTAAAATGAAGAAGTCTTAACTAGATTTTATATGGCACAACATTTAAAAAATAGTGTAAATAAATCAAACACGTGGATGACTTTCCCTTGCCAACACGAGGAGGAAAAATCAATAGAAGGAAATGTGTTTGCCAAAAAGATGCTTTTAAAAATCTCCCCTTTTTAGAGTTGGGCTATGAAAACCACTTGATAAAGAAGATGGGATATGCGGTGAACCTTAAATGCATCTGAACTGTGAATTCATATATCAAAAAAGAGAAACTATCAGAAAGTCGATATAACTGTATCACATAATGGCTAAGCAGTGGCTGTTGATAAAGTATGGAAGAAATAGAAGTATATTTTTTTTGTAGTGCCACACAAGATATTTATTCTCCTGGCTATTTAAAGCACACAGGGTTAGAATATCAATAGCTCTTATTTTGTTATTTGCACATGTTCAAAGAAGGATAGAATGAAATGGCCCATTCAAAATGCAAGAATCAGAAGTCTACTTGGTGGTCTGACTTTGGAAAAATAATCCCCTTTAAACATAAAACCTCCTATAAGAGGGAGATTACAAATGATTAGCTTCCCTCACTGTTCCTCTGCTTTTCTAGGTGGAGGCATATACACTCACTTCCTATCATCGATTTATCCATCTGGTGGAAACACGGTGCTGACTCCAATACAGGCCTCTCTGTGACCAGAATGCTCAACAAGCAACTTGACAATTTCCATGTTTTAGGGTGTATCATCCATAGACTCTTGGGAGAATGTTTAAAGTTTTCTTAAAATTGGCATGAGTTTTCACTAGGACTACGGCATGCCAACCAAAAAACAAAAATCACAGATAGCACTAGCTTGCATAAAAAGTTAATCCTTTTAACCTGTCATTGTTCTGATAATGCTGATTCAGTGTAGAGGCTGTGAGAAAATAATGTTATTAGTTCTGGAAAAATATTGGCAATGCTCCCCGGAATGTGAATTCTAAATTATCTCTGGAGCATAGCTCAGCTTTTTAAAGCTAAAGGGGATCTAGATGGAGCTCATAACCATCGTTTGATTGGTCAAGTTGTAGTATATATGATTTGTGAAATAAACTTCAGGGGTTATGAATTGTTCAGTTTCATCAGAGGGCACTCTGAGGCTGTGGATTTCTTGGAGGTTTGACTGACTAGCTATACTTTTTCCTCTTTTCAAGAGGAAGGTGACATAGTAGAGTCTGCTCCAGATGGAACTTCTTTCTGGACAGCCCTCACAGAAATCTTGCCAGAAATTGTGTAACTAAAGTCAAACCTTGCTTTTTAAGAGAATGGGTGCTTATGCTGTTATGTTTGTTGGCAAAGGTTGGGGTTGAGTGTCAAAGCAATCTCTGCGAGAAAAAGAGTAAGAATTCAACACAATAGATTAATTAGGAATATGTCTACTGTGAGTTCCTTATATATCTTTCTATTAGAACATACCAAATCATTTTTTAACTTTTGCTTAGGGGTGCTGCAAAGCACATTTTTGTAATCTGAAAGTACTTTGTATGAAGTAGGCACTTAATGATGCTTGATACATTTATCAATTCGTTATTCATTTTATTCTAACATTTAAAAATATTTGGTACATACCTGCTCTATTCCTACTGAAAATCTAGCAACAAGATACATAGCCATGAACTAATCTGATGTGCCTGTTTTCTTGAACCTTCCATTCAGTGGTAGTGAGATGGGAGTAGAGGAATACAGAGTGACAAACAAAATAAATAAGGTAAATTCAGGAAGTATAAGAGTTAGAAAGAAAATATAGAATAAATGTGAATAAATAAATGAGTATATGCATGAGTGAGTGATCTGAAATAGCCTGATGGGCACTTTTAATACAAGTTGCCTCCTTGAGTGAGGGTAAAAACAAATGAAACAAAACAAAACAAAACAAAAAACTGAGCTTAAGTTATTGTTTTCTTTCTTTTTCTCTCTCTTTTTCTTTTTGAGCTCATTTTCTTTGGGTTTATTTACTTTTTAAAAAATTAATATTCGCATTCCTGTTCTTCTTCTAATTAATATTTTACATTAGGTTAGGTTTGCAACAGTGTGGTAAACATTAAACTGGGTTACCAGGGTGGTTACATAATGCTGATTCTTGAGCTATTTAAAAATAGACAGTACTTTTTCGAGTTGCTTGGTTTAGGTGCTAATCTGCCTGGAGGCAGGGAGATAGGCAGGATGACCTCAGAAAGACTCCTCCAGCCAAAGCATCTCATTTCTGCACTCAGCATTTAACCCAATTGCAAACTTAGATGATCCAGTAGCACCAGGTGACCAAGGAGGTAAAGGATTCACATAGTAGGCAGATAGAGTGAAATCTTCTGACATCAATGTGTGTGAAAAGGGGCATCCTTTCTTTCTACACACCCTGCAAAATCAATTCATTTGGAGACCTTTTCCCTTTTTTCTCCAATGTACATTTCATTTAGAAGCAGATTCTACAGCATAGAGCACTAATAATCTTTGAGATTAGTAGGAGAGGATCTTCAAGGCGCTAGTCTTTAAACTGCAGCTTTCTTGATGAACCATCACTGATAGTAAAGTCCAAAGACAATGAAAATGTGAAAGGATGCTCTATGGGCAAGGGTTGCTGACCTTGTTTATGACAAAGGCCACAGGGTTTCCCTCCTTTCAAGATCTGTAACTATTCATCATGATCATCTACAAACAGAAAGATGTGGCCAACTTAAATCATAGTCCATAATCTTAGATGTTCCAGAAAGTCATTTATCTATTTTTTAAAAATGAAAATCATTCTGACTCCATGTTTCCTTACCATCAACTAGCGGGAAAAGTAATATTAAGTGTTTTTGGAATTGGCTTGCCCAGAGCTGTGCAACTATTCTAAAGACTCTTCAGTGTCATGGCACTGGACACATCCATAGGACTGTTGGCCATTGGGCATCCAACCATAGTGTCAATAAGATGCCCACTGTACCATGGGACATAACTCTGATGCTTTGGTTCTCTGCTTGGGGAAACCATAATTACGGGAAAACTGAAAATCCCTGTGCCTGGTCTCCAAGCCTTTTAGAAACACCATAAAACCATCTCCTTTCAGTTCTTGCTGATTGACTGAGATATTGATACCATGACCTAAAAGGACCCATTTTCTTTGTCTTATTTACTTTTCTTCAATCTCCAATGTCTTTTTAGCCTTAGTAAAATCTCTTTATCTTTCTTCTTCCTGCCCTTGAAGGCATTCACTTGCATAACTATTTAAAAGTTTTTATAAGAGACAGGAAAGGGATTTCAACTCTAAGTGGCTTCTGACTTACACTCTGCAAACATCTGTGACTAAGGACCTGCCTTCTAGCTTGTAATGAGGGAATGGAAAAAGAAAGGAAGAGCCAGTACAAGTTAACCTCTCAGTAAATTATTCTTGCACAAAAACATTGTGTCAGGAAAGGAGAAGAAAGAGAAGGAACGAACATTTGGTTCAGTCAAGTTTAAAAGGACTAGGGGAATATAATAACAGCATCTTACTTAATAGTTCATATTCCCCTTCTTGACTATTTTCAACTATATTGTCTATCCAAATTGGAACTGCACACATCTCTCCTTTTCTTTTGTAGCTTTAAAGAGTACTAGGATAGGAAAAATCTAATGCAGGTTTTCATTGAGGTAAATCATCCGAAAATATCTATTTGCAGTGGAGTGAAATTTTTTCTATGCTGAAAGCAGGCATGTTTATAGCCAATCTTCTTTAGCTGCAATGCAGTGGGCCATTCCTCCAATACTCTATACCAAAATGTTGGGGCAGGCCATGATGGATTGGCTGCTGAGACAGAACAACCCATGGATGGGTACCCATCTGTTAGCAGCAGAAGCAGCTGGGGAGGTTTGGTGGTGGCCAAGATTCTGAGCTTGATGGACTTTGTCTATACCTGGGAAAATAACCTGCCACTAAACAGGTAAATGCAAAAAAGAAGTACAACTGCCAACACCAAGGTCTGCACTCTAAATATGCACTCTAGACATGTGAGCTGGGCCAAAGAATTCTTCTGATTGCATTTCTTGAAGGTTGTCAAAGTGATGTGGACCCACAGGCACAACAGAAAGAGGTAAATTTTTGGTTAGCATAAGCAGACTGCTTTTCAGGAGGGGAGGAAGAGGGAGAGGAGAGAAGATAGGATGAAAGTAAAAGATTACAAGCAGCCTACAATTTACCGCTGACTCTGACTGAGGCTGAGATCCAAGGAGAGGTAGTCAAGGTTGAATCAAGGTCAGGAAGGAGGGCAGGTCTGAATGGAGTCTTGCTCTGAGGTAAGGGTAATGTAGTCCCAACTCTCCAAGATCAAGACATCAGCCTGACAGAGTTCTTAAGGCCCTACTGTGCTTTGTGAATAGTGAGTCTAGCTGTTAAAGATGTAAAGACACTAGCTTTAAGATACCCTAATAATTGTGCTTGGTCAGGAAGCCTCTGAAGAATATAATGTATTTCTCTAAAAATGGTTGAACCTATCTAGACCAGGGATTGGTACACTTTTTTTCTGTAGAAGTTTAGATACTAAATATGTTAGGATTTGTAGGCTACATATATTAACAGTAACCCGCTGCACTAACCACCGCCCCGCCCTTCACCCCTGCCCCTTACCACCAGTTGCCTGTTCTGTGTCGTTTATTTTGTTTTGTTTACAACCCTTTAAAAATGTGGAAACCATTCTTAATTTGAGAGCTTTACAAAACCAGGCCCTGGACATAATTTTCCACCCCTTATCTAAAGCATTTCAAACCCAAACTGTATGAGGTCTTAAAAGTACACATGGTTAGGAGGATACAGTGAGGAGTGAGAGTGAAAGGAAAGCCAGAATATTCTGGAAGGCCACACTTCAGAGGCAAGTGAGGCACTAGTGTTGTGTCAGCTTCTTTCAAATGCATAGAGTATTTTGGTTTTCATAGAGTCAACGGCAGCACAGAAGCAGTTGCCCCAAACTGAGGAGACAACCTGAAGCCCATTGAACAAGGGAAGGTTGACTGTTGTAATAGACATATGACATCAGGTTGGCTGTAGGTCTCTTATTCACAGTGTGCTCTAGTTAATTTCAATTCTTGCCTTTTTAAAAATTCCCATTAGAGATTTTTGCTGACATTTCATCAGGCACAGATAAACCTGAGTCTGGGTGGACCCTAGTTCCCTCCTCCAAAAATGAGCATCCTGACAGAAACAGCTCATAGGTTTGTCCTCCTGGAATTAGCCCATTTTCCTCCTTTTTTCACCCAAATCACATTTATTCCCACTGTACTATTAAAGACCCAATGAAATTACATACTTTCTTTTTCTTCTCTAGACAAGTCAATTAATTTTTTTCTGTGAGTTTGAAGATGACTCCCTCTGTGTCTTTTCTTGTCTGTCATATGCAAGTGTAATTTGTGGGGCCCAGTACAAAATAAAGACCCTTTGTTCAAATATTATCAAGAATTTCAGGACAGTAACATCAGAGCATTGAACTAAGCCTGGGACCATTCCAAGCCTGAGGTCATATGCCATTACACAGGTACCATCTCCTTGAACCTGACCCTGAATGGAACTAATTAACACTCTTCATAAGATTCACATGGAAAGATGTCTGTGAAAATAGTAAAGCACAATGTGAAAAAAGTATTTTAGCACCCTTTGTTAAATCTCTTAATAAAGGATTTGTTGGTACAACTTCTTTAAATGTTTTCATAATTTTTTAAACTATTTTTATCTCCTTGTTTTGTACATAAACTAAGAATCAGGAAACCAGCCTTTCATTTCTTCTACAATCCTCCTCCTCTAGGCTTATGTCTAGCATGTTGTTGTTTGTCATCAAACAGGTGTTCAATAAATGGGCTATCTAATATCTAAATGGTCAGAGAAAAAATTATTCTCCTGTGCTGTCTTTAGATTCAGGCAATATGGAAATGTGCTCAACTTTTTATGTCTTTGATTATAAAAATTTTATAACCTTCTCTAGAACTAAATTAATAGAAACACCTCTGTTTATACTTGACTAATTTTTTACAGTGGTGTTAATACTAAACAGAAGTTGTTTTCAACAGTCAGAGGGAATTACTGTAGTTCATTTACTGTGTTATTTAGATGAAATAAAACTCAATGACTAATGGAATTACTGGCCACATTAAAGCAGGTATTCGGTGTGGGTTCCTGTGAAATTGATTCTTACCCAAACACCACAGGTCTGTTGGAGAGGTTGAGGAAGGAACTAAATAAACCAAAATAACTTCAGTTTAAACCCTTTATGTGCAAATAAGAATGCAGTTAGTGTCAAAGGTCTATGTTTGTCAGGAGAAAATTGCTTTTTCCCTTTTAACACTTGTCAGCAGAATTGATGAAACACACAATAACCACGCCAAGTCTAATTCACTATTAAATACAAATGAGCTATAAATATAGACTAGGAATTCCTTTTCAATAATCCTATTGGTTTTCCTGATTCTGTTATTGCTTTATTATTATTGTTATTGTTACTATTATCATTACCGTTATTATTATTCTAGTAACCTGCCTCAGGAATAATTTCAAATGAATATCCTGCAAACACAGGAATTTTAGTGCAGTGTAGACTAGTTGGAGGTGATGTTAAAAGCAAGTGCTGGTAATCATATTCATACTGCTAATGCTTTGAAGAAATAAGGCAGTTGTATGTATCAGAGAAATTCTGGATTTATATCCATTTAGAATGTTCAGGTTATTAAATTAATAAAATTCTTTTGTGACATTTTTTTTACTACAACACGAGCATGCTTTCCACATGTAAAGATTAATATCAATAACTTGGAGTTTGGAAAATTCCTTCCTTTACATAGATTAAAAAAATAAATACAAAAACCTGAAGACCACAAGTTTTTTTTTATCATTTTGCTCCCTGGAACTCAAGGGATATAAAGATAGTGAAAGTGCTTTCCTCCCAATATATTTATTGAGCATTTTAAGATTATAGAACTGTGTGGTGCATTTCCATAATATCACAGAAGTTAAAAGAGGGTGCTTCTCTTCATACAGTTTAAAATCTCACTGGAGTGACAAAATAGGCCAAATAAAAACTAAATAACATTTTCAAGTCGTGGAGAAATTTAAATGTCAAATAAGTGAGGCAGTCATATTTGTAAGAATTCTGAAGTAGATGCTTTCTAATTTACCTTGAGCAGTTAGCAAAGTGGCTATTTGCATCTGTTACTGGATATAAATTCATCTTTTTTCAACTAAAATTTTTTTATACTTCATTCTTAGATACTCATATATTACTTTCTGGATATATGGATAATTTACTTTTTAAAAAAATATTATTATGTGTCCATTACTCCAGCCCTCCCTCGCATGTCTGTCTATATCATTACTAGTCAGATTAGATATTAAGTTTGTAGGAAGCAAGAATAATATTTATTGAGTTTCTTTTCTGTAAAATCTAGCCTAGAGACTTTTGAATGCCTGATACTTTTTTTCTTTCTTTTTAGAATAACCATCATGACAGTGACCATGCAGAACCGTGAAACTAATTCAGCCTAATTCCCAACATGACTCTCTTCAAAACCCAGCTTTTTCTTTTTTTCTTAAAGATTTTATTTATTTATTTGACAGAGAGAGCAAGAGAGCACAAGCAGGGGGAACAGTAGAGGGAGAGGGAGAAGCAGGCTCCCCTCCGAGCAGGGAGCCCGATGCGGGGCTCGATCCCAGGACCCTGAGATCATGACCCGAGCCGAAGGCAGACGCCCATCTGAGCCACCCAGGTGCCCCCAAAACCCAGCTTTAAAAATTGTGCTTATTTTGGGGGCGCCTGGGTGGCTCAGTCGATAGGTGTCTGCCTTCAGCTCGGGTCATGATCCCAGGGTCCTGGGATCGAGCCCCACATCGGGCTCCCTGCTCCGCGGGGAGCCTGCTTCTCCCTCTCCCTCTGTCCCTGCTGGTGTTCCCTCTCTCCCTCTCTGTCAAATAAATAAATAAAATCTTAAAATCAATCAATAAATAAAAATTGTGCTGATTTTGTATTGATTATCCGACATATCACACGGAACGGCATCGGAGAGTATCTGGAAGGAATTTTTCAGTTTAGTCCTATCAAATGACAAAACGAGAGCAACCGAGCCGAGAGTTTGACGCCTTCCCTTCAAGGGAAAGCACGGGGCAGGCTGAGGGAGGACAGAGCCTCGCGAGCCCTGAGAGCTCTTCTCGCGGGATTTTGGGCACCAGCGAGGTTCCCGGCGTTCCGAGCAGCCGTGACGCAGCCCGGCGGGATTGGCGGAAGTTGCCGGTGTGACCTTATTTGGAAAGCTCGAGGAGTTAGGAGCTTGACTGTGGAACCTCGAGTTGGCTTGGCGTTTTGAGGACTGGCTGGCGGCTTACACTGCGGCTCTGGTCAAGCGGAGCGTTTAAAGGCACACTGAAGTTTGGGGTGCTGAGGCGACAGGGCGGCTCTACCTTAGGCCTCCGGGTTTATTTGAGCAGTACCCTCCAGCTTCTCTTCACGTATTCCACGTGCACGTGTGGGAGACGCCCTGGCCGGGTCAGAGTAGATGATGCGGAGCTGGACAGGTTCGCGCAGCCGGGTGGGTACCTTCCCTACTGCCCTCACAGCCCCGTCCTGGAGACCGACACTTGAACAACTAACTGTAACGCGGAGGTAAGTCCATCGGTGATGAAGAATGCACTTTGGAGGCTCAGGAGCACGACTGATTAATTCTTCATGGACAGGTCAGGGAAATCATTACAGAGGAGGTAATACTTGAAATAGGTTTGGAAGAAGGAGTGGATTTCACCTAGCGGAGATTAATGGCATTTCAGTCAGAGTGAATCGTGTGGGCAAAGGCAAGGAGACCTGAAACGACGTGATCTTTTTCTTGATTTTTAAGGCTGAAAGTTTCCTCTATTGGTAATCTGAGCTTTCTAAGCCTAGGAGGAAAGGTTTTAAGAGAATGGGTGTGTGTGGGACGGGGTGTCAGAGGGGAAGTAAATGTCTGTCTCCTCCGTCCCCTCCTTCCACCTGGGAAGTCCCATCCCGGCTCCTGGTGCGGTGCACTTTTACCTGTCAGCTGCCTTGACTTCTTTGAGAGGCACCGGTGGGCCATGTGGCAACAAACTAAGATAACCAGGTACTCACTCCCAGAAACTCAGCCCTCGAGCGCAAGTGACGCAAGAAGGAGACAGGGATGAAATCATTCATCCAGCCGGTTGTATCATCAAAAATACCATCTAACTGTTTCTGCTCCCTAGAAGGTCAGAGCACTCAGGCTTTCTACTCTTTTGGAATCTCCTTTCACCTTTTCCTAGCAGATTTTTTGGTTTGCTGGCGTTAGCTAGAGTTGGTTTTTGTTGTTTGCACTTCTGATAGAGTGAGGAATGAGAGAACTTCCTCAGGCAAGTTAAAAGGAGGTTGAGGATAAGTTATGACTAACCAACCATACATAGAAACTTAGAAGGAATGGGGGCATGGCTAAGTCAACGTTAAGGTGAAGGTCTGAGCAAAATCATAGCCAACCAAGGTGGTAGGAGCTACTTACTGGAGTTTCCTGTTTGATTTTCTATTTGTCTGTTATAAAGCCCATTTAGTGGCTCATGATTAGAGCTATGGAAATATATGTGAGGCTCAGGTATGCATTAGATACCTCTACTGAGAAGCTCAACATGGAGACACAGTGTTTAAAAAACAAAAACAAAACGGCATCTCTAAGTTTTGATGCAGTTTAACGTAACTCACTGAAATGATTTGAAAATAAAGCTAGAGATTATGAATTAAATGTGTAATTTCTCTCAGAATTTTAGCACTTACTGGCTTTCATTTTCCTCCAGCTCTTCCAGACAGATTAAATGAGTCTAAATATGACTTTCATCTCTGTTAATTTGTCTTAAATCAGTTTTTGATTGAATCATTAGTTATTAATGTCACTGTAATTTTTTTCTTTCTGTTGGGATTCCAGTTTGGAACAAAAGTCTATTCTGTTTGTCTTAAATTGTTTGAGTGGTTTTTGAATAAATGCATGCATACAAGGGGGATGAACTTTTAAACATGTACAAGTCACACAAGCAAAGCTAGCAATTTGAAAATAACCTGCTAATTTGTATGTATTGCAAGTTTAGAGAATAATTTATCTTAGTTTATACAAATGTGTTTTCTTTCCCAACAAAATTTACTAAAAAGATAGCTGTAGGAAACAAATTCCCAGTGCAAAGGAGGTCTTTATAAAGGTAATTCCTTTGTTGATTAAATGTGTTCCTTTCATGGACAGTTGTTTTTCACTCTGAATTGTTTTATCACACAGATCCAAGTAAATTTGGGGGCATACTTATTATTTATTGCCTGATGTGATGAATCAACATTTTGCTGAATGCCTACTCATTATGAAATGCTTTTGCAGGTGTAAAAATGAACAAGACACAATCTTGTCCTCAGCATACTGTGTCATAGGAAAGAAAATATGAATCAATTAATTATAACACATGAAAATGTGTCATCTCATAAGATAGCTGAGAGTATACAGTAGTGATTCAGACAAGGCTAAAAAACATTGGATTGAGGTAATTAGAAGTGACTTACTGAAAGGAGTCACATTTCAAATGGTCCTTAAAGGAATCACATTTGAAATGGTCCTTAAATGGTATGTTTTCCTTCATAGAGAAAGGAGAATAGACAATCCAGGAGAGCACAAAACAGGCTCTCTTTTGGTAGTTATAACCTGCCAGGTATTAGTAGGTAAGATCGAAATTGAGGCATTTAATGGGTATATCAGGCAAGCTTTATTTAACCTTTGCCTCAGCATTTGTAAGGGAATAGATTAGTGTCACAACATCATCCCTATAATCACCTCCCTGGCATCTCCCCCCAGTTCTACCCCCAACATTCATGCACATTGGATTTGGCATATAAGAATGAGCAGATTTTTCCTAACGTTGCCACAGACCAAACCCTAACAAGTTGAAGTCAACTTGAAGATACTGCTTAGGGACAAAGAACATACAACACTTGCATTGAAACATATAGAGTATTTTAAAAAATAACTAAAGGAAACCTTACTTTGTTGTTGTTCGTTCGTTTTGTTTTTTTTTTTTTTAAAGATTTTATTTATTTATTCATTAGAGACAGAGAGAGAGAGAGGCAGAGGGAGAAGCAGGCTCCCAAGGAGCAGGGAGCCCGATGCGGGACTCCATCCCAGGGCCCTGGGATCATGACCTGAGCCGAAGGCAGACGCCCAACCATCTGAGCCACCCAGGCGCCCTGTTCGTTTGTTTTTAATTGGGCAAGGTCACTATGAGCCTGGTAAGCCATATGCATTTGACATGTCCCTGGATTTTGTAGGCAGATTCATTTAAGATTTGTGATTCAGAAAGACTCATTTATCAACAAAATGTAGGTTGTATTGGAGGGGAACAATAATGGAGGTGGTTAATATCTGATGTGTTTCCATTTAGACAATATCAAAACATTAAGCATCAAAGCTCAATAATACAGACTTCATTTTGTATAGTATATTATAGTTCATAATGGATTTCCCTATGCATTTCCTTATTTCATCTTTATAATATTATAAAGTGGGAAAGATAGCTTGCTCTCTTCTAAAATAAATACTGAGACTTGAAAATAAAAGGGATTGAACTAGTCACTGAACTAGTTAATGGTGGAGAAAATTGCTAAATTGCAAATCTAACTCCATTTCTATTCTCTGCTTTTATGTCATGTAAAAATTAACATTGTTGTTATATCCATGATAATTACTGCCTCCCCACCTTCCACTGCCTTGAATAAAAATAATTTCTGTAGATGTTTGTTTAAAATGATAGAATAGATAATATATGCACATTGTACACTGTTCAAAATATATAAAAAACATGCCTAGTGAAATGTAAGTCTTTTGTCCTCTCCCCAAGTCATTTGGTTCCCCTCTCACAAAAATAAGTTGCTAGTATCGTGCATATTCCTCCAGAAATATTCTATGTCTTTCCACACATACAAAGTATCTTGTTAGTTTTCACTTAACAACACTTGGGAGGGCATTCCATAATATTACATCCTTTTAAATGGCAGAATAGTTTGCTATTGTACAGATGTAGCATGATTTATATAACCAATCCCTTGTAACCACATTTAGGGTTTTGCTGGCCTTTTGCTAATATAATCAATGGTGAAATGAATGTTTATTCACACTGCCATTTTTGTACATGAAGTAGTCTATCTGCAGGTGAAAATTATTTTTAAAATGCAAGTTCTGCAATCCTTTTTAGTTAATGGCTTTCAGTTAAGTGAGTAAGTAGCTCATTTTTATGCTGTGTTTTAGTAGCAATAAATATATGGCTGGTAGAACATTTTTAGCTCAAAATTGCTATTTTTCCTGTCTTCTGCATGAAACCAATAAATGCTTGTGTTCAGCTTGAAGTGTAAGACTGAGAGTGATCATAACATAGTTATTTTGGTCAACCTAGCCTCTTTATACAAGGGGTTGAAAGTGTGTTACTTCATGCTTCTCAAACTTTAATGTATAAAGAAATTATCTAGAGATGTTAAAATGCGGGCTATGCATCAGTGGATCTGGTATGGGGCCTGAGAGTCCATATTTCTAACAGGCTGTAAGTGTGGACCAGACCACAGAGCACTGAGCAGAAAGGATCTTGGGTAAACTGAGGAAGGGGGGTTAGAAGGGCTTAGTGGAACAGTGGGCCAGAAACAAAAGTTTTAGATTTAACTTTCCTATTCATTTGAACTATAGTTTTCCCAACTGGCCAGTGAAGTCTCAATTTACCCATCCGTTAAATTGGTATAAAAATTCCAGTGTGCTCAACATATATCAGAGAGTTGAATTGAGACTTAACTGTGAAAACACACACATTCAATTTTGACATGCTGGAGAGTTAATGTGCAGAGACAATAATAGTGATTTTGTATGGCATCTTGCTTCTGGAAAGAGATTATGTGAGTATGTTAAATCTTAACATTCTTTAATTAACACCAAAAAATGTAACCGCATACAAAAGTATGAAAGTAGAGTTCAACCCTATGAATATGATTGCATAGAAAAAAAACTAGAGGAAAAGAATTACTATTAGCAATTATCTGGGGGAGAAAGAATTATGGTTGCAGATTTTCCTCTTATTCTTTATGATAGTTCTTCATAGTTTTATGGATTCTATAAATGAGTATGTATGACTTTTATGATAAAGAAAAGCAATTAAAAGTTAAATAGCCTCTAAAATGTAGTCATTCTCCTTTGGGATTTGGTATACGTTGTTTGGGATTATAGATTTGGGATACATTGTTGTGGCACATCTTCATAACAAAAAGAGATAATAATGAGCTAATGTTTATTGAATTCTAATTATATACCAACATTGAATTTAGTCCTTTAAGTATGTGAGCTCTTTAGCGTAGCCCTGTAAGTTAGCCCCATAATAGCATCTCTATGCTTCAGAAAGAGGTCCTTTTAATATACACGTACATTCTCACTTCTCCCCTGTGTGAGACACTCCATAATCTCTCAGGCTCTTCATAGTCTGTAAAGTCTGATGGAAAGCCAGCCCCAGCCTGTCGCTTACCAGGTCCCTTCTTAACAGTTCTGGTCCAGCTTCAGTGGCCTTGTTTCTGTTCCTAAAATCCCATTAGTTTCATTCTTATTTTGGAGCCCTTGAACCAGCTACTGCATCTACCAGGATATTCTACCTTCCCAGCATGTACAATTTAAATGCCTGTTCACTTGTGGCCTTGTCAAAAATAGAGTTTGATGGGCCTCAGAATATGCTATCCCCAAATACGGCACCTTGGCATATTGAAAATTTGAAGCTGAAGGAATCTGAGAATTGGTAGTACCAGTAAGCACTCTCTGGCCTCCCCTTTCTCTACTGAAGCAGGTCATAAGACCCTCATGTGAGAGGTGCCCTCCCTATACCTGGAGAAAAGGAGCATTCTTATCTCCAAAGGCAGTGATGCCAAGGGGAATCTGAACTAGTAGGCTTTGCTAAGTTTTTTTCCAGTTTACTATCCTTAGCTTATACCCTTTTGTCTTATCTCTTCTTTGCATGACTTTCCATTCTTCATCAAATCCAGTATAAAAATGCTCAGGTTTAACCATCTCTTCAGGTCTTCATTTCCTTTTGAAGCCTCTTGTATCATGCAGAACTCACATTAAATACATTTGCATGCTCATCTCTTACTAATCTTTTTGTTGTTGTTGTTGTTGGTCCAATTTACAAGGCTCCATCCAGAGAACCTTAGGAGGATAGGAAGAAGAATCTTCTTCCCTTCAAGGCCTTACTTCTAAAGATAATATTCCACCCTCATTAGTGCTCTTATAGTGTTCATATGTTTATGTTTTTATCTAACTAATAGGAATTAGAACTGTTTAAAATTAAGTAATTTGTTTGCTAGTTTGTTATCTTTACCCTCCACAAGAATGTGAACTTCTGGAGGTCTCAGGGACTTTATTTGCCTACCTAATGAGGTCTGGATTTGCTGGACTCAGAGCCTGTGCTGGCCTTTGCTTATTATGGCTTCCATTCAGTGTAGGATACAGGCTTACCATGTATGTATGAGTGTGCATATAGTGCAGTCCTTGGGAGAGCTTAAATGTGCCATGTTTCCATTGTGAGCATATTCCTCAGGATCAAGAAGATAGGGTAATAGAGAAGGAGAACTTACTTGATCATCTCAAATGTTGTATCTCAGTGTCACTGGGGTGTAGAGAAAGAAAGATGGTGGAGAGAAGAGTATACAGTGTGAACACTTGTAATACCTCCTTGCATTCACCTTGCCATGCTGGTGTCAGGAATAGATGTACTCTGCATACTTCTGGATAAAAACAAATTTTAAAAGTTGCTTATTCTTAACATTTGAAATACCTTCAGGCAGAATTAGTAAATCCAGTTGCCTTTAAATTTGGAATGTTCTCCTCTCACCTTTTGATATGTTCTGAATACCATACAGCATGAAAATGGATAGCTGAATATAAAAATTCTATTTAGGTTGTTTGGGGAAAGAGTTGACAAAACTCCTATGAAAAGGCTAGAAATTGTGACTCTTGTGTTCAAGAAAACACATTGATCATTGGGTTTTCTGGGGCTTCTGGGATGCTCTAGAGTAGAAATAATTCCTTCTAAACCTTATGGTGTATACAGTAAGGGTACTGCTGAAATTTTAATATAAAAAGAGCTTTGTAGATGTATTTAGAAGGTGATTCTTATATTTATAGGTCTTGAAGTGAGTTGACCAGAGGAAGAATTTTTTACCTATATTTAGATATGTGGTTTGCAATAGAATAGAGGAAAGAAACTTTAACATAAAAAAAGTGGAGGAAAGTTTATAGCTAAAGTGCCATTTCCTTGAAACTCAGCAGACTCCCAACAAAAGGCTTCAAGCAGTGGAAGGTGCCTTTGCATTTCTTCTGGTGTCTTCTGCGGTGGGGATCACTTTGGATTTCATTCAAAAATGAGTTTCAACTACCCTGTTTCATTTAATTAGCAGCATAAGAGAGCTGAAGAGTGCTAACATATTAATTTAACAAGAATAGATAGACCAGGGCCTGGGTGGCTCAGTTGGTTAAGCGACTGCCTTCAGCTCAAGTCATGATCCCGGAGTCCCTGGATCGAGTCCCGCATCGGGCTCCCTGCTCGGCAGGGAGTCTGCTTCTCCCTCTGACCCTCCCCCCTCTCATGTGCTCTCTCTCTCATTCTCTCTCTGTCAAATAAATAAATAAAATCTTAAAAAAAAAAAAAAGAAAAAAAAGAGAGAAGAAAAAAATAGATAGACCAGCTATCCAAAGCATACCAGACAGTGGACTCTATTTCAGAGCAGAATGATAAATATTTTTAGTTATCTATCACAATGTCAAGGTTTCCTTTGGCTTATTAAATTGCCTTAAGAATTACGGGTTATTTTTATCATGATGGGATGAATCTTCTAGACAGTTCTTAAAGCCTTCACAATCCATAAGACACAATAAAGTTCTTAGGTTTTTTTCCTGCAAATCCTCCATTAAATTCAATAGACCTTTCTCATAGTCTTTAAACAGCTAATAAGACGTTGGTGGTTGTAATTGACTTGAAGATAAGTCATTTGTATTAACCCATTTTAATTTGCTGCTGTACAGTTTCTGTTGAAGAGTATACAAATTAGAATGCAAGATAATCATCTCCTAACCTGTTCAGCAAAATAAAGTTTTAAACATTAATGAAAGTTGTAGATAGATTCAGTCTTTACAGCTTCTTTCAAAACAAGGCTTTTAAAGAATATATTTACTACATTTGTCAGACAGAGATAATAATCTTGCCTCCCTATTACTGTTTTTATGACATTAAATGAAATAGAATAAGTATATTGGTTGGGATTGTCTTCAGTGGCAAGCAGTTAGAAAACCAGATAAATTGTGGTTTAAACACATAAGTACTTACTTTTCTCATATAACAAGAAGTCTAGCAGGCTGACTGCTGTAGGTGCTCAGTTGTGCCATCAGACCCTGCTCTTATATTTGTCTCTTTTGCCATCCAAAAGACTGTGGCTTTTCAGTTCACATTCTCAACATGGGTGCTTCACTTCCTGATGCTGTGTGTGTCTTTCAGACAGAAAGAATGGTAAAAAGTAAAGGACAAAAACAGTGATGCCAGCTGAGTCTGTCTTGTTTAAAAGTTTTGCTAGATACTCCACCAGTTGATTTCCACTAACTTCTCATAGCAAGAAGTATATCACTTAGTTTTCTCTTGCTACAGGTTAGTTTTACTGTCTCTAAGTAGAGAAATAAAAAGGAGAAGGGGGCTGAAAGTGGCTTTCAGATGTCAAATCAGCCTAGAGCCTGGCACAGTTTTCAGTAATGCGTCAGACGCCTATTATGGCAAGCATGTTGACAACAATGATGTTTGTAACTCTGCTGTGTAATCGATACCAGCAGTGTCTTAATTCAGACCCCATATCATATAAAATATAGTAATCATTTTAAATAAGAGTGTTAGGTGAGCAGCAATGTAATAATGTGTATTGGATACTTACTTTGCAATGGTCATTTTTCTAAGCATTTTATTTACATTAACTGAATAAATCTTTACTGTAAACTTGTGATGTAGATAAGGTAATTCCAATATCTCCATTTTATGGATCAATGGGCTGAGGCTTCCAAAGGATATGACAGGTGTGGAGCTTGGATTTTACATCCAGGCAGTCTGGATCTCAAGTCCCTACTCTTAACCTTTTAAGACCATTTTCTGTGTTATAAGACCATTTTCTGTGACTTAAAAATTCATAGAATTTTGGTGTATAATGTGAGAAATGTTGCTCAAAACTTACCATATCAATGGAAAGGAATTGTGGTAGACAGGGGCACTGAGCTTTATCAGTTACAAATGGTTTGAATATCTTAAGTGTGGTCTTTAGGTATAGTTGCTTCCCTGTCCTTTTCTCTCCAGTATGCAGCTTTTTCAGTTAATCAGCTGTTAATGGTCACAGCCGTTACTAGAATGATTAATCATTGTTTCAGGTTTACTTACAACCTAAAAAAAAAAAAAAAAAGTATTTTTATTGAGTTGTTATTATGAGATTATTTCATCAAACACCTAATTAGAAGAATTAAGTCTTTAGGTGGGAAAAAAAAATGTTTGGTAAGATCCTTTCATAGGTGATATGTGTATTTTACATTGTAAAATATCAGAAGGACATGAAATCAGACTTCCTCAATATTAGTGGTGCTAAGTTTGATCATATGAATTAAGGTGGGCCAGCAAATTTTTCTTTCTTTTTTTTTTTTTTTTTGGAGAGAGAGAGAGAGGGGAGAACTCATAGGGGTGGGGAGGGGCAGAGGGAGAGGGAGAGAGAGAATCTTAAGTAGGCTACAAGCCCAGTGTGGAGCCTGTGGGGGCCTCTGGGCTCAATCCCATTACCCTGAGATCATGACCTGAGCTGAAATCAAGAGTCAGACGCTTAACCAGCTGAGCCACCCAGGTACCCCCCAACAGATTTTTCTATTCCCAAACTGTATTTTTTCCTTTGTAATGAATAAGTACCCTGGAAGGGGGTGAGAGATTTTTTTGGTACTGGGTGGCTGGTTCTGTATCAACCTTCCATCTAATCATTTTAGCATGTGTTTGGTGTCTTTTCCTTGATCAATGATTCCTTGGGCATTGTAGAATAGTGATTTTCTAATTCTTTCTTTCCATCTACAATTATTGACTGGAATTTCCAATGAAGAAGCACTTTTTCTCATCAATTTGGCATAAAATACAGTTCCTCCTTAAAAAGAAAAGGCTTATTTCCCTTGATTAGAAGTTTTCAAAGTAAAAAAATTGATGTAATAATCACCTCCAATGACTGAAGCCTGAAGAGTTTGTTTGTTTTTTGCTTTTGCTGTTTCTCTCCCTCTTTTTTTTTTTCCTAAGAATACTTGTGGACCTGTGAGATTTTATTTATTAAATGTGTTACAGTCAATTAAATTTCCAGGAAATACAAGAAAGAATGAACACAATAAAAAAAACACGCATAATGGGATAACTCCAGGTGTAGAATGTTCTTCAGAACACTGTCTTAGTCTGTCTACAAAGTCAATATAATAAAAGAAGCAAATAAATATATACTTGCCATAGAAAAATAAAACCATAGGGACATAAAATAAATAAAAACCAGAGGGACATAAAGAAATTCAGTGTATGAGTTTGAAAGTTGTAATTTAGGTTGGTAAAATTGAATGTGGACTATATATTAGGTATTAGGGAAAATTGTTGCTAATATTTTTTTGTGATGTGGTAATGGTATTTTGGTAATCTTCATGAAGAAGAACATCTTCAGTTTAAGGGAAGTATCCTATAGAACTTGAGGATGAAGGATCCTGATGCCTGCAGATTAAATAGAATTAATTCTGGGGATGCCTGGGTGACTCAGTTGGTTGAGCGTCTGCCTTCGGCTCAGGTCATGACCCCAGGGTCCTGGGATTGAGTCCCACGTCCGGCTTTTTGCTCTGTGGGGAGCCTGCTTCTCCCTCTGCCTACCACTCCCCCTGCTTATGCTCTCTCTGACAAATAAATAAATAAGTAAATGTATTCTGTAAAAGTTTGTAAATATATAGTTGCACTATTTAGAAAAAGCAAATATGGCAAAATGTTAAATGTTGAATTTATTTGTATATTGTCATCATTATATTATTAATGCAAACTTTCTGCATGAGAAAATTTTTTAAAAGTTTTAGGGGAAAGTAAATGACTATGGCTCCTTTGGAAATGTAGAATACCATCTTATTCTTGAATCCTAGAGCAGTGTTTTCCAAAATATTTGTTCTGCCCAGAAGGATTGGCTCAATATTTAGGCAGAGAGATCTGAACCTCCTTTCTTTACTTAGGGCAGCTCGATTTTATTCTGATTTATATTTTGGGAGTCTGCTTAAAATTTTATTTGAGCAGAGGCTTCTGGTAACCTTGAAAAAAATTGTAATATCCTAGGAAAGAAGTCTTAACATTAGTCACAAGTTGCTTCATGAAATTTGTCCAGAAGTGCCCAAGGTTTGCAAAATTTGGCAATCTCGTAAAACCAATGTTTTGTATACCTGATTAAAAGTCTATTAACAGGGTTTGGAAGGACAAGATGGGAAATATTTTAGTCCCCCTGTAGTTGTGCAGTTTCGGTCACAATTACCCAACTCTGCCTTTTTTAGTGGGTGGAGCATCCACAGAAAATATGTAAATGATGGCTGTGGTTGTGTTCTCATAAACTTTATTTACAAAAAACATTGGGAAGTTTTGATTAAACCTGAAAAAATAGTGTTCAGACCCCTCTCAATCATATTAAATATATCTGTGCTATTATGAAAAATATAAGGAGGTGTTTTTAATGTGATACAGTGACCCCTCTCTTCTCAGGACCTATGTACATTATTAAAATAAAAACAGAGCCTGGGCGCCCAGTCGTTAAGCGTCTGCCTTCGGCTCAGGTCATGATCCCAGGGTCCTGGGATCGAGTCCCATATCAGGTTCCCTCCTCGGTGGGAAGCCTGCCCTCCCTCTCCCACTCCCGCTGCTTGTGTTCCTGCTCTCGCTATCTCTGTCTCTGTCAAATAAATAAATAAAATCTTTAAAAAAAATAATAAAATAAAATAAATAAAAATAAAAAAAATAAAAACAGAGCCTGACAGGGGCGCTTGGGTGGCTCGGTCATTGGGCATCTGCCTTCGGCTTGGGTCATGACCCTGGGATCCTGGGATAGAGCCCCGCATTGGGCTTCCTGCTCCGCAGGAGGCCTGCTTCTCTCTTTCCCACTCCCCCTCTTGTGTTCCTGCTCTCACTCTGTCTCTCTCTATCAAATGGATAGATAAAATCTTTGAAAAAAAAAAAAAAACAGAGCCTGACAGTAGTTAAACAGTAAAAACAGATTTTAATCAGGAACTATTGCAATAGGGGAAGAGATTTAGTATAGAACTCAGCTCAGTTCTGGTAATTTAAAAACAAGAATCAGGGTTGGGATCAGTGGATGTAAAAATAATAAGTAGAAACATGGGTAAAGGGCGATTCTGGCAGAATCACTCTGCTTGCTGAAGGCAGGTGAGGGTGAACAGACATTACCTGGAGGATGGTGGGTAATGAGGAGTTTATTAGATACCAAGGTTCTGACTAAACTGACTTAGTTGGATCCTTGCTAAAAATGGGTTCTTGAGGACATGCCCAAGGGCTGGTCTTAGGCTCAGAAGAACCTATTGAGAGTTTAGTCAAGGACAGAGTCTTTGTCAGCATACTGTTTTCTTTCTGTGGAAATTTCTCTCCTCTTCTTTTAATAATAATAATAATTATTATTAATTTTTTTAGAGAGAGAGATTGAGCATGCGAACTGGGGGAGTGGGGGAGGGTAGAGGAGAGGGAGAGAGAGAATCCTAAGCAGGCTCCATCCTCAGCACAGAATCCGACGTGGGCTCGAACTCACGACCCTGAGATTATGACCTGAGTCAAAATCAAGAGTTAGACACTCAATCGACTGAGCCACCCAGGTGTCCCTTAATTATTTCTAATTTTTAATTACTCCCTTTCAGCATAACATTCTCAGCAAAGATTCCTTAATTAGGTCACATCCTGAACTGTAAGATTTAATTCTTATTCCTAATAATTATGTATTTATATGATTAGTTTATTAATTGTAAAGGTCATTGATTAATGGTCACCTGAGGATATAAGTCAATTGAAGACAGGAACAATTTCTGTTTTATTGTGGTGGTGTTGTTAGTTAACTGCATTTATTTTTACCTTCTTTCTCACTATTTTATCCCTAATCTAGCTAGGTACCTGGTACTTAGTAAGCACTTAAGTATTTATTGAATGGATTAATCAGTTACCGTTCAGACTTAGTTGCTATTATAACATCAGTGTGAAGAATAAGACAAGTTCAAAAAATATGGTTAATGAACACATTAATTTATAAGTTAGGATAAGTTATTTTTTTTTTCTAATCCATTGTTTTTTATGTGCTAGTAAAACCAGATCATAAGAAATAAGATATAAAGCATATTATTTAGCATCTTAAAGATTTAGCCGGATGTCTTTGGGGATGTTCTAACTTCTCACCATACTTGAAAGTAGTTTAAAGCATAAATAATAAAGTAGCCAGATGAATTTTTGTGACTGACATGTAACTTAACTCATTTGAGTCCCCTTTTTTGAGAACTTGGGCTTATTTATTGTGTTATTTCAGACAGAACCTAAATTCTTTTTTTTTTAAAGATTTTATTTATTTATTTACTTGAGAGAGAGAGAGAAACAGCGTAAGAGGGGATAAGGTCAGAGGGAGAAGTAGGCTCTCCGCCGAGCCGGGAGCCCGATGTGGGACTCGATCCCAGGACTCTGGGATCATGACCTGAGCCGAAGGCAGTCGCTTAACCAACTGAGCCACCCAGGCGCCCCAGACAGAACCTAAATTCTATAAAGTACTCAGTCAGGCCTCCTAATATCTTGTCCCAGTATTTAATCCTAGTTATTAACTATTTATTTTATTATTCTACTACTTTTGTGAAAATGATTTATTTTGGATTTGGGATCTCATTTTTTTTTTTTCTGTGACTTTCTATACTCTGAAATTTTTAATGAGTTTATTGCCTTAATTACCTTACACTTTCTACATTAATTCAACTGTTCCTTTTTCCTGTAACTATTTTTCAACCAAAACATAAATTGATTTTATGTCATTATTTTATTTTTCCCACAATCTGTCATGCAATATATGCTATGTAGTGAACACTTAATGAAAATATTTTTGATATTGAGATACTTTGGGAGGGAGATCTAGATGACAAAGAGAATTTTTAATTGCTCCCATCTACAATATGTATAATAAATGATTTAAACCATAATTCAGTCAGAAGTTTCCATTCAGTTTAACTTACATAAATATCTATCTGCTGATTTTTATATTTTTAAATAAAGTTAACTAAGATTTTATATTGGAACCTTCAAGGGCAGAGAACATCTATAAAGATAGCCTTCTACAGTTCATCTGCTTGAGATTTGGTGTTTACCAGATGAAGGGTGATTAAAATATTTCCTCAGAATAAAGTTTGTATTTGTTTAAAAACAAGAAACCTATCAAAATGAAGGGAAAAGGTCAGCCTCATTAAGCTGAGCTCAGTCCAAATGAGCTAAATTTCATTTTCTACCACACTTATTCTTCTTTAGTGAACAGAAAAATGAAAATGTATTTCTTGTTGTATCCTAATGGGGCATGAAGAAACAAAGGGAGACAAAACCCAGAGCAGTTTATTTTCATATTCGTTCACTGATATGAGGTGATCCATCTCTGACTTAAGCTACTTTACTGATTGGAGAAGGGTTAGGTGTTGGGTGGGGGTGTGTAGATAGATGCTTTTGTTGAGTTTTCTAAAATGATTTAAACTTTATTGAATTCTGGTTTCAGAAGAGCACTTTATATTTGTTGACTCAGATTTCTATATCTAAGGAGAAATTAAGGCAATAATTTGAGGTGATTTTCTGAATAATTCAAGCCAAAGCACCAGCTACTGAGAAAAGTATAGTATTAAGGTAATTGATAACCCTTAGATCATTGTATTTGGAAAGAAACTTTAATAAAGGGTGTGTGTGTGTGTGCGTGTGTGTGTGTGTGTTCATTACCATAGATTTGTATGTTATTCTGTGGCTTTTAATTTTGTTTATCTCTTAAAATAGATGTCATTGCAAATTGCTTTAGGGAATGGTAAATAAAGGCTTAAAGTTGGGATTTATGAAGTCTAATTTTAGGACATGGTGATAAAAATGGTGCCTGGGTGGCTCAGTCGGTTGAGTGGCTGAGGGTCTGCCTTCAGCTCAGGTTGTGATTTCTGGGTGTTGGGACCACCCCTGGGTCAAGCTCCCCAAGGGGAGGGGGTTTTAGCTTCTCCCTCTGCCCCTCCCTGCTTCTTTGTGTATTCATGCGCTCTGTCTTGTTCTCTGTCTAAAACAAATAAAACCTTAAAAAAAATAATAAAATGGCCTAGTAAGAGTTTAGTATTTGAAGTCAGAGTTGGAGGGATATAAACCTGGATAAATAAACTTGTGCAGTCAGTCAGAGCTCTCTGACACCAACACAGAATATGTTCTAAAGTCAACATAGTTCTGCCTTCATACTTCCACATCTGTAAGCAAGTCAACCCCAAAACAAACTCTTTCCCCAAACTCTGTATAATATCATTAGTTTGCTATGCTAAATGAGACAATCTCCAACCACTGTATTTCACCCTTAAGTAAGCCATAAATATGTTTTTGTAGTTTCATATTTTGAGTGGTACTCTTTTGTGATGAAAGTTTCCCTATTTTATCAATGCCTTTTCTCATTCCTCCTGTGTCCTTTGAATTTCCATCTTAACCCTTCCTTTAAATGATGGAACATCTCCAAAGAGTGTTGTGTAACTGATGCCTTTGTTTTCTTAGTCTATTTCCTTCTCTATTTTATGCAAGGGAGGGAGCTGCTTAAGTCAATCTAAAGGTTTAATTCTTTTAAAAATTTTTTTTAATTTTATTATGTATGTTAATCACCATACATTGCATCATTAGTTTTTGATGTAGTGTTCCATGATTCGTTGTTTGCGTATAACACCCAGTGCTCCATTTAATACGTACCCTCTTTAATACCCATCACCAGGCTAACCCTTCCCCCCACCCCCCTCCCCTCTAGAACCCTCAGTTTGTTTCTCAGAGTCCATAGTCTCTCATGGCTCATCTCCCCCTCCAATTTCTCTCCCTTCATTTTTCCCTTCCTACTATCTTCTTTTTTTTAAACATACAATGTATTATTTGTTTCAGAGGTACAGGTCTGTGATTCAACAATCTTACACAATTCACAGCACTAAAGGTTTAATTCTTGATGCTTAGCATTCAGAATCTTCTGAACCAACCTGGATCTACTTTTCACCAACTTTATTTATTTATTTATTTATTTTAAGATTTATTTATTTATTTGAGAGAGCGAGAATGAGAGAGAGTACATGAGAGGGGGAGGGTCAGAGGGAGAAGCAGGCTCCTCGCTGAGCAGGGAGCCCGATGCGGGACTTGATCCCGGGTCTCCAGGATCATGACCTGAGCCGAAGGCAGTCGCTTAACCAACTGAGCCACCCAGGCGCCCTACTTTTCACCAACTTTAAAGCTCAGTATATCCTTTAGTCAAGCTAAACTAGGCTCATCTTTTCTGTTTTAAGATTCCATATGGACTAGTCTGTTTTCTACCAGCATTCTGTCCTTTTAGAATGCCCTCTGTCTGATTTCTACATTGTTAAATCCAGTCCATCTTATTTACTCCTACCTTTTCCTTGAGGCTGCCTCTGATTCCCCAGATCCAAATAACCCTTACTTCCTAAGGAGTGTAACACTTTTATTGAATCACTGATTCCCTGATCTTGTGATATAATGGAGAGATGCAGTTTGCCAACAGACCCCTGTCAACACACACATAAAAATATGGGACCACATAGTGTTGATAATACTCTTTTAAAGCTCATTTGTGATGAGACGATCATTGAATGTCCCCATGACTTTATGAAATACATTTCATCACTGAAATTATCCTGGAAAACATAAAATACAGTTTGCAATATAAAAATTTTACTGCATTGTTCTTATTATTGTCATCCTGCTGCAGACCAATGAGAACTTCATCGAAGACTAGCTCTGGTTTGTTTCTTTTCTTTCTTTTTTTTTTCCTTAAGAGGAAGGCCTGTTTTTGGTTTTACTGAAGGTTCAGATGGCACATGACAGTTCATAAAATGGTTTCAGAAGTATGGGGTAGAAAGTAAATAAAAAATAAGCTGGGTGGGAAATAAAAACAACCAGGATGAGGTAAGATGTGACTGGTTCCACCTGATTTGGGGAGGGAGTTAGTGCCTCTGAACAATAAGGATGGATCCTTCCTTTAATCCTTCAAGGCTATTGCTTTAGCCCTTCTGAGTGGTCTGAGAACCACTGATTATTAATATTCATTTATCTATCTGGTTAACTATCCATCCATCATCTGTCTAATTAATCTTATATCTTCTGGGAACTTCAAGTTGGCACCTGTTTCTGAAGTCTGTAACCCATTTTATAGCTTCAGATTTCAAATTGAGTTCAGGCTACTTTCTTAGGACTTTTTTTTTTTTACTTTTTTTTTTTTGGCACCTCCTGTATCCCATCTGGGGCCATTGGTACTCTTCATTCTTAATTTTTGAAACAGAGACAAAGGTAGAATGCTTATTTTTGAATACTCTCTGCTTCTCTCTTTTTCTTTCTCCTTCCATGGGATAAAAATGGTATCAAAACATCAAGGAATAAAATCACATTACTGAAGAAGGAAAACATATTGGGAGATATTTTTAAAACATTATTCCTGTTATTTTATTTTAAGTTTTTGTATTGTTAATGATTTTATCTTCCCGGAAGGGTTTACTTTCTTCGTCTTTATTATATATCACTAGAAACCATGAACAGTGATTTGTACTTCTTCATACCCTTCCATGTCACCATGGTACCTTGTGTGAAGAAGGAGCTCAGCTAATGTGTGTTGAGGTTAGGGTGCTAATAATGAATGTATAGGAATGACATTTGACTTTTCGGGTCAAAAATCTGAAATATAGTGTCAGTGCAACTATACACTGCCTGAGAAAATAAATTCCCATTTTCCTTATCTTTACAATGGAAATAACAACTCTTCACAAAATTTCATATTAAAGAAATGAAATAAATATATGAAAGCCCTTTTGAGCTATAATTTGACAAAGTATTTCATATATAACAAGGTAAATGGAATAAAGCAAATATTAAGGAACTACACTAATGAATCACACTATTGATATTTTTAATTATTTTTATTTGGGCAGTAACATAGTATTTTTCAGTTTAGAAAGCAATTGTTTCAAAGGAAAACGGTGGTTTTTATTTTGTATCCACTCCATAATATGGTTTTCATTTGAATTTTGCATTTTTTAGCAGTTTTCAGGAAGCTAAACTGGTACATTTTTTGTTGCCATAGCGTGGGAACACTGGACCTAAGTCCAGTGACCAAAAGGAAATAGGTATTGAGATAAGAATAAAATACCAGTGCCTCCTTTTATATTTATTCATTGAAGCTTTTTTTTTTTTTTTTAAGCCCAGAAGCCATTTTTCAGATGTCACTAAAATTTAAACTGCTACTGGGTATAGTACTTAAAATAAATGGCCTTTGGAAAATTCAAAATAGTGTAGGTCTAGCTTAGATGGACCCAAAAATGGGTTTTAAAAACATTGGTTGGAGGGCGCCTGGGTGGCTCAGATGGTTAAGCGTCTGCCTTCGGCTCAGGTCATGATCTCAGGGTCCTGGGATCGAGTCCCGCATCGGGCTCCCTGCTCCTTGGGAGCCTGCTTCTCCCTCTGCCTCTCTCTCTCTCTCTGTCTCTCATGAATAAATAAATAAAATTAAAAAAAAAATTGGTTGGAAAATTGACTTTGCAACCAGTGCTGTGATTGCATGTGCTTTAATAGCTTATTTTTAAAATTACTCTGAAATAATATTTCTTAATCTTTCACATTGAAAATGTGGTAGTGGTGGTGGTGATTATTTTATATCTGCTTATGCTCCAGATTTGTTGAGATGAATAGATTTATTAGTTAGGGTTCTTCTGAGAAACAGAACCAATGTAGTTTACACACCACTAAACAATTAACTCAGTTCTAACACTACCTGGAGAAAGTGTCAGATCCCACAGGTTAAGGGCTCAGTTCCACAAAACAGTCCCACCCAGACACACTTCAGAAATCAAATGCAAGTCTAGGTTGTTACCTGAGCTTTTAATTGACCAGCTTTAGATCAGGGATTCTAATGACCCCCTCCATGGGTTCATTTGTTAGAGCAGTTCATAGGACTCAGGGAAACATTTTACTTACTAGGTTGCTGGTTTATTATAAGAGGATATAACTCAGGAGTTAACATGAGGAAAAGATGCATAGAGCAAGGAATGTGGGAAAAGGTATAGAGCATCCATGCTCTTTGAGTGTGTCCCTCTCCTCAAATTTGCATGAGGATGCCAGCCCAGAAGCTCTCCAAACTTCTGTTCTTTGGGGTTCTAATGGGGATTCATTGTATAAGCATGATTGAATAAATCATGAGCGATTTGTGATTTGTTATTGAACCTCCAGTCCCTCTCCCTCCCAGGAGCTCAGGAAGGTGAGACTCAAAGTTCCAGCTCTCCACTCACATGGTTTGTTCCCCGGGCAACCAGCCCTCATCCTTAGGTGTTTTCCAAAGTCACCTCATTGACATAAACTCAGGTATGGTTGAAAGAGGTTTGTTGGGAGTATCAAGGCACTTTTATCACTCTTATCACTTAGGAAATTCCAAGGGTGCCAGAAGCTCTGTGCCAGAAACTGGGAGGAAGACAAAATAGATTTCTTATAAATCACAGTATGACAATGGATATCCTATATGTAAAGAGGCTTACAATAGGGAATTGGCTCATGTGATTATGGAGGCTGAAAAATCTAGAATCTTACAGGCTGGGCCAATAGGCTGGAGACCCATGAGTGCTAATGTTTCAGTTCCAAACTGAAAACTGTCAGGCTGGAGGCCTAGGAAGGCTGATGTTCCCATTTGAGTCTGTAGACAGTATTCTATAGAACCACTAAGGGCCATGTTGCAGATGAGGTTTGAACACAGTCTTATGGAGAATTTTCTCTATCTCAGGGCAAGCAGTTCTTTTGTTCTTTTCAGGCCTTCGACTGATTGGATAAGGCCCACCTACATTATGGTGGGCGATATGCTTTATTCTATGTCCACCAACTTAAATGTTAACCTCACCTAAAAACACCTTCCCACCCAGAATTTTATTTGACAAAATATCTGGGCACCCCATGGCCCAGCCAAGTAGACACATTCAATTAACCATCATAGTAAGTTATATTTGTTTTGGCAGGTGCATGTTACATGTTTGCCAGAAAGCAATGAAATATTTTATTTTCCAGCACCACAATTTGTAAGGCCAGTTCCAGATGACACAAAATCATGTTTTGAATGATTATCTGGTGTTTAGAAGAGTAGATTCCTTTCGTAGAGAAAGTGATGGCAATTTTGTCTACATTGCATTTTATAGTTTACAAGGCACTTGCACATACATTAGCATTTTTGATCAGTCAGCACCATTCTTTTCAAAGCTTTGGCTGCATGTCCTGCCACCAAGTTATTGACAATGTTTAACACAAGCAAAGTGAAGCCAAGGGTCAAATAATTACGCAGTGAACCTGGTCGATAACATAAGCCAATATGAGCAGTTTAGCCAAACACAATCCTGTCTTTAATTGAAACTTCGTTTGTCTGAATTAGTGGACCGATGCTTCATTTTAACTGTGCTGTTTTGCAGAAGATTGTGATACCCACATTGTAACAGCTTCTTACTCACCTTGAAATTTCCAACATCTAGAATCATTACTGGAACATAGTAGTTAAATAAAAGTATTTTTGGTGGTAGTGAATCAATTAATGATCAAATTAAACTCTTCTTAAATAAGCTCTAGACCTAAAATAATACTAGTTCAAGTTGTGTGTGAGTACTTGTTTACTTGTTGCTAAATTGCGAAGTACTGTCTTCTTTGCCACCCATTTGATTCCTTTTGCAACCTTTTCCAATTTGGGTTTGAAATAACTACTATTTTAGAATGAGCCATAATCTCTCAGTGTTCACTTAAGTAGCTTCTTAAGACCCATGTCTGACCAACCCACCTCACCTCTCTCCTTGTCTTGCTGCGTTTGTACTGATTTATACCTTGTGTTTTTGCTTAAGTCCTTCCCAGGGCCTGTCTGTCTGTAGGCTTTCCTGTGTTCGATTCATTTTACACATTGCTTTCATGAATATCTTTCTAAAGCATGAAAAATTAATCATTACTCTCCTCAAAATATTTAACAGATATAAATAATAATAATAATACTGCAATATGAGTTGGGGACAAGCACTTCTGTTACCAGTAGTGGACACAAGGTTCGGACACATTTCACAAGATGATAAGGCCCTAAACTTTTGACCTTAGAATCATTAAGTTATATCTGGCTAAAGGTAGGATGCATTCCAGAACCCGAATTAATGCTGATCTAGAAATAGGGGTTAACTCAACTCTACAATGAAGTGTATAAGAATTATGGGTCAGGAATAAAGAATGGCATCATGTTGTATAAGCTGATAAACTAAATGAACTGTGGTAGTGATGATCTACTATACTAAAGTATACTGTGGACTCAAATGTGAATCTGAAAATGTTTGAATAACACCATCACCTGCTTTGCCATATCCTAACTATAGTTTCTTGAGTTAACACAAATCTTATGATTTTAATTGAACTTTTGATTATACATTAGTAATATGTATATTACTAATACATGTCCAAAGCCAAAACTAATTTAATGAAGAATTTATAGTCACCAAAATCATTCTTATTTCTCAATGGGATTCTTAATTTTGCTCTGCTCTCCACCTGTCAATAGAACCATAAAATAATAATTTCACTTGTATCAGCTACTCTTTATCCTATAATATTTATCCTTCTAAGTTCTACCTCCTTATAATATTTGACAACTGTTCTGATTACTGAGGAATTTTCATTTTAGCCTGAGAATCTCTGTTGCTATCCCAGCCCACCCCTGTCCAGCCTCACTAAAAATTCTTTGTGTCAACTGAGTAAAAAGCCAAGACTGATCACTTTGTGCCTTTGCTGCTAGGTGAGGAAATGCAAGTTCAAGAACAACATTGCCTGGCCTTGAACTCCTGTGGCTTAAATAAGAGCCTGGAATATCTGCTCAACTCCATTGGAGCCATTCTTAAATTAAAACTAGCTCTTCAGTATTCAAGCAGTCTCACTTAGCTTTATTTTATAGCAATTAGGCAGTTAAGTGTCTTATTTGTTACAGAATATAGCATGAAATGTCAGTAAGCTGAACATCAGATCAGGGCAGAAATAAGAATATGACATGGCAACCAAAAGAAAAAAATACGTTTTTTCAAGAGACACTACAGTTGTCTCCCAAGTTTATTATTGCCATTGATCACATTTATGAAAATAACAGTTACAACACAAGTAAGAAGGTTACAATATAATGTAAAGAATTCTCTCCATATACTATTTGACAACTTTATTTCCTCTACAAACTGGTGTTATGGTGCACATAAGTTATCCTGCAGCAGGATACCACTGGTGGGTTATGTTACTATATGTTATTTGTTATAAGAATAACAATAATGTTGCAGACTATTTATTGAAATATCTAAACCCAACTGGGGAAAAAAAAATGACTTCTGCTAGGCCAGCTGTATTTTCTGTACTCCTCTTGACCATTACTTCTTACTATTAGGTTTTTGGGAAGATTATTCTCCAGCTGACAGGCTTTCAGAACTGTAATTTGGAGGAATGAAACTAGATAACAAACAACTACATTTAAATGTTGTAGCATAGAGTCCATTTTCTTCATTTCACATGGTAAACATTCTCTTCCAATAAAAAGGATTCTTCTGGGCTTGAAATGTTTCTTTGTGCCTGATATATTAAACCTCTTAGGAGTAGTAGCTGTTTAAATTTTAAAATGTAAACATTATAAATGTTACTTAATGATGCTGAAGACCATTACTGAGGTCTTGAGCTTTTATTACATCCACTTTTGTGTATTTCTTTATTTAATTTTAATAACAACCAGATGAGCAAACAGAGGTTTAGGGACTTACCTACAATCACAGTGAGCAATGTATGAACAGGATATGTCTATAGAGATCGTTCATTGAACCCCTCCCTCCCTTCTTTCCTTCCTTCCTTCCTCCCTTCCTTCCTTCCTTCTCTCCTTCCTTCCTTCCTTCCTTCCTTCCTTCCTTCCTTCCTTCCTTCCTTCCTTCCTTCCTTCCTTCCTTCCTTCTTCTTCCCTTCCTCTTGGTACAATTGGCATGCAACATTATAGTTTTAGGAATACAACATAATGATTTGATATTTGTATATATTGCAAAATGATCACTGTAATAAGTCTAGTTAACATCTGTCATTGTACATAGTTAGATATTTTTTTATCTTGAGATGAGAACTTTTAGGATTTACTCTTAGCGACTTTCAAATATGCAATGCAGTATTATTAAATATAATTACCATGCTGTACATTACATCTTCATAGTTTGTTCTATAACTGAAAGTTTGTACCTGTTGACTCTACCCATTTGGCATACTCCTCCACCCTCTGCTCTGCTAACCAGTCTGTTTATATCTGTGACCTTGTTATTGTTGTTATTGTTTTAGATTCCACATGTAAGTGAGATTACATGGTATTTATTTTTCTTTTTATGACTTAATTTTATTTAGCATAATGCCCTCAGGATCCACCCATGTTGTTGCGAATGGCAAGATTTCACTCATTTATGGCTGAATAACATTCCCATTGTGTGTGTGTATGTGTGCATGCACATGTGCACATGTGCACATATTTACCACATTTCCTTTATCTGTTCATTCATCAGTGTTTACTTAGGTTGCTTCCATGTCTTGGCTATTGTAAATAATGCTGCAATGAATTTGAAGGTGCACATATCTTTCTTAGTGTTTTTGTTTTCTTCAGATAAATACTCCGAAGTGGAACTGCTAAATCATATGGTAATTCTATTTTTAATTTTTTGAGGACCCTACATTCTGTTTTCCACAGTGGCTGCCCCAATTTATTCTTCCACCAACAAGGCACAGGGTTCCCTCTTCTCCACATCCTTGCCAACACTTTTTTTTTTTTGTCTTTTTGATAATAGCCATACTGTAATAGCTCATCGTGGTTTTGATTTGCATTCCGTGATGATTACTGATGTTGAGCATCTTTACATGTGCCTGTTGGTCATCTGTATGTCTTTGGAGAGATGTCTATACAGCTCTTCTGCTGATTTTGAGTTGGATTGTTTGTATTTTTGTCATTGAGTTGTATGAGTTCTTTATATATTTTGAATATCAACCCCTTATCAGATCTATGATTTTTTAAAATTTTATTTTATTTATTATGTTATGTTAGTCACCATACAATACATCATTAGTTTTTGATGTTGTGTTCCATGATTCATTGTTTGCATATAACACCCAGTGCTCCATGCAATACATGCCCTCCTTAATAACCATCCCGGGCTCACCCATCCCTGCCCCCCAACCCCTCAGTTTGATTCCTGAGTCTCTCATGGTTCATCTCCCCCTCTGACTCCCCCGCCCTTCCTTTTTCCCTTCCTTCTCCTAATGTCCTCCATGCTATTCCTTATGTTCCACAAATAAGTGAAACCATATGATAATTGACTTTCTCTGCTTGACTTATTTCACTTAGCATAATCTCCTCCAGTTCTATCCACCTTGATGCAAAAGCTTGGGTATTCATCCTTTCTGATGGCTGAGTAATATTCCATTGTATATATGGACCACATCTTTATCCATTCATCTGTTGAAGGGCATCTCGGCTCTTTCCACAGTTTGGCTATTGCGGACATTGCTGCTATGAACATTGGGGTCCATATGGCCCTTCTTTTCACTATGTCTGTGTCTTTGGGGTAAATGGGTCCTAGGGTAGCTCTATTTTTAATTTTTTGAGGAACCTCCACACTGTTTTCCAAAGTGGCTGTACCAACTTGCTTTCCCACCCACAGTGTAAGAGGGTTCCCCTTTCTCCACAATCTCTCCAACATTTGTTGTTTCTTGCCTTATTTATTAAATATTTTCTCCTATTCAGTAGGTTGCCTTTTCATTTTGTTGATGGTTTCCTTTGCTGTGCAGAAGATTTTTAGTTTGATGCAGTCCCACTTGTTTATTTTTGCTTTTGTTGCCTTTGCTTTTGGTGTCAAATCCAAAAAATCATTGCCAAGACAGATGTCAAGGAGCTTAGTTTACTGCCTATGTTTTCTTCTAGAAATTTTGTGGATTCAGGTCTTACTTTCAAGTCTTTAACTCACTAGACTTAACTTTTTGAATCATTTCCATTCTTTTTGGTTTGTCCAAAGGAGTGAGACTACCCTCTGCATAGGGTTTATTTATCAGAAGTTCTTAAGTCTGCCATTTGGTTATGCCCCTGGAAAGAGAGGACTTAAAGGTGTGCTAGCTGTAGGTAGAATTACATGGAAACTGTTCATTAGCAAGTATAAATTACCAGTTGTACACCTGGGTGAATAGAGTAAGCCACCAGAAGCCACCAAGACTTCTTCCAGTGATGGTGTTCCATATGGCTACTTCATGCCATGGTGCATTCATATCTGTAAATTAACATGGTTATGGAAGCTGGTAAGGAGTCAACCAAACCTACATGGCATGCATGTAAGACCAGGTGTCCATTAACATTTTATATCAGTCATATTTCAGGCCAATTTTACATTTAGTTCTGATCTTCATCTGCTCCATCTTTATAGGAAAATGGAATCCTGATGCTCATTAACACTTTACTATCTAGTCTGAGCCTCCTATCTCTATTTTCCACATTCAACATACTTGTTTTCTGGATCAGTCTCTGCAGCTTATAAAAACATATTGTGACATATAATTAAAGATGACTAATTATGTAAAACAATACTATATGTGTAACAAAGCTATGCACGTGTGACAGAAATCTAGAGTCTATATAAGTCTGAAGTCTATAAAAGTGCCTTGAGAAAGATGTACTATTACCATTTGCATTTTTTAAACTGTAGGTGTCATGCAGATTCTTACTGATATTTTGGGTAGTTTGGAAAAAGCATGTAGAAATGAGGACACACAAAAATAAAATTGAAGCCAAAGAAGAAAAGAAACACATACTGGATAAGAGAAATTCTATTTCATTTTGATGAAGTGTTTTCGAAGTCCTAGGGAGACTTTTTCTTCTAACCTCCTATGTTATATTTATCTCTTGGGTTTCTGAGGTAACCAAGAAGAAAAAGAAGATAAGAGGAGAGAACAGAGAGATATATTTTCCTTTCTCCTTGAAGTCTGTTTCTTGGGTACATATAAATGCTGCACAATGGCCGAAAGAATCATCACATTTTAAGGGCAAGTGGATTTTAAAAGAAAAGATAAATAGCTTCTTTCCCAAGCTCTGTTTCCATCTCATCAATAGTAAAGTAGGTTTCTAAAAGGAGATTTTTTAAAAAAATAGGAAGTAATAATAATAATGATGATAATTATTATTGCTATTATTATTTTTAGGGAGGGAGAGGGAGAGAGAGAATCCTAAGGAGGCTCCCCACCCAGTGTGGAGCCCTATGCAATGCTTGATCTCACAACCCTGAGATCATGACCTGAGCGGAAATCAAGAGTTGGACACTTAACTGGCTGAGCCACCCAGGTTCCCCTAAATAGGAAATTATTAAAACTTTGCTTTTGTGAATGTATACTATTGCTATATTTTGAGACCTCATAATATTTAAGGTGTGTCTTTGTTTCTTTAGTTCTTTGTTTTGAGAGTATATAGGTTAAAATAACTATATGGCATTATATAATTAAAAGAAGTTCATTTTCATAGCAAAAATAACATTCATTTTTTTATTTGAGTTCTGTTACAAGTCATTTAACATTTTAAGTAATGTCTTTTTAATGTACTACTGCTATATTTTTGGACCCCTGCACCATTTGTTCATCAGCCATTCAGCAATCATTTGGTAAGTCACTTCCAGGAACTGATATTTTGTTCAATGCTGAGATTATAATGATGAGTTAATATTTTCCTGTCCTCTAAAAGCTTATGGCTTTATAGAAGGTGCTTATTGGAAATAGGAAAGTGAAGAACTTGTCTCTGATATATACCAAGGATTATATACCTGTGGAGAGTGACTCCTTCCTTTAATAATCAAATCTAAACCCAATCTAGTCTTTCTAAAGCCCTTTCTCCCTGGGTTATTTGGGATTAATATTAATGACCTGATTTTTGTGGGCCACAGTAGAGAACATTCAGATCTCATACCCAGGTACTCTCTTTTTTTTTTTTAGCATAAATGTTATCTCAAGGTTGTTCTCAAACACAATTTGTCATTAAGTTGTTGAATTGAGGTTAGTAAAGAAGAAATGATACAGCTAATCTGTCAGTCCTCCATTTTTAATTCCTAGAGTTAAAATTTGGCATAGTTTTCCCCAAGATTTTAGTTTTTTTTCTTTTTGTATCTGTTATTAGAATACATAGATGTATCTCAAAATAAATTTATATTAGAAATTGGAAACTTGGCAAGTCTTCAACAAGAAAGCTTTTACTAAGTTTGAAAATTATTTTTCAGAAAAAAAATGTTACAGGCAGACAAAAAATAGTTTAGCCAAATCAGCTTGAAATATAAAACACCTGTGTGTGTGTGCATGTGTGTAAATAAAATTAAAACTCTTTGAGAGAAGAGTAAATATAAACTTAACAGTTTAAGAGAAAGTGTTCTAGTTTATGAGTTTAATGTATTTGGTTCTGCTACATTGCTTTAACTCCAGTTTGGTGCATTATGATGGTTTGAAAAATTTAAAGTTCTTAATATTGTTTAAACACCTGCTTTTGAGGAAATGTATCCTTTCCTTTTCCAGATATAATACATATAAAATACCCCATCTGGGCTGAATGCCAGGGAGGCACCACGCTTAAGTAATAAGCCCAATTATCTCGCTAATAAACAGCAAGTAGAAATTGAACTCCTGTTGGCAGATATATGGGACACTTAAACACTAAGTGGGATTAATTAAACTCTAAAAGGACTTACATTGCAAACAAATATAATAATAAATCATCATATAAATATTAAGTATAGCAATTATCTCATTTTCTCCTCTTTTTAGTTAATGACGTTTATGTTTTTGAACTATCATGAGAAAAGGTTTTAAAAAGTAGTGGAGAGCTTACCTTCAAGGATCTTCTGAGATATAAATGTCAAATTCCAAACCAATGAAAGATGAATGTGATAATAAATATTTTACTCCCAATGCCAAAGGATATGAATGTGATAATGTGTTAAGCAAAACTTTTTTGGGAGAAACAGTGGATGGCAGTTGAGATGGTTCAGGTCAAGTACATGCAAGAGGGAATTTATGATCAGTGTAACATATTTACTTAGAAATGTATTGTTGAATTTTCTACAATTTCCTTTCTAATCATTTCAAAGCAAGCAATTATAAAAGTGCAAAGTTGTCTTTTTGAAAAATATATAAAATTGTTTTTAGTTTATAAACTACAGCCTATTTTGTTTGAGGTTATTCTAGAATTTTTTTCTGAGATATTCAAAGGGGGTTTTAATTCCTAAAAACAAATGGTATATGGAATTTGGGTCTCACTTTTTATCATATAGGAGATATAAGGTAATTCCTCCTCCATTATTACAAACCTACATACAAACAAATACAAAGAATAACAGCAATCAAGGCATAACCTTGATTTATGATATACATAAATTTCAAAAAAGGTGTCTATCTTAGTCTGTTCGGGCTGCTATAACAAAATACTTTACTGGGTAGCTTATAAACAACAGAAATTTATTTCTCACAGTTCTGGAGGCTGGAAGTCTGAGATCAGGATGACAGCATGGTTGGGTGAGGGCCTCTTCTGGTTTATGAATGTTTCATCATATACTCATAGGACAGAAGGGGCTTGGGAGCTCTGTGAGGTCTCTGTTACAAAAACACTAATCCCATTCATGAAACCTCCAACCTCATGATCTGAGCACCTCCCATATGCCCCATCTCCCAATACTGTCACTTTGAGCATTAGAATTTCAACATACGAATTTTGGGAGGACAAAGTCAGACCATAGTAGTGGCCAAGGAAATACAGGGAATTTCAGGGCACAATTGTGCTATATTTAGTCATGATATCATATTTTGCATCTGCATTGATGAATTGACAAAATCCTGAAAATTCTAATAACCTAAATCTCAAGGGAAGGAAGTATTATTTCCCTCCCTTCTATTATATAGAATGTTGGGAGTTCGTATTAATTGCTGATGGGGAGATAAATGTGAACAAGTAGATCTGAATATTTCTGATAAATATCAACAAGTAGATCTGAATATTTCTGATAAAGTCCTAAGTTCATAAATTAGTCACAGCTTTGGTGGTGTTGATGGTGGGCAGGTGTAGGAGCAAGGGTTTTCTTCTCCTAAGGACAGAGCTACATTCATTTGGAGGAAATGTCAGAGGATATCTAAGTCATCAGAATATATAAGGGAGACCTAGTCTTCCCACAAAGAATATCCAAGATGACAGTGTGGCTCTTATCTCTCTTCTATCCCTTATCCACACCACACACTATAGAAGAATGGACTATCTGTAATATCCATCTATCAAATTATAACCAGAAAAGACAAGTAAGTGCCAGGTAAATTATAAATGTAATAAAATTAATCTCAACTATATCAGAATAGGTATAAAACCTGGACAAAGTTATACATATTGGGTAGGAAAAAATGAAATATCATGGAAACTAAGCAAACATGACAGAGGAGAGGGGGAGTAAAAGCAGAACATAGTATGCAAAAACTTGTAAAGGTTTCAGTCTGGAATAGAACATAACTCAAGCATTTAAATAACAGCCATGTGAGTGATTTATACAGGGATAGAACTTAAATAGGAAATATATTCAGTAAAATGATACTCAAAAATGATGTGACATAATAATATCTAACAGTGGTTACTGTGTTTCTCTTCTGAGCGGTCTAGATGTGTTAACTTACTTTATTCTCATGACAGCCCTACAAGGTAGGCTGTATATTCTCATTTTACAGATGAAAAAACTGAATTACAAAGAGCTTTAGCATGATGCACAAAGTTTTACAGTGAGTAAGTGGTGGAGCTGGAATTTTAATTTAAGCAGTCTGGCTCCAGAGTCTGTGCTCTTAAATGCAATGCCCATTAACAAAATTACACACAAAAAGGTACATTGCAGATGTAAGAAAATAAAAATGATGAATAAAAAGAACTAACACACAAAGTTGAAACAGCAAGTTGAAGCTAATCACCCTGAAGCTAAAGAATAAAAGATAAAGACAAATAACAACTACAATAGTTTTGGTATCTCTTCTTACATAACAAACCACCCCCCAAAGTTTAATAGCTTAAATTCATAATCATTTTAAAGCTTGCAGTTCTGTGAGAGAGTGTTCAGGCATGGCTCTGTGATTATGGCTCCTCTCTGCTCTGCCTAGTGTCACCTGGGAAAGTTCAAAGGAGGATGGAGGATACAGAGTAGCTTCATTTACATGGGTTGGACCTTGATGGCTTCTTCATGACCTCTCTTCACATTGTTTCCCACAACTCAGCAACTAGATAGTAACAGAGTGAAGCTTAAAGATGAGGCAAAGAATCAAGTCCTGCCACATTCTATTGCTCAGAGTTAGGCACGGGGGTGGGTCAGATTCAAGGGGAGAAGCAGACACTACCCCTTGATTAACAAAGTGGAAAAGTGGCATTGAAAAGTTAATGCAGAATGACAGGGATTGTTTGGCAATCTTTAAAACAACTCAGCAGATAAAGAGTATTACACTACCTGATAATTAATAGCTAGTACTCAATAAATGTTAGCTGTTATTTTTCAGACTTTGTTAAACATGGCATTTATGAATTCATTTGATCCTCACTAGAACCCTAACAGGTTGATACTACTTTAATGTCTATTTCCATTTTGCACATGAAGGAAAGAAGGAACATAGCACTTTTTTTTTCTTAATTTCTAAGGAACATGGAACTTGTAGGTGATGGTGCCAGATATCAAACCAAAGCCTTCTGACTCCATAGTCTCCACTATCAATCTGTCCTACTGCTGTACTTCATAAGACATTCTTTGAAATATAGAAAGAACTGAATCTATGCATTAAAAAGGCACACTAATTCTAGGAGTAATTCATTAGTGCAGTGGCTAGTGAGACATAATCTAGTAAAATGAATTAGCCTAAAATTTGAAGAGGAAGTTATTTAGCTTTCCAGGCAACAAATGAAAACCTATAAGGAGAAACATCAGGTTGGCCTAAGGAATCCTCAAAGCAGTATTCCATGCTAGCAGACAATGGAGCAAGGTCAACAATACTCTAGGCAATAAAAAGTGCAGTGACAAAACCATTATACCAGTTAAAATAAGGTATATAAATGGCCAATTAGCCGTGAGAAGAATACTTAACGTCAGTAATCATTAGAGAAATACAGTTCAAAACCACAGTGAGATTTTTATCTAACCCCTGTTATGATGGCCACTATAAAAGAACAGGCAATAAGAAGTGTTGGTGAGGATACAGAAAAGTTGGAACCCTTGTGCACTGTTGGTGGAAATGCAAAATGGTGCAGCCATTATATAAGGAAAATAGTAAGAGGTTCCTAAACAAGTTAAAAAATAATTATCATATCCAGCAATCCCACTTCTAGGTATATATCCCAGAGAATTCAAAACAGACTCTTGAAGAGATCTTGGCATATCAGTATTTACAGTAGCATTATTCATAATAGCCAAAAGGTAGAAACAACCCAAATGCCATTAACAGATGGATAAATAAAGAAAATGTGGTATAAATGTATAAATGTGGGATATTAGGCAGCCTTAAAAAAGAAGGAAATCCTGTTATGCTACAATGTGGGTGAACCTAGAGGACATTATGATAAGCAAAATAAACTAGTCACAGGAGGAAAAATACTGTATGATTCCACTTGTATGAAGTATCTAAAGTAGCCAGAATTATAGAAACAAAGTAGAAAGGTGATTGCCAGGGTTTTGGGAGCAGGGGCCAGGGGAAATTAGTGTTCAGTGTTTATAGAGTTTCAGGGTTGCAAGATCTTCACAATAATACAAATATACTTGACACTACTGAACTATAGACTTAAAGGTAGTTAAGATGATAAATTTAATGTTATGTATTTTTATTACCACACACATATAAATTGTAGCCAGCCCAGATATCTTCTAATATGTGGTGACAAATGTACGTTATCAAACATCAAGGAACACTGGAAATGTTATACTCCGGGGTTTTTTTGGGGGGAAAAATTGGTAAGGGAAACCAGCCATAGATAACGAAACAAAATGGACTTCAGGAAGTTGAGAACCTGAAGTTTTGGTGTTCAAATGAAATAGTAATGATGAACATTTGATCTACAGAAATATATTAGAATAAGTTTTGCAGGAATTATAGCAAATATTAAAAAGAAAGCATAAGCTATATTAACTAATCTTTTATAGTAACTATATATATATAAATATACATAATTGAAAGCCTTAAATTTTGGATGTGAAAAATAAGAAGCAGGAGTTGGTACTATAAGAAGTCTTTGTTGTTTGGGGGCAGAGGGATCTCTCCAATCCCATAAGCCAACATTGGTGTGTTTTGTTTGTGTTTCAGTTGCTGTGGCATAGGTTGCCTTATTTTGGAAAAATATATCGTATTTTGGGGTATATCATTGAAATCCAGAAATGACTTGTGAAAGAGAAAAAACAAATACTTTCATCACTTGCCAAATACTTTTTTTTAAAGATTTTATTTATTTATTTTTATTTTTTTATTTTTCAAAGATTTTATTTATTTATTTGACAGAGAGAGACACAGAGAGGGAACACCAGCAGGGGGAGTGGGAGAGGGAGAAGCAGGCTTCCCTCTGAGCAGGGAGCCCGATGTGGGGCTCAATCCCAGGACCCTGGGATCATGACCTGAGCCGAAGGCAGACACGTAACGACTGGGCCACCCAGGCGCCCCTAAAGATTTTATTTATTTATTCACGAGAGACAGAGAGAGACGGAGGCAGGCAGAGCAGAGGGAGAAGCAGGCTTCCCGCAGAGCAGGGAGCCCAATGCGGGGCTCGATCCCAGGACCCTGGGATCCTGACCTGAACTGAAGGCAGACGCTTAATGACTGAGCCACCCAGGTGCCCCTGCCAAATTCTTTAGTAAGCTTTATTTATATCACTTCACCTACTTTAAACAGTAGTCCTCAAAGGCAAATAATAATTTTCCCAGTAATTATGTAATTTGTTAATGGAATATTATCCTTTTTTTCTCAAGATTTTGTTTTTTAAATGTGAGCTTTTAAACATACTTAGAGACAGCTTATACGTCCCCAAATTTTCCCATACCTTAAAATTTGTATGGTTTTGTTTTTTACTTTTCAAACTTTATTTCTTCTGAATTTGGATAAATTTTATGGCATGGGGAAAGAATTGTGTGTGTGTGTGTGTGCGTGCGTGCACGCGTGCACATTTTTTTTTTTTTCCAGAATGAACAACCAGTTGTTCATTTACTATGTATTGAATAGCTGTTCTTCCTCACTGGTTGAAAAGTTAGCCTACATGGATATCTGGATTCAGCAGTCTGAATATGCAGCAGATACTTAGGTAGATACTTAAGTAGATATTTAATTCCTTTTTTAAATCTGAGCTTCATGTCTATGGATCTACATAATGTCATACTTAATTATTATAGCTTTATGATTTTTTTGTTACTTTATTGGGCATAATTGCTTTTTAATATTCTTCGTTATTCTGGCATATGCATTTTTGAGAAGTCAACTTTAAATTTGCCATATTTTCCCCATATAATTACTTTGAGAGTTTGATCAAAAGATCATTAAATTCTTTTTTTTTTGAGATTTATTTTTATTTATTTATTTATTTATTTTATTCTTATGTTAATCCCCATACATTAAAAGATCATTAAATTCTTAAATAAGTGTGAGGAGAAATTACATTCCTATGATATTAACACTCCCAATTAGGATTATGATATATCTAACAAAAATGACTTATCTTTTGCTTTATATTGGTTTGAATATTTTGTGGTGAATTTTAATTCTGTGTATTTTGAAGTTCTGTGTACTGTTTGGATCATACTTGTTTCTAATGCATAATTTTTCATTTTTTATTGCTGCTCTGTAGAAAAAATACTCTTGTGAATGCTTTTTCAAAATATCTTATTAAATTCTTATCAATATTAATACATTCTTCAATTATTCTCAGGGATTTAATGGATCTAATCTGAAGCATTTATATGTTCTTACGTTATTTACCCAATTTCTTACTTTTTGGTATTGCATTTGCTAGACATGTCAGAATAATGTTGAATAAAAATAAAAATTTGGTCTTTGTCTTATCTGCTACCTTTAATTTAATGTTTTCCCTTTGAAGTTGATATATTCTATTGGTTTTGCATTAATAATTTTAGTTATAGTTTTATCTTGTATTTAGCCAAGTTAGTAATAAACACTAAATTCTTTTTTTTTTTTTAAAGATTATTTATTTATTTATTTGAGAGAAAGAGAGAATGAGAGACAGAGAGCATGAGAGGGAGGAGGGTCAGAGGGAGAAGCAGACTCCCTGCCGAGCAGGGACCCCGATGCGGGACTCGATCCCGGGACTCCAGGATCATGACCTGAGCCGAAGGCAGTTGCTTAACCAACTGAACCACCCAGGAGCCCATAAACACTAAATTCTATTAATTATTTTACTCTTTTATAAAAAGTGTCAGATTTTTTTTTCTCCTTTAAATTATTAACTTGATGGGCCATATTGGCTTTTTAATGTGAATTCATCTTCACATTCCTGGAACAAACCTTTCTTTTGCATGGCATATTATTATTTAGTTTAGTGTTCAATTTATTTGCTATATTTATATGTGATTTTTTCATGCTCCTAGGTTAAACCAATATGTACTTGCTTATATTGTTTCCTTTTAGTGTACATACATTTAGAATTGTAACTTGTTGATAATTTGACACATCTATCATTATGAAATATTCCTCTTTCTCTCTGACGGTATTCTTTGTCTTGACATCTGTTTTGTTTGATATTACACAGCCCCTTAATTGCATGGTGTATCTTCTGTCCATCTGTTTACCTTTAGTATAGTTCTCTGTCTTTTTAGTTAAGATTCCTTTCTTGTAGACAATACATAGTTCCTCCTTATTCTTTTATCCAGTTGGATACTCCCTGGCTTTTCTTTGGAACTACTTAAAATGTAATTATTGATGTGGTTGGTTTTAAAGTCTCACACCACATACAATAATGAACTCAGATGGACTGTTGATGTCAACTTAAGAACTAAAAGTAGAAAATTTCTGGAAGTAAGCATAGGAGCACATCTTTTGACCTTGAATTTGGCAAAGATTTCTTAAAATAGGACATAAATAGTAAGAGTAACAATAGAATATAAATCAGTAGGTTGAGCTTCAACAGAATTAAAAGCTTTAGTTATTCAAAAGTCATTGTTAAAAAAATGAAAAGACTGGGAAAAACAATAACAGATATTTTTAAAACAAATATCTAACAAAGTACTTATATTTAGATTATAGAAAATCTCTTAAACTTCAGTATCAAAAAAGTCAATTAAAAAATGAGTGAGACATATGAATAAACACTTCACCAGAGATAATATGTGAATGGTACATAAGCAAATGAAAAGATGCTCAACATTATTAAGAAATTACTAACTAAAACCCAATGAGGAACTGCTGTAAATCTCTTAGAATGTCTAGAACTTTAAGAAGCTAATCAAACTAAGTGTTGGGGAAGATATAGGGCATCTGGAATTCTGTTGCATTGCTGGTGGGGACAGAAAATCTTACAACCACACTGCAATCAGTTTGACAATTTTTTTTTTTTAAGAGAGAGAGTAAGCCGGGTGGGGAGGGGCAGAGGGAGAGACAATTTCAAGCAGGCTCCACACCCAGCACAGAGCCAGTTAGGGCTCGATCTCATGACCCTGAGATCATGACCTGAGCTGAAATCAAGAGTCAGATGCTTAACTGATTGAGCCACCCAGGCACCCCTCAGTTTGACAGTTTCTTAAGAAGTTAAATTTACCTCTGCCATATGATTCAGCCATTATATTTCTAGATGAGAAATGATAAATGAGAAAAGAAAACATGTATTCATGCAGAGACAGTCATGGACACAAATATTCATCATAGCTTTATTTGTAATAGTATAAATTGGAAACAACCTACCTGTCAATCAATAGACAAATGAATAAACCTATTATAATATATTCATGTAATGGAATACTAATCAGCAGTTATGAATCAAATTGAAGTAATGCATGCAACAACACAGAGGAGTACATATCATATAACTGCATGTTTTGCAATTCCTCCTAGTCTACCTGTAGGTGACTGCAGACATATGAGTGATTTCAGCCAAGGTTAGAAGAACCCTCAGTTGAGCCCAAGATTAAATTACCAACCTGAAGAATCATAAGCAAAGTATAGTTTCTTTAAGCTAGTAAGTTTTAGGGTGTTTTGTTTCATAATAGCTAGATCACAGTTGCATCTCTGGACAAAATTTTCTTCATATGTAAAATGGACATGAGGAAAATTGCACACCTGTGTAGGCTACTTGACTTGGGATTTTGGTAAAAATCAAATGAAGTAATGTGAATGTCCTCTAAAAATTAGAAGATTAAAAAAATACTTTGTAAATCTATTTTAGTTTTTTATTATAAGACCTTTCAGGAATACTTGTCAACAGTATGGTTAAAACATATTAGAGTTTAGGTTCTGAAATTTGGAAATCATATTTCACTGAGTTTACCTTGAGCCCTTGATATAATGATGCCAGTAATGAGATAAATAAAGCAAGCTAGCATGATCAAAGTAATGTTAAATTGTAAATAGAAACAAAACTATTGTGTTACTCTATTTCAGAGATGCTAATAATAATATCACCAATTAAGTTGTGTTGTATTAATAGGAGATAATTTGTAATTAAAACCCTTCTCAGATTAAAAGGTCTGGTATGAAAACTATGCTTGTCACTGGTATGAAAACTATGCTTGTCATTGAACACTGAGAATTTCCATTAAATTTATTTTCAGTGAAGCAAAACCTTGCCTGAAAAAGTTCTTACATATGAACACATATAATAGTTTCAAACACAATTTATATTTACAACACAAATATAATTTTTCATTTGTTATTTTATTTATAAGATACCCTTTTGCAAGCCTCAATCACTATTTTTCTATATAAATAATAGAAATACAGTCTTTCAGCTTTTGTTCAAAGATAAAGGATCTATGTGTCCTGGTTCTAAATTAAGCTTATAAGGATACCTGGGCATCACATAGTATGTAATACTTACAAATGTATTTTAAGTCATTAAAATCCATTAATTTGCTGTGATATAGTAATAAGTACCTTTTTTTAAAAAAAAAAGATTTTATTTATTTATTTGAGAGAGAGAGAGAGCACAAGCAGTGGGGAGGGCTAGAGGGAGAAGCAGACGACTCAGGGCTTGATTCCAGGAACCTGGGATCATGACCTGAACCAAAGGCAGACGCCCAACCAACTGAGCCATCCAGGTGCCCCTATAAGTACGTTTTGACAGGAAAAAAAATGAGATTCAGGCAAATTTACTTCCTCAATTTTACATAGCACATAGGATTTACTCAAGGAGGTAATTTAGAACCAGGTATATTGATTATTCCAGGAATCTGTCTTTGCCAGAAAGCTGAGTATGTGTTCACTCTTGTTATTGCTCATTTTGATCAATTAATCAGCGAAATGTATTTTTGTTTGTTTGTTTGTTTTTTTATTCTTATGTTAATCCCCATACATTACATCATTAGTTTTAGATGAAGTGTTCCATGATTCATTAAACATGATGAATTAAACAATGGGTGCGTAACACCCAGTGCTCCATGCAGAATGTGCCCTCCTCAATACCCACCACCAGGCTAACCCATCCTCCCACCCCCCTCCCCTCCAGAACCCTGTTTGTTTTTCAGAGTCCAGAAATGTATTAAGTTTTTAATAGAAACAGTATTTATTTTTGGCCTAAATGGTAAGTACAGGACAGAAGAAGGGTCCCTGACATCAAGAAGACCCACATCTCAATGGAGTTAGAGGATACAGACATAAGCTGTAAGATAACGTGTTACAGAGTAGAAGAGGACAACTGGATGGTTGCTACATCTATCATTTTTTCCTGGATATGGGGCTAAGTGATGTTTCCTTAGCCCCTAGCATCCATCTGGGGCTATGTGACCAGTTCTGGATGTTGAAATATGATCATGAGTAGCATGTACCACTTATGCCTAGAGAGTTTAAGAGAAGGTGTACCTTCACTGTCTCTTTCTCTCTCTTTTTTTCCCTGTTTCCCATCTGCCAACTGGATGTCATTGCCTAAAAAAAATTGGCAGATACATGTTGAAGATGATGGAGTTTCTAACATTCCCACTGACCTACTTTGGACGGTTCTGTGAGCCAAGAATAAAGCTATTTTTGGGTTAAGCCATTGAGATTTGGGGGTGATTCATTATTATTGATCTATCCTGACCAATTCTTAAACACATTTACTTCATTCACTTAACAAATATTTACTAAGTGCCTACTAGGTGACAGGGACTATGCTAAAAACCCAGGGGGACAAGTAAAAACAAGACGGAATTCTGCATTCACAGAACGTGCATTTTAGTGTGGGAGACACAAATTAACCATATGTTTATATAATGGAAATGGTATTGATTTTGACTTGAACCATGAAATAAGTAAACTAGGTTATGTGACTGAGAGTAAATGAAGGCTATTTCAGGGGGAGTAGTCCGGGTATTCTTGTAGAAGGAGGTAGTAGTGAAGCTAGACCCTAAAGGATTACAAAAAACCCAGTAAGGCAAGGAGTCTGGGGGAAAGGCTTCTAGCAGAGGAAATATAGGACACAGAGAACTGTGTCTGGAAGAACTTGGCAGGTTCTGAAAATTGAGAAACTTGCATAAATTGAGCATAGGAAGAGAAGGCGTGTTGATTTGAGACTGGAGAAGCAGACACTGGCTTCTTCATGTAGGATTTTGAGGGGGCATTTATTTACTTTTATGTTTATTCTAAGTGCCATAATACATGGAAGAGTTGTACCCAGGGGAACAATATGGGTTAGGGTAATTTAACATGAGTTAACATGTGGAAAGTGTACAGATATTTAAAACCCTATATACATGTTACTGATGGTGGTAGTAACTATTGTTTTCTCTCAAATAATAACACTGGATACTGTGGGATATATGAATGGAGTATGGAGGTAAGAAGGAAACTAGAGAGATCACTTAGGCTATTCTGGTGTCCCAGGTGATGACAGTAGCTTGACCTAAGCTGGTAGAAGAAGAGATGATGAAAAGTAGATGAATTGCAGATAAAGCATGACAGTGAATGTGGGAGCAAGGGAAAGGGAGAAGCAAGGAAATGTCGTCTAGACTTCTGGTGTTACTGTCAAGAGGTGGTACTATTTTTTTTTTTTTTTTTGGAGAGGGAGTCATAGATTCCATTTTTGATGTTTTCGACTTGAGATGCCAGTGTGACATCCAAATGGAGAGGTCAGATAGGCAGTGGAATATTTGAGTCTGGAGCTCAGAAGAGAAATCTGGGATGGAGATCTATATTTGAAAAGTCTTAGTGAAAGGATAAGCTTAAAGCCCTGCAACAAAATGAATCACTAAGAAAAGATTATGGATGGTAAAGAAAAGTAAGCCAAGAACTAGTCCTATAGGAAGTCACGATTCAGAGGTCTTGAATAAAAGAAGGAAATACTGAAACTCTGTCCTTCAGTTTGTGCCTACACAAATTCTAATTACTGTTAAGTTTCTGAAGCAAGCTAAGCAGCTCCATGGCTTTTGAATATACTATTCCATCTGTCCACAGTTCCTTACCATCCATGCCTCTTCCTTCTCAGTCATTCCCTGTGGGTTAGCAAATCACTTTCTCACCTTTCTCTTGTTTCTCAATATCTTCCTTCCTCTTGCTGTGTTTGCCTGTCCGGTGTTCTCTGTTCTCCAGTCAAGATCTCTGAGGGAATCAGACTATTTATTTGGCCAAGATAATTACCAACATTCTGATTCCCAAGGAGAGTGTGGCAGTCCACCTCATCAATCACCTAACTCTAGTGTATGGATAGTAACCCTTCCTGTAATTATCAGTGCTTGTTTCTGCATTGAGTAGCCCATTATCTTTTTTTTTTTTTTTTAAGATTTATTTATTTGAGAGGGGAGGGCAGGAGCAGAGGGGGAGGGACAAGGAGACTGTGTACTGAGCACAGAGCTCCATGCAGAACTCAATCCCATGACCCTGAGATCATGACCTGAGCTGAAATCAAGAGCCAGACCCTCAACTGACTGAGCCCCCCCAGGTGCCCCTCAGTATCTTTTGCTTAAACAAATGGATTCTTTAGCTACAAGGAGCTTTGACGATGGCATTTAAGTGACAAGTCTAGGAAAATATTTATTGAATTGAAATTATTTCATCCTACTGTTTCATTTGTGCGAAATTGCATCTCTCAGACTTTTCATTACCTTCTCTTTTCATCTATATCACCATTCTGAGAAGTGATTAGTATTATCTTTCAGAAGTCTTGCAGAGATTTAGAAAGAAGTGGCAAGCAAAGTGTAAGTGTCCCGTATGGGAACTGGTTAGAAAAATATTAAAGTTTGGTCATTTTTGCCAAACTTCTCTCAGATATTCCTCTTTGCAGTCCCAGCTTGGCTAAAATGGAGAAAGGAGGGCAGGAGTATATACTTTAATTTTGTGGTTACAGAAAGAGGTAAAATAAATGTGGTTGCATTTGTAGGGTATGAGAATTTGCCCTTACTTTTATTTTTAATTATATAATTTTCATTTTATTTTGTTTGTGTTCTTACCACTTAGAACTGCCATTTTGGGGACTTTCATATGAAACATTTGGGACAAAAAGATTTTAGTTGGAGATGGGAATAATTTTGTTTTCCTTATTCTGGATGGACCATGACCTAAAATATTATCTTATATTTGGACAATCATGATTGTAAAGCCAGTGTCTATTATTATGGATCTCTGACATTTGGATGAATGTTTTATTTTTAAATGCTGTTTTATGGAAAGAATAAGAAACACATTATTGCATTGCTGATTAGAGTTTGTGGTTCTTCCTTCAGAAAACTATTTTACTAACTCCTCCTTTGGAAAATAATTTTACTAGTTAGCTCAAAACCAGGTCTTTGGCCTTGTTGCCAATAAATAATACACTCTATAAGAATTTTTTAAAACATTTTTTAACCTGACAAAAGTGTTATGTTAAGATTAAGTTCAAAAAGTTTTTTTAATTAAGTTTACATCCTTGCAATATTGAGATGAACATTGCAGTCCCCCCAACAAAGAATATCACCTTTCTTGGCAAATATGTTCTATTTTTCTGGTAGTCTATGAATATTTATTCATGAATATTTGATAGTTTCAGTGTATTTCGAATGCTCATTAAATATTCATATATTATACATTCATCATGTGATAAATGTACTATAGGTACATGTTAAAATCAATACAACTTTCGATTGAAATAAACTACCTGCAGGTCTCATCCAGAAGCTTTGGTTTTATAGATTGCCAATTTAAGAGGAAAAATCTCAGACTGCTTGTGGATTCATGAATGTCATAAATTTCACTGTGAAGAACTATTCAAGCCTCTGCCTATGGAGTTAATGTTGGCCTACTCCTCAGCTCCTGCAGTGCTAACTCCTCCAGCCCCCAGGCTACTGTGTTCACAGAGTGGGTCTTTATGGAACATGTAAGTAGACCACAGCTCTTGCTGTGGGCAGCCTTGTAACACAAAGGCTCTTCCTCAGACCTGACAAAAGGCACTACTATGAGGAAAGGTGTTAAGAGATAGGGGATCTTGGAGTTTGATAGGGTAGTAAAGCTCTTTGGATGGTGGTCATGGGTTTTCTTGTTTTTATTTTTTGCCTATTCTTACATAATAACTGAATTCCTTATTTTCTTTTAGGAACCACTCTTCCACCCCTCAGTCATGTGGTTTGTGTGGTAGCCCTGCTCCCATGGCTCCTAGGTATTTATGTGAGTCAGGCCCAGCCAATCAACTCACCAAACCACACTGCCCATGATGATTAGTCCTGGGTGTTCAGTCAGAGCAAAGCCATTGAAAACATAGAGACTAGTTTGTTTGCTTTTTTTTTTAAATAAGGAAAACAAAATTATTCCCATCTCCAACTAAAATCTTTTTGTCCCAAATGTTTCATATGAAAGTCCCCAAAATGGCAGGGCTTGAACTCATGACCTAAGATCAAAGACCTGAGCTGAGATCAAGAGTCAGATGCTAACTGACTGAACCACCCAATCACCCCTAGTTTGTTTGCTTCTTAAATTTTAATTACAAAAATTTTTCTTCCTGAATTCCCCCATTCAATCTTGGCTGCCACCATCAGAAATAAAGTGTGAGGCCACTTTTTTTTTCTTGCATCTCTCGTGGAAACCGTAGCAGCAGACAGTAACTGCTGCATGTCTGTCAGATGCATTTTAATTTTTATTTTTTTCTGAAATTATTAGGAGACATGCTCAATCTCTTTATTGAGATCACTAGCTGTAAGGATCACTTAAATCTAGGAGGCAGTGGGCACTTCCTTTGTTACCACAGGGGTTGTAAGTATCTGAAAGGATGAAGATAACACAGAGGAAAACAGATGAATACAGGGACAGATACGAAGTTCTGTGACATAGTTGGAATCTATAGATCCAAAGTACCTGAAATTGCTCCTGTTTCCTATCATTTCTGTTTAGTGTGTATGCTCAGTTACCTACAATTGAAGCAGAATTGTTTTGTTTCCTCGCCTTGAAACAAGATTGGAAATAGAGTAGTGTTTTCTCTTCAGTTTTAGATTATTATTTTACTGTTTCAGAACAGTTTCAAATTTACAAAATTTGCAATAATAAAAATAGTATGAAGAAAAATCACATAGTTTACCCAGATTTACCTACTTTAACACTAACCAATTTGCTTTGTCATCTGTTCTCTCTCCCTCTCCCTCTTCTCTTTTTCTAATATATATGTATGTGTATAAACATGTAAATAATTCTATATATACCTGTATATGTGTAAATAATTATTTTAGAGCTATTTTGGGGTAACTTGCATACGTAGTTGTGGTCCTTTATCCCTAGATATATCAATGTACATTTCCTAATAGTGATATCCTCTTACTACATCATGGTACAGTTATGAACTTTACAAATTTAGATGGCTATAGGGGCGCCTGGGTGGCTCAGTTGGTTGGGCGACTGCCTCCGGCTCAGGTCATGATCCTGGAGTCCCAGGATCGAGTCCCACATCGGGCTCCCTGCTCGGCGGGGAGTCTGCTTCTCCCTCTGACCCTCCTCCCTCTCATGCTCTCTGTCTCTCATTCTCTCTCTCGCAAATAAAAAAAAATTAAAATTTAGATGACTATAATTCCTTAATTTACAGTGCATTTTCCAACTTACTTAAAAGATTCTATTTATTTTTTTAGAGAGAACAAGTGGGGGGAGGGGCCAACTTGGCGCTGAGTTCATAGCCCGAAGCGGGGCTTGATCTCAAGACCCTGAGATCATGACCTGAACTGAAATCAAGAGTCAGACACTTAAACAACTGAGCCCCCCCAACCCCCCCGACCAGATGCCCCTGTGCATTTTTCAATTTTGTCAGTTATTCAGTAGTATCCTTTATAGAATCCATCCCCTACTCTGTCTTCTCAAAAGCCAGTCCAGAATCAGGTATTACTTTTCTTTGCCTTGTTTCCTCAGCCTCCCTTATTCTGAAACATTTCCATGTCCTTTGTTTTTTATAACACTGACATTTTTAACAGCACAGTTCCCCTTTCTTTTTTTTGTAATAGAGCATTTTTTGTTGTTTTTTGTTGTTGTTTCTCATGGTTAGATTGAGTTTTCATTCTCAGCTGGAGTACCACATCAGGGATGCTGTGTCCTTCTCAGGTACACGGTAGCCATCTGAGATTCATTTTTGATGATAATTTTGATCACACAGTCAAGGTGTTTCCTGGTTTCTCCAGTATGTAGTTGCCTTTTTTCCCCCCTGACTTGCAATTGATAGTCTGTGAAGAGACACTTTAAGACAGTGAAGATGTCCTGCTCCTCATTAACATTTCCCAGTAAACTTAGCATCTTGATCTTGCCTGATCTAATTTTTATTATGATGGGTACAAACTGACAGTTTTGTAGTTCCAGCCTTACCTTCATGTTTTCTAATCAGATTTCTGCAAGTACATAATTTTTTCACTTAAACTTTTTATTTGACATCATTGTAGATTAACATGCAGTTGTAAGAAATAATACAAAGAGAGCCTGTGTATCCTTTATCCAGGTTCCCCATTGGCGACATCTTCCAATATAATATAACAAATAGGGTGCTGACAGTTTCCAGTCAAGATACAGAATACTTTCATCACTTCAAGGACCCCTCATGTTGCCTTTGTATAGCCACACTCACTCTGTTTGCATTTTCTTACTGTCCTTAACTCTTAAAAATCACTAATCTGCTCTCCATTTTTAGAATTTGGTCATTTCCAGAATGTTATGTAAATAAAATCACCCAGTTTGTGACTTCTTGGGATTGACATATTCCCTAATTCTAATTCATGTGGCAAAGTAGTATTCCACATCATGAGTGCACCATGGACATTTAGGTTGTTGCCAGCATTTTTATTATGAAGAAAGCTACTATAGACATGCATGTACAGGTATCTGTGTGAACTAAGTCTTTATTTCAATGAGATAAATGCTCGGAAATACAATTGCTGTGTCATATGGTAGTTGCTGTTTGGTTTTCTAATAAATGGCCAACTGTTATAAGAGTAGCCATACCATTTTACATCCCCACCAATACTGTGTGAGTTCCAGCATTTGGTGTGGTCACTGTTTTTAGTGTAGCCATCCTCACCGGTGTGTAGTGGCAACTCATTATAGTTTTAATTTGCATTTCCTTTATGTACATTTAGAATTATATCAGGCAGAGTTTTAATTTTGCTTCAACCATGAAATATAACTAGAAATTCAGTAGGAAAAGGAAGGTCTATTTTATTACCTATGTTTTTGCTTATAGTGTTCTTTCATCCTTTCTGATATCCCAAGCTTTCTCCTTTGTTTCTTTTCTGTTTGGAGAATTGTTAATTGTTTCTTTTCTTTTTCTTTTCTGCTTGGGGCTGTTTTTGTAGAGTAGGTTGGCTAGCAACAAATTCCCTTAATTTTCTTTCACCTGAGCATGTCTTGGTTTCCCCTTCCATCCTGAAGGATATTTTCACTGAGTATAAGATTCTGGATTTTGAGTCCTTTTTAGCATTTGAAAAATATTGTCCCACTTCCTTCTGGCATCCATGTTTTCTGATGCCAGGTAATTTAAATTTTTTTTTTCCCTAGCAGTATGGTGGTGTTTTTTTCTAGGTGATTTCAAGTTTTGTTTTTTTTGGGTTTTTTTTGTCTTTAGTTTTCAGAAGTTTAATTATGAAGTTTTTTGTGTGTATTTATTGGCTTGATCCTTTTCAGGCTTTGCTCAGCTTTTTGAATCTATAGTTTTATGTCTCTTACTAAATTTAGGAAGTTTTCAGCCGCTATTTCTTACAATATTTTTTCAGTCCCAACCTCTCTTTGTTATCCTTCTGGAACCCTGATGACATGAATATTAGCTCTTTTATTACACGTAAGTCCCTGAGATCCTGTTCATTTTTTTTTTTTCAATCTACTTTTTTCTCTGTTGTTCAGATTGGGTTGTTTTATCTTTAGTTTGAGTCTTTCTTATGTCTTTTTCATTCTATTCTGAACCCATTCACTGAGCTTTTCATTTCAGTTATTGAGAAGTTCTAGTATTTCTATTTGTTTTTCCTTAATATCACCTTTTTTGTTTGGTGAGATTTTCTGTTTCTTTGCTGGATTATTTTTCCATTTGTTTCAGGTATGTCTGTTGCTCAATGAAGCATTTTATCATGGCTACTTTAAATACTCTGTCAGATAATTCTAATATCTCTGTTATCTTGGTGTTTGCATCTATCAATTTTTTATTTTTTGGCATTCAGCTTTAGATTTTTTCTGTTTCTTGGTATGATGAATGACTTGTTTTTAACTGGGACATTTTTGTATTATGTTATGAGTCTCTAGATCTTCTTTAAACCTTCAGCTTCCAATGGCTCTTTTGACAAAGCTCCTCTGAGGGAAAGGGGAGAAGGAACTGTTTTATTACAGTCATATTGAGGTAGTGGTCCAGGTTTCTAATTTCAGGTTTCTCAGTCTCTGTTGACACATGAAAAGGGTGCTTCTCATTACTGCTTGGGTATAGGTTGGAGTTGGGCAACCCCTACAGTCTCCACTTACTTTGTTGGAGATCACTCTGTTAGTGCTGGGTGGTAGTGAAAATCCTAACCGTACTGTCATCCTCTGATACTACCACAGTCTGCAGAAGTTGCAGACTCCCCTTGTGTTCTCCACTGATGTTACAGTGGGGTGATCTTTAGTGGCTGGCCACCCTACTTGACCTTCTCTGATACCCCCCTTACAGGGATGTTAGGGCACATCTTAATGGTCTCGTGAGGTCAAGTCTAGACTCTCCATTCTTCCTCTGCTCATATGGGTGTGGATGGGGCCATAGTATTTTTCTGTGGTATTAGACTGAAGTAAAGCAGTTCTCGTCTAAAAGTTTTCTGTCTAGGGGTGCCTGGGTGGCTCAGTCGGTTAAGTGTCAGCCTTTGGCTCAAGTCATCTCAGGGTCTTGGGATTGAGCCCCAGCTCAGTCTTCCTGCTCAGCAGGGAGTCTGCTTCTCCCTCTCCTTCTGCCCCTTCCCCCCACCTCCCGCCCCTGCTCATGCTTTGTCTCTTTCTCAAACAAATAAATAAAATCTTAAAAAAAAATGAAAAGTTCTCTGCCTTGCTCGGATTCCATTTTTGTGGTCCTTTGGCTAGAGGGGTGGACTCTGGTGGGACTTTTTTTCCTGTGCCTTTTGGTATTTCTGGCTTGCTCCAAATGGTGGACATGTAGTGCAAAAAGAAAACTCAGGGAGGTTACTCCCATGACTTTCCTAGGTCTTTGGTTCCTAGCTGGCCTGCCTTTTATCCTCCACCTTTCAGAATCTTCTTATTTTTGTCTTTTAAAAATCCTGTCCAGGGGTGCCTGGGTGGCTCAGTTGTTAAGTGTCTGCCTTCAGCTCAGGTCATGATCCCAGGGTTCTGGGATCGAGCCCCGCATCGGGCTCCCTGCTCTGCAGGAAGCCTGCTTCTCCCTCTCCTGCTCCCCCTGCTTGTGTTCCCTCTCTTTCTGTGTCTCTCTCTCTCTGTCAAATAAATAAATAAAATCTTTAAAAATCCTGTCCAGGATTTTTAGGTGTGTTTATCAGGAGGAATAGACAAAACATGTCTATTCCATTTGCCCATAAGCTGACATCACCAGTAGATTATTTTTAAAATTCCTTCCCAGTGCTCCCCTCTCTGTTGAGTCAAGTTATCACCATGCAGTAGAGAATTTGCTGAGTGGCCTTTGGGTCTTCTTACATATATTGACCTTTCCGTGGAATAAAGAGAATATGGATGGATAGCAGGGCAGGATTTGTTCAGGGTGCAGTGTTTGCTATTAGGTTCCAAGAGAGCAGAGAACTTTTCACTTACATTTCTGCTAGATTTTTACCTCCTAGTGAAGTTCCTAACATGCAATAGAAGCTCAGTAAATGTTTTTGAAGAAGTTACTGATCTTGGAAATATCTAAGGGCAAAGAAATGCAATTCCTATTTGGTTTTTGAACTTGACCCCCAGCTATCAGCATTGGCTTGTAGACCTCAAATACTCCTGAAGTGTTGTAAACTTAAATTTGATTATACTGAAATTGCCTTTAAGGGGTAAATTCTATGGTTAAATTGATTATTATAATCTTAAATGAAAGATTATTCTCGAAATACAAACCCGTTTTTTTTTGTTCTGAGGTTTTTTTTAATAATTCTCTCCAAAAAATATCAAGATATGCACCATGTGATCTGCACTATTAGGTAACTTAACAGCAGTTTTGGGGGGAACCTTTTTGGGTGTGGCTCTTATTACCTCATTGCTGGTGCCTTCCTGATTTTATGAAGTAGTGGGAGGTACGAAAGTGCAATTGGATATGTTAGATAAGACATGGTGTGTTTAAACCAGTTTCTATCTCTCAAACCGCCCTTGGAGACTTTTCATACAATAATATAGGAAATACTTCAGAAATAGTTAATTTTTTTCCATAGTGAATCTTGCTAGTGAGGGAGGGAAATGCTACTAAAAAAGAACAGCACACTGAAATATGATTCAAACAAATGTGCTATTAGAAACATGCAATTAAAATAAATTAAAGTGGTGAGTAAAGATGTGATGCTTTATTTCTTACAATTCATCTATGAACATCCATACTTTGGGACTCATAAAAAGGATGAATGAGTTTTCTTTCTATTTTATTAAATCTGTAAGTCATTGGAAAATACACAGACCCACACTTTTTGCTCATATCCCATTCATCTGTGAGAGAGGCTAAAAGTAATGGCTCAGAGATATTCCCCATCTTTGTCAGGGTCATATAAGGCTGTTGATTGTTTGTTTCCAACAAATGGTGATGAGCCAACAACTCTGAAGCACTCCAAGTTCTGTCTCCACACCACTCCCCTTAAAACTACCAGAAGCAGATCCATTCTAGCTGCTTTTGTGTTTTCAGTCTCATTTTCTAACCTTAATACCATCCATTTAGCTCTCAACAAGGTATATAAAGCTTTTATTTATTTTTTTTTTGAGGAAGAAAAATGAACATTTTATGTTTTGAAATCATGTTTAATAATTTAGAACCACACTTGGGCTTCTGTTCTTAGAAACTGCATCCAAATCCCTTATCAGTAGATTTGATTATTGAAAGCACAGGATAAAAGTTACATTGCAATGTATAAAAATGCTGATGAAGAGCACTGGAATGCTGTGTGGCACAGCTTTGATTTACACAGGAACTTGGGTGGCCTGTTTTTGATCATTACCTGTGAATTATTGATACCCTTAGATCAATGAAATGGTTTCCTTTCAGCTTGTCTCAATTTGCACTTCTTTCAAAGAATGAAGTTTTGCTGGTTGTGCCTTTGTTTGACCTCCTTGAAACCTAATGGTTCAAAATCCACGTGAGAAGATTCTATTGCATCTTGATATTTTAGATAATTAAAAATATCTCCTTGGAAGGATTGCCTTTCCCTTCAGTGCAGTGGTATTTTTCCTTTGTATTAGATTCTTGTACAGTACTGGTTTTTAAAATGAGAATTTGCCTTGATCCTGTAACTCTTTCCTGATTTCCTTGACCATTTGACATCAGAGCTATTCAGGGAAGGACATCTCCTTTTTCCTTCCTTCCCCTCCCTCCTCCTTCCCTCCTTCCCTCCTTCTCTCCTTCCCTTCCTTCGTTCTCTTTCTCTTTCTTTCTCTCTTATATAACCAAGTTGTCAAGTGACAATTAAAACCAACATTATTTTACCTAAGATCAAAAACTTGATGTCACTTTTGAGTATACCCTCCCCCTTATTCTTCACGTGTAATCAGTTATCATTGTGTTGATGTCAAGTGACAATTAAACCAACATTATTTCACCTAAGATCAAAAACTTGATGTCACTTTTGAGTATACCATCCCCCTTACATTTCATGTGCAATCAATTATCAGTGTGTTGATGTGTGTTGTGTTTTCCTATTATTATAGGAAAATAGTCTGTTTCCCCTATTCCAATTGTTGCTTCCATAATTAAACACTTGTAATAATCACTGATTTTCACTGCCTCCAGTCTTTTTTTTTTTTTAATTTTATTTATTTATTTGACAGAGAGAGACACAGCGAGAGAGGGAACACAAGCAGGGGGAGTGGGAAAGGGAGGAGCAGGCTTCCCCTGGAGCAGGGAGCCCGATGCGGGGCTCGGTCCCAGGATCCTGGGATCATGACCTGAGCCGAAGGCAGACGCTTAATGACTGAGCCACCCAGGCGCCCCTTCACTGCCTCCAGTCTTGGCTCTCTATAATCCAAAGCATTCTTTACTTATAGCTTCAAGGGTTCAGCTGCAGAAGTTGAATGTAAAATGGTACAATTTTCTGGGAAGAAAATACACATATTTTGATCTGATTTTCAGAGGCAATCTATGATTTAAAATATTAAGAAAAGTTAAGTATTCCTCTTATAAACTGTCTTCTGGTGTATAACTTCATAATTTTTAATGTTATCCTATACAAGTCTGTATGAATGTCTAGAGTGGACAGTGGACCGTTCATTTGTGGAAAAGGGTATTTTTATCCTAGATCAATTACATACTACAATTACCACTCTTAGAGATATTTTAACATTTATATTTTAACAGTTATTTTCTTTAAAAATTTTGTCTATCCAAATCTTCAGTGAAACCAAATGCCAATCAGTAGGGCACTGGTTAAATCAATAATGCTATATCTACACAATAATGCTATATCTATTATATAATAATGCTATATCTACACAATGGAAGACTATGTAACCATATAAAGCACATCTACCTGGCTTAACATAGAAAAATGGCCAAGATGGGTTGTTAAATAAAAAAGCAAACTGTAGAAAGGATTTAGAGTAAATACACAATTTTGTTGAGGAATAAGTATATGTATAATATATATAATGTTAAAAAACAAAATTCAACTGAGTAAATTTTAAAGGTCTTTAAAAAAAAAAAAGATTTTATTTTTACTTATTTCACAGAGAGAGACACAGCGAGAGAGGAAACACAAGCAGGGGGAGTGGGAGAGGGAGAAGCAGGCTTACCACTGAGCAGGGAGCCCGATGTGGGGCTCAATCCCAGGACCCTGGAATCATGACCTGAGCCAAAGGCAGACGCTTAACGACTGAGCCACCTAGGCGCCCTAATTTTAAAGATCTTATTGGCGTTATTCAATGATTCAAGAATTGGCAGGATCCCATCTAATAGAACAAAATTCTGAAGAGCTGTATAAAATGAAATACTTCCATGGGCAAATGGGAACAGGGACAATGGAGTTACACCAGCAAAAAATGGATTGGTTGTAGCAAGGTGACTTTCCTTTAGGAAACAGCAGGGGTCTATCAGGCAGATTATCTCACTAGTGCTGACCAGATGGTTACTGATTAGCTGGTTTAAGTATTTATTTCTAGGAAGAGACAAAACTGTAATTAAGTCTCAGTTTGGTGACTTGGGCTTAGCATAAGCAGCTCCATTTTGGGGCTTTTGTCTTGTTTTTAACAATACATACATACATGTCTTTGTATAGCAAATGTCTGGAAGGCTGTGTCTCAAATTTTTAGTTTCTCCTTAGAAATAAATGTAAAAAACAGGGCGCTTGGGTGGCTCAATTAGTTAAACATATGCCTTTGGCTCTGGTCATGGTCTTGAGGTCCTGGGTGTCAGGCTCCCTGCTCAGCGGAGTGTCTGCTTCTCCCTCTCCCTCTGCCCCTCCTTCCTGCTCATGCGCGCTCTCTCTTTCTCTCAAATAAATAAAACCTTAAAAAATAGTAAATGTAAAAAACAAATCTTAAAAAATACGCATTTAATTACTGATTGAAATTTTCATTAGGAGTATATATCACTTTTACAAGCAAAATTGAAATTTTAAAAATGGTATCTACAAGTAAACTATACAAACAAGTCTAAAATTAATATTCAAGGCTGCTCCTCACAATTGAACCCTGCCAATATTTCTACCATTATTGCTGAGTTTGTTAGGGTGAGCATGAGATAAACTGACCTTCAAGGTTATTTGCAACTTGCTTTTATGGTTTACTAACTCTGTTTTGACCAATGTTTGCTCTCCCCTTTCCTGAATGTGTCTCATGTGAATGTGTGGTGATGTCTCTGAACACCTCCATTTACAGGGATTAGTCCTGGCTTCCTTTAAACAGAATATGTCCTCTATCTTCCATCATGTTTTACATGTCCAATATTCCTACCTATCAATACTGACAGTGGAGTTTTCTGACCTTCAGGGATGGTGTGTCATATAGTCACTGTTTTTGCAACCTCTAATTATTACATAATTTATTTAGATAGCCCAATATTTTCATTAGTGTTTTATTATTTTTAAAATTTTTTTATTAACATAAAATGTATTATTTGTTTCAGGCATACAGGTCTGTGATTCATCAGTCTTACACAATTCACAGAGCTCACCATAGTACATATCCTCCCTAATGTCCATCACCCAGCCACCCCATCCCTCCCAACCCCCTCCACTCCAGCAACTGTCAGTTTGCTTCCTGAGATTAAGAGTCTCTGATGGTTTATCTCCCTCTCTGGTTTCATCTTATTTCATTTTTCCCTCCCTTCCCTTGTGATCCTCTGTCTTCTTTCTCAAATTCCTTATATCAGTGAGATCATATGATACTTGTCTTTCTCTGATTGACTTATTTTGCTTAGCATAATACCCTCTAGTTCCATCCATGTCATTACAAATGGGAAGATTTCTTTTTTTTTTTTTGATGGCTGCATAATATTCCATTGTACACATATACCACATCTTCTTTATCCATTTGTCTGTTGATGGACATCTAGGCTCTTTCCATAGTTTGGCTATTGTGGACATTGCTGCTATACACATTGGGGTGTATGTGCCCCTTTGGATCACTACATTTGTATCTTTGGGGTAAATACCCAGTAATGCAATTGCTGGATCGTATGGTAGCTCTATTTTCAACTTTCTGAGGAACCTCCATACTGTTTTCCAGAGTGGCTGCACCAGCTTGCATTCCCACCAACAGTGTAGGAGGGTTCCCCTTTCTCCGCATCTTCGCCAGTATCTGTCATTTCCTGACTTATTAATTTTGGCCATTCTAACTGGTATGAGGTGGTATCTCATTGAGGTTTTGATTTGTATTTCCCTGATGCCGACTGATGTTGAGCACTTTTTCATGTGTCTTTTGGCCATTTGTACGTCATCTTTGCAGAAATGTCTGTTCATGTCTTCTGCCCATTTCTTGATTGGATTATTTGTTCTTTGGGTGTTGAGTTTGATAAGTTCTTTATAGGTTTTGGATACTAGCCCTTTATCTGATATGGCATTTGCAAATATCTTCTCCCATTCTTTTAGTTGTCTTTTGGTTTTGTTGACTGTTTCCTTTGCTGTGCCAAAGCTTTTTATCTAGACAAAGTCCCAGTAGTTCGTTTTTGCCCTTGCTTCATTAGTGTCTTAATGAAGATAACGTTGTATAATTAAGAGCAGTGGAACCACTGATAGGATAAATCAGTTTTGTATTTACTTTAATGGGTATTAGAAAAAAATAACTTTAAATATTTCACATACTAAGAGTAGTAATTGTTTTCTGATCTGATAACATATTAATGATTCTGATAACAATTCAAATGTGTGGATTTTTTCCCAACATCAGGAAGTTCTATGACACCAGGTGGGAGTCCTGTAATTCACCTCAGTTCTGACATTTTGTACTTGGAAATAGCAAGGTTTCCCATAGGTTAAAGGCTCAGTCCTACAAGACCTCCCTCCCCCCTTTCAGATGCCAAACCCACGTCCAGGTTGTCACCTATGCCTCTGACTAACTGGCTATATGGATCAGAGGTTATGATGATACCTCCTTGTATTCAGTTTGCTAGAGAGGCTCACAGAACTCAAGAAAACATTTCCTTACTGGATCACCATTTTATTATAAAAGGACAACTGAGGAATAACCAGAAGGTATACACTGTGTAAGGAATGGGAAGGGGCAAGGAGCTTCCATGCTCTTTGGGCACACAATTCTCTCTGAATTTCCATGTGTTTACCAATCAGGAAGCTCCCTGAACCCTATTATTTGGAGTTCTTATGGAAGCTTCATTGTATAGACATTATTGTTTAAATCATTACTCACTGAGGATTGATTCAACATTCAGCCTCTCTTGTACTTCCTGGAGGTCAAGGTAGGTGGGACTGAAACCCAATTGGGTCTCCTGGCAACAGGCTCCCATCCTTAGGTACTTTCTAAAAGTCATCTTGTTACCATAAACTCAGGTGAGGTTGAACAAGACACTTGTTATGACTATCAAGACACCTTTGTTACTCTTATCACTGAGAAAATACCAAGGGTTTTAGGAGCTCTATGTCAGAAACTGGGACAAAGACCAAATATATATTTCTTATTATAAATCACAGTATCACACATATCCTTTTGCACAGATGAGCTGTCCACTTTGGACACTCATATAGCCATGGATAAAATAACTTTAACCATCTTTTTAAAAAATCTCCTTTATCCTATGTTAGTTCCTAAGAACCGAAGGCCAATGGCACATTAAAAAAAACAAAAAACAAAAAACAAACAAAAACCTTCATATAGTTGTCTACAGACAACTTTTCAACACCTTGCTTAATCTTTGTTATGCCTCAGTTCTTCATTAGGTCATAATAGTATTTCCTACCTGATAAAATTTTTACAGGATTATATGAGATAATGATATTTAAAACGAGCTTAGAATAGTGCTTCACACATATTAGTGTTATTTGATTTAATCCTCACTGGGGACTCATCTTGAGAATTTAGTGAAATTTAAATACAGTGCCTGCCACTCAGTAAGTATTCAGGTATTATAGAGATGGTGGTGATGATTATGTGATGGTGATGATTACTACTAAATTTAGAAAGGCAGTATTGAATGTTTGGACAAGTAAGCATGACTCAGAAGTGGAACCCAACCCACTTTTGCTCATCAAACCATAGCCCTTGGGTGGATCTGTGCCACCCCTAAGAAAAAGGAACTAATTCTTTATTTTGCAACCCATGCAGTGCCTCTTCTTGTACTTTTGTCTACCTAAAGAAAACCTTTCCATTAAATTTACAAGAAATTGGCATCAAAGTTAGTGATGACCATAGAAACACAATATTTGTAGCCCATGTAAACGTGTTTGAAGAATAACTTAGGGATATATTTCTTTTTTCTTTCTTCCCCCCTTCTCCTTTAAATCCTCCACTGCCACATTTCACAAAAGTGTCTAGGCATCTTTTATGCTCTTCTGTCTCAGGGAAGGTTTGTATTTTGGGACTAACTGCAGAATTTTCCTATAAGAAATTATCCCCTCTGAACTTTGGTTTCTAAAGGCTGAGCATCCTAAATGTCTGTTTTGAGAACTGGGATTTTGGAGGGTGCACATGAGGAAATAATGGATTTTGGAGGGAATGGGGAGTTTGGAAGTGGACTTCTAGAGGTCTCAGCATACCTTCTCAGGTGCCCACATGACATAAATAGCTGCTGGATTACAGACTTGTAAATGAGTATGTCAGCTATGCTCACAGTAGACTGCAATATAACCATACCCTTTCTCTATAAGTGTCCTAAATTATGCGGAAACCTTGGAAAGTGATACACCAATAATCACAAAGATTGGAAATTTCCATCAGCCTACCAGGCTTTGAGACTGAGACTTGAATATAAGTTGATTAAATGAAAATAAAATCATTGATAATTCTTGCTTACGCTATAAAACTAGATTCACAGGGCTTAACCAGCGAAATTGGGTCCTTTTAAAGCTAACTTTGTCCCTGTCAAAATGGGATATGAACCTAATAATCTAGAAAGATGGTTTAATATTTAATAATCTGAGCTCCAGATCAGTTATTCATCTTATAGCCACTCTTTGGAGGAAATGCGAATGGCTTTTTTACCAATCTTTATTCAAGAATGAGCCTTAAAAAGTTCTGGAAACATAAACAGTATGAACTCCACTGAGAATAATGCAGAGCAAACACACACTAAATAGTGAACTAGAAGTAATCTGAAAAAGTAGGTTGTGCTCAATTTGAACTGAAAATTCTAAACCTAGTGATGGATGGTAGAACTGCAAATGAAACATCATCTGGTCACTATAGACTCCCTAATGAAGCATAAACCTTAGGTTTGTTGCAAGGATGAAAGTAGAAATATTCTCCCTTAAGGGGAGCAGCAGGCCAGTGGTGTTTAATCACCTCTTCCAAGTGTAAAATCACTGGCGATAAAATCACCTCATCATCCTTATGGAGGTGAGGGTCATTTACACAAACTTAAAGTTACCCTTGACAAACAGGCTCTTTGTTGATTTCATTAAGTGCCAGACTTTGCTCACCCAGATCACTTCTGGGTACACACATTTCATTCCCATGAGTATTCTGGGAGGACAGTTCATGTCATTTGCCAATGTCCAGGCCAACATCCACATAATAAAATGCAACCACCATGGAACATGGGCTGAAAAACATCCATCCAGTCTTTAATGAGTAACATTAGCATGCTCTTAAAAACAATAATAACAATTTTAATTACTGTTCATTTTAGTATGGATGGCAGCTATCCAAAACCCAACTTCTTACTTTATTCATTTTAGTAAAAGCATAAAATAAAACATTTTTAAAAAAGATTGCAATTGTGAGTTATTTCCAGAAGTTAGACTTATATTAACATGACATTAAGTCAGGAAATAAACACCTTTTACTTTTTTTTTTCCATCCATATTATAATTTTTTAGAGAACCCTTCCTCTCCTACTCTGACTTTTAATCTGATATTGTCTTCGAGTTAATTTTCATTGTTTTATTTTATAAATGATTAAATGTTCTGGACCCAGTTCCAACATGTGTGCATTGGATTGTGGTGGGGAGTTCCCAAACCACCAAGCAGTTTTCAGACGTCAGCTAAATTCAACTCAACTCTGACACTATCTACCTGGAAATAGCGTCCAATCCCCCAGGTTGAGTTCAGTCCTACAAGACTGCCCCCTAGCCCCCACTTCAGACACCAATAGCAAGTCTGTATTGAGTCCATGTTGTCACCTTTGCTTCTGGCCAACCAGCTATACATTGTATGTTCCTAGGACCCCCTCCTTAGATTTAATTAATTTGTTAGAGTGGCTCAGAGAAGTCAGAGAAACATTGTACTTACTAGATCATGGGTTAGTTATAAAAGGATATAATTCAAGAATAGCCAGATGGAAGAGTTGCATAGGGCACCACATGGAGAAAGGGCAAGGATCTTTCATGCCCTCTTCAAGTATGCCACTCTCCCCAAATTTCCATGTGTTCACCAATCCAGAAGTTCTCCAAACCCTGCCCTTTGGGTTTTAATGGATGCTTGCTTCATTACATAGACAAGATTGATTACATCAATGACCATTGATGATTGATTCAACCTCAAGCCACTTTCCCCTCCCTAGAGGTTGGGGGTGGGATTGAATATTCCAACCCTCTAATCACTTGGTTGGTTGCACCGCAACCAGCCCCCATCCTTAGGTGCTTTCCCAAAGGTACCTCATTAATATTACAAAGACACATTTATCACTTTCAACACTTAGGAAATCCCAAGGGTTTGGGGAGCTGTGACCCAGCCAGAGAATGAAATATATATGTTAAATATATTTTGGTTATCTAAATAGCCAAATATATATTTTTCTTACAAATTACAGTATTGCAGTGATACTATACCTTTTTTGGTTTGATCCCAAAAGATAAAATATAGTTTAAAAAGCATTTGTAGCTTTCTAAAAGTTACTGAAATACAGAAAAAAATTCCTGATCTAAAAAGTGATAGTGCTAAGTTTTAAGCTTTTGCAGTAATCTATTTTAACTGCCTTTCTATACATCTTACCTTTCTAGCCTTTACAGTAAATTCTCTGCTCCCCAGTTCTGCAGATCACATACACTGTATTATTTCAGACTTACATTTGGAATTTGAATTGTTTTTCTGGTGCAGATCCTGGCAGAGGTGGCTCAATTGGTTCTGGAGCTACCAGCTACAATGAGGTTTCCTGATTTGAGGAGCTGCTTCCTCACTGTTTCAGGGTTGTTCACTGTGGTGGCAGCCTGGAATGGCCAGAACCAAATTCTAGAATCTGTCGCTTCATCTCTTTATGATTATAAGCTTTTTCTTCTTCAGGTAGAAAAGAAAGATGCTATTCTCTACAGGTGAAACCTGAATAAGATAGTGTTCATGCTTAGTTCATATATTGCCATCATTTTGGTGATTAAATGGGATCATTAATTAATTACTAGAATTAAATAGAATACTTTCATATAGATCGCATAACCAAATACCTGACACAGAGTAGGTAATAAATGTTAGCTTCTCTTCCCTCCTGCCCATGATGCCTAGGGAAGTTCAGTGTGAAGCTGCTTGTTAGAAAAATTAAATCACCTCAATACACTTTTTAGTTATGTGGTGGCTAATGATGGCTCAATACAGAAAGATGTAGAGACAGTGTGTTATAATGGTAGGAGCAGAGAAAAGTGAACAATATTTAGAGACAAGTGATCTAGGTTCAACTCTCCGAACTGCTTATCATTTGGCCATGGGCATAGTTTTCTAAAATTTATTTCTTTCATCACTAAGGGGAGTTGGACTGGGTCATCTCTAATGTTCCCCAAGTCTTTGTAATTCTGAGACTCATATTCCAGCTGCTTTTGCTTCTAATTTTTCTTTTTTTTATTTTTTTTAAGATTTTATTTATTTTTATGAGAGAGAGAGAGAGAGAGGAAGCACTCGAGCACACAAGCCCTGGGGGGTGTAGGGGCAGAGAGAGAAGCAGACTCCCTGCTGAGCAGTGAGCCTGATGCGGGACTTGATCCCAGGACTCTGGGATCGTGACCTGAGCCGAAGGCAGACGTTTAACTGACTGAGCCACCCAGGCGCCCTGCTTCTCATTTTTTAATAATGATTTGAAACACCAGGAATATTTACTTCCTTAGATGATTCATTGTTTTAGGGGTATGATATTGAATGATGAAGATATTTTCTTTTTAAAGACTTGCCTGATACTTGCAATAATAAAAGGCGAATGAAGCAATGCGAGGAAGAAAATAAAATGAAGGTGAGGACGGTGAGTGTGTTTTGGGGGTAATAGAAAAAGTCCTGTTAGCTCAGTTGGTCAGATCAGTGCGGTTTTTCATGGTGGCATCTAGTTATTGTTCTAAAATATGAACCTTGAAGCCTATTTTGTATTATTTTTGGATTTTTGTTTTGTTTGTTTTGTTTTGTTTTTACAATTAGAAACACTGATTGTAATGCTACAAGTTAGAAAATTTATAAATGGTATCTGAGGGACTGAAAAATATAGAAGATAATAGAATCTTTTAAATATGTAGGAAGTAGATACAATCACTGGAAGAGAAAAGCAGATTTCACTACAATGCAATGGAAAAGGATATTTAACTGAACTTGTTATAAATGCACCTAGCTAAAATAGGGAAGGAAAAAAATCATTGGAGGAAAGGAAATTACCTTCTGGTCTTTTTTTTTTTTTTTTAAGATTTTATTTATTTATTTGACAGAGACACAGCGAGAGCGAGAACACAAGCAGGGGGAGTGGGAGAGGGAGAAGCAGGCCTCCCGCAGAGCAGGAAGCCCTATGTAGGGCTCGATCCCAAGACCCTGGGATCATGACCTGAGCTGAAGGCAGACGCTTAATGACTGAGCCACCCAGGCACCTCTATCTCCTGGTCTTATAACTATTTAAGGTCTTGGTGGATGTCAGGAAAGATGCAGAATGTTATGTATACTATTCTTTCTCTCTCCAAGATGCTTAAAAAATCCCTAAGAAAGGGGTGCCTGGGTGGCTCAGCCATTAGGCGTCTGCTTTCGGCTCAGGTCATGATCTCAGGGTCCTGGGATCGAGCCCCACATCGGGCTCCCTGCTCGGCGGGAAGCCTGCTTCTCCCTCTCCCACTCCCCCTGCTTGTGTTCCCTCTCTCGCTGTGTCTCTCTCTGTCAAATAAATAAATAAAATCTTAAAAAAAAAAAAATCCCTAAGAAAACCAAGACTGCCTTTAGCTATTAAAATTGAGTTTTTAAAAAATGAGTTCAGATGTAGATTGACATTATTGACTATATACTTTTCTTTCAGTACATATTGCAGTACCAGTGTTTGAATCTGGCCCATTGATTGCAAGAAGGAAGAATTCGGTTGGATCATTTCAGGGAACATTGGTTTTGTTATATGGTTTGATATATGGACTTTGATTGGAACTGGACAGTTAGGTGTAGAGGTCAATATTTTTCTGCCTTTCTGAGTCTGTTTCTCTGTGTTCATCCACTCTCCTCCCCATTCCAACCTATGGAACTTGTGTGCTTACTCTGGTTTTCTGCATCTTCATTGTCCAGCTTGTCTGTTTGCATATTTTACTTCCTCTAGATTATCTTCCCTTTCTAGAGCACCCTCCCCCCCCTCAACTTATGTTTTAATCTCATTTGTTAAAATGAGAACTCTTGCCTTTTCTTGGGGAAAGGAAAGCATTTTCCTTTTCTCTCCTCGGACCAGCTCCTTCACTTGGGAATATGTGACTATAATATGACTGAGGAAATGGAAACCTGGGCTGTGGAGCATTTACCACTAATTCATAGTCTCATTTTTGTGTTTTATCTGCTTCTCAGTAGTTTCAGTTCAGAGGGAAAGAAAATCTTGATTTTTAATTCCAAGCTATATTTGGTTTCAGTAGAATAAAAGCATTAAAATTTCCCTTTCGATGTCTGTGTATATTGATCTGGTTCAAGATCCATGGGGTAGTGGTTCTCATCTGAGAGTGATTTTGATATAGGATATTTGACAATGTCTTAAAACATCTTTGATTGTCAGGATTAGAAAAGGAGATCTACTGGCTTCTATTTGGTAAAGTCCTGGATGCCACTAAGCATTATGTGATCTATAGGATATCAACCCACATTAAACAAACAAAAAACAAACAAAAAAAACAACAAAAAAACTGGTCCTAAATGTGAGTAGGACAGAGGTTGAAAATGCTGTCATAGGGGAAGTAAAGAGTTTGAGGTTAATTACTGCCTTTATACTTAACCTCTCTTTGATTACCTTTTCTAATTATCTAATATCTCAGTTACATCCTTCTAGATTACCATGACAAGATATGATTGGCAAAACTTTTTTTCTTTTATTTTGTTTTTTATTATTTAAAAAATTTTTAATTCCAGTATAGTTAACATATAGTATTATATTAGTTTCAGGTGTACAATATAGTGATTCACAAATTCTCTGTATTACTCAGTGCTCATCATGATAAGTGTACTCTTAATCCCCTTCACCTATTTCACCCATGCCCCCACCCACCTCCCCTCTGGTAACCGTCAGTTTGTTCTCTGTAGTTAAGAGTCTTTTTTTTGTTTTGTCTCTTTTTTTCCTTGTTCATATTTTCTTTTCTTAATTTCCACATGTGAGTGAAATTATATATTTGTCCTTTCTAACTGACTTATTTCACATAGCATTATTCTCTCTAGTTCCATCCATGTTGCTGCAAAAAGCCAGGTTTCATTCTTTTTTATGGTTCTGTAATACTAAATTTTATATGTATACCACATCTTTATTCCTCTGTCGAAGGACAGTTGGGCTGCTTCCATATTTAGGCTGTTGTAAATGATGCTGCAGTACACATAGAGATGCTTATATCCTTTTGAATTACTGTTTTAGTATTCTTTGGTTAAATACCCTGTAGTGGAATTAGTCAAATGGTAATTCTACTTTTTTAATTTTTTGAGGAACCTCTGCACTGTTTTCCACAGTGGCTGTACCAGTTTTCATTCCCACCATCAAAGCATGAGGGTTCCTTTTTTCCATATCCTTGCCAACACTTCTTTCTTCTGTTTTTGATTTTAGGCATGCTGACAGATGTGAAGTGATAGCTCATTGTGGTTTTGATTTGCATTTCCCTGATGATGAGTGATGTTGAGCATCTTTTCATGTGTTTGTTGGTCATCTGTATGTCTTCTTTGGAGAAATGTCTGTTCATGTCATCTGTCCATTTTTTAGTTAGATTGGTTTTTTGGTTTTGAGTTGTATAAATTCTTTGTATATTTTGGATAGTAACCCTTTATTGAATACATCACTTGCAAATATCTTCTCTTGTTCAGTAGCTTGTCTTCTAGTTTTGTTGATTGTTTCCTTTGCTGTATAGACATTTTTTATTTTGATGTAGTCCCAATAGTTTGTTTTGCTTTTGTTTCCCTTGCCTCAGGAGACATTTTTTAAAAATGTTGCTACAGGCGATGTCAGAGAAAATACTGCCTATGGTCTCTTCTAGGGTTTTTATGGTTTCAGGTCTCACATTTAGATCCTTAATCCATTTTGACTTTTTGTTTATGGTATAAGAAAGTGGTCCAGGTTCATTCTTTTGCATGTATCTCTCTAGTTTTCCCAACACCATTTGTTGAAGAGACTGTCTTTTCCCCCTTGCATGTTCTTGCCTGCTTTGTCAAAGATTAATTGACCATATAATCATGGGTTTATTTCTCGGCTCTCTCTTCTCTTCCATTGATCTATGTGTCTATTTTTTGTGCCAGCACCATCCTGTTTTGATTACTGTGGCTTTGTAGTATATCTCAAAATCTGTAATTGTGATACCTCCAGTTTTGGTCTTCTTTTTTAGTATTCCTCTATTTGGAGTTTTATATGGTTCTATGCAAATTTTAGGATTATTTGTTGTAGTTCGTGAAAAATGCTGTTGGTATTTTAAATCTATAGATTGCTTTGGGTAATGGCCATACTACTAACTAACAATATTTGTTCTTCCAATCCATGAACAGGAATATCTTTCCATTTGTTTGTGTCATCTTCAGTTTCTTTCTTCATTGTATTATAGTTTTCAGAGTATAGGTCTTTAACTTCCTTGGTTAAGTTTATTCCTAGGTATTTTATTATTTTTGGTGCAATTGTAAATGGGATTGTTTTCTTAATTTCTCTTTCTGCTATTTCATTATTAGTGTATAGAAATGCACTTGGATTCTATATATTGATTTTGTATCTTGTGACCTTATTGAGTTAATTTATCATTTCTAGAATTTTTTTGGAGAAGTCTTTAGGGTTTCTATATACAGTATCATGTCATCTGCAAATATTGAAACTTTTACTACTTCCTTACCAATTTGGATGCCTTTTATTTATTTTTCTTGTCTGCTGTGTCTAGGACTTCTAGCTTTATTTTGAATAAAAGTGGTGAGAGTGGACATCCTTGTCTTGTTCCTGACCTTAGGGAAAAAGCTGTTTTTCCCCATTGAGTTTAATATTAGCTATGGGTTTTCAAATATGGCCCTGTTAAGTTGAGGTGTGTTCCCTCTAAACCTCCTTTGTTGAGAGTATTATCATGAATAGATGTTGAACTTTGAAAATGCTTTTTCTGCATCTATTGAAATTGGCTTTTATCTTTCTCTTGTTTATGCGATGTATCACGTTGGCTGATTTCTGAAACACCTTTATATTCCAGGAGTAAGTCCCACTTGATCGTGGTGAGTGATTTTTTTAATGTATTGCTGGGTTTGGTTTGCTAATGTTTTGTTGAGGAATTTTGCACCTGTGTTTATCAGATATTGGCCTATAGTTCTCTTTTTTTGTAGTGTCTTTATCTGGTTTTGGTATCAGAATAATACTGGCCTCATAGAATGAGTTTAGAAGCTTCTTTCCTCTTCTGTTTTTTAGAATAGTTGAGAAGAATAGGTATTAACTGTTCAGTAAATGTTTGGTATAATGCACTTCTGAAGCTATCTGTTCCTGGACTTATGTTTGTTGGGAGTTTCTTGAATACTGATTCGGTATCACTGCTGGTAATGGGTATGTTCAAATTTTCTATTTCTTCCTGATTATGTTTTGGGAGGTTATATGTTTCTGGGAACATATCCATTAATTCTAGGCTGCCTGATTTGTTGCTATATAATTTTTCATAATATTCTGCTGTAAGCCTTTGTATATATGTGGTATCAGTTGTTATTTCTTCTCTTTCATTTCTGATTTTTTGGAGTTCTCTCTTTGTCTCTCTGTCTTTTATAAGTCTGGCTAGAGGATTATCAATTTTGTTTATTTTTTTCAAAGAACCAGCTCCTGGTTTCATTCTCTTCTATTGTTGTTTTCATTTCTACTTAATTTATTACTGCTCTCCTCTTTATTATTTTCTTCCTTCCTCTGGTTTTGGATATTGTTTTTCTCTTTCTAGCTTCTTTATGTATAAGTTTAGGCTGTTCATTTGAGATTTTTCCTGCTTTTTGAGGTAGGTCTATATTACTATAAACTTCCCTCTTAGAATAGCTTTTCCTCATCACAGAGATTTTAGATCATTGTGTTTTTGTTCTCATTTTTCACTTTCAATCTTCATGTATCTTTAGGTCTGAAATGATTCTTGCATAGGAAGTATATTGATGGGTTTTGCTTTTTTATCCATTCCTTTACCCTATGTCTTTTGATTGGAGTATTTAGTCCATTTGCATTCAAAGTTATTATTGATAGGTATGTATTTATTGCAATTTTGTTACTTGTTTTATGTTTGTTTTTATAGTTCTCTGTTCCTTTCTTTTCTTGCTCTCTTCTCACACTGTTTCCTGGCTTTCTTTAGTGATGTACTTGGATTCCTTTCTCTTTTTTTTTTGGCTGGTTTGGGTTTTTTTTTTTTTTGTATTTTGTTTTATTTATTTATTTTATAACATATAATCTGTTATTTGTTTCAGGGGTACAGGTCTGTGATTCTTCAGTCTTCCACAATTCACAGCACTCACCATAGCACATACCCTCCCCAATGTCCATCACCCATCCACCCCATCCCTCCCACCCCCTTCCACTCCAGCAACCCTCAGTTTGTTTCCTGATTTTAAGAGTCTCTTATGGTTTGTCTCCCTTTCTGGTTTTGTCTTGTTTCATATTTTCTTCCCTTCCCCTATGATCCTCTGTCTTCTTTCTCGAATTCCTTATGTCAGTGAGATCATATGGTACTTGTCCTTCTCTGATTGACTTATTTCGCATAATAAGCATAATACCTTACCAAAATGGCAAGATTTTATTTTTTTGATAGCTGCATAATATTCCATTGTATACATATACCACATCTTCTTTATCCATTTGTCTGTTGATGGACAGCTAGGCTTTATCCATATAGTTTGGCTATTGTGGACATTGCTGCTATACACATCGGGGTGTATGTGCCCCTTCAGATCACTACATTTGTATCTTTGGGATAAATGCCCAGTAGTGCAATTGCTGGGTCATAGGGTACCTCTATTTTCAACTTCTTGAGGAACCTCCATACTGTTTTCCAGAGTGGCTGCACCAGCTTGCATTCCCACCAACAGTGTAAGAGGATTCCCCTTTCTCTGCATCCCCGCCAACATCTGTCATTTCCTGACTTGTTAATTTTAGCCATTCTGACTGGTATGAGGTGGTATCTCATTGAGGTTTTGATTTGTATTTCCCTGGTGCTGAGTGATGTTGAGCACTTTTTCATGTGCCGGTTGGCCGTTTGGACGTTTTCTTTGCAGGAATGTCTATTCGTGTCTTCTGCCCATTTCTTGATTGGATTATTTGTTCTTTGGGTGTTGAGTTTGATAAGTTCTTTATAGATTTTGGATACTAGCCCTTTATCTGATATGTCATTTGCAAATATCTTCTCCCATTCTGTCGGTTGTCTTTTGGTTTTGTTGACTGTTTCCTTTGCTGTGCAGAAGCTTTTTATCTTGATGAAGTCCCAATGGTTCATTTTTTCCCTTGCTTCCCTTGCTTTGGCGATGTTTCTAGGAAGAAGTTGCTGCAGCTGAGGGTGAAGAGGTTGCTGCCTGTGTTCTCCTTTAGGATTTTGATGAATTCCTATCTCACATTGAGGTCTTTCAACCATTTGGAGTCTATTTTTGTGTGTGGTGTAAGGAAATGTCCAGTTTCATTCTTCTGCATGTGGCTATCCAATTTTCCCAACACCATTTGTTGAAGAGACTGTCTTTTTCCATTGGACTTTCTTCCCTGCTTTGTCAAAGATTAGTTGACCATAGAGTGGAGTGTCCATATCTGGGCTCTCTATTCTGTTCCATTGATCTAAGTGTCTGTTTTTGTGCCAGTACCATACTGTCTTGATGATTATAGCTTTGTAATAGAGCTTGAGGTCCAGAATTGTTATGCCACCAGCTTTGCTTTTCTTTTTCAACATGCCTCTGGCTATTCAGGGTCTTTTCTGGTTCCATACAAATTTTAGGATTATTTGTTCAATTTCTTTGAAAAACAGTGGATGGTATTTTGACAGGGATTGCATTAAATGTGTAGATTGCTTTATTTAGCATATACATTTTCACAATATTTGTTCTTCCAATCTATGAGCATGGAACGTTTTTCCATTTCTTTGTGTCTTCCTCAATTTCTTTCATGAGTATTTTATAGTTTTCTGAGTACAGACCCTTTGCCTCTTTGGTTAGATTTATTGCTAGGTATCTTACGGTTTTGGGTGCAGTTGTAAATGGGATCGACTCCTTAATTTCTCTTTCTTCTGTCTTGTTGTTGGTGTATAGAAATGCCACTGATTTCTGTGCATCGATTTTATATCCTGCCACTTTACTGAATTCCTGTATGAGTTCTGGCAGTTTTGCAGCCTTTTGGGTTTTCCACATAAAGTATCGTATCATCTCCAAAAAGTATGAGTTTGACTTCTTCTTTGCCAATTTGGATGCCTTTGATTTCTTTTTGTTGTCTGATTGTTGAGGCTAGGACTTCCAGTATTATGTTGAATAGCAGTGGTGATAGTGGTCATCCCTGCCATGTTCCTGACCTCAGGGGAAAAGCTCTCAGTTTTTCCCCATTAAGGATGATATTCACTGTGGGTTTTTCATATATGGCTTTTATGATATTGAGGTATGTACCCTCTATCTCTGTACTCTGAAGAGTTTTAATCAAGAAAGGATGCTGTATTTTGTCAAATGTTTTTTCTGCATCTATTGAGAGGATCATATCGTTCTTGTCCTTTCTTTTATTTATGTAGTGTATCACATTGATTGATTTGCAGATGTTGAACCAAGGATAGCCCAGGATAAATCCCACTTGGTCGTGGTGAATAGTCCTTTTAATGTACTGTTGGATCCTATTGGCTAGTATTTTGGTGAGAATTTTTGCATACATGTTTGTCAGGGATATTGGTTGAAATTCTCCTTTTTGATGGGGTCTTTGGTTTTGGGATCAAGGTAATGGTGGCCTCATAAAACGAGTTTTGAAATTTTCCTTCCATTTCTATTTTTTGGAACAGTTTCAGAAGAATAGGTATTAATTCTTCTTGAAATGTTTGGTAGAATTCCCCTGGGAAACCATCTGGCCCTGGGCTTTTTTTATGTTGGGGGATTCTTGATTACTGCTTCAATTTCCTTATTAGCAGTGGGTCTGTTCAGGTTTTCTATTTCTTCCTGGTTCAGTTTTGGTAGTTTATACTTCTCTAGGAATGCATCCATTTCTTCCAGATAGTCTAATTTGCTGGCATATAGTTTCTCATAATATGTTCTTATAATTGTTTGTATTTCTTTTGTGTTGGTTGTGATTTCTCCTCTTTCATTCATGATTTTATTTATTTGGGCCCTTTCTCTTTTCTTTTTGATAAGTCTGGCCAGGTGGTTATCAATCTTATTCTGTCATAGAACCACCTCCTAGTTTTGTTGATCTGTTCTACTGTTCTTTTGGTTTCTATTTCATTGATTTCTGCTCTGATCTTTATTATTTCTCTTCTCCTGCTGGGTTTAGGCTTTATTCGCTCTTCTTTCTCCAGCTCCTTTAGATGTAGGGTTAGGTTGTGTATTTGAGACCTTTCTTGTTTCTTGAGAAAGGCTTGTATCCCTATATACCTTCCTCTTAGGACTGCCTTACAGCATCCCAAAGATTTTGAACAGTTGTACTTTCATTTTCACTGGTTTCCATGAATTTTTTTAATTCTTCTTTAATTTCCTGGTTGACCCACTTATTCTTTAGTAGGGTGCTCTTTAGCCTCCATGTATTTGAGTTCTTTCTGACTTTCCTCTGTGATTGAGTTCTAGTTTCAAAGCATTGTGGTCAGAAAATATGCAGGGAATGATCCCAACCTTTTGGTACCGGTTGAGACCTGATTTATGACCTAGGATGTGATCTATTCTGGAGAACGTTCCATGGGCACTAGAGAAGAAAGTGTATTCCGTTGCTTTGGGATGGAATGTTCTGAATATATCTGTGAAGTCCATCTGGTCCACTGTGTCACTTAAAGACTTTATTTCCTTGTTGATCTTTTGCTTAGATGATCTGTCCATTTCAGTGACGGGAGTGTTAAAGTCCCCTACTATTATTGTTTTATTGTCAATGTGTTTCTTTGCTTTTGTTATCAATTGGCTTAAATAATTGGCTGCTCCCATGTTAGGGGCATAGATATTTACAATTGTTAGATCTTCTCGTTGGATAGACCCTTTAAGTAGGATATAGTGTCCTTCCTCATCTCTTATTATAGTCTTTGGTTTAAAATCTAATTTGTCTAATAAAAGGATTGCCACCCCAGCTTTCTTTTGATGTCCATTAACATGGTAAATGGTTTTCCACCCCCTCACTTTCAATCTGGAGGTGTCTTTGGGTCTCAAATGAGTCTCTTGCAGACAGCATATCGATGGTTCTGTTTTTTTATCCAATGTAGTACCCTGTGTCTTTTGATTGAGGCACTTAGCCCATTTACATTCAGGGTAACTATTGAAAGATAGGAATTTAGTGCCATTGTATTGCCTGTAAGGTGACTGTTACTGTATATTGTCTGTGTTCCTTTCTGGTCTATGTTGCTTTTAGTCTCTCTCTTTGCTTAGAGGGCCCCTTTCAAGATTTTTTCTAGGGCTGGTTTCGTATTTGCAAATTCCTTTAGTTTTTGTTTGTCCTGGAAGCTTTTTATCTCTCTTTCTATTTTCAGTGACATCCTAGCTGGATATAGTATTCTTGGCTGCATAGTTTTCTCGTTTAGTGCTCTGATCCTGCCAGTCCTTTCTGGCCTGCCAGGTCTCTGTGGATAGGTCTGTTGCCAATCTAATGTTTCTACCATTGTAGGTGTACAGACCTCTTGTCCCAAGCTGCTTTCAGGATTTTTCTCTTTGTCTTTGAGACTTAAATTTTACTCTTAGATTTTCGGGTGTTGACCTATTTTTATTAATTTTGAGGGGGGTTCTCTGTTCCTCCTGGATTTTGATGCCTGTTTCCTTCCCCATATTAGGGAAGTTCTCTGCTATAATTTGCTGCAATATGCCTTCTGCCCCTCTCTCTCTTTCTTCTTCTTCTGGGATCCCAATTATTCTAATGTTGTTTCATCTTATGGTGTCACTTACCTCTCGAATTCTGCCCTCATGATCCAGTAGTTGTTTATCTCTCTTTTTCTCAGGTTCTTGATTTTCCATCATTTGGTCTTCTATATCACTAATTCTCTATTCTGCCTCATTTATCCTAGCAGTTAGAGCCTCCCATTTTTTATTGCATCTCATTAATAGCCTTTTTGATTTCTACTTGTTTAGATTTTAGTTCTTTTATTTCTCCAGAAAGGGATTCTCTAGTATCTTCTATGCTTTCTTCAAGCCCAGCTAGTATCTTTATAATCATCATTCTGAACTCTAGTTCTGACATCTTACTAACATCCATATTGATTAGGTCCCTGGCAGTTGGTACTGCCTCTTCTTTTTTTTTTGAGGTGAATTTTTCTGTCTTGTCATTTTGTTCAGAGAAGAATAGATGAATGAGAGAATAAAATGCTAAAAGGGTAACAATGCCCCCAGAAAAATATACACTAAGCAAATCAGAAGAGACCTAAAACCAGGGGGAAAAGAAAGGAAAGAGAGAAAAAAAAGAATATGTTCAGGCTGGTGAATAGAACAGAGCCACACACTAGATTTTGGGTATATTTTGGTCTGTTAGAAGAAACGACCTCCCAGAATTTTAAAGAAAAAGTTATACACACACACACACACACACACACACACAAAAGAAGGGTAGATATGATAAAGGGATGGAATATGATTGTAAAGATGAAAATTTAAAAAGATTTTTAAAAAGTAATTGTTAAGAATTTGGTGAAAAAAGAAAGGAGAAAATTAAAAAAAAAAAAAAAGGAGAGAATGTGATCAAGAGGGAGACTAGAACAAAGCCATACACTATATTTAGAGTATATTTTGGTCTGTTAGAAGAAACTGTATCCCAAAATTTTAAAGAATGAAAAACTTATATGTGTGCAATAAATAAGGTCAAATACAATGAAGGGATAAAATATGACTGTATAAATGAAAATTTAAAAAGATTTTAAAAAAGGATTTGATACAATGTTGGTTGAAAAAGGAAAGAAGAAAAATCCAAAAAATAGAAAAAGAAAAAATAAAGAAAATTTTAAAACTGTGAATGACTAAAGAATCATGGGAAAAAAGCCATGAATTCTATGTGCTGTATTCCTCTTTTGCTAGAGGTTTGCAGTTCTCATTGATCAGTAAACTTGGTCTTGGCTGGATGTTCTTGCTGATCTTCTGGGGGAGGGGCCTGTTGCAGTGATTCTCAAATGTCTTTGCCAAAGGCAGAATTGTTCTGCCCTTGTTCTGCCGGAGGCCAGGCTAAGTAATCTGCTCGGGTTTGCTCTCAGGAGGTTTTGTTTCCTGAAAGATTTCCATACAGCGTTGGAGGACGAGAATGAAAATGGTTGCCTCCCAGTCTCCACCCCAGAGGACTCGGAGCCCCAATCCTCAGTGAGTGCCCAGAGAAAAGCAGTCAATCTTTCCTGTCTCTCTGGTCCTCGGCCGCACTCTGTGATCCCCCAGCCTGTGACCGAGTGTTTCTATCTCTGGCACACAACCCCATTCGGAGTCTCCAGTTATAGCACTGCTCCTCCCAGGGGAGGAAGGGGAGTCTCCCCTGATCTGCCGCTTGTTGGGTCCCTGCTTGAAGAGTAGTGGCCTACTGTGCCATGGATCACAGTTTATGGCAACCTGGAGCTGAGAGCCCACTCCTTGGCTCCATCTTTGCAACCAGCTTCCCCACTCTGATACCTGGCATCTCTTAGCCACACTCAAGCACCCCCAGTCTTTCTGTGACCCCAAGGGTCCTGAGACTACACTGTCCCAGCGTGGGTTCCACCACCCACCTAGCCACTGGAGCGATGTCCTTCAGTGGAGCAGACTTCTGAAAGTTCTGATTTTGTGCTCCGCTGCTCTATCACTTACCAGTAGCCGGCTGATGGGAGCTTCCTCCCCCCACACTCTGTCTTCCCAAATATCACCTCACATTCACTTCTCCACACATCCTACCTTTCAGAAAGGGGTCGCTTTTCTGTTCATAGAATTGCTGCTATTCTTTTCTTTGATCTCCTGTTGAATTTGTAGGTGTTCAGAATGGTTTGATAACTATCTAACTGAATTCTTGTGACCAGATGAAATTTAGGTCTCCTACTCCTCTGCCATCTTGCTCCTCCTCCTGAATATCACTGGTATTTGATTTGTAGTTATTATGTTTCTATATAACATCTTCTGCATATAGCAGTCTATATTAAGTTGATGGTCATTAAGGTTTGAACCCATTCTTTATTTCTCTCCCTCCCCACCCCACCACACATATTTTAGGTATATGTTTTCATACTTGATATCCTCTTGTTAATCCCTTGACTGATTTTTGTAGATATACTTAATTATACTGATTTTATGCCTTATACCTTTCTTACTCCTGTTTATGGTCTTTCCTTTCCATTCAGAGTCCCCTTTAACATTTCTTGTAGGGCTTAGTGGGAATGGATTCTTTTAACTTGTGTTTATCTGGGAAACTCATTATTTCTCCTTCTATTCTGAATGATAGCCCTACTGGATAAAGAATTATTGACTACAGGTTTTTTTGTTTGAGCACTTTGAATATATCATGCCACTCTCTTCTGGCCTGCAAAGTTTCTGCTAAAAAACAGCTGATAGCCTTATGGGGTTCCCTTTATATGTAACTATTTTTTTTTTTGTCCTCTGTGTTTAAAGTTCTCTCATTATCACTACTTTTTGCCATTTTAATTAGTATGTGTCTTGGTTTGTACCTCCTTGGGTTTTGTTGTGGGCTCAGTGTACTTGCTGGATCAGGATTTCTGTTTCCTTCCCCAGATTCAGGAAGTTTTCAGCTATTATTTCTTCAAATAAATTTTCTTCCCCCTTTTGTCTCTCTTCTCTTTCTGGGATTCCTATAATGCAAATGTTATTACTCTTGATGGAGTCACTGAGTTCCCTAACGCTATTTTCATTTTTATTATGTTTTCTCTCTCCTGTGAACTTGATTGCTTTCCATTACTCTGTCCTCTAGGCACCTGACCTGTTCTTCTGCTTCCTCTAGTCTACTCTTTATTACATCTAGTTTATTTTTAATTTCAGTTAGTGAGTTCTTCATCTCTGATTGGTTCTTTTTATGTTTTCTGTTTCTTATTAAGGGTCTCACTGAGGTCCTCCACTTTTTCTCAAGTACAGGAATATATTTATGATCATTTATTTAAATTGTCTATCAGGCATATTACTTACCTCAGTTTCATTTAGGTCTCTTGCTGTGATTTTGTCTTGTTCTTTCATTTAGGACGTATTCCTCCTTTGTTCCTGGAGAAGCCTGCCAAGGATCCCTGCCCTTTAGTACATGCTCTTAGATTAGTAAACAAATTTCCCTCCTCTTTTCAAACTGCTGCTTCTATGCTGTATTTCTGTGCAGTGTTTGTTGTGCTGTCTCCTTAAGTGCAAGGACTCAGTTCATTTCACCCTCCTGGCTCTACCACAGCCCAGCTGCTGATTTTTAAAGTTCCAGGTGTTCAGCCCTGCTGATTGTAAGAACTCTTGAAATTTGGCTACTCTGTTTTTCAAAGTCAAATGTTATGGGGATTTGTGTTTCACTTGTGGGATCCCTAGTGTGATGGTCTGTTTTGTTTTTGTTTTTGTTTTTGTTTTGCACTGCTCCTGTGGTGTCCCTCTCTCCCATTGATAGTTCTGCACATTCATTTAGCTCCCAGTTGTCTCTCCACCCTCCCTACCCTCCTCAGTGTGGCTTCTTCCCTATATTTAGCTGTGAAGAGACTGTTCTGCCAGTCTTCAGGTCTTTTTCTGGGTTATTTACACTGATGTGGATATTATCTAGTTGTATTCATGGAACCAGGTGAGCTTAGAGTCCTCCTACTCTGCCATCTTCCTTGGAAGTCAAGACTACTTTTGAGCTAGGCTCCACAGGGCATAGATATTTGCCAGTCTATGGATTCAAGTTCCTTAGTCCAGTCCCAATAAGTATGACCCAGCAAGGTATCAGCTGTGATGTGTAAAACATGGACACATTAGCAGTCATCTCTAAAAAAGGCAGAGCAAGTTTTATAAAGGAGTATGTTTAGGCAGTATCATAAAACATCCTTAGAAAAACAATAAAATATAACTACCTCAATATTTAATAACTTTTTATTGATGCCAAAAACATAAGTGGGTCTTCTAACACATACATTTTCAGGTAATGTGATTGAAAAATATTGTTTCAGATAGTTTTCATATTTTTATTAGCTCTAAGAAGAAGAAGAAAAAAAATCACATAATAGATTAATTTGTGAGTTTCCAGTTCCTTGGGTACCCTGGGGGGTCCGTGATCCTTACTCCAGGAACTCTTCGTAACCTTTTTTCCAGATGCAAGTCTCAGAACAGGAATGCAGAGTCAAGGCAGAGCAGACATCTTAGATGCTGATATTCACTAGAAGAGAGCAGGGGAACTGTTTTCCAGAGAGTGAGAAGGTGTTTCCTACACAGATCCTGTTAAGACTTGAATGGATCTGTTGTGCATCATTCCTACACAGCTTGCTGAGTATTTGCCCCAAGAATATAGTGATTAAAATGAATGATGAGCTAGAATTAAAACACCCTTCTGTTACTGTATGTTGGGAAACACTTGTTGAATCTAGCCCTGGTTTCTCTTGTGATATGACTAGGCAGAGAGCAGCCACTTTACTGAGGAGATGGAAGTAATGATCCTCTCACAATAAATATAAACCTCATGAGGTATGTGGAAGACGTGAATTGGGAAAGAATCACCTTAGAGTTCTTAAAATTTCTCACAGTTTACTCATCTAGTAGGTTTTTATTCAGCGATTCATGAACCAGGCAGCATACAATCTAGTAGAGGGAAGGAATTCTGAGAGATGGACAAAAGGAGAGATTTTTATAAACCAAAGTGAGAAGATCAAGGAAGTTATACTGGGCTTTTGCTAATTGGTTAAAGCAGGGCTCCATTTCTTATAAGGAGCAAAGGGAAGTTTTGGAGACAGATTAGGGTCAGATAACTTGTGCTCAGTAGGCAAGCACTGATTAGTTGACCTAGGCCTTCCTTTTCTGGGAGAGCCCAGCAAAATAATTTAGTTTCATTTTGGTTTGCCCAAGGATAGCTTAGCATGAGTGACTTCATGTTGGGCCTACTCTGGTTACTTTAAGAAAGTCCTTGGTCTCTCACATAGTCTTTAGCTATGCAAATAGACCAGTCATTTAAGCATTTTGAGCCTTAATCTTGATATCTTCGTACTGAAAACCTACTTTTCAGCATTGTGGCAGGACTTTTAAGAGCTTCTTTCACAGCTTCTAGAGAAAGAAAACTGGTAAGTAGAGAAACTATGAAGGCTGTTATGCTGTGAATGCTGTTCAGTTCTGGAATATTATTGTGCCTCAGTTTTCTCATTTATAGATTGGAGAAGGTTGTATCTGCCTCACAGAGTTTTTGAGAAGTAAAAGAATTAATGCCTGCAAAGCACTTGTAATAGTGTCTGTCATAAATGTTATCTATCATTATTAATGTATGTTGAGCTTTTAGCACAGTGCTTGACACCTGGCAATCATTCAATCAATGATAACTATTTTTATACAATATCAGACATTATTATTGCTAGAAACAAAGAAAAATAAGGATTTATGGCAAAGGAGATATAATAAATGAGTGTGAAGGTCTGTTATTGCCTAAACCAACATATGTTTTAGGATAATGGTTAGGCTGGGTGGGGAACCATCAGTCAAGCAGGAAGAATGAGGTAAAGGAAGAAACCTTTTTAGTAGTTATCTGAATGATTTAGTGAATCTGATGATGTTTTGGCTGGAGGTGTAACTTGACAATAATTGAGCATTCTCTAAATACCATTTGTAAGGTAAACTTACCTTATTACTGTTAATTGGCAGCATAAATTTCTACTCTGTGGATGTTCTGCACATTTGTGGATCTCATTGCAGGGTAAAACCAAATCAACAGAATCTTTCCATCTCATTCATTTCTAATGCAACCTCTACTGCTAGTACCAGCAGCAAAATAAAATTCTTTTCATATACCTCTGACTCAAAGCAGAGAGAAGAGTATTTTGAGACAGACTGTTTAAATGGTGAATTAGAGATCTAGAGGTTAAGTGTAGGTTTAATAACAACACTGCCTCATATTGGCACATGATTTTATTTTTTAAAGTGCACCCTTATAAATAATCTCCTTGGATATTTATACCTAAATAGAATATAACTAATGATATAGAACTATTCTCTCCATATTACAAAATAGAAAGCTGATGTTTCTCTATCAATGTATACTCAGCCTACAGTCAGTGGTTCCAGCTCTCACTGTTGCGTATGCTGGCTTCTCTTAATATTATCATGAAACTGAGGGTATTCGCCCAGCATGGGCTTTAATCTGACCCTTTTAAATAAACTGCTTCTAGTCTTTCTTAATTTAGATGCTGATAGACCTAAGGCAATAATTTGAGTTATTCTTCCCTATTTTAGCTCTAAAGCTAATTGTACCTGCAGATCTTTGGAGTTATTCTTTAAATCTTTCCCTTAATATGTCTGAATCTGCCTATCATCAATTCTAGATCTTTTAACTCATCATCCTCCAGAAAAATATAGTTTATCTACTTCCCAGGATTGTGGGGTAGAGGATATTCACAACAGTATTAGAATCTATTCTGTGTGTTTATGTGCAACCATGAACAGAAAGATAAGATCCCTGGTCTTAGGTAATTTGAATATTAGGGCAGGGGAGATAAGTGATAGTTAAGAAGTTAAATAATTTTAAATTTCATTCAGCAATACGTTTCTATAAAGAAGATTTAAAAGTAAAATAGAGTTTCCTGCAGCATTATATTATATTGAATGGGACAGGAAGTCCTCACTGAAGAAGTTGCCTTTGAATGACAAAAAAGAAGCTAGATATTTAAAAATCTAGGGCAAAAGGGAGAGGAAAATAAAGGAAATAGCTAGTGTAAAGGTAGGAGCCAAGCTGCTATGTTCAAAAAACAAAGAGAATTTCAATAATTGTGGATTAAATTGACCAAGGGGGTTAAATGGGAAGAATGAAGTTAGAGATGTAAGGTGGGAGACAGATTGTATGGGTCCTTATAGTGCATAGTTAGGGATTTGCATTTTATTCTAAATCCTAATGATATCTATTGCTTTTAAGCATGGAGGGACTTGATTAAGTAAACAGTTTTTAAAAGATTAAATTGGCTGCTTTCTGGAGAATGGATTGTAGGAAAGCAAGAGTAGAGGTTAGAAACTAATGAGAAGTTATCCAATAAACCAATAAATAAATAAATAAATAAATAAATAAATAAATAAATAAATAAATAAATAAAAGAAGAGGTTATAATTTTCACACTGGGGTTGGTATAGTGGACATTGGAAAATAGATCAAATCAGGGGTGCTTGGGTGGCTCAGTTGGTTGAGTGACTGACTCTTGTTTTTGGCTTCAGTTCTGATCTTAGGGTCATGGGATATGTCCCACATCAGGCTCCATGCCGGTGTGGAGTCTGCTTGGGATTCTCTCCCTCTCCCTCTGCCTCTCCCCCTGCTCACTCTCCTGTGCTATCTCTCTCTAAAATAAATAAATGAATCTTTAAAAAATAGATCAATTCAGGATAAGTTATTCAGCTGTCAGGACTTGATAATACATTGTTTTATCTTAGAGTTGGGGTGGATGGTGATTGAAAGAGAAGAATTATATCTCCCTAGTTGGATGCCTTGAGTAGCTCGGTGGACATTATTGTCCTTACCTGAAATAACGAAGACTCAAGGTGAGAAATAGTCTTGGGACTGGGATAAGAATGGATAGTTCTGTTTTAAAAAAATTTACTTCTAGAATTCATATGTTGTTTTAGGTGTGTTCTTAAGTTCTTAAGTGTTCTTAGGAACTTGAGCCTTTATTTCTATTATGTCAGTCTCAGTTGTAGTTGTTTGTTTAGCAACATGTGTAGAAAAAGATATGTTCAATGGGAAAAATATGCATCTTGTTTAGATTACTCCTCCTGGTTATCTAATTTTAGTTTTATTCATTGTCTTTCAGCTGTTTTGAAACTCTTTGGAAGTTGTAGGTGACTGAGAGATTTATATATTCCTCTCTATCCAGTTGTGATTTTAATGGACTCCTTCTCTCCTGTGGAAGAACCAGTTTGGTCCCCATTTGCAGTTCATCTTAACATTCCTTTACTTCATATGAATTTTTGCTCTTTTGACTCAGTCACACATGTGCCTGGTCTCCTTATATCATATGAGTAAAATAAGATCTTTAACACATGTTCATTTCTGTATCCATATGAGAGTCATGGTTTATCTTTTCCTAAAAATTATGTATTAATACATCTCACCAACGGTGCCTACAGCTCTCATGGTCAAATGAACATGCCTTTTTCACACGAACTGCTATCAGGTTGTGTCTCCCAAATCCTATATTTAATAATATGACTTTAACACATTTCATTTCTTATGATGCCAGTTTCCCTGACAAATTCTGGACTTTCATGTGAAACAGCTAGGATAACTTTTGCCAATACAATGATGAATTCAAAAGTCAAATGATTCATATTATGCCTCAGCACCAAGAACATTACATCTTCCAGGTGGAAGGGAGAATTTTTTAGCTGTTCTGATCATCAAACTTTGTCTTTCCATAAGACTTTCCATAAAATTTCAGACACTGATGCACAATAGAATTAGTTTGCCAATAATGAAAAATATCACTGAGTGTTTCCAAGCAAATTCACATGTTGCTTCTATTCTTAGAAGTCTGTTCTTCAGTGACTAAGGTTCTGAGAGATTATAACTCATTATTTTTTAGAGGAATTCTACTTGAAGCTATAATCTCAAACTATCTTAAAAATGATTAGCTTCTGACTCATAAATTGGAGTGGTTCAGTTTTTTCATCCTGTCAAGTAAGAAGAAAACAGACTTCACTGACAAGAAAAAAAATAAACATTGCATCATTGTCACAATTAAGTTTAAATATTTAGAAAAGTGTGATTCATAATTTTAAAAAGATAATGATCTAATATGATTTTCAGACCAGTACCTGGGCAAACACTTTTTCCACTTATATAAAATTGATTGATTTTATGGTATCATTTGGTTGTGTAAATTATTAACATTGAAAATATTAAATCATGAGCATTAAGTAAGAGACATTTAATTTACAAAGACTAAATTAATCTACCATTTATTTTATAATACCTTTTTAAAAATATTATACCAAGCCTGGCAAATTTGAACAAGTGTTTTAATATCTTATAAATCAATTTTTGAATGTGACTGAGAGGAATTATAGAGGAAAACAGAATTTTGATTGCAAAATGGGAATCTTAACAAAGAATCATAGATTTAATGATAATACACCTAATGTACTTGTGGAGTCTATGAGAACCATATACTAAATAGACTTGTGAAATGAATCAGTGGTTGCCAATTTTGTTCTGACCTTATGAAAATGTAAACTCAAATGTTCCACAAAACTTATTCTTAGAGTTAGTATGAATGGTGATTGAAAGAGATTAGATGCTCCCTAGTTTGTGGATTTGAGTAGCTGGGGCAGCACTATTGTCCTTACCTGAGACAGGAAAGATTCGGGGGGGAGAGATAAGGTCTTGGGGCTGGGGTAAGAATGGCTAGTTATTTTTTAAAAAATTCCTTCTAGAGCTCACATGTTATTTTAGATGTGTTCTTATGTGCATGCCCTACAGTGTAACTATAGTCTCTCTTGAAATTGAGCCTTTCTTTCTATATGTCAGTCTCAGGTTGTAGTTCTTTATTTGGCAACATGTGTAGGAAAAAAAAATCATTCAGTGGAAAACTGTGCATCTTCCTTAGGTTACCATCTGCAAAATGCTTACTTTAAAAAATCTTAGTTGAATCTGATTTTTCAGACTGGGTTGACATTTTTGGGTATATTTTAAAAAATTCTAAAACAAAGGATTTCATTTGTCATTGAGATATTATACACTAGATTTGGGGAGATGTGGGGGCTATCCTGGCAAGGCCTCTCATTTCTTTCTCATTTGTAAAAGATAAAGTGTTAAGTTTCTATAAACTTGGGGCTATCTCCTTTCATTATGTTAGACTGTGCTTTGTATTGACTTTATATTTCCTTCAAATAAAGCACCAAGCAATAAATAAATAAACAAAGCACCAAGCAATAAGCCTATTTATTTGCTTTATTTATTTTCATACTTCGGTAAGTTCTCTGCTTGAAGGAGAGATCTCTTATAATATTATATTCATTTTAGCTCCAGAACCTACATTGTTCTTATGATTACAGGTAGACACCACAGAGGTATCTGCCTTACAGTGGAGTCTTTATATGTTTTATAGGGTACAATTCCAAGGTCAAAGACAAAGAGGTAGGACCCCATTCCTAACATGTCTCAAGGTCCCATGGTGATAAAGAATCATAACTCTCTTAACACATTTTGTGTCCTAGGAGGCAGATTTTTCTTCATTCTGTATAAGAAATATTTTAAAAAGAAGCAAACATCATTTCTAATCAAAGAGAGGTTTTTCCAAGGAATTCTGCAAAGCTTACATGTTCTTTTCCTTTGGGACAAAACATAAGATAAATCTTTTGGAAATGTGCATTCACATCAAATCATGTGCTTCTTTCTTAAGGAAAAAAAGTCATGTTTGGTCAATCCTGTTTGCTTTCCAGGAGGAAAAATTAAATCATTGTTTAGATTGTCCAGAGAACCTCAGTACCATAATGAGTATTTTTTAAATAATTTTCTTATTATGTTATGTTAGTCACCATACAATACATCATTAGTTTTTGATGTAGTGTTCCATGATTCATTATTTGCATATAACACCCAGTGCTCCATGCAATACATGCCCTCCTTAATACCCATCACCAGGCTCACACATCCCCTCCCCCCCAAACCCTCAGTTTGATTCCTGGAGTCCATAGTCTCTCATGGTTCATCTCCCCCTCTGACTCTCTCCCCCTTCCTTTTTCCCTTCCTTCTCCTAATGTCCTCCATGCTATTCCTTATGTTCCACAAATAAGTGAAACCATATGATAATTGTCTTTCTCTGACTTATTTCACTTAGCATAATCTCTTCCAATTCCATCCATGTAGATGCAAAAGTTGGGTATTCATCCTTTCTGATGGCTGAGTAATATTCCATTGTATATATGAAACACATCTTCTTTATCCATTCATCTGTTGAAGGGCATCTCGGCTCTTTCCACAGTTTGGCTATTGCAGACATTGCTGCTATGAACATTGGGGTGCATATGGCCCTTCTTTTCACTGTATCTGTATCTTTGGGGTAAATACCCACTAGTGCAATTGCTGAGTCATAGGGTAGCTCTATTTTAACTTTTTGAGGAACCTCCACACTCTTTTCCGAAGTGGCTGTACCAACTTGCATTCCCACCCACAGTGTAAGAGGGTCCCCCTTTCTCCACAACCTCTCCAAAATTTGTTGTTTCTTGTCTTGTTAAATTTTGCCATTCTAACTGGTGTAAGGTGGTATCACAATGTGGTTTTGATTTGAATTTCCCTGATGGCTAATGATGTTGAACATTTTTTCATGTGTCTGCTAGCCATTTGTATGTCTTCTTTGGAGAAGTGTCTGTTCATGTCTTCTGCCCATTTTTTGACTTGATTATTTGTTTTTTGGGTGTTGAGTTTGAGAGTTCTTTATAGATCTTGGATGCCAGCTGTTTATTTGTAATGTCATTTGCAAATATCTTCTCCCATTCTGTGGGTTGTCTCTTTGTTTTGTTGACTATTTGCTGTGCAGGAGCTTTTTATCTTGATGAAGTTCATTTTCGCTTTTGTTTCCCTTGCCTTTGGAGACGTGTTTTGAAAGAAGTTGCTGTGACCGATGTCAAAAAGGTTTAGGATTTTGATGGATTCCTATCTCACATTGAGGTCTTTCATCCATTTTGAGTTTATCTTTGTGTCGAATTTCATTCTTCTGTATATAGCTGTCCAATTTTCCCAGCACCATTTATTGAAGAGACTTTTTTTTTTCCATTGCATATTTTTTCCTGCTTTGTCAAAGATTAGTTGACCATAGAATTGAGGGTCCATATCTGGGCTCTCTGTTCTGTTCCATTGATCTGTGTGTCTGTTTTTGTGCCAATACCATGTTGTCTTGGTGATCACAGCTTTGTAATATAGCTTGAAATCAGGCAATGTGATGCCCCAGCTTTGTTTTTCTTTTTCAACATTTCCTTGGCTATCTGGGGTCTTTTCTGGTTCCATACAAATTTTAGAATTGTTTGTTCCAGCCCTTTGAAAAATGCCATTGGTATTTTGATCAGGATGGCATTGAAAGTATAGATTGCTCTGGGCAGCATAGCCATTTTAACAATGTTCATTCTTCCAATCCATGAGCATGGTATGTTTTTCCATTTTTTTGTGTCTTCTTCAATTTCCTTCATAAGTGTTCTGTAGTTTCTAGAGTATAGATCCTTTACCTCTTTGGTTAGGTTTATTCCAAGGTATCTTACGGTTTTTGGTGCTATTGTAAATGGAATTGATTCCCTAATTTCTCCTTCTACAGTTACATTGTTAGTATATAGGAAAGCAACTGATTTCTGTGCATTGATTTTGTATCCTGCCACATTACTGAATTGCTGTATGAGTTCTAGTAATTTGGGGGTGGGGTCTTTTGGGTTTTCCACATAAAGTATCATGTCATCTGCAAAGAGAGAGAGTTTGACTTTTTCTTTGATAATTTGAATACCTTTTATTTTTGTTGTCTGATTGCTGTTGCTAGGACTTCCAGTACTATGTTGAACAAAAGTGGCAAGAGTAGGCATCCTTGACATGTTCCTGATCTTAAGGGAAAGGCTCTCAGCTTTTCCCCATTGAAAATGATATTTGTTGTGGGCTTTTCATAAAATGGATTTTATGAACTTGAGGAATGTTTCCTATATCCCAACATGCTTAAGAGCTTTAATCAGGAAAGACACTGTATTTTTTCAAATGCTTTTCCTGCATCAACTGAGAGGACCATGTGGTTCTTGTCTTTTCTCTTGTTTATGTGTTCTATCACATTGACTGATTTGTGAATGTTGAACCACCCTTGCATCCCAGGAATAAATCCCACCTGGTCATGATGGATAATCCTTTTAATGTACTGTTGGATCCTATTAGTTAGAATCTTGAGAATTTTGGCATCCATATTCATCAGGGATATTGGTCTGTAATTCTCCTTTTTGATGAGGTCTTTGCCTGGTTTTGGGATCAAGGTGATGCTGGCCTCATAGAATGTGTTTGGAAGTTTTCCTTCTCTTTCTATTTTTTGAAACAGCATCAGGAGAATAGGTATTATTTCTTCTTTGAATGTTTGGTAGAATTCCCCAGGGAATCCCTCAGGCCCTGGACTCTTGTTTTTTGGGAGGTTTTTGATCACTGCTTCAATCTTGTTACTGGTTATTGGCCTATTCAGGTTGTCAATTTCTTTCTGTTTCAGTCTTGGTAGTTTATAGGTTTCCAGAAAAGCATCCATTTCTTCCAGGTTACTTAATTTATTGGCATATAGTTGTTGATAGTAATTTCTAATAATTGTTTCTATTTCCTTGGTGTTAGTTGTGATCTCTCCCCTTTCATTCATAATTTTATTAATTTGGGTCCTTTCTCTTTTCTTTTGGATAAGTCTGGCCAGTGGTTTATCAATCTTAATTCTTTCAGAGTACCAGCTTCTAGTTTTGTTGATCTGCTCTACTGTATTTCTGGTTTCTAATTCATTGATCTCTGCTCTTATCTTAATTATTTCTCTTCTTATCCATGGCTTAGGCTTTATTTGTTGTTCTTTCTCCAGTTCTTTAAGGTGTAAAGTTAATTTGTGTATTTTTCTGTTTTTTTTGAGTGAGGCTTGGATCGCTATGTATTTCCCCCTTAGGATCACCTTTGCAGTATCCCGTAGGTTTTGAACCAATATGTTTTCGTTCTTATTGGTTTCCATGAATTGTTTAAGTTCTTCTTTGATTTCCTGGTTGACCCAAACATTCTTAAGCAGATGGTCTTTAGGTTCCAAGTGTTTGAATTTCTTCCGTATTTTTTCTTGTGATTGAGTTCCAGTTTCAAAGCATTATGGTCTGAGAATATGGAGGGAATAATCTCAGTCTTTTGGTATCGGTTGAGACCTGATTTGTGACCCAGTAGGTGGTCTATTGTGGAGAAAGTTCCATGTGTGCTCAAGAAGAATGAGTATTCTGTTGTTTTAGGGTGGAATGTTCTGTATATATCTATGAGGTCCATCTGGTCCAATGTATCATTCAAAGCTCTTGTTTCTTTGTTGATTTTCTGCTTAGATGATCTGTCTTTTGCCGCGAGTTGAGTGTTGAGGTCTCCTACTATTAATGTATTATTATCAATATGACTTTTTTGGTTAACAGTTGGCTTATGTAGTTGGCTGCTCCCATGTTGGGGGCATGGATATGTATAATTGTTAGATCCTCTTGTTGGATAGACCCTTTAAGCATGATATAGTGTCCTTCTGTATCTCTAACTACAGTCTTTAGCTTAAAATCTAATTTGTCTGATAGGAGAATTGCTACCTCAGCTTTCTTTTCAGGTCCATTGGCATGCAAGATGGTTCTCTATCCCTTCACTTTCAGTCTGGATGTATCTTTAGGTTCAAAATGGGTCCCAGCATATGGATGGGTTATGTCTTTTTATCCAATCTGCAACCCTGTGCCATTTCATGGGAACATTTAGGCCATTCACGTTGAGAATGATTATTGAAAGATATGATTTATTGTCATCATGTTGCCTGTGAAGTTCTTTTTTCTATAGATTGTCTCTGTAAATTTCTGTTCTATATCACTCTTGGGGTCTTTCTCCTTTTATAGAACCCCCCGTTAATATTTCTTGCAGGGCCGGCTTGGTGGTCACATATTTTTGCAGTTTCTGCTGGTCTTGGAGGCTCTTTATCCTTCCATCCATTCTGAATGACAGCCTTGCTGGATAAAGTATCCTTGGCTGCATGTTCTTCTCACTTAGTACCCTGAATATGTCTTGCCAGCCCTTTCTGGCTTGCCAGGTCTCTCTGGACAGGTCTGGCGTTATTCTGATGTTCCTCCCTTTGTATGTGAGAAATCTCTTCCCTCTCACCGCTTTCAAGATTATTTCCTTGGATCTAAGATTTGTGAATTGTACTATTATATGTTGTGGCATTGGTCTGTTCTCATTTATTTTGGGAGAGGTCCTCTCTGCATCTTGGACATGAATGTTTGTTTTCTTTCCCAGATTAGGGAAGTTCTCAGCTACGATTTGCTCAAATATATCTTCTAAACCTCTCTCTCTCCACCCCCTCAGGGATCCCAATAATTCTGATATTGGAACATTTCATTGAGTCACTAATCACTCTCAGTTTGATTCCTTGGGTTTTAATTTGTTTTTCCCATGCTGCCTCCATTCCTTCTTTTCTGTCATCTTGTCCTCTATCTCACTAATTTGTTCTTCTGCCTCGTTTACCCTGGCAGTCAGAGTATCCAGCTTAGACTGCATTTCATTCATAGCATTTTTAATTTCTGCCCTTAGAGATTCTATATTGTTGTTAATATTTTTCTCAAGCCTAGATATCACCTTGATAATTGTTACTCTGAAGTCAATTTCTGACATCTTGGTTATATCCATATCCATTAGTTCTGTGGCAGAGGCCACATTCTCTGGTTCTTTCCTTTGTTGGGGGGTTCCTCCTCTTAGTCATTCTTTTGAGGGGTGGTTGAGGGAATGTACAGAGTCCAAATTATTGACCACAACCCAAGCAAGATGCACCTGTTTTATAAGGACCTTAGGGTTGTAGGCTTCTTGTTCTTCCAGCCTGTCTTCTGGGAGAGGGGCCTGCTGCTCTGTTACTCAGGCAACAGAGCCTTGTTTGGGCAGAGCCCTGCCCCCCTGGGGGGGATGGGCTCAGTGAAAACCGTTTTTGAGGGGCTTTTGTTCTCTGGCAGCTTTCCCTGGTGGCTTTCCGCGTCTCTTCTGAGAGAGCAGAAGTGACCATATCCAAACCTCTGTCTCAGAACAGAGAGATCGCAGTCTGATCTTCACTGAGCTCTCCAGGCCACACTGTCTCTGTTTCAGTCTGTGCTCAAGACCAATCACCGGAGATACTCTGTTTGTAGAGATCCAGATATATCTTCTTACATCTCAGACTGATTTTGTGGGTGTTCAGAATGGTATGGTAGATAACCAGCTCAATTCACGGGACCGGTTGAAATAGGGTCCCCTACTCCTCCACCATCTTTTCTTCTCAATCCCATAATGAGTATTTTATGGAAAATTTCTTATAAATGAAGATTGAACTGGGTGAAGTCTACTTTATGATTCTCTTTCAGTAATCTCTACAATATTTATTTTTGATTTATCCTAAAAATGGGGATGATATAAGTTGACTGAAGTAACATTAGAAAGATTTTATAGTTGAAGGATTTGGGAAAAGGGAGGAATATGAAGTTCTGTTTGTTTTATCATCTTCTCTCTTGTACCCAGCACTCAAATTCCAGGACAGACTATGGATGGGGACTAGGAGAAAAGAGAAAAGTGTACTGTTTCCCTGGAGACCAAAAGGATTCCTGGGAGCCTCTTGCCCCTTTGGAAGAAAAGTAGCTTATATAGCCTAAAATTTTGAGACAGTATGGAGGGAAACTGGTACAAAATTTCTGTAAAATAAACCCCTTGGTGCTACTGTTGGAACAGAATACATGCCTGACCTATATTTATCTCTTATCTTCATATGTCTTTTGCTAGGAAAAGCTAAATCTCAGTTTGCCTGGTTCATAACAAATGGCCATAGGTCAATTACCAATGACTATTTAATATTTTTAAAACAATATTTTCCATTGGCATTATTTAGGGCATAAATTGTTAGTTTGATAATTAGAACCAAAATATACTAGTCATGTTTCATAAATGTAAAAAAAGTCAATGATTTTATCTGTTTCCTAAATTTAGAAAATACCTAATGAGTATATTCAAAAATAATTTTAATCATCACAGAAATGAAGTGACCCAGGGTTAATTGTAGCAATGAGAAAATTAGGCAATGAGTTGTATTAATCCAGAGGGTATTGAGCAAATGATTGAATACCAGTTTTTCCTTCAAGATTGGTATAGATTTAATCAGTTTGTGTTAGCATATGAGACAGAGACCAACAAAATCAAAGAATAGTTATCAAAAGTATATATACCTCATCTTTTTTTCTTTTTTTTTGCTGTTTTTATTTTTTATTTTTTTAATTGTCTATAATCCAGTCAAGAAATGGGCAGAAGACATGAACAGACACTTCCCCAAAGAAGACATATATACCTCATCTTTAAATTTTAACTGGATTGAGAAAAACTATGTTTCTCTTAATAATGCCCAAATGGGGGCACCTGCATAGCTCAGTCAGTTAAGCATCTGCCTTCAGCTCAGGTCATGATCTCAGGGTCCTGGGATCCAGCGCCCCCATCAGGCTCTCTGCTCAGCAGGGAGTCTGCTTCACCCTCCCCCATCCCTCTGTGCATATACTCTCTCTTGTTCTTTCTCTTGCTCCCTCTCTCAAATAAATAAATAAAATCTTAAAAAAAGAAATAATGCCCAAATGGCAACTTGAGATATTGGAATGATCCATTGTATTATAGGCACAATTATTTTTCAGAGTAACTTAAATCCAGAAACCTTTACTTATCAAACCCAGACTTTTTGGATCTTATAACCTAATATTTTACTAATTTTTGGAGGAAGGGAAGTAGAACGTTTCTTGTACCAAAATTCATCAGGATCCTTTCTAGCTGAATTGATTTTAAAAGCAAAATCATACATTTTCAAAGTATTATTTTTATCATTGAAAAAGACTATCAGTAGCACTTTGCTGTTATCTGAAGAAAAAAATCAATATGAGTTTTTGCATCATTTCCAGTTTTGAATTTAGAAAAACTAGTTGGCAACATTGTGAAACAAATTTTTTTTCTGTAGTTTTTGAAAAAATATGTATTTAATAACTAAACATTTTTGACTGGAAATTGTTGCTATAATTCCATAAATGGACATCATTTGGTCATGTTTTTCTACTCAGGTTTAGAAGATTAACCTCTTCTAAAATTTCACCCCTGTGATAGCGGCAGTTAATTTTGAAATACTCCTTTAATTGTGCTGGTGTATTACAGGTTTTGAGGTATGAGAGGAAAATAAAGTTAAATATATTATATATATCCTATATAAGTGTATATATATTATATATAAATTTATAAATTTATACAGATATGTAATATATATCATACATAAATCACACTTTTATGGATAGTACATATTTATTTCAAAAGTAATAATGATATAATAAGTAATAATAAGAAGTATGTTGTCAGACAAAAGTGTGGTTACCATGGAGCAATCTCAAAATGATTTTTTGGTAATATTGGTTAAAGTATAAGAAATGGTATGTATTGGAACATGAAATTTTGTAGGCACTCCTTGGTGATGATAACACCCTTATAACTTAGTAATTTTTTTAAATTATCATTTTAAAATACATATGTGCACCCTAAGTATCAGTTTTGTATTTTATCACTATTTCAGAAAGTGTTTACACTAGTTTTCCTTTGGGTTGTCATTTTACAAGGGCAGAAACTGTGACAAATCATCCAGTTCCACAAAACTGAAACTATTGCACTGTTCTCTATTCAATCAAAGGCACAATTCATCTATAAAGTGTCCTCACTGTGTGTTTCATGTAGAGAAAGAAACTTCTGTCAGAAACATGCTGCAGTTATTTTCCATTTCTTCTTGTTTCTGCAACGATAAAAGGAGAAAGAGAGTTAAACATTTATTTACTTGTCAGACTGGACAAAATTCTTCAAAAAGAAAAATTATATGCTACCTTAACCACTTTAGCAATTTTAGCAACCTAAAAGGGAAAAAAAAATGATTTCTGTTTAGCCACTTTATTTTTTTATTCTGTGGGTAACACTGTTTTTTGTTTGTTTTTTGGTTTGTTTCTTTGTTTTTGTTTTTTTTCCTAGACATTTCCCTCCCGAAAAATTAAGGGGTTATTTTAGAACCATGTTATAGTATTTTTTGAAAAACTGAGGTTCTCTAACAGACTGCCTATTCTGTACTTAAAATGTGCAACTATTGGCTACGTCTGGAGGTACTGAGGTAAAAGATACATTATATTTAAATGCTTTTAGTGAGTTGATGTTCTTAAGCCTGTAAGATGCAGCTACAAAGAACATGCAAATGCTGGGTGTTATACGCAAACAATGAATCATGGAACACTGCATCAAAAACTAATGATGTAATGTATGGTGACGAACATAACATAATAAAATAAAATTAAAAAAAAACATGCAAATGGGTAATTAACTCAATAAGCCACAAAGAGGAAAGGTATATTGTTTTTGGCATTTATGAGGTATAATAACATTGTGTTAACTTTTTAAAAAAATCTTGTAATCATACATTGTTTGGAGAATAATACACTAATTCTAGAGGTGGAAAAAAGAAAAGGTGCATTACCTCCCTTTCAAAGTATTCACTTTTCTGTTGTGGAGAATAACTAATTAAAAAAAAAAACCACGAAATTTGTACATGGGGTATGATACCTTTCATAGCTAGCAGTAGTGATGAGGCTTTCTGAAGAAGGATTCTTCTAGTTCAGTGAGGTTCCTTGGGTCTATCAGAAAGCATCCTGTAGACAATTTGCATCTTTAGATATTTTTCCCATTCTATGGTATGTGGGTTCCTGGTTTTATCAAATGTCAGGCCTTATTAATCAGACCATTTCTTACAGACTGCCATCTGCCAACACAACACATTTGTAACTGGGTCAACATTGTTCTGGTTAAATTATCTTGACTATTTTACTTTTTCAGCATGGAATGTGAGGACTCAGGTTTATGGGAGTATCTGAATCCTAGATCAATATTATTCAAAATAGTATTTCCAAACTGATTCTGAAATATAATTAGCCATGGCTTTCTTTTTTTTTTTGAATTTCTAATGTAGAATTTCAGATGCAAAACGATATTACTTATATGTACCAATTTTCTTCTTTGAGGCAAAGAATAACAAATAATTTAAGTGTTCACATTAATGTTAATCCACTATGTCCTGAGTAGGCAAACTATGATCTGTGAGCCAAATCAAGCCTGCAGCCTATTTTCCTATAACTTGCAAGCTAAGAATGATTTTTATATTTTTTATAGGATTATTCAGAAAAAAAGAAAAAGGGTATGTGGCAGAGACATTATGCCCCAGGTATTATTATCTGGCCATTTAAGAAAAAGTTCAGCAGACCCCTGTTGTATGTGAAGGTATTTATATACACAAACATACAAAGTGTTCCTCTTTTGTAAATCTCTAATTTTCAGCTCATACATTTTTGCCTTAGGCTTGCAACCTATTACCTCTCTTTTTGTTTTTGAGCTCTCCCTTTTGAGTTCATGTACATAATCACATTCTTCTACAATGTAAATTAAGAGGTCTCTAAAATGACATATGCCATGGGCGGTAGAGAGAAATGTGTTGTTGCTTATGTATATAATCACATGAATTTAAATACAATTAATATCTGCCTTTTATTTTTTCAATTCTCTGTGTTTCTTAGTGATCTTTGTGATTTATTCTGTCTAGCCAGTAAATATTAGACTATTTATGTGTACAGTGAATAGGTGTCTATGACCTCATATGTTTATAGTTTGTGAAAAAGACAGAAAATGAGATGGGCCTTACAGTACAGGATCATAATACTTCATACTACTCCATATCATAGACTAGGTCATAGTAGGGAGATAAAATTAAATGGTGAATATTATGGAAGGTGTTTTGGGAGACTTATACTCTGCATGCTGAAGACCTACTTAAAATTATCCAAATGTAGAGTTTAGGGGAAGGAGCTTATGTAAGGTTCCAGGGGTAATACAGAAATGGTCCATCCTAGAGCAAAAATGATGTAGTGTCTGATTAGAAAGCTGGCCATTGATACCCAAATTTATACTTTCTTGGAGCCTGAGAGAGAGACATTGTGATTATAATCCCAATATTTTTATGAAAAATTGAATAACTTTCTGGTAGTTGTAGCCTGTTACTGCTTTAAAAAAGAAAAAGAGAGAGAGTGGCAAAACATATATTTTCATGACAGCAAATCTTTAGACCTTTTGAAAAGCCCCTTTAACTAGAAAGCAGTTGTTCCATTTGAAAGTAAAGCTTGCCAGCAGTGTCATTTTGAACTTACAAGCAACGTCAGTTTTCTTTTCTCAGGCGTGAATGGTCAGCTACGTAGGCCTTATGAGCAGTAACAAGGCACTTCAGACTGGGGGACCTAGGGACCAGAGTGGAATTTTTTTTTAATATTTTATTTATTTATTTGAAAGAGCGAGAGTGAGAGAGCAGAGCATGAGTGGGGGAGAGAGGCAGATGGAGAGGGAGAGGCAGACTTCCCTACCATTAGGTTACAGATCTCTTCTCCTGAGCTGCTTTCAGGATTTTCTCTTTGTCTCTAAGACTCATAAGTTTTACTATCAGATGTTGGGGTATTGACCTATTTTTATTGATTTTGAGGGGGGTTCTCTGTGCCTCCTGGATTTCGATGCCTGTTTCCTTCCCCAAATTAGGGAAGTTCTCTGCTATAATTTGCTCCAATATGCCTTCTGCCCCTCTCTTTCTTCTTCTTCTGAGATCCCGATTATTCTAATGTTTCATCTTATGGTATCACTTATCTCTTGAATTCTGCCTTTGTGATCCAGTAATTGTTTATCTCTCTTTTTCTCAGCTTCTTGATTTTCCATCATTTGGTCTTCTATATCACTAATTCTCTATTCTGCCTCATTTATCCTAGCAGTTAGCACCCCCATTTTTATTGCACCTCATTAATAGCCTTTTGATTTCGATTTGATTAGATTTTAGTCTTTTATTTCTCCAGAAAGGGTTTCTCTAATAACTTCCATGCTTTTTTCAAGTCCAGCTAGTATCGTTAAAATCATCATTTTGAACTCTAGTTCCGACATCTTACTAATGTCTGTATTGATTAGGTCCCTGGCAGTCGGTACTGCCTCTTGTTCTTTTTGTTGAGGTGATTTTTTCCATCTTGTCATTTTGCCCAAAGGAGAATAGATGAATGAGAGAACAAAATGCTAACTGGGTAACAACGTCCCCAGAAAATATACAGTAAACAAATCAGAAAAGACCTGAAACTGGGGGAAAAGAAAGGGAAAGAAGGAAAAAAGAAAAAAAAAGAAAAAGAGAAAAGATAAAAAAAAAAAAGAATATGGTCAAATATGATTAGGCTGGTACATAGATCAGTGCCACACACTAGATTTTGGGCATATTTTGGTCTGTTAGAAGAAAGTGCCTCCCAACGTTTTAAAGAAAGAAAAATTTATTTATGTACAAAAATAAGGGTAAATACGATGAAGGGATGGAATATGACTGTAAGGATGAAAATTATAAAAGATTTTATAAAATGAATTAATAAGATAAGAAGTTGGTTGAAAAAAGAAAGAGGAAGAATTAAAAAAAAAAAAAAAAGAAAAGGTGGAGAATGTGATCAGGCAGGAGACTAGAACAAAGCCATACACTAGAGATTTAGGATATATTTTGGTCTGTTAGAAGAAATTGTATCCCAAAATTTTAAAGAGAGAACAACTTATATATATACCAAAAATAAGGTTAGCTCCTATGAAGGGATAAAATATGACTCTAAAAATGAAAAATAAAAAAGATTTTTAAAAAGGGGATTGATAAAATGTTGGTTGAAAAAGGGAAAAAGGAAAATTAAAAAAAAAGTAAAAGAAAATTTAAAAAATTAACTTTGAAAGACTAAAGAATCAGGTGAAAAAAAGCCATGAATTCTATGTGCTGTATTCTCCTAGTGCTGGATTTCTGCCGTTCTCATTGATCAGTAAGCTTGGTCTTGGCTAGCTGTTCTTGCTGATCTTTTGGGGGAGGGGCCTGTTGCCCTGGTTCTCAACCGTCTTTGCTGGAGGCGGAATTGCCCCCCCCTTGCCCTGTTGGGGCTAAGTAATCTGCTCCGGTTTGTTCTTGAGAGCTTTTGTTCCCTCCAAGCTTTCCGAACAGCTTTGGAGGATGGGAGTTAAAATGGGGGCCTCTCAATCTCTGCCCCCAGAGGAGCCGAGTACTCGGGGCCCCACTCCTCAGTGAGCCCACAGAGAAAAGCAGTCACTCCCATCTCCCCACTCTCTGGCCGCACTCCGTGCTCTCCCGGCCTGTGACCAAGCGTTTCTATCTCTGGCACACAACCCCCGTGTGGAGTCTCCAAACCCACCAGATTCCTGCAATGCGCTCCCATGCCGCTCTTCCCCGGGGAGGAAGGGGAGTCTCCCTGGATCTGCCTCTTGTTGGGTCCCTGCTGGAGGAGCAGTGGCCCGACTGTGCCACGGATCACGGTTTATGGCAACTCCGAGCTGAGAGCCTGTGCCTTGGCTCCGGCTCTGCAGCCAGCTTCCCCGCTCCGATACCTGGGAGCTCTGCTGCACTCAGGCACCCCTGGTCTTTCTGTGACCCCGAGGGTCCTGAGACCACACTGTCCCAGTGAGGGTTCCACCCCCTGCTTAGCCACTGGAGCGACATCCCTCAGCGGAGCAGACTTCTAAAAGTTACGATTTTGTGCTCCACTCTCTATCACTTGCTGGTAGCTGCTGTCGGAGGCTCCCTCCCCCGCCACCTATCTTCCTGAATATCGCCTCAGATTCACCTCTCCACACATCCTACCTTCCAGAAAGTGGTCGCTTTTCTGTTCAGAGAGTTGTTGCTATTCTTTTCTTCGATCTCCTATTGAGTTCATAGGTGTTCAGAATGGTTTGATCCCTATCTAGCTGAATTCCTGGGACCAGATGAAATTTAGGTCTCCTACTCCTCCATCTTGCTCCTCCCCTTGTTTTGTATGTTATGAATGGCAAGCTGCTATGTTCCTTGTGAGGATGGCATAGTGAGTGATATTCTTTTTTTCAATAAGAAAAAAACAGTGTACTTTTATTTTCTAAGAAACTATATCTGAGTCAGTTTGAGGATTAAGTCAGTTTTCATTATTAGGTGTTTAAGAGCAGCACTAGTTTAATAATTTCAAGTCAAAATTAATTACAATTGATTCCTACAGGTATTCATCACAGTTTAACTTAGTGTAGATAAAGGATCCTTAATTGAGTACTCATAGACTCTTAGGATGAGCTTTAAAATATTTGAACTTCCTGAAATGGTATGCAAAACTTTGTGGTTTATATACATATATATACATTTGGATGTTTTATATCTTTGATCATATGGATTAGTCTATTTTTTTAAATTTGTCCATTTTATTTGATCTCTGCTACCACACTGTCCTTAATCAAGGTCTCAGCATCTTTTATATAGACTGTTCTGTTGGGTGATAATTTGTTCCACCAAAGCCATGTCATATAGCTACCAAAAAGGTCTAGCAGCTATCAAAAATACAAGGTGGAGATGAATAGAAGCATTTGATTTGATTATCTTGTCAATTCTTTCTAGTGGGTCACATCTGAACTCTTTAGCAGGTGAAAAAGTTTAGCTGTTGTCTGTTCCAGCTGGCAAAATTAATGTCTTGCCTGTCTTTACTTTGAACTGAGAGTCCTCTGCTCATTGGAATGTTCTTGCTTTTCCCTGTTCACCTAGGAAACTCCATTTATACTATATAATTTGATTAAGGCATTCCTTTTCCTTCTTTAGGGACTCTTCACATGCTGAATATATTACTTTTCTTTTTGCATAATACCTGGGCATATAATTATCATTATAATTACCACAGCATAGGTGTGTAACTTTAGTGAGTGTGTGTGTGTGCATGTGTGATGTTTCACTTGAGAGTGATCTTGTCAAAAATAGGGCCTATTTTTCTATCCATAACATCAAGCACTGAACCTAGGGCACCAAAGGTCCTCAATAAATATATGGCAAGTAAGTGAATGAATGACTGAAAGAAGGATTTTCAGGTCTGCTCTTTAATTAAAACTGATTTATTTCAATAAGAACTTACAGACACACACAACACACAAAAGACCTGATGATAATTTTAATTACAATAAGAGGACTTCTGAAATTATAATCACTTTATTAATTTGCTTGGCAAGCTTTTTTTATGGTAAGAATATGAAAATCATATATTCTTATCATGCCGACCTCTTTACACCAGCATTTGAAGAGATCAGAAAGATCATCATTTTACAATTGAAGAATGAGGGGATTGAACTCAGTAGACCGGTATGAAGAAGCATGGCATTAAATCACCCCGATTTATCAGTATGTTATACCTGGGGCAAAGTTGTTGGACTCTGATCCTCACTCTTCACCTCTTTAAAGTGAGAGAATAATGAGTACTTCACAGAGAACCTCTTTCATCATTTTGATAAATTTCCTAGTACACTTGCTCCAATACAGTTTCTTTTGTTTGAATTAAAATGGGGAAGAAAAGGAAAGGAAGGAAGGGGGGGGGGAGAGATTGAGAATTAAAATACAAAAAATTACAAAAATTGTGGAATATAATATTTACTGTTTTCTGTTGTACTGTTTTCACTTTTTAAGTGTGGTATTGACTGCGTAGTATTCCTTCACATGAATGTACCAAATTTATTTAACAGCATCCCCATTTTTGGACATAAAGGAAGTTTCCATTTTTATCTAACTACATGTAATGTGACCTTGAGCCCTTTCTTTGTTTGGAATCATTTCCTTACTGTTGATTCCCAGGAATGGAAGTTTCTGATCACATCCTCAAGGCCCTATTTGCTGCTGTCAGCAGTGTATTGACCTATCTTCCACCACAATTCTAACAATTTATCACATTTTAGAGTAGCCATTTCTAAGAGTGAAGCTTCATCACCCTTCATAGACTATTTGGACCTTCTTATTATGGGGAGTTTTCAACAACTTGACCATCTAGTGATACCCTCCTGAAGGGGATCCAGTCAGCTGCTATTTCTGACATCCAGCAGGGAAACAGCTGTATTTGAAATGATGAAGCTCGTGGCTGAGACATATGTTCTTTGGAAAAGACTCAAGTTCTTCAAGAACTCAAGCAGTGGCAGTCATATATAGTATACAATTTTATGTGTATGTGTAAATTGATAATGTGATTATCTTTCCCATACACTCAAAGTTTTATTTATTTTGACTACATTATATAGATGCTGCCATCCACAGGTTGCAGAAAGGATGCTATATAATATGTCAGCCTCGACACCTTCATGGAAATAACTTATTTGTTCCCCATGTTATATATATTGGGCCACATTTCCCCCATAATGTAAATTAATCCCTTCCAGAGAATTTCCCCCTTGGGAGAATCATTGACTCTTTCAGGGTACTAGCATACCAATTAGCAAATCACCTCTTTAGTGAACTAAGTATCTAAATCCAGAAAGGAAAGTGAGAATTCTGTATTCCATCTCCCTATCCTTTGTAAGGATTACCTCAAAAAGGGTATGATTAAGGGTATGAATTCTAGGGAGGAATTCCTAAATTCAAATACTTAATCAACAAGGTATAAAACTTTTCTGTGCCTCAGTTTCTTCATAGGTAAATAGAATCTAATAAATAGGTTTATTGTGAAGATTAAATGAGTTTGTATATATTAGGTACTTAGAACTTAAATACTAATAAGCACTCAAGTGCTAGTTATTAAATTATTAGTGTTATTATTATCAATTTTAATTTGACGAGCTTCGGAAAAAATTATTTATCTGTCTTCGATGCTTTTGAGACCTGGGTTCCTCTAAAATATGGTACTCTCTGAAATGGTAACTAATCCAATTAATGAACAAGAATTATGGCCATTTTAAGTTAAAAACTTAAAAAAAAAATGTAGACAATCCCACTTACACGTTTTTTTTTTCTTGAGTCATTCCGTTTGAGTACCTAAGAACATAAAGTTTTTGATGTTTCATCTCCTGGAGTAGTAAATTGTATAAGCCAGAAAATTGCTACATTGCTAAGGTCCTGATTAGCTTATTGACATTTGGCTTTGTGGATGCAACTGCTGAGCTAAGATTTAGGAAAACTGTATTTAGGATCACCTCTGCCTCTTAGCAGAGTGACTTTGGAATACTTGATGCCTCTACTTTTCAGATTCTTACCCTTATTATGGGACTCAGTAATCTCTGAGATGCCTATTATAACTAATATTCTGTGACTGATTCTGAAAGGAATCATGCTTTAAAAGGATGGGTTCTGCTCTCAGTTCCTCAGGTAAACAGAACATTATGATATAATGATTTGTCAGGAAAATTATTCTAGTTGTACTTGCCTTTGAGGAGATACGCCATTGAAGCATTTCAGGTGGGGTATGGATTGTCTGGACAACACCCCAAGCCCATTGCTGGGCTAAATTAGCTTCCTGATATATAATAAGCTAATAACCCAAAATTTTGTCAGAAGTGAGTTAGCCACACAGAAAATTGGCAGATGCAACCAACATCAGCAAGTTTTGTTTGATAAACAGTGTTTCTGAAGAAATCACCCAGTCAGCAATGCCATTGTCCCTGCAAAGTCAATCTCTATAGCTTTGGGAAACTCACTCTTTGGTATAGCCAAACCTTTTTATATTCAGTGTGTCTGTCATCATTTGAGAAGAGGTTACACCATAACTTGTCATGTTCATTTCTGTGACTTTATATTTGGCACTTTCTGAGTCTTGAAACAAACATAGTTGTCAACAAAGCCATTTCTTCATCCAGGAAAGAAAGGGATTGCCCAGCTATTGCTGTTGAGCAGTGCCTCTGCTTTCAGTTTTTCAGGGTCCTGGCATGCCTACATTCACCTTGGAAACTAAGACATGCAGGTTTAATCTCAGAGAATGCTCTTAACCCTGCCCCGCTTCGTTCACTATTGCTTATGAGTGAAGACTTAAAAGCTGCTTTTTATCTGAACCTCTTGTTTAAATAGTATTGTGATGTTCCATTGATACATTGATTACAATGGAGCTATGTCTGACTCAGCACTTAGGGTTTAGAGTCAGCACTTAGGGTGAAATCTATGTCTAGTAAAAATTGCCCTTAGAAATCCATTAAGTTGGATATAAACTGCAGTGTAAATCAATTTGTGTACAGCTCTTTGCATTAAAAAACATATATATATATATATATATATATATATATATATGAAAAAATGTGTATCTTTAAACTAAAATCACACTCTGTGCACTCTTTACGATGGTCACACTGAGAGAGGGGTTCCCAGGAACTGATGCCCATTGTAGATACACTTTATTTGTGTCTCCCTTTCATGACTCTCCTGGTTATATTCAACACACGGAAGAACGAGCAGACTCAGGCTACTTAAATTCTTGTTTCCCTCCTTCTCTCTGTTTCCTCAAATGTATACAGAATATTGTAAGCTGAATGCCCAAATGGTGTATCTTTTTATAAGCTCTGTAAGCTAGAGTTAGGTCTGTATTCACAGAAGGATGAGAAGAGTTGAAAGATGTTTCAATAAGTTGCTGCAGAGAATCAGTTTAAATTACTCTTTGATACATCAGAGAACATTTACTGAGTACCTATGTTATGGACTGAATATGTCCCCCCTCCAAATTCATATGTTGAAACCTAACCCCAGTGTGATGGTATTTGGAGGTGGGACTTTTGGGAGGTAATTAGGTTTATATGACATGTTCATATGGTTTGATGCCCTCCTGATGGGATTAGTGCCCTTAGAAGAAGAAGAGACAGGGGAGTTCTCTCTCTCTGCATACTGAGCACAAAGGGAGAACAGGCTGTGAAAGTACACAGCTAGAAGGTGACCATCCACAAACAAGAAACCACTTTCAACAGACAACGAATCTGCCAGCATCTTGATCTTGGACTTCTTAGCCTCCAGAACTGTGAGAAATAAATGTTGCTTAAGTCACTCAGTCTATGGCATTTTGTTGTGGCAGCCTGAGCTGACTAAAACAACCAGCGATCTGCTTGATCTACATTTTTGAAACCAGGGAAAGTATGCTATTGCCTACATGTGAATATAAACATGATACATAGGTGGGATGATGTTACAAATCAGTGAAGAAGAAATGATTAGTAAATAAATAATCTGGAGGCACTCTGTTATAAATATAGGGAAAAAATAAAACCATACCTTTCAAATACAGAAAAGGTCGATTACATGCAGGTTAAATATCTAGTTATGTAAAGCAAACATTAAAATGTTTTAAAAATAAAATGGATAATTTTTTTTTTTTTTTAATTTATTTGACAGAGACACACAGCGAGAGAGGGAACACAAGCAGGGGGAGTGGGAGAGGGAGAAGCAGGCTTCCCGCTGAGCAGGGAGCCTGATGCGGGGCTCGATCCCAGGACCCTGGGATCATGACCTGAGCCGAAGGCAGACGCTTAACGACTGAGCCACCCAGGCGCCCCAAAATGGATAAGTTTTTACAAACTTAAAATACGAAAGGGTTTCTTCAATCAGATATAAAATTACAAACCTTGAATAAAAGAGTTGATATGCTGGTCTACATCAAAACTGAAAAAAAAAAATGTCCTGTTTAACAAAATACAGTATAAACAGTCAAGTCACAAACTGGGAATAGATATCTGCAACATATATAAACAACATAGAATCAGTATTTCAAATTTCTAAAGAATTCCTACAAATTAACAGATAAAATTAGGGACAATAACTAATAAGAAAATGGACAAAGGATTCAAGCAGGTAATTTCCAAAAGTGAACAGATTGGACTGATCAATAAACAATTGACAAGATGCTCAACTTCACTAGACATTGATGGAATATATGTAAAATAACAAGAAAAATGTTCACACTTACCATATTGTTAAAACATTTTAAATTCTTAAAATACCAAATGTTGGTAAAGATGTCTAGAAAAGGAAATTCTGAGATCCTATTGTCTATATAGCTTGCCAAACCCAATTTGCAGAACATTTTTGTAGTATCTAGTATGTCAAATTGTACACATTTTCAACCAACAAATTCTAGCTATAATTCAAGAAAAACTCCCAAACATATGAGCAAAGAAACATGTACAGACTTAATTGTGAAGTTACTTATATTTAAAAAAATAAATACAGTAGGTATGTGTATTAAAAGGTTTTCCTTTTATTTGTTCTTTCATGTATGTATGTATGTATTTTTTATTATTCATTCATTTATTTGGTTTCCATAGTTTGCAAATTTTCATCACTTTAAGACCACTAACATTATGTCACATAGAACCAACACTGATGGTCCTATTTAAATTACAAGAAAAAAAATCACACCAACCCAGTAATTTACAAAACCAGTAAGCAGGCCAGAGGGAGTGGTCATGGGGGCTGCACCCTGGAGATGTGGCTGGATGCTGGGAGTTGCTGAGGGAAGAGAGAAAAAGACGATTTCAGATAAGAGGGGCTTGATTGTCTTTGTGTCATACTTACATGGTAGAGCCCAGCAGCAGAGCTGAAGTGAATTAATCAGAACTACATGTATCAACATTATAAATTTCAAATGCATTGTCAAGAGAAAAGAAAGCATGTGGCATGGCAAAAATATTTATTGGGTGCTTACTCTATGCTGGGCATATTTAAGTTTGGTTTATATAAAGTTTAAAGAAACAGGCAAAAAGTTGCTAAATATCATTTAGGGAAAATATTTTTGTAAAAAAATAAGATACACATGGGAATGATAAGCACAAAATTCAGGAGATAGGGATGATGGGGCTGGGGGAGAGGTGTGAGATTGGGCAGCAGTTCATGGAAAACTTTAGCTGTGAAGATCTAGTCATTAAAAAAAAGTTTTGAAGCAAAAAGTAAAGCTATGATGTGTTGAGTATATGAATATACATTACTTTTTTCCCTAGATAACTTGATATATTTAGAATATTCCAAATGTTTAGAAATTTAAAAATTGCCATTGCAGTTATTTTTGCAATATATTAACTTAGCAGCTCTATGAAATGTATGACAGTGACAGAGTAAATTATCTTCTACTTAATATCTCAAATGGTAACAATGCATAATTTAAAAATTTTACCCAGAATTTACCTCCATAAACTCTGCAGTAGCCACATAGTTAAGTTCAGGACTTTTATATTGATCAGCATTACTCTGAATGTAATCAAAGATTAATGCTAGAGGAAAATGCATCTCTGGGAAGGCTAAGTAAAATAAAAGGACTCAGATCATTTATGGATTCACTGCATATTTACATTGTTATATGTTTACAGTATAAAAGAAATTAAGCTACACAATGGAAGCATTAAGAAATACCCGTGGGGCGCCTGGGTGGCTCAGTTGTTGAGCAACTGCCTTCGGCTCAGGTCATGATCCCAGGGTCCTGGGATCGAGCCCCACATCGAGCCCCGCATCGGGCTCTCTGCTCCGCGGGAAGCCTGCTTCTCCCTCTCCCTCTCCGACTCCCCTTGCTTATGTTCCCTCTCTCGCTGTGTCCCTCTCTGTCAAATAAATAAATAAAATCTTAAAAAAAAAAGAAATACACGTAAAATTTCCTTTTCAATAAAAAGTGTTATAAACAAACTTAGTTAATTCACACATTGATCTTAAAATCAATAAAGCTGAAGACATTCTCTCCATTTTCTTGAGATTGGTTAAAAAAGCCTGCTTCATATGAATTTCCAGATTTTAAATGGACTAAAGAGAATTAATGGAGAATATGTACAAAAAATTTAATAGGTATATACATATTTTACTTCTCTGTTATTTTTTGTTGTTACATTTAGGTACCATCTTATGAAAAAATAAGAAGCAAATACTTAGAATGGAAAACAAATATTTTTCAAATGAGAGAATTCACAACTTTATCATCAAATAAGTATTCATTCAAGCAATAGTTCATTTGTGTAGTATCTGCTATGTGCCAGGTATAGATCAAAATGCTGAGAAAGGAGCAGTGAACATAATAGACAAGACCCTGCCCTTACAGAGTTTATATTATATAGGGAAGGGGAGGAGCTTACTTTCTTATAATCTAGTACCCATTTAGTAGGACGACCTACTAAATGGTAATTATGAATCTTTGTGGTTTTCGGAAGAAAGGGGGGGTCCACTGAATGGACTCGTTGATAACCTTAATATAAGTTAAATTTTTTAGAAAGAAAACACTAACTAGCTTTTCATGTTACATAAATAAAAATGTTTATAGTAATTTTACTAGAAACAGCAGCTTCAAGTGTTTCAAATGCAGAAGAAAAATAAATGGTGGAGTCTGCTTTTCAGCTGTGCTAAGACTGCCTGTTTAACTGTTTTTCTTTTGCAAGTCTTTTGAGCTTATTACTTAATTGATGGGTTTTCTTTTCTTTCTTTTCTTCTAAAAGAGCAGATTTTTATTGTCATTATTCAGTAAGGATAAGTGTTGGCACTTTGATAAGCAATGGTAAAAAGAGCGAGCAAGATATTTGCTGTACTTACCTTCATTTTATACGTCAGCACCAATGGCTAGAGTTATAGACACATAACTGTTTCAATCCAGAGGTTATTGAATTGCAAAATATTTGAGTTATTATAGTTGGATGGGTAATATGATTTGGTTTTGAACAAAAGTACAAGTCATATTCTAAAGTGAGTGGGACTACTTGGGGGTTATATGTCATTAGATCACAGTATATATAAAACCCGATTAGAAAAACAAAATTTCTTCTGGAGCTTGATTTACATACTTGTTCCCACACCATCTAAATAATTCCCTTTAACTACAATTTTGGAAGGACATAACACTATACAAAGCACTTTAGATATGGTATCTTGTTTGATCCTGACAGCATCCGTTTGAATCATGAATATAGATTCCTTGACTTTCCTAAAATACAGCAATAGTATGTGGCAGAATCTAGCATTCATTCCATCATGCCCTAAGACACCTTGAGAAAGCTCTGGAATTCCTGAATGCCTCCCAGACTTCTTTTTCTTTATGTTTTTTTTTCCTCTGATATATGTTTTTATTGTTTTATTTTTTATTTTTATTTATTTTATTTTATTCTTATGTTAATCCCCATACATTACATCATTAGTTTTAGATGAAGTGTTCCATGATTCATTGTTTGTGCACAACACCCAGTGCTCCATGCAGAATGTGCCCTCCTCAATACCCACCACCAGGCTAACCCATCCTCCCACCCCCCTCCCCTCTAGAACCCTCAGTTTGTTTTTCAGAGTCCATCGTCTCTCATGTTTCATCTACCCCTCCGATTTCCCCCGCTTCATTCTTCCCCTCCCGCTACCTTCTTCTTCTTCTTTTTTTTTTTTTCTTAACATATATTGCATTATTTGTTTCAGAGGTACAGATCTGAGATTCAACAGTCTTGCACAATTCAGAGCGCTTACCAGAGCACACACCCTCCCCCGTGTCCATCACCCAGTCACCCTGTCCCTCCCACCCCACCCCCCACTCCAACAACACTCAGTTTGTTTCCTGCGATTAAGAATTCCTCATATCAGTGAGATCATATGATACATGTCTTTCTCTGTTTGACTTATTTCACTCAACATAATACTCTCCAGTTCCATCCACGTGGTTACAAATGGCAAGATCTCATTCCTTTTGATGACTGCATAATATTCCATTGTATATATATACCACCTCTTCTTTATCCATTCATCTGTCGATGGACATCTTGGCTCTTTCCACAGTTTGGCTATTGTGGACATTGCTGCTATAAACATCGGGGTGCACGTAGCCCTTCGGATCCCTACTTTTGTATCTTTGGGGTAAATACCCAGTAGTGCAATTGCTGGATCATAGGGTAGCTCTATTTTCAACTTTTTGAGGAACCTCCATACAGTTTTCCAGAGTGGCTGCACCAGCTTGCATTCCCACCAACAGTGGAGGAGGGTACCCCTTTCTCCGCATCCCCGCCAACATCTGTCATTTCCTGACTTGTTAATTTTAGCCATTCTGACTGGTGTGAGGTGATATCTCATTGAGGTTTTGATTTGGATTTCCCTGATGCTGAGCGATATTGAGCACTTTTTCATGTGTCTGTTGGCCATTTGGATGTCTTCTTTGGAAAAATGTCTGTTCATGTCTTCTGCCCATTTCTTGATTGGATTCTTTGTTCTTTGGGTGTTGAGTTTGATGAGTTCTTTATAGATTTTGGATACTAGCCCTTTATCTGATATGTCATTTGCAAATATCTTCTCCCATTCTGTCGGTTGTCTTTTGGTTTTGTTGACTGTTTCCTTTGCTTTGCAAAAGCTTTTTATCTTGATGAAGTCCCAATAGTTCATTTTTGCCCTTGCTTCCCTTGCCTTTGGCGATGTTTCTAGGAAGAAGTTGCTTCGGCTGAGGTCAAAGAAGTTGCTGCCTGTGTTCTCCTTTAGGATTTTGATGGACTCCTGTCTCACATTGAGGTCTTTCAACCATTTGGAGTCTATTTTTGTGTGTGGTGTAAGGAAATGGTCCCGTTTCATTCTTCTGCATGTGGCTATCCAATTTTCCCAACACCATTTGTTGAAGAGACTGTCTTTGTTCCATTGGACATTCTTTCCTGCTTTGTCGAAGATTAGTTGACCATAGAGTTGAGGGTCCATTTCTGGGCTCTCTATTCTGTTCCATTGATCTCTGTGTCTGTTTTTGTGCCAGTACCATACTGTCTTGATGATGACAGCTTTGTAATAGAGCTTGAAGTCCGGAATTGTGATGCCGCTGGCTTTGCTTTTCTTTTTCAATATTCCTCTGGCTATGCGGTGTCTTTTCTGGTTCCATACAAATTTTAGGATTATTTGTTCCATTTCTTTGAAAAAAGTGGATGGTATTTTGATGGGGATTGCATTGAATGTGTAGATTGCTCTAGGTAGCATGGACATCTTCACAATATTTGTTCTTCCAATCCATGAGCATGGAACGTTTTTCCATTTCTTTGTGTCTTCCTCAATTTCTTTCATGAGTATTTTATAGTTTTCTGAGTACAGATCCTTTGTCTCTTTGGTTAGATTTATTCCTAGGTATCTTATGGTTTTGGGTGCAATTGTAAATGGGATCAACTCCTTAATTTCTCTTTTCTTCTGTCTTGTTGTTGGTGTATAGGAATGCCACTGACTTCTGTGCATTGATTTTATATCCTGCCACTTTACTGAATTCCTGTATGAGTTCTAGCAGTTTTGGGGTGGAGTCTTTTGGGTTTTCCGCATAAAGTATGATATCATTTGCAAAGAGTGAGAGTTTGACTTCTTCTTGGCCAATTTGGATGCCTTTGATTTCTTTTTGTTGTCTGATTGCTGTGGCTAGGACTTCCAATACTATGTTGAATAGCAGTGGTGATAGTGGACATCCCTGCCGCATTCCTGACCTTAGGGGGAAAGCTCTCAGTTTTTCCCCATTGAGAATAATAGTTGCTGTAGGTTTTTCATAGATGGCTTTTATGATATTGAGGTGTGTACCCTCTATGCCTATACTCTGAAGAGTTTTGATCAAGAAAGGATGCTGTACTTTGTCAAAAGCTTTTCCTGCATCTATTGAGAGGATCATATGGTTCTTGTTCTTTCTTTTATTCATGTATTGTATCACATTGATTTGCGGATGTTGAACCAACCTTGCAGCCCAGGGATAAATCCCACTTGGTCATGGTGAATAATCCTTTTAATGTACTGTTGGATCCTATTGGCTAGTATTTTGGTGAGAATTTTTGCATCCATGTTCATCAGGGATATTGGTCTGTAATTCTCCTTTTTGATGGGGTCTTTGTCTGGTTTTGGGATCAAGGTAATGCTGGCCTCATAAAATGAGTTTGGAAGTTTTCCTTCCGTTTCTATTTTTTGGAACAGTTTCAGAAGAATAGGTATTAATTCTTCTTGAAACGTTTGGTAGAATTCCCCTGGGAAGCCATCTGGCCCTGGGCTTTTGTTTTTTGGGAGATTTTTGATGACTGCTTCAGTTTCCTTAGTGGTTATAGGTCTGTTCAGGTTTTCTATTTCATCCTGGTTCAGTTTTGGTAGTTGATACATCTCTAGGAATGCATCCATCTCTTCCAGGTTATCTAATTTGCTGGTATAGAGTTGCTCATAATATGTTCTTATAATTGTTTGTATTTCTTTGGTGTTGGTTGTGATCTCTCCGCTTTCATTCATGATTTTGTTGATTTGGGTCATTTCTCTTCTCTTTTTGATAAGTCTGGCCAGGGGTTTATCAATCTTGTTAATTCTTTCAAAGAACCAGCTCCTAGTTTCGTTGATCTGTTCTACTGTTCTTTTAGTTTCTATTTCATTGATTTCTGCTCTGATCTTTATTATTTCTCTTCTCCTGCTGGGTTTAGGCTTGATTTGCTGTTCTTTCTCCAGCTCCTTTAGGTGTAGGGTTAGGTTTTGTACTTGAGACCTTTTTTGTTTCTTGAGAAAGGCTTGTATTGCTATATACTTTCCTCTTAGGACTGCCTTTGCTGCATCCCAAAGATTTTGAACAGTTGTGTTTTCATTTTCATTGGTTTCCATGTATTTTTTTAATTCTTCTTTAATTTCCTGGTTGACCCATTCATTCTTCAGTAGGATGTTCTTTAGCCTCCATGTATTTGAGTTCTTTCCGACTTTCCTCTTGTGATTGAGTTCTAGTTTCAAAGCATTGTGATCTGAAAATAGGCAGGGAATGATCCCAATCTTTTGGTACCGGTTGAGACCTGATTTATGACCTAGGATGTGATCTATTCTGGAGAATGTTCCATGGGCACTAGAGAAGAATGTGTATTCCGTTGCTTTGGGGTGGAATGTTCTGAATATGTCTGTGAAGTCCATTTGGTCCAGTGTGTCATTTAAAGTCTTTATTTCCTGGTTGATCTCTTGCTTAGACGATCTGTCCATTTCAGTGAGGGGGGTGTTAAAGTCCCCCACTATTATTGTATTGTTGTTGTTGTGTTTCTTTGCTTTTGTTATTAATTGCCTTATATAACTGGCTGCTCCCATGTTAGGGGCATAGATATTTACAATTGTTAAATCTTCTTGTTGGATAGATCCTTTAAGTATGATATAGTGTCCTTCCTCATCTCTTATTACAGTCTTTGGTTTAAAATCTAATTTGTTTGATATAAGGATTGCCACCCCAGCTTTCTTTTGGTGTCCATTAGCATGGTAAATGGTTTTCCACCCCCTCACTTTCAATCTGGGGGTGTCTTTGGTTCTAAAATGAGTCTCTTGCAGACAGCAGATCGATGGGTCTTGTTTTTTAATCCAGTCTGTTAGCCTGTGTCTTTTGATTGGGGCATTGAGCCCATTTACATTCAGGGTAACTATTGAAAGATAGGACTTTAGTGCCATTGTATTGTCTGTAAGGTGACTGTTACCATATATTGTCTGTGTTCCTTTCTGGTCTATGTTGCTTTTAGGCTCTCTCTTTGCTTAGAGACCGCTTTCAAGATTTCCTGTAGGGCTGGTTTTGTGTTTGCAAATTCCTTTAGTTTTTGTTTGTCCTGGAAGCTTTTTATCTCTCCTTCAATTTTCAAGGACAGCCTAGCTGGATAGAGTATTCTTGGCTGCATATTTTTCTCTTTTAGTGCTCTGAATATATCCTGCCAGTCCTTTCTGGCCTGCCAGGTCTCTGTGGATAGGTCTGTTGCCAATCTAATGTTTCTACCCTTGTAGGGTACATATCTCTTCTCCCGAGCTGCTTTCAGGATTTTCTCTTTGTCTATGAGACTCCTAAGTTTTACTATTAGATGTCGGGGAGTTGACCTATTTTTATTGATTTTGAGAGGGGTTCTCTGTGCTTCCTGGATTTTCATGCCTGTTTCTTTCCCCAAATTAAGGAAGTTCTCTGCTATAATTTGCTCCATTATACCTTCTGGCCCTCTCTCTCTTTCTTCTTCTTCTGGCATCCCAATTATTCTAATGTTGTTTCGTCTTATGGTATCGCTTATCTCTCGAATTCTGCCCTCGTGATCCAGTAGTTGTTTATCTCTCTTTTTCTCAGCTTCTTTATTTTCCATCATTTCATCTTCTATATTACTGATTCTCTCTTCTGCCTCATTTATTCTAGCACTTAGCGCCCCCATTTTTGATTGCACCTCATTAATAGCCTTTTTGATTTCGACTTGGTTGGATTTTAGCTCTTTTACTTCTTCAGAAAGGGTTTCTCTAATAACTTCCATATTTTTTTCAAGCCCAGCTAGTATCTTTAAAGTGATGATTCTGAACTGTAGATCTGACATCGTAGTAATGTCTGTATTGAGTAGGTCCCTGGCAGTCGGTACTACCTCTTGTTCTTTTTGTTGTGGTGAGTTTTTCCGTCTCGTCATTTTGTGCAGAGGAGAATAGATTAATGAGGGAACAAAATGCTAGCAGAGTAACCACGTCCCCAGAAAATATACTTTAAACAAATCAGAAAAGACCTGAAGCAGTGGGATAAGAAAGGGAAAGAGAGAAAAAAGAAAAAGAAAAAAAAGAAAAAGAAAAAGATAAAGATAAAAACAAAAACAAACAAAACAACAACAACAACAACAAAAGAAAAACCAGAATGTGATCAAATATGATCAGGCTGGTATATAGATCAGTGCCACACACTAGATTTGGGGTGTATTTTGGTGTTTTAGAAGAAAGTGCATCCCAAAATTTTTAAGAAAGAAAAACTTATATATGTACAAAAATAAGGGTTGATATGATGAAGGGTTGGAATATGACTGTAAAAATGGAAATTATAAAAAATTTTATAAAAGGAATTGATAAGAAGTTGTTTAAAAAAAGAAAGAAGAGGATTTAAGAAAAGAAAAAAGAAAAAGAGAAAAAAAAAGGGAGAGGATGTGATCAGGCAGGGGAATAGAAAACACCATATACTAGAGATTTAGGGTATATTTTAATCTGTTAGAAGAAACTATCTCAAAATTTTAAAGAGAGAACAACTTATATATATAAGCTAAAAATACGGGTAACTACTATGAAGGGATAGAATATGACTCTAAAAATGAAAAATAAAAAATTTTTTTTTTAAGAAGGGATTGATAAGATGTTGGTTGAAAAAGGGAAAAAGAAAAATCCAAAAAGAAATAAAAAGACAAAAGAGACAGTTAAAAAAAATTAACTTTAAAAGTCTAAAGAATCATGGTAAAAAAGCCGTGAATTCTATGTGCAGTATTCCCCTAGCGCTGGAGCTCTGCCGTTCTCATTGATCGGTAAACTTGGTCTTGGCTGGCCGTTCTCGCTGATCTTCTGGGGAGGGGCCTGTTGCCGTGGTTTCCAAATGTCTCTGCCGGAGGCGGAATTGCCCCGCCCTTTCCCCCTCCCGGCTAAGTAATCTGCTTGGGTTTGCTCTCTGGGGCTTTTGTTCCCTGCGAGCTTTCTGTACAGCTTTGGAGGCGGAGAGTGAAAATGGCAGCCTCCCAATCTCTGCCCCGGAGGAGCCGAGAACTCGGCCCCGCTCCTCAGTGAGCCCCCAGAGAAAAGCCGTCAGTCACTCCCGTCTCCCCGGTCTCCGGCCGCACCCCGTGCTCGCCCGGCCTGTGACCGCGCGCCTCTGTCTCTGGCACCCGACCCGGCGTGCAGTCTCCAAACCCAGCAGATACCTGCGGTGCACTCCCGCGGGGCTCCTTCCGGGGAAGGAAGGTGAGTCTCCCCGGATCTGCCGCTTGTTGGGTCCCTGCTGGAGGAGCAGGGGCCCGACTGTGCTGCGGATCACGGTTTATGGCAACCCCAAGCTGAGAGCTCGCGCCTGGGCTCCACCTCTGCAGCCGGCTTCCCTGCTCCATTACCTGGGAGCTCCGCCACACTCAGGCACCCCCAGTCTTTCTGTGACCCCGAGGGTCCTGAGACCACACTGTCCCGGAGGGTTCCACCCCCCGCTTAGCCACCAGAGTGACGTCCCTCGGCGGAGCAGACTTTTAAAAGTTCCGATTTTGTGCTCCGCGGCTCTATCACTTGCCAGAAGCGGCCGACAGAGGCCCCTCCCCCGCCGTCTATCCTCCCGAATATCGCCTCGGATTCACTTCTCTGCACGTCCTACCTTCCAGAAAGTGGTCGCTTTTCTGATGAGAGAGTTGTTGCTCTTCTTTTCTTCGATCTCCTGTTGAGTTTGTAGGTGTTCAGAATGGTTTGATCCCTATCCAGCTGAATTCCTGAGAGGAGACGAAATCCAGGTCTCCTACTCCTCCGCTATCTTGCTCCACCCCCTGTTTTTATTGTTTTAAAGCAACTTTTTCTTATTTAGTTTTCCTGTAACTAGAAGGCAAAGGTTTTGTTCTGTTGTGTTGTGTTTTTCCAGTAAAATTAGTAAAACAGTGGGATAATGGGTTACCAACATAAAAAGGTTTATACTTCCAAAATAAGGTAGAATTAGGGGTGCCTGGGTGGCTCAGTCTGTTGAGTGTCCAACTCTTGATTTTGGCTCAAGTTGTGATCTCAGGGTCCTGGGATGGATTCCCATGTTGGGCTCAGCACTCAGTGGGAAGTCTGCTTGAGTATTCTCTCTGCCCCTCTCCCTGCACGTGTGTGCATGTGCAAGCTCTCTATTTCAAATAAATAAATCTTAAAAAACATCAAAATAAGGTAGATTTAATCAATATAAGTGTAGCCCCCCCCCCTTTTTTTTTGGCCCTGGAAACAGCTTCAATAAATTAGATGTAGTCACAAATGTAAAATTATATATGTATTTTTCAATTTTATTATGTTATGTTAGTCACCATACAATACATCATTAGTTTTTGATGTGATTCACGATTCATTGTTTTCGTATAACACCCAGTGCTCCATGCAGTACGTGCCCTCCTTAATACCCATCACTGGGCTAACCCATCCCCCTATCCCCCTCCCCTCCAAAACCCTCAGCTTGTGTCTCAGAGTCCATAGTCTCTCATGGTTCAAACATTGATATTTCACTTCATTATATGATACAAACAAGTGCTAAAAATGAAAATAAATTTGAGATTTCAAAGACACACAAAAATATAATCATCTGAATTCTTCCTTCTTGGTGAATCTTTTCCTTTTAGGATATTTGCTTTTGCTAAATGCCTGGACTTAAGGCATGTCAATGTAAAACATAAGTGACAAATTTAGAGAAACTTAGTTTCACCAGTGGAATAGATGGGGAGTAGAGATTAAGGAAGCGAGGAGCCTTTGACAAAGTTAGGCAGAGCTGAGGAGGGGCTTAATGTAGCTTGAGCGAGATGGGCTTTCAAGAAACATCTGAAATCTGGTGAGTGGAAACAAGAACATTATGAAGAACTGTGAGGAAGGGTCAGCAATTATTTATTAAACTGTGTTCCTGCAGGACCCAGTACTTGGTCTCATGAACTCAGTGGCATTCTCAAAATCTTTGAGGTTTGGAAAAACATGATTGGATAAGGAGATAAGACAAGCATAAAAGGAGGTAGAAAAGAGACCCTGAGAGGTGGGGTAGAAATTTGGGAGTTAGGACTATTATTGTTAATGCCAGACTATGGGCAACCTTTTGGAGGCTTATTAGGGCAAAAATAAACTTTGTAGCTTTTTAAGAAAAACTACTGTAAAGAAAAAAAATAACTGGTCATAAACTCAGACCCAAGCATAACTCTTGGTGTGCTGTCCTCTTATCAGAACAACCATAAATTGAAGAGAAGGGAGAGCAACGATGCTAATCTTGTCAACTTCAAAATGCCACAGAGCTGGCAAACAACGATAGTACTGTGTATCATTATTTTAGAAAGCCATCTTAACTGTCTTGCCAATGTAATCCCAGGATTTTCACTTTAAGGCAGCGTTAAATTCTTTGCCCTAGCAGAAGATCACACAAAGCATTTATTTCTTTGTGAATGAAGAACAGTTGATTTATTTCAAGTAGCTTTTGTTGAGCATGTACTAAGTGAAAAAACAGTAGTCCATAAATCCTGGAGTTCTTCACACCATAACCACTAGAGGCTGCTGATGTTTCGACGTACTGACTAAGGCAATAAATCTTCAGCAGCAGAATATTCCAGGCCAAAATGAATTAGTAAAAGATTTTTGGGACTAGGTTATTTTTTTATTGATACATAATTTGTACCCAATGAAATGCACAATTGGGTACTCTCTTCTTAATGAGTTTTTTCCCCTTGAATGCCTTGAGACCATATTGCCTCCTACATCCCTGGCTGTTCCTGCTCTATCTCCGTTATGGGTACCTATCACTTCCCTAAATGTTGTTGCTCCTATGTCATCTGCCTGATAATTTCTTCTCTTTTCAGGTGACATATTCTCTTTGTATTATGTTGCTTTCAGTAAGCATTTGTATGCTCATTTATCACCACATCCACATATGTAGACTCAGTCTCCCATCTGCCTCATGCCTATGTATCCAGCAAGCAATGGAACATCTTCACTTAGCGCTTCCATTAGAACTTTAAATTTATCAGGTGTACAACTGAACTTACTGCCTCTCACTACAAATATGCTTTTAATTAGGTTTTCATTATTTGCGCTAGTACAAACCATTCAAAACAATTCAAGCAATTGAGCACCTTTGTGTGACTAGAGATGTGCCGAACATTATAGAATGGGTGACCTTGCTTTTGAGGAACTAATATATTAGCCATTTATTCAGGATGAACCTGGACATCGTTTCTGGAGTTTTCTTTCTTCCTCACTGTACCCATCCAAAATCCCCCCTCACCAAGATGCTACCTCCCCCCACATCATCATGAACCCTTCATTCTTTCTCTGGAATCTCTCAGCCCTGTGCCTTCAACCACTACCTTGTCAAAATGTTTCTACTTTGTTTCCAGGATTCCCATGCAGAGGGTAGTGTTATAATAGAATCAGACTCTGTACCTTGGGCATACAGGCAAGGAAAATATGAATTCTGATTGGAGGATCTTAGACTTTATTCATCAACCATGTATTGCTTTTCTATTAGACATAAAGTAAATATATTAAAGTAGCAGAACATAAATATAATTAGTAGATAACTCATTATGGGGAAATCTTCTAAAAAATACCTGTTTATAATCCATGGATTTTCCTTTTGTCAGTTAAGTCTCTGCTAATCTTCTAAATAGATTATTACTTGAATACTCACTTCTAATTCACCTTGAATCCTGTCTCAGGCTTGGATTCTCCTGAGATGGTTATTTTCCTGGTTTTAGGCTATTTTGGCAGAGACATTTTCTGGGCTGCTTTTTCCAGCTGCTGTTGTCTTATCTCTGTATTTCTCTCATGGTGCCTGCCTGCCCACAGACCCAAATTGCTGCACTTGAAAATCTGTTCACTCTACTTAGTTTAAATTAAAGGGATTGCTTTATTTATTACTCTCCAAGCCCACTGCATCACAGAAATCTTAGTTAACAGGAAGGTTTGAAGACATCTAGTTAAATTTCCCAATCAGTGCTGGAAATGCTCTGAGCTCTGAGTTGCTATCTTTCCGCTCACATGGCAAAAAGAGGCAAAAATAGCTGAATGATACAGCTGACAAACATGTGTATATCACCTAGTTATAAAAGGCACTCAAAATAAGCCTTATGCTTTCTCTGGTGTTTTTTCCCTCTTTGTTCATTTCCACTGTTTCTCATCTCATATCACTGTGGATAGTGATAAACTTAGAACATCTCTCCTTGCATTTTCATTGAAGGAATAGGATTTTCACTCTTTCCCATTGGAGAGAAGGCATCTGTCTGATCCCTGAATTCTACTCACATTCTTTCCCTCTTGGAAGAAGAATGTATAATACTGGTGAGAACCATTCATTGGTCCCTCTAAAGATACTTTCATTGGTTTCTTCTCTCTCTTCTTGCCTTCCCTCTTCTTGGCACCAAAGTACCTAAAGGTAGACTTAATTCAGCCTCATATCCTTTCCTGTTAACAGATACAGGCCAGAGTCTTCTAGTAGCCTTTAGACCTAGTCCTCCACAAAGGAATACCAGGATTCTGGGTTTGAGAGTAAAGAAAAATGATCAAGTCAGATTTGGGCTATGCTCCAAGGTGTATTCTGAGATCCAGCTTTACAAGTAAGGAAGTTCCTGTTTTGGCAATGGGGCACTCTCTCCCTATTACTCATTGTTTCACTTAGGTTGGGATTTCAGGAGAGTCTAAATATCCCTCCTTCCCTCCAGATTCTGAACCAACTGGGCCTGTAGGCAGGTAGGCAAATAGGAGAGAGAGAGAGAAAGAAGTCAATCAATCAAGGTAAAGATCCATACATGCAGTATCACATCGAAAACATTAACCAATTCCCAATTGGGAACCATGGATATGACATGTCCTCAGTGGTTTATATTTATTTAATATGCATTTAGCAGAGCCATAACTCTGTGACAAACAGTGTGCTAGGCACCAGAGTTTCAACAATGAAGACAAGAATACATTCTCTAGTTTCATGGGGACTACATATTTACAATCTAAAAGGAAGGATAAATAAGTAATTTAGAATGAGCTTTATAATCAGCCAGATCTGAAATCAAATTCTGATTGTGTAAAGTATTAACTGTGATAAAATACCTTTGGTTGGTTATTTTCATAACTATTATAATGGGTAGCCTTGAGCATTTTATCATTTCCAATTATGGAGTCAAATGAATTAGTAAGAAGACTGGGTTAGGAGTCAAAAGGCTTGAGTGCTAGGGCATTTGGCTGGCTCAGTCAGTACAGCGTGGGAGTCTTGATATTGCAGTCATGAGTTCAAGCTCCATGTTGAATATAGAGATTACTTAAAGATAAAATCTTTAAAAAAAAAGATTTCAGTGCCAATTCAGGCCCAGGGACTACTTGTCTTTTCCCTCTGCAAAAGTCATTAATTATTCTGAAGTTCTCTTTCCTTTCCTGCATTTTCGAGAAAGTCACAGTATTCTGGTGAAGATTGTAGGAGATCGTGAAGTTAAGAACCAAGACTTGGTACACCCTAGCTAGTAATTACAAAAACAACTAGCCTTAGACTCCTCTGGACTTTTCAGGAGGTGGAGTAGAGCATAGAGATGTGCTGTTTTGAAGTTTATTTTTTTTAATTTTAAAAATTTTAATGTCTTTGTATGAGTTGCCATTAGGGAGGAAAATAGAGCTATTCTTCCAGAGGGAAATGGATCTTATGACATCTCCTGCTCGTATCCATATGCTTGACAATATTTTCACATACACAGGTTCTGCAGTTGGAAAATATAAGCTTTCTCTAAATTGTTAAGATACTTTAATGTAACATATATTTAAACTGAATATACCAAGTCTTTACAGAATGTGGGGAGTGTAATTTCATAACCAAACTATTTGATATTCTAAATAAAAGATATTTCTAACATGCAAATCTCTGACATTTGCCAATATATTTGCAAAATACCAGTGTAACCAGAGGGAATTTGACTATAAATGTTCCACATGATGTTCAAGTAATGAATTCCTTGTGTTAAGCCACTAAGCCACTCTAAAACATAGTTACTTCCTAGTTGTAGGAGCCCAAGGTTTTGCCTATCTGTTTTAACAAATACTTCTTGATCCCCAATGTGAAAAGATAAATGAATCTATTTCAGTTGGAATTATTCATGATGCTCACCCAATTCGTAATTCAAAGAATCTATTGAGAAGCCTGTACTTTCAGATATAATAGAACTTTATCTTAAGGTATTTCATAGATTAAGTTATAAAGATTTATAGTTGTTCAGATCATCCCTAGCACTCTTAAAATCATAGTTATTAAAAACATTTTATATTCCAGACCTTGTTGTAGGGGCTGTAACATAATTTAATCTTTTAAATAATCATATGTGTATAAAATAGCAAGCTTTTTCTGCCCACCTTATCATGTTGTTAGGTATATACAACAATGGACCCCTAAGATAATTCAGTCCTAGAGGCCAGTTTAAATGTAAAATTTCAATTTACCAAAAATATATATAGCTTATAATAGTCTCTTCTCTCCACTTTCCAGGTGCTCATTGATGTATTCTAAGAATTCTATCAGTGCCCACTATGTGCCAGGAAGAGAAAGCATGCACTTGAGACACAGGTAAGCAATACTGTGTTTGATCTTCAGCACTCATCGCTCTTGCTCAAATCACTGGATGAATAGATACGTTCCAACAATGAATCAAATAGTATTAGTAAAAATAAGGAGACTCTACCTCTTGCTGTTTTAAATCACATTTTTTGTTAATTTTAGAGGGTTACTTTAAGAAAATATATTTCTTACAGTGAGGAATATTTACAATTCAGCAATTATTTCATCCTTTCCTCAACATCTTCATCTGTCAAATGCAAGCAAAAGTAAATTTATTCTGAAACTTTCAAAATCTCATGGAATGACCTCATTTTTATCTGTTTTATACTACCTCTTTTCCTGGTAGTCTTTCTCTCTCTTTTTTTAATCTATCCACCACCCATTTATATCCACTTACCACCTATCTGTACATACATACATGCAGTATAAAAATAGATTTATTTACAGAGGTCCCTGACTTAAAATAGTTCAGCTTACGATTTTTTTGACTTTACGGTAGTGTGAAAGTAAATGCATTTAGTAGAACCTGTACTTGAAATTTGAATTTTGACTTTTCCTGGGCTAGTGATATTCAGTAGGATCCTCTCTTGTGATGCTGGACAGTGGCAGTGAGCAGCAGATCATTCAGCTCCATGAGCACAAGGATGAACAACCGATACAACTATCCTATACCCCAAAAAACATCATTTTCATTTTCATTACAGCATTCAGTAAATTACATGAGATACTCAGCACTTTATTATAAAATAGGCTTTGTGTTAGGTGATTTTGCCCAACTGTGGGCTAATGTAAAGTGTTCTGAGCATGTTTAAGGTAGTGTTTAAGCTGAGCTATGATGTTTGGTAGATTAGGTGTATTAAATGCATTTTCAGCCTATTTTATGCAAATAAACTTATTTAAACAGTAAACTTTAGATCACTATCATAAATGAAAATCTAAAATGATTTGCTATAAGTAAAATGTAAGGATGAAAAATGAATATGAACATAACAAAACAGCATACATGTACGCTTTGTTTTGTTGTACTTTGTAAAATACAGTGTTTTTTACAAATTGAAGTTTTGTGACAACCCTGCATTGAGCAAGTATACTGGTGCCATTTTTCTGACAGCATTTACTCACTCTGTATCTCTGTGTCACATTTTGGTAATTCTTGCAATATTTCAAACTTTTTCATTACTATTATATATTTTGCTGTTCTGTGTTCAATGGTATGTCTCGCTGAAAGTTCCTATGATGATTAGCATTTTTTTAGCAGTATTTTTAAATTAAGGTATGTACATTGCTTTTTTAGCCATAATGCTATTGCACAGTTAATAGACTATCGTATAGTGTAAACATAACTTTTATATGCATTAGGAAACCAGAATATTTATTTGACTCACTTTATTCCAATATTCACTTTATTGCAGTAGTCTAGAACCAAATCTGCAGTAATTCTGAGGTATGCCTAGTGGATTATGGTTGTCTTAAATACTCTGAGTCTGAGGCCCAGATTCATCTGGTTCAAAAGAAGATTATGACGTGTTAGAGTCATACTAGCTCTAAACTGAATCTTTCTCTAAGTGGGACTCAGGAAGAGTGAAGAATAACTTCGTTATTTAGTTAAAGTTATTTAATGGTACCAACTAAAATTATCTCACACTTTACTAAAAAGAAACTAATCCATTTCTCTTCCCCACTGTTGACTTTTACTTGAATGTACCTGATAAGTGGCTACCTAGTCTGTCCCTGATATCCCCACAGACAGACTTCATGAGAAATCACATTCCCATTTACTAAATTACTTTAGTTGTGAGAATACTTTCTCTTCTAGTGAACTAATATCTCTTCCTTTATCTGTTGGTCTCAGATCAGCCATCTCTATCTAGACCAAAGAGTCTAATCTCTCATTCATAAAAGATTTTTTTTTTCTTCATTATCACCTCCATTTCCTATCTTAACACTTTCTTATATGCCATGACACTCCTCTTAGTGAATTCACATGCACATATACCACAACAACTCTTAATGGTTAAGAGGATAAAGAAGAAGAGTGACTTCCTTGGCAAAGAGAAATTCTTTTGGGAGGTAAAAGTCAAAGTTAAAGAAGTTTTACTTTTTTGTTATTTTCCCCTAGCCGAGATACCATTTTTATTGTTTTTTATAGCATTATTTTTAAGATTATTATTTTAAGAAGAAGCAAAATATTAAACACAAAAAGGGAAAAAATATACTTACGACAGGAGTAAAGGTAACATAGACCAGCAGGTGATATGATGGTATTTGTTAGTAGACATGTCTTCGCTATGATGAGTGAATTGGGCAAGATTTAGTGTTCAATCCTTGCCACATGGCCTAGTATAGAAAAGATGCTCAGTAAACTATTGATGAATGACACATAGCCCTAAAACACTCATCAAATGAGTGGTTTTATTTAATGAAGAATTTTACAATTTCCCTGTGTGAAATACTCTTAAAATTACCTGTTAAAAACAAAGTCTAACATAAATCATATGTAGTTGTTTACTGTAGAAAACATGGCCACAATGGGACAGGTTCTCTCATGGATATAAGAAAAAAAATTCAGTTGTGGATAATTATTAGTCAAGAGTTCTTGTAGTCTTGTTGGAAGAAAGGAAGGAAAGAGGGAAGGACCTTGATATTAGTGGATGCTAGAAGTTGATACAGATGGAGTTGCATGGCTATTTGATAATTTCTGAAACAAATCTCTAAGGAACAATTTGTTTATGGTTTCAAAATGCCCTTGTCAAAATACGTGATTTAAAAAATTAGAGTTATGGTGATGATTTTTAGATACAACACCAAAGGCACAATGCATGAAAGAACTGATGAGCTGGACTTCATTCAAAAACAAAAACTCCAAACTTCTGGTCTGCAATAGACAGCATCAAGGAATGAGAAGCTTTATACTGGGAAAAAATATTTGCAAAAGACACAAATAAAAAGATGCTCCTATCATGTGTCATCAGGGAAATGCAAATTAAAACAAGATACTACTGTAAACCTATTACAATGGTCAAATCCAGAACACTGGGACAACACAAAATGCTGGTGAAGATGTGGAGCAACAGGAATTTTCATTCAGTGCTGGTGTGAATGCAAAATGCTACAGCCACTTTCAAAGACAGTTTGGAAGTCTTTTATAAAACTAAACATACTCTTGTCATATGTACCAGCAGTGAGACTCCTTGGTATTTACTCAAAGGATTTAAAAACTTATGTCCACACAAAATTCTACACACCGATGTATAGTAGCTTTACTCATAATTGCCAAAGCTTGAAGGCAACCAAGATGTCCTTCAGTAGGTGAATGGATATGTAAGCTGTGGTACATCCAGACAATGGAATATTATTCAGTGCTAAAAAGAAATAAATTTCAAGGCATGAAAAGACATGGAGGAACCTAAGATGCGTTTTACTTAATGACAGAACCTAAACTGAAAAGTCTACAAATTATATGATATTCTGGAAAAGGTAGAATTACAGAGGCAGTAGGAAGATCAATGGATGCCAGGTGAAGGGTGGGGAGAGGATGAATAGTTGGAGGACAGAGAATTTTTAGGGCAGTGAAAATATTTTGTATGACCTATAATGATGGTACATGTCATATATTTCTCCAAACCCACAGAGAGTACATCACCCAAAGTGAACTATAATGTGGACTTTGGGGTGATGTTCATTATAGGTTCATCAATTCCAACAAATGTACTACCCTAGTAGAGTTGTTAATCGTGGGGGATACTGTGCATCTGTGGAGGCAGGGGTTATATGGATAATCTATTTTCTCAATTTTTCTGTGAACCTAAAACTGCTCTAAAAACTTTTTCCTTAAAAAAGGTAAGGGAGTCTTATAATTTGAGTTACAACCTAATTTTTTTGTCTTGGTTTACTCTGATTATTTGGGTCAAATGAAAACTTGGTTTATTGATCTATTTACAGCAGTACTGACTTGATGCAAAGCGTCTTGTCATAAGATAGAGGATCCTAATCACTTACTCTGTGATCCCTTTGAGTCCTAAACAATTATGGTAGCAACATAAGAAGTTTTAAAAAAAGTGCAGTTGGTATCTGTGGCTGAAACAAGGCTTCTTATAACTCTTTTTGAGTTGAGGATATTCAGGGCCTCAGAAAATTCTCTGTACAAACCTATAAAGTCACAGATAGAGACTAGCTGTGCTCAAGACACTCTCTAACGCAGACCTCTTTACTTCCCATGGGGCAGAGGGCTGTTCCAGTTGGAGAGGAGATCTGTTGTCTTGGTTTTAGTCAGTCACATTTATTTTATTTTATTTTATTTATTTATTTGACAGAGAGAGAGACACAGTGAGAGAGGGAACACAAGCAGGGGGAGTGGGAGAGTGAGAAGCAGGCTTCGCGCAGAGCAGAGAGCCTGATGCGCGGCTCGATCCCAGTACCCTGGGATCATGACCTGAGCCGAAGGCAGATGCTTAACGACTGAGCCACCCAGGCGCCCCATAGTCAGTCACATTTTTTATGTCATGAAACCCCTCTTGCTGAATTCCTGTGCTCATGGACTACCACCCTGTCTTAGAAGTGAAATACCAACCCTGATCATAATAATTTACATAGTATTTATCTGATGCAGACATATGGAGAAAACGTAGTGTTCTTAATAGCAAGGCTGGTTTCCATCAAGGATACAGATTTTCAAATCTGATCAGTGTCAAAGGATTTTTCTTAAGGGGCTTCTTATTTCTATGTCACTTTTAAGGAATCTTAGTATGGCTTCACAAGTGGGAGGTGAACAGCAAATTTTGAGGGTTTTAATGTGTAGGTGCAAGTAGCATAAGACAAGTGTTTCAAGGTGGGAAACTAATTAGGACAGGACAAAGTTCATAATATAATAGTTTATCATTGGTGGTCACAGCAAGATGGGAGTCTTGAAGTGAGTTTGACAAATGAGCTGTTGGCCCACATGGACAATCTAATGTCCCAACAGGAAATCTGTTTGCCCAGTTGAGCAATGTGTTTGTTCAGATATATTGGTTTATAGGAATCTAAGGAAGCAAACAGAGAAGATACCTGTTGGTTTACAATCTTATCTTTCTAGGCAAGATTGCCCTGGAACAAATAGTTATGTTGATGGAGGTGTCCTCATTTCTCAGTCCTATTAGTTAAACTGTGTGGATGCAGGTGGCCCCAATTCTCATACCTCTGTAATTTCTTCTCTAACTTTCACTGCTCCCCATTCCAATAAAACATTTCTTATGTTGGGAGATGACTCCTTTGTAACAAGTTTCTTATCTTCTCTTTTATAGGTACTTAGGTGTCAAGCATAGGTACACTTAGATTGTGTCTTAGAGGATAGGGATAATGATTAAATTTTTTTATTTCCACCTTTTAGATCAAAGCTCAACCTAATCCACAGAAACTTCCTCAAAATTTTGCTTTTGCATTTAAACTTGGTTACTTTTTGCTTCCTTATCAGCCCCTGATCTTGTGGTTATCTCGTATTCTTAAGCTAGTCTTCCCTTGATACAACAAATGCTTCTTGAGCATCTATTTTATACCAAGTATTATGGGAAGTCAGGTGTTTTTAACCTTGAATTCCATTTGAAACATGCTGAAAGCTTAAAAAGAAAATATTAAGGAGCCCCTTCTTTTAGATTTATTTATTTATTTTAGAGACAGAGAGAGAGCATGAGCAGGAGGGGCAGAGGGAGAGAAAATCTCAAGCAAACTCTGTAATGAGTGCAGAGCCTGATGCCAGGCTTGATCTCATGAACTATGAGATCATGACCTGAGCTGAAACGAAGAATTGGATACTTAACCAGCTGTGCCACCCAGGTGCCCCAAGGAGCTTTACAAAACAAAACAAAACAAACAACAACAACAACAACAAAAACTATAACCAGATCAACTCTCAGGGTTTCTGATTTACTTGATCTGGGGCATGGCCTAGGCATCAGGATTTTAAAAAAATCTCTCCAGGTTATTTTAATTTTCAGCCAAGAATAAGTACCATGTGATGAAAAACTCACATGTAGGTTCAGGGAACTTAATGAAGGAAGAAACATCACGTGGATATTCACAATTATAATTGTTTGGATAAAATTGTAGTAAGTGAGATAAAAGAAAACTTCAGGGTTCTATGAGAGCTTATAGCATGGCTACCTAACCTGTTAGGGATGTCACAAGAGGATGCCCTGGGATAGAGACAGTAGGATGAATTGAAATTAACTGAATGATAAAGGAAGGAACCCATGCTTTGAGACTGAAAAGATTTCACTGAGTTAAAGGATCAGAAGAACATCAGTTCTTTCTGAAATTAAGTGGAATAAGGAGCTGGTTGTAGTATAATGATCATAGTAAGTAAGCAGGGGCTAAATCATTCAGGGTATTGCCAGGCAGTGAATGATTTTTGACTTTATTCTGAGGGTAGTGGGAAGCTGAAGGTGTGTACTTGATTTGAAATATATTTTATAAAGCTCCCACAATCAGGGAACTATAGAAGTGATGTTTCAGTGAGGGGAGATGGACCAGGAGGGGCTGAGGGAGCTAGGATCTAAGGATTGGAGGCTATTATAGACCATGTGGGAACTACCAAATTTGGTCAGTAGTGGTAGAAGTGGTTATGGAGACAAATGGAAAGATTTGAGCTATTCTTTGGTGATATAATCAATAGGACTTTTCAATGTCTTAGATGTGGCTATCTGTTAATAATTGGACTGGTAGTGTGAGCACCACTAATTTTAGCATTCTTATTCTATAATTATATCATTTTAGTTCATTCAAAAAATTTTGAGTCAGACATATTAAGACATGACCTAGGTTCATTTAAAAGTTCTTGAGTTTTCCAGATATTCCAGGTACTGGGTCAGTAAGTCAGTACAATTTTTGGATGTATCAGGGAAAAAAGGAGCTTGAGAAACTAAAACTCCTTATAAATATCTGATATAATTCCAAACTCTTCTTGTTAAAGCAAGCCAGTGCCAAGAAAGTTGTCTCTTCTGCTACATTCATATTCCAAGTGAGCTCACCAGTGTGACCATACTAGGTTGCCTAGATGCCTGAGTGGTCTAGCACAAGAGATTTTAGATTAATAAAGATCATTTTGCTACAAATTAATCTCTTTAGTTGAACAATTTTATTTTTCAGAAGAAAGCATAATGAAAAAGTCATTCTTCCATTTGGAGTAAATATAAAATTTAATCTTTACCCTGCTACATTAATGGTCACAGGTTTGTAGTGAACAAGTTAATATTTACTAAAACAAAGTAATACTTAGCATAGAAATAATTTAGACTCACTGTTGACTGCCATGAAAAATTAATTATTTATATGTTTAAGTATGTTTACTTAATATTGGAACATTGTATACTTTTCCTGCAGCAGATTTTAAAATAATATTTAGAAATCTAGTGAAGGTTGTCAAAGCTACACTGTTGGCTAGTACTGACTGCTTTTGCACATTTTCATGAATTCTACTCAAATATTTCATTAACTCTGTTTGGCCCAAAATTTCTGTAGCATGTAAAGATGCTCTATCTTCTAAGGCTAATTCTAATCAGATTTGCATTTGCTAACTCAAAAATAGAATATAAATGTGGGCCATAACTATAATGATGTATATGTACCATTATATGTTTGTCAAAACTTACAGAATGTACAATAAGAGTGAACTCTAATGTGAACTGCAGACTTTGGGTGATAATGATGTGTCACTGTTGGTACATCAGTCATAACAAATGTACCATTCTGGTGAGGGATAGTGGAGGAAGCCGCGGGGATTGATAGGGTGGGTATATGGAAAATCTCTGTACTCTCTGCTCAATTTTGTCATGAACTTAAAACTTCTCTAAGAAGTAAAATCTATTAAAAATGCAGGAAATACTCAAATTCAAGTGCTCTATTGATAAGTTTGCTAATGAGGTAGAAGTCAGGACTAGGAAACATACAATGGAATAAAGGTATCCCAGTCAAGAAGTTACAGGCCAACCATGGCATTATGCTATAGTATTGAAGCCTGATATGTATCTGTGTGGGAATGATACTCCTAGCTATCTCTAATTGCTTATTTTTGTCTTGGCACTGGATTTGTATTTAAAAATCTGTAATTCTATAAAAAAGAATGAAATCTTGCCATTTGCAACATGGATGGAGCTAGAGAGTATAATGCTAAATAAATTAAGCTAGTCAGAGAAAGACAAATACCATATGATTTCATTTATATGTGGAATTTAAGAAACAAAACAAATGAACAAAGGAAAAAGAGAGAGAGAGAGACAAACCAAGAAATAGACTCTTAACTATAGAGAACGAACTGATGGTTACCAGAGTGGAGGCAGGTGGGGGGATGGGTGAAATAGGTGAAGAGGATTAAGAATACACTTAGCATGATGAGCACTGAGTAAATGTATAGAATTATTGAATCACTACATTGTACACCTGAAACTAACAGTGTATGTTAGGTCTACTGGAATTAAAATTAAAAAAAATTTAAAAGAGCTCAACCAAAAAAAATCTATAATTCTTTTGACCCCTTCAAAGATAAACTATGCAATAAAACTATGTTATGTTCATGGAGAGGTTGATATGGTATGTGTGTGTGTGTGTGTGTGTGTGTAAAAGAGAGATTTTGTAAAGATTAAGAGAGAATGGACTTGGGGTGCCTGGGTGGCTCAGTCGGTTAAGCATCTGCCTTCAGCTCAGGTCATGAACCCAGGGTCCTGGGATCCAGCCCCACATCTGGCTCCCTGCTCTGCAGGAAGCCTGCTTCTTCCTCTCCCTGCCACTGCCCTGCTTGTGCGCTTGTGTGCACTCATTCTCTCTCTCTGTCAAATAAATTTTTAAAAAATTTAAAAAAAGAGAATGGATTCAGAATTCAGATAGTTTCATTTCAAATCATAGCTCTGCTATTTTCTGCCCTGCTTCCTCAAGCAAAATTAACTTCACTTAGATGCTTTTCTTATATATAAGATTGTGTTAAAATTACTACTTGTCAGGGTTGTGTTGAAGATTAAGTGATAAATACTTATATTTGCCTTAGCACAGTGGTTGGTACATATGACTTTTGATAAGGTCCCTAACTACTTGGGGCCTCCATTTCTTCATCTGAAAAGGAGGTCATTGTATGAAATTATGGTTTGATCCCTTCCAGATGTAAAATGTCATGATTCTTTTCAGTACTAACTGGACCTTCAGGGAAACAATCCTGTAACCTACTTTCTCATTAATACCATTCGGTGAACAATAGGACTAAATATTCTGCTAGGCTGGAAAAAATAAAAACATCATTATTTTACAGGTAGGTTTTCATTCCCCTCCTGAAAGTCTGGCAGATATCTGGGAATATAGAGAAGGCAATTTCTGTTACATTTACTGTGTAGTAGGAGAGGGAGAGCTTATTTTACTCAGATAATTGTTCAAGTGTAGCTTCCCAAATCCCAAAACAAGACATGGTCCAAGACTTGGACTTCCAGATAAAAGTGAGTATGCTCAGTTAAATTTGAATTTCAGATAAATAATAAGTAATTTCTTAGTATAAATATTTTCCAAATAGTGCATGGGATATACATTAAAAATTATTATTTGCTTATCTGAAATGAAAATATAACTGGGGGAGCATCTGGGTGGCTCATTAAGTGTGGAACTCTCCATCTCTGCTCAGGTCTTGATCTCAGGGTCCTGAGTTTAAGCCTTGCATTGCGATCCACGCTGGGTGTGAAGCCTACATAAAACAAAACAAAAAAACCTGGGAATTCTGTATTTTTATTTGCTAAATCTGACAGCCTTATAACAGCAAAATTCACATGAATATTAAACTTCTGCCAGAAGTAAAAAATTCACAACTACCCTCAAATCTGTCCCCTCCTCAGTATCCCTACTACTGCCCCGCGGTTAAGGCTATGTTATAGACTGGGGGCACCCGGGTGGCTCAGTCATTGAGCGTCTGCCTTCGGCTGGGGTCATGATCCCGGGGTCCTGGGATTGAGCCCCACATTGGGCTCCCTGCTTGGCAGGGAGCCTGCTTCTCCCTCTCCCAGTCCCCCTGCTTGTGTTCCCTCTCTCACTGTGTCTCTCTCTGTCAAATAAATAAAATAAAATAAAATAAAAAGACTGTGTTATAGACTGGGCACCTGGGTAGCTCAGTCATTAAGCAACTGCCTTCGGCTCAGGTCATGGTCCCAGGGTCCTGGGATCGAGCCCCGCATTGGGCTCCCTGCTCCGCGGGAAGCCTGCTTCTCCCTCTCCCACTCCCCCTGCTTGTGTTCCCTCTATCGCTGTGTCTCTCTCTGTCAAATAAATAAATAAAATCTTTAAAACAAAAAAGACTGTGTTATAGAGTGAATGTTTATGCCCCACCCCCATTCATATGTTGAAACATTCCTCACTTCCCACCCCCACACTACCCCCCAACACACTTTGAACGTATTTGGAGATAGGGCCTTTCAGAGATAATTAGGGTTAGATTAGGTCAAGAAGTTGGGCTCTTCATAATGGGATTAGTACTTTATAAGAAGAGACCAGAAAGCTCTCTCTTTCTTGCTTGTGAAACTCCAAGAAAGGAGGTTATTTGCAAGATAGAAAGAGAGTACTCATCAGGAATCTAATCAACTGGCATACTGATCTTGGACTTCCAGCTTTCAGAACTATGAAAAATAAATGTCTGTTGTTAAAGCCACCCAGTTGTGGTATTTTGTTATAGCAGCTCCAGCAGACTAAAGCTCCCAGTATCTTTGGAACTAAAATCGTCAATAGCTTCCTAATCTCTTTACTTTCATTTTGTCTTCCATTTTGTTTGATGGAAGTTTCTAATAAAAAACAGTATGCGGATGAATATTTTCAAACCTCAAAAAAATCATATGACTTTGCTGCTTTATATCCTTCAGTTTTTCCTCATTGTCTTCCAAATTCATTGACATAGCATAAAGGTGGTAAATGGTTGTGAGAGACCATCACATTTCAGAGTTTTATAAGATAGTCTCTGAAATGACAAGGTTTTTATCCAGGCTCTCATTTCCTACCTGTGGGAACTCTTAATTTTTTTGAGCCTCAGTTTCCTTATTCGTGAAATAAAAGTAGTAGTACTACCTAACATATATTCCTGTTATAGTGGTTGAATGGATGAAATATATTGATAGGTTGGAAATACTGAACACTGGGCTTGACACAGAGTAAAGTGTTAAAAAAATGTTAGCTGTGATGTCATTTTCATGATGCCCCTGCCTCCCTTCCCACCACATGACTGGACTCTCCAAGTTCATCTGTCATTTTATCTTTCCACTCCTGGAACAAGTACACTTCTGCTATGCCACTCATCCTTTTCAGATGCTGTTCTTTCTATCTGACATGCCCTTTCTTCTAGAATTCACTTTTCCAGGCAGCTATAATATTATATCCTGGAAATCTTTCCTTGACCTTCCATGAATATTAGTCTCTGTCTAAAAGTACAACTGCCCAAAATGTTTTAGTGGCCTCTAAAATCACATATGAGAAAAATAATTTGCTAAGTCTTTCCTCTAACATGCTCATTCTGGCAAATCATCAGCAAGGTATAGCATCTCTGCATCTTAGATGCAGAGCCAGAGGCAGAGATTTGGGTGCATTATGACCACTGAGGAAGTTCTTTCCAGGAAGTAAGGAGTGAAGGAAGCAGGATAGAGAAGAAGTAAATTCAAGAAATTATGTGGACTCACATAAAGTCTGGACTTAGTCTGATACCCTGGGAGTAAGGCGGTATACTGGAACATAATTTGTACCAGAGTTGTCTTACTGTAAGGCAAGAGGCTGGGTTGTTGTGTGCAGCCATCACAAGCTGCCTGAATAGGTGAAGAGAGGGAAATGGGATTTTTATAACCTCCCAAGCAGTGTCTCCCCTCCTTGGCCCAGGGTGATTTTCCAAAGAAGGTCATGGAATTACTTGTAGGTCATCTGGAGGATGAGTACACTGTTCTTAAAAGAGGATCTGGGTAAGGCACCAGACATCTACTATTCTTTTTTTTTTTTTCCATTTTTTTAAAAAAGATTTTATTTATTCATTTGAGAGAGAGAGAAAGCTAGAGACAGAGCACAAGGAGGGGGAGGGGGAGGGAGAGGGAGAAGCAGACTCCCCGCAGAGCAGGGAGCCTGACATGGGGCTTGATCCCAGGACCCCAAGATCATGACCTGAGCCGAGGGCAGACGCTTAACCTACTGAGCCACCCAGGCACCCCTCTACTAGTCTTTTAACTGGAGAGAACTTAAGACCCTCCAGTTTAATAGCTTGATTTTGCTACCAAAGAAATGAAAATCTAGAACGATTGAATGATTTGCCCAAATCCAATTGTATATTAAATCTGAGCTGGGATTAGAGTCTGTTTGGGTCCTCTATTTTCAAAATCAGAGCTCTTTCCACTACCCAAAAGAACATTTGCTTCTAGGGTATTTTCTATTAATGAATGCAGCTGCATATCCATTTACTTATTGCGATACTTTTACCCAGACTCTGGATTCCCAAGGCATGCTGACTGCCCTATTGCAAGGTACAGCCTTTGACCAAGGCAAGGAACTAAACTACCTGCCTTAAGTTCACAATGCTCATGGAGGCTAGTTTCAACTTGTTATTATTCCAAGGTTAATACCAACCAGGTTAATGAGGTCAAAATTGTATTTGTTGGGTTAGAGAATGAAGTGGTGTTTAGATGAAAAGAAAATTGTTAAAACTGACAAAGAGAGCTTGATGATAATGAGATGCTTAATGGTGTGATAGAGGAGAGAGACAGCTGTAACACTCTCTTAATGGAAGTTCAAATGATTTTTGCTGAACTTTCTCTTAATTCCTTTGCTCTTACATAATGTATGATTTATCACAACTAAAACACTGAGCACAGTGGATAAGCCAGGGTTTTGAGATATGCCTTCAGACACTCTTTAATCAGTTTCAAGGTTTTGTTATGCATGAGCTCCCTTTCCTCTTGAAAGCAAACTTAGGTAGGTAGTACTTATCAGTAAGTACTAAGGGAAATGATATTAGTGGAATGTATAGTGGAAAATGACAAATCCTGATTGTTAGGCAAATTATTAGATTCAATGAAAAAAAATCACTTTCATAAGTTACTGAACTGGTGGGAGGAAGTATCCAAAAACAAACAATATAATACTCTTTGAGACTTAGTTGGTCTTACAGTGTCTCTTTTCTTCATAAAATAGCACAACCTGTCACTTATTCCCATTCCCCACCACCATCTCAGTCTCATAAATTTATTCTTCTGTGTCCTTTTCAGGAAACCAACATCTTAATGCATGTAAGTACTCTGGAATCAGAGGTCGGCTGAACTCTTGGCTCTGCCACATTGCTACTTAACAGCTGTTTGACCTTGTTGCAGTCACTTACCTTCTCTGATCCTCAATTTCACTTTTTATACATATAGACATAACATATATACAATCTGCAGCTCAGTATTGTAGTGAGGACTAAGTGGGTTGTTCACATACAATTCTTAGTACATAGTAAATTTTCATTATTTTGAAATAATTGTTAGTATAGGTTTAAATGTGAAATATAAAATAATACTAGTATTAGAAAAAAATGGATAAATTCTGCTGTAATCTTGAAGAGAGAAAAACTGTCTAATTATGACTCAAAATCAAAAATAAGAGACTAGTAAGTTACACTTAAAAACAGAAACAAAACAAAATAAAACCTTTGCTGGGCAACAATCAGCATAACTAAAGTTAAAACAAACAAATGAAAAACTGTCAAACTTATATATTATATTAATATATATTAATATATTTTATATTAAAATATTGAACTTTGTATCAATCCAATTGATTTTGTGGAGCCAAATCCATAGATTATTCCCAGTGAGAGAAAAGTGGTCTGACTGGTACCAGGGTCACTTCCTTTGCTGTTATCCTTAGTGTTATGAAATAATTTTTTTTTTTTACCTTACCAAATTATTTATTTATTTATTTTTATTCTTATGTTAATCCCCATACATTACATCATTAGTTTTAGATGAAGTGTTCCATGATTCATTGTTTGTGCATAACACCCAATGCTCCATGCACCCTTAGTGTTATGAAATAATTTAAAGAGAAATGTAAGTGAAGTTCAGAGGAAAGCATGGAACTTCAGGAGAATATCTCTAATTATGGCGTTAATTTATAATGGAGCTTTGACTGAATTCTAATATTGCTTAGATGTGGGAGTTTCCTAATAGGCTGTATTCAGTGGAGGAATTCACAGAGTTCACTGGTGCTTAATGTAGTATGTGGTTCTTAACCTCCTTGGTAACTCATGGGCCCATGGACCACAAATTAAGAACCAGTCCTAGAAGATCAGTCCTGGAGAGATCATAAATGTCCTGTGAGTTTGTTTATTACCTCTTTGAAGTTATGTGAAAATTGCATGCATGTGTATATTCAGTATTCTGGGGGATAAGGTCCACAGATTTTAATAGTTTATTAGTTTATTAGTTTCTTGACCCCAAATAAAGTAAGAATCACAGAATAGTTTCCTTACAACTCATTGCTTTGTGAAAAGTAGTAGTAGTTCTCAGTTTACAGAACATAGATACATTTATTTACCTCAGTGTTCAAAGAACCCTGTCCAGATACCACATGCATAGTGTTTTGGAGTGAGGCAAATTATGAGTAGTATAAGAAAACCATGTAACAACATGGCTACTTAGAGGTTTTGTTGAGATTGGAGTTTCTGTTACGACGATTAGGCTTCCTGAAATAGAAAACCAGACTCAAACTAGTTTAAGAAATGAAGAGAATTGGCTCAGATAACTGAAAAGTACAGGGATAATGTTGAATTTAGGTATAACTTTATCCAGAAGTTTATTTTGTTATTAGGGCTTCAGCTTAGCCACTCTCAGCTTTGCCACCTCCATGGGTCAGCTTTGTCCTCAAGTTAGCTTCTGTTTATGGAAGCATATGGTCATAGCAAGTCTACACATCATGTTGTCTCAGCACAGTGAAGATGAAGAGACTTCTTGATTGCAGCATTCCCTGGATAGCCCTAAGACTCACTCTCTTGGGCTAGCTCATTAGTTCACATGCCAACTGCTGAACTCACTCATGATGAACAGAGGGTTCCACAAATGCTCATTGGTTTAGCTTGGTCACAGACTATTCTGGAGATGCTGAGAGTAGAATCATCTTCCCTGGAACCTCCTAGACACCAAAATGGAAAACTAGTGGTCTTAGAAGAGGGAGGGAAATGTGTGAATGCTGGGGATGTGGGAAGGTGATCACTAACTGAGGCCATAGGCACATGGAAGAGACAAAGCATTAATAGCAAGGACAAGGGGAAAAAAATCTGGTGACAATAAGTAGTAACAAGGCTATTTAAAATGAAGAAATGGAAGCCCAAAGAATTGGAATAGTAGCCAAAATGCACACAGCTAGTAAGTGGAGGACCTAGGGCTCAAACCCAGAACTTCTAACCTCAAATCTATTGCCCTCTCTACTAAATACTGTCACTTTTACATAGAGCCTAGTACTTAGAGTAATAATCTTCAAAGCAACTTTGGTTGTACCACTGGGAATAAACTGTGGGGTAATGTATGGCATAGGCCAATGGCAGCTACTAATTTTAGTTTCAGTTCCAAATACAGAGAGCTCAGGGAGTGGGTGTGGTTTTCACTTGCAGGGCACAGTAATGCTTTGCACTTCTCAGAGGCTTTTCAGCTGACACTGTCAAAGGTCTCCATGGATATGAATCATCTCCTACTCTATAACTGAGGAGCCAGAGGCAAAGGGTGGTGAATTAGCCAAGCCACCCCTCGAGCTACCCAGATGGCCTTGGTCTCCAATGAACGGTTTGTGGTTGTTTTCTACTATAAATAAGTACATGCACTCAGGAGCCTGAGAGTCCAAAGACCAGGGGTGACCCAGGGAAACTGTGATTAACTTTTCTCTAACTGGAGAGAGAAAATGGAAAAATTCAGTAGCAAAGTATATCTTTGCTAACATGAAAGTGCCCATGACTCAAGCCAGCAGATTGAGTTCTGCTCCTGGTTCAGGAAGAACATGACCTTAAGCATATTACTATTCCCCTTACTTTAAGAGGAGGTGTCTGGACTAAACCACCAGAGAGGCCCCTTTTAGCTTTAATAGCTTCTGTTCTTCATTTTGGATCTCTATTCCTATCTCAGCAACTGGGGTATAGAACAAAATATATTTCAAAGGATAGTTCAGTGGCATTGGATCAGTTCTGCTCATACCTAATGTGCAAAAGGATCAATCAGAAATCTTGTAAAAATGCAGAGTCTGATTGATCAGGATTCTGGGGGAGCCCAAGAGTCTGCATTCCTACCAAACTTCTGGTTGATACCACTGTGGCCCATTCCTAGACTATATTTTGCAACACTAGGAGTAAAAATGGTTTAGAGTTCAGTATGCTTCCAGCAAATCCATGCAGAGAAGAGAACAGAGGACGAAGAAGGGGATAAAAAATGTGGTGACAGTCAACACAAAATTAAAGCATTTATAAGAGTTGAGACCTATAGATTAAAAAACAAAACTATACTTGGATAAAAGCATTAATCCAAACCAAAAAAACTTTAAGAATTAGTTAAATGAATTATTGATGTCTTCATAGCTGCTTGTAGTGATAGCTTATGAGGAGAACCACATCTGGTTCTCTCTTCTTTAATTGGCACAACACTGTTGGAGAAATATGAGGTAGGCTTTAAAGTCTCCCTGTACTGGGCAGATGAGTGCACTCCCCAGTGCAAAGGTTTTATTTCTTAAGTGGTCTGGGGTTGTACTTCCAGTTAGAGATGTATTGAAACTCCCACTAGGATCACTAATTCCTGGTCCAGGATGGTTCTTATATGGCACTGCTCCACAAACTGAGTCATTTCCTCTTGACCTACATTCTTTTTTTCTTTTATGTTAATGGAATTATTATATCCCTGCAATGAAATGCAAATCATTTTCCTTTAAGTAATAACCATGGTGATCCTGAAGCTCTTTGTGTGGGCACCCTTCATTTATCTTTCACTATAATTTCGGTAATGAGCATGAAAGGATCTGAACAAAAATTTATGTGAAAATACCCAACATAAGATCTAGCAGTGACTCATTTCACAAGTCATCTTTTATTTCTACTATTCTTGTTCCCTGGGTCATTGATGATCTCACTATGAAGTTGCAACCCTTGCTTCATATGTTCCCTCTTGCATGTGTCTCAATAATAATAATAATTAGAGCCTAAAATAAATGCATATCCTAGAATGAATGTTCTATCCTTTATTACCAGACCAAAGTATGATTCAAGATTCTCAATTTTTTCATCACCATTTTTATTCTGCACATCCTCTTTGTTCTCTGCAATGTTTTATCGACCCCTGTCAGGTTGAAAAGAAGCAGATAAGATAGGCAGCCAGTCAGGATCTGGGAAGCATGTGCTGTGTGAATGCCACCTGGTTCTGAAGGAGCAGTAGATTGCAAGCCCGGGCATTGCTTTCTCCCTTGTTTCAGTAGATTGCAGAATACATCAGGTTACATATTGACTTACAATAATATCATACTCACCCCTTTAATTTGGAAAGGCACTGGGAGGAATATCATTCTTTTGGCCATTTTCAGGTATCCTGGTTATTAATTCCAAGTCAGTTTGATTCCAGGGGAATAGTTGTGGTCATTAAAACCATTATATTTGGGGCGCCTGGGTGGCTCAGTCGTTAAGCGTCTGCCTTCGGCTCAGGTCATGATCCCAGGATTCTGGGATTGAGCCCTGCATCCGGCTTCCTGCTCGGCAGGAAGCCTGCTTCTCCCACTCCCCCCGCTGGTGTTCCCTCTCTCGCTGTGTCTCTGTCAAATAAATAAATAAAATCTTAAAAAAAAAAAACATTATAAGTCATAGGAAGATGGTTGATAGTTCTCAAATACAGCTGAACTCCTTAAGTGCATACACACACACACACACACACATATATGATTTAGTCCACCCCTAAAAATAACAGTTGTTATAATAATAGTTGTTAATATAAATATAGTTGTTAATAATAAAATTATAGCAGCTAACATTTATTGAGATTTTATGATATCCAGTTACATAGTTAAAAGTATTATCTCAATTAGTCTTCTCAGTGAAAAATAAAGCAGTTCTTCTTTATCATCATCATCATAATATTATAACCATTATAATTATTTTTATCCCTGTCTGTAAACAAAAAATGTATAGCCTCAAGGAGATTAAGTAACTCATCAAAATTCAGGCACTTACTCGTTCTAAAGCCAGTATTGAAACTGAGCTCCAGAAACCATGCTCTTAACTCCTATAGTTGGGCTTCCCTACCAAAGCCTAGTATTGCTTGTTCTATTAAACATCCTTGCTCATTACAGGGACTCCCTGAGAGCAGAGGCCCTGACTGTCCTGGTCCTTGTAGTGACACCGCACTTAGAATTGTGCTTACCACATAGCAAGAACTTAATGTCTAACTGGAGAGAGAGAGATACAGAGAGGGGCAGGGAGAGGGGAAGGGAAGGAGGAGAAAAAGAAACCAAACAGGGAAACATACAAAGCCTTGAAAGGCAGATTTCATTGTTTTTTGTTTGATCTGCATATCCCAGGAAGTCACCGAAGGAAGGGCAGAAAGAGGACATGATAATGATAATGTTTGAGGAAAATCAGATCAACCTGGCAATACTGTAGGTAAAACTTACTGCAGTATTGGGTTTAATGCAACATTAGGTTTAATGCAAAATAGTATTTTATAAAATATTCATTTAAAATCTGTCACCTAATTGGGAAGATATTTCAGAATGCTTTATGTTGTGTGTGTATATATTTCAGAATGCTTTATACATATATGTACTGTATATACATTATACATATATCACCAAGAAATTTTGATTAACATATTTTAAAAGGGTAGATGAGTGAGTTTATATCATCAGTAGTTTAATTCTTCTTTTAAAGAATTCAGAATTCTATTTCAGAATGCTTTATGTGATATATATATGTATATGTACATATGTATGCTTTATGTGATATATACATATATATCACCAAGAAATTTTGATTAATTGATATTTTAAAAGGGTAGATGAGTGAGTTTATATCATCAGTAGTTTAATTCTCCTTTTAAAAATATAATTAAGATGAGAACTAAATAAAGTTGTTTTATATGACATAAAAGTAATTTTATTATTTGACTATGATAGTCTCTACAAATGCTTTTTATTTTACTTATATTTTCTCTCAGTAAATTCTAGTGTCAATGTAAAAGATGCTGAAAAAAATATAGTGTTTGACAATACATAATATATTTCATTCAGTTATAATTGCTTCCTTACCTCCTGTTCCTCTTCCCCTTCAACTCTAAAATTTCAATAACTAGTCTAGGAATAAAGATTTGGATTTATTATCACCCAAAGCAAAGTGCAGTGACACTGCCTACAATGAGCCAGGAGCTTGGAAAAAGGAAAGGGGAAGAAGGGTGCATACTTATATATAAAGCCCTCCCATTCTTTATACCATTAAAATGTAATCTTTTATGTTTGTAAATTGACCAGAGAGGATGATATTAGCTTAGCTCCTCTCTATCTGGGAATGTGATATCCAGCTGTGTTTTTATGATGAACTTTCATCACAGTAAACATCCCAGATGCCCTAAAGGATTAGATGTAACGGGATTTGATCTATATCAGTTTTTCATAATGTATTCTATATTGAATTTTTAATCCCTCCCTCTTAAAAAAAACATTGGGATATACTCCACCCTAGCTGGCTCCCTTCTGAGCCACTGTTTTGATACAGTTATAGAAAAGATTACTCATCATGTTTTCATTAACATAAATCTATCTCTGTTTTGATGACCACAACCGAGTGGAAATTGTCAGCAGTAAGCATATAGGTAAATTAAAACTTTTAAAGCCTCTAAAAGCCATATGCATCGTAATTGAGTTACAAGCCACATATAAAGTCAGCTTGAGATAATTTGATATAAAAAATGAAGAACTAGATGTAGCTGGAGAACTTGAGCTCAAAAGACACTTAGTTCTGCTAACTCAGAATGGACAGAGTATAATAGTCTGTATTTTTATTCAATTTAATCTTCATTGTTCAACAAATATTCATTGTTCTGAGTGCTGGGAACCTGGGAGTGAACAGGAAAAACAAAAAACAAAAACAACTGCCTGCATAGACTTGTGTTAATATTATATACATTATCTAAGAAGAGTGTGTGTGTATATGTAATCAGTAGAGAAATGTTTGCACTCACTCATACACATATACACACACAAATCCATTTGGTGTAAAAATCTCCTTTGTGTCTTCAGAGGATTTTTGAAGTACAATTCTTAGTAGAAATATGGTTTCCAAAACTAACTCCAGAAAATAGATTTTTTTTTTCTCATATTTGTCAGCGAGGCAAAAGAGCAATAGGGTTATAAGAAAGGAAATGAAAAGAAAGTTTTGATGAAACTGTACAAGTGAACATGATTTGAGGAAAGCTTATTTGGAGGCTTTATTAGTTTTTTTATTGATGCTGTAACGAATTACCACAAATGTAGTATCTTGAAACAAGATAAATCTATTATCTTAACATTTCTGGAGGTCAGATATTCTAAAATCAAGGTGTTGGCAAATTTGTGTTCCTTCTAGAGACTCTAGGGGAAAATCTATTTCTTTGCCTTTCCAACTTATAGAGGCTTCCTGCTTTCCTTGGCTTGTGATCCCTCCCTCATACTATACCAATCCTGCTTAAGTTATTTTATCTTCTGTGACTTTGACCCTTCTGTGATTCCTTGTGATTCCACTGGCCCCACCCAGAGAAGCTAGGCTAATCTCTGCATCTCAAGATCTTTAACATAATCATGTGTGCAAAGTCCCTTTTGCCATGTAAGATAACATACAGACTTGGAGGAATGAGGATGTAGATATCCTTTGGGACCCATTTATTCAACCTGGTACAGAGACTGATGCACCCTATGAAATATTCAGGTTTTGACTTGAATATTTGTTTGTTGTGTGGTGTAAGTTTCTGGGGTCATGAATGCCACTTCTTAAAGCCTCAGGCTCCCTGGAGACTATACATCCTCTTTTAAACCACCCTTTGTCTGCATTGGTACAGATGACTTGACAATCAGAGAACTTCCTTGTTTCATCATAAGCAGGAATGCCATGACATTCATCAGTTAAAATCAACAGATGCATGTCACTCCTTTACATTTGCCATTCGGAGTTGTATCTCTATAAACACACACATAGACACACACATTTTTTTTCCTCTTAAATATATATTTTTTTCTTTTTTTTTTTTTTAAGATTTTATTTATTTATTTGAGAGAGAGAGAATGAGAGAGAGCACATGAGAGGGGGGAGGGTCGGAGGGAGAAGCAGACTCCCCGCCGAGCAGGGAGCCCAATGCGGGACTCGATCCCCGGACTCCAGGATCATGACCTGAGCCGAAGGCAGTCGCTTAACCAACTGAGCCACCCAGGCGCCCTATATTTTTTTCTATATAGCCCTTTCTGGTAGTGCTCTCAAATGAAATTTGTTGGGTTGTTTAGCTCTGGCCATCTTTTAGACTCCATTAGAATTGCCAGTAATATAGTAATTAATTATATTGTATTTTGTATGTCACATTAACTTGTTTCACAAATTCATGTGTTTTCTTCTTTTGTCTGAATTTATTGCCTCACTCATCTGGGAGAATAAAATGCAGACAGAGTTACATAATGACACAATTAACTGCTTTTTGTAAAGAACTTTAAGATTCTTCATTGTGAACTTAATTATATAAATGGAGCTTTATCTTGACAACCCTAAAATATGATGGAAATGAATGGGAAAGCTGATGCCATATAGTTTTTCCTATCTAGCTTACATATCATGTTTACTGACATTCAATTTTAAATACTGAGAGCAGTTTTCAGGCTGGAAAAAGTAGTTTTGAAAAACATATTATAGACTCACTAAGGTCAGGACAAGATGGTATAGAACCATTTTTTCCTGCTTCTCTCCTAAGTTTGAAATTTTAGGTACAACTAAATAAAATTCTTAACCCTGGATGTAGCACAAGAGGCAACCAACAGAGATCTCTGAAAGGTGGTAAGAAGATAAACTAAAATTAGAGGCCCTAGAACTGGAGGATAAACACAGCCACAGAGTATCTTATGAACCCCACCCCCCCATTCAACAGAAGAAGAGGGCTTAGATTCAACATTTCCTGGCCCCCAAAGTAGTAACAGAAAGTACCTCAGATAGCCCTATCCCCCATCCAAACTGAACCAGAGCCCCATGGAAAATACAGAACTTACAGGATTGGAAAGAAGATCAATTTGGAGGTCCACTAACAATAAGCAACCAGGGAAACACTCCTTCTCACCACACCTGAGACTCCCTCCTCCACAGAGAGATGCTAAATCTGCTGTTAGCATTTGCAAGAGAGACATAACAAGCAGACTAATTTGAGGAGTCTCCTTGTCACCATGGGCCTGAGATACTCTCTTCCAGTGACATCAAGAAAAGTGAGGGGCATATCTCACCACCTGATCCAGGAAGCACTCTCCAGATCCCTGCAGGCAGGGGGTCCTGCTATAGCAAACTTCCAACTAGGATGTCCCCTGTAGGCCTGAGAATGTCTACCTGCCCTGGCAGATACCAGTACAGGTAGACAGACTGAGAGGAAAGACCTAGCCATGGAAGGTGTCCTGACCTGCAAGGTCTCTTTTTTCCTGTGGGCCTGAAACTCTTCTTTTCCACTGAGAGCAGAGACCCTGGAGCACCTGGAGGTAGGAGAGTACCAAAGGAGTGATCCAACTACATACAAATGGGCATCTGGCCAGCGAACATATCCTTTGCTGGACCTGGCAATCCTTTCCTCCATCAGGAGATACCCAGTGGCCCCACCTGAATAAACCTCCTAAATTCCTCCTCAGGCAGCACCAGTAAGAGTCAGTGGGAGCCCCAGGGGCATCTGACCAAAATAACAATAAAACCAAAATAGTAACACCACAATGGCTGTGAAAATTAAACTATTAAGGAACTCCAGGCCACAAAATAGACTAAGATTAGTGTGTTACAGCTAAACAGGGTGACTGCCTACTCAAATGAAAGATTTAAACAGGATCCAGAGTCTCCTAAGCCAATAGACAACATGTCTAGGACACAACTGAAGATCACCCATCATACTAGGAACCAAAAAAATGAAAACTTGAAAGAGAAGAGACAATCAAATGACAGATATCATCATTGAGATGAATCAGATGTTAAAATTCTCTGAGGAGAATTTTAAAGTAGCTGTCATAAAAATCCTCAGCAATCAATTACAAATTCTCTGGAAACAAATGAAAGAAAAAGAAAAGAAAAATACCACGTAAAACATAGAAGTTGTTAAAAAAAAAAAGAACCAAATGTAAATTAGAAAAAGGAAAAATATGGTACTAGAAATAAATAATCCCATGGGCAGGCTCAGTAGTGGAGTGGAGATAATAAGGGATAGAATCAGTGAACTCGAGGACAAATCAGTATAATATATCCATTGAAAAACAAAGAAATAGACATGAAGAAGCAGAAGCAGAGAAGGAAGAGGAAGAAGAAAAGAAGGAGAAGGAGGAGAAGAATCAATCAATATAATCCACCATATCAACAAACTGAAGAAGAAAAATTGCATGATTCTGTTAGTTGACACAGAAAAAACATTTGACAAAATTCAATACCCCATTCATTTTAGAGTCCAGCAAGTGAATGGTAGAGGGGAATTACCTCAACTTAATAAATAGCTTTACCTTAAAATACCTACAGCTCACATCATACTTAATGGTGAAAGACTGAATATTTCTCCCTTAAGACTGGGAACAAGGCAAACATGTCACTATCACCATTCTTACTCAATATAGTACTGGAGTTTCTAGCCATTATAGTAAGGCATACAGATAGAAAAGGAATATATAAAAGGGCCCCTGTTCGCAGATGACATTACTGCTTTGTAGAAAATCCCAAATAACCTATAAAAAAAAAGAGCCCTCCTGTAATTAATAAATGAGTTCAGCAAGGTTTCAGGATATAAGATGAACACATAAAAACAAGTCATTTCTGTATTCTAACAGTAAACAGGCAGAAACTGAAAAAAAGAAAAAGTAATACCATTTACAATCACTCAAAGATAAGGAAATAGGTATACCCTAAAACAGGTTCAGGTTCTGTATGCTGGTTATTACAAAATATTGCTAAAAGAAATTAAGACCTAAACAAGTGGAGAAACACTCTCTGTTCAAGGATCGGAAGATTCAACATAGTAAAGATGACAGTTATCCCTGAGTTTAGATATAGGCTTAATACAATCCCAACAAGTTTCTGTTGTTGTTTTGTTTTGTTTTTATGGGCATAGAGAAGCTTGTTCTAAAATGTTTATGGGAAGGTACAGTTCCTAGAACAGCTTAAACAATCTTAACAAAGAAGAAAGTGGTAGGAATCACTCTCCCTGATGTCTAGGGATATTATGTTGTTGCAATATTCAAGACAATGTGCTATTGGCAGAGGGATTGATGTATAGATCAATAGAACAGAATAGAGATTCCAGAAATAGCTCCATACAAATATGCCCAACTGATTTTTGGCACAAGTGCAAAAGCAAATCAATGGAGGATAGATAACCTTTTAAACAAATGGGGTTAGTGTCATTAGACATCCATAGAGAAAATAATAAACCTCAACCTAAGTGTCACACCTTATACAAAAGTTAACAAAAAAATGGATTACATATTTAAATACAAAACATAAAATATAAACCTTTCCAGAAAAAAATATAGGAGAAAATATTCAGGATTTGGATCCAGGCAAAGACTCCATAGACTTGGTAACAGAATTACAATTAATCAAAGGAAAAAAATCACACTTTGACCCCATAAAAATTAAAAGCTTTTGCTCTATGAAGATTCATATGAAGAGGATGAAAAGAAAAGCTACAGAGAGGCAGGATATGTTTTTAAAACACATATTTGGCAGAAGACTACTATCTAGAATATATGTAAGCACATATTTGGCAGAGGATAGTATCTAGAATATATAAAGGACCCTTAAAACTCAACATTAAGATACAACAAAACCACCACAACAAAACAATTAAGTTGAAAAAGAAACTATCCAGATATTTCACTGAAGAGAACATGCAGGTAGAAAATAAGAATATGAAAAGATGTTCAACACCACTAGCCAAGAAATAAATGCAAACTAAAACCACAATGAAATATCATTACAAGCCTACAAAATGACTAAAATTTAAAAAAAATGACAACAATAAATGTTGGCAAGAATGCAAAGAAATCACTCTATATTGCTGGTGGGAAGGCAAAATGGTACGGTCATTATGGAAAACAGTTTGTCTGTTTGTTATAAAATTAAATATGTATTGTAACCATACAATCCAATAATTGTACTCTTGACATTTATCACAGAGAAATAAAAACTTATGTTCACACCAAAGTTTATACACAAATATTCATAGCACTTTAATTTGTAATAGCCCCAACTGAAAACAGCTCAGATGTCCTTCAACACATGAGTGGTTTAAAAAAATATGGTACATACATTCTATGCAATACTACTTAGCAATGAGCAAAACAAAGATGTATTGATTTAAATACCAGGTTAGATGATTCTCCAGGGAATTATGCTGAATGGAAAAGACCAATTCCTGGAGGTTACAAGATTACATACTATATGATTTTATTTATATAAGATTTTTGAAATGGCAAAAATTTTTAAATGAATAAAAAATGAGTAGTTTCCAGGAGTTGGAAATATTGGGGGAGGGTCAAGAGGGAGGGTGGTGTTATACATGAGCGATATTAGGGATCCTTGTGGTGATGAAATTCTTCATTGTCTTGACTTTGTTTTGTGGACAGACCTACATTAGTGATAAAATTGTATAGAATTAAACATACACATGACTATAAGTAGAACTGTGGAAATCTTAAGATTGGTGAATTATATTAATGTCAATAATCTGGTTGTGATATCATACTATAGTTTTGCAAAATGTTATCATTGGAGAACATCAGGTGTAGTAGGCAGAAAAATGCCTCTTGCCCATATCTTTGTCCTAATCCCTGGAACCTGAATCTGTCCCCTTGAATGAAAAAAGGACTTCACTTATGTGATTAAGGATGTAGGACAGGGAGATTTTACTGAATTATTTAAGTAGGCCCAATGTAATCACAGTGGTCCTTATAAGGGAAGGAGGGAGACAGAAGAGTCAGAGAAGGGGATATGAGGACGCAAGCAGAGATTGGAGTGATGTAATTACTGGCTAGGGAATGTGGATAGCCTCTAGAAGCTAGAAAACCCAAGGAAACAGATCCCCCCCCCCCCCCCGACCCGCCAAGTCTCCAGAAGGAATGCAATCATGCCATCATTTTGGTTTTAACCCAGTGAAACCCGTTTTAGACTTCCAATGTCTGACGTCCATAATGATCAGGTAAATGAATCTGTTCTGATTTAAGCCACTAAGTACGTGGTCATTTGTTATAGCAGCAATAGGAAAATCATATACTGGTTGAAATGCATATATGCCCATGTTAGTCCTATGTATTATTCCTTATAACTTCATGTAAATCTATAATTATCTGAGTACAGTTTTCAGTTATAATATATGAGTCTGATCTGTCATATAAGCAATGCAAATATAAGTTGTCTTGAAGCATGAAACCAAGACAAAAATAATGAAGAGGTAGAAAAGAAATTTCTCCTCTTGCTTGATAAGATTTATAAAAACTAAGCTTTTAAATATATATATATTTAATTAATTTAAATAATATATATATATTATTGGCAGTAGAATAGATCCCTTTCTGTAACACTTCCTGCCTTCCTCCTTCCAGTATAGTAAGTATGGTGATAAAATAAGGGTCACTGGGTTCAAATGCCTCTATTCATATGCCAGGATCACCCAAGGCTTGTGAAATCTTAGGTAAATTCCAGGTTTTTTCTTTGTAAATTGGAAATAAGAGTATCTCCTTCAAAGGGCAGTTCTAAGCAAATATTTCTAGAATTATGACTTTGGTATGTCGGTACACAGTTCTGTGTATTTTCCTAAATTCTCCACCAAGACTCCTCAATCACTGCTTTCCTTCTAGGTCTTCATCCTCCAAAATATATCCACTTCTGTAGTAGAAGACTCTGAAATGGCTCTCAGTGATCCTGTCTCCTGTATTCATGCTTTTTTGTAATCCACTGCCTTAGAGTGTATGTTGGAGTTACTAAATTTTACTGAATAGAATATAGCAAAATAATGGGATGTCACTTCACATACTAAGTTACAAAACAAAACAAAACTGGTGGCTTAAATCATGAGTGCCCTCTCTCTGGATCTTCTCATCTGCTTGATGTCAAAAGTCTAAATAAGTGTTTATGATAAGTAGCATAAATATGTGAATAAATGCCTCATAAAACTGCTGGAAGTGTTTTTTTAAGAAACTATTTATTAACCCAGATTAATCTATTTTTCGTGGGCATTTATTCAGAGTAACAAAATGAAATGAAATATTTTAGGCAAGGTTGATAATTGGGAGGGATTTGGGGGCAAATAGGAAGACTGCTATATATTCATAGATCTGCCCAGAACAAGTCTCTCTAAGTCAGTTTTCTTCACATTCTCTACTTTTTTTAAACTTAAGAAACCACAGATTTGGGATACCTGGGTGGCTCAGTTGGTTAAGCTTCTGCCTTCGGCTCAGGTCATGATCCCAAGGTCTTGGGATCAAGTCCTGCATTGGGCTCTTGCTCAGCAGGGAGCCTGCTTCTCCTTCTACCTCCTTCTCCCCTGGTTGTGCTCTTTCTCTCTCTGACAAATTAATAAATAAAAATATTTAAAAGAAAAAAACCAGATTTTTCAAAAGGGTGTTTTCTTTGTTTATGGTAGTAGTGTCTGTGCTGGGTGTGGGGTATGAGATGTTCCTAAAGCAACCATTGGCTACCTCATTTGTAAAATGCATGCTGAAATTAAATATTCATGAGATTAAAATGTACATTCTTTCATCTTTTTTGATGTATAATAAGATTTGTCTCGGAAATACCTATTATCTTGGAAATACCTATTGTCATTTGTCCTTCACTGTCTTGGGGAGAAAATAAGGTGACTTTTATTTTTATTTTTTATTGTTATGTTAATCCCTATACATTACATCATTAGTTTAAGATGTAGTGTTCCATGATTCATTGTTTGTGCATAACACCCAGTGCTCCATGCAGAACGTGCCCTCCTCAATACCCATCACCAGACTAACCCATCCTCCCACCCCCCTCCCCTCTAGAACCCTCAGTTTGTTTTTCAGAGTCCATTGTCTCTCATGGTTCGTCTCCCCCTCCGATTTCCCCCCTTCATTCTTCCCCTCCTGCTACCTTCTTCTTTTTTTTTTTTTTCTTAACATATATTGCATTATTTGTTTCAGAGGTACAGATCTGAGATTCAACAGTCTTGCACAATTCACAGTGCTTACCAGAGCACATACCCTCCCCAGTGTCTATCACCCAGTCACTCCATCCCTCCCACCCCAACCCCCACTCCAGCAACTCTCAGTTTATTTCCTGAGATTAAGAATTCCTCATATCAGGGCGCCTGGGTGGCTCAGTCATTGAGCGTCTGCCTTTGGCTCAGGTCATGGTGCCAGGGTCCTGGGATCGAGCCCCGCATTGGGCTCCCTGCTCAGCAGGAAGCCTGCTTCTCTTTCTCCAACTCCCCCTGGTTGTGTTCCCTCTCTCGCTGTGTCTCTGTCAAATAAATAAATAAAATCTTTAAAAAAAAAAAATTCCTCATATCAGTGAGGTCATATGATACATGTCTTTCTCTGTTTGACTTATTTCGTTCAGCATAATACCGTCCAGTTCCATCCACGTTGCTGCAAATGGCAAGATCTCATTCCTTTTGATGGCTGCATAATATTCCATTGTATATATATACCACCTCTTCTTTATCCATTTATCTGTCGATGGACATCTTGGCTCTTTCCACAGTTTGGCTATTGTGGACATTGCTGCTATAAACATCGGGGTGCACGTACCCTTTCGGATCCCTACTTTTGTATCTTTGGGGTAAATACCCAGTAGTGCAATTGCTAGATCATATGGTAGCTCTATTTTCAACTTTTTGAGGAACCTCCATACAGTTTTCCAGAGTGGCTGCACCAGCTTGCATTCCCACCAACAGTGTAGGAGGGTTCCCCTTTCTCCACATCCCCGCCAACATCTGTCGTTTCCTGATTTGTTAATTTTAGCCATTCTGACTGGTGTGAGGTGGTATCTCATTGAGGTTTTGATTTGGATTTCCCTGATGCTGAGTGATGTTGAGCACCTTTTCATGTGTCTGTTGGCCATTTGGATGTCTTCTTTGGAGATATGTCTGTTCATGTCTTCTGCCCATTTCTTGATTGGATTCTTTGTTCTTTGGGTGTTGAGTTTGATGAGTTCTTTATAGATTTTGGATACTAGCCCTTTATCTGATATGTCATTTGCAAGTATATTCTCCCATTCTGTTGGTTGTCTTTTGGTTTTGTTGACTGTTTCCTTTGCTTTGCAAAAGCTTTTTATCTTGATGAAGTCCCAATGGTTCATTTTTGCCCTTGCTTCCCTTGCCTTTGGCGATGCTTCTAGGAAGAAGTTGCTTCGGCTGAGGTCAAAGAGGTTGCTGCCTTTGTTCTCCTTTAGGATTTTGATGGACTCCTGTCTCACATTGAGGTCTTTCAACCATTTTGAATCTATTTTTGTGTGGTATAAGGAAATGGTCCCGTTTCATTCTTCTGCATGTGGCTGTCCAATTTTCTCAACACCATTTGTTGAAGAGACTGTCTTTGTTCCATTGGACTTTCTTTCCTGCTTTGTCAAAGATGAGTTGACCATAGAGTTGAGGGTCCATTTCTGGGCTCTCTATTCTGTTCCTTTGATCTATGTGTCTGTTTTTGTGCCAGTACCATATTGTCTTGATGATGACAGCTTTGTAATAGAGCTGGAAGTCCGGAATTGTGATGCTACTAACTTTGCTTTTCTTTTTCAACATTCCTCTGGCTATGCGGGGTCTCTTCTGGTTCCATACAAATTTTAGGATTATTTGTTCCATTTCTTTGAAAAAAGTGGATGGTATTTTGATGGGGATTGCATTGAATGTGCAGATTGCTCTAGGTAGCATGGACATCTTCACAATATTTGTTCTTCCAATCCATGAGCATGGAATGTTTTTCCATTTCTTTGTATCTTCCTCAGTTTCTTTCATGAGTATTTTATAGTTTTCTGAGTACAGATCTTTTGCCTCTTTGGTTAGATTTATTCCTAGGTATCTTATGGTTTTGGGTGCAATTGTAAATGGGATCGACTCCTTAATTTCTCTTTTTTCTGTCTTGTTGTTGGTGTATAGGAATGCCACTGATTTCTGTGCATTGATTTTTTATCCTGCCACTTTACTGAATTCCTGTATGAGTTCTAGCAGTTTTGGGGTGGAGTCTTCTGGGTTTTCTACATCAAGTATCATATCATCTGCAAAGAGTGAGAGTTTGACTTCTTTGCCGATTTGGATGCCTTTGATTTCTTTTTGTTGTCTGATTGCTGTGGCTAGGACTTCTAATACTATGTTGAATAGCAGTGGTGATAGTGGACATCCCTGCCACGTTCCTGACCTTAGGGGGAAAGCTCTCAGTTTTTCCCCATTGAGAATGATATTTGCTGTAGGTTTTTCATAGATGGCTTTTATGATATTGATGTATGTACCCTCTATGCCTATACTCTGAAGAGTTTTGATCAAGAAAGGATGCTGTACTTTGTCAAATGTTTTTTCTGCATCTATTGAGAGGATCATATGATTCTTGTTCTTTCTTTTGTTAATGTATTGTTTCACATTGATTGATTTGCGGATGTTGAACCAACCTTGCAGCCCAGGGATAAATCCCACTTGGTCGTGGTGAATAATCCTTTCAATGTACTGTTGGATACTATTGGCTAGTATTTTGGTGAGAATTTTTGCATCCATGTTCATCAGGGATATTGGTCTGTAATTCTCCTTTTTGATGGGGTCTTTGTCTGGTTTTGGGATCAAGGTAATGGTGGCCTCATAAAATGAGTTTGGAAGTTTTCCTTCCATTCCTATTTTTTGGAACAGAATTAATACCTATTCTTCTGAAACTGTTCCAGTAAGATGACATTTTTAAATGTCTGAACTATTGTTATTCTGCGTCCTGATAGACCATTTTTTCCTACCCAGGGCCCCACAAACTTAAGTCTGAGAGCTGTACAGGAATTTGCTCCATTCAAAGTTCATACTGGTATCTCTTTCCTTCTGGAAAAATTCTACAAAAAGGAAAATAAGGTTATTCACCCGAGATCCTTGTTTCTTCTTTGTTGTTGTTACTATAGCACTGATACCACTCAACAGGGTCTTCTTTAAAAATAATAATGTCTACCAGTACAGCAAACACTGATTGCTCTGACTGCAAATACAGAGATAAAGATTTTGAAATAGGCTTCAATGTTAATCATAATTTCAGTTAGCATCTAAATGTGGCTCTATGCCAATGGCAAGAAATATGCAAGCAATGAAAGACAGCCATTGGTTGGACTTCTTCCCTCATCTGTTTTCAGTGTTTCCCTAGAGCCCTGTCAAGTCTCCATCCTGTCACCGATTCCATGCTTGGTGTAGTACATTTGTGGCCTTATGTTACTGGATGCCATCATGAAATTTGAGTGTCTAAGGAGAGACAGGCCATTCCTTAGTATTTGTAACACTATCCAAAGGAGATATATACAAAGTGAATCAGCAAGCTGGGCAATTGCTAAGTGAATTTAATAATAAAAGATCTCTATAAAATACCTCCTATGGCTGAGGGTTGGAATTGACATACTGCCTTTTCTACCCATGGACCATTGGCCAAACCAGATCTTAAGTATAGGGCAGTCTGAACAATGAGTTTGGAGAACAGAAGCTAAAACCTACCTCTTCCTCCTATTTGATGGTAGGGTTTATAGGAGTGTGAAATATTTACACAACTATGTCAACTATTTGCCACTTACTTACAGGAACTATAGAGAAAGAAAAAGAAAATTGACAATAGTGGCCAAAATGACATTTGAAATTACAGCTTTATTTTCACCTTGTCGCAAATAAATGAGAGTGCTTCTTCAAACTCCCAAATTTGGTAGCAGCCTAAAAGTGTAGAGAACATTTTCTAAATTGTCTAATTAACTTTCTTTTTTTTTTTTTTAAAGGTTTCTTTCTTTCTTTCTTTTTTTTAAAGATTTTATTTATTTGGGAGAGAGAGAGAGAGAGCATGAGATGGGGGAGGGTCAGAGGGAGAAGCAGACTCCCCACCAAACAAGGAGCCGGATGCGGGACTCGATCCTAGGACTCCGGGATCATGACCTGAGCCGCAGGCAGTCGCTTAACTGACTGAGCCACCCAGGCATCCCTAATTAACTTACTTTCAATGTAAAGTCTGTACACAGGAGGATCTGAGGCTTTGTTTGAACAAAATTCTTATTAAAGGTATTATATCACACAAATAAAATGGTGTGCTAATGATATAAAATGTATTGCAACTTAAAACTAGTGAATTTTGTGTAGGCATTTTGTCAATAAAATTAAGCTAATGAAAATGAAAACAGATCAAATGTTAGTTAATTGAAAATTACTTATAAAAACAGTTTTAGTTTCCCCTAATTTAGTGCTACTGTTCTCATATTTACCTTAATGATAAAACTATACACAAATTGTTTATAGAGAATTCTGTGAGTTCTTAGTGATGTGTTATGAGGCCGTAAAAGGAAGATATTTTTCCATTTAGATCAATGGACTGGTGAATGATATCCAATTTTATAGCTGCTACAAAATATTTTATAACTTGAATTTGTCACCATCTTAATACCATGTTCATATGATGTAATTATATTAATGCCCTAATACCACATTAGTGTATAATGTATAAGAGACTTTCTGTTCTCAAATCTACAACTTAGTCTTAGAACCATCCATTTCTCCTTTTCGAGCCAGCCAGGACACAGTGCAGGTCCTGTTGAATGAATGGACAAACCACCATTCTAGGTCATCAGGGCAGGAGAAGAGGGAAGGAAAAGTTATCCCAGATCTTTCTCAGTTCTCTTCTCCTTCCAGCCTCATTTTCCAAGCTTGAACAAGGATGCCAACACAACATCTGGAGGCCAGAGAATTATGCTGAAACGTGTTATTCCCAGATTGCTCTGTGTGTGCAAAGGCATAGATACTCTATTTCCCATGTGTTTTCTTATATACTTCTCTTTAAACATGAAACACCCATCTTCAACATTTTCAAATGGCCAGGTTCTATCTGCCCATCATTAAAAGCAAAGCCACCTGCAATCCCCTCCCAAGGTGGATGTAACTTTTTTAAATGTCCTTGTAATTTTTGTGTATGTGTTGTATTGGTTAGATTTTTATAAAAATAATATTGCATATCAAATTTCTCCAATACTCAGTAAATTAAAACAATAATCATTTATTATTGCTCATGTATTTTTGGGTAGGTTGAGCTTCAGCTGGTAGAGACAGCATTTTTCTTACTGCAAGTCTATAGGTTAGCACGTTGTTCTCATCTTCCTCCTTCTGGGACTATCAGATTAACTATTGCATGTACTCCTCATGATGGTTACTGAGTGGCCATCCAAATATGGTTCTAAATGAGGCATAAGAGGTCAAGTAGAAACATAAAAGACCTCCTGAAGCCTGTTCTCAAAATTGTTATACTGTCATTTCTGCCCATATATCTCTGGCCAAAGCGGATCACAGGCCAAGTGCAAAGTCAAGAGCCCAAAGTCACATGGCTCCAAGGCTATGATGAGGCAAAGGTAAGGCTGTGGATTCAGGAACAAGTGACATTTTGGGGCCAATAACATAACCTACTACCTGCCTCTCTCTCTCTCTTTTTTTTTTTTTTAAACTATTTTTTATTTATTTGTTTGACAGAGAGATAGCACAAGTAGGCAGAGTGGCAGGCAGAGGGAAAGGGAGAAGCAGGCTCCTCCACTGAGCAGGGAGCCCGATGCGGGGCTTGATCCCAGGACCCTGGGATCATGACCTGAGCTGAAGGCAGCTGCTTAACCAACTGAGCCACCCAGGTGCCCAACTACCTGCCTCTCTTAAGCAATATGATTATTATGATAGTTATCTGGATGCCTATTTTTTCTCTACTATGTTACTACCTATTTCCATTGATTATTTTATTTACATAGTGTCTTCCACACAGTGTGCTCTCAACACTAAAGAAATATTCAAGTCCGGGGCACCTGCATGGCTCAGTCCCTAAGCGTCTGCCTTCAGCTCAGGTCATGATCCCAGGGTCCTGGGATCAAGCCCCACATCAGGCTCCCTGCTCCACGGGAAGCCTGCTTCTCCCTCTCGCATTCCCCCTGCTTGTGTTCCCTCTCTCTCTGTGTCTCTGTCAAATAAATAAAATCAAAAAAAAAAAAAAAAAAAAAGAAATACACAAGTCCACTGACTTTATTCTCTCTACACATTGCTAATTACACATAAGCTCATATAACCTATTCTTTCTACAAAAACAATAATGGAGAGGAGCCTGAAGTTTTTGTATAGTGTTACTCTTCAATCTCACTTCTGGGAATCATTGTGTAGAATTCAGCAAAATTAAAATGTAAGTGAGTCCTGTAATAAATATTTATTTTCTGAATTAATGAAGTTATACCACAAAGCTTGTGAATTTTTAAAATTTAGTTATGACTAATGTCTACCTCTTATGTATACTTTAGCTCAGTTACTGTATATTCACGAATTTTGGTGGTGCAGAGTGGGAGGACAGCTGCCAACGCTGAACTCGTTTAAAGTAACTGGTTCATGGCCATAGTCCAGACTTTATTCTCATTAACATTAACTGATCTGTTTCTATTTATATACCTCTTACTTTTAGCTCTCTTTCCCCCTTGATAGGTTGGTCGTGGTTCCATGTCAAAAGTGATTTATAATTTTATCAGTTTCATAGAGAGGTATTTGGGTGAAATGTCCACTTAGAGATACCTCAGCTCATTTTTTGTGTATTCATCCAACAAGAGAAGAAAAATTTTAAAAAAATACTTATGGAAATTGAGGTCAGGATTATTTTACTTGATTTTTTCCAAAAGAACTCTTTCCCTAGCCTAATATTTTATCTTTGGCTCACTTGTAAATGTTGACAAATTTGAACAGCTATGCTAATGTATTGGAAAGCTTTAAGATGTAATAAAGAATGTTAAATTTAGGGAGAAAACAGTTTATTCTTTGTACTGGATGGTTTGTAGTAACTGGAGTAAATTTTTAAATTAATAGGAGGAGATTAAAAATTAACTTTTGTCCATAAAGTATTTGTTAGTCTAATGGCCAAACAATGAGTATTTTATGAGGCTAAATAAAACACTAACAATAGAGAATATCCTAAGCTGTGAATTTTGATTCTTTTTTCAATTTTAGTGTCATAGTGGTATATACTTATCAATACAGACGTAGATGTTTAAGTGCTTGAGAACTGCATAGTGTATTTTTCTTCAAATTCTTTCCTTTTTCTCTCCTATAAACCTATTTTCCCAAAGTATATTATTTACCCTGCTTTGCCATAAGATTAGACTCGATATCATTAAGACAAACTAATTATTCAACTAAAATAAACTTCATAGAAATTACAGATACAGATCCTCAAATTAAATTCCACTGTCTGCAAATTCTATACCTGGTGAATAATATGATCAAAGGGAATTTCCACCTGATTTTACTTTCTTCCAAATCAAAAATATAAAAGGTTGACTTGCTGGGTAAGATAATGTTCTCAAATAGAGTGTTATACTATTTGGGCAAATTCATTTCGGTGGAAATGGGTTGTGGTATAATATTCTTTTTTTTTTTTTAAGATTTTATTTATTTATTTGAGAGAGAGAGCGAGAGCACATGAAAGGGGGGAGGGTCAGAGGGAGAAGCAGACTCCCTGCTGAGCAGGGAGCCCGATGTAGGACTCGATCCCAGGACTCCAGGATCATGACTTGAGCCGAAGGCAGTCGCTTAACCAACTGAGCCACCCAGGCGCCTGTGGTATAATATTCTTGATAAAATAAGCAGGTTGGACTTCTGCTACTTGGTCTTCAGTCTCATCATTTTATGCACACTTCTCTATCTAAACCATGGACAGTGAAACGGCAGGGATTGTGCCTTACTTATCTTTGCATTTTCACACATTCAGCAGTGCCTGGCATGTAAGAGAAGTCCAAATAACATCTGTCTAAAGAATATGTATGTTTGGTGGTCTCTTGTTACTTTCTAACCTTTTTGACTGTTATGTATCATTTAATCCTTCTGACCATTTTAGTGGACACTCTTGGTTCTTACCTAAAACCTTGCTTTGCTCCCACCTTACTTTTGGCAGAATGCCAATTTGGTTCATTTCTGCCTGACCACGTGACCAGGAAAGATGATGGATCTTTATCAAGTTTAAGTGAATTGGAAATGAAATCTGTTCTCCTTACCCTTGGTTTGGGAATAAGCATTGACTACGAGCATGGCCAGTATGAACAGTGAAACAACCTGAGCAGTTGAACTTTGGGCAGTTGCTGGGGGAGGGTTGTGTGTGGAAGATTTTCTGTGGATAAAAAGAGATATAAATGAAATGTGCCTCTCTTTCCACTGGGCATTGTGATGTATATATGTTATATCTAAAGATGGCAGAGCAGAAATTTCACAGAACTCGAATCTTTGCCATTTTTAAGCTATTTAAGTGTAATTGATTACAGAACTGACTGATGTACAATTTCTATAAAATGCCTCATGATTAAACTAATTTAAAGTTGATTTTCCATTTTCTTATAGTCTGATATATAACCATACACTTTCCTAAACTCTTCATTCTTCAGGTTTATTTGACATTGAGTTTTCCTGTTCCTTCTAATTCTTTAATTGAAGCTTTTCTCTGTGTGTCTAATATTTTGTTTTTAGGCTTATCCCAAGGTTTTCTTCTTGGTCCCCTTCTCTGCTGGGTGTTCTTGGTCACTTCATCCCACAGTTTAATTTATCAACTTTATTTTGATAACTACTAACTCTTTTCTAAAGTTTTGATTTCTCAACTTAGCTTCAGACTCCAACTTCTTATTAGGCAAAAATGCTTGATGTTTTACAGATTTCCTCACCTTCTTGAGTTCATTTAAGAACTCATGATCTTCCAGGGACACCTGGGTAGCACAGTCAGTTAAGCGTCTGATTCTTCATTTCAGTTCAGGTCATGATCTCGTGGTCATCGGATTGAGCCCCACATTGGGCCCTGCACTCAGTGTGGAGTGTAATTCAGATTCTTTTTCCCTCTCCCTCTGCTCCTCTCCACTTGTGGGCTCAGTCCCTCTCTCAAATAAATAAATAAATAAATAAATAAATAAATAAATAAGATCTTTAAAAAAAAAAAAGAACTCGTGATCTTTCCAATCTCATGCAGGTTCTGCTCTTGTCTTAGAAAGAAGAGCTTCCTTAGTATGTTTGCTCAAAACTTGGCGGTCGTTTTTGGTGCCTTCTTATTTCTCTCTTTACTCTCTTTAGGTAATGGGCCACCAAACCCTGATATTTCATCTGAACTATTTTCTGAATCACTCTCTTCATTTTCTTGCTACTATACCATCCAGTAGATGTTGCCAATTTACAGAGTGTCTGGGGTAGATGTACAAAATAATCTCAAGATGAGTTTAGTTTTCTTGCCTTTGAAATTCAACTCTTATTTTCTCTGATTGTTTTTATGATCCGTGAGGTATTCCGAAGTTTCTCTGTAATATAGAGCCTAGATTTGAATTACTTTTTGTTTTTCATGCGTGGAATGTGTTTTACATCCTGAATCATAAAATACATACCTTCACATCCATATGATTCTTTAATAGTTGCTCTTCAGATTCTGCTTACCCTTCATTCTTTCTTTTATTTTCTTTTTGAACAAGATAGCACTTGACATTTTTTCATTCCTACATACTGCTGTATGAGAGTCCTTTTAACATTTTTCTCACAATAATTATATTTTACTTAACTGAAGTAACTTTATAAAAGACTACTTCAAATGAAAATCAATATCAGGAGCCAAAAAAACAATAGCTGTACCAGGTACTACTCTAAGTATTTATATAAGTTAATACATTTTATTCTCACAACAAGCTCTTTGTAATACTATTATTGTAACCCCTGTTTTATAAATAAAGGAAATGTGGCATAGAGGGATGAAATGACATGTCTTTGGTCATGCAGCTCATAAGTAGTAGAATCAACATTTGGAAATAGGCTTCAGAATTTACTCTTTTTAAGTACTGCATTCATTGGTGACACATTTCACTATCCCAATGTGTTCATCCTTCAGGGTTCTAAGATATTTCTTTGTGAACTAAAAAAATAATTTAGTAACCAGAATTCAGTTTCACTTAATTCAAAAAATATAAATTGAATGCATAGCAATGAAGTAATGAAGAGACTTGAAGATAAATTGTGTCAGTATAAATCAATAAAAATAAAATAAAAATCTGCATTTAAAATGAGGAAAAGAGATACCTCCAGTTAATAAATAGTTTTGTCTTTAATAGCAGTTTAGGAAGCTTTGTACTACGGTGTCATTAGTATCCAGGCACTCAGAAAGATATTTCCTGCCCCCCAGCTACATGATACAACTCAGTCAAGCAAGGAATACATTTTAGTATCTTTATATCTAAAATTTAAACATCACTGTGAAGTACAAGTGAAGTGTACTTTTAAGCTTATTAAAAGTAATGATCATTACTGAATCTGTTATGTGATGTTAACATGATGCTACATCCTACTTTGAAAATATAAAATCCTCTCCCAGCTTGGAGAAGGTGCATTCAGAGCCTTGGTTGGCCTTTATGTAATTTTTAGAAGATTGGGCACTTCTGCTTCTTCCATTCATGATAAGAGAGGTGGTAAGCTGACAGGAACAATTTCTTTTTATTTACTGGCTATTATGGTTATAAAATACTGCAGACATGAGCCTAACATAAATCAGTTTTCCTCAGATGAATGTGCCTTTGGAGAGGCTTTCTGCCAAGGTTCCTCACCTCAGCCATATCTCTCTGGAGTACTCTTGCTCTGTCTTTGGCAGCCCTTCTGAATTTATTTTGCTTTTAATTCTGAATAATGCTCAGGAGACAAATAAACAGAGGCTCAGAACTTTAGAGTTGAAAGGGACTTTAGAGGTTATATCAGTTAGATCATCTGTATCAGGACTCTTTCTGCTGCAAGCAACAGAATACATGACTTAAACTCAAGCAAAAAGGGAATTGTCTCTGTAAATTAATGGTCTGAATATAAGTCAAGCTTCAGAGAAGGCTTGATCTAGTGGCTCAAAGTCTCATTAAGAACTGTATCACTTTCGGGGAGCCTGGGTGGCTCAGTAGTTAAGTGTCTGCCTTCAGCTAAGGTCATGATCCCAGGGTCCTGGGATCGAGTCCTGCATCAGGCTCCCTGCTCCGTGGGAAGCCTGCTTCTCCCTCTCCCACTCTCCCTGCTTGTGTTCCCTCTCTCACTGTCTCTCTCTGTCAAATAAATAAAATCTAAAAAAAAAAAAAAAAAAAAGAAGCAAGGAATCTTAAAGAACATCAGTGGTAACAGGGGAAGGTTTTTAAAATTTAGAGGAGGGAGAAGCAAGGTATGGCTGACTTTCTAAACGTTTCAAGTAATATTTGATAAAAGATCACCTTCTTATGTCTAGCTGGGAGTTAGTTAACTATTGATACCTTCTCCAATTTTGAAGGTTTTTGAGCAAAGGAAAAAAAAAGAGAGAGAAAGAGAGAGGCAAACCAAGAAATAGACTCTTTAACAATAGAGAACAAGTTTGTTCTGATGGTTACCAGGAGGGAGATGGGTGAGGGGATGGGTCAAATAGGTGATGGGGATTAAGAAGTACCCTTGTGATGAGCACCGGATGTTATATGGAACTGTGGAATCACTATATTGTACACCTAAAACTAATATTACATTTTATGTTAACTAACTGGAGGTTAGTTAAAAAGAAAAGAATCTGTGGTCCCTCTGAAAATATGCAAAGAATTTGAAAAAAGCAGACCTTCCTGTTATGCCAAGTGGGACTCTTTCATGCTTAGGCAATTTGGCTCTAGGGCTGCAGAACAGTCCAGGCCTTCCTGGAAACTGCTAAGAGTCAGAGAACTGAAGGGTGTTTTCTTTACTTTTCATATCTTGGACTTGGCACAATGCAGCCTTGGGGCAAAATACATCATAGTCGACTTAGAAGTTTTGGCCTTAACTTTGGTGCCTTCTGAAATTCTGTTTCAAAAGAGACTCAACAAGATATTTCTACTCAATTAAAATTTTTATCTAGGAAAACTACATGGAAGGAAATGTCAGCTCAGAATTCTTTTTTAAAAAATTATTTTAAGAATAGTTATCGATCTATCTATCATCTATCTATCTATCATCCATCTACCTATAGATACAGATATTAAGATGGGTTATTACCTGATGAGGGAAGGTAGTAATTGGGCATTCAGCTTTGTCAGAGGCAGGAAAGAGGTAATTTATTGATGGAGTAAGTACCTATGAGCAGGAAAAAAATAAATGAATATGGGAATTTTGTCTCCACAAAAGAAAATGGGAACTTTACCAAAAAAAAAACAAAGGTGATGCAGGTGATAAGGAAATTAGGGAAATTGACTTGTAATGCAGTTACAACCAAGAGAAATCCCACAATTGAGAGAAAGAAGAACTGGCTAACATTTAGAAGATTTTTTTTTAAAAATGCCAGAAAGATAAAGAAAAATCTAATTGTCATCATTGTGTTAGAAGGATTTAATAATGATAAAGAAACTTGATGCCAGTTTGGAAAATGCCACATACTCTGGGAGGTTATTACACTGTGGAGCTCCAATTATAATGTTGTGCTGTATATCCAGAGATGAAATTACAGGCCCACCATCTGTTTTACTGGTGATGGGGATTCATTTGGACATTTTAGTTTATACCAATGCTGCACATTTGCAAGGCAAGAGCCAGTGGCTCCTGTCTGTTTCCATGGCCCATGCCAAGTTATACCTAAATGCCAAGTCATTTGTACTAGCTGGTTTCACCAATAAGAGATAATATATCTTGTGATGAAGATGATGACTTTTTAGGAAGGGCTTAGCAATTAATGATACATGATAGGTCTTGAACCATAAAGGCATTATCTTTGAGAAACATCTAAGTGTCTAGACAGAAAACTGAAAACACTGACTTTTGGCATTTTATTTGCTGTGTGGGTTTCAACCAGTAGTTCTCAGCTAACAGGACATTTTTGTCTCATAGAGGACATTTGGCAATGTATGTAGATATTTTGGTTTTCACAGCTTGAGGGAAAGATATGCTGCTGGGATATAGTATTTAGAGGTCATGGGTACTGCTAAACATCTTACAAAGCACAGGTGAGCCCCCACACAGCAAAGAATTATCTGGCCAAAAATACAGGTAGTGTCAATGTCAAGAACCCTAATGCAGACTAATATTTTACATTTTCTGAGTCTTCCCTCCCCTTTCCTTATATGAGGATAATTTCTTACAGAGTTAATGTAAGGTACTAATGAAATGACTTATATATAAATACCTGAAAAGTGGTCAATGTTTACTGAATTTTGAATATGAACATTTAAAACTATCTAATTATAAAGTGATTCTAAAACTTTATGAAGTAGGTCGGAATAGGATTTTGAGTGCGGATAATGGCCTTCACATTGTAAGTGACACTGACCTACTGTACCATATGGTGAAGGAGAAGTGTGTAAGATATTTATTTTGTGTGTCTTATATAATTATATAATAATTATATAATTATTTCCTGTTCTGTACCAGAATTTTTTATAAAAACTCTGCCTCCCTCTCCCATCACACTTCAAAATGTTTTTTAATCATTTGTATGGATAATTTAATATAAATAGAATTACATAGTTGGAGAATATCATAATTGTTTTTAATAAGCTAACATGTTTTTACAGATGTTGGAGGGAGGATGTAGTATTTCCTAAAAGACCAAGGCAGTACTGTTTTTCAAAATCTCTTCACATCTCACATTAAAGTAAGTTATTTGAAAATAGCTTGGGAAATGCTGAAGTGAAGGAAGGAAGGAGAGAAAGAAGGAAATGGGGAGGAGAGAGAGAGAGAGAAATTGAGAGGATAGAAAAAATATATATTTGTATCACCAGGCAAATGAAATGATCAGGATTAAATGAAACACTGGAATAGTAATTGTTGAGGCATAAACACACGTATCAAGAGGGTGGATAGTCTCCATCTGGAATAGGAAACGGTGACATGGTTAGTCAGTCATTTGATCTGGAAGAACCTATAGGACAGATACTTAAGTTGTACTCATCTTAACTACATGAGCAATTGGAATGAAACACAGTACTGAGAATTGGATTTGGAAACGTGTTTATAGTCAGGGAAAGTTACTTATCACAACCATAATACTTGTTTTCTGTGACTCATGTGCACATTTAGCTAGGCTATTCTTTTTGGTCATATTGTAACATCTTAAATTATTTTCTCAAACTTGAGTCAGAGAAATATGAAGGATTTGGAGTAGAGGAGGAACCTTCCCACTCTGCATAGTGGTTCTCCAACTTGGCTGAACATTGAAATCACCTGGGGATCATTAAAAGTACTGAAGACAGTTTCTCTCCCCACCACCACTATCAGAGATTCTCATGTAGTGACTCTGGCCACAAATGAGGCGTCAGAAGTTTTCTATCACCCCAAGTGATTCTGGGGGCAGCAACCTATTTAATGTCTAATCTAGAATGCATAAAAATTAAAAAGCAAAAACAGAAGACTTACCTCTATTTGTCTGTCTTTGTAAGGCATGTTAAGAAGCCATAAGGACATCATTGACAAACGATAGGAGTAACTTCTGACTAAAAGAGGTGATAATGAAAACAATGTAATAATGGCTGACATTTACTAAATACCAACTCCTTTTCAACTTTGTCATTGTACTTTACCTTTAATAATCCATTTAAGTCCTCAAACCACTCTAAAGCAGGTGTTGAAATGTTCTATGAGGGGATACTTCATCTGGACAGAGCAGTTAGCTAATTTGGCAAGGTCACTAAGTAAGAAATGTAGCATTCTTCTAGATTTTGAGCTAAAAAAAAACCTAACTAAACAAACAGAAAAAAACAAAAAATCCAAAACACTAAAACTAAGTTCTTGGATACACCAGAACCTGATTTGACACCAGGTTCTTAATTCTGGATGCACACTAGAATCCCCTGGCGAGCTTTAAAAAAAAACATTCATTCTATTTTTTAAAGTGGTAGAAATATTCTTAATTTTAGTGGTGGATACTTGACACTGTGCATTTGTCAAAACTTACAAAATTTTACAGCTCAAACTCTGAACCCTACTGTATGCAAACTTAAAACACCAATTAAGAGATCGGAGAATCCCAAGATGGAATGTTGACTATAAACAAAGAATCTAACTGTATAATGAATACATAACCTTACTGAATAAGGAGGAGGGAAAGGGTGCTGCACTAAGTAACTTTGGAATTGAGTAGAGACTAAGGACTAAAGGCTATACAAACTGTATAGAAATACTCCACCCTAGTTGGTAAAGTTAGTTTCTACAGAGGCACAGGTTAATAATCCTGAAACTGCTATACATATATAGTGGAATTGAACCGTTAAGTAAATAGATGGTGAATGACTGGAGCCAAGTTTCTCAATACTGGAGGGAAGGTTTTAGATAAGCAAAGGGAGAAGGCTGGAGTGATCCATGGGGTAATGAGTTAGAGCTAGAGAAATCGGCATGAATTCATGTTTAGTTTACTATAGGTATATGCATACTTACGGGTTAGTAATGCACACGTGTAAATTCTAGCTCTGTTTTCTGAGAGGTCCTAGAAGCAACAACACCTCAGAAGCAATGGACACACCGTACTCCCAGATGTTGGTTTCTAATACCATGCTCCAATAAAAGGAACCAGGGCTTCTTGGAGAAATGGTTGACTGCAAGGCTGGGGCAGGGAATATGCGGATGAGTCTGGAGCTCAAAAAACAAAACGATAGGGATATGTAAAGGGGACAGAGGAACCAAATGAAAGAGCTCTCGATAGCCTATCTTGCAGCAATTAGAACAGCAAAATAAATAACATAATATTGAAGTATAACCCAAAGTATAAATGTCCATCAGTACATACTAATATAAATAATTAAATGACTACATGACTAAATGAATAAATAAATACATACATAAGTAAAATCAGACAAATTGCTGAGCAGAAGAATTCCAAATAATTTATGTATATTCCACTTCCAGGAGGTGGAACATAAATACCTTCTCTGTAAGTGTGTACTGCACATAATGATTTCCTTCTGAAGAGTGTGGTAACAAAAGTTGAAGAAGTTGTACTTTTACAGTGAGAAACCTGATAAACAGCTATTTCAGCCAAATGATCAAGGTCAGTGTCAACAGTAATGTCATGTTGGTGACATGTACTCTTGATGTGATATGGTGAGAATGGCACTTTACCTCTGTGGTTTTTCTCTCAAAAGCCTATAACTTCAGTTCATTCTTGAAAAACAAAAATCAGGCAAATCTCAATTGTGAGACATTCTAAAAAATATCTGATCAGTATTCCTCAAAACTGTCAAAGTCATCAAAAACTAGGAAAGTCTCAGAAACTGTCATAGCCAAGAGAAGCCTAAGGAGAGACATGATGACTGAATGTAATGTTTCCTGGATGGGATTCTGGAACAGAAAAAAGGACTTTGGGTAAAATTTAGGAAAATGTGATTCAGGTATGGGCTTTAATTAATAACCATGCATCACTTTTGTTATACTAATTATAACAAATGTATCATATTAGTGTTAACATAATATGATAATATTTCATAATATTATAATAGGGGATAGTGGAAATATATTCATTATTAAGATAATAACGGGGGAAAGTAGGTGTGGGGTATAGGGAGATTCTAAATTATCTTTGAAATTTGTTTTAAAATTACCTTATGTAAATGTGCAACTATTCTAAAGTTAAAAGTTATGTAAACAAAACACCTATGTCTTAGGACACCCCTGTAGACTTAGATTTAATTTGCTGGGGTGGAGCTTGAGGGCATATATGTTTTAAAAGAGTCCCAGGTGATTCTAATAAGCATCAAATAAGGATTAAAATCCATCCAATTAAAAAAATCTATCGAATTAGTATCATTGCACAACTTTTCCTTTCCATTAGGTCCTAAAATTTGCCTTTCCAGTTCAGAGATCTGCCCTTTTCCCTAGATTCTTTCACAAGTGATCAGTAAAAGCATCTCTCTTTTTTTTTTTTTAATCAAAGTTTCTGAGAATCGAAACCTGAGTGCTTTGATATTTCTAATTTTAGTAGTATGTCCTGATGTCGCTTAACAAAAAAAATCATGTGGCCTCTTAAATTAGAAAAAAAAAAAAAAAAAGACTTAAAATTTATTAACCAAGGTCATGGTCCACAAAGATGATTCAGTCCCAGAATTATGGTGCCCCCAAAGTGGCAACTGAAATGTCTGCTTATTTTAGTATATGAGTTAGATGTGGCAAACTTGTTTTTTTTTTCCTGTGCACAAGTTTGGTTCTGAAATCACAGCAGATCAGTATGTTAGACATCAGTTAAAGGGACAGGATCATAAACCTTTGAGATTATCCAGTCTAGTGGTTTTCCTCTATGCCACGTATTTCTTGGGAGGCTTCCATGGTGTTTAGGTAGGATGAGTTCCAATCTCTACTCTGTCTCAATCAGACCAGCTCTAATGTAACCAATTTTATTTTTTCTGGTGCTTCCACATAGTATTCCATTTTTATTTTTTATTTTATTTTTTTAAAGATTTTATTTATTTTTGACAGAGAGAGAGAGTGTACAAGCAAGGGAAGCAGCAGGTAGAGGGAGAGGGAGAAGCTGAGCAGGGAGCCCGATGTGGGGCTTGATCCCAGGACCCTGGGATCATGACCTGAGCCGAAGGCAGACACTTAACCATCTGAGCCACCCAGGTGCCCCTAGTATTCCATTTTTAAAAAGACTTCTGATGCTAAGAAAAAAAATTAATCCACCAAACTAGTCCAGGTATTTGCAGGTAAGTTATCTAAACCCCAAAAGTGTCAAGGACACACGGTTCTGATACCCAGTTACATCTACAATATGTATATAATGATGTCTTACCTTGATCTCAACATAAGGGACAATGATGACAGCAAATCCAAACTTCGTAAGGTCTTTCTGATAACCAGGTGAACTCAGTTCATGAGCTCAAAAATATTCAAGCACTAATAATAAATTATGTTATTTATGGCCATCTCCCTTCCTCGTCAGGTATCAGATGTCTGTTGTCCTTTATTTTAAAGGGTAGGTTCCATTATATTTCTTTGGCTGTAGATACTTCTTTCAGTTGGATCTTGAGCCCAGTTGAAGTAAGACACACCTTTATGTGTGACTCCTGCGCATCTGACTTTGCTGATTCCCCCAGTAAAACATGGCTTAACATCTTCCTAGCAGTGCCTGGGAATTGGTAGCAAGTACTGAGCTCAGGTTATGTTCTCTGTAAGGAAAATTCTTTTCAGCACCACTCTTAAGACATTTAGACTAGACCTCAGGCAATGGGCTGCAAAATTGTCAGAATATATTGCAGGAAACTCTGGGCAAATGGCATCCTAGGAATATTTACCTATTCAGCACAACAAAGTTTGAAGCTAATCAACTCCAACAAGATGATTCAACTACTTACACTTAAGTGTCACCTTGTCTTAACTTGGAACAAACATACCATTGCACAGAGAGCTTTGGCCTGTCTGGTGGGTATACTTCGAAAAGCTTGAAGAACTCAACTGCACAAACACAGGTATCCTTTTGTTATTACCAGTTTCAGAATATGGCTGCAAAAAGAAAATGCCACTGTTATTTTCTTTTAAAAGCCTGTAATAAGATAGAACTAGCAGATAGGATGTGGCCCTGAGGTGACTTAACTGTATAACTCTTTTAAAAGTTCTGAAGACTAAATTACCTTTAGTGTTTGACTCAGCATTTTACAAGCTAATACCAGAACATCTACTTAGACTTTATTAAAAACCCTTGAGAGAACTGTAATCCTGTTTCTGGAAATTTTTAAAGGAATTTAAAGTGTTTGGAAAGAAAAATACTGGGTTGTGTAAGTACATTTTGCTGAAAATCTCATTTAATTTTATTCAATATGAATTGTGTTTTAACTTAGAAGTAAAAATTAGTGAGTGAATGGGGAGAAACAGCAACGTTTCATTGATTAGAAAATGTGTATCCACATATGTAGGTTTTCTGGCTAACTGAATCTTATGTCCTTATGCCGTACTTCTTTTTAACACAAATAATTTTGTAAGTACATCTGCCCACTTTCTTACACAAAAGGTATTAATCAGTTATACCATTAATATGTTGAATGCCAACTGTCTGGATGTCTGGGTTTGAATTCTAGTTCTGTAACTTGCTTTACTCTGTGACTTTTGGTACGTTGTTTACCTTCTCCAAGCCTCATATAAAAAAAGGGTAGTAATATCTTAAAGGTTTGAGAACCAGAATAAAATAATCCATGCAAATCCTTACTCACTTGTATATAGTATAAAAGTATACAGTATAAAAGAAATGTGTAGTAAATATTAGATATTATTGTTGTTTGCTATCTTTTATGGTGATGATTTAATACACACAGCCCATTTATATTTTTACCTGTCTGTCAAACTGTCAGCTATGGCTTTTCTTGTATTTTCACCATTCCCCCCACACCCACCTCATATTCCTTCCCCAGATCCTTCTGTCTTCTACTTTTAATCTGCCATGGACTGGAAAATTAGATAAGAAAGTTTATAGAGTATAATAAGAGTTAATAGACTGTGAAGTAATAGAGTTAAACCTTTGGCTTGCATAGGAGTTTGGAGCAAGATTTGGCGCCAAGTCAGTTTTTATTTCAGAGTTTGGGGATCTGTTATATAGAAGGTGCTAGAACTCTGATATGTTGTTACATATAGTTAAATTATACATATACAACTTAATTCTACATGCTGTCTCATACACACAGCCTACACATTTTATTTTAGTTATATAAAACAGCTCATCATTTTCCTTTAATATACAATAATTACTTATAGTTTTAAGGCAACTGTATTACACATTTACATAACATTACATACACATAAATGTTCAAGGAGTGAACATTTTTAGATTTTTTAGTAACATTACAAATAGAGTTTATTTTTCATATAAAATCAGCATTCCAACAACTTTTAAAATGATTTGACAAAAGAGAGGGAAGGCCTCTCACTAATTTCACCATTCAGACACATGTATTATTTCTAATTTTGTAATTTCTATTTATTTATTTATTTACTTTTTTTTTTTTTTTTTGAGAGAGTGTGCTGGGCACACAATGCGGGTGGGGAAGGAAGGTAGGGGTGGGGGGTGAAGGGACCGAGGGAGGAGAGAATCTTAAGCAGACTCTATGCTCAGTGCAGAACCCAACACGGGGCTTGGTCTCATGACCCTGAGATCATGACCTGAGCCAAAATCAAGAGTTGGTTGCTTTACTATCTGAGCCACCCATGTGTCCCTGCACATTCCCTTTTGATTCTTAATCATAAATACATATACTCTTATATCATTCTGATAAAAGAACATAAATTTATAAAGATTAAGAATATCAAGTTTTGCGGTGCCTGGGTGGCTCAGTTGGTTAAACATCTGCCTTCAGCTCAGGTCATGATCCCAGGGTCTTGGGATGGAGCCCAGCATTGGGTTCCCTGCTCAGCAGGGATCTTGCTTCTCCCTCTCCCTCTGCCTGCCGCTCCCCCTGCTTGTGCACCCTCTGTCAAATAAATAAATACAATCTTAAAAAAAAAAAGGAATATCATATTTTGTTATGTGTGTAAAACTTTAAACTGGGCATTATAGATCTGAAAATAAAGGATTCTTATCAATCATGAATTCAATATTTAGCCAGCAAAAAAACCAAGATGTTCCCTTCACAGTAGATGTATTAGTCAATTTCAAACAAAGAACAAAGCATAAGAAAGATATATATTAATTTATAGATGATGATGATAAATAATGAAAGCATGTTCAGAACCTTTTCCTCTCCAATCATCTCTTCTTTGATTATGCATATTTTAATCACATACTACAATCCATTATTTGATAAAAAACCAGAAAATCATTTTTCTTGAATGCTATCAGCATCAAACAGTGTTTAACCAAATGATGAAATAAATTAAGATTCTAGAAAGTGATTATAGTCAGCATGTATACACATGGATTGCAACACTAAAAAAATTTAGGTTATGTAAAGATTATTTTTTTAATCTAATGGAATTTTTCCATGACTTGCTTTTTAAAGCAAGTTTTTAAACTTTTTTTTTCCCCCAGTGTCCTAGTTTATTGTCACTGAATTGAGAATGGGTTTGGCTTGAGTAATTGTGTTAATAACATTCTCTCTGCAATATTAAATATTCTAGAAGAACAATAATCCTGAGCTAGAAATTCTCATATATGTATAAAGTGGAAAGAGTTTGGGGTATACTGCTGTCTTAGTGTTGCAGATAGGTGTTTGTAAGAACAGACAATGAAGGAAGTTTCATTTCTCTTCAGATCTTGAGGCTTTCTTAAATATTTTGTGGTTATTAAATGAAAAAGGAATATGATAATTTTATATAAAAACTATGAATGATTGAGAAGAGCTATTAAGTAAAGGTTGTACCATATTCTAATTGTGTTTAAAATAAATAAATAGGCTCTAAACATTTTTACACGAGATATCATCTGTATTTGGAATATCATTTATTCTTGATTTAAGTATGTTTGTACCTTTAACAATTGATATTTAAGTGGCTAACATGGATCATCAATAAGATCCGTAATTCTACAATTGTGAATGTCCCTACCATTAGTGTTAAAGATTTCAGGGTAGGTGCCCTGACTGTTAGGGACCACAGAGGGTTTGGGACTGAGAAATGCTTATTTGTATTAGAAGTCTATGAAGCACATGTTTCCCTGGGCCTCTCCTTTCAGTTTCTACCCTTTTCCCTCTTGACCTCCATCTGTCTGACTATAGCCAAACTACATTATCTTGACCATCTTGATTCCTGATTGGGTCTTCAGTTAGTAGTTTTCCTTCTCTGTTTTTGACTTTGAGGTGTTACCAAGTTACCCAGTCATCACTGTTCAAAGAGAAAAGCTGCAGCTCCTCTCTTTAGCAAATTTCTTCTTTAAATTGTTGGCCATAAATCTCTTTTCTTCTTTGGATAATAAAGGATATAAAATTCACTTGTACCCCTGAAGCTCACATCAGTGATTTGCTAGTCCAGCTGAAAATGACTCTCAGCTGAAAACGACTCTCTGGTTCACCATGATAAATCCATTAAACCAGGCATATTTCAGGTTACAAGTTTCTGATAAAGTGAGTTCATGATGAAAATGTAATTAGATCTGAATTGTTCAGACTCCTAAGCCATCCATAAATACAAAGTAGCTGCTTTTCATGGCTCCCAGTCCTCTACCTTTCCATATTGGAATTGACAGCTGCTATACAATCTACAAATGAAATATCCAGTTTCTGGTAACATTTATTCTTTTGAATTTTGTCCTAAGAAAGACTGCATTAAGCATTATCATTGGCTTCGCACTTACAAAGGCTAATTTGGTTCTTTCTTCCAGGTTACTCTGCATCATCTCCTCTCAGCCTTGACTTGGGGTTTACTAAAGAGATCAAACTATAAGGTTCCTCTACCCTTACATTTTATTTTAGAAATCATGGTTGTCAGCGATGCATCAGCACACCTATCTCATGATTTCTTTCCATCCTATGGACTTTCTGCAGATTCTAATGGATTTTACTCTGTTGTCACTATCAAGCCATTAGTCTTATTTTCCATTTAACTTATCTGCCTACCACTTCCCTTCATTCTTCACGTTAAGACCATTTCAGAATCATTTATTGTATATATGGTTTTGCCAGTGCCGAGATAGAAGCCCATCCAGTGATAGAAAGGGGAATGCAATACATGACTGAAACTTAGAGGATAATGGAGAAGGCCATTTGATTTGGTTCATTCAGGCTTAGATAGTAGGTAGGTGGAGCACAGTTAGAGGAGAATGCAAGCGTGGGAAATAATCGGATGGAAATCTGACATCAAAAAGGTCCAGCATGGCGGTAAGAAACAAATCATGGAGACTGAATTTGGAGGGTATACTTTTGTATTTGGATTGAACAATGGCAACTTCGCAGGAGAAACTAGTCTCAGAATATAGTGTCAAGATAAGATCTTAGGAATGACATAAAATAAAGTGTCATGTGGGAATTGAAAAAATGACCACAGTTGTTTCTGCCTCTCTATACCCATGCTTACGCCATCAAGAAGTGGAGTCTCTCTCTCTATCTCTTGAAGCTAGGCTGGCTCTGTGGCTTGGGGCTTGCTTTGGCCAATAGAATATGGCTGAAGTGACTGGTGAGGCTGTTTTAAGATTAAGCAACAAAAGGCCTTCCATGTTTCCTCTTAATTTCTTGGATCCCTGCATGCTCTCAGGTGCACAAGTCCACAGCAGCTTGCTGGAGGGTGAGAGACCATGTGGAACAAGGGCAGCTGTGCCTGCTGAAGTCATCATAGACCAGCTAGTCTTCAGCTGACCTGTGAGCTGATAACATGCCATCAGCAAATCTAATGAAGACTAGAAGAACCATATGTTCCAAATTGCCACCTTGCAAAATCATATGCTTAATAAATGGTGCCTTTTCATATACTTAACAAATGGCCAGTAAATGGTAAGCTATACAGTAAGATGGTTTGATATATGTAAATAGCTAGGCACTGGAACCCCATTTCCTGAAACAGGGGTTGTACAGAGTTTGGATTTCAACTTACAAGACAAGATACATTCAACATCACTATGAGACTAAATTAATATTGACCAACAAAGATACTAATTCAGGAGTCCATTTCTTTTTGCATAACATGGGACTTTTTCTAAATTTAGAATGGGCTTAAAGCCATAACTCTAGATTCTAAAGTTTATAAGGAAATATAGAGATTGTTACTGGAAGAAATAGTTTGAAAAAATCAAGTCAATTAAACTACCTTCATTTATTGAACAGTGTGTATTAAAAAGGGAAGGCAGCCCAAAAGAAGTTAAGTAGTAGAAAATTTTCTCCAAAATTTTCAAAATTAATTAAGGATTTTGCTAATGAAAAATTCTTAGAAAATAGAAGATAGCAAGTTTTGGCAAGAATGGGAGAAACTGGAATGTGTATATACTGTGGGTCATGTAAAATGGTGTAGCCACTATGGAAAATTATGGGGATTCCTCAAAAAATTAAAAATAGGATTATCATATGATCTAGCAATCCCACTTCTGGGTATATATCCAAAAGAACTGATACAGGATCTTTTTTTTTAAGATTTTATTTATCCATTCATGAGAGACAGAGAAAGAGAGAGAGATGCAGAGGCAGAGGGAGAAGCAGGCTCCCTGTGGAGCAGGGAGCCCAATGCGGGACTTGATCCCAGGACCCTGGGATCATGACCTGAGCTGAAGGCAGACGCTTAACTGACTGAGCCACCCAGGCGTCCCGAACTAATACAGGATCTTAGAGAGGTATCTGCCCTCCCAGTTCACTGCAGTATTAGTCACAATAGCTGAGATATGGAAACAACCTAAATGTCCATTGACAAATGAATGGATAAAGAAAATATGACCTTTACATATTGTGGAATATTATTTAGCCTTAGAAAAAGGAAGGAAATAATGCCATATGCAATGACATGGATGAACCAGGAGGACATGCTGAATGAAATAAGCCAGTCATAGAAAGCCAAATATAGCATGATTCCACTTATATTAGGTATCTAAAATAGTCAAGCTCATAGAAACAGAGTAGGATGGTGGTTGTCAGAGACTGAGGAGAGAGGGAAATGGAGTATATATTCATTGGGTATATAGTTTAATTTATGCAAGATGAGTAAGTTCTAGAGATCTTCTGTATAACATTATGCCTATAGTTAACATTATTGCATTGTGCACTTAAAATTTTGTCAAGAGGATAGTCATATTAAATGTTCTAACCACAATAAAAAATTACAAAAGAAGATGAATATGAACTAATGTGACTTTCAGTTGATTTTTTTTCCAGATAAACACCAATATATGAGATTTAACAGTTCGAACTACTCCATCATTAAATTTCGGAAGAGAAAAGAGTCAGAGATTATGTAGTGCAGTTCTGTCATTTTCTAGTTGTTAAAAAGGGTCCTGGTTAAGTCCTATAAATAGTAAATGACAGAACTTACTGTAACATTCATGAGTTCTTTCAAAAGTTATATTAGTAGAAAAGATCTATCTTTAGACCAAAGTAAAAACAGATATGGGTTTAATTTTATAAAAATTGTCTACCTTGAAATTTTTTTTTTGCATTCTTCCTTAAGCACCATTATTATTGCCATTCTGATAGCATATTCCATTGCTAAGACATTTTTTTTTCCTACAATAAATTTAAGAGCCTAAGGATCTATTGCCTACTAATTGGTAAGAAAGCCACATTTAGATTAATCTTGAGAAGAAAGAACTAGGTAGAAATGTCACCAGACTTTTTATTTTCAACCTAAAGAAGAGAAAGCTGATGGACAAATTTAATAACGTTCCTCCAAGTCATGAAGGGTTTCTGCATTAGCATTGGTGACCAACTTTTGCTCATTTTTTTTTTGTGGACATAAGCACAGACTTAGGCACAAAGAGCCTAAGAAAGGAAAGTAAGTATGAGACTTATTGACTGTCCTCTGGTAACTTTTAAGTCAGTTACTGGCAACATGAAGACATAAACACAGGAAAAAGTATACTATTGTCATCAGCAGTTCAGGCTGCTATAACAGAATACCATAGACAGCAAAATTTTATTTCTCACTGTTTCAGACGCTAAGATGTCAAAGATCAATGTGCCAGGAGATCTGGTATCTGGTGAAGGCCTGCCTCCTGGCTTGCAGATGGCTGTCTCCTCATTGTGTCCTCATGTGATGGAGAGCAAAGAGAGAAGCAGCAAGCTCTCTTGTCTTTTTTTTTAGGGCACTAATCCCATTCATGAGAATTCCACTCTCATGACCTACTCATCTCCTAAAGACCTCACCACCTCAATGGGGGAGGAGAGTTAGGATTTCAACATGTGAATTTTGAAGAGAACTCAAACATTCATTCCATAATAGCTACTACATACAGCTTTATGTATGGAACATCTAAAATGCTTTATACAGAAAAAACAATGCCATAAGACAACAGGAGATTGATATAACCTAGAGTAGCTTGGGAAATCCTTTTTAAAAATGTGAGATTTGAGCTTGAAGGAAGGATGGAGAGGAATTCTAATTAGGGAACAAGGACCAGAATGCAATTCCAGCAGAAGGGAAAAATAAATAACAAAAGTTTAGTCTGTCACTGCTGAATATTCAATGAGGTAATATGGAGATCTATGTGATTAGAGCAGTATAAGGAGAAATAAAGTCAAATTAGCTAGAATAGACAAGATTAATGGGACTATTTCTATGCTAGGATGGAGAAATTAGAGTATTATTCTGTAAGCAAACGATCTGACCAAATGCACACTGTAAACCAAGTTAATCCCATCACTGGCAGACTACTGTCTTCTCACCACCTCTGACTTACCCCAAGCTTCACTGATATTTTAGTCTCTAATTGTGGAAAACTATGGCATTTGATATTTCTACTCTCACCAAACCTAATTAGTCTAAATATACTAACTCATTAGGAGGGTCACAGCTCCAAGGATAACTGGTATTTAGACTAGCTGTACTATTTCCCATGGTGTACCATGATACTTGCTGAGAAAGGAGAATCCCTTTTTTTAAATTTTATTTTATTTCATTTTATTTTTTTTAAAGATTTTATTTATTTGACAGAGAGAGACACACTGAGAGAGGGAACACAAGCAGGGGGAGTGGGAGAGGGAGAAGCAGGCTTCTCGCAGAGCAGGGAGCCCGATGTGGGGCTCGATCCCAGGACCCCGGGACCTTAGCTGAAGGCAGACGCTTAACGACTGAGCCACCCAGGCGCCCCTTAAATTTTATTTTATTATATTATGTTAATTACCATACATCATTAGTTTTTGATGTAGTGTTCCATGATTCATTGTTTGTGTATAACACCCAGTGCTCCATTTAATACGTGCCCTCTTTAATGCCCATCACCAGGCTAACCCATCCCCCCATCCCCCTCTCCTCTAGAACCCTGTTTGTTTTTCAGAGTCCATAGTCTCTCATGGTTCATCTCCCCCTCTGATTTCCCCCTCTTCATTTTTCCCTTCCTACTATCTTCTTTTTTTTTTTTTAAACATATAATGTATTATTTGTTTCAGAGGTACAGGTCTGTGATTCATCAGTCTTACACAATTCACAGCACTCACCGTAGCACATACCTTCCCCAATGTCCATCAACCAGATACCCCATCCCTCCCACCCCTCACCACTCCAACATCCCTCAGTTTGTTTCCTGAGATTAAGAATTCTTCATATCAGTGAGATCATATGATACATGTCCTTCTCTGATTGACTTATTTCACTTAGCATAATACCCTGTAGTTCCATCCACATCGCTGCAAATGGCAAGATTTCGTTTTTTTTTTGATGGCTGTATAATATTCCATTATATCACATCTTCTTTATCCATTCATCTGTTGATGGACATCTTGGCTCTTTCCATAGTTTGGCTATTGTGGACATTGCTGCTATAAACATTGGGGTACACATACCCCTTCGGATCACTACATTTGTATCTTTGGGGTAAATACGCAATAGTGCAATTGCTGGGTTGTACGGTAGCTCTATTTTCAACTTTTTGAGGAACCTCCATACTGTTTTCCAGAGTGGCTGCACCAGTTTGCATTTCCACCAGCAGTGTAGGAGGGTTCCTGTTTCTCTACATCCTCGCCAATATCTGTCGTTTCCTGACTTGTTAATTTTAGCTATTCTGACTGGTGTGAGGTGGTATCTCATTGATGTTTTGATTTGGATTTCCCTGATGCCGAGCAATGTTGAGCACTTTTTCATGTGTCTGTGGGCCATTTGGATGTCTTCTTTGGAGAAATGTCTGTTCATGTCTTCTGCCCAGTTCTTTACTGGATTATTTGTTTTTTGGGTGTTGAGTTTGATGAGTTCTTTATAGATCTTGGATACTAGCCCTTTATCTGATATGTCATTTGCAAATATCTTCTCCCATTCCATAGGTTGTCTTTTAGTTTTGTTGACTGTTAACTTTGCTGAGCAGAAGCTTTTTCTTGATGAAGTCCCAGTAGTTCATTTTTGTCCTTGCTTCCCTTGCCTTTGGCAATGTTTCTAGGAAGAAGTTGCTGTGGCTGAGGTCGAAGAGGTTGCTGCCTGGGTTCTCCTCTAGGATTTTGGTGGACTCCTGTCTCACGTTGAGGTCTTTCAACCATTTGGAGTCTATTTTTGTGTGTGGTGTAAGGAAATGGTCCAGTTTCATTCTTCTGCATGTGGCTATCCAATTTTCCCAACACCATTTGTTGAAGAGACTGTCTTTTTTCCATGGGACTTTCTTTCCTGCTTTGTCGAAGATTAGTTTACCGTAGAGTTGAGGGTCCATTTCTGGGCTCTCTATTCTGTTCCATTGATCTATGTGTTTGTTTTTGTGCCAGTACCATACTGTCTTGATGATGACAGCTTTGTAATAGAGCTTGAAGTCCGGAATTGTGATGCCACCAGCTTTGATTTTTTTTTTCAACATTCCTCTGGCTATTTGGAGTCTTTTCTGGTTCCATACAAATTTTAGGATTATTTGTTCCATTTCTTTGAAAAAAGTGGATGGTATTTTGATAGGGATTGCATTAAATGTGTAGATTGCTCTAGGTAGCATTGACATCTTCACAATATTTGTTCTTCCAATCCATGAGCATGGAACGTTTTTCCATTTCTTTGTGTCTTCCTCAATTTCTTTCATGAGTATTTTATAGTTTTCTGAGTACAGATTCTTTGCCTCTTTGGTTAGATTTATTCCTAGGTATCATATGGTTTTGGGAGCAATTGTAAATGAGATCGAGTCCTTAATTTCTCTTTCTTCTGTCTTTTTGTTGGTGTATAGGAATACCACTGATTTCTGTGCATTGATTTTATATTCATTCACCACACCAAGTGGGATTTATTCCTGGGATGCAAGGTTGGTTCAACATCTGCAAATCTATCAGTGTGATACAATACATTAATAAAAGAAAGAACAAGAATCATATGATCCTCTCAATAGATGCAGAAAAAGCATTTAACAAAGTACAGCATCCTTTCTTGATTAAAACTCTTCAGAGGATAGGCATAGAGGGTACATACCTCAATATCATAAAAGCCATCTATGGAAAACCCTCAGCGAATATCCTTCTCAATGGGGAAAAACTGAGAGCTTTCCCCCTAAGGTCAGGAACGCGGCAGGGATATCCACTATCACCACTGCTATTCAACATAGTACTAGAAGTGCTAACCACAGCAATCAGACAACAAAAAGAAATCAAAGGCATCCAAATCGGCAAAGAAGAAGTCAAACTCTCACTCTGCAGATAATATAATACTTTATGTGGAAAACCCAAAAAACTCCACCCCAAAACTGCGAGAATCCCTTTATTTCTAAAAGGCCCCTTGTGGAATTCCCTTAATTTAGATAATCTCTTAACTTTGTCAGCCTTAGAAAGCAGGAATCTCACTTTAGACTTTCCAGATATTTCATTGGCACTTCCATATATTTCACTGACCTGTCAGTTCTTTCTTCTTTAAACTCTCCTTTTGCTTTAAACTGTAGGTTTGCTGGGTGCCTGGGTGGCTCTGTCAGTTAAGCATCTGCCTTCAGCTCAGGTCATGATCCTGGAGTCCCAGGATCAGGCCCCGCTTCGAGCCCCACTTTGAGCCCTGAGTCAAGCTCCCCACTAGACAGGGAGTCTGCTTTTCCCTCTGACCCTCCCCCATCTTGTGCTCTCTCTCTCTCTCTCAAAACAAAACAGAACTGTAGCATTGCATTTGATACAAAGGAAATACTGTTAAATGAATGAATAAATGAATGGACTCTATTGATGATGCTTTACTAAGAGTAGCTAATAGTAGTAGCAGTGGTCTAATGTAAGCTTCTTGGGACAGGGCTGGTGTCTGTTTCTACTTTTGCATTTTCCCAGGTACTTAGCATGCTGTTGCATAGATGGTAGGAGCTTATCTGATACTTTTGAACTGAATTGGTTCAATGACCATAGGATGTTAAATTTGGAAAGAAAATAAAGTTCTGACCTTCACCTTAATAAGAGCTTTAAGAATAATATGACACAGGAGCATCATTATATATTTAATAAATTATCTAAGTCCTATTATTAGATAAGTACTGATGAAATTATCTGGTTTATCATGGATATTTATTTCCTGACCTTCTTTGTCTTAGTTCTTTGAAATTTTCTGCATTAATTCATAAAGCTATAAGAACAACTTATGAGAAAAAAAAATGCAGGTTTTATTATGGTAAAGACAAAGAAGCCCAGTGGTTTTTTTTTTGATAATTGGCTTTCCTCAAACAGTCTCTTCATTTTGTACTCTACACCTTTTATTGCTCTCTCTAGACTCATTATTCAAATGTTCTATGTGATTTAGGCTACCCATTGACTCTCAGTTTCTGAGACTGGTTAGGGGCAGCTGAGCCATCTTGTCATATTATGTCTTAACATTATGTCCCACAAACCATAGGTGCCAGCCTACAAGTAACAACACCAAGGTAGGTTCCCTGGGCACTTGGTAGTTAATACTCACTCTTGATCCCAGAGAGCAAATTATACAAACAAAGCTTTCCGTGATTGTACTGTATGGTTACTGCCGTGATATATAATTATCACACTATGTGTTTTGTGTCAGACTTTTTGGAAGCCACATTATAAGTATTATCTGATGGCAGGGGCAGTATAGTGTCACATTTAAAAATGGTGGCTCATGAGTTAGACTGTCATTAAAACTCGACTCCAAAATATATTAGTTATGTGACCTTGAGCCAGTTGTTCAAATTTTCAGTTTTTTCATCTCTATCATGGGTACAATAATAATTTTTTTTTAAGATTTTCTTTATTTTTATTTACTTGAGACAGAGAGAATGAGAGAGAGAGAGCACATGAGAGGGGGGAGGGTCAGAGGCAGAAGCAGACTCCCCGCCAAGCAGGGAGCCCGATGCGGGACTCGATCCAGGGACTCCAGGATCATGACCTGAGCCGAAGGCAGTTGCTTAACCAACTGAGCCACCCAGGCGCCCACAATAATAATTTTTGGAAAGACTAAATGAAGTGTTTGGTGTATATTAAGCACTCAATAAATGCCAGCTAGTCCTGTTTTTATAATCTAATCTTCAAACAGAATTAATATAACTTAGAAGCCAAAGAAGACTAGGTTGGAATTTTGTGCTGCTTTTAAATTTTATTATCATTTTAGCACTGATGGCAAAGGCAAAGGTGAGCACAATATGATTTGTATAATGTTACCAACTCTAATTTAGAGAAGCACATATTACATGAAGTTATCAAGGTGAATATTTTAGCTAGGCTACCTGATACGAGAGTAGTAGATATTTACATTTAGCATCCATTCATTCTGGTTGGTCATTGCCCTTATTGTACTGATTATTTGATAGTTTGAATATTACACCAAGACATAAAATATCAAATTACTTGTTACTGTTGCTGTTGTTATATGAATATAAACAGAAACTTCAGAGGAAGGATAAGGTTACTATGAGCGTACCCATAGATGAAGTTTCAGAAACTGGCAATTCTGTGAATCAGCTAGCCTCATGTTTTCTTGGACCACATGTGGATCCTTTCCCTGGAGTTCCTCTCTCTTCTTGACACACTACCTATGTGCACAGCTTCCTCAGTTTTTCTTTCTTGTGTGTGTGTGTGTGTGTGTGTGTGTTTGTTGTGAATTTTCAGGAGTATTTTTTGTTCTCTCATCTCCTTTTATGCCTTTATGTTACTGTTAATTGTTCCTATTTCTTTGTGTGTCCTAGTTCAAATTCCTGAGGAGGTGATCAGATTACCCACCTCATTTCTTTTAGATGCTGACTGACCTATAGATAGCTCATCTTTTGTTAACTACTCACCTAGGCTCTGTAGCTGAGGCCAGGGACTGTTTCACAAGGCATAAAAAATGGCTCAGATATGACAAGGATAGGCAGCACAGTTTCCCTTAAAATCTTTGTGGCTGGAGCAAGCATGATGACTCCTATAGATTGGTGATAATGTCCATGGATGCCACGACTTACTTTTGTTTGACATGGTTTACTTATTGCAGCAGTTCTATTGAAGACTATGGCTTCTGATTCTTGTTGAGACTTAGATATTAGAACCTAAAGTAAGTTAAATCAGGCACAGTCTAAATGGTCCAGTGAGAGGAAACATGTGAAAAGGATTTGAGCCACTTCTTTTAAAACATTGTTATGTTTAATTAAAAGAAAATGCAAGTCTAAGAATGGGCCTTTTAAGATTAGTCACAGTGGTACAGTGTCAGTACTGTTCATGGTATGGTGAACAAAATAGAATGAACATACAAACAGAAAATTATTAGGATGCACCATTAGATACCATGTGTATTTATTCACTGATCATTAAAGGTTATGTTCAGCTGTCCAGAAATACTTAGTTTATGTTTTTCAGCATGTCTGGAAGATTATTGTTCTTTGATCATAGAAAAGAAACACTACTATAGCCATATGCTAACACAGCACAGAATAATCAGTACTTAGAAGTATTTAATAATGAATATTGATAAAAGAAATATTGTTTAAACCATGAAAGAGTGAGAATCAATTATTTCATTCCTGTATTGTTCCTTGGGCAAAGCATACTAATTTGTTAAGAAATTTACCTCTACCTTTTTTTAGCTTTAAATAAACTTTAGTCACCAAAGTGGGTTTGGGAATCATCACAATACCAAACTTCCATGTTTGACTTCCGAAAATTCAACAAAGCACCAAGAAAGCCCCATGCCATTAAGTTAATAAATGAATAAATAGCTCCATAAAGCAAATGGAAGAAAATAATATGTTCTGTTCATCGTGTCAATTTTTTTTTAAGATTTTATTTATTTATTTGAGAGAGAGAGAATGGGAGAGAGCAAGCACATGAGAGGGGGGAGGGTCAGAGGGAGAAGCAGACTCCCTGCCGAGCAGGGAGCCCGATGCGGGACTTGATCCCGGGACTCCAGGATCATGACCTGAGCTGAAGGCAGTCGCTTAACCAACTGAGCCACCCAGGCGCCCTCATCATGTCAATTTGTACAGGTCTTGGCCATCACTGATCCTGTTGTAAAGATTTTTTTTGCCTTTTTGAATTTAATTTTCACTTATTCTAATTACAGTAGTGATTACTTCATAGCATCAGTATTTAAGATGTGCTTCTGCAGTGTCACGAACTGAGTTGAGCTCTGTCAGATTCATCAGACAGCCTTGGAAAACAGCATGCTGAGTAGAATCACTTTACCCATTTAGGGCATAGCTGACTAGGTGACACTTGATTGGTTAGTAGTTTTTGTGCTCCACACACTGATCTACAAAAATAGGGTTTTCTTACACATATTAATTTTGAGAAAAATTAATATCAAAACAAAAAAAAACCAAAATAGCTTCAAGGTAGCCTTGTTTTTGCATCTTAAAAACAAAGTTTTAGGTACTTCCCTTATTTCATCGTAAGTGACTTGCCTTATTTAATATGTGCTTGACATTTTGCCTGTTTAACTTTTTGAAAATATTATTTTAATACTGTTTGTGTTACCTAACAAAAAACAATATGTAAATCATTCTTAATCATTATACAATTGCTCGTTGAAATATGAGATATTTAGGTACTTTCCAATATTTTAAGGAAAAAAAAACATCTGGCTAGTGCCATAAGGATAACATGTGATCGCTATGTGTTAATAGTGCCAGGACATAGCATGGGTAGGGTTCGGCACAGTTAACGAAGACTGGGAGCATGAAATACAACCAAGAGGCTTTGTCACACATGATTTATTTGAGGTTTGAAACAAAATGAATACCCATGGATAGGGAAGAAATGAGGATTCTAAGTCTCTGTGCAGAACATTTAGCATTATTTGCTGATGGGTAGCATGACCAAAGGACATATAAAGATTGCATATATCTCCAAGATTCCAGGTTAGGAGAATCTCAAACCACACCCATTAAGCATTTAGCACTAAATGCATGGTGTGTTTGTCTGTGTGTATATTTTATAAAACATGATAACTGATGAAAAAATATCACCATAGATAAATGCTTAGTTCTGTCCTATCTGGACTCTGGTGTTTGACTTGAGCTTGACTTTGAAGGAAATTTGATGTGCATAGTTTGAGAAATGCTCCGTAAGGCGACCCTCAAATGAATCACACTCCTGTGTGATCCTATCCCTTGAGTGTGAGCAGACCTGTGACTCACTTGTTTCTAAAGCACACATACAAATATATGCCACTTCTGAGCAGAGTGGAGTGAGATGTGAGATGAGTGCCCTCTCTTCCTGGCTCTGAAGAAATGGTCTGCCATGTTGTGAAAGGAACTGTCAGCGCCCTCTTGGAGCTGAGAGTGACACCCAGCCCATAGGTAGCAAGAACATGGACACCTCAGCTCCACAGCTGCAAGGCATTGAATCCCACCACCAACTACATGGGCTTGGAAGAGGACCCAGAAGGAAGGCAGTCCAGCTGACACTGTTGTTGCCTTGTGAGAACCTGAGCAGAGGTTGCAGCTCAGCTATGCTTGGACTTCTGGCTCATGGAAACTGAGATAATGCATGTGTGTTGCTTTAAGCCACTGAGTTTGTGAAGATCTCTTAAGTAGCAATAGAAACTAATACAGATGGATAAGAAAAAAAGATGAATATATTCAAGATGTGTAGAGCCACATGCACTAAGATGCAGAAATCAAAATAAGGTTGATAAATTTTTATCTCCTCATATATTGAACAAGTATTTCCTTAGTGCCAAATGTGTGCTAGAGCCGTATCAGGAAATGAATAGGGGAACTGAAGTTAAGAGAGCTTGAGTAACTTGCCCGAGGTTACAAGGAGAGGAGTAAGAATATAAGAATTCTGTGGGGAAAATGAAAGCATGTTCATGTAGCATCACGACTAGTAAGGTCTCTAAGCACTTACTTTCCATTTTGGGTATGCCTTGTTTTATTTCCTTTGTGCTATAGTTGAAATTTTGTATACAATCAGCCTGAAAGCACTCATTTTCTCTAGTGTCCAGGGAGGCATTAGAATAATTAAAGAATAAATAACAGATTATCTCTGAAATATATAGAGTTTTCTAAAACAAAAGTACATTGTTTCTCTGTTTCCCAGAGGATGGAATAGGATGCTGAAAATTGAAAAAATAGATCCTGAAGAACAGTAGAAATAGGGGCTAAATCATTGTTTTGATCTTAGAACTTGAAAACTTAAGTCCTTAAAATATTAGGAACTTTGAACCTTGGTCTGACTAAATTTGAAGCTGCTAAATTGTTTGCCTTTCTGGGAATTCTTAGAAACCTCTCTAAATGAGAACTGCTGCTTCTTCAGGTTTGTTGACTTGTAATTTTTGAAAAAAAAAATTGGGGGCGGGGCCTATTGTGCAAAAACAGGAAAAGTCCTTTGTTCAACTCAATATTTTGAACAAATTAAGTATTTGTAAATAAAATAAAATCCCTTTTGGAATGGGTACCGTTGGTGCTCTGCCAGATCTCCTTGGATCCCTTTCCTTCTTTAGGTGCATTCTTCTCCTGACGTGTGTTGGCTTTGCTTGTGGGTTGCATGTGCACTTCTCTTAGGAAGCCTGCCGCAGGGCTAGGAAAACCTTTACCCACCTGCTGCAGAATTTATTTCTCACCCACCCTAAGCTCCTCCCTCCTGCAGTGGCCCTTAGTCAATGAATAACAGAGCCCAACCACTATGCCTGGGTTTGGAAACTGAATTTAAATTAAGCTCCTGAGATCTCCTGCTGAAATAGACTTAGAAACTCTGAAGAGACATTGCCTGAAAGCCCATCTTTATTGGGTTTCCTTACCTTTCTTGCTCTACTTCCCTCCACAGTCCCTTACTGATCTCCTGTGGGAGCACTTCATTAATAAATAAATCACTTTCACCCAAGTCAAATCCTGATCTCAGGGTCTCCTTCTAGGGGACCCAATCTAAGACACATACCTTCCTAAGTGCTTGCTGAAGTAATAAATTCAACTATCAATTCAGAATTACCTAAGTAATAGGTACAAAAAGAGATACTTTAAAATAGGTAGTTGACTTGAATTTTTGTCATTTTTCTTTTTCTGGATAATAAAAGCAGTGACATCAGATGTTGAGTTAGAAGTAAAATGAAGTACATTAAATTATCCATGGCTGGGGGCTCCTGGCTGGCTCAGTTGGTTAAGCATCCAACTCTTGGTTTCGGCTCAGGTCATGATCTCAGCGTCCTGAGATCAAGACCCACATGGGCTCCGTGCTGGACATGGAATCTGCTTAAGATTATCTTCCTCTGCTCTTCCCCCTACTCATGCTCTCTCTCTCTCAAATAAATAAATAAGATCTTTTTTTTTTTAAATTTTTTTTTAAAGATTTTATTTATTTATTTGAGAGAGAGAATGAGAGAGAGAGCATGAGAGGGGTGAGGGTCAGAGGGAGAAGCAGACTCCCTGCCAAGCAGGGAGCCCGATGCAGGACTCAATCCCGGGACTCCAGGATCATGACCTGAGCCGAAGGCAGTCGCTTAACCAACTGAGCCACCCAGGCGCCCAATAAATAAGATCTTTAAAAAGAAATTATCCATAGCTGTTACGCATATCTTAGTAAATTTCCCCCCCCAAAATTTCCCCACCTCACCTCCAACTAAGACTAAATCTTTGAGTATGTTTACTAATTTTTCTTAAATAAAATTATTATTCTAATCAACATACAGAATTACAGGGGTGCCTGGGTAGCTCAGTTGGTTAAATGATTGTCTTTGGCTGAGGTCATGATCCTGGGGTCCTGGGATCCTGCCACATTGGGCTCCCTGCACAGCAGGAAGCCTGCTTCTCCCTCTCCCTCTGCTGCTCCCCCTGCTTGTACTCTGTCTCTGTCAAATAAATAAATAAAATCTTTAAGCAAATTAAAAAAAAACACACAACATACAAAATTACACCCTTCTTTATTATACAAAGGTGGTTTAGTTACTTAATGTATTTTAAATTACTGAGAAAAGGAAAGGAAAGAAAAGGAAAGGCGGAAGAAAGGAAGAAAAGAAAAAGAAAAAATGAAAGGAAGGAAGAATGAAAACAATGAAAGGAATGAAGAATGCATAATTAAAATAAAAATTTCTCCTCTCCATTTTACTTCCCAAACTTTAACCACAGTTTAAAGCTTGAAGATCAGTCTAGATTCTATATGCATATACAAAACACACACACACAAATCTGTGTATATAATGAGTGTTTGTATTGTCACTTTTTATGAAACTGGTTTATACTACATACACATTTCTACAGGTTACTTCCTTTAATCTAGGAACACGTTACTGAACTTAGTCCACACTAGAGCATAGAGATTTCTCTGAATTTTACTAATAGGCAACTGCTATTTTTCCTGTTAAATAGTACTTCACTTATCCTTGTGCATCTCTGTATGCATTATGTAGGGATATTTATTCCATATGACAAAATCTTAATAATGTACTTGCTGATTATTAGGAAGAAATATTTAAATCAGTATGTAGCCCAGTGAATTTAGAAAAAAATTAGTCCCTTCTGAGTGCAAATCCCTAGTTTCTCACGAACACCTCCCTCCCTAACATCCTTGCTTTTTTCTCAAAATATTGTCTCGGTGTAACTGAATGGGCAGCTTATGTATCCTCAGTTGAAATGTTGATTATTATAACCAAATTGTCCTACAACAAGTTGCACTTAATAAATATTCGATCTAATAGTTTAGATATTTAGATATTTTTAGATACACTGAGTGCAACAGTTTTTGTATTTGTAAATAATTTGCCAGTTTGTCTTTAATTTTGAAGTTGTTTATAATGTTACTTGCCATACAGAAATTTAATTCATTTTCTTAAAAAAAATGTTTTTTAATTAAATTGACTTTTACTTCTGGCTTTTATTTCATTCTTGAAGTATGCTTTCTCCAAATAATATATATATTTTCTTTCAGTATTTTGTTTTATTTATTTATATATTTATTTTGAGATAGAGAGCTGGGGGAGGCGCAGAAGGAGAGGGAGAGAGAATCTTTTTTTTAAGATTGATTTATTTTAGAGAGAGTGTGGGGGAGGGGCAGAGGGAAAGGGAGAGAGAAACTCAAGCAGACTCTCCACTGAGTACAGAGCCCAAGGCAGGGCTCAATCTCATGACCCCAAGATCATGACCTGAGCTGAAACCAAGAGTGGGATGCTTAACTGACTTGAGCCACCCAGGTGCCCCATCTTTTTTTATTTTATTTTCTATCATGAATTCATTTGGAAATGTATATATAGAGGAGGGAGATGCAGGGTAGTCATCTAACATTTTTTTTCCCCATAAGATGATAATCTGTTGTAGATACTCATGCTACTGAATGGTCCATCCTCCACCTATTGATTTGGAATCATATATTTTCATTTAAGAATGTGTATGTATGTGGAAATTCAAATATATGTATATCTATTCCAGACTCTTCTCTGTTGTTCTGATGTCTCATTTCCACTTCAGCACTGTACTGATGTAGTTGTTGCAGCTTTAGGATATGTTCACATATGTGGTAGGGTAAGATCTCAGTCATTATTCTCTCACTTTAAGATTATTATAACTAACCTCCCCCATTTATCTTTCCTTCCTGCTATTCTCATTTTATGTACCCCAGACCTCTTGGTGAAATCCACATGTTTTCTAGCTTGATAATCTGATTCTAAAGTCAATATATTTGGAGATGTTTTGTAAACTCTAGGAGACATGCAAATGTAAACTGCATAGCTTATGGGTAGTAACATTTCTCAATAATTCTTACTCAATTTAGCTATAGAGAGAAAAGCAACCTTCATATGTTATCTGTAACTCTATTTGCCTCCTCCAGCCTGATCTGAAATTATTAATAAAAATTTATTCAACATGTAAAATAAGGCATTTTGAAATTGTTTAGATTATTTAAACATAATCCCGTACTCTGTCTCAAAGATTGCTCTATTCCAAATATTCCTGCTTCTTTCCTAAAGATGATGTCTGGATACAGGAGAGGAATTGCTTCTGCTTCCTCTTGCCACTCTTCTCTTGCCCTGGCCTCCAGGGTGATTTCTTCTGTCCATCCTGGAGCTGTCAGCCCTGTTGGCATTTAGGGCTGTAGCCAACATCTTTTCTTTTGGTGTAGACAGGGCCCTCTGATACTTTCTGGCTACCTCAGCAACATGTGAGTTCTTGATGGTGCTATTCATCCTCTGGTCGTCTCACTGTGAATCCCAGTTAGCCTGCAGCCCTGGGAGCAGAACCCCTAATGTGAACTCATCTGCTCAGCATCCTAGCCACACATTCAGCTGCTCTGCATATACCTTTGCCATATCAGATAGAAGGGCCACCCAGGAAACTAATCCTCTGCAGCCCTCTGTTTTTATGTGCCTGTCCTCCATATGATTGTGGGTGCAGCCTGCAAAGCAGCCTTCTCCAGATTAATAGGTGGGTGCAAGGCCAGAATCCCTATCACCCGTAATTTCCTGAACTATTGGATGTGCTTCCCCACCTGGGACACCTGCATCTGTCCCCTTCATGAACTCCTCTGCCCTGACTTTCTCTCCCTTACATCACCTAAGTGGACAACAGAAATTGTTTTAGAAATTGTTTTCCTTTTATTTCCTTTCCATCTTCTTTATTCCTTCTGTCTGACTCCACCTGACTTTAATGTGGGATAGAAGTATCTCCTTGCACATTATTCAGATTGTATTCTATGGAATGGCATCCTCCAGAGAAAACCATTGACTACAGTGAGGATGGTACCTTCTGAAGTCCGGCAAATCCCTCCGAGGGATTTTGCAGTGAGTCATGTGAAGTAAAAAGAAGAGAAAAAATAATTTAGCAAATCTGTTATGAAGACAGTCACATGTTTTTCAAGGCTCCTCCTGTCCTACTGAATTTTGACTGTCAGTGATACTGTCTCCTTTTGGCATTTCTTCTATACTAAATTCTGTCAGACAGGCAAATACTTAGAAAAGACTGGCAATAAGATGAAAACCAGATACTATAAAAAGTGTAAGAATAATTAAACAATTTTTAAACAATGCTCTCATTATTCATATAGAACATGTAAGACAGTATCAGTATGAGAAGGAGAATATTGATCTCAAAGTCATTGTCATCCAGAACCTCAGGTTCTGTATATAGAAGAGGGTATACTATTACCTTTTCTAACTGTTCATGGGATTTTGAGATGAGCCTGCAAAGGACCTTGTAAACTATAAAGAGCCTGTACCATTAATCATATTTCTCATCACCTCCCCTTCCCTTTTGTATTTCATCTCAGAGATTGATTTTTAACCTCAAATTAAAGGCAACAACAGTTCAATTAAGATCAATTCACATTTTTTGCAGCCTCTAGAGGTTAAAGTGTGGCAGGGAAAAAAGAGAAATTAAAAGTTTTGGGGAAGTTAACAGACATTGTACTTATATTTTAGCTTGGTTAACAATCACAAGACTCATCTCCATTTTCCTGATGAGGAAACTGAGGTTCAGGGGAGTCTGGAAGTTTTTCCAGCTCACGTACTAGCAAGTAGCAAAGACAGAACTGAAATCCAGCCATGACAAGCTGAAAAGGTATTCCTCTTTCCAAGGCACTTTTTACTATCAAGAAAATGTGTTTCAAAAATTTTTTAAAAAGTGGCTTTCTGCTTGTTAAAGAGTTATGTGAATAAATCAGAGGTCTGTATGGGATAAATGTCATGATGCTCTGTGATTCAATGTCAGTAGGTTTTTGGCAATTTCAATTCCTGTGGGTTTTGCCCTAATCATTTCAAGGTGTGGTTTAAGAATAGGCCAGTAAGTCAGACTGTGTTTTACAAGAATAAATATCTGTCATTCTCTTAACTCTGTTTTACTGTTGCCAGACACCCCATCTTCTCATCTCTTTCCCCTCAAATATACATAATGCCAATGTTTAAATTTAGTCATGTGAGTGTTCTCACTTTATTTTTCATTTAACCTTGGATTAGATCTTGGTTATTTCCAGGGAAAAGGTGGCCCACATTTTAGGAATTCCTAGATTTAGGAATGATGTATGGTGCACTCAGCCACATTTAATATTCAGCTTTACTTGCTAGTTAATTCCCTGTCATTTCCAAACACTTTCGGTGACTAGGATTATGCAATTTGTGTGTTCATTTCACATTTTATATTGATCCTTCTGACCTTATGTATCATGCTTCATGTTTTTATTATATCTTATCAGACCCAGTATTATCATCAGATGTTTCATTTTCTGTTATAACTAAGATTTACTGTGTCCAAAGGTTCTCAAATTTTAGAGGCTATTTCATTTTAATTTTGTGTCATTTTTTGAAATCAGCTCCATAATATATATGTAGCTTCAACTTGCCTCAAATTAAAGTTTATAATTAATTTACTTTTGAAATTGGGGCCAGCTTATCTGACACCAGGTAAATGGTTACTTGAACAGTGAATTGGAATGTCTTACTTGTGTCCTAAAAAGCAGACCCTTTGTTGTCAAAAAAAGAAAAAAAATAATAATGTTTTGGTGTTAGCTGGGGTCATGTTTCTTATATGCAATAGAGATTCTATTTTTATCTGAATTAATTCTTAACGGTTTTTTTTTGTTTGTTTTTTTGTTTTTTTTTAATTAGGATAAGCTTTCCCATTGACCTCTGAACTACCCTAAACCAGACCATGGCTGTTCTAAAGTTTAGGAGTTGCTGAAATGAGACTACTTATGATAGATTATATTTATAGGTCTATTTCTAAGGTCCTACTAGAAATAATTTCCAGTGAAGGTTCTGCTTTTTAGCTAGCCAAAGGAGCCCTAAGAGTCACCTGCTTTAAAAACAATGGCATATTTTAAAAATAGATAAATGAGGAGGAGAGATGATCGTGTTCAGAATGGAATTTTTCCTGTGACCTCAGAATCTCATTCTTAGAAATTTAAGGAAAGGAATAATCAGACACACACTTAAGGATGTATTAAGGATGTTTCTCTGGTCTTTTTTATAATAGCAAAAACATGAGAAATGGTCAAAATACCCAATAATAAGAAACTGATAAAATATGAATTTTCCATAATAAGCTCCACAGTTCTTAAAAATTATGAGTTTGGAAGATAATCCAAGATGACAGAGGATTAGGAGACCTTGGTTTCATCTGGTCCCAGGAACTCAGCTAGATAACTATCAAATCATTCTGAACACCTGCGAACTCAACCAGAGATCTAAGAAAAGAATAGCTGCAACTCTACAAATAGAGAAGCGACCACTTTCTGCAACATAGGAGGTGTGGAGAAGTGAATCCGAGACTATATATGGAAAGATAAACCGTGGGGGAAGGGAGCTCAGTAACCTGGCTACCGGAAAGTGATATAGCAGCGGAGCACAAAACCAGAACTTTTCGAAGTCTGCTCCAGTAAGGAACATCACTGCTTGAAAGGTGCTCAGGTGGCCAAGTGGGGGTGGAAACCTAGCTGGGACATGTGGTCTCAGGATGCTCAGGGTCACAGGAAGACCAGTGCCTGAGTGTGGCAAGGGATGCCGGCTTCAATCAGTGAGCCCAGGAGTGGGCTCTCAGCTCTGGGTTGCCATAAACTGTAAACTTTGACACAGTTGGAGGACTGCTCTCTGAGCAGGGGCCCAGCAAGGAGCAGAACCACGCAAGATCCTCTTCTCCCCTGGGATGAGTGGTGCGAGTGTGCGCCACAGGAGTTTGCAGGGTTTGGAGACTGGAAACGGGGTTGCGGCCTAAGGTAGAAATGCTCAGTCACAGTCTGGGTGAGCACAGAGTGCAGAGAGAGACCAGGGAGACAGGAGTGATTGACTACTTTTCCCTGAGGGCGAATTGAGGACCGGGGCCCTGAGCTCTTGGCTCCAGGGCCAGAGATTGGAGGCCACCATTTTTTTATTTTTTAAATTCTTCAGGGAACAAAAGCCACATAGAGCTAACTGGAGCAGATGACTTTAGGCTGGTCCCCCGGCAAGGGCAGTGCAATTCTGCCCTGGGCAAAGACACTTGAGAATCAATGCAACAGGCCCCTCCCCTAGATGATCAGCAAGAACATCCAGCTAAGACCAAGTTTACCAATTGCACAGAACTGCATAATAAAATAACTGAAATCTAATCAAGTTGAAATCAAAAAGGCTATTAATGAGATGCAATAAAAAATGGAGGCTCTAACTGCTAGGATAAATTAGGCAGAAGAGAGAATTAGTGATATAGAAGACAAAATGATGGAGAATAAAGTAGCTGAGAAAAAGAGAGATAAACAACTACTGGATTACAAGGGGAGAATTTGAGAGATAAGTGATACCATAAAGCAAAGCAATATTAGAATAATTGGGATCCCAGAAGAGGAAAAAGAGAGAGGGGCAGAAGGTATATTGGAGCAAATTATAGCAGAGAACTTCCCTAATCTGAGGAAGGAAACAGGCATCGAAGTCCAGGAGGCACAGAGAACCGCCCCCACCTCAAAATCAATAAAAATAGGTCAACACCCCAACATATAATAGTGAAACTTGCAAATCTCAGAGACAAAGAGAAAATCCTGAAAGCAGCTCAGGATGAGAGGTCCATAACCTATATGGGTAGAAATATTAGACTGGTAGCAGGTCTACCCACAGAGCCCTGGCAAGCCAGAAAGGACTGGCATGATATATTCAGAGTGCTAAATGAGAAAAATATGCAGCCAGGAATACTTTATCCAGCTAAGATGTCATTCAAAATAGAAGTAGAGATTAAAACTTTCCAGGACAAACAGAAACTAAAAGAATTTGTGATCACTAAACTATCCCTGCAAGAAATATTAAAAGGGATCCTTTAAGCAAAGAGAGAGCCCAAAAGTAACAAAGACCAGAAAGGAACAGACACAATACACAGAAACAGTGACTTTACAGGTAATACAATAGCAGTAAATTCATATCTTTCAATAGTTACTCTGAATATAAATGGGCTAAATGCCCCGATCAAAAGACACAGGTACCAAATTGGATAAAAAAAGCAAGACCCATCTATATGCTGTCTGTAAGAGACTCATTTTAGACCCAAGGACACCTCCAGATTTTAAGTGAGGGGATGGAAAACTATTTATTATGCTAATGGACATCAAAAGTAAGCTGGGTTGGCAATTCTTATATCAAACAAATTAGATTTTAAACCAAGGACTGTAATAAGATTTGAGGAAGGACACTATATCATAATTAAAGGATGTATCCAATAAGAAGATATAACAACTTTAAATATTTATGCCCCTAACATAGGAGCAGCCAACTGTATAAACCAATTAATAACAAAATTAAAGAAACAAATAGATAATCATACAATAATAGTAGGGGAATTTAACGCCCCACTCACTGCAATGGAAATCATCTAAGCAGAAGATCATCAAGGAAACAAGGGCTTTGAATGACACATTGGACCAGATGGACTTCACATATATATATTTAGAACATTCCATCCTAAAGCAACAGAATACATATTGTTCTCTAGTGCCCATGGAATGTTCTCCAGAATAGATCACATCCTGGGTCAAAACTTAGGTCTCAACCAGTAGCAAAAGGTTGGAATCATTCCCTGCATATTTTCAGACCACAGTGCTTTGAAACTGGAACTCAATCACAAGAGGAAACTTGGAAAGAACTCAAATACATGGAGGCTAAAGAGCATCCTACTGAAGAATGAATGGGTCAACCAGGAAATTAAAGAATTAAAAAAATTCATGGAAACAAATGAAGATGAAAACACAACTGTTCTAAACCTTTGGGATGCAGCAAATGTAGTCCTGAGAGGGAAGTATATGGCAATACAAGCGTTTTCCAAGAAACAAGAAAGGCCTCAAATACACAACCTAACCTTACACCTAAAGGAGCTGGAGAAAGAATAGCAAATAAAGCCTACACCCAGCAGGAGAAGAGAATTAATAAAGATTAGAGCAGAAATCAATGAAATAGAAACCAAAAGAATAGTAGAACAGATCAACAAAACTAGGAGCTTGTTCTTTGAAAGAATTAATAGGATTGATAAACCCTTGACCAGACTTATCAAAAAGAAAAGAGAAAGGACTGAAATAAAATCATGAATGAAAGAGGAGAAATCACAACCAACACCAAAGAAATATAAACAAGTATAGGAACTTGTTATGAGCAACTATATGCCAACAAATTAGGCAATCTGGAAGAAATGGATGCATTCCTAGAGATGTATAAACTACCAAAACTGAAACAGGAAGAAATAGAAAACCTGAACAGACCCATAACCAGCAAGGAAATTGAAGCAGCAATCAAAAAATTTCCCAGCAAGCAAGAATCTAGGGCTGGATGGCTTCCCAAGGGAATTCTACCAAACAGTTAAAGAGGAATTAATACCTATTCTTCTGAAACTGTTTCAAAAAACAGAAATGGAAGAAAAACTTCTAAACTCTTTCTCTGAGGCCAAAACTAGACAAAGACCCTGCCAGAAAGAATTACACACCAATATCCCTGATGAACATGGATGCAGAAATTCTCACCAAAATACTAGCCAGTAGGATCCAACAGTACATTAAAAGGATTATTCACCATGACCAAGTGGTTCAACACCTGCAAATCAATCAATGTGATACACTATAAGGGTGGTTCAACACCTGCAAATCAATCAATGTGATACACTACATAAATAAAAGAAAGGACAAGAGCCATATGATCCTCTCAATAGATGCAGAAAAAGCATTTGACAAAATGCAGCATGATTTCTTGATTAAAACTCTTCACAGTGTAGGTATAGAGGGAACCAAAGGTGGTGGCATCACAATTCAAGACTTTAAGCTTTATTACAAAGCTGTAATCATCAAGACAGTATGGTACTGGCACAAAAACAGACACATTGATCAATGGAGCAGAATAGAGAACCCAGAAATGGACCCTCAACTCTGGTCAACTAACCTTCGACAAAGCACAAAAGAAAGTCCAGTGGAAAAAAGACAGTCTCTTCAACAAATGGTGTTGGGAAAATTGGACAGCCACATGTAGAAGAATGAAACTGGACCACTTCCTTACACCATACACAAAAATAGACTCAAAATGGATGAAAGACCTCAATGTGAGACAGGAATCCATTAAAACCCTAGAGAACACAGGCAGCAACCTCTTTGACCTTGGCCACAGCAACTTCTTGCCAGACACGTCTCCAAGGCAAGAGAAACAAAGGCAAAAATGAACTATTGGTTCTTCATCAAGATAAAAACCTTTTGCATAGCAAAGGAAACAGTCAACAAAACCAAAAGACAATGGACAGAATGGGAGAAGATATTTGCAAATGTCTTATCAGATAAAGGGCTATTATCCAAAATCTATAAAGAACTCATCAAACTCAACACCCAAAGAACAAATAATCCAATCAAGAAATGGGCATAATACATGGACATTTCTGCAAAGAAGACATCCAAGTGGCCAACAGACACATGAAAAAATGCTCAACATCACTCGGCATCAGGGAAATACAAATCAAAAACCATCTCACATGAGATGCCGTCTCACATTGGTCAGAATGGCTAAAATCAACCACTCAGGAATTGACAGGTGTTGGTGAGGATGCGGAGAAAGGGGAACCCTCCTACACTGTTGGTGGGAATGCAAGCTGGTGCAGCCACTTTGAAAAACATTATGGAGGTTCCTCAAAAAGTTGAAAATAGGGGCTCCTGGGTGGCTCAGTCAGTTAAGCGGCTGCCTTCAGCTCAGGTAACGATCCTGGGGTCTTGGGATCGAGCCCCACATCTGGCTCCCTGCTCAGCATAGATCCTGCTTCTCCCTCTCCATCTGCCTGCCCATCTGCCTATTTGTGCTCTCTCTCTCTGTCAAATAAATAAATAAAATCTTTTTTTTTAAAAAAAGGTGAAAATAGAGCTACCCTATGACCCAGCAATTGCACTACTGGATATTTACCCCAAAGATACAAATGTAGTGATCCAAAGGGGTACGTGCACCACAATGTTTATAGCAGCAATGTCCACAAGAGCCAAACTATGGAAAGAGCCCAGATGTCTATCAACAGATGAATGGATAAAGACGATGTGGTATATATATATACACAGTGGAATACTACTCAACCATCAAAAATAAAATATTGCCATATGCAATGACGTGGATGGAATTAGAGGGTATTATGCTAAGTGAAATGAGTCAATCAGAGACAGACAATTATCATATTATCTCACTCATATATGGAATTTAAGAAACAAAAAAAAAGGATCATAGGGGAAGAGAGGAAAAAATAAAACAAGATGAAATCAGAGAAGAGACAAACCATAAGAGACTGAATCATGGAAACAAACTGAGGGTTGCTGGAGGGGAGGGGGTGGGGAGATGGGGTAACTGGATGATGTACATTAAGGAGGACACATGATGTAATGAGCACTGGGTATTATATAAGACTGATAAATCACTGACCTCTACCTCTGAAACTAATAATACATTATATGTTAATTAATTGAATTTAAGTTAAAAAGTTTTAAAAAGGGGCACCTGGGTGGCTTGGTTGTTAAGCTTCTGCCTTCAGCTCAGATCATGATCCCAGGGTCCTGGGATCGAGTCCCACATCGGGCTCCCTGCTCGGCAGGAAGCCTGCTTCTCCCTCTCCCACTCCCCCTGCTTGTGTTCCTGCTCTCATTATCTCTCTCTGTCAAATAAATAAATAAAATCTTTAAAAAAAAACATTTTAAAAAATAATAAAAGTCATGTATGCTGTTAAAAAATTATGAGTTTGAGGACAGTAGTGACATGGGAAAAGTTGCACAAAGTGAAGTTAAAAAATAAGAAAGTAAAATATGAAAAACTATTAAAATTATCTATAGTAGATATGATGCCAGTAAAAACATTATTTTTATACAGAGATAACGAGATTAAAGAGTTTAATCCAAAATTATAGTAGTGTAGTAAACAGGTTGGTAGAATTAGAGGCAACTTTTATTTACTTTTTATAAAATTTGGGAAGAAAGAATTTATAATTTTTTTAACATGAGAAGCATACTGTGCACTTTCCAAAAAAAAGGATGATTCTATCCTCCGAATAGGCTTAATTCCTGGTTTAAAATTTTTTTTTAAAAAAGGACAGAAAACAAAGGCTAAGAGAACACCAAAAGGTTGTTATGTTATACCTTTGTTGTCTACTCAAAATACTTGTTTCATTCTCTGAGATCCCCTCACCACACACACACACTCTTTCTCTCTCTCTCTCTCTCTCTCTCAGCTCTGAATCTCTCTTTGACTAAGTAGAATCATGTTTTGCCCACCATAATAGTCATTTGAGTCAGGGAGGAAAGAAATTTGGGAGTTTTAAAAAATCATTCTGTGGGTTCATGGATAAGTAGTGATGGGATTCAACCATTAGTACATTTAAGGTGGCTCTGCTAGGCAGGTCCTTCCCTATTTCTTGGTAGCATTAGTTAAACAGTGAAGTGGCATTGTTTGTGAACCCAGAATTCTTCTAAAAACCTTGTAGGTTTATTCCTAATTGCATTTGTTGCATTAAATGAAATTTATATATTTAATAATTGTGCACCATTCCTAATGCAACTTCCTTGAGAAACTTTATAAGTTGCAAGTGGTTAATATTGGTCAGATCCAATCTTCCACCCTTCTAGAGCCCCGTAGTCCTTCCACTCTGCCCAGTGGCACTCAATGTCCATCATTGATAAACTTGCCTCTTTTGTCAATCACATTTACTCTAACTGAAACCTGATATCCCTGGGTCTCCTGCTTTCTCTGTATTCCTCTACAGAGGTCTTCATCTTTCGCAGCACAGGATGTAGCAGTGGGGTGGATATCCTCTTTGCTTGTAATTGCAGCTAGACCATGCCCCCCCTCTCAAAGCTACTGCTCCTTCTCTGTTTTTGTTTGGTTGTTTGGTTAAGGGCATGCAATCTGTCTACAGCACCTGCTCCACCTGCACAGTGTTTCATCAAAGGATTTAGCAATTGTCCCTCCTACTTTTCTTACCCCTCTCCTTTCCAATACAGATTGCATGGCCCATCAGAATACACAGTTGTTTGCACATACTTGCAATTCCCTTGTACCTCTCTTTATTGTATTCTCTTAGCAAGATCCCAACCCTCATTACATCTAGATTTCTACTTACACTGCATATACATCTGAGCAGTGAACAACTTGGCTGGCTGATACCATTTAAATTTCTACCCACATATCTCAACTGGGTCCTTAGCTGTCTTATATTTTTCTGATGATCTCCTACTCTCTCAGAGGACATGTTTATATTTTCTCTCTCATTCTCAGACTCATTTTTGTAGAGAAATAGTCATTTTATTCCATCTTCTATGTCCCTTCCTCCACTTCTTCCTCACCATCCCTTTACCAAATCTGCCTCTGCACCTACCTCCCCTCCTGTTATAATGAATGGATTTCTCTCTGCCCCAAGTACAGTAAACATTAATACACTGCTCCAGTCCACTATGCTCATTCACAGAAAGCGGCAGACTCTCATTCTTTACTCCTTATTTACTCCCATCAACATACAGTCACAAAAAACTCTCATATTTAAAAATAAATCCCCTCTTAAACCCCACAACTTCTTTCAACTATTATCCATTTCCCTGTCTTGATTTATAATAAAAATCCTTGAAAATACTGTCTGTACCTGCTGTCTCTGCTCATCTCTCCCCTTATTTCTCAGTCCCCTCCAGACATGTTTTAGTGTTCCCCATGCTACTGAAACCACTTTTGACAAGGCTAACAAATTAGTTTTTTAAAGGAAAGTCTGCCCAATGGTCTTATGGAATAATCCCTTCTTTTTCTCATTATTAAAAAGAGAGAGTCAAGGTATTAAAAAATTAATATTTTACTTGACCTATTAAAGGCAAAATAAATATGGGCAGCTGGTGCTGATTGATTTTACACCTTGAGTTTAGTGGTAACAGTCCAGAGAGGACCATAGTACACGATGTAAAAATCACTAGAACTTAAATTTTCCTATTGACCGGTTTGTAGGCAGGAATTTCTAAGTCTCAGTTTTATTTGTAATTTGTATAATCTATTTCTTTATTGCTGGAATTGTTTCATTTTTAATTTTAGTGATACTCCATTTTGCAGAAGTTACGTATTGACAAATAAGATGTTTCATTTGAATTTTTTCCAGATTAGGAGATTAAATTTTATCCAGATTGAGAGATGTTTCTGGAATCATGAAATTATAAGCATATTCAATCTTTAGACATAGCATTATAATTTTTAGTCCTTTTAGTGTTCACTAAATCCTGTGAATATAATTTTACTATTTTGATGAGTATTAGTATATAACTTACTATTTCTGTTCTTTTGGTATGGGCATTTTTTTTTTTTTTTTTCTGTAGCCAGGCTCAGTCCATCAACTGGATTTGGGCAGCTTGACTGTTTTCAGTGGATGATGTAATCCAGTATGACCTTTATCCAAACTTTAAATAACTGTCTATTTTAGAAAGGTTTTAGGAATTAGTAGTGCTAAAGAAATATCCTGAAGCAATATAAGTGTAAGTGTTTGTGTGTGCACATACATTTGTATAAATAACTTATTTCCACTTGATTTTCATGTTTTGTTCTGTATATTTTATATTGATGATTGTTTAACAATTTTTAATCTTAATGTTAAAATTACTTCATTTGTAATGTAGAAGACATGATATCAAAGGCTATGATATTTCAGTACACTTTTATTTCATCATTTGTAGTTTATGTTTTAAAGTTTTTGATTTTTAAATTAAGTCTTCTGTAACTGCCAACTTAAGTTTTGACCAAAACAACCTGGGTATAGAGCTCATGTAATATTGTTACAGTTTAAGCGTGTGTGTGAAAATTATTGGAAAGTCATGTATGAGTTACATTTAATACTATTTTCTCTTGTGTATTATCATGGAAGCTTTATACAACTTTGACTTATTTTTCAGTTGATTATTATTATGTTTTTCATTGCTAACATTTGGAGAATGAAATTTTTTTCAAGTCGATTCCTTTGTTCTTTTACCACTATGCCCATATATATATTTTTAAGTAACTTTTGTTTAATGATCATAACTTGTACAAAGTCCATTTTGAATTTCCCTATCCCCCCAAATTTCTTAGAGATCTAGTTTCTTTTATTGGCTGTTAGTGTACAAATTTTAATCTAAGTGTTAGATTTGTAGATTATGTAATTTCCTATGAACACTGGATGTAAGTTAGGTAACACAGAGACTTTTAACAAATTTATGACAGAACAGAAAAATTACCTTTTTGTTGTTTGTTTTTGATAGTATGAACACCTGTTGATATTTTAATTTTACCAAGTTCTTTTATACTTTTAATCTTTTTTTCTGAGTATATTCTCTTTGTCTTTTATGTATAATGTGTTTATCTGTACTGTATATTATATATGACACAAAATCATACTGTAATATAAAACATACTACACGTTAAGTATCACAAAATACTTAAAATTTTAGAAACAATTTTCTACCACACAATTATACTTTGCTTAAGCCAGATGAAATGATGTCACTAATGAATAATTCATATACCATAACTTTTTAAAGTTTAGGAAAAACATGTATGTAAAAATCTACAAGCAAAATACATATGGGAATCATCTGATAACTAAACTACATAGTCTTGTAAACATTTTTTCTGTCCTAATGACCAGGCATTATTTTTCTAGTATATATACCCAGATGATTTACATTAGACTATTAATGTAATTAGGCAGGAGTATCGTTAAAATGGTGCCTTCAGACAAATTTGTAGCAGTGTAAATTGGTAAAATATTTTTCATAAACAGTTAAGAAAAATATATCAAATTGTTAAACTTTGTCTGGTTTAGCAATTTTATTTCTGACAAAATATATATGTTTCTTCATGTGGAAAAAGTTAAGCAATAAGTTGTCCTCCATTTTATGGTTATGGAATATTATAATTATAAAATGTTCTCTCCTGGCCTCAAGAGTAGGCATGGGACATGGGGTACCTGGGTGGCTCAGTCAGTCGAGCATCTGACTCTTGATTTTGATTCAGATCATGATCTCATGGGTCATGAAATCGAGCCCTATCTCAGGCTCCATACTCAGTGGGGCATCTGCTTAAGATTCTCTCTCTCCCTCTGCCCCTCCCACTAAAATAAATAAATAAATCTAAAAAAAAAAAAATAAAGAGTAGGCATGGGACCAAGTTATGTGAATCATAAAACTTCACTTTTACTGGTTATGCCATTTGACCCAAGGGATGGACACATGACCCAAAACAAAGGCCAGTAGGAATTTTCATATCAAAATAAGCACAGGAAATTTATTTCTGTTTTGCACAATGAGTTCTTAATATGGAAGCCTATGGTTCTTGCCACATGGAGATCATGGGAACAGGAATGCTGAGAGGCAAAATCCAAAAGATGGCAGGAAGCAGTGAGAGAAGAGAGCAGTCAGGGGGCAGAAAGATGACAAAATAGAGACAAGAGTCTCATGGTGTTTTGTTTCTGAATCTAGTTTCCCTCTGTTCTTTCTGTAGTGTAGTACATTAACCAATAAATTCTCATTTTTATAAAAGCCATATTTGGGTTCGTGTTTTTGTACAACTAGAATACCCTGACTAATGCAAGTTTTATAAGGACCTACATGATAATATTACAACTATTTATGATGCAACATTAAATATGAAAATCATGATACAACATCGTATAGAAGCTATTGTAGATGGCCTCGAAGAGACAATTAAAAAGTATATACTTATACATAAAAAAGAAGGAAACTGTATCAAAGTATGAAAAATAGCTATCTTTGGATGGTGGGGTTAAAGGGAATAATTTTTTTGAAATTTTTCAATTTTCTGTCTTGTCTTATATTTTAAAGACTATTTTAAACTTAGTTGAAAAACGAAATCATTAGTAGAAACAATATGAAACTTTTTAAATTACAGTGTTTCTTTTAATAAAGAGATTTCCTAAAGCAATGATACAGAAGAGAATTATCTGGAGGTCACAGATCTCTGGGCTCCATCCTGTCACAAACCCTGGAAATGGGGCCCAAGGAGTCACATTTCTTCCCAGTTTCCAGAATGAGAATGTCTGGAACTAGAACAGAGGTGGTATAAGTTAACGGCTGGGACTGTCACGTTGGGCATTTGACAGACCTGGATTTGAACTTTGGTTCTGCCATTAGTAACTGTAACTATATAACAATGGAGAAGTTATTTGTTCCCTCTAAGCCTTGACTTTTTTATCTCTAAAATGAAGCTAATTATTTTGATTATGAGGGTGAATGAATCAATGTTTAAATGGCATGTAACACAATAATTAAACACTGTGTAAGCACTCAAAATAAGTATTATTTAAAAACAAAAATAAGGGGCGCCTGTGTGGCTCAGGCATTAAGCGTCTGCCTTCGGCTTGGGTCATGATCCCAGGGTCCTGGGATCGAGCCCTGCATTGGGCTCCCTGGGAGCCCACTTCTCCCTCTCTCACTGCCCTTGCTTGTGTTCCTTCTCTTGTTGTGTCTCTGTCAAATAAATAAATAAAATCTTTAAAAAAATAAAAAATAAAAAAATAAAAATAAAATAAAAACAAAAATAAAATATATAAATAAAAAATGTTAAATGAAATAAAAAATAATAAACCCTATTAACATTATTATTAGCCTCTTAATAGCCTAGCATGATGATAATGCAAGTCAATGGAAAAATAAATAAATAAATTGCCTGAAGTCAATTTATATAAAATTTTCAGGTTCATTCTGGGGGAAATTTTTCTGTCATCTACTCTCCGGGGCAGACTTCCAAATGGCATCATTTTCTGTCAAAAATCACTTCCACATTTTTTTTTTAAATTTTAGTAGAAAGGGAATTGAATTTCAAGAATCGCGACTGATGTAATAGTCTCAGAAACAAAAACAAACAAAAATCACCTCCAGTGTTCTTTGAAAGGGAGAAAAAGGCGGGGGGGGGGGATCACTAATGTTGAATTACTAGGGACATTTACTTGCATCCCAGGTGCTTGGGTCAGGCTTGACCCCCATGAGAGGCAATAGCAAAACTGAGTTCAGAGAACTACAAGGAAATTCCTAGACGAAGCCAGGTAGTTCAACACACAATCTGAGTTCCAGCCAGCCCTTTAAGTGGCAGGAAAATTAAAATAACAGGCAAGCAAACCTTTGTAAAGTCATCATAGGGAAATCTAAACTAGGCTTTTGTATCCTGGAGCTTTTACAGGTGACAAATCAAAATGCATTAATATCTGGTATGAAAAAATTAGAAGATTCATATTATAATTATTTAAATACAGGATGCTTGAATATATTTCTTTTTTTTTTAAGATTTTATTTTTTGTGAAAAAAAGAGCATGAACAGGGTGGGAGGCAGAGAGAGAGGGAGAAGCAGATTTGCTGAGCAGGGAGCCTGATGCAGGGCTGAATCCCAGGACCCTGAGATCATAATCTGAGCTGAAGGCAGACACTTAACTGACTGAGCCACCCAGGAGCCCCTATATTTCTTCTTTAAAAAAAAAAAATCGGGGCGCCTGGGTGGCTCAGTTGGTTAAGCGACTGCCTTCGGCTCAGGTCATGATCCCAGGGTCCTGGGATCGAGTCCCGCATCGGGCTCCCTGCTCTGCGGGGAGCCTGCTTCTCCCTCTTCCACTCCCCCTGCTTGTGTTCCTGCTCTCGCTGTCTCTGTCTCTGTCAAATAAATAAATAAAATCTTTAAAAAAAATTATTTATTTGCTGTTTATCTCCTATTTTATGATTCTTCCCTCAGGAAGAAATAACACAATTTTCAAAATTATTTTAAATGTATTTTTAAACAGAGAAATGAGTTGTGTCATAATATATTTCTGGCTGTTATTTCAAAGATGGATTTTGGGGGGATGAAATTAGAGCCAGGGATATTAATTTGGAGGCTATTACAGTATTTTTGATAGACTAGTCTTTGTATGGGTGTGTTTGTAAATTTTTCTTTACTAAAATTATATTTTATGCAAACCAAGTAAAATACGTGGAGAGCAGAAGGCATCATGTAATTAAATGATTTATTTATTTATGTTAATTAGCCATTCTTAGTTCATAGGAGCAGAGATAAGGGATATGTGTCAGTTTTGTTGGTTTGTTGGTTTGTTTTTTCCTACTGCTCTACTACCAGTAGCTAAAGCAGTGCCTGGCTTAGAGTTGGCACTCAGTACGTGTGTTGGGCATTTGACATAGGACATCAATAAGATAATGTATACAGTGACAGAGTGAGGATATCTCTGTTCTTTTTTATCTGAAACAACTCCAAAAACAAAAGAGACTAACAAAAAACAAATTAACAGATAACCTAAACACTTGAAATCACAAAAATCATAAATGATTAGGAAGGAGTGCCGTGGGAAGAAAGGATCTGGTGGGATGCCAGAAGTCACTGAAGAAAATCACTCTTTTTAAAAAACAATATTTTATTTTTTAATTTGAGAGAGAGAGCATGAGTGAGGGGGAGGGGCAGAAGAAGAGGGAGAAGCAGACTCCCTGCTGAGCAGGGAGCCTGACCGTGGGGCTCGATCCCAGGACCTTGGGGTCATGACCTGAGCAAAAGGCAGAAGCTTAACCAACTGAGCCACCCAGGTGCCCCGTGAGGAAAATCACTCTTGCAGCAGAATGCAGCAAAGGTTAGGAAGATATCAACTTCCTAAATCTTGTGCAGACCAAGGGGCCAGAACAGCAGTGCTTTTAACAAAAGAGCAAAATGCACAGCTTGCTACAAAGACTCATCTAATAAAAAGTAAACAATATTGTTGGGGTGCCTGGGTGGCTCAAATGGTTAAGCATCTGCCTTCGGCTCAGATCACGATCCTGGGGTCCTGGGATTGAGACCCACATTGGACTCCTGGCTCAGTGAGGAGCCTGCTTCTCCCACTCCCTCTGACTCTCCCACTGCTCATGCCCTCTCTCTCTCTCTATCTCTGTGTCTCAAATGAATTAATAAAATATTTAAAAAAATAAAAAGTAAAAGTAAACAATATTGCAAAAGGAACCAGCATTTTTATGTAAAGATTTAGGACAGGGGTGGGGTGTTGGGGGGGGAGGGGTGGAGAAAAGGAAGAATGGATCCAGAAAAGCAGAAAGCAAACAGAGAACGTACTTCAGAAAAATGTTGCTATGGGGTTGGATGAATATTGCAAGCAAACTTATTACCATGGACTCAAATAATTTAAAGAAACAATCCTAAATTTTAAAAAAAATTGATGCAGAGATATGATTTCTAGTAAGAAATTATAATTATATTCAACAGAAACAGGTGAAACTAAGTTGGCAAAGCTTAGGAAATAAGTGAAGAATAAAATTATCACATAAATTAAGACACTATCTGAAAGCAAAACAAATTCAAGCAAACAAAACCTCAGGGATTGTTTAAAACACAATAAAAATAAAGAAGAGAAGACAGATTGAAGAAAGTAAGCACACAGACTAGAAACTGATAATAGATTTAATAGAGTTACTGAAAACAAATAAAGAAGTATTAATGTACATTTAGCATCCTTGAATAAAATAATCTCCACCAAGGTGGAAACTGAAAACATATTCTAAAACACCATTTAAGAATACATCCTAGGAATAAAGAGAGATTTGAAAGCACATCACAACTAAAGAAAAATCAGTAAGGTATGTGTAAAACTGAAACACAACCTAGTCAAGTTATGAGTTTTAAAGATAAGTATATAATTCTTTGAGCATTCCAGCCAAAGATCAGATAACTTAAAGGGGAAATATCAGGCTGTCCTTAAAGTACCCAATAATATACATCACTAGAAAACAGTGGTAGGATAAATGCACAGTCATCCAGGAAATAAAGTGTCAGCAAAATGTTATATCTAGACAGACTGTTGAAGTAGAAAGGCAAGAGCAAGGGGCACCTGGGTGGCTCAGTCAGTTGTGTCTGATTCTTGATCTCAGCTCAGGTCTTGATCTCAGGGTCCTGAGTTCAAGCCCCGTGTTGGGCACCATGCTGGGCATGGAGCCTACTTTAAAAAACAATAACAACACCAAAAATAAGAGTAGGTATTTTTTATTATGCAAATACTATGAGAATTTATTTCTTAGAAATCCACTATGGCAAAAAAAAACAACAACAAACCAAATAAAGAACAATAACAACAACAAAAAAAAACAGAGGTGAGCATAAAATGCAATTAACTTTAAAACTAAGGAACAACTCTTGGAATCACAGTTTCAATACATATTGTGAATAGAATGACAACAAAGAAACAATGTAACTGGTAAAAGTTCGGAGGGGAGGAGGGAGGAAAGATGTCGGAGGAGTAGGGGACCCTATTTCAGCTGGTCCCCGGAATTGAGCTGGATATCTACCAGACCACTCTGAGCACCCACGAAACCAGCCTGAGATGTAAGAAGATCTGGATCTCTACAAACAATATCGCAGGCGGTTGGTTTTGAGGTACGAAGCGGGGAGCCATGATTCCGCGGGCAGATATCGGAGGATAAATGGCAGCGGGAGGGTGCCTGGCCGTGGGGAATCCTACACCGCCAGTGAGCGACAGACTCGCGCGCTGGGTACGGGGCACAGACTCGCAGACTGGTAGCGGCGGGGAAAGGACTTTAGGGCAGCCCCCGGGACAGAAACCCGGAGCAGCGGGGGCGCGCGCGCGTGAACTGGGAGCAGCTGGTGGTTTTAGAAGCACAAAGGGCAGAGATGTGTCCGACCTGGAGGAAGGACTGGGGGCGCTGCAGAGGGGCGCACAACCTAGGATGCTGCAGTTTATAGCAGCATGGACAGAAACGGAGACAGTGTGGCCTGGAGAGCTCACTGAAGAATAGACTGCGGTCTCTCTGCTCTGAGGCAGAGGGTTGGAAACGGTCTCTTCTGCTCTGACTCGCGGAAGAGATGTGGAAAGCCGCCAGGGAAAGGTGCCAGAGAACAAAAGACCCAAAAACTGATTCCCACTGAGCCCATCCCCTGCCACATGGGCGCAGGGCAACTCCGCCCGAACAGGGTTGCCTGAGTAACAGCACGGGCGGCCCCTCCTGAAGAAGACAGGCTGGGAAAACAAGAGGCCAGCAACCCTAAGGTCCCAAGAAAACAGGTGCATCTTGCTTGGATTCTGATCAATAATTTGGACTCTATACATTCCCTCAGACACCCATCAACAGAATGACTAGGAGGAGGAGCCCCCAAAACAGAAAAGACTCAGAGGTTATGACTTATGCTGCAGATTTACAAATGGTTGCAGATATAACCAAGATGTCGGAGATGGAATTCAGGCTAGCAATTTTGAAGACAATGGCTAGAATGGAGAAATCAATTAATGGCAACATAGAGTCTCTAAGGGCAGAAATAAAAGGTGAATTGGCAGGACTTAAAAATGCTATCAATGAGATCCAATCCAATCTAACAGCTAGGGTAACTGAGGCAGAAGAACAAATAAGCGACCTGGAAGACAATATAATAGATAAAAAGGGAAAAGAGGAGGCCAAGGAAAAGCAACTCAGAATCCATGAAAATAGAATCAGAGAAATAAGTGACACCATGAAGCGTTCCAATGTCAGAATAATTGGGATCCCAGAGGGAGTGGAGAGAGAAAGAGGACTAGAAGATGTATTTGAGCAAATCATAGCTTCTTGAGAACTTCCCTAATCTGGGGAATGAAACAAACATTCGCATCCTAGAGGCAGAGAGGACCCCTCCTAAGATCAAGGAAAACAGGCCAACACCCCGGCATGTAATAGTAAAACTTGCAAATCTTAGAACCAAGGAAACCATCTTAAGGGCAGTTAGGGGAAGAGATTCCTTACATACAGAGGGAGGAATATCAGAATAACGTCAGACCTATCCACAGAGACCTGGCAAGCCAAAAAGGCCTGGCAAGTTATATTCAGGATACTAAATGAGAAGAACATGCAGCCAAGAATACTTTATCTGGCAAGGCTTTCATTTAGAATGGATGGAGAGATGCAGAGCTTCCATGACCGGCAGAAACTGAAAGAATATGTGACCACTAAGCTGGCACTGCAAGAAATATTAAGGGGGGTTCTATAAAAGTAGAAAGACCCCAAGAGTGATATACAAGAGAAATTTACAGGGACAATCTATAAAAACATCTTCACAGGAAACATGATGACAATAATTCATATCTTTCAATAATCACTCTCAACGTGAATGGCCTAAACACTTCCATAAAACGGCACAGGGTTGCAGATTGGATAAAAAGACAGGACCCATCCATACGCTGTCTACAAGAGACTCATTTGAACCTAAAGATACATCCAGACTGAAAGTGAAGGGATGGAGATCTATCTTCCATGCCAGCAGACCTCAAAAGAAAGCTGGGGTAGCAATTCTTATATGATAAAAATTAGATTTTAAACTAAAGTCTGTAATAAGAGACACAGAAGGACACTATATCATTCTTAAAGGGTCTATCCAACAAGAAGATCTAACAATTGTAAATATCTGTGCCCCCAACATGGGAGCAGCCATCTATATAAGCCAACTATTAAACAAAATAAAGAGTCATATTGATAATAATACGTTAATTGTAGGAGACCTCAATACTGCACTCTCAGCTATGGACAGATCATTTAAGCAGAAAATCAACAAGGAAACAAGAGCTTTGAATGATACATTGGACCAGATGGACCTCATAGGTATTTACAGAACATTCCACCCTAAAACAACAGAATACTCATTCTTCTCGAGCACACATGGAACTTTCTCCAGAATAGACCATATACTGGGTCACAAATCAGGTCTCAACCGATACCAAAAGATTGAGATTATTCCCTGCATATTCTCAGACCGCAATGCTCTAAAACTGGAACTCAATCACAAGAAAAAATTTGGCAAAAATTCAAACACTTGGAAGCTAAAGACCACTCTGCTCAAGAATGTTTGGGTCAACCAAGAAATCAAAGAAGAACTTAATCAATTCATGGAAATCAATGAGAATGAAAACACATCGGTCTAAAACCTGTGGGATACTGCAAAGGCAGTCCTAAGGGGGAAATACATAGCCATCCAAGCCTCACTCAAAAAAATAGAAAAATCACGAATTCAGCAACTTACTTTACACCTTAAATAACTAGAGAAAAAGCAACAAACGATGCCTAAGTCATGCATTAGAAGAGAAATAATTAAAATTAGAGCAGAAATCAATGAATTAGAAACCAGAAACACAGTAGATCAGATCAACGAAACTAGAAGTTGGTTCTTTGAAAGAATTAATAAGATTGATAAACCACTGGCCAGACTTATCCAAAAGAAAAGAGAAAGGACCCAAATTAATAAAATTATGAATGAAAGGGCAGAGATCACGACTAACACCAAGGAAATAGAAACAACTATTAGAAATTATTATCAACAACTATATGCCAATAAACTGAGCAATCTGCATGAAATGGAGGCCTTCCTGGGAACCTATAAGCTGCCAAGACTGAAACAGGAAGAAATTGACAACCTGAATAGGCCAATAACCAGTAATGAGATTGAAGCAGTGATCAAAAACCTCCCCAAAATCAAGAGTCCAGGGCCTGATGGATTCCCTGGGGAATTCTACCAAACATTCAAAGAAGAAATAATACCTATTCTACTGAAGCTGTTTCAAAAAATAGAAACAGAGGGAAAACTTCCAAACTCATTCTACGAGGCCAGCATTACCTTAATCCCCAATCCAGGCAAAGACCCCATTAAAAAGGAAAATTTCAGACCAACATCCCTGATGAATATGGATTCCAAAATCCTCAACAAAATCCTAGCTAATAAGATCCAATAATACATTAGAAGGATCATCCACCACGACCAAGTGGGATTTATCCCTGGGATGCAAGGGTGGTACAACATTCGCAAATCAATCAGTGTGATAGAACACATGAATAAGAGGAGGGAGAAGAACCATATGGTCCTCTCAATTGATGCAGAAAAAGCATTTGACAAAATACAACATCCTTTCCTGATTAAAACTCTTTAGAGTATAGGGATAGAGGGAACATTCCTCAAGTTCATAAAATCCATCTATGAAAAACCCACAGCGAATATCATCCTCAATGGGGAAAAGCTGAGAGCCTTTCCCTTAAGATCAGGAACACGTTAAGGATGCCCACTCTCGCCACTCTTGTTCCACATAGTACTAGAAGTCCTAGCAACAACAATCAGACAACAAAAAGAAATAAAAGGTATTCAAATTGGCAAAGAAGAAGTCAAACTCTCTTTTCGTAGATGACATGATACTCTATGTGGAAAACCCGAAAGACTCCACCCCCAAATTGCTAGAACTCATCCAGCAATTCAGTAATGTGGCAGGATACAAAATCAATGCACAGAAATCAGTTGCTTTCTTATACACTAACAACGCAACCATAGAAAGAGAAATTAGAGAAATGATTCCATTTACAATAGCACCAAAAACCATAAGATACCTCGGAATAAACCTAACCGAAGAGGTAAAGGATCTATACTCTAGGAACTACAAAACACTCATGAAAGAAATTGAAGAAGACACAAAAAGATGGAAAAATATTCCATGCTCATGGATCGGAAGAATAAACATTGTTAAAATGTCTGTGCTATCCAGAGCAATCTATACCTTCAAGGCCACCTTGATCAAAATTCCAATGACATTTTTCAAAGTGCTGGAGCAAACAATCCTAAAATTTGTATGGAATCAGAAAAGACCCCGAATCGCCAAGGAAATGTTGAAAAAGAAAAACAAAGCTGGGGGCATCACGTTGCCCGATTTCAAGCTATATTACAAAGCTGTTATCACCAAGACAGCATGGTACTGGCACAAAAACAGACATATAGACCAATGGAACAGAATAGAGAACCCAGATATGGACCCTCAACTCTATGGTCCAATAATCTTTGACAAAGCAGGAAAAACAAAGCAATGGAAAAAAGACAGTCTCTTCAATAAATGGTGCTGGGAAAATTGAACAGCCACATGCAGAAGAATGAAACTCGACCATTCTCTAACACCACTCACAAAGATAAACTCAAAGTGGATGAAAGACCTCAATGTGAGACAGGAATCCATCAAAATCCTAGAGGAGAACATAGGCAGTAACCTCTTTGACATCGGCCACAGCAACTTCTTTCAAGATACATCTCCAAAAGCTAGTGAAACAAAAGCAAAAATGAACATTTGGGACTTCAAGATAAAAAGCTTCTGCACAGCAAAGGAAACAGTCAACAAAACAGAGGCAACCCACAGAATGGGAGAAGATATTTGCAAATGACACTACAGACAAAGGGCTGGTATCCAAAATCTATAAAGAACTTCTCAAACTCAACACCCAAAAAACAAATAATCAAGTCAAAAAGTGGGCAGCAGAGATGAACAGACACTTCTCTGAAGAAGACATACAAATGGCCAACAGACACATGAAAAAATGTTCATCGTCATTAGCCATCAGGGAAATCCAAATCAAAACCACACTGAGATACCACCTTACACCAGTTAGAATGGCAAAAATAGACAGGGAAAGAAACAACAAATGTTGGAGAGGTTGTGGAGAAAGGGGAACCCTCTTACACTGTTGGTGGGAATGCAAGTTGGTACAGCCACTTTGGAAAACAGTGTGGAGGTTCCTCAAAAATTTAAAAATAGAGCTACCCTACGACCCAGCAATTGCACTACTGGGTATTTACCCCAAAGACACAGAAGGGCCATATGCACCCCAATGTTCATAGCAGCAAGGTCTGCAATAGCCAAACTCTGGAAAGAGCCGAGATGCCCTTCAACAGATGAATGGATAAAGAAGATGTGGTCCATATATACAATGGAATATTACTCAGCCATCAGAAAAGATGAATACCCAACTTTTGCATCAGCATGGATGGGACTGGAGGAGATTATGCTAAGTGAAAGAAGTCAAGCAGAGAAAGTCAATTATCATATGGTTTCACTTATTTGTGGAACATAGGAATAACATGGAGGACATTAGGAGAAGGAAGGGAAAAATGGGGGGGAATTGGAGGAAGAGATGAACCATGAGAGACTATGACCTGAGGAACAAACAGGGTTTTAGAGGGGAGGGGGGACGGGGGATTGGTTACCCCGGTGATGGGTATTAAGGAGGGCACGTACTGCATGGAGCACTGGCTGTTATACAAAAACAATGGATCGTGGATCACCACATCAAAAACCAATGATGTATTGTATGGTGACTAACATAACATAATAAAATTAAAAAAAAAAAAGTTGGGAGGGGATTTAGTTGTATAAGAATATCAATTATTTCATCTTTTATAATCAGAAGTTAAAAATATCATTTGGCAGTTTCTCTTACATCAACCACCTAAGAGTCTTGCTGTAAGAAGCATCTCTACCATCTGCTCGGCAGCCATAAAGCAGCAACCATGTGTGCATGCATATCCATACGTGTTGGCCAGGCTGGTGTTCAGTTTGGCAATGTCTGTCTGCTGGGACCCCTATTGCCTGGAACATGGCATCCAGCCTGATGGTCAGATGCCAAGTGACAAGACTGTTGGTGGAGAGGACTCTTTCAACACCTTCTTTGATGAAATCGGTGTTGGCAAGCATGTGCCCAGGGCAGTGTTTGTAGACCTGGAACCCACAGTCATTGATGAAGTTTGCACTGGCACCTACCGCCAGGTCTTCCACCCTGAGCAGCTCATCACAGGCAAGGAAGATGTTGCCAGTACTATGCCCAGGGGCACTACACCATTGGCAAGATCATGGACCTTGTCTTGGGCAGGATTCGGAAACTGGCTGACCAGTACAGTTCTTCAGGAGTTCTTGACTTTCCACAGCTTTGGAGGGGCAACTAGTTTCAGGTTCACCTCCCTGCAAATGGAATGTCTCTGTCGATTATGGCAAGAAGTCCAAGCTGGAGTTCTCCCTTTACCCAGCCCCCCAGGTTTCCACAGTGGTAGCTGAACCCTACAAATCCACCCTCACTACCCACACCACCCTGGAGCACTCTGATTGTGCCTCCATGGTATACATTCAGGCCATCTATGACATCTATGGTAGAAACCTCAATATTGAACATGCAGCCTACACTAACCTAAATAGGTTGATAGGTCAAATTATATCCTCCACCGCTGCTTCCCTCAGATTTGATGGCGTTCTGAATGTTGATCTGACAATTCCAGACCAACCTGGTCCCCTGTCCCTGTATCCACTTCCCTTTGGCCACATATGCTTCTGTCATTTTTTCTTGAGAAAGCCTACCATGAACAGCTTTCTGTAGAAGAGATCATCAGTGCATAATTTGAGGCAGTCAACCAGATGGAGAAATGTGAGCCTTGCCATGGTAACTACATGGCTTGCTGCCTGTTGTATCATGGCAACGTGGTTCCCAAAGATGTTGATGCTACCATTGCCACCGTCACGACCATGTGTACCATCCAGTTTGTGGACTTATGACCCACTGGCTTCAGATTGGCATTAATTACCAGCCTCCCACCATGGTACCTGGTGGAGATCTTGCCACAGTACAGGTAGCTATGTGCATGCTGACCAACACACCACAGGTGTTGCTGAGGCCTGGGCTCGCCTGAACCACAAGTTTGACCTGATGTATGCCAAGTGTGCCTTTGTTCACTGGTATGTGGGTGAGAGTATGAAGGAAGGAGAGTTTTCTGAAGTATGTGAGGCTGCCCTTGAGAAGGATTATGAGGAGGTTGGTGTGGATTCTGTTGAAAGAGCATGAAGAAGAAGGAGAGGAATACTAAAGTTAAAAATGTCATAACAGGGTCGCCTGGGTGACTCAGTTGATCAAGCGTCTGCCTTCTGCTCGGGTCATGGTCCCGAGGTCTCGGGATTAAGCCCCATGTTGGGCCCCCTGCTTGGCGGGGAGTCTGCTTCTCCCTCTGCCCCTCACCCTGCTCATGCTCTTGTTCTCCCACTCTCTCTCTCTCTCAAAAGATAAATAAAATCTTTCAAAAAATGTCATAACGGTGCTGTTTTTACAGGGAAGCTTTTTCCATTGTAAATATTGGAAAGTTGTGCTCTGATCATTTAATTTGTGTGTACCAGTGTATACTCTCATATACAATTACTGACCTATGCTTTAAAACACACTTTCTAACAGACCCAAGCTGTCTATTTCTCTCATGGGTTTGAATTAAAAAAATCATGTATAGCTGATAATTAGAATAGTTGGTGGTTGAGTTTAAGGTGAAGAGTAAGCATTAAAACAACTAATGACTATAGCGATACCTACTAAACTGGTGTTGGAGAAAAGGAATTGGAGATATCAATCTATCATTGTTCCTAGTGTCTACAAAATAGAAGATCAAGTGTACAAAATAATGTTTTAGGTTTAAAATAAAACATAAAAATGACCCAAAAGGGAAAAGAAAGTTTCCAAAGCATAGTAAGCTACCCAAGTCACACACAACAAAGCAAAGAAATATACAGAACACAGAAAAAAATAAAGCAATAAAAGAGAAAATATAACATAAAATTTGATGCTGGAATGAATGTAAATAATATATTTTAATATAAATGGGATACCCTTATTGAAAGAAAACAGTCTCAGACTGTATTACAAAGCACAAGCAAAGTGGTACTGTATGTGTGTGATAAATCCAAAGCAGAAAGATTAAAAATAGAAGGACTGTAACAGCATAGTGAACCCACACAAATAAAGAACAAGATTTATGCTCTTAATATAGACAAATATAAATCAGGGCAAAAAGCACTGGATGTGATTAAGAAGATATTATAGGTTGAATCATGTCCCCCAGGAAAACATGTAAGTCCTAACCCTGGTACCTGTGAATGTGACCTTCCTCATTTGAAATAAGGTCTTTTAGGTGTAAATAAGTTAGGGTGAGGGCCTAATGGGTTAGGGTGGACTCTAATCGAATGATTGGTGTTCCTGTAAAAGAGAAATTTGGACAGAGACACGCAGAGGGAAGACGGATATGTGAAGATGGATGACAGAGATTGGAGTTATGCTGCCACAAACTAAGGGACACAAAAAATTGCCAGCAACCACCAGAAGTTAGAAAGAGGCAAGGAAGTACCCTCTCCTAGAGTCTTCAGAGAAAGTGTGGCTTGTTGACACCTTGATTTTGGACTACTAAACTCCCAAACTGAAAGGCAATACACTTATTTTGTTCTAAATGACCAGATTTGTGGTACTTTGTTATGACAGCCCTAACAATACACAAGGGAAACAAAATCCCAATTAATACAATTTCATAAACAAAAAAGTACAGTAAATCAATGGAAAATCGGACAAAACACATTGGTCATAGGAGAGTCATATACTCATCTCAGGCTATGAAAGATCAAGTATACAAAAGGTAAATTCACAGAAGACTAAATGGCAAATTGAAGTAGATAGAGTAGGTGTAACTTAAATGTATCAACATCTATACCCTGAAAGAGAATGCATATAATTTCCCTGTGCCAATTAAATATTTACTAAAAGAGTAACAAAATAGAGATATATTACAGACAACTGTATCTAACCCCAATGCAACAAAACCAGAAATTAAGATCAAAATTGTAAATCATGCCTGATGACCTGGTAAAATAAATGAAAGAAAGCCAGGGGAAGAGGGAAGAAAAAAAGAAGAAGAAAAAGAACAGCTGGCAAAGATATGATAGATGGAGATGAATGAAGAGAAAGATCAGGTGAGCATGTTACTTGAATGTTGGTTTAGCAAAGAAATCAAAGTAAAAAATTCGGGTATATAAAAAAATGATAAAATAATACATATTGGAACATATGCCATGCAACAAAATGAGTGCTCATAGAAAAATATATGATCTTAGGGTGCCTGGGTGGCCCAGTCAGTTAAGCGTCTGCCTTTGGCTCAGGTCATGATCCCAGGGTCCTGGGATCGAGCCCCACTTCAGGCTCCTTGCTCAGCGAGGAGTCTGCTTCTCCCTCTGCCTGCTGCTCCCCCTGCTTGTGCTCTCTCTCTCTCTCGTTTTCTCTCACTTTCAAATAAATAAAATCCTTTAAAAAAATATATATGATCTTAAACATTTACATTGTAAATAGGTGGAATGAAAAATCAATGCTTTGAACATGCAATTCAAAATATAGAATTGATATATGCAAGTATGTCTTCCCTCAAAGCCTGTATTTCGCCAAATTGGAAAATATTGCAACTTTCTATTGAACTTATGATGAAAACAAGGATAGCACCTGTTAGAAATATAAATGTGTCATTTATATGGAAAGAAGAGGACAGTGTTATCATTATTTGCAAGAAATACAGTAGGCCTGAAAAGCATAAGGAAATCAGCTGGGAACTTACACCAAATGAGAGAATACAGTAAAATGACTGAGAACAAAATTAATATTAAAAAATCAATAGCTTTGCTGTATGGAAACAGCTGTATTTTAAAGTGGCAGAAGAGATTTCCATTTCTGTTAGAAAGATAAAATTCCTATGGATAAACTAAAAAAAATATTGAAAGCATATTTATTGAAGAAACTATAAATGTTATTGATCCCTAAAAGGAAACTTGAACAGTGGGAAAGGCATACTGATCCCAGTTAGGTAGACTATGCAATGAAGATTTCAATTTGCCCTAAATTAGTCTATACATTTAATGCAATTCCAATAAAAATACCACCAGGATATTTTTCTCTCTGGGATTAGAGAATCAGATTCTAAAGATCACATGGGGAAAAAGTCATGAGGTAATAGAAAAGTTCTAAAAACAATGACTAGAAAGATATGAGAATCAACTCTCCAAATCACACTACAGATATTATCCAACTGAAGTAATGTCAGATGCGTTATTGGAACAGAACAGAGTCCATATATAGAACCAAACAAATAGGGGATTTTTTTATACATAAAAAATGGAGTGATATCAAGGAAGAAAGGATAGATCACTTGATAAATTCCTGGAGAAAATTGGGTGAAATATAAAAAAGATATAAATGAAAACACAGAAGCGTTATTGTTTTGGAGTGAGGCAGACTTTTCTTAGAATCGCTTAAGTTGTAGAAACCATATCAAAAAATTAATACATTCCACTATATAAACATTTTGCCTGGAAAAACACAAGGAAACCCTATTAGCAATGTTAAAAGACGAGTACAAACTAGGAAAAGGTATTTCCAACAAATAACGTAAATATAACTAATACTCATTTTTACTACATAAAGATCTTTTTTTTGTATCAGAAATAAACCAGTGGGGAAAAATAGGCATAGGATAAAAAAAGTTTACAGAAAAATAAAATAATGCTTTTAAATATCTGAAAAGATGCTAAGCTCTACTTATAGGAATGTATATAAAACTACATTGAGACACCATTTTCCATTCATCACTGAGGGGCATAGAAAAAGAAACATTCTTTTTCATTGTTACAACAGTTTGAATTATAAAACTTCTGCAAGAGGTCAGTTTGATAATAAATTCAATAATAGGTATCAAAATGTAAAATACAGGGCGCCTGGGTGGCTCAGTTGGTTAAGCAACTGCCTTCAGCTCAGGTCATGATCCTGGAGTCCCTGGATCGAGTCCCGCATCGGGCTCCCTGCTCAGCGAGGAGCCTGCTTCTCCCTCTGACCCTCCCCCCTCTCATGTACTCTCTCTCATTCTCGCTCTCTCAAATAAATAAATCTTTAAAAAAAATGTAAAATACAGCTATGTTTTGATTTAACAAATTCCAATTATTTTTTCTTCATGCACTCTAAAATTTAATAGGTAATACAGAAAGGCATATGTATGAGAATAGTCATCCAAACGTTTGTTGTAATAGAACTATTTTATTTTTTTAAAGATTTTATTTATTTGTTTGAGAAAGAAAGAATGAGACAGAGAGCATGAGAAGGGGGAGGGTCAGAGGGAGAAGCTGACTCCCCACTGAGCAGGAAGCCCGATGCGGGACTCCATCCCGGGAATCCATCCCGGGACTCCAGGATCATGACCTGAGCCGAAGGCAGACACTTAACTGACTAAGCCACTCGGCGCCCCAGTTAGAACTACTTTAAATGTTGAATAATAAGACTGAATTCAGTCTTATGATACAGCTTGATTATATCACAATTTGGGTGCTGGTGTAGGCTTAGATTATATCCAGAAGAATTCACACAAAAATGGTAATAGTGCTTGTATATGGGAAAGGAAACAGTAGAACAAGAGGGGAAGAGTCTTACTTTTCTTGTATGCCCATTTGTAACTTTTGATGTGCATGTGTTAGCCATTCAAAAAAGAACTAGAGGGGCACCTGGGTGGCCCAGTAGGTTAAGCAGTTAAGTGGTTAAGTGTCTGCCTTTGGCTTGGGTCATGATCCCAGAGTCCTGGGATTGGGTCCTGGCATCCAGCCCCGTGTCAGGCTTCCTGCTCAGTAAGGAATCTGCTTGTCCATCTCCCTCCCCCCACCCTGCTTGTGCTCTTTCTCTCCCTCTCACTCACTCTCAAATAAATAAATAAATAAATAAATAAATAAATAAATAAATAAAATCTAAAAAAAAAAACAGACAAAAACAAAAAAAGTAGAAAAATATAATGGGGGTGAAAGGGTTGTAGGAGGCATTTCATAAGTATTAGTTATACTACCTTACACTTTGTGTGAAGTTTTCCTTTAAAACTTGAATATTACATTATTTTGTGTATTGGAATAGTTCCATTTAATTTTTGGAGGCCAATATATACATATTGGATTGTTCGACTACACACAAGCTTCCAAAATATTTAGACTAAATCAGAAGTCATCAGTTTTTGCCACCATTGTTCTGGTGGCCTATTTATGCTTAGTAAGATAGGAAAAAATTAAAGATGATTTTTACCCCCAAACTAAAGTTAGCAAATCACCATTTCTACAGGCTTACCTATTTATATTTGACTCAGAACTGTTGGATTCTGCCCATTTGCATAGGCCAGTTAATAAATCCTCCTAATATTTAATTTGTATGCAAGATATAGCTAACCCAGAGGCTCTCATCTGTCTTGATTTAATTTGATACTCTATTTCTTTATTTTAGAACAGTCTGAATATTTAGTACAAAGATTTTAGTTTCCACTAAAATTCCATCATGGACCTTTTTATTCACTTCACAAATATTTACTTAAGCTCTGGGTGTATGCAATGCAGAGGTATTTGTATAGAAGATAGTGGAACAGAGAATTACATGTAAATATCATATTCTGAAGTGCCTTATAAGCCTCTGATATTGTGCTGTAATGTGAAATACCTATTTACATTTACATTCAACTTACATTTATTGGATGGCAGACACTGGAATATAAAAATAAATGAGCCATGGTCACTGATAATCTACAAATGTAGAGAGATACATGAATGATTAATTATAATACAATGTGGCAAATGAAGTACAGAAAGATATACATGAGCCAAGAGGAAGAACATATACTCAAAGGTGGAGAGTGGAAAAGGGGAAACCTTGCTGGAGTTGATGACTCTGAGTCTGAAGAGAAGGGTTGCACTTAACGAGGGAAAATAACAGAGAATATTGCCTGGTGGTGAAGCAGTAGTTTTGAATCCCAGAATCGAAAACATACTAACTGCATGACCATGGGCAAGTTATTTAACCTCTTTAAAATGGTGATTGTAATAGTCCATGCCTGTCAGGGTTGATTGATGATTAAATGAAATAATTAGAATAGTACCTAGAGTGTAGTAAGTATAGTATAAATATAAGCTACTATTTTTTTATTATTATTATTAATTGGGGTAGAGGAGGAGGAAGAAGAAAAGAGCCTCTCAGACAAGCAAATATACTGAAGCAGGAAAAGAAAAAGAGCTCTCTTACAGGGTGAAGTTCAAGGGAATAATGGCAAGTGATGATGCTGGGGGTTAGGCAGGGACCAGATCACTGTGGCCTTGAATATCATCTTTAGGCACTTGGAAACCATGCTGATGTGGAGATATTCTGTGCAGAGGTAAATTGTGGAGATGTGATCACTGGGTCACGTAGATTCCAGCTTGAAACCAGGTTATCGGCAAAGAAGAGATCATCCATGGTAGGGAGATGATAAGTGAGGAAGGGAGACATTATTCACAACCCCTTAACCCTTTTTTTGAAATGCAGAACCTCTCTTTTTAAACAGTTAAGCCTTTCAATTTGCTAAAATGTCAGCTCAGTTGAACATTATGGAGAATAAGGAAGTCTAAGAGTCTCCCCTGACAAATTATGCCTTCTCTCTGTCGGTGTAAATGCTCCCTTAAATCACCCTTAAATTTCTCCTCTATTCCTGAGGAACTGGTTGGAAACTGAAGCAGGCTATAATAATTTAATCTCTACATAAATTCATAAAATGGAAGTGACAGTACAAAGTTTCACCCTACTATATTCTGAATGTTCACATGTCATTTCTGGATACCATTGAATCTTTATCCATTAAAAGAACATCAGATTCTTAAAAATATAGTAACTTTCTTCTTATTTGATTTGATGTGGCATTCTGAAGAGATTCAGGACATTTTCCATCTCTGCTTTTACACATTTGAATTCCGTGTAGATGATTTCAAGGTCTTAGTTGCTGAATCTGCATTGTTGACATGAAATCATGAGCCTTTTGATTTAATGTAAGAGCTTCATTATTCTCAGCTGTGTCATTTGGTGCCTATATTTCTGCTGCCTGAAAATGCCATCAGGATTCATCTAAAACAAAACTCTCCTAAAATTTACTTTCTGTCTGAGAACAATACAAAAAGTAGTGAGAAGGGTACAAAGAAGCTTAAAGAGGATGCACAATGTAAGTGGAGGAATTGAATGAGAATAAAATATATACATATTTTTTGTCTGAAAACTTTGTCTCATGCCAACATTTTGAAAATTTCTGATAAATTCAGAGAACAAACCCCCATTTCCTCCCCATAGAACAGTTAAGATTAAAGATGTTAGGATTTAGTTTGTGTTTATTTTGTATTTCACAAAGTTGAAATGGATGCTTATTCCTATGACATTCATATTTATATTTATTATGTACTTTCTACAGATGGATCTTTAGTATGTCAGAGAAGGTGGGAAAAGTATCATGTACAACCTTACCTGTGAAATCAGGCTTTGAAATAAAAAATGATTACCTTTTCCAAAGCAAGACCTTACTATTAAAGTGCTTCAATTAAAAAAAAAGAAAAAGAAATAAGAGGTAGAGCCTAGGCAGTCACCTAAGACTCTTGTTTTCCAAAGTGGATAGCACAGTGATAGGGTCATATAATTTTGGGCATAAAACTACAATGGAATTAAATTACATGGAAACCAATGATAAGGAAAATGTTACTTACTCTTTTGTTGCTTCTGATTACTTCAGGGCAGTGTTGTGTTGAAGCTGCCTTATAGATGTCATGAGAGCTGACGCTTTGCCTCTTCTCTCATCCATGTTCAATAATGTCACCTTGAGACCTTAAAATTGTCCATGGTAGGAGTATTTACACCACAGAAATCAAAAGACACTACAGGTCATCCTCCTCCTTCCAGTAGTTGTTAAACATTGACCAGTACATTTCTCATGACAAGGGATGACTGATCTTTAAAGACTGGGACCTGAGGCTCAGAGCTCTCTGTGCCCACACAGAGTCTCTGAACACCATTTTCCTTTCGTTGCCTTCAATTTTAGAGTTATCTTTAATTTATACCAGAATTATGCTGGTTTTGCCTTTAAAGTAATGTGGTGTATGAAATTTGAAGCGTCTTTCTTTAAATATATTTATTTAAATCAATCCAATAAGAAGGATGAGCCCAGTTTTTAAAAATGGTAATATGGATGGTATGTAACGAAAACCAAATCAAGAAAGTGGTACTGGTAAATCTAAATATGGATGCACACTGCTTTGGACAGTTTTCCATTATTTATTACTATACAGTCAATGGGTCTTAGTTCCCAATCACAATTTCTACCCTGATAAACTAGTCTGGAGGTAGGGCCAGGGTATCAAAGAAATATGCTTGCTTTCTCTCTCTCTTTATCTCTTATTTTCTCTTTTTCTTCACCCAATGCTTTCTGTGAAAGCTAAAAGCTAAAATGAGGATCTCTCTTTGGCTGAGCCTGGCCCTCTCTTGAATAGTCCTATTTTAATGTTCACAGTGATTCTGTAGTTTTCTACCTTAAAGATAAAACTCTTTCCTCCTGGTTCTTTTGTTAGGCCTTGGATGTGTTCCTAGGGTTTATGTTGTGAATACTGGGGGAAGGATTGATGGCTTAGCGGGGAGACAAGTAGAAAACTTTGTGGTATCAGACGCTTTATTTGTGGTTTGTTTTCCTGTGTGTTTGAGAGGAAAGGGGAACAGATAGCATGGGGGCTGGAAGAGACTGTGGCAAGTATCTTATCACTGTAATGTTGACTTTGATTGCCTGCTTTTGAACATTTTATTGATATCTAAGATATATAAACAAGACCAACTCCTTCCCATAACTCAAACCAACAGCTGATTTATACAGCACTATATAGTCTCTTGCTGACGTGAGCATCAGTAGTCAGAAAGAAATGTGCTCTTTAATCCCTTTTCTGACTGTCATTCTCTTCAAAGACTATTTCTGGGAAGATATAAAGGTGAAAATGTAAGAAGATGTGGAAAATAGTTTTAAAATTTGTCAATGTTCAATATTTAGAAGTCAGGAATTAGTTATTTTTCTCCTAGCTGAGGAATTTTTTTTCTTCGGTGTCCAGTCTCCTAGACAAGCCCAGGATGGAGACAAAATATTTTAGTAGATTTGAAATAGAGGATAAGATTAAACCATTGTTTGAATGATTTTTCAAAAGCAATAAGGTTTGCTCAAACATTTCATCTTGATTTCCATTTGCTCTTTATATAAAAATAAATCTAGGTAGATAGAAGCTGAGTCACCACTCAGGCATAAGACATTTTACGTTGTCTTTCAAATACGAATGCTATTATAGTGACAATTACACACATAGAAAAATGCCCGTGTTGCCTTTTGCTCTCATGTAGTAGACAGCTGCTGTGTGTGTACATGTGAATGTGTGTATATATGCCTGTGTGTGTATAGCACAGCATTATAGCATCCATTTGCTTTTCCCTTATGCCACCTGTTAGGATCATCTGTCTTTAAACAAACAATTTCTATTTCAAAATAAATATTTTGTTGAGCGTAGCTCTCTGGACTGGAGAGCCTATGGGGGGGGGGGACGGGGTCTCTGGAGAGACCTGTGCAGGAGGCTGCTGTGGTAAACCCATCCATTGCATTCATTTAGCAGCAAAATAAGATGCCGGACTGTGAGAGAAATACCTGGGCATGTAGGAAAAGGAGGTTACAGGTGACAGGAGGCAGGCCCAGGCCTGTGGGTGCAAGACTGTCATTTGGGCATGAGGACAACCATGGGTAAAAGAGACCAGGATTGCTGGGAGGAAGACTTCTGCCCTTTATGAGGCAGCCCCTTCATATACTAACACAGCTAGCACATGCATGGATAAAAAACATAATCAAAAGCCCCAGAGCTCTGTCAATAGCATAGCTTCAGGGACTCACAGCTGTATGAATAAATGAATGAATGAATGAATGAATGAGAGATATATATACAATCAAAGTATTTTATAAGTGAATGTGGAGAAGTTCTGAGTGGGCATAATTTTCAGACACCCAATATTTTTTCCTAAAGCATTATCCAAAAATTCATATGCTTGGATGAAAATGTTATTTAGGAAAGGGGGAATGAAGACTGAGCAAGAGGGAAGAAAAGAAGAGGAATTAACTCTATTTCTAGGATCATAAAATATTACATCTAACTTCATGCATAATTACATATTGCTGAAATTATATGAAGTCATAGGTTCCTCTTTTTATGGAACAGGACACTGGAACCCAGAGCAGGACTTGCCTAAGGCCACAGAGTTCTTTATAGGCTTTAGACTGGAATCCAGTTTCCCCATATCCTTTCCCTGTGGACATTTTGCTATTCTTATGTATAAAAAAAAATGTGACCACAGCAAGCATCAGTTATGTATATTACTTAGTCATCAACAAAATATATTCACCGTATTTACCTACGAAGGTAGAAATTTACTTGATTTCACTTTACAAACCTTTGCACAAATGAATATCATGCAGAACATATATTAAAAGCTGTGTGCACTGACTCTGACACATATTTTAATGTTTAAAAGAATTCATACATGAGGGTGGCCTTTCTGCCCTTTACTTTCTGGAGATTATAGCAAGTGTGTACTTGAAGGGGCATTTCCTAACTGTACAGTTTGGGACCATGTTGTCCTTCTGTACATCTTGGAGAAGTGGACAGAGAAGTACTGAAGATGAGGCGGGTCGAAACAGAATCTTTCTGCAGCCACCCACCACTTCATCATGTAACTACTTCTTTCCTAAGCTCAGCTGTAACTCCCTTGGGACACGGTTTCTGACCAGATCAACACTTTCAGGTAGGTTAGATGACCTTTCTCTGTTCCTAAATCTGTACTGAACTAGACTCCAAATTCCTTGAGTATGCCCCAGTAGCCACTATAGTTCCAGACATAAGGTGAAGCTCAGGTAGTGTTGGTAAAATGATTATATCGAAACAGTATCCTCCAGTATAAAGCTTCCCCATTCCCTGCCATCTTTTTGTCATTGCCTTAGAGAGAGCCACTTGCACTTTCTAGCTTGATTGCCCAATATGCTTTCCTAAGTAAATGATATAATTTTCAGCTACTTGAGATCCAAATCTTTGTTTGAATAATTATGCTCAATACTTGTTTGTGCCTGACCACCTGGAATAGAAGTCAAAGCCCCAAGCTTACTGAGACTCAAGGTCTAGAGCCACAAAAGCCTATTCTGTTCTCCAGGATCAGCTGCTTATTCTCTCAGAGCTTTGGTTTCTTTTCATGGATAATAGGAAAATCCATTATTTCCCTGAGAGCATTGGGGTGAAATATAGTCACATAAGTATTTTATTAATAGCAGTTAGGATATATTAAGCTGTTACTGTGCCTGTCACTGTGTTCGTTTGTTTCCATGCAGTATCTCATTTGATTCTTATAACAACTCATATTCCCAGGTTACAAAGATTCATGATCCAAACTGGAGCATTTTGAATCTTGGTCTCATACTCCTAAACTAATGGCTAATACTGTTTGCCCTCAAATGAAATAAAATAAGTATTTTTGAAATATAGCAACATGACTTACAAATACAAGGCTGTGATAATGCAGACACTTCATGTTTCTGAAATAGGTGTGTAGCTGAATCTTTAATTAAGCAAGACAAGTGCTAACATGGGAAAATCCAAATATATATTGTCCCTATGGAAGAAGGAGGAAAAAAGTGGCCCAGAGACATATGTGAAGGGGATGGGATCAGGGGGTATGCTTGGCTAACAGAGTTAGAATTATATCCTTTGCTACTTACCTGGTTTTACTTCAGGGGGTTTTCTCAACCTAGAATTCCCATTTCAACCTCCCTTTTTTCCACTCTCCCCACATTCACCTCCCACTACCTTCTCTTACTTGGTAGAAATCTTCTGCTTCTTTGAGGTTTAGCCTAAGAACCACCTCCCCCTGATTTATCCTTGGGTTTCTGAATTACTGCCTTACAAATTAATCATTTCTTCTTTTCTGCTCCCACAACCCCCTTGCTGTGTCTCTGTTTCAGGGTGTCTTAGTTTGTCATTCTTGATATTTTAAAGTAGATAATTCTTTGTTTTTGAAGACTGTTCTGCATTAAAGGATGTTTGGCAGCATCTCTGGCCTCTTCTTTGGAAGCAATAGCACTTCCTTCCCCAGTAGTGACAATCAAAAATGTCACCAGACATTGTCAAACATCCCCTAGGGAGCAAAATCACTTCTGTTTGAAAGTTAATGGTCTTCTAACCATTGTAACCCAGTTTCTGAAGGGAGTTCCAAACCTGAGTAGGTTTGTTTCACTTTTCACTTTGGAAAATATTCTTCTATAATTCAGTATTTCTTGGATTTTACATTGTAGTCATCTTGGGGGCTTATTAAAACCCAAGTCATTGGTGCTGTCCTACTCTTCCTCATGTTTCTGATTCAGTTAGTCTGTGTTGGGTCCCAAGACACTGCCTTTCTGACACATTTCTTAAAATGTCAAGTGATGTGTATGTTGCTTTTCTGGGGACCACACTTTGAGAATCATTTTCAGTACCACTGCTCAGCACTTCTGCTTCAGCTTTTGCTAGTTAGAGTCCCCTTAAGCAGGACCATACTTTCTTTTTGTTTCTCCCTGCCCCAACCCTGTGCTTTGCACACAGTAAGCCTACATTGAATTGAACAAATAAATCAATGAATCTGAAAGTACTTTGCCAAAGATTAAAAGGATTTACAGATAAAAAGTGTCATTAGTAAGGAAATGGGATATGCAAGAATTTGGGGTCAGGTGAAGACAGTTCTGTTTCCAGAAGTGTTTTGACAGAGTGCTAAATGAAATGCCTCCAGTGAATTTGAATTCATCGTGAGTCAGACAAAGGATTGCTGTAAATTATTCTGTTGTCATGGCATATCAAGGAAGTTGATGGATAAAGGGACATGCTAATGAGACTCTAAGTGACAATGCGAAATGAAATCAATGGTCTCTGAGAGACTTCTTTCGAACAGAGTTGGGAAAGCATCTATTCTCCTCATTGCCAATTATCAGGATCACTAAGCTTTTTTGGAGGTGCATTAACTTGCAGAGATCCTGTTCTTCTGCCCAGATTTTGGGAGAGGTAGTAATGAGAGACCATTTTGGGGAGTGTAAAAAGGGAGAAGAGTTATTATTATTCATGATAGATTTCACTTTTATGCATTCTATAGCCATGCTTATATTTTCCAAATACATTCACACCTACTACCTTCTGCAATCCCCATATAACCCTTTGAAGGTAAGTAAGACAAGTATTTTTTTCCCATGCTTAGAAAAAGAAACTGAGTCACAGAAACTTTACTGAGATACAAAAACTCTTCTAGGTGAAAAAGAGAAACAGAGGTATAGAATCTCTAATTAAGGGCAAACGTAAACTTGTGAATGAAATGCAATGTTTAAAATAGAGCCAAGGGGAGAAAATTAGTATCTTGAATCTTAGAAAGAAAGGGGTCCTTCTATAAAGGCTACACCATGAACATTGAGTACATCTGCATTTTTCAGTTAAATCTTTTATTCCCTCTTGCATTTGTTCCTGCTTTCTTTTCCACTGGAATGTCCCTGTTTAAACCTGGAATCCTCTTGCCCAATTTTTACAAGACTACTACTTCTTTACTCTTCTTTGCTCAAATGTCACCTGTACAAGAGGCCAACCCTCTCAGGCATATCACCTTGCTGATTTCATTCATAGAGCTCATCACAATCTGGTAATCACTTGTGAAATTGTTTCTCTATCTCTCATTGGTCTTCTTTCACTGGAATGTAAACCCTTAAAGGTAGAGGCATCCTTTGGCTTATCCATCCTTATATTGAAAGCACCTTAGCACAGTGCTTCAAAATAACAAGCACTTAGTGCATGACTGAATGGATTCATCCTTCTCTAATTGAGTTCCTGCGATGGGCCATGTGCCAATAATAATATTAAACACAGTTGAATTGTTGTCTCAAAGAAACTAATCTTTGGGGTGTCTGGGTGGCTCAGTTGGTTAAGCATCAGCCTTCGGCTCATGTCATGATCCCAGAGTCCTGGAATCAAGCCCCATATCATCAAACTCTCTGCTCAGCGGGAACCCTGCTTCTCCCTCTGCCTGTCACTCTCCCTTCTTGTGCGCTCTCTCTCTCTCCCTCTCTGTCAAATAAATAAATGAAATCTTAAAAAAAAAAAAGAAAGAAACTAATCCTTGATGCCTTGAGATCATTCTAAGCAGGGCCAATCTCTATTTCCCCTTGCCACACATTATTAGTCTTTTATTGGTCTTGCATTAATAATCTTGCAGCAGCTAAAAGATGCCAATGATCAATAGATCATTTAATTTAATAAGAAGAAATAGAGCATAATTATTAACAGATTGGGTGTTGGATCCAGATTTCATGGTTCATTTCTTGGTTTTGCCATTTACTACCTGTGTGGCTTTGGGCAAGTTACTTAACCTCTCTGAGGCTCAACTTCCTCATCTGAAATACAGAAAATAATATTCATCTTTGTTCTAAGGACTTAGTAAGTTAGTATGTGTAAAGTGCTTAAAGTATGTCTCGTCTATACCAAGTACATTATTAATGTAAGTTGTAATTATTATATATAGCCACAGATGAGAGTGCCACTCAAAATCAGATTCCATATAGATCAAGTTACTGCAGTTCAGGAGATAACCCCCAAAATCCATGATCACCATTGAGAAATATTAAGGGATTCAGGATGAGGATATCTTAGACATATATATGTTAAGCTAATTGATTTTGCCTTTACTTTACCCTCAAACCCATTTAGATTACACATGGAGAACATATTTCAATTTCAAGGAAAACAGAATGAACTTAGGAAAAATTAATAGCTCTCATAAGATGTAACTTAATAAAGCATTAAAGCCACCTGTGATAGTCTGTGCTGAAAATGGTGACGTATGATTCCACACATTCTAAGCATGCTTTCATTTAAAGGGACTTAGAATGTTTCCACACAGCTCCAACAGCAAAAGGAGGAATAAATAAAGAGAAGGGCTACATCTCAAACAGGGGTTCTGGGTATATCATAAGTACTGCCTTAGCAGCAATAGCTTTTGGCTCAAAGGATTACACTAGAATCACATCTGAACAGAGATGAAATCAAGTTAGAAACTCAACATCTGAGCAGAAAGCAAAAGATTAGTCAGTATAAACACTAATAACCCCATACAAGGCAGAAATGATTCCATGTAAACAACCCCCTTTAAAAACAATAGCAAAAATCTTTTTACATTATTTTGTTAATCATCACTTCTGTTGTATGAAAATGTCTGACATCTCTAAAAATTAAGGGTCTTGGAAAAAGATATCAGCAATAATAATTTAAATTATACAATGTAATAACATTGCATTTGAGATGTGTGTGTTCATGTTCACCAGAAAATAAGTTTTCTAACCTTAATTTTGCACATAAAGTATGTGTCTTTGGTTAAATGCTCCCCAAACCTTTTCCAGATTGTTAAAGAAGTCATCATGCTATAACTTGAGCTATTTAATCTCGTTTATTTTCTCTTTATATAGCAGCCACTAGCTGTTCCCACTTTCTCATTTCCAGACCTTTCACAATTATTGCCAAAAAGCGTATCCGTTTGACTGCTCCATTGTAATTTTGCTACTTCTTTTATTATACTGCTCAATCTTATTCCTACTCCTGTAGAATTCAGATGTTAATCTGTGATTTTTAGTCTGTTAACCTACAGATGACATTATTTTTTCAGCTTTATATCTAGACTTCACCATCTACCCATTGACTCCCAAATGTCATCTTATCTTGCTCACTGAAAGTCCCATACTATCACTTCTGCAATAATTTTATCTATAAGAATCCTAATTAATGGCTCTTTTATTTTCCTTGTTTATTTTTCAAAGACAAAAATCTCAAATTATAAGTTCTTGGCATGAAAATATATCAGAGACCTAGTGTTAAAAACAATGACAACAAAAAGTCACAAAACATTAAGGCATTATGGGGAGTATGATCCTGATTTTATTAAAGTAAAAGAGGTAATTTGTGCAAAGAACACTAAAGGGCTAAATCAACCCATTCACTGATTGTCTCTTAGGACTGAGATTTTAGGAAAATTTCAATTTGTATATATTTTATTTCTATACTTTTTCTTAATAGTCAATATACATTAGTTTTATTATCAGGAAAAAAAAGATAAAGACTTGTTTTCCTACTGACAAAACAAAGAAACATATCTATTTTACTGAAAGAAAGGAGATAACTGTGAGATATGCTCGGTGGGTTTAATGGTGATAAACGTTTAGTACTAATTATGTGTAAGTCATAAGAGTAACAGAATAGAAAGAAATGAAAGATGAGCCTCAAACCTTAAGGTGCTTCACACCTAGACAATGCAATAAATGATTCAAAAGTCATAACATTCTATTTATTTTTTATTCAAAAAACATAGAAGCCCTTTTTAATCAGTGTCAGGAACTCTTCTTGCATGGAGATGTCTTCAAACCATCAAATCCTTGTATTGTTGTAGCTAGCATTTCAGTGAAAGAGACAGGCTACCAGCAAATGAACATCCTGCCTGGCATTAGTAAGTGTGAAGAAATACAATGCAGGCTAATTGGAGAGAGAGTGACAGAGCAATGACATTTTGGATAGGGTGTTAAGGAGAATTTCTCTGAGGAAGAAAGATTTTAGCAGAGACAGATGTGAGGTGGCTCTCTCAGAGGACAGCTGAAGAAAGTACCAGTGCAAAGGCCCTGAGGCAGAACATGTGAACAGCATTTGAAGTAACTCAAGAACTATTATGGCTGCAGTATGAAATCAAGAGGCAATGGGATGGGGAATGAAATCAAAGAGATGGGGTGAGGTGGGAAACAAATCAATAGGACTTACAGGCCAAAGTAAGGATTTTGAATTTTGTAATAGTATAAGAAGCAATGGAAAGGTTGAGGGAAATGGAGTGATATAAAGAATATCCTATAAAGAGTAGTGCTGAAAGTCAAAAAGGAGGAAAGATGACTTCTTTGTTGAGAGATGATAGTTTAGGCCAGTAGCTGGCAAACTACAACCCATGACCAAATCTATTTCGTTGACTGCTTTTGCTGTTTAGTCTGAGAGCTAAGAATAGTTTCTGCATTTTTTTTAAAGATTTTATTTATTTATTTGGGAGAGAATGAGTGTGCACAGAGGAGCACGACCAGGGGGAGGGGGAGTGGGAAGAAGGAAAGGGATAAGCAGACTCCCTGCCGAGTAGGGAGCCTGACTCAGAGCTCAATCCCAGGACCCTGAGATCATGACCTGAGCCAAAGTTATACACCCAACCAACTGAGCTACCTAGGCACCCCTTTGCATTTTTAAATGGTTATATTTTAAATGGTTCTTTAAATACCTACATAAAATCCTTATTTTGCCTCTTGACTGCAAAGTTTAGGATATTTACTCTCCAGGTTTTTAAGAAAAAAATTGCCAACTTCTGAACTTCTGGCATAGGTAACAATGTTCGGCCTTGCAGTATAATCATTTATTATTTCTCCATGCAAATTTTTACTCTGGAAAGAAGATGGCAGATGGAATGAAGGGCAGGACATGGGGAAAAAATAAATAGTTGGATTCGGGAGGTCAAGTGACAAGATTTGCTTTTGAATCAAATGCAGTGTGTGAGAGGAGTCAAAGATGATTCCAGGAGTTTTGGTTTGAGCAATTGGGTTAGACAATGGTGCCCATTTTTGAGCTGGTAATGACTGGGAAGGAAGACGTTGCCAGGTAGGGGGAATTGAGAGTGTTGTTTTGGACATGTTAATTTCGGGGTTCCTATTAGATGTCCTTGTGGAGATGTCTAATGAATGCCAAGAAGGTGGGATGCAAGCAATATGTACTGTAGAATTTCAGAAGAGGGCTTGGGACATGGGTGCTGCTACATAGGGTAGTTGGCATATGAAAAAGACTAGTAATTATAATGAAGATGGTAATAATTATTAATAATAACAGTAAGGCCTTAATCTGTTTGAAGCATTGTGTATAGTATATGGCAGCCATGAACATGAATCTGGCAGACCTCCAATTATGAGGAGCATGACTGATCAAGAGCCCTAGCTGGTGAGCTCTGAAATCCATTGCATGGGTACACCGAAGCATGAAGGACTGAGCACAGCAGGGATTCCAGGGCAGATGGGACTCCTTTAATGACTGACTATAGCTCCAGGACACCCCCTCAGCCTTGCTGAAACTTTGTGAGACTGTATAGCAGCTAAGGGCATTTCCACCCAACATTCCTTCTAGAGTCAGACTTGCATCATGGTCCTGTGGCTCCAGGTTTTTAGTCTTGCCCCTTTATCTGTGACATGGCCATTTCCCCTTAGCAAATCCTTGCAAGTTTAATCCCATCTGAATTCTGTTTCAGATACCCAAACTAAACCCAGTAGCTGACATATGCCATTGAACTTTGAGTGATACAGGGGTCAGGGGCACTGATCCCCACACAGTCGAAAATCTGAATATAACTTTTGACTCCCACAAAACTTGGCTGCTAATGCCTACTGTTGTCCAGAAGCCTCATCAATAACAAGCAGTTAATGCATATTTTGTATGTTATATGTACTATATACTCTATTCTTACAATAGAGTAAGCTAGAGAAAAGAAAATGATATTAAGAAAATCGTAAGGGGAAATATATTTACAGGACTGTACTGTATTTATATTTAAAAAATCCACATATAGATAGACCTGCACAGTTCAAATACATGCTGTTTGAGGATCAAGTATATTATCTCATTTAAATCCCATTAAAGGTGTTCAAACAACTCTTTAAAATAGGTTCTTTTATTATTCTCATATTAGAGATCAGGAAACTAAGGATTGGAGAGGTGAAGTGATTTTTTATGGTTTCAGCCATTATTTTCACAAGTTATTTTTGGATGCCTGCTGTTGTCAGAAACAGGAGATGGAGCTGACTTTCCTACTCTAAAGCGTGTGGTTAACCGATATGTCATAGCAGTGCTTCTCAGTTGGGGGCAGGTTTTCCAGGGGACATTTAACAATGTCTGTAGACATTGCTGATTGTCACAAGGGGGTGGGGTGCTGCTTAGCATCTACTCAGTGGCGGCCAGGAATGCTGCTAACCATCCTGTAATGCACAAGACAGCCCCATCAACAAAGAATTATCCAACATCACATAGCAATAGTACTGAGGCTGAGAAACCCAACATGACACCAATAGAATCTGATAGAGATAAAAAAGGAGCAGATCCCCGAGACTTACGAGTATTAGGAGAAGCAGGGCAGTGAAGGTAGAAAAGTAAAAATAAATAAGCTCACTCTTCATGTCTAAGTAAAGCAGCAAAGATAGCTTTTTTTTTTTTTAAGATTTTTATTTATTTATTCATGAGAGACAGAGAGAGAGAGAGAGGCAGAGGGAGAAGCAGGCTCCCAAGGAGCAGAGAGCCCGATGCGGGACTCGATCCCAGGACTCTGGGATCATGACCTGAGCTGAAGGCAGACGCTCAACCATCTGAGCCACCCAGGCGCCCAAGCAGCAAAAATAGCTTTAATTAATTAAGTTGTAACTGTCTGCCATGTGAAAAAATCTCACACTCTGCATGGCCAAGGAGAATGGGAGCCAGAAAAAAATAATTGGTTTGGGCTAATTTTAAAATCAGTTGACTTTTGCTAAGCAAGTACCATTTGAGCATTGCCTAGAAAAACAAAAACAGTTTATATGTAACATATATATTTGCATACTTAGTTATGTCTCAGGCATTTATGCTAAGCATTTTATAAGATACATATTATTATTGACCTCACTTTAAAGATGAGAAAACTGAGACTTTGACCTACTAAGTAATTGAACTAAAAGTGGAACCTAGAGCCCGAACCTGGAACCCTATGCTCTAAAACTTTATTTTGAATAAGACAAGTGACATGGTTAATAAGAACATTCTTCAAATTTTAAGAGAGTTGATGTTAATAATTCACAAGCAAGCAATCATTTAACTGATGATCATCCATTAATTTGGTTCTTTTTATATCACCATTTTCTTTCACTTTTTTTTGTACACAACCCTTGGTAGCTCTTGTACTTGAATGCAGGGTTTTATTAAAAACAAACAAGCAAACAAAAAAGCAGCAAGGAACAAACAACCCCAGTAGTTTTCTTTATTTTGACATGCATATGTGTTGAGGTGTATATACTAAATATGAATAATAATATGCTATGGGTTGAGACATGGTGTTAAAATATGGTAAAAGAACATTATGCTGATTAAATTTACTTTTTGGACCACGTGGAGAATAGAATGGAAGTTATTCTCATTTTCATTGCGGATATCAGTTGGTTAGCAGCAGCTTCACATTTAATTCATTTTGTAGAGATGGATATTTTATTGATCAGATCCTACTTAAGAGTTTCATGAAACCAGCACTTTCTGCAGGAAAGAGTTTCCCTAGAGGTTTCTAAAACTCTGCTTTTTGGAACTATAAACAATAGCTTTGTCATTTCTTGTTATAGAATTTGTATAGTATTCCATTGTAGAGAGAACTTAATAATCATTAATAGAGATATTTGCTAAGACTTTCCTAGAGAAGTTAGGAGCTGCTTGATAAAAATCAATATCAAGTAGTGAGGGAAATATTTTGGCCTTTTTTCTGGGTACATTTTTCCTATTACATTGGTACTTAATTCTTTTGCATGAGTTTTATTGGATGTTGGAAATGTTTCTTGGAAAATACATTGGAAAAAATACACACACACACACACAAACACACACACACACACTTGGAAAATACACTTGGAAAAAAATATGTGTATATTCATTCTGGAGAAGAAAGGAAAGAAATGAAGACTGGCAGTTTACACAGGGGACAGAAAATGTTCTGAAGGAAGTTATATTATAGGCTATTTTTTATTTGGAAATCTACTGGACTGATAATGATAATCCTAATCACAATAGCTAAAATTTATTAAGCATGCTCTATGCTAAGCATTTCATCTTTTTTAAAATTTAAATTCAATTAGCCAACATTTAGTACATCATTAGTTTCAGATGTAGTGTTCAATAATTCATCATTTGCATATAACACCCATGTGCCCTCCTTAATGCCCATCACCCAGTTACCCCATGCCCCCATTCACCTCCCCTCCAGCAACCCTCAGTTCATTTCCTATAGTTAAGAGTCTCTCATGGTTTTTCTCCCTCTCTGATGACTTCCCATTCAGTTTTCCATCCCTTCCCCTATGATCCTCTATGCTGTTTCTTATATTCCACATATGAGTGAGATCATATGATAATTGTCTTTCTCTGATTGACTTATGATTTGCTCAGCATAGTACCTCCAGTTCCATGCACGTTGATGCAAATGGTAAATATTCATCTTTTCTGATGGCTGAGTAATATTCCATTGCATATATGTACCACATCTTCTTTAACCATTCATCTGTCAATGGACATCTCAGCTCTTTTCACAGTTTGGCTATTGTGGACATTACTTAAGCATTTCATCTTTACTGAGTCTTCACACCACACATCCTAAGAGGTTGCTTCTAAGTTTCCCATTTTACAAATAAGGAAAGAAATATATAATTAGGTTAAGTAACTTGTCCATTTAGTAAGTGGCAGAGCTTAGTTACAAACCCAGGTGATCTGCTTCCAGATAGGAAAATCTTGGCCAAAAGAACTGCAAAGAACTTTGTCTGCTGTATCTCTTATTGAACACCATGTAATGACCTTCATTCAGTAAATAAACAGCTGGTCAGAATGACACACGCTGCACCAACTATATGGAGTTAAGAACCCAGTAGACTGGGCGCCATCCTACAGTATTAAAAATTTTAGAGTACAATTAATTCTACCTCTTTGGGTCTAAAGAATGTTCATTGTAAAACTTAATGGACTGCATTATATAATCTCTGCAGTCCGTCTTCACAAGCTCAAAAAATACTCCAAAGGAAAATGTCATAGGGTTCAATATTCTTCATGTCTCTTTTAGGTGCATTCTGAATGCACAGAACTAAAGCCATTCCTTGAAACAGAAGTGTGAAGTATGAGGTATGAAGAGCTTCTTTCATAGATGGGGTGCTCTTCTATGCTGTCTGTTTAGAAGCATAGAAATAAAATTAGGTATCTGCTCAGTGGGTCTCACACGGTTGACTTGATGCCAAAAGAATAAATTAAATATGAGTTAGTAGGGCAAGGTCAGTAAATATAATTTATTCTAGTATAAACTATTTCTACTTCTTCAGGATCAGTGTCACAGAACATGAATGAGGATGGCTATAGCAAAAGGTCAGGTTTATCATGTAAGAGAATCTTCCACGGGTTGGGCACCTTAATGTGTCTTACCATACAGCCACATTTTCCTAAATTGAACCATGCAAATTTAAAATAGTGAGCTAATAAGGATATCAAAATAGTCTTAATTTATTTATAACATTTGAATAAGGAAAATTCCCCCTCAATGAAAAATAGAATATTATCATTCAAAAACTGGTGAATCGGATCCATTGGAACTGATTGTATACACCACATGGTGAAACTGGTTTAGCTGGTGAAAAGAAATACCTATCTCTCTGCCTCAATTAGCCTTGATTTTTTGACATTGTCTGGACCACATCGCTCTCTCAAAGGTAATAGTCTTGTATCTCATTCAAACACAAAATGAGCTCCTGACACTATGCCTAGGAATTCTCTTATATACATAAGGTTATTGTTTCCATCTACCTGTTAAAGTACTAATGTGAATTTGTAAAGGAAAATATGTTTGAAATCATGTATTTGAGCATGAAGTTTATATGTGTAGTACCAGAACCCAGCACTTGGCATAACCCAAACTGACTGCTTGAAGCTTCTTTTGAGGCTTATACAAAGAAGCTTAAAGGCTAAAATCTCACAGGTAAAAACTGAGCTACAATGTAAGATTATTTTTTAAGCATAGTGGTCAACAGGCACATTCAAAAATCACATAAAATTGTTGAGTGAGAAATAAATCCTGTAGCAAAATTCTTATATAGCTTAATTTATCAAAAACTTTTCGCTGTAGGATGTGCACTTGTCAGAGTATACATGCTTCTATAAAAACTACATTGTCCTTTAAAGATAGCTAATTAAAAAGAAAGTAGAGCCTTAATTTGTTATTTTTTCCATCTTCAATGTTATTGACATAAAAAAGTCAGAATGCTCATAAAAATTGCTTTCCATGTTTATGACTAAAAACAGATTTTTCAGAAATTGGATTAATCCTCATTCTTTGAAATGTTTGCCAGAACTCTGAGATAAAAGGAAAACATTCTTGTTATGTACACTTCTTGAGAGAACAGTAGAGGCAAGATCGGAGTCCAAAATTATTCATTTCTGCTTCAAATCTTTCTTGAAACATTTTCCATGACTGTGATGTGCAACAAATAGCTGGGGAATTTTTATCTCCACCCCCTCAAGTAACACAAATCATCTGCTCCCCTTTTTCATACAAATATGAAAGAGGGAAACTGTCCATGATGATTTGTGGAGAGTAGGTGTGTGTGAGATCTGCTATTTCCATGGTTAGTTCTGAAGCTGATGTCACGATTGCTTCCTACACAACAGTATGGGAAACCACATTAGCAGCAGGAATCCCAGTTGGCAGAATTGCCAATTGTACCTGTTAAATAGACAGTTCTTTGGGGGTGGAATCCTCAGGACACCTTAAAGAAGTCAGTCAATGTTTTATTTAGAAATAAGAAGCTCCTAAAATGGGATTATATATTTCAAAGTCTCTGAGAAGTGTGACACAACAGTAAGTGATTACTATTAATATTATCGTGTTTGTTATTACCTTCTTATAGCTGTGTGCAAGTCTTCCCACAGACACAGAATTAAGTTTGTCAGAAAGCAAAAGCAAGAATTTTGTTGAAAACAGGAATGAACCTCAATATTAAAAATTAAATCAAACATTTCAGAAGTTGCCTGGAAGAAATTTGGGATAGGAAATGATGATTTGGAGGTCGATTACAACATGATGGCCTGGGATCCTGAGGGAATCAAGATAACTGTGAGCATTCCTGGCTAGGAGGCCATGTTACCAGTATGGCATCAAGACTAAAATACCCACCTGAAATAGGTGGTACTACATAGACTGAACAACAGGTATTAGTGTGATAGCAGCAGGGGCCTTTGCTTTGAACAACTCCAGGGGCTTGTTCATTCATCCGTTCATTTATTCCATAAAGTACCATGGAATAGAAGATACTAGAAAGAAACAGTAATTTGAAAAGACCATCTTAAGAGATCCCTCATAAAATCAGAGTCCTGATTTATAAGGTATGAATTGAAATCAGTGTCATTTGGTTCTTGCTCTTACAACACTTCTATGCTAATGTGTTTTCTCCCTTTTTCTCCTATATTATGACATCAAAGTGGATTTTCCAAGGTACCAAGTTTCTCTGTCCCTGTGGAGGCTAATTTTCTCTTCTTAGAAAGATGGCAGTTGTTCTCATCCAGCTAGTGTACCTGTTGTAACACTAAGTTGTCACTAAATTCACTTTCCGTGTTATTATTCTAGTGGTTCTGTTGGAGGCCTCCCCTGGAACTGAACATGGCCTGAACTTGGGAACTACTCATGTTCCAAACATAATGGTTTTCAAACTTCATCTTGATTGAACAATTTTTTGTTCAAAGAAGAACTTACGAAGATGCCCAGTAAATAAAATAGAGGAGCTGTTGTTGCTGAGTTTGGGAGCCTTGTCTGCTCATTGCTTACATACCCCTGTGGCCTCTGCTTGTTCCAGAGTAGCCACTGAGATAATTCAAGGACAATCTAGGGCCCTGCCATATCCACAGTTAAAAACACAGCTTGGGTAAAATATATTTCACTGTCTTTACCTTAATTCCTAAAGGTCTGTCATCATGTTATTTGAAAATGTTCTCTTCCCCACTTTAAAAGTAATCTTGGATTCTAATCTAATCATAATCTAAAATAAGCCTGGCAATATTGATCTATATCTGTAGAACTGTATTATTCAGGAGTCTTTTGGTTGCAAGTGACACAAAATCCAACTCATTCTGACCTAAAGGGGTTCTATTGGCTCACATTATTGAGAGGCATAAGGATAGGGCTGAGTTTAAGCACAGTTGCCCTCCAGAAGGCTGAGAAAATACAATTTCCATCGCTCATTCTCTCTCTCTTTTCCCATCATTCACCTCATTTTACTGATATTGGCTTTATTTATGTGCAGGCTTTCTTCATACAGTAGCCCCCACATAGCCTTTAATGTGCTTTTCTTTCCCAATAATTCTAACACAGTTTTTGGAATTGTGATTTATTGTACCAGCTGTTGTTTTAATGAATAGACTTTATTTTTTTTTAGAGCAGTTTAGGTTTATAGATAAGTTGAACAGAAAGTACAGAGTTCTCATACTATTTCTCCCTACACAGTTTCTCCTATTAATATCTTGCATTAATGTGGTAGATTTATTACAATTGCTGAGTTAGTTTTGATATATTACTATTAAAGTACATAGTTTATTTACATTATGATTCACTCCTTGTGTTATACAGTTGTATGGGTTTTGACCAATGCACAGTGTCACGTATATGACATTACAATATCATGGGGACTAGTTTCACTGCCCTAAAAATTCCCTGTGCTTCACTTATTTATCCTTCCCTCCCTCTGCTGGACCTCTGGCAACCAGTGATAGCTTTGATTTTTACAGAATGTCATATAATTGGAATCATAGAATATTTAGTATTTTCAGACTGGCTTATTTCACTTAGCAATATGTATCTAAGGTTCCTCCATGTCTTTTTGTGGCTTGACAGCCTTTTTTTTTTTTTTATTGCTGAATTAGTATTCTATTGTATATACCAGTTTGTTTATCCATTCACCTATTTAAGGACATCTTGCCAAGTTTTGGCAGTTTTGTGTAAAGTTACTATAAACATTTGTGTGCAGGTTCTGTATAGACATAAGTTTTCATTGGATAAATACCAAGGAGTGTAATTGCTAGATCATATTGTAAGACTATGTTTAGCTTTGTAAGGAGCTGCTAGACTATATTCCCAAGTGGCCATATCTTTTTGCATTCCCACCAGCAATGAATGAGAGTTCCTGTATATCCATATACTGGTGAGTATTTGTTGTTTCAGTGTTTGAGATTTTAGCCATTCTAAAAAAATGTGTAGTAGTATCATTGTTTTTTTAATTTTCAGTGCCCTAATGAGATTGGATCAATTTTAATTGGTCATCTCTGAACCAGTCTCTGCAGTCAGAGGAATGGAATATGTTGACTAGATAGGTTTATGTCTCTGGTCTATCACTCAAGGGTTAATAGTGATTTACAGTTGGGGCACCTGGGTGGCTCAGTCGCTTAAGCAACTGCCTTCGGCTTGGGTCGTGATCTCAGGGTCCTGGGATCGAGCCCCGCATCGGGCTCCCTGCTCCGCGGGAAGCCTGCTTCTCACTCTCCCACTCCCCTGTTTGTGTTCCCTCTCTCTCTGTCAAATAAATAAATAAAATCTTTAAAAAAAAATAGTGATTTACAGTTACCAAATTCACGAAGGAGAGATGATTTGCAGTTATCTAAGAAAGGGAATCGGATTCCACACTAGTAATTGCGTCAGCAACACACACACATGCACATACACACACACAAATCTCCTGACAAAAATATAATAATATTAGAGGAAGTGTTCATATTTAAATAATTATCAGATGAAAAATACGTGGTGAATTTCAGAAGTCAAAGAAAAAGGTGGTGTCCATATGCAATAGAGGTTGGGATAAGTGGCAGTAGGAATATTGGGCTCAATTTCTACAATTTAAAGCAAAACAGAATAAAATACATTTATTTTCAACATTAATTCTTGGTTGTGCATATTGATTCATGAGTATGTATAACTCCCTTCTGTGTGAAACATATCACATAGTGGAGAAGAAATAAACAATCCACTAGAAGTCTTTTATGATTTAAATTAAGCTATTATTCAATGTAATTACTAGTCTGGATGTTTTAAAGTTTCCCTAAATAAGAAGTATAGAGGTTGTTTACACGATGGTTCATTGCACAATTATGAATAATCAGCAATGACTGTGAGCTGATGATCATAGCATATGTTTTGCTTGAGAACATATTTTTTGGCAATGAATATACAATGGCTATTAATTCAATCGTAGAGCTTTTTACATATGTTGATTCAATAAGAGTTCTTTGAAAATGACTACATTGGCCAAATAAATAACAGGTTTCCAGTCTAAATCCAATTGATGAGATTTAATCTTGCAGTAGGAAGGACTGAGCATGGGTTAAATGTACATAAATATTGGCACAAGTTAGTGATATGACTTCAGGAGAAAATAAGAGAGTTAGTGTAAACATTTCATGGTTTTATAACATTTGTCCAATGATTGATTTAATCTTGGGATTGATCATTAGCAAAAGTGTAAGCCATACGGCAACTGACATTTACAAATGTGTTTTTGTCTGTCTTATTCATTGAGGACAACAATTTAAAGATTCAACATTCTGTATGTTTTTTAATGCAGTGTTCTGAGGACTTCATTCAGTAACAAATACATTGTTGGAAAGATTCTACTATGTAGAATCTCTGTAGTATCATGGAAGAATGGTGTTGGAAAAGAATTTAAGTTGATAGACTGCTTTTATTTCATTCAAAGACCTGTATTTACTTAATCCAAAGTTCTGATAACATCAGCAGTTGGTGTTTTCAGGAAATGCATTGGCAAAAAAAATAGAAAATAAAAATATATTTACATGGGGAATATAGATTTTATATACTCTGAAAAACTACATTCAACTTAAGTCAAATGGCCAAGAAATGATGGGATTTGCTAAAGAGATAAAAATCTTACATATTTCTATAAATTTTCTCAATTCCTGTCTTTGTTTTTTGATCTATTGAGATGATAGGATTTGGGAAAGAAGGTAACTGATTTAGCCACCCATCCCACTAAAATCTGATTGCTATAGGCCTAATCATCCCACCTTTGTATCTGAAAGGAGACAAGCTATTTTTGCCTCTATAACAGCAGATATAAGACCAAGGACTTTATTTCCTGACTATGAATTATAGAACTTAGTTATAAGTTCATTCATTTAATCAAGTGGTTTAAGATTAAATCCAACTATAATTTATCATTTAACTATCAGCTTTTAATAATGTAGGACTTTACCATAACATTGCATTTCATTTTTATTTTCCTGATCATAACTATTACTGTTGTCATTTTCATCATCATCACCAACATTTCATTTCCATAGCATTTTATAATTGTCAAGTGAGTGGCACACTGCCCAAGATAGTCAAATTGAACATGGTGCCCTATTTTGGTCACAATTATTATTTTTTTTAATTTTATTTATTTATTTTATTTTTAAGATTTTATTTATTTATCTGAGAGAAAGAGAGAATGAGAGACAGAGAGCCCGAGAGGGAGGAGGGTCAGAGGGAGAAGCAGACTCCCCGCCGAGCAGGGAGCCCGATGCGGGACTCGATCCCAGGACTCCAGGATCATGACCTGAGCCGAAGGCAGTCGCTCAACCAACTGAGCCACCCAGGCGCCCCTGGTCACAATTATTTTTGGTTTTGAATTTGCAGGAGGACAGATAAAAAGAGAGTCTAGATTGAAATGAATGGATTTAAAGATGAAGTCCATCAGATAGACATAAACTACCAGAATAGTTAATTTGGATCACTGTGTTTTACTGTAGGTACAACACTGGATTGAGGATGGGAAGGTATGGCCCTTTTTTCATTCTGAACCTTCATTTCCTCAGCTGCAAAACTGGAAGAGGAGAGTAGAACTTGAAGTCAACACAAATAGTTAGTTTGTGTAGCCATGTCTTTCAAAACATACTGGTTTGTGTCAGTGGAATGTCACTTCAGTTCTTGTTGACATCTTTATCACTATTTCGGTTTCTGAAAGAGTTGCCATCTCTCTACCCAACTCATTCTTCCCCACTCTGGGTTATGTAGCAAACTGGCATTTGGTTCTCTGTTCAGAGTAAGATCAAACTTTCTTCTTGGGTGCTTTATTTTAGAAGATTTCTCCTGTGGAAAAAGACAAATCCAATAGCATCAGAACATTCTCTTTAATGCTTCCGACCTTGAATGTTTCTAGAAAAGAGTGCTCTTAAAATTCGCTGCTGGTATTTGCCCAGATTCATTTATTCAGTTTGGACCAAAAAGGAGGAAGGTAGTTATTTTAAGAGCAAATATAGGACTCAATATTTCATTTATTCAGAAGGGGGCACACTTGTGCTTTTAATAGCAGATGTATTTAGATTTGCTAGTATATGAAATTTATACATAAACTTTTAGGAAATGATAGAACCATTCCTTATTGTCAGGGTTTCTTGAAAAATATATGTGTATACACACACATACACACACACACACACCAATTTAATACTTTAATAATTCTTAAATATGAAGAATGACAGAATTCAACATGCAGATTTCTTTTGGGGGAAAGACTGTTTTTTTATAAGTCTAGAGTCCTGTTAAGTTGAAAACTTTGTAATTTGAACTGATAATTATTCAAAGTGATTAGGTTTGCTTTTCATAAATACTTCTGTGACCATGGAAATGACATGCTTTTGACAACCTCTGATAAATTTTAGTTTAGTTTCTGAATTTTGGCAAGCACATAGCCTTAAAAATGTTTTCCCCACTGGTCTTTATTAATAATGTATCATATTTTGCATGTGAAGATGATATAAGCCCCCTTGGAGGAAGAAGACTTATACAATTGGGCTTTCTACAGTTGGGCTTAATTATCCTGAGTCATAATCATCTTTTTCAAGAACACAAGGTGGTCCTTGATTTGGTATTTGCCTAATATTAGGAGTTCCTTCTGAAGTTTTTGAAAATCATGTCTAGCACCCAAAACTTTGACCTAATGATTGGTATGTTCTATCTAATTTAAGTATTTGGCCAAGAGTGATAAAGCCCAAACACTTTAAATCATACAGGAATATCTGTGATACATACAGAGAATACAAGAATATAGGCTATAATTAAATTTTGCTTTGAGGTTTTATTAAAAATTATGTTGGTTGTATCTTGATGACACTATATATGACAAAGGAGAATGTATTTAATATATAAAGAGCTTTTACAAATTATAAAGAATATTTTAAAATAATTCACTACAAAAAATTAGCAAAAATAAAGATTGTTGTTAGACAATTTACAATAAGAAGGAGGAATGAGAAATTATTGTTACATATTTAATATCTACAGGAGAATATAATCAGTCTATATTGTAATCTAAAAACTGCATGCTAAACAATGAGATTGGGTTTGGGACCTGTGTGAATGTCTAAGATTAATATTAATAACCAGTGTTGATTTATATGTGATAAAGAGGTATATATGTAAATGTCTATATACCTATACATAAACATATTATAAAGTAAAAATATATCTTTTGTGTATATTGAAACCAAGACTTTTTAATTATATGTGATTAAAAAAAAGAAAAAGAGAGAGAGATAAGAATGAGATTGCTTAGCTTTTGTTCCTAGCTGAGTATGAGTTCTACCTAAGTAATCTCTCTCTTTCAATTCCCAGGGCTGGTGTTTATTACCCCTCACCTTCCTTCAACATTTTCTCAATCTTCTGTGTTCACAAATACTTCTCTCTAAGATTGATAATGTTGATACAGGTGTAAATTGGAACTATGTTCCTAGATGATAATCTAGCAGCATATATCACCAATTGAATGAGTATAACCCTTGACTATCCATTCAACATCTCTCTTAAGGAAATAATTGAGCATTTTAAAGAGATAACTGTATACACATTTATTGCTGTGGTGCTTAAAGTAGTGAGCAGTTGGCAACCACATAAGTGCCCATCAAAGTGAATGAGTTAAGTAAATTGTGGTGAAATCCTTCAAATAAATATTTTGCAAATATTAATACCATGAAGAGGATCTACATATATTGATTTAAAATTCCATATATTTTGGTAAATTAAAAAAGTAGGTTAAAGCAGAGATTATGGAGTGATTCTAATTATATGAGAGACAAACATATAATTTTGTAGGTATTAAATAAATATCTAAACTATATACTCCAAAATTCTTTTAATGATGATCCCCTTGGCATGGTGGGATTACATATGTTCTTTATAATCTGTTTTATAATATCTGATAATTGAAAATCATGTTCTTATATTCAGAAATTCACAGAATTGTTGCTTAAAACACAACTAGTTTTGGGGCACCTGGATGGCTTAGCGGTTAGACATATGCCTTTGGCTCAGGTCATGATACTGGGGTCCTGGAATCGAGCCCCACATTGGGCTCCCTGCTCAGTGGAGAGCCTGCTTCTCCCTCTTCCTCTGCTGCTCCCCCTGCTTGTGCTCTCTCTCTGTCAAATAAATAAATAAAATCTTAAAAACAAAACAAAACACAACTAGTCTTAAACTCAAATTACTTAAAGTTTCCTTGAGTGAAAAACAAACCAAAAAAATTAACTTTGTAGTGATAGGAGAGATGAAGAGAACAGCAGTAAAAGAGATGAGGAGAAATATAAGTAGGTAAGAATTTAAAGACCCAGATTGTAAACCTTTCTTTTCCATCAGATGGTTCTCTGTTTCCTCTAAATCCTGACAAAATGAGAAGGTTGGATTGTATGATCTCTAGGTTCCATTCCAAGTTTTGACTTCTGATGACTCCATGTATAGAAATTAGTTTAGTTCATGCAGATTCAACATCTGTAATGAGGTCTTTTATCTGTAAGAGTAGTAAAGATTCTTTGTAGGTGAGCACTGGTATCTTCCATAGCCATAAAATATAAGATACATCTAAGTCTTTTAAGTTTCCTTCTTAAATCATTATAGGTTTAAATATTTCCTCTTTTCCTACATGAAGGCATGGGGAACAACCTCAGCTGAGGTTGAGGAGAATTGGGAAAGTATCCATAGGTGGCATGATAGAATCTTTTGAGATACTTTTTGAAGGAGTTAGTCTATTAATGTGAAATATTGAAAGTCTTATGGTACAAGCAAGGTGGTCAGCATGTGGTCTAGATCAGCCAGATTCTAGCTACTGGTCTATTTTATCTTTTCCAACCAGGCTGTAATGTCCTTAAGGGAATGACAGTGCCATAGGCAACATTATATCTCTCACCCTCATCCTCCAGTACTTAGCACACTGTGGGCAAAGTAATTGTTCAGTGAATACTTATTGAATGAATAAATAGGTGAGAGATTGAATGTATAAGTTAGTGACTGATTCCTTGGACCAATGGTCAGATGCATAGATAAGTAAATTAGAGGATACTTTACATTGGTGTATAACAAATATGTCCAATACTAGTTATGGCATTAACTGCCTGTATGTTACAAATGAAGTCACTTGGGCGCCTGGGTGGCTCAGTTGGTTAAGCGACTGCCTTCGGCTCAGGTCATGATCCTGGAGTCCCGGGATCGAGTTCCGCATCGGGCTCCCTGCTCGGCAGGGAGTCTGCTTCTCCCTCTGACCCTCCCCGCTCTCATGTGCTCTCTCTCATTCTCTCTCTCACAAATAAATAAATAAAATCTTTAAAAAAAAAAATGAAGTCACTTTCTGCTCCTGAACTTCAGCTTCTTCGCATGCAATATAGAGAGCTAGGACTACATAATTTCTAAGCTCTCTTTCAATTCTAAGATGGCAAGGTTCTATAAATATATGTATCCTAGGCAGTTTTTCCAATATATTTTCTCTCATTCCTCACAACCAGTCCATCAGCCATTTCTGTTTTGTAAATGGGACCTGGATATTTCCCACTACTGCTGCCATCCTGATTTGTACCATCATCATCTTTCACCTGAACTCCCACAATTCACCTAACTAGTTTCTCCACATTGTTACATTTGCTCCCACAGAGTCCATTCTTTACATACATAGCCCACAGAGTGACATGTTTTAGAAAACAACTTGGATCATGTTATTCTCATGTTCAAAACCTTCCAAATTACTGACCATAACAGTTTTAGTAAAATCTAAATCTTACCCTGGTTTTTAACATCCTATATGATCTAGCTCCTGTTTAATTCCCTCTTATATCATTCTCCTCCATTGGTTTTCATAGGTCTTTCTGACCACTGGACATAGCAGACTAACCCCACCTTAGGTTTTTATAGTTGATCTTCACTCTGTCCTTCAAGTCACCTTTCTTAGAACTGTCCATTCCTCCTACCTTTAACCATTCAGAATAGAAAATAAATGTTACCTAAAAAAAGATTTTCTTGATCATCCTAGGGTTGTTTCTCCAAGATATTTTTATTCCTTCTATATCCCATTAAGCTGTTTTATTACCTTCATGGTGCCATTTCCCTCTCCTAATGACCTAATTTATTATTTAGTTTCCTAATGTATGGTCTTTTTCCACTCTCACTCACATATGTTTGCTAAGCACAGGGACATACTCTCTTTTGTTCTTAGAAGGAACAAGGAATAATTGTATCCTTATTGTGTACAGAACATTGATAACACATAGGTGCTCAAGAAATATTTGTTGCATGTTAACAGTAATTTTTCCTCCAGACATAACCAGTCTTAAATGAGTTTTTTGACTAGTACAGTGATTCATATTCACCTCCCTGTGTATTTGTATAACACCATTATGAAATACTGCTGAGTATGTTATCTGCCTCACAGAGATAGAGGATGTTATAAGGATTAAATGAGATAATGTATATGAAAGTTACTTTGTTAGAAAAAAAAAAAAAGAAACACCCTTCTAATAGTATTTATTATCACTATCCTGATTTCACAGTTGAGGAACTTAAAGCCCCAGTGGGTACACAACTACCCAAAGTCATAGATATGAGCTCTTCTGTTTTCTACAGAACAACACAGAGGTACTTTTACATAGTTTTTGGGTTTTTCTTCTTTTTCTTTCTTTTGGGCTGAACATCCCTCATGAAAAGGTCACAAAGATCACAAGGATGTCTCCTGAAAATTAGGAAGGGCAAAATAAAGCTACTCTTGATGAGAAATGGCATATAGATCAGTAAAAACAGCCAAAGGGAATATAGGAATAAAAAAAATCAGGGCAGAATTTGGCCTACTGGCACAAATGATAAGGGAATAAACTACTTGTGATGTTTAATGTGAAGCTATAGAAATGTTAATAGGTTTGTGAACAAATGTCCCAAACTCTCAGTTCAGGGTATTATTTCCCAATTCAAGAAACTTTTCTATCTTGAGGGTAACAATTTTTATTCAGCTTTTGTGCAAAGCAACTGTCACTATTTCATATTTTATTTTCTTTTCCTGTTTCCTTACTAAAAGTGTTCAGTATTACTTGGTGGAATTCTGCCCTATTGTTTGATATCATGACCCTTTCTTCCAGGCAGTGCAATGTGTTAGAACCATTGGTGCTAACCAGAATAGTGTGTGATACCAGGGAGTATACTAATATATTAAGTTATATCTTACATTCTTATATAATTCACAAACCAGCTATTTAAAAGAAATCAGTTTCAGAGCCATGGGATTTCATTTGTAGGATACCTAAGTCACATTTCAATGTGATATATGTTCATTAAAAACATATGTTATCTTACTTGCTTTTATGTCACACAACTAATAAGTGAAGGAACTAGTCTTCCAGACTCCATTATTTGAATTTTTAAATTATTCAGCATTTATAGGAGGCAAAACTTAATTTTGCAGCTATCTCATCATTTTCCATATCCAAATGGTATACCAGTGTATTCTGAGGTTGTGCAGCTCTGATTTGCCATTATGTGGCAATGTAACAACACCTTGAATGGGATTTACTGCTGGTTATAATGAATATCCACACTTTGGTCAGTTTCTAAGGGAGTTATCTAGAGCTGAACTTGCCATCAGATGGCCACTGAGGGAGAACAGGTTCATAGGCTTTGAATATTTGATTGTATGCACATCCAGTCCAAGCTTCTAATTAAAGATTCCTAACAGAGCTTCCTAAGGAATTTGCTCTCTCGATTCCAAATACAAAGGTTCAAAGGGATCTAGTTCCATTTTAAAAGCCCACATGCAAAAATAAGTGAAGTACCTTGAAATTGCCAGTGAAGAGGTCACCCTGAAATCTACAGAATAAAAAGCATAAGCTTTCCAAGAGGAAAATCTGTTTTCAAATAAGGAAATGGATATTATAGCTTCTTAAATGCCATTCATTCAGAGAAGGTGAATCAACAGGGATAAAAGACCTTGAAGAAGACTCATTTTTTATGTCTATTTAAATGAGAATTTTATTCAATTTGTGACTATTAAATAGCTTAAAATTTATAGTGGTATTTCTTGTATCCACATATGTTAAGATGATTTTTTATATAATTTATCATGGTTCATACTGAGGTAGCTCTGAAATTGTGGACACTTTCTAATAGTTTTGCCTAAAATATTAATAAACATATTCATTCTTAAACATTCAGATATTATATTAAAATAACCATATTATAATAAAAAAATCTAGAATATAAATGTTCAACTTGATTTTTTTTTTTTTTTAGATTTTATTTATTTGACAGAGAGAGAGAGAGAAAGAGTACAAGCAGGGGGAGTGGCAGAGAGAGGGAGAAGCAGGCTCCTGCTGAGCAGAGAGCCCGATGTGGGGCTCCATCCCAGCACCCTGGGATCATGACCTGAGCAGAAGGCAGATGCTTAACTGACTGAGCCACCCAGGCGCCCCTCAACTTTGATTTTAATTCCAATTATACAGGAGCTACAAATATAAGATTTTAACACTTTTTAGATTGTAGATTATTTTTTATTAAAAAATGATTCACCTGTTGAATCCTTAAGTAAGGATTGACACATTCAGTAGATGTGTATTGGCACATTCAAAGTTCTGGTCACTTGGTTCCAGCCTCCATTAAACCTACAGTCTACTGGAGGAAAAGTTAAGTAACCTAAGAGTTTAAATGCAGTCTAACAAGTGCTATAATGAGGTCAGTGCAGCATATTATAATTACATATTGCAGGATCCTCTTACTTGAACTTGGGGGGTCAGAGAGAGTTTCCAAGGAAAGTGACATAGAAGATGATACCTGATATATTAGTAGAAGTCAGCTAAGCAAAGGGATGGAAAAGAATACTTTAGTCACAGTGAGCATCGTATGTGACGGTATGAAGGCAAAAGAGAATTGATGTTCTTTGAAGAGGTAAAAGAAGTTCAATGTGACTAGAAGTTAGAATTCTTGAGCAAACGAAATAGGAATTGGGTATTATAAGTAAGGCTGAAGTGATAAGCTGATATTGCAACATGAAAGTCCATTTTCACTATATTAAGCAATTTGACCTTCCTTCTAAGAGCAGTGGTTTTCTTAGTAAGATTTTTTTAAAGAAAGCAAACTGGTTCAGATTCACACTGTAGAAACATTTCAGTGTAAAGAAAAGATGATGGCCAGATGAGAGCAGAGAAACTAGATACTGAAGGTCTTATTTAGAGTCTGCTTTAGGGTTCCTGGCAAGAGACACTGTGCCTTAACTAGAATGCCACTAAGGAAGAATGCAGAGAAGTAGCTGGGATCATCAGATTTTTAGATTAAATTGAGAGGGCTTTGTAGTTGTTTGTAAGTGGAAGAGGGTGAGGGTGAGGGATCAGGGAACCTGAGTTAGATTTCTGGAATCTACAACAGTGGTGACTGGTTCCACTTCCAAAGATAGAAAACACAGGAGAAGTTTACAAGTGAAGGCCATGAGATCATTTATGGGCATAGAAAGTTTTATGTTTCTGTAGGATTCCAAATTAGATGGCCAGTAGAAATTTGGATCTATGGATTTTGAAGCTCAGGAATGAGATCTGAACTAGAGATATACATTTTAGACTTTTTAGCAAGTAGATGGTAATTGAGCATATGGGAGTAGATGATATTACTCAGGGAAGATATTTAAAAGAGTGATTCTCACTCAAACTTTGGGTTCAGATGAATTACCCAGGAGACCTGATAAAATTCAGGGTACCAACTCCAGAGTGTCTTATTGAGTAGGTGTAGGATATAGTTCACAAATCTATGTTTTTGACAAATAGAGTCCCATCACATGACTTTGATCAGATGATCATCAGACCCCACTCTGAAATAAAAGAAGAGGGCCTTGCAAAGAAACCTTAGTAGGATCAGCACATAAGAGATGGGCAGAGTAATGGGAATCCAGAAAGAAGACTGTGCAGAAGTAACCAGAGGCATTGAAGAGAAATCCAGGAGAATCAAATGACACAAATACTATGGGAAGAGAGGAGGTAAAGAGAAGGAATAATCAACAGGGTCAAAAGTGTTGAGAGATAAAGATGAAGGCTAAAATACAAGTACTAGATGTAACAAAAAAGGAGGTCATAACAAAGTTGGCAAGAACAGCTCCAGTAGAATAATGTGGGCTGAAGCCAGATTGCAGTGGGTTGAGGGTTGAATATGAGATGAGGATTCAGAGACATGAAGCAGAGACAAAGTCTTTTAAAAGAAGTTACGTTCAGAAAGGGAAGGAGTTTGATGCAGCAGAGCATGGGATGGAGGCTGAATGTTTTAGGAAGGAAACAACTTGAGTCAAAGTCTTATATCATACCTGACATGCTCCATTTCTAATTTCTTGAAATTTTTTTTAACAGATTCATTGAAGTATAACTTAACATTTTATAAAATTTATTGATTTCAAGTGTACATTTCATTGGCTTTAATAAAATTACAAAGTTGTGCAACCATTGCCATAATCCATTATTAAATAATTCCCCAAAGATATCCCTCATGCCCATTTAATCCCCAGTCCCACGGCCAGCTCTAGGCAAACACTCTTGTACTTCCTGTCTCTATAGGTTTACTTATTCTAGACATTCTGTATAAATTATACAATATGTGGTCTTTTATGTCTGGCTTCTTTGACTTAGTATGTTGTTAATGAGGTTCATCCATGTTGTAGCATGCAATTAGTATTTCAATCCTTTTTATTGCTGAATTGTATTCCCTTTATGGATATACCACCTATTATATATCCATTCAAAAATTGATGGACATCTGGATTATTTCTACCTTTTGACCATCATTCATGAATGGTGCTACTACAAACATTCACTTGCAAATCTTTTTTGTAAACATATGTTTTCATTTCCCTGGGCTACTTATCTAGGAGTAGGATTCCTAGATTGTATGTTAAGTTTATGGTGAACTTTCTGTGAAACTGCCAAACACTTTCCTGAAGTGGCTGCACCATTTTATATCCCCACATTCCCACCCCAGTCCTGTAAAAGCTGATATTTGATTTACATTTGTAACTGGATTCATTTATTTGGCCTAGAAAGAAAAAGAGCTGTGCTCCTTTCAGATAGTCGGGAGCAAAGTAAGTTGCTGCTTCATGTTTTGTGCATGGTATTAATGCTTAAAACTATTGAAATATATCTGAGTATCAGTGGTGGTCTAGATTCCAAGGGGCCAGTGTTGGAAATGATTTTTTTCTACCCCTTCCATCAGATGGTCTGTTACTCTACCTCTGTCCTTTCTTGCAAATACATGACAGCCAACAGCTGATTTAACTACACCCAAACAAAATTAGGTGTTATAGTCTAGGGTTTAGTGGGGCAGGAAGATGGAAGTCCCTACATCTTGCTAACTACTTGAGATACCAGTATCTGCTGTCATAGCTTAAACATCACCAGCAGGGGACTTTGGGGATGATACTAAACTTCATTTAAGCTCAAGGTCCTCATCTTTACAATGAAGGTTATAATAATACCTAGCTTATAGGGATGTTATGATAGATTCAATGAGATTGTATATGTAAAGCACCTAACACAGTTCAGCCCAGAGTTGGCATTCAAAAAATGCAGGTGTATTTTATAATGATAAAAATGATCAAGAAGTGTAGTCAAATACTACAATGCAGTTATATTCATGAAATTTATTTGTTTTGTATGATTCTTCTCATTTGCACATGTCTTATGTTAATATTTTCTCTTTCAAAATGGAAACCTTCTTAAATTTAGAACTAGATTGTTTTTATTTGATACAGATAAAAATCACAATAGTAACAACCATAATGACCTTCATTATTTTAGAGTAACGATAGATCAGGACATTTGCTAAAATCTTCCTTATGTAAAATTTAGTGCTGAGACAGTTTTATGAGGTAGACAAAGATCCCATATGGTCTGTGTTGGAGAAAAGATTTTCAGCTATATCTTTCTCACCATGACTGCACATCTTGACTACTTGCTGTGCTGGCCCTGCCAGTGGGAATGACCGTATCTGTTACAGCTGGTAGATATTGAGAAGTACAAAGACTAGAAAAGCTTGTGAGATGTAGCTCAGGCTCATCTCATGCACGTTTGTTGCTCTGACAAAGAGGCAAGACCAGGAATCACCTATATCTGATGATTACAATCAGCTATTCGGCAATGCAAGATAGCTCCATTCTCCTTCCCACCTCACTTCAACACTATCTACTTTGTTTCTCACCTTAATATCTAAATTTTGCCCTGAAATAGCCAAAGTTAACTTTTCACATTTCGACTTTTGACATATTGTCTCTGTAGATTGAGCGCTTACTCTTTTTATCTCTTAAAAATGCTGCAGACTATGTTTGTTTAGGATTTATTCTCTGATAGCAATTATTAAGTTGCTCATTTTACTGGGATGTTTTATAACTTGAAAGGGAAAGCTCTCCCTTAAGCAAAGAGCATGGCTCTAATATGGAAATCAGGTGTTGGGAGAGAAGAACTATTAATAACACACTTTGGATAGCCTGCCAGTGTTCAGACACACAGTTCCTGTGTGGAACATACAAAAGCATCTTCTTGGCCAGATGTGATCAGCACCATCGAGGCACGTGCACCTTGGGAAGCATGGATTCTCTTCAGTATCAGTTATTTTGTGAGGGAAATGTGTAAATTAAAGTCACAGCCATCATGTTAACATATATGTTAGGCAACAAAATAGATGGCATAGATGCAGAGGGTGTCGTGAGTTGTTTTCAACGTGGGTCCACATTTGGAAAATAATTTTTGCTGTTTCTTTGAAGAGAAAATCAAAGTGACCCCTAATGACAGCAGCTAAAACTAATTTGGTATGCCAGCAAAATTAGTCTTCAGTTTATATGTATCTAAATGCATATAATAGGTTCACAGATACACCCATAATTCTTCAGTTAATAGAAACCAAGGTGAGAATAAGTTTGTTTCTCTCATATAATTTTTTTAAAAATCTGTGAATACAACTTTAAATATCAGGGGATTCCATATAAAAATTTTCATTTGGGCTTCTTTGATAAAGACTTGGAAATCCTTTCATAGACCTGAGTAGGACTATGGACAAGTGGTACAAATTTACACTCTACTGTTTGTCCAAGTGCCCTTGCATACTTTTGGCTTTTGGTTAGTATCAATTCATATTTAATCTACTGAAGTATTTTAATCCATCTTTCCCCATAGAAAATTGAACCTAAATTTAAAGAGCTCTTTCTTTTTCTATGCAATTCAAGCCAAAGCTATAATTAATTTAAAGGTAATTTGGGGACTAATTTAAAAGTGTGTAGATGGTATGGCAAACATTTATTTAATTTTCTGTGCTGCTATAGAAATGATAATACCTAAGAAATATTAAATATTGTGTCACTTGCTGTGGTTTACATCTATTATCTCATTTAATTCTCACAAGCCCTAAAATAAATGCGAAATGTTATTATTGGTTTAACGACAGCCTGAACCTTAAAGAAGTATGTACATTGCTGAAGGTCACAAAGCTTACAAGGAGTTGAGCTGAGAAAATCTTTTCCCCCAAATCCTTGTTCTTAACCACTCACTCTCTACTTTGTCTTACTGTGACATTTATATTCTAAACTATTTTCAAAGGTATCTTTAAATTTTTAAATATTTTAAAAATACTTAAAAACATATGACTATATAAATATGTATATTTATATAAATAACTATTTTTTCCTCATACTAAACAAAGTGCTCCAGATACTCTGCTCCCTGTTTCCCCTTTTAGGTCACAGAGGGTCTTCTCTTTAGGAATTACCCATCAAAGGGGTTAGGGTTGTGTAGCGTTCTCCCTCAGTATCTTCCTTTTTTCCCCTATTGTAAATGAATTATGTATACACCCTGAAGTAATTAGCAAAGACGCTGTTGTTCAGTTGAATTTTAAACTAATTAATCTGACCTAATTCCTGTCAAAAATAATTAGGATGAAATATGTCCTCCCTAAGCAACTCTTTTAAGCTAAGTTGCTAAAGAACAGTATCTCCTATGTATTCACTATGCTAAAGCTGACAGGGCTATTTATTCAGTGGTTTGAGAGGAAATGCTAAAATGCTACTCATGAAATGCCTTCTGAGCATCACCTCCTCAGCTTCTGTATCTAAATAAAAAACAACAAGCTGGACTAACAATGGGGAAGTGACCCCTTCACATATTGTGGTTTGCAATTAAAACTTAAAAACTAGTTCCTTCTTTTCCAAAAGGCTTTTGGATGAAGATGCGTGCCCCATTCCTCCGCCCATTCAACTTTCCTAATCTAAAAGCTATTCAGTTGTCTTCTAACTCTCCCATTCTTTACCTGTCCATTTCTACTTTTTATTTTTAACATCCTAAGTGTTGTAATGAAATGAGGAAATGTCTCATGTAGGAGTCAAGTCCTGAGCTGTATGTAGGAAGAGAATTTAGGAAAAGTACATGAGCAAGCTTTACTGACAGATGCAGTTTGTCAACAATTTGAGATGATCTCTGGTTACAATGACTGCAGTTTTGAATATGATGATGGTGTTTGCTCTCACTGGTTGCCTGAAGCCTTAACCACTGTCCAGTCATTCTATAGCAGCTTCTTCTGCGTGCCTTCTAACCTTGCTCTCTGATACATTAAGGAGCTCTTAGGAGAAGAGAGCATTGTCGAACATATATATCATATCACCAAGCAGTTCAGAGTTAATAATTTCCTTATTAAACCTATGAACCCTTCATGTTTTGTAGTCTTCCCTCCCCAACCCCCTTCCAAGTTAGTTTCTAGGCAACCAATATGCACTGAATTACATTAAGCTCTTTATTTCAAGGCTGCAGTTCAGGATTTTGCTGCATATTTGTTGGCTCATTTATGGAGACTGCAGCATAAAATTCATTAATTCTGTTTAATCTTCAGTACTTCAGTGATTTGGTTCTAAACCACATTACCTGTACCTGTTTTTCATGTTTAAATCACCCCTGTGCTGCAATGCTATTTTATATGTTGGTGATGCCAGAGGTTTTGCAAGCTCTAATTTGGCATCACAGAAGCAGAATTCCCACGACTTCCAGTTCTTGGTGATCATTCAGCATTCTAGGGTAGCCTATTAGGAATTTAAAATTTTGTAAAATCTCCTGTCTTGAATGGCTAACATGTCTACAGCTGACTTTTAATAACAAAGAACATACAGTTTAGGGATAGTCTGAAAATGTATTAAGCATTTACAAAAGAGAGGGTATTGTTTGTTTTAACAAATTAAGATTTTGATGTGGAACAGGGGTTCTTGGAAATATTCCTTTGTTGGTATGAATCAAGGAATCAAGGTTATACTTTCAAATTTCACCCAGCATTGTGTGAGAATGAAGATTAATCTCTCAGCAGAACTGTTCTGTTTTGAATGTGAATGTTTTGATACATTCTCTCAAAAACTCTAAGCAAGGCTTCTGTGTGTGTGTGCACGTGCGTGTGTGCACATATATTTACATCCTCACAATTGAGCAAAAACATAAATATTTGTTCATTCTGATTCTTTTTTTTTTTTTTAAAGATTTTATTTATTTATTTGAGACAGAGAGAATGAGAGACAGAGAGCATGAGAGGGAGGAGGGTCAGAGGGAGAAGCAGACTCCCCGCCCAGCAGGGAGCCCGATGCGGAACTCGATCCCGGGACTCCAGGATCATGACCTGAGCCGAAGGCAGTCGCTTAACCAACTGAGCCACCCAGGCGCCCTCATTCTGGTTTCTTAAAACACAAAGTAATCATCTGCATTGGTCACACTAAAGGATGGCTTGAAGAGGAGGGAAGTCATATCCTTTCAAACTCTGATCCAATCCCTTTCCCTTCATGGGCTTAGAGTTTAGCTAGTGGAGAATAAGGCTGGTTGAAAAAAAAAAAAAAGAATAGTCTTATAGCAGGCTCTGCCAGCTGTCCACTTCAAGTTCATGATGGATAAATCTTCCAGAGGGTCTTTTTGCCACGATGGAACTTTCCAGACAAGGTGTACATTGCCCAGCCCCCTTTGCATCTATAGGGTGCCATGTTACAGGATTTTTCTCAGAAAATGTGGGCAGAAGTGATGTGTGGCATTCTCAGGTTTGTCTCCCAAAAATCCTCCTACATGATCTTCCATGTATCTCTCTTATCCCCCTCTGCCAATTGGCTGTCAGTAGGTACTCAACCTGAGGCACAATTAATTATTTTGGCAGACCCTCCGTCATCAGTGACCACATGTGAACACCACCTCTCCAGACCTTGCTAGTAAAACTGTTACTCATCACTGAGAATTTGGGTGTATCTGTTCCAACAGCTAATATTACTTTAACTTATAAAAGTCCTGAGATAGTATGACTTCAGTCAGCAGAACCACAAACACTCTTCATTGCCTGCTATGTGCCATATACCACAGATGTCAATGATCCAACAGCAGTCATGTCAAGAATGGCCTCTAACCCCATTCAGTTGTTACTAGCAGACTATTCAAACTATTGCATTAAATCCATCAATTATATGCATGTAAAGAAATGCAAAATAGAAATTGTCTTTAGAACACATAGTGAGATCTAACCTACCTAGCATTAACAAATATGTATTTATTTATTTATTTTTTATTATTTCCAAATAATTTGGACAAAGACATGTCTTGATTTCATGTTATATTCAGGGAACTGAGTCCAGAGTAAACTAATAGACTCATTAGGTTAAACTATTTCTTAAAATAGTTTTTTTTCTTTCTTCTGAGCTATAAGGGCATTTGGAAAACATTTCACTTACTCCTTCCTTCCGCAAATGAGGAGAAATGTCTTTTCCAAACTAATATTACCATCTGCTTTAATAAATGGGATATTTAGTGTGTGCCAGAAACTATGTTATTCTCTGTTTTTAACAAATTTTTTATTGTGAAATATTGTATCCATATAGATGAGTCTGCCATAAAAGAAATATAGGTCAGTAATTTACCATAAAAAGAGCACCCGTGTAATGCTACTCAGGCCTTATATTGGTGACTGCCTACTCTCCAAAATCGCTAAACAGCCCACCCTGAGGAGGGAGCAGAAGGCCAGCTGAGGGTAAAGCACAAGCTGACACCCCACAACCCACCTCCCCCCTCCCGGGTGGGATATATGTGACATTCCTCAGGTACTCCTGGTTGTCCTAAAGCTAAAGGAAGGGAAAAACAAACGGTTAACTCATAGAGATCACAGTCCTGCTAGACATGAGTCTCCATCAGTTTACCAATGTCTTAGTGATTTACAAGGAAAAAGCATTCTTATCAATAGCCTAACTTTCAGAGACCCATAATTCAATTTCATGGAGCCCTAACATCACCTTCCCCTCCATAAGTGATGTGGAAAACAGAGGCATAAGGAAATGTAAACAAAGTTTCTTTTAAAACCTGCAGCCTATTGACAAAGACTTGGAATAGGAAGAGTCTAACATTTCTCCAGAAAACTCCCAACTGTCTTAATGCTTTCCTAGAGGAAAAAACAACCTGAGCTTGACAATAGCAAGGCCTCCAGTATCCTGAGGGTCTTCTTTAGCATATGAAAGTCCTTTTAGGCACCTCCCTTTGTCCTTACCTCCTCCAACTCCTAAGTATATAATCAGCCACCTCTCACAGCACCAGTGCAGTAGCTCTTTCTGCCCACGGGTCCTGTCCCCGTGCTTTAATAAAATCACCTTTTTGCATCAGAGACAACTCAAGAATTCTTTCTTGGCCATGGGCTCCAGACCTCACCAACATTCCCAAACTACATCAACCCCAATTCCAACTCCTTTCCTTCTCACCCCTACTGTCTTTCCTCATAGGGTTGTGACTATTACTTTGCTTTTCTTTGTCTCCTTTGAGCACATTCACATGCATCCAAAAATGCTGGGTTTTTTAGTCTGTAACCTGAAATAACCTGAATCATAATAGTATGTATGCTTTTATGTCTGGTTCCTTTCATGCAACTCTACTCTACATTTGTGATATTCATTCATGTTCTTGTTTGTAGCATTACTTGGGTCATTTCTATTCTATTGTATAAATATGTCACAATTTATTCTACTGTATAAATATCCTAAAATGTATTTTAGAAAGAATAACATTTGGTTGTTTCTTATGAATAGCACAGTAGTCTTGTACCTGTTTCTTGGCACACATGTGCATATATTTCCACCTCCTAATTCTCAAACTTTGTTTGGTGTTGTGTTGTATCAGGCAAGCATGTTTCTGTAGAGTTCAAAGATATTTTCTTATGAAAAGAGGTGGGAAGGAAGGGCTGAGGTAATATAATGGAACCAGATATACTGAGTTAGTTACCTAATGGCAGTCTCACAGATTTTTTAGATCAATGTTGAGTGGATTAAGCTGAGTTCTGCCACGTATCATTGAGACAAATAAATAGAGAAAATAGATGATCATTGTCTTCTTTGAAATGTCATTACTCATTCTCTGGTAACAGGGGTGGGATGCAGTGCCTTCTGGCTCTCAAGTTTGGTTTTTACCATTTTTATTATATTATTTCTGTCCTTTTATCAAGCCAATCCCCCCTCCCCCATCATGGCATATGCTGTTCCATTGGCCTGGAATGTTCTTACTGTAAAACCTTGCATGGCTTACTTTTTCTCTTATCATGATCATTTCAACTCAACTCAGAAGTCTTCTCTGATAGTCTTCCCTGTTCCTTGTCACTCTCAATTACATTACCCTTTCTAATTGCCATTAGAGAATTCATCACTGTTAATGGTTGTCCTGTTCATAGTATCTTTTTCTTCTTTCTTTCCCTCTCTTCCTTTCCTTTCCTTTCCTTTCCTTTCCTTTCCTTTCCTTTCCTTTCCTTTCCTTTCCCCTCTCTCCCTCCTTCCCTGCTTTCCTTCCTTCATTCCTTCTTCCTTCCTTCCTTCTTCCCTCTTTTCCCTGCCTTCCTAAAATATAAGCATTAGGCATCTCTTTTGCTGAGCAAGCTAGCCCAAGTGTCTGGAACAATGCCTGGTTCATAATAGGTGTTCAATAAATGTCTAATAAATAAATGGAAGAAAGGAAGGAAGAGGGAGGATGGCCAAGCAGTAAAGAAGTCATCCACATTTATAAAAATTCTGTAGTTCTGCCTGACAGGTATAAATGAGAGGAGATGTGTGGGCTCAGATCTTATTAGGAGGCTATAAGCAATCCAAAATGTACCAAACAAAGGTTAGAAAGAAGCAGGGAGCCCAGTGTTTCCACACAATGAGGCAGACTAAACGCAACAAGGGAACCAAAGACACAGGACAGTGTGTGACCATCATTCCAATTTTCTGTGTATATCTCTGTGCCAAGCTGTATATATATGAATTCCTAATGGTCTGACTAATGTTCATCTCAAAGAAAGAATCTGACTCAAAAGCGACCTCAGGGTTACTAGCCATGGAAACAGAAGAGAGTGTGTCATTAGATGCTGTTGTCAAAGAACGAAGAAGGGACAAGGGGTGGGGGGTAGAAACCCAGTAAGCAAGGGTTTCGTAGTCTCTCGCATTCATTTGGAACAAATTGGCTGATATCCAAAATTTAATGTGAGTGAGGCAATTGGATAACCCTGGGAGAAAAAGTCTTGGAAGGCTTCACAAAATTGCTTGTCGACAACATTGTGATAACAGACACAAAGGGTCAATATTTACAAGGGTCCGTAACAAATGGCCTCTAAGAAATCACAGAGCAATAAAGCTCATAACAGAGGTATAACTTCCAGGAATTTACCAAACTGTTAGCAATAAAATAAATATGTATTTGACACCATAAAGGAAAGAGAGGTGCATTCTACTGGAGGAAGACTTAGTAAGAAAGTAATTTAATACTTGTGCTTCTGGACAGAGAGAATGTTTAAATATCTATAGTGTCAAACTGCCATATATTAACCCTTTAATCAAAAAATGTTTTCTACTCATTTAGGCTGTTTCCTTCCCCTGCCGAAGGTGGCAACTTTAATTTTACCATGTTAGTGAGCAAAAGAAATGACTCATTTTACAGAAAACTTGACAAGAATATGAAGTAAGAAAAGGAGGGCATGAACTATGTCCTATAGATAACAAATTCCTTTTCTAAGGTCATTACTGAGAAAATAGTAGAATGTAACAACCCAGGAAGCCCAGGGAAATTACATGAGAGAGTAGTCAATAGATTGCAGAGAGGCAAAAATGTGAGCATTTCTCAGAAAAAAAAAAAAAAATGACTTTGATGGGATGACTATGACACCTAAATGGAGCAGAGAATCCGGGACATAGATCCACGTCTCTCATTTGTGAGAGCTCAACAGGGGAGATTTATGCTGAGTAATTTTGCTTGGCAATGAACTTAATACAGCCCTCCTCTTCCCCCAATTAAAAAAAAAATGCAAAATTAGACTAAGTAGCAGAGCTGGATCATCTCCCTTCTAAAGCTGACTCAGCATTCCATAGACTTTACATATCAAATTTCAAGAGCTAGAATATAAAAAGTGGAGTTCATTTTGCTACCTTGCAAGAGGAGCTTTGGCTTCCCATTTCTCCTACTTGTGGTTTACATGGTGAGGAGGTCCTACGTGGGTTGTTCCTGAGGACCAAAGAGATCCAAAAGAGTGATAATGGCATCCCAATTCTGACCTCTTTCTGCCCTGACTGTAAACTGCCAAGCCCTGTGGGTGCAGAGGATTTTTCTATTTCCCCACCAATCTCTAAGAACAACTTTCACCTGGGTGTCTCTCAAGGATCCAGAGTGTATGATCTATTTCACTAAAGTAGTACAGGAAACCCCCAATGCTAAGAAAAGAAGGCAGTCTCAGTACAACCCTATGAAATTTTACTATTTTCTAGTCTGGGGATAGGAAAAAATGAATGAAAATTCTCAGTTCCAGCTTTACCAGAACTGAAAAAGATATTCCTGACCATCTACATAAACTGCTTTTCTTCTCACTGAGGATATTAATAGATCAGGGAGGAGAAGTGACTTATATAATTCATTCTTTCATGCATTGAGGTAACAGTTATTTACTGGGCACCAAGCACACATGTTCCAGGTACTTCATTGGTGATTATACAGATAAAATGGTGACTAAGACCTGATTTTTGCCCTCAGGAACTAGCAATAAATTGGGCAGTTAAGATGAGTAAACTATGAATGGTAGCCATCACACTGCTTACCACAGCACAAAAGAGGACAAGATATGCAGTCTTTAAGAGTGTATGCCATGAATTGAGGCTATCAGTTCACATATAACACTATGGTTCACATGTTGTATATCTCTGAGCAATTGAGTTCACTTAATTATGCTTCAGTTTCCTTTTCCATGAAATGTTGATGTATTTATCCTATAGGATTGCTTGATGATTAAATGAGAAAATATGTGTGTGTGTATATATATGTGTGTGTGTGTGTTTATGTAGTACTCAATAAAATATTTAATAATTAGTACTGATCAATAAATGTATTAGTAGTAGCATTGTGGTAGTATAGTAGTATCATTATTATTATTAGAATCCAGACCTGGAAGTTAAAAAGAACACTTCCCAGTAGTAGAATTTGTAGGTCATGACTTTATTAAGGCTTAGGAAGAGTGTTCTGTCAAAAGGCATTAAATTATTTTCTGGGGTTCTGGTTCTGGTTTCCTGGACTTTATTTCTGACTTTTTGGGACTTTTTGAATGCCACATTTCGGTGTGGGCTGTAAGTACACTCCACACATAACTTTAGGGGTGCCTCCTCTCATGTTCATGATGATACTAGATTAGTATCTCATGTATTCCAGTAAATAACAGTGAAGTTCATGAGGAAGGAGTAGCTATTTCTAATTCACATGAAGTTGTTGTTTCAGTTGGAAGTGTGGCTTCCTGGGGTATAAGTTCTTATCCACTAACCCTAACATGATAAACTATATGAAAACATTGTGTATACCACAATATGTAATATAAATGTAAGTTGGTAACATTTTCTGTCTTCCACTATAAGCTGTAAGTGCTCTGAAGTCTGGGATGTACCCATTACCTGTCTCGTAGTAACAAAGTGCTCAAAAACTCAGTCATTAAAACAAAAATAATTATTGAATGTACAATTTGGTCAGGGCTCAGCCAGGATGACTGCTCTGCTCCATGCAGAGTCAGCTGGGGTGGTTTGACTTGAGGCTGGGGATCCATTTTCAAGATGGCTCACTCACATGACTGGCAAATTGTTGACAGCTGTTGTAGTGAACCCAACCAAACTGGTGGTGTCATTTCTTGCTGGCTGCTCATTAGGGCTTCCTCACAGTATGGCTGCCTCAGGATAGTCAGCCTGCTTACGTAGTAGCTTAGGGCTTCTAAGTGAGTGTCACAAAAAGATCCAGGCCAAAAAAAAAAAAAAAAAAAAAAAATCATCCAGGCAGAAATGCTTTTTTGGTCTAGCTTCAGGAGTCAAATAATTAGTTCCAGCACAGTTGCAAGCCCATGCAGATTCATGGGGAAAGAATATAGATCATCCTTTCACTATAGGAGAAGCATCAGAATTACATAGTGAGAAGAGCATGTGAGCGTGACCACACTGAAAAATACTGTCTGCCAAAAAATGCTATTTCTACTTTGCCAGAATCATGTCTGACACAGTATTGGTACTCTAATAAATATTTGCTTATTGAATGAATAAATTCAATGAATGAAAATAAATTAAGAAACCCATATGATTATCCTAGTTCCTGCTTTTTTCTGACTGACACAGATTTTTGGCATTAGACTTGGCTTCTGGCTTGAAATTTACTCTTTAATCTGGGCATTTACTTTTGTATGTCTTCAGTTGATATTGGAGTCTTAAACTCCTCTGGGGAATAAGGAAATGATTACAAAGAACTTTGAAGGATAGTAATTTGAATAAATGAGGTGGAATTTGACTGTAAAGATTTATCAAGTCATAAAAGAATATTATAAGAGAGGAACATAATTTTGAAGGAGGGAAATAATTGATGGTGAACCAATGTGGTTGAGATGAAGGACACAATTTGATGACAAGCGATCGGGCAGCTTCTGGGAGAACAGCAGCCAAAAGAAGTATCAGCAAAACTATGTTTAATTAATGAACAGCGGCAGAAGAGGGTGCTCTAAAAAAGATTAGAGATAGCAATTGAGGCTGTGCCTCCTGGGAAATATTGGATGACTGAAGTACTTCTGTGTGTGATGTGATTAAAATAATCAATGAGAATGTTGAACATCTAATCATGAATTGAAAAGATTTAGTGTTCCTATCTGAAGCTGTAGGAAACATCAAACAGTAATTTCTGATTAATCTTGGGAGTATGGGGAAAACCACCAATACAATGTTTTCAGAAGTTATAGTGGAAGTATCTTATCCTTTGTCCATGACAACCTGGTATATTATGTGTCCATCAAGATTTTAGTTCTGTGCCTTTATTATGAAACATATTCAGAGCTGAAAATTGCAACTTGAACTGTGTCACTTAGGATCTCTTACAGGATAAGTTACAGATTGTAGATTTCTCCTCTGTATCATCTATAACTATTTCTATTTTTAATGAAAACAAAAGTAAATAGTTTGTCCAATCTTATTAGTAAATGGAAACCCTTCAAACTTCATAATAGGAAAAAAAAAAAAAGAATGCTATTGATCATGTCACTCTTTATTGTTTTGCCATCAAGTGTTTCTTGAATTCCTCCAGAATGGTTGACATTTTCCCAACTTTGAAGTTAAGGGACAAGGAATCTGCTTTTTTTATTCCCTTTTATCACCCTTTTCTAAATTTTGTTATAGGAGAATAATACACAGGGATTTGGCTCTCAGGTTTCTGAGTGACATGAATTAATATGAGAGTAGTATCATTCCCATATCTTTACACTGAACCAATCTGCCTACTGTCATGGTGGGAATGACTAATAATTATGTTGTTATTTTTTTACCATTATTTCACTGTACTTCAATAAATACCTGTGTAACTGAATGTGTTTGATGTAAAAGGTACTTTCGGTATGTGATAACATTTACATTTATTTACATATTCATAGATAGGATTTGGACATCATAATGTTATCACTGGCCTTAAAAAATACTTAGAATATTCTTGATTTAGCTTCAGATTTGCTATGAGAGATTTAAAATATAGTATGTTCTAAATTCAAGGGCTGGGGCACCTGGGTGGCTCAGTAAGTTAAGCATTTGCCTTTGGGGCCTGGGATTAAGAGTCCTGCATCAGGCTCCCTGATCAGCGGGGAGTCTGTTTCTCCCTCTGCCCCACTGCCCCTCCCCCCTGCTCCTGTGCACGCGAGCTCTCTCTCTCTCAAATAAATAAATAAAATTTTTAAAAAAATTAAAAAATAATAAATTCAAAGGCTAGGTAGTCAAAGACATTATACTATAAATCATGCTTTAATTGACATTGCTTGCTAGGTAGAAAGTTAATTCATGTTTTGTTGTATATAAATAAGTTAGAATTTAAAGGTAAACATATACATTTTCTTTGGCATAATTCAAACTCTCAAATCAAGGTATCCCAAGCAGGCTGGTCATGAGCCTAGTGACAGAGATTCCAGATATGGTAAACCCTTACAACAAATCAAAAACATTGCATATAAATACACTGGCTGTATCTTCAAAATGACACCAAACATCACCACATAGTTTGTGAAGGTGATCATGTAGGAGGGAGAAAAACATTCAGACGGAACGATGGCTACACAATGAGACACTGGACCATCAACCCGAAATAGTTTATCTTAGTTATTCTCACTAGCTCCTTACCACATCCACCTTTGATTATAGTCCTAATCATCACATATAATTAGATTTCTATTTGTGCATTAATATGCTTTAACATCTGTCTCCCTCACTAGTCTGGGAGCTTCTTATCGAAGACTATAGGTAAGTTGTGTTTCCCTCTGAATCCCTGGTGTTTAGTATAGGATATTGCATATAGTGGGCACTTCCATTAGGTTTTATTAAAAGATTAAAGTTATCATTTTGGGAAAGGTATTTCTCATTTTACCTTAAAGAGCAGCACCAGGATCAGGCCCCAAGCATAGATTTCAAGGCTTCAACTTAGGCTCAAATATATGTGAAGTCATCAGCATTGCCTTCTCTGGCAACAGAGTCATATGAGCTTAATTCAGGATCTGTTTTCATCTTTTCATTTTCTCTTTACATTTCCCATAGAGATACTGTTCCTCTGGACAGCCTCAATATATCGAGGGATGCTATAAAGTCTTTGATAGGGTCTTGAGGCATCTGGTAGAAAGCTATGACTAAAATCTAGCAATAAAATAAAATAAAATAATAAAATCTAGCAAATAGTTTCATCTTTCTGTTAGTGGTATGTCACTCCAGGGTAAAGAGTAAACATTTGGACCAGGTTGTCAGTCAAAAAAAAGGAAAACGGGCGCCTGGGTGGCTCAGTTGTTAAGTGTCTGCCTTCAGCTCAGGTCTTGATCCCAGGGTCCTGGGATTGAGCCCCAGTCGGGCTCCCTGCTCAGTGGGAAGCCTGCTTCTCCCTCTCCCACCCACCCCTGCTTGTGTTCCCTCTCTCGCTATGTCTCTCTCTGTCAAATAAATAAATTCTTAAAAAAAGAAAAAAAAAAAGGAAAACAACTATCTCTGCTCACTTTATATTTCTCTCATTGGAGACTTCTGACTAATGTAAGACTAGCTCCACCATTACTTGATTGTGAGTTTCTTTTTTATCCCCTGTTAATGTCCTACAGCATCTGACATGGCACTTAGTCCATGGAAGCCTTTCAACAATATCTATTAACTGAATTTAGTCACTATGTTTAGTCATATGGTGGCAGAGGATGGCAGAGGTAGACAAAAAAAAAAAAAGAAATAATGGAGTTAGAACTTCCCAGTGTTCAACCGTGAGGATTTAGTCCTGACAATAGCAGTTTTGAGCTGTGTAATCTTGGTTGAGTTGCCTGAACTCTCAAAATCTTAGTTTCCTTCAGTTAGGAAATAGAATATTGTTGTATTTGATAAAATGGTGCAATTTTTGTAAAGCTCTTGGAACAGTACCAGTATAGTGTGTGAATATGCCTCCTCACAAAAAAGAAATGAATATTTATTAGCAAATACAAAATAAAATTTAACCCTGCAATATAATCCCGTAAACCTTCACAAACTGCCAAAACCAATATAGTCGTAGTACACCAAACTCCTCCATAACTTTAGCATAAAAAGACAGAACATCAGATCTGGTTTGAACTAAAGCATGGAAGGTTTGCCAATGACATAAAGAGAAGGATCCAAATCAGAGCCCTTTGTTTCCTATAATGTAGTCTTATTTACCCTGAACAGCATTATGGAAAGACACTAGCATATTTGTACCTCTCTGGACTTATTTAAAGGATGCCTTAAAAATGTCTTTTTTTTTTTTTTTTGCAATAGCCATAACACAAAGAAGGTGAGACTCTCACAAGCTTAACAAGAGAAATAGATCAGAAACTTCTTTTTCTAAATAAAGATCTTATTTTCATGGTGTCTGGTCTCTCTGACCTAAATTGCAGTAATTCAGTATGTGTGAAATTACCTTTTCTAGGACAGGAAGATCATAGCAAAAAAGAAAAAAAAAAAAAAGGAAAACATGGTGAGAAAGAAAAGAATATACAACATAGGCAAGAGTTCAGTCTGTTTGACAAAGAGCCTGAGACTAATAAGAAACTAAATAGTTTTTTAACAAAGAGAACTCAGAAGAGGTAACTACTAATAAGAAGGACTAGCAATCATCTCCATTCCTCAGCCATGTTTAGGGGGGTGAGAAGGTCTTTTAAGAACTAAAGTAAAATAATGTTCAGGCCAAAGAATGACATCTAATTGAGTTCTCTATTTCTGGGGCTTATTTTATTAAACTTTTTATCACTTTCAAGTTCGTGGTGATGGCATAGCAGATTTATTTCTGTAATTAAATGGATTGTTATTTACCAGCAGAAATAAAGCTGGCATAAAAAGACACATGATCAGTAACATAGTTCAGACTTTATGAATTATTACTTAGAGGTGATGAATGGGATCATTATTTCTTTCCGAACAGATTAGTGTAGTGTGTCTCAGGTCTGAACACTGGAAGCAGATCAGAAAAGGCCATTAACCAGCAACTCATGACCATCCATGTTTCTTTTCTTCACCCCCTCCTTTGCTTCTGAATAAATCATAAAAATATCACAAAATATAATCTTTTCATAATGCTGTGGTCAGCACTTGAACAACGTGAGTTACAGTCATAATATTATTGCTGACAGGTGTTATATTGTGGGTTGGATTTTGTAAACCAGGATTTAATGTGTGGGAGACTCCAACTTGGTGTTGGAGTCCCACATGTTAGAGGTGGGTGGTGTATGAACAGACAGGTTCTAAATGAGTCAGCCTGATACAGGCTGGGCAGTTTTACATGCTTGAGGAAACTTCTAGAAGAAAATAATGACTTGATAATTCTAACACTCAAAGATCTTGGGATTATTACATCTAGAAGGATCTCTAATTGGGCTGAAAAAATATTATAAAGGAGTAATGCAGTCTTCATGGCAGGAAGGGGGGAATCAAAACGGGTTCTGGGTCTAGCATCTACAATAAATTTCTGCTGAGTTTTTACAAGCCATGCTGGACCTTTGGAGTATATGTTTAAATGATACTACTCATGAAGTCTGCCCAAGGTGACCAAATTAAGTTTAAGAATGAAGGATAAAAGAACATTCAATTTTCAGTCTGAAAAGTTTACTAAACCTCTAGCAAGTTGTGTATATAATAAGATCAAATATCTCTCTCCCTTTTTTGTAATCGCCATAAACTAGTAGGAGTCAACCTTTTGAACTTTACATACAAAGGAGAGAGAAGACAAGAAGAGATCTATTGGTAATACCGTTTGCAGGGGGGAACTAATATAGTCCCCATATCAGTCAAGGTGGGTATGTTTATGCTGTGTTAACAAACACAGAGGCTCAAAATAACAAAGTCTTTCTCAGATCATATGTCCATCTCAGGTCAGCAGGAGTCTCTGCTTCTCACTGTCTCCACTCAGGCTACTCAGGTCCCCTGCGGGCCCAAATTCAAGGGCAATCTGACCATACTTCCAGAATGAAGAAAACAAAAAAACAAAACAAAACTGGAAATACTTGGTAAACAGCCATAGTAACTACTACAGCACCCATCTTTCCTTGATTAACATTGTTCCTGTGGAAATAGTATTTTATTATTACTCATTGACCCCCCTTTTCCTCCCTTACTGTTTGTAGTTATCTCAACAAATATTCCTGGATTAGATGAAGGCTATAATTTCAGAAATGCTGAGTTTGGTGTTAGAGACATCTTATATAATGATCCATCCTCTCACTTTACAGATAAAATTGATGAAGAAAATGTGACCTGGCTATGTTAAATTACCTACCTAATTGCATAAACTAAGTTAATGTCAAAGGTGCATTCTGATTCTCAGTTGGCATCTCTTCTGTTACGTTGCACAATATCCTTTGGGATACTATAGCAATAACTGAAGTTGTTGAATTTCAATTGGGATTTCAATAATATTCTATATAGAATATAGAATTTAGAATATAGAATATAGAATCTATATTCTACATAGAAAGCAAAGCATTTTCATTTTTTTAAATTATGCATCACATATGTCTAGCACTTGCATACCTTCCTTGATAGAAGTACATGAGAGTGGGACATTGTGTTTTATTAACTATTAGATTACTAGTACCTATAAGGGTATCTGGCACATAGAAGGTATTGAATTAATATTTGCCATTTTTTATCATCTCTTTATCTTTTGCATATCCACTTACCCGGCTATCCAGTGAATTGAAGAGGAAAGATTTCGGTTTCATTGATTTGTGTAGTTTCAATGCCTAGCAAAATATGTAGTTATATGAGCAATAACACATAGTTAAATTTTGTAATGAATGGATAATTAAAAGGAATGGTAATGTCATTAATTGTGCTAATTATGAGGACTGCAGAGCAAATCTGAATTAGTGGAAGGGCTGAACTGCAGTATATTTTTTAAAAAATCTGATTTTATTTAAGGTCACATAACTAATAACAAAGCTAACAATATCACTCAAAGTATTCTCTTTCTCGAAAGTTATAGCGTACATGCAGAAATTTACGTGCCAATTTGTGAGTTAGGATGGTCTCATAGATTTTCCAATAAATCTTCTTTTTAAAAGTTATTGTCCTTAGCTTCATTCTGAAATAACTGCCACGTATCCCATTTTAAATGTTTTGAACAATTTGGAATGTTGAACCAAACTGACCATTGTCTAGCAAATATGGCAAGTGGAGTTGATTTGAATTTATCATATTATCCTAGTAACATCTGTTTTTAAGCTGCTGATTTACACATGCTTAAATGTATTCTTAATAATTTACTACACTTCTCTTGTCAGAATAAATTTTATTTTCAAAGGGTATAAACTGCTCATCTGTTCTTCAACAAAACATTCAGACCCTAAGTCAAATAGCTCAAGAAATGGGTTGACACATATACAAAAGATTAAAATATAAGTGCAGATCTCAAAGCAAACACTCCCTTTGGATGAGTTTCCCCCACCCCACCTCATTTTATTTAAAGTTTCTTGGACATCCAGCAGATTTTTTTGTGAAAACTCTGATTGTGTTCTCTGACCAGCTGGTCCCTCTAGGAATATGCTGGTTTAGTATTGTAGTGTACTGAGATTTGTGTGTGTGTATGGTAGGATGGAGGGGCTTTGGGGAGCAAGGGTAATTTAGTACTTTTTATTTCCCCATTGAAGAATGTTAAAAATCAAGAGAGCTGATATAAAAGGCACATGAGCTTGGCTTCTGCGGGATTGCCTGGAGCAAATAGCCCTGTTAGCATCTGTAAACAGGATGTGACAAGCTCCTCATTCACCACCTTTGGAGGAGCAAAGCTCAGCATTTTGACATATCCTAGGAACAACCAACTCTACATTATATTAAAGAGAAATTGATATTTTTACTGTTTCATGAAGACCCATGAAAAATAGTCTGTATCAGACACCATGTGGCCAAACTTTATAAACGCATCCAAATTTCCTTCCAGTGTCCTATTTTTACCTCCCCTCAATGCAAACAGTCCTTTTTTTTTTTTCTTTCTCTACAGGCTTTTCAGTCAGTCAAGCTGTTTTCTGCTTTCATTACCCTCCCATTTCTCTCCCAACACACACACACACATACACACACACATACACGCCCGCCTGCACACACACATGTGTGCACATATCTCAAACAAATGATCCCTTGGTTTCTTTAGCAAGGATTCTGGTTCTCACTCCATTCAGAAATATAAAAGATAGGTCCTTTTAGGAAGCAACAGACTGTCTACAGCAAAGAATTTTTTTCCCCTGTCACTCACATAGAAATTGGTCCTCTGTTCTGTGTTCAACTTTGTCCCACAGTTCAATCAACATATTCATTCATTTAGTCAACAAATATTTATTGATTGACTACAGGTGCCAGACATTTTCTAAAAGATGAGCTCAATATTTAATAATGACTCTCATATTCATGGTTTGTTTGACTAAAAACCTACCTGTCATCCTCAGTAAATATTTACTGTGTAGTAATGGTCACAGAGCATTACTGTAGGTGGTATTCAGAAGAGGAGGGAATGTTTATGATGCTAAGAAAAGGAAGCCAGCTCTCTTGGACCTGTGCAATTGATAGAAGGAACTTTAGCATAATGAAAACAAAACCTAGGAAATACACATCAAAACCACAATGAAGTATCACCTCATACCTCTCACAATGACCATTATCAAAAGGATAAAAAATAACAAACTTTGATGAGGATGTAGAAAAGGGGAAACCCTCCTACATTGTTAATGGGGTGCAGCCACTGTGGAAAACAGTATGGAAGTTCCTGAAAATTTTAAAACAGAACTGTCATATGATTCAGTAATTTCACTGGGTATTTATCCAAAGAAAAGAAAAACACTTATCCAAAAAAGATATATACACCTCTATGGTACTGCAGCATTATTTACAAAAGCCAAGATATGGAGGGGCGCCTGGGTGGCTCAGTCGTTAAGCGTCTGCCTTCGGCTCAGGTCATGATCTCAGGGTCCTGGGATCGAGCCCCGCATCGGGCTCCCTGCTCAGCGGGAAGTCTGCTTCTCCCTCTCCCACTCTCCCTGCTTGTGTTCCCTCTCTCACTGTGCCTCTCTCTGTCAAATAAATAAATAAAATCTTTTTTTTTATTCTTATGTTAATCTCCATACATTACATCATTAGTTCTAGATGAAGTGTTCCATGATTCATTGTTTGTGCATAACACCCAGTGCTCCATGCAGAACGTGCCCTCCTCAATACCCACCACCAGGCCAACCCATCCTCCCACCCCCCTCCCCTCTAGAACCCTCAGTTTGTTTTTCAGAGTCCATCGTCTCTCATGGTTCGTCCACCCCTCCGATTTCCCCTGCTTCATTCTTCCCCTCCCGCTACCTTCTTCTTCTTCTTCTTTTTTTCTTAACATATATTGCTAAATAAATAAAATCTTAAAAAAAAAAAAAAGCCAAGATATGGAAACAACCCAAGTGTCCATCCATAGATGAATGGTTAAAGAAGATGTTAAAGAAGATTATTTATATATATGTATATGTATATATATATATACATATACACACATATATATATATAAAATAAACAGAGGGAAGGGAGATAGGGGGATAGGCAAAATGGGTGAAGGGGAGTGGGAAGTGTGGGCTTCCGGTTACTAAATGAATAAGTCATAGGAATATAGAGATATAGTCAATGGTATTGTAATAGCATTGTATGGTAACAGATGATAGCTACACATGTGGTGAGTATAGCATAACAAAATTGTTGAATCACTGTTTTGTACACCTGAAACTGATGTAACTTTGTGTGTCAATCATACTTCATTTTTTAAAAAAGATTTATTTATTTGAGAGAGAGAGAGAGTGGAGGGAGAGAGAGAATCCGAAGTAGACTGCCTGCTGAGCACGGAGCCCAGTGCAGGGCTCGGTCTCATGATCCAAGCTCACAACCCGAGCCAAAACCAAGAATTGGACACTCAACCAACTGAGCCACCCAGATGCCTCAATTATACTTCAGTTTTTTAAAAAAGCCTAGATAGCCACTTTTGCCACTGGTTACTTATTTCTGGCAGGAGAGTAAAGCTTTACAGATCCAAGGGAAGGTATCAAAGAGTAAGTGAACTAAAGCATCAGGCTAAATAGGAATAACAGGAGATCAGAATTGGAATGGACCTAGAAACCTAATGTCCAAAATCCTTATTTCATGTTGGTGAGAACTAAAGAGCATACAGAGAGAAGCCAATATTCCAAATTTTGATAGGTCTTTCCAGATTTGGAACATGCAGTCATGGCTTCTCTTTGATTATTTGAAAATCTATTAACAATGTTATCTATAACCTTTCCAGGTTGAGCACAAATATCAACTTTCTTTTTCACTAAAGGCTTCTGTGATCTTTCCCAACTCTCACAAAACATTTTGAATATGGTGGAACTTTCAGTGATTTTAATATATTATATTACATTTTATTACATTACAAATATATATATTATGTATTTGCCAGCCTAGAACAAAAACACATCATCCTGTTTGGCTTTATAATTTTAAGCTGACAAATGCCCAGCACTTTATGTATTAAGCATTGGAATGTTGTACTTGTATGTTTATAACTACCTTTGATGTAAGCATTTCCATTTCCATTTTACGAGTAGAAACTGACTCTCAGAAAGGTTCAAGATCACACAGAAAGTAGAGGTGTCAGCACTCAAACCTGAGTTCTTCTAACGCCAATATTGGTTTACTTTATCATAATCTATACTTGTTTATACAATAATGGTGAAATCACTGGGCATTAATATTTCATATATATGCATATATACATGTATACACAGGAACAAGCATTATATACATATAAGTAATTATATACAATTGACTTTTAGTATTTATATATAGAAAAATAATTTATTAATGTAAATACCTTGTATTATTTTGTTTCATCTTTGCACATACTCTTTAGTTTTAAACAGGATATATGGGAGTCTTTTGGATGTCCAGCATCTCTCCTTCCTTCCTAGACTTAGTTAGGGAGGATACCCAGCTTATGAAGCAGAGCCTCCTTTATACTATTGCAGCTAAAATGTCCAAATGCAAGCTTTCCCAGCTTACTTTTCAGCCAGTGGGTGGCAGACTGATTTTAGGTGTCATTTCTAGTGTTACAGTCACTGTCCTGGATTGCCAACATTCTAGAAGTCCTAGAAGACTCCTAATATTTTCCTAATAAATCATGTTCCATCTAAATTAACCAAAAAGCTTTCTGTGGTATGTACTTCAGGACTCCAAGTGCATAGTATAGTAGAAAGAGTTAGGAAAGATTCTGATGTCTGAAAGTGACTTTTCTTTCTGAATCTCAGCTTTTTAAACTATGGAAATTGGGATAATAATAATTAGCTCACAAGGTAATAGTGAGAATTAAGTGGTGCTATAATTGTCAAGTTGGAAGTGCTATATCTGCTAACAGAAATAGGGTTGCATACAGTTTTAGGATCTGGTAACAGAAATAGATTTGCATACAGTCCCTATAATTCTTGAAAAAAATCAAAATAGGAGAGTCTTCACAAATTTGCAGGGAAAATAAAAATTAAACTCTGACTTTATTTTGTAAGCAATGGGTTACAAATCTATTTCTTCCTGACAAAATCTGCTTTTGGTAAATGATCTTCCTTGGAAGATAATCTCCCACTGTTAAAGTAATTTTCTCTACTCCTAAAGTAGTGAATAGAATCCTAGGGTAGAAATCAGCATTAAGGAGCATGTATTGTACAGAAGTTCTGTTATGAGAAATTTTATATTATTTCAATCAAGCCCTAAATCTGCTACAAACTTGCTGAAAATGCCCATTTATGAGATCCAAAGAGGTAAAAATCTATGAGCTGACTTTTTTTTTTTTTTTTAAGATTTTATTTATTTATTTGAGAGAGAGAAAGAGCACAAGAGGGGGGAGCGGGAGAGGGAGAAACAGACTCCCTGCCGAGCAGGGAGCCCGATGCGGGACTCGATCCCGGGACTCCAGGATCATGACCTGAACCGAAGGCAGTCGCTTAACCAACTGAGCCACCCAGGTGCCCTATGAGCTAAAGTTTTAAAATCTGGCACACAAGACTATTGGAAGCCATGTCTTTTAATTTCAAATCCAAAACACTTTCTACCTTTCCTTACAATAACAAAATACTCCTTTTCCTCCCACCTCTTTCTCTTTGTGAGAGGTGAAGATATCAAGCTTGTCAAATTCCTGAGAAATTAAAAAAAAGAAATGGGTGTTTTTTCACTGATCTTTGAAATGCAGTGTACATTTATCAGTTTGTTGTTGTTCCTATTTAGTAGTGCAGTAAATTCAACCTAAGCCAATGGGGAAAGGGGAAATTTATTTTAATTTTAAGTGACCCTCCGGTAGAAATGTTTTTGATACTTGGAGTTTTCCTCCTTTACTATAACTTTTTTACATTTTCTTGACACTGTATTCGGCTTATATAAACATCATTTTACTCCCAACAGCTAAGCAGATTAGCTTGAATTTCAACTCATCCAATATCTAGCTGTGTAAGCCTGGGCAAATCATTTAAACTTTCTGTGCATTGGTATCCTCATCTGTAAAATGGGGATAATGTCAGCACAGACTTCACAGGGCTGTTATAAGAATTAAATACTAGAAACATTTCTATATAGTGCAAAATGCCTATAAGACACACAATGCTCAAATCATATTAACTTGTGTTTCTAAAAAGAAAATATTAACTGCTTTAAACAAATATATAAATATAGTATTAAATATATTATAAATGTATTAAGTACATAATTTATATGTATATTAAATATATTGACATATTTGGTAAATTGATCATATTTATTATATATAAACATATCTTATAGAAGGCAATATATATTTAAAGGTAAGATTTATATAAATATATATTTTATAAAAGGTAAAATATATAAATAAAGGTAAGATATAGATAGGTAAATAGAGAGATATATATGGCACCCATGACATCTTTCTAGGGTCCACAATAAATTTTCTTCTCTGAGTCACAAAGTTTGACTTTGGGATAGGGCTGTCTGATTCCTTGGCCCCAACCACACCTACCAAATTGGAATTCCTGGGATAAGTCCTGGCAATTTGCATTTTTCGAAAGAACCTGGCGATTGTTATACACACTTAAGTTTGCCATCTTGAGATCTTTTCCTTGTCCTTGCTCTGCCAGTTGCCTTAAGCAAGTCATATAACCCTTCCGTGTCTTAGGATTTGATGGGAAAAAACTTTGGTCTTGGAGACAGACCCACAGCCTGTAGCTGAATCTACCAATTTCTCATTGTATGCTGTTGAGAAGAGCACATGGACAAATTTAGTCTCCTTTTTATCATATGTAAAATGGAAATATTAATGCCTGTTCAGCCTAACATGCAGGTGTTATGAAGATAAAATTAGATAATAGAAGTGGGTAAAATTTGCAAACTCTAAGGGCTATAGAGATGAGAATGTTTTTCTTTACTGTAAAATAAAAGATAAAGATTTCACAGGTGTGATGTGAGGGCAAATGAGATTATTTTGAAAGTGTTTTGAATTTTTTCAAAGTGAGGTGTTTGTAAAAGGAGAATATAACTTGGATGATACCTATAATCCTTTTAGGTTTATTATTTTAAATTGGACAAGGGTAATAGTTTATAAAGTGGCTTAGAATTCTCTAATGAAGAATATTATAAATATCCTTATGTTTCCCTTATAATTATGTTCATAATTACTAACTACATAATAGTAAAAATAAATGGTAGTTGTTTTTTTTTTTTTTGGTATAATTGACTGTTAATGGACTGCAATTTTTATGCACTGAAATATAGGACAACCTATACATTATTATGATTAATAATAGCCTGTGCTGATTGAATGATAAATCCTATTTGCAGATTATTCTACCCCAATTACTGCCTGAGCTTGGCACAGGACTAGAGGATTATGGGTTCATTTATCAGAATGAGATCCAACCCAGCAACTAACTCTAATGATCTGTTGAACTAAAAAGGATTTTCCCTTCCATTGTTCTGGTGAATAAGCCAGGTTAGGTAAATATTTCTCTATATCTATTGTTTATACCAGGAACTGAACTCTTAATTCACAAAAATGCACAAAAAATAGGAGTTGATGTTCTTGCTACCTGAATATCATTGCCTGGACCTCTAATTCAATGCCTTTTTTCTCATTAATAGTTTTTTATATGAAAACATATTGAAATGATATTTTAGATATATTAGGTTATTAAAATTCATTTTATCAGTTTCTTTTTATTGTTTTTTATGAAGTATAGTTAACAATACAATATTATATTGGTTTCATGTGTACAACATCATGATTTGACAATTCTACACATAAAGAAATGCTCACCATGTTAAGTGTGGTCACAGTCTGTCACCATACAATGTTACTACAATAATATTAACTATATTCCTTGTGCTATACTTTGCATCTCCATGACTTTTTCACTTATACCTGGAAGTTTGTACCTCTTAATCCCCTTCACCTCTTTCACCCATTACTCTCCCCCTCCTCTCTGGCAACCTCCAGTTTGTCTCTCTATCTGTGGGTCTATTTTTGGGTTTTGTTTGTTTATATTTTAGATTCCATATGGTATTTGTCTTTCTCTGACTGATTTCAATTAGCATGATACCTTTTGCTGATGCTAATGGTGAGGGATCCCATGACTACAAGGGAATTCAGAGTAAGGAAATCTTATGTCATGCTAAGAATGTATCTGACTGTGGTTGGGAAACTAAATTTAGGCATTAGGAATGAAAGTTAATAGCATAACACTTGTCACTTATTTCATGCTTCAATTTTTTTTTATTTTGGTTTTCTTACTCTGAATTCTCTTTCCCTTCCCCTCCCCTCCTTATTCTTTTGTTTCCATTTCCTTTTTTAAAAAATTTTTTTATTGTTATGTTAATCACCATACATTACATCATTAGTTTTTGATGTAGTGCTCCATGATTCATTGTGCATAAAACCCAGTGCTCCATGCAGAATGTGCCCTCTTTAATACCCATCACCAGGCTAACCCATCCTCCCACCCCCCTCCCCTCTAGAACCCTCAGTTTGTTTTTCAGAGTCCATCGTCTCACATGGTTCATCTCCCCCTCTGGTTCCCCCCCTCATTCTTCCCCTCCTGCTATCTTTTTCTTTTTTTTAACATATATTGTATTACTTGTTTTAGAGGTACAGATCAGTGATTCAACAGTCTTGCACAGTTCACAGTGCTCACCATAGCAAATACCCTTCCCAATGTCTATCACCCAGCCACCCCATCCCTCCCACCCCCCCACCACTCCAGCAACCCTCAGTTTGTTTCCTGAGATTAAGAATTCCTCATATCAGTGAGGTCATATGATACATGTCTTTCTCTGATTGACTTATTTTGCTCAGCATAACACCCTCCAGTTCCATCCACATCGTTGCAAATGGCAAGATCTCATTCCTTTTGATGGCTGCATAATATTCCATTGTATATATATACCACCTCTTCTTTATCCATTCATCTGTCAGTGGACATACTGGCTCTTTCCACAGTTTGGCATTGTGGACATTGCTGCTATAAACATCTGGGTGCATATACCTCTTCGGATCCCTACATTTGTATCTTTGGGATAAATACCCAGTAGTGCAATTGCTGGATCATATGGTAGCTGTATTTTCAACTTTTTGAGGAACCTCCATACTATTTTCCAGGGTGGCTGCACCACCTTGCATTCCCACCAACAGTGTAGGAGGGTTCCCCTTTCTCCGCATCCCCGCCAACATCTGTCATTTCCTGACTTGTTAATTTTAGCCATTCTGACTGGTGTGAGGTGGTATCTCATTGAGGTTTTGATTTGGATTTCCCTGATGCCGAGCAATGTTGAGCACTTTTTCATGTGTCTGTTGACCATTTGGATGTCTTCTTTGGAAAAATGTCTGTTCATGTCTTCTGCCCATTTCTTGATTGGATTCTTTGTTCTTTGGGTGTTGAGTTTGATGAGTTCTTTATAGATTTTGGATACTAGCCCTTTATCTGATATGTTATTTGCAAATATCTTCTCCCATTCTGTCGGTTGTCTTTTGGTTTTGTTGACTGTTTCTTTTGCTGTGCAAAAGCTTTTTATCTTGATGAAGTCCCAATAGTTCATTTTTGCCCTTGCTTCCCTTACCTTTGGCGATGTTTCTAGGAAGAAGTTGCTGTGGCTGAGGGTGAAGAGGTTACTGCCTGTGTTCTCCTTTAGGATTTTGATGGACTCCTGTCTCACATTGACGTCTTTCAACCATTTGGAGTCTATTTTTGTGTGTGCTGTACGGAAATGGTCCAGGTCCATTCTTCTGCATGTGGAGGTCCAATTTTCCCAACACCATTTGTTGAAGAGACTGTCTTTGTTCCATTGGACATTCTTTCCTGCTTTGTCAAAGATAAGTTGACCATAGAGTTGAGGGTCCATTTCTGGGCTCTCTATTCTGTTCCATTGATCTATGTGTCTGTTTTTGTGCCAGTACCATGCTGTCTTGATGATGACAGCTTTGTAATAGAGCTTGTAGTCCAGAATTGTGATGCCACCAGCTTTGTGCTTTGCTTTGCTTTTTCAACATTCCTCTGGCTATTTGGGGTCTTTTCTGGTTCCATATGAATTTTAGGATTATTTGTTCCATTTCTTTGAAAAAAGTGGATGGTATTTTGATGGGGATTGCATTGAATGTGTAGATTGCTGTAGGTAGCATTGACATTTTCACAATATTTGTTCTTCCAATCCATGAGCATGGAACGTTTTTCCATTTCTTTGTGTCTTCCTCAATGTCTTTCATGAGTATTTTAGAGTTTTCTGAGTACAGATCCTTTGCCTCTTTGGCTAGATTTATTCCTAGGTATCTGAAGGTTTTGGGTGCAATTGTAAATGGGATCAACTCCTTAATTTCTCTTTCTTCTGTCTTGTTGTTGGCGTATAGGAATGCCACTGATTTCTGTGCATTGATTTTCTATCCTGCCCCTTTACTGAGTTCCTGTATAAGTTCTAGCAGTTTTGGGGTGGAGTCTTTAGGGTTTTCCACATAAAGTATCATATCATCTGCAAAGAGTGAGAGTTTGACTTCTTCTTTGCCGATTTGGATGCCTTTTATTTCTTTTTGTCATCTGATTGCATGGCTAGGACTTCTAATACTATGTTGAATAGCAGTGGAGATAGTGGACATCTCTGCCACGTTCCTGACCTTAGGGGGAAAGCTCTCAGTTTTTCCCCATTGAGAATGATATTCGCTGTGGGTTTTTCATAGATGGCTTTTATGATATTGAGGTATGTACCCTCTATGCCTATACTCTGAAGAGTTTTGATCAAGAAAGGATGCTGTACTTTGTCAAATGCTTTTTCTGCATCTATTGAGAGGATCATATGATTCTTGTTCTTTCTTTTGTTAATGTATTGTATCATGTTGATTGATTTGCGGATGTTGATCCAACCTTGCAGCCCAGGGACAAATTCCACTTGGTTGTGGTGAATAATCCTTTCAGTGTACTGTTGGATCCTATTGGCTAGTATTTTGGTGAGAATTTTTGCATCCATGTTCATCAGGGATATTGGTCTGTAATTCTCCTTTTTGATGGGGTCTTTGTCTGGTTTTGGGATCAAGGTAATGCTGGCCTCATAAAATGAGTTTGGAAGTTTTCCTTCCGTTTCTATTTTTTGGAACAGTTTCAGAAGAATAGGTATTAATTCTTCTTTAAATGATTGGTAGAATTCCCCTGGGAAGCCCTGGGCTTTTGTTTTTGGGAGATTTTTTGATGACTGCTTCAATTTTCTTAGTGGTTATAATCTGTTCAGGTTTTCTATTTCTTCCTGGTTCAGTTTTGGTAGTTGATACATCTCTAGGAATGCATCCATTTCTTCCAGGTTATCTAATTTGCTGGCATATAGTTGCTCATAGTATGTTCTTATAATTGTTTGTATTTCTTTGGTGTTGGTTTTCATCTCTCCTCTTTCATTCATGATTTGTTGATTTGGGTCATTTCTCTTTTCTTTTTTATAAGTCTGGCCAAGGGTTTATCAATCTTGTTAATTCTTTCAAAGAACCAGCTCCTAGTTTTGTTGATCTGTTCTACTGTTCTTTTGGTTTCTATTTCATTGATTTCTGCTCTGATCTTTATTATTTCTCTTCTCCTGCTGGGTTTAGGCTTATTTACTCTTCTTTCTCCAGCTCCTTTAGGTGTAGGGTTAGGTTGTGTATTTGAGACCTTTCTTGTTTCTTGAGAAAGGCTTGTATTGCTATATACTTTCCTCTGAGGACTGCCTTTGATGCATCCCAAAGATTTTGAACAGTTGTGTTTTCATTTTCATTGGTTTCCATGAATTTTTTTAATTCTTCTTTAATTTCCTGGTTGACCCATTCATTCTTTAGTAGGATGATCTTTAGCCTCCATGTATGTGAGTTCTTTGTGATTTTCCTCTTGTGATTGAGTTCTAGTTTCAAAGCACTGTGGTCTGAAAATAGGCAGGGAATGATCCCAGTCTTTTGGTACTGGTTGAGACCTGATTTGTGACCTAGGATGTGATCTATTCTGGAGAATGTTCCATGGGCACTAGAGCAGAATGTGTATTCTGTTGCTTTGGGATGGAATGTTCTGAATAGATCTGTGAAGTCCATTTGGTCCAGTGTGCCACTTAAAGTCTTTATTTCCTTGTTGATCTTTTGCTTAGATGATCTGTCCATTTCATTGACGGGGGGGTGTTAAAGTCTCCCACTCTTATTGTATTGTTGTCAATGTGTTTCTTTGCTTTTGTTATTAATTGCCTTATATAATTGGCTGCTCCCATGTTAGGGGCATAGATATTTACAACTGTTAGATCTTTTTGTTGGATAGACCCTTTAAGTAGGATATAGTGTCCTTCCTCGTCTCTTATTACAGCTTTGGTTTAAAATCTAATTTGTCTGCTATAAGGATTGCCACCCCAGCTTTCTTTTGTTGTCCATTAGCATGGTAAATGGTTTTCCACCCCCTCACTTTCAATCTGGGGGTGTCTTTGGGTCTCAAATGAGTCTCTTGCAGACAGCATATCAATGGGTCTTATTTTTTAATCCAATCTGATAGCCTGTGTCTTTTGATTGAGGCATTTAGCCCATTTACATTCAGGGTAACTATTGGAAGATAGGAATTTAGTGCCATTGTATTGCCTGGTGACTGTTACTGTATGTTGTCTGTGTTCCTTTCTGGTCAGTGTTGCCTTTAGGCTCTCTCTTTGCTTAGAGGACCCCTTTCAAGATTTCTTGTAGGGCTGGTTTCGTGTTTGCAAATTCCTTTAGTTTTTGTTTGTCCTGGAAGCTTTTTATCTCTCCTTCTATTTTCAGTGACAGCCTAGCTGGATAGAGTATTCTTGGCTGCATATTTTTCTCATGTAGTGCTCTTAATATATCCTGCCAGTCCTTTCTGGCCTGCCAGGTCTCTGTGGATAGGTCTGTTGCCAATCCAATGTTTCTACCATTGTAGGTTACAGATCTCTTCTCCCGAGCTGCTTTCCTGATTTTCTCTTTGTCTCTGAGATTCATAAGTTTTACTATTAGATGATGGGGTGTTGACCTATTTTTATTAATTTTGAGGGGGGTTCTCTGTGCCTCCTGGATTTTGATGCCTGTTTCCTTCCCCAAATTAGGGAAGTTCTCTGCAATAATTTGCTCCAATATACCTTCTGCCTCTCTCTCCCTTTCTTCTGCTTCTGGGATCCCAATTATTCTAATGTTGTTTCGTCTTATGGTATCACTTATCTCTTGAATTTTGCCCCCGTGAACCAGTAGTTGTTTATCTCTCTTTTTCTCAGCTTCTTTATTTTCCATCCTTTGTTCTTTTATATCACTAATTCTGTCTTCTGCCTCATTTATCCTAGCAAGTAGTGCCCCCATATTTGATTGCACCTCATTAATAGCCTTTTTGATTTTGACTTGGTTAGATTTTAGTTCTTTTATTTCTCCAGAAAGGGTTTCTTTAATAACTTCCATGCTTTTTCAAGCCCAGCTAGTATCTTTAAAATCATCATTCTGAACTCTAGTTCCGACATCATACTAATGTCCGTATTGAGTAGGTCCCTGGGAGTCAGTACTACCTCTTGTTCTTTTTGTTGAGGTGATTTTTTCTGTCTTGTCATTTTGTCCAGAGGAGAATAGATGAATGAGAGAACAAAATGCTCACAGGGTAACAATGTCCCCAGAAAATATACTTTAAATAAATCATAAATAAAAAGACCTGAAACCAGGGGAAAAGAAAGGGAAAGAAGAAAAAAAGGAAAAGAAAAAAGAAAGAAAAAGAAAAAGATAAAAAAAAAACAAATACATAACAAAACAAAAAAAACAGAATATGATCAAATATGATCAGGCTGGTACATAGATCAGTGCCACACACTAGATTTTGGGTGTATTTTGGTCTGTTAGAAGAAAGTGACTCCCAAAATTTTAAAGAAAGAAAAACTTACATATGTACAAAAATAAAGGTTGATATGATGAAGGGATGGAATATGACTGTAAAAATGAAAAGTATAAAAAATTTTATAAAAGGAATTGATAAGAAGTTGTTTGAAAAAAGAAAGAAGAGGATTTAAAAAAATAAGAAAAAAGGAAAGAATGATCAGGCAGGGGAGTAGAAAAAAACCATACACTAGAAATTTAGGGTATATTTTGATCTGTTAGAGGAAACTGTATCTCAAAGTTTTATAGAGAGAACAACTTATATATATATGCCAAGAATAAGGGTAACTACTATGAAGGGATAGAATATGACTCTAAAAATGAAAAATAAAAATGTTTTTTAAAAAAGGGATTGATAAGATGTTGTTTGAAAAGGGAAAAAGAAAAATTCAAAAAAAAAAATTAACTTTGAAAGACTAAAGAATCATGGTAAAAAGGCCATGAGTCCTATGTGCAGTATTCCTGTAGCGCTGGAATTCTGCCGTTCTCATTTATCGGTAAACTTGGTCTTGGCTGGCTGTTCTTGCTGATCTTCTGGGGGAGGGGCCTGTTGCCATGGTTCCCAAATGTCTTTGCCGGAGGTGGATTGCCCCGCCCTTGCCTGGTCCGGGCTAAGTAATCTGCTCGGATTTGTTCTCGGGAGCTTTTGTTCCCTGCAAGCTTTCTGCACAGCTTTGGAGGATGAGAATGAAAATGGCAGCCTCCCAGTCTCCACCCTGGAGGAGCCGAGAACTCGGGGCCCCACTCCTCAGTGAGCCTCAGAGAAAAGCAGTCAATCATTCCCATCTCCCAGGTCTCTGGCCGCACTCCATGCTCACCTGGCCTGTGACCGAGTGTTTCTATCTCTGGCACCCAACTCGGTGTGGAGTCTCCAAACTCAGCAGATCCCTGCTGTGCGCTCCCATGCCACTCCTCCCAGGGGAGTAAGGGGAGTCTCCCCGGATCTACCACTTGTTGGGTCCCTGCTGGAGGAGCAGTGGCCTGACTGTGCAGTGCATCACGGTTTATGGCAACCCTAAGCTGAAAGCCTTCTCCTCGGCTCCGCCTCTGCAGCCGGCTTCCCCGCTCTGATACCTGGGAGCTCTGCCACTCTCAGGCACCCCTGGTCTTTCTGTGACCCCAAAGGTCCTGAGACCACACTGTCCTACGAGGTTTCCACCCCCCGCTTAGCCACTGGAGCAACGTCCCTCAGCAGAGCAGACTTCTAAAAGTTCTGATTTTGTGCTCCGCAGCTCTATCACTTGCCAGAAGCAGCCGACGGAGACCCCCTCCCCTGCCGTGTATCCTCCCGAATATCGCCTTGGATTCACTTTTCTGCACGTCCTACCTTCCAGAAAGTGGTCGTGTTTCTGTTCAGAGAGTTGTTGCTATTCTTTTCTTTGATCTCCTGTTGAGTTTGTAAGTGTTCAGAATGTTTTGATCCCTATCCAGCTGAATTCCTGGGACCAGATGAAATCCAGGTCTCCTACTTCTCCGCCATCTTGCTCCTCTCCATTTCCTTTTTATATTCCACTTCCTCCTTTCCATTCTTTATGGTTTCTTTCATTAGGAATTAGGAGATGAATTCTTAAATGCATTCTCAATACAAGCATGTATTCCCTTGACTGAAAAGACATAATGACTTTATTTTACTAAATGACTAGTAGCAAATCCTTTTCAGAGGGAAGCATTTTTAGGGTATTTAGCAGGTAAAGGGGCATTGCAACCTGCTTAGAACTAAGACAACTTCACAAGAAACAGAAAGATTCTTCTAGTTGCCTTTCTTGCAAGAAGGGAATCTTTTTAAAGTTTATCTCTAAGTGACTATGAAGTCTCTACCTCAAGTACACTTGCATTATATTTTTTGACCCAAATTGTCATTATCTTTGGATCACCCCAGGCAAAAGTTCAAATGATATTGTCCATGTTAATTTGTCTCATAAAATAATTAGAATGGTTGCCCATTTCTGGTGAATAGTGAAATTTTCCAGTGTCTAATGGAAAACCACCACAGAAACTTGGCTACTCCTTTCAACAAATGAAAGGAAATTTCTTAAATGTTTAGCTCATCACAGGATACATAACAGAACTGGAATCAAAGATCATAATTTTGCTTGATTCAGCCACCAAACATCGCTGTACTCTTAGTGTCGTATAGCTATGACCCTGGATCTCTGCCCATCCTGATTCCAGCCAAGAAGATAATTGCGTATACTCAAACCTACGCATGCAGTACACATTGACTTCCTGTTGGGACCTGTACTCAAAGAGAGAATTACCAATTCCAACTTTTGCTTCTAATGTAGTGGGGTTTTTTTTGTTGTTGTTGTTTGTTTGTTTTGTTTTGTTGTAATTTTGACATGAATAATTCTTCACTCCTTATAATTTTTGGAATAACAAGAATCCATGATATAATTTATTTGGAACCTTCTTTAGAGATACCTATAGATTGTGGGGCAGACAAAAACAACACATGCAAAGGACCTGCATGCTTGCTGGGGCTCACACGCTATTGCTCTGTTTTCATTTAATTGATTACTAATTGCAATTTCAAGAATATATTCTTCACTGCATATCTGAAATGAAATTAGCTTGGCTGAACTCACTCTAAGGTAAGTTTATCTTCTGTTGGGTGAAAACTTAAGAATGTGCTTGAAGGAAAAGGAGGGGAGAGAGAATGTCTCCAAAAGCTAAATGTCTCCATTTGTAGAAGTTTGAGCTACCTCACTCATCCTTTTAGTATGCTGTAATCTGACCTAACAAAATAAAAAATAAGTAATTTAGTGAAATAGTACTAAACTCCCATGGTTATTAACTATAAATATAATTAATGAATACAAAGGTCTTTCAAAGCACATATTTTATAATTATTTATAATTAGAATAAAAATAACAAATTTTATTAATTGTAAGATTTTATAGTCCTTGAAGTTATTAGGTGTTGTTTTATTTTTCTCAGAACAGCTTGAAACCTTTTGTTTATTTTATAAAATGCCAAATTTTGCAAAAGAGTATGAAATCATCATGATTTGCCCCACACCAGAATTTCATGTGTTTCTCAGAAATGAATTCCACAGACCTGTACCTCTGAAACAAATAATACATTATATGTTAAAAAAAAAAAAAAAGAAGAACATAGCAGGAAGGATAAAATGAAGGAGGGGGAATTGGAGGGGGAGACAAACCATGAGAGACTATGGACTCTGAGAAACAAACTGAAAGTTCTAGAGGGGATGGGGTGGGGGGATGGGTTAGCCTGGTGATGGGTATTAAAGAGGGTATATATTGAATGGAGCACTGGGTGTTATACACAAACAGTGAATCATGGAACACTACATCAAAAACTAATGATGTAATGTATGGTGATTAATATAACATAATAAAATTAAAAAATAATAATAAAAAATAAAGTAATTATTGATACAAATGGAAAAAAAAAACTTTATGATTAACACAATTACTTCTGAGTGTTCTTGGAAATAATTTAATAATCTCTGCTTCAGAAAAGTGAGATTTGGAAAAATTCAAAAAGTAAAAATCAGTAAGGGTATAAAATGGGTTTGTTAGTTTACCCCAAAAGGGGTGGGAGAATGGACTATGGACTCAGAGTTTGTAACAGAGGATAAGAATTATGGAAAACAATCATTATAATTATAGGGGTGCACAGTTGTTAGAATCCATGGCCTGTGGATATTATGGACCACAATAGGAGAATGAGAAGTAGATCTGGGAGGTAGACCAGGTGTGTGTCCCAAAGTAAATTTGTTGAATGGTATGTGCCCAAACTCTTGCACCTCAGAACATTCTTATTCCTATTGACAAAACTATTATTGGCTGGAAAAACATATACTCTGCAGTGCCTGTACTGTCAGTATCTTGGCATTACGAGGAATTGATGGTAGAGACAGAGCAAAGCCAGACAGAGCTGGGGAAGTGTTTTATGATGGTAAGGATTCTAATAGTTTAGAATGCAGCTGCCATCACAGAATTCTTAAATCATCACAAAGAACTCATTACTTTTTGCCCTGTCGGACATTTGATATTTTAAAAATGAACAGCACTTATACTTTTGCAATGACAGCAAGGCCTTCTCATGACTATCATGTCCTGTCTACTGACCAACACTCCAACTGTGTCTGGTGTCACTTTCCACCTTGCTTACTGTGTTGCAGATACACTGTTTTTATGTTAGATTTTCTATGCTCCAATCTCTTTTCAACTCCTAGCCTCATATTTGCCTTCAGAGAGAAGTGTCTTTCCTTCCTTCTTCTTCCCTTCCTTCTTTTTTTCTCTCTCTTACCCTTTTGGAATTAGTCTCTTCTCACTTTCAGGCCCTGCCTGACATGTCACTTATTTAAAGGTGCCCTCCCTGACCACCTTATCTAAATTAGGTTTCCCCATTTCATCTTCAGATATATCTGCCTCAATATCCCATTTTCATCAAAGATCTTTTAAAATGAGAAATTATTTTTATTTATTGTATACTTCTTTTGGTCCCTCCCCTCTATTTGAATATAAATTCAATGAGAACCAGAATGGTTTCCATTTTATTCAAGGAGGAATTGCCAGTGCATAGTAGAAATAGAATGCATAACTTCTGGTGGGAAAAAGAAAGTTATGATTGGATTTAACAGCTTTAATGAGAAGCAAGCCAATACAACAATGCTATATTTTTGTGCTATTCTAGTGACCTCACAGGAGACCATGACTACCTGAGAAATGTAGTATTAGTGATAAAGTAAACCTTTATTTCCACATTAGACCAGGGAATAAAATGTGTTTAGGAAGAAAATCAAACTTCAACGAGAGAATATTCATTCTATCTACTGTTGTCTAGAAACATTGATGAGAATGTAAAAAAGTGAAAGAACAATTCCTTCTGGCAAAATTAACTTTGTTAGAAGAACTTTACTTCCTTTGGATTTTTCTGGAATTAATCTGGGATTTTCACTTATGGCTGATAGGGTATAACTGACTCAGAGTTGCGTATCTTCTAGAAAAGAGCCAAGCACTCTTAAAGCAAAAACTATGAGGAGAAAGTGATCATAACTAAGATATTCTTCTTAAAGAAAGCCTATCTGTACAGTTTCTGAATTTGTTTCAAATTCACTGCTGCATGTTTCTGACGGTATTGTATGGGAAATTTGTTTTGGAAAACAATGGGCAATTTTATGAAAAAAAAAAAAGAAAGCAAAGTTGGGAACTTGAACATTGAACTTCCACTACTATGACTCTAGAATAAAATTTGCCATTTTTGCTTTCAGATAGTCAAGAAAAAATAATTTTGGAGAAAAAAGTCAAATTGGTTGTTTTGTACCATGATGATAGAGCTATTGTCTTGCTAAACGTTGGTTCTTTAAAATGTATTTTAGTGTTTTTGTGAAAAACAGTCTCTGATTCATTAACAACATGTTATACATTTCATCAAAAACAGAACTTTTCAATAAAATGCCTCCCCATAATGTGGTGTTATTCTTATTAAATTTATTGGACTGATTCATCAGCCATGAGTTTTAAAAAATGAGAAAACAAGGCCACAGTTAATCTCATATATAAAATAATTCTCCACCGCTCTAGGGCTGCCATATGTTTTTAGGCTACTGATATTTACATGTATCAGAATAATTAACTCTGGTACATGAATTCTTATGACTGTCTAAAAACATTTTGAAGATGTATACTAAAGAGTTTCTGTTTTCTAAAACTGCCCATGAATTGTTTTAATAAGTAAAACAAAGATGAGAACTACACACTTTCATTCATTTCAGTTTTCATTAGAATCAACGGAACAAATCTTGCTTTTTCTCCAAAGAGATCAACATTGTTTCTTCTCAGGCACTTTCATTTTAAAATTCATTTTAAAATTCTTAGATTTGTGTGTATATATGTTTGAGTATATATATGTGTATATTTTAAAAATGTATATGTTCCCATTCAAATGTGGAAACAATAAACAATATGGTTTCCTTATTTCTCCGTAAGTGAACTTCAGAAAAACTTAAACTTCCTGAGGGAAAGTAATCCATTATGAGATGAATACTCAGTCAAGCCATAGTTCACACTTACTATCAGGGTTGTTGATCCCATCTCAAAGGAAGTTCCATGATTCCTCTTCCTATTGTAAGTCTTCTCTAGGCACAGAGAGATACCTATGTCCATGGATTTGGAGACAAGGCCTCTGGTATGCATGCTCTTCTCTTTATAGCTTCAAATAAATTCCAGATGATTCATAACTCATCTCAACTAGACTCTGAGCCATGGTTTCACAACTTGCTCTACCTACTGCTGAAATACCTTGAAGTGGGTATAACTTATGGTCTATTCAGAACATGGTGGTTTCCTTTCCCCTGTAACTTGGCTCTATTTTGGTTCTCACTGATTCTTCAGATCCTTTGAGTCTCAGAAATACCTGCCATCCAGGCCCTGGTTTAGACTGTTCATGTCAAGGCAACCATCCCAAGGCTATTCCATTATCAAGGTAGTCCTAGCCTCATGGCAAGCTTGGCTCCTAGTTCTGAGCTTTCCATAGAGGAATACCAGAACTTCTAGATCCCTCTCCCATTATGTGCAGACCCTACACTATCTCATGTTTATTCTCTTAGGCATATCAAGCCACTCTCTCTCCTCTCTCCTACAACTAACCACTACCAAAGGAAAAAAACCTTCAGGGTGTTTACCAAATAAAGAGGCATTGCCACATGATTTAAAAAGCTGGCATCTGTATGGTGACTAACATAACATAATAAAATTTAATTTAATTTAATTTAATTTAAAAATAAATTAAAAAAATAAAAAAGCAGGCATCCAAAGCAAAAGAATTTTCTAGGTACCACTCTTGCAAAAGGAATTTTTAAAAATATTATCTATAAGTGACTATGAAGTTCCTAAGTAAAATACACCAAATATATAAATATATCTCCAATCCTGGCTTCTACCTTGTTCAGTACAAGATCAATAGGAATTTTGAGATTCTGCCATTGTTGTTGACATAGTCAAGGTATGAAGATAAGTTTTCCCCCATGGGGAAAAACAAGTTCACATTGAAGGCTTGAAACTACACAGTGACTGTGTTATTCTGGGCTGAACTTGTCCTGTTTTTACCTGAGGTGATAAGCTTAATGGCCAAGCCTTCATTGTAGAGTGGGTACAAAGAAAGAAATTGGCTTACCGGTAAGGAGAAGTAATAGACTTCTCATATCATACGTTGTGCTTAGTTTGGATGTAAGTCTTCTATTTACCATGATTGGTCTGATTGGTCAATTAATGACAAAAATAACTTAAGGGAGTCATTAAAAAATGTTTAATATTTTTAATGCACTGCTTCAGCTGTTGTTCATTTTCCAGTATTTTGAAGTAGGGTTACATTTTGTTGTTTGTTTTTTGTTTTGCTTTTTTAATGTGAGTTTGCTGATTGATGGGCTACGTTTCTTATCTTTTATAAACTATATCCATAATGCATTGTCTTTAATTTCCAGGTTGTCTTTTTTAAGTGAAATGAGAACTCAAACGTATTTGCAAAAATCATCTCCTTCCCGATCTTTTGCATGTGCATATTTCTGTAAATCATTCAAGGCTTTTTTTTTTTTTTTAACCACTTGTTTTAAGTATTTTGAAACCATTAAGTATAACCATAAAGAATTGTTCTCTTCCCATGCTCATATTCCATTAGTTGTATAAATAATGAAAGAAGTAACAAAAAGTACACCTGGAAAAAAACAGATTTTGGAAAAAATGCAAATTATTCTTAGTAAGCATGCAGCTTATCTGGTGGTAGCAGAAATGAGAGAATATTAGACCATAATTTAGTAGCCTTGAGCAGTGCTTGGGTGATGAAAACAAATTTTGGGTTTTGCAAAGGAAATGGGATTCTTAGTTAACCCAATAGGTTAGTTAATTAGAGGCCAGTTAAAAGGGCTCCTGCCATATTTACACACTTTTTTGTATAGTAATATCAATCATGTATATATTATATATTTCCTTTTTTCTCTTAGCTTAGTTGAATTCAAGCACCTTCTTGTGAACACATACTCAGTTACATATTGGGATTTTCAAGATGAATGAGTACTGGACCCTGAATATAAAAAGGGTCATCCAAAGGGGGATAACAAACATCCATCAATATTTTCCCCCAAGTGCAAAAACTAATACTAATGGCTTTACCTATTAGAAATAGGTCCCCATGCCATTTATTTTTATGTTAGCTTTTCTTCCAATATTTTATGTAATGTTTTACTGTATAATTTAAAGCAAGTGTTAAAGACATAAGAGCAACTAGATGAAAGTGTGTGCCTTCCTCACTAATTGTTAGTCTACATTAGTTTCAACTCTTTTAAATGTTCTTTACTCCAGTGTGAGGAGGGTTAAATTTAAATCTTTCTCAATCTCCTGAGATTTCTGAATCATATATGTATCTCTGAAAAACCGAGCAGGATAGCATCCAGTGCTTTAGCAGATGGCTTTTTACTTATGAACGTCTATATGCCCTATGCCTTGTTCATAACGTCTTCTAACTGATGATGAGTGGATACCATTATTTGGCCTTCCAGTACTTCTGAGCAATATTTGGCCAATGTTATTTTTTTTCTGATTTTCCTTTTTTCCTTCATCTTTTTGAAATTTGTAGTAAGCACAAAATGGAATAATTATTTGATGGTTAACATAGTACAATTTTTTAAGTCTTTGCAACTATATTCAATTTTATTATATTTCAAAATTAGGAAAGTATTTTACCATTAGTTTTTTTTTTAAGATTTTATTTTCTTTAGAGAGAGAGAGAGCATGAGTGGGAGGTGGGAGAGGGAGGGGGAAAGAATCTCAAGCAGAGTCCTTGCTGAGTGCGGGGCTCAACTCAGCTCAACTCGGGGCTCAATCTCTGGACCCCAAGATCATACCTGAGTTGAAGGCAGATCCTTAACTGACTGAGCCACCCAGGTGTCCCAAGAGAATATAAGACTTTAAAAGGAAATGTAAATCACATTCGTTAGCATCTTCTTTCTGCTTATACCTAGTATTTTTTTTTATTCATCTTAATAAAATTGCGAGTCCAGTGCCTGACATACACTTGGCACTCAGAAAGTTTGTTAAATGAATGCAACTGAAGTAAAAATTGCTTATGTAAGACTTCTCTTGTTTTAAGTGGCTTTTTTAATAAGATGTTTTCCATTTTTAAAGAGAGATAATAGAGAATTTTAGGGAAAAAAAGTAATGCTAATAGGAACCATAGCAATTATCTAGTCCTTCTTTTCCAATTTTCAGATGAAACTGACAGCCAAAGAAATGAATTGATTTAATGAATGGCAAGTTAAACTGACTTCAAATTTGTAGATGTATTACTGAGCCATGTGGTTTATTTAGTTCAAAGTTTTGATTCAACCAAGATGTATATAGTATGTGTAATGATGAACGCACTCTAATTAAAGTGCTGAACCTTAAAAATAAAAAAAAGGGAATGAAACACAAAATTCCTACCCACATTTGGACTAGTATTTCAGAACTACTGAGATTTAATTCTACAACTCAGGACTGGAATCTGGGCTAGAAATATGGATTTGAGAATTACTAACATCTAGTTGTTATAACTGAATGCATATGGCATATTAGATTACACAAGAAAAGGAAATAAAACAAAAGAAATAGTTGAACTAAGGGTGAAGTCCTAGTGGAGACTTGTTTATAAGATGAAAGAAAGAGTCAAGGGGTAAAAAACCACTTAGGAGGAGGAAAATCAGAAGATAATAATAGTTCTTTGAAAATCAAGGGACTCAGAGAATCAAGGAGTGACTGGTGGGTTGTTTTATATACATTGCAGAAAGCCAATCAGAAAAGACAACATTGAAATCAGAAATTCAGAATCCTCAAAGATTCTTGCAAAAGTGCTTTTTGCTACTAAGGGGGTAGTATGTTAAGGGCCACAATGCGGATTGCAAAGTATTTTGAAAAGAAGAGAGGGACAGGAAGATAAAAGTCAAAGATCAACATTTTCCAGAATTTGCTCTGCTAGTAGCTTCATAGGTTTTAATAGCTATTCTTGAAAAATATAAAGGAAAATATGGGGGCAGAGTTCAGTTGTGAAATATCTTAAGGAAACAATTTAAAAAGTTAATTTTGCTGTAGGACTTCTCAGAAAATTTATTTGGCAATGGGAATGGGGAATAGCCACAAGAGGGTATATTTGGTCATCTACTTTCTTAAATAAAAAAGAAAAAAATTTAAACTTTTTGAGATTAATATTCTACATTAGTCACCTGGGAAATTTTGTTTTTTAATAAAAAGAAGAAACCAAAATGTTTAACATTAATAGAGAAAGGAAAGAAAGAGAAGGATTTAGAAAAGAACTTTTCCAGTTTCATTGAGATATAATTGTGTAACAGTTAAGGTATACAGTGTTGATTTGATACATTTATATATTGCAAAATGATGACCACCATAGTATTGGCTAACACTTCCCTCACATCACATAATTACCATTTCTTTTTTTTGATGAGAACATTCAAGTATATTAAATAGTTTTATTAACTATAATCACCATGCTGTACATTAGATCCCCAGAACTTTTGCATCTTAAAACTGGAAGTTTGTACTCTGGTTATAATCTCCCCTTTCCCCCCACCCTCCTGCCTCTGGTAAACACCATCCAGTCTCTGTTTCTACAAGTTGTTTGTTTGTTTGTTTGTTTGTTTGTTTGTTAGCTTTCGCATATAAATGCGATGATACAGTATTTGTCTTTCTGTGTCTGACTTACTGCATTTAGCATTATGTCCTTAAGGTCTATCCATGTTGTCACAAATTGCGGGATGTCCTTCCTTCTCATGACTGAATAATATTTGTCCATATATATCCATCTCACATCTTCTTTATCCATTCATCTATTGAAGGACACTTAGGCTGTTATCATGTCTTGGCTATTGTGAATAATGCTGCATTGAACATGAGAGTGTTGACATCTCTTCAAGATCCTGTTTTCATTTCCTTTGTGTATATACCCAGAAGTAGGATTGTTGGATCATATGGTAGTTCTATTTTTAATTTTTTGAGGAACCTTCATACATTTTCAATAGCAGCTGCACCAGTTTATGTTCCCGCCAACAGTGCACAAGGGTTCCCTTCTCTCCACATCCTCTCCAACACTTGTTATCTCTTGGCTTTTTGATATAACCATTCTAACGTGCAAGGTGATGTCTTGTAGTTTTGATTTGCATTTCCCTGATGATTCATGATGTTGAGTACATTTTCATATGCCTGTTGGCCATCTGTAGGTCTTCTTCAGAAAAATATAAGAAGATTGAAATCATATAAAACACCTTTACTGACCACAAGAGCATAGAAATAGAAATCAATTATAAAGAGAAAACTGGAAAATCCACAAATATTTGGGGATTAAGCAACATGCTGCAGAACAACCAGTGGGGCAAAGAAGATATAAAAGAGAAACAAAAAAAAAAAATCTTCAGACATAAGAAATTACAACATATCAAAACCTATGGAATACAGCAAAATGCAACATATTAAAACTTCTAGTACACAGTTCTAAGAAAGAAGTTTATATAGTGGTAAACACCTACAATAAGAAAAAGGAAAGATCTCAAATAAACAACCTGACTTTATACCTCAAGGAACTAGAAAAAGAAGAACAAACTATGCTCAAAGTTAAACGAAGAAAACAAATAATAAAGATTAGAGCAGAAAGAAATGAAGAAGAGACTAAAGAGACAGTAGAAATGATCAATGAAACTAATTGCTGGTATTGTGAAAAGAAAACAAAATACACAAACCCTTAGCTAGACTTATGAAGAGAGAGGATTCAAACAAACAGAATTATGAATGAAAGAGGAGACATGACAACAGATACCACACAAATACAAAGGAACATGAAAAGCTACTGAAAACAATTATACACCAATGAATTGGGATGAACTAGAAAAGATGGATAAATTCTTAGTAAGTGCCTTTGCTTGCCTTATATTCCTGCTCATTTTCTGGCCCTCCAAAACCTTTTTTGCAAATTTTAATTTAAACATTGTTAGAAGAATCCTGTTAACAACAAAAATATTGTTTTGTACTTTTTTTCCTTCTTTAAAAAAATTCAAAAGTATTTTTCTGTTTATGAGGCTTTTTTTCTTTTTCCTATATCAAGTGGATGCTCTAGGGAGTGACCTTCCATCAATTGTCTTTGTCTCTGGAACATGGTTTGCTCTGTGGCTTGGCATTTTAGAGCTGTCCTTGTTAGGCAAGTCTTGAAAAAGCTATATTTTCACATTATTTGACAGAAGTAAAATGGTACCCTCACCTAAAATGTCACCTGCCCTAGATTGGCATTATGCTTGGGATTATAAGTATTAGAATAATTCCCAAAGAGACCTCTCTGTGTTTTTCTCTGAAATGTTTCTACATGATGGTATCTAGAAGGATAAATTTGGTTATTTTATTAGGTCAAATTTTAATCCCTGATAGAGAGCAAAGAATTATAAAAATGGGGCCTAGAACAGATAAATTTTGCTTTAGTCATTAAACATTAGTGCTGGAAAGGAAAATAGAATTAATTGAATTCTGTGGTTAGTAAAATGAATTTAGAAGAATCCACATTCTGTACCATTGTGGAAGGAGGTGAGCTAAATTAGCAGGGTTCTTGGTTCCTCAATTTTCTTCCCCCATGGCATTTTGTTGAGTTTCTTTTTACATTGTGGTCTTCTTTATTAGATGAAAAAGTATTTGAAATCAATGCTCTAATCTAAATATTTTATATTGAAAAAGTGGAAAATTAGTTTCTAAGGGATTAAATGATTTTCCCAAGTTGTAACTCTAATAAAAGACATAATTGGAACTAGGACCATGGTTTCTTGAGTTTTATTGCATTGTGGTTTTTATTTCACTTTTCTATTAAAGATCTAAAAACCCAATTGGAACATCATGATATATTGGACACAATACCTTAAAAAAGAAAAAAAAAATAGAAAGGATAAAGGAAAAAAATTATAAAGAGGATTGAAATTCTTTATCTGTTTGAGTTTATTATGGATATTGAAAGTGATAAAAAATTTAAATAATAATATTTTGTCCGAAATCCACAGGCTATTAATCCAGATCAGGATTTCTCAACCTCAGCACTACTAAAATTTTAGGCTGAATCATTTTTTTATTTTTTGTTTTCCTGCATATTATAGAATGTTTAGCAGCATCCCTGGCCTCAACCAACTAGATACCAGAAGAGATCTCTCAGTCATGACAATTGAAAATGTCTCCAGACAATGCCAAACATCCACTGGGGGGCAATATCACCTACAGGTGAAAACCACTGATCTAGATTATCTAATTCAGAATTGAGAGACCTAATTGAAGATATGTTACCATATGTTAGTTATTGTGTGTGGACATTTGTTCCAAGATTTTAAGCAGTACAGTCAGATATTTTAGAAATTCTAGGGAAAACAATTGGGCCAATAAGAAGTGAGGTAGGTGTGGGAGCTAAGGCTTAATGTAAAGAAATGAAGTGGGCTGCATGTGAGTTGACTATATGCTTAGCGGGTATGGTGAGTCAACAAAAATATTTAATATTGTAATTTAATAGAACTCAGTTACCACTAACATTTCTGTAGCCCCCTTGGCAAGGCAATTAAACTTGAGAGCATGGTGATGGTGATGGAATTTCTTTAAGATTGCTGTTTTGATGTGTGGATGTGTTTTGGAGTGGAAAATGGGAAAAGTCATGAAGAAAGGGCTGTCTTGAGGAATGGACTATGATATTCTATGTAACTTCTGTCTTGAACTTACTCCATTATTACCTAAAAACAAGAAGATCTGCAAACCAGCTTCCCATAATTACAGTAAAAAGTAATTATATGTTGGTTTCTCCTCTTCCACCTTCCTCTCCTCCTCCTTCTCTTTGTATTTAATGAGCAACTATTATTTACAGTGTGGATTGCTTTTCTGTTGCCCACATAGTTCTGTTGAGTCTTTCAACCACTGTGGCTGATCACTTCCTGGTGCAAAACATGACTGATTTTTGCCCAACATTATTACTTTTAGATATTTTTTTGTATTTGTTTTATAGCCATTTGCATAGAAATCTATTACTTTTGGATTTTGACCTTTAACGATCCTGTAGAGTGGCAATCTGTGATTGTCTTGTCTGCCAGTGCAAGGAGCCTGGCCACAACAGGAGAGAATAAAGCCAACAAGCAAAGAGAGATAAAGGCAAACAAACCCTGAGAGACAAACAGCCCCAAGACTTTTTTAAGTACCTGGATCCAGCCATATCTAGTTTTTCCCTTTGGACATCCAACAGTATGGCTCAACAAAATTACCTCTTTTTGTTTCATCTAGTTTGTGTTAGGTTTCCATCACTTACAGTTGAAAGAGGTCTGCTCAGTATAGTGAATATTCCCAATGAGCAAATGTGGGCAAGGAATTGCAAATACAGAGACAGCAGAGTGGCAGTTAAAGAGATGAAAGATCAACCGTTTAACAGCAAAGGGTAGAAAGCCCCTTGAACTTTAACGCAGGAATAATGAACAAATAAAGAGTGAGTGTGTGTGTTATCTTGTAAGCCTGTTCCTCAAGGATAAGCAAGGCATCAGAGAAAAATGACCTCATAACAGATTGAAATAGAGACGATAATGGAGGAGGAAAATGTCCAGAATCAAACCGGCAACTTTGTCCTTCTATTCACCTACTCTTTGCAAATTCTAATGATGGAGGACAAATAGTTCAACTCATCTGTGTAAGAGTTGTAACGTTTATTTATTCAACCAACATTTCCAAGTCAACAACCAAGAGGGAGGGATTCTAACTTGATAAAGTTTTTGGAATTCAGTCTTTATCAGAGATTTTAGTCTAGGGAGAAAAGAAAATTCAAGAAATCATGCACAGCATGATAGTTACTGCAGTGTAGGCAAGCACAGAATGTAATGGGAAATTCACTCTGTTGTGGCTTCTTCAGTTGTAAGTGACAGAAAACAATTGAAACTAGCTTAAATAGGAAAAAACTCTTGTGTGGGGGATTCATTCAGGTACAGCTGAACTCAGGAGTTCAAGCCATGACACTAGAACTCTGTCTTCTCTCTGCCTCTTAGTTTTGTTTACTTCTGCATTGGCTTTACCCTCAGGAAATGTCTTTTCATGTTGTGGAAAGAACCATTGGTAGCTCTGGGTTAACATCATTAGAGGTCATGAATCCAAAGGTAAAAGTTACTGCTCTTCCCCAAATGACACAGAGTGACTCTGCTTTAGTCTAAGACCCATTTCTGGACCAATCCCTATATCTAAGAGAATATGTGGCAGCCTTGTCCATGTTCTGCTTCTGCGGTTGGGTGCTGGGGCCATGAGACTAACAGACCCTCCAAGATAAGAAGTGAGAGAGAGTGTTATCTAAAGAAAAAGAAGCTGTATAGTTAATATCTATTTTTTTAATGTTATCATGTTAATTTTTATCATCGTTATTGTAGATGTCTCTTAACCCATCTTGGGTGGGACCTGAGAGTTGTTAGGTGACATCTGAACTAACTGTTAAGAAGTATAGTATTTATATGACCACCACTGAGTTAGGCTAAAAAACAAGAGGATGTATTAGTGTAATTAGGTAGGCATGTTTGGGCAAAATTCACTGATGTCTACATATGCATAAATATTATCTACCATTTACTGAGTATTGATCATGTGCTAGGAATTTACTAAGTAAGCTCTTTAGTTTGATCATCTCATTCAATTCTCCCAAATTTTATAATGTAAATATTACTCTCCTTCTCAAATTGCAAATGATGCTCAGTGAGGTTAAATTTCCCCAACCAGTAAGTGGTAGAGAATGGACTGAAACATGGGAAGCATGAAACAAGAACTTGAATATTTAATATGACTTTGTACTTAGGGTGACCATACATCTTAGCTTATGCCTCTTATCTTCATGTAATTATTAATAACCTCCCCTTCTACTCCAAAAAAAATGTCCAGATTTGGACAGTAAATTATATGATCACCCCAATTCTGCCTCCCTTATTGGTATATATGAACTCCCATATATTTTATATACATGCCTTTCATTCAAAATGATTTTGGCTTCAGATCTGCAGAGAAGTTGCAATGATAAAACAGAGAGTTCTGATGGACCCTACACCCAGTTTCCCCTATTATTGTCTTACATAATTTGTCACAACTAATGACCAGTATTGACATATTTTATTAACTAAAATCCATGCTTAATTCATTTTTTCTTAGTTTTTATCTAATGTCTTTTGTTGTTGTTGTTGTTATTACAAGATCGCATCCAGGAGACTGCATTATATTTAGTCATCATGTCTCCTTAGGGTCCTCTTTATTGTGACAGTTTCTCAGGCTGTCCTTGTTTGTTTGTTGTTGTTGTTGTTGTTTAAGATGTATTTATTTGGCAGGGGGAGGGGCAGAGGGAGAGAGAGAATCTCAGCAGACTCTCCGCTGAGCTTGGAGCCCGATGTGGAGCTCTGTCTCATAAACCTGAGGTCATGACCCGAGCCGAAATCAAGAGTCAGATGCTTAATCAACTGAGCCACCCAGGCACCCCTGGCTGTCCTTGTTTTTGATGGCATTGACACTTTTGAAAAGTGCTGCTCAGATGTTTTATAGACTATCTCCTAATAGGGATTTTTTTGATGTTGTTCTCACTATTAGAATGGGGCTGTGGGTTTTGGGGAGAAAACCACAGAGGTTAAATGCCAATTTTATTACATCAAATCAAGGGTATATGCTATCCACATGGCTTACCACTGTTGTTGTTAACCTGGATTACCCAGTTGACATGTTTTTCCACTGTAAAGTTAATCTTTTAAAATGATTATTAAGCTTTTCAAGGTATATTTATATGGAGAAAATGCACAATTTTAAGTGGATGAATCCATTACCTTTGACAAATATATGAACCCATGTAACCACTATCACAATTGAGGTGTAGAACCCTCTAAAATGGTTTTAACTTCTGTTAATTCAAGAATCCTTTCAGTTATAATTGAGCCAGAAATGTTCCAACTGTAGCAGATATATCACACAATTTTGAATTGCTCTGAAAACAAATAGCTGGGTTGTTAACTATATTTGATTTTACCAGGTTACTTTTTATAGCCTGGCTATCTCTCCATGTATCTTTTCTGAATGGAGTAACTAGGACATGCAGATTTACCATCTCATGGGCTTAAAACCTTGTCCTATTGTAGAAACATGAGCATGAACACATCTCGTAAGAAAAGGAGATTTCAAAAAAAAAAAAATCACAAGGAACCAACAGCTTCCTTCATAACTGCTAAGTATGTGACAAGATGTGAAGAAGTCTGATATGACTTTGACAAATCTAGCATAGAGAAGACTATTTTGGATAAAGTCATGGGACACCACCTCCTGAAGAGCAAGGATGTCAAGCAAGAGAATCAAATGGTATTTTATATTCAAAAAATTTCTAAGAATGGACCTGAAGTAGGAGTAAGACTTTATCAGTGTTGGGCACCTGGGTGGCTCAGACTGTTAAGCATCTGTCTTCTACTCAGGTCATGATCCCAGGGTCCTGGGATCGAGTCCCGCATCGGGCTCCCTGCTCAGGGGGGAGTCTGCTTCTCCCTCTGCCTGCTGCTCTGCCTACCTGTGTGCTCCTCTCTCCCTCTCTGTCAAATAAATAGATAAAATCTTAAAAAAAAAAAAGACTTTATCAGTGTTGGAAAGATAATTTTCTAAAGCACTTTTATCAATGCCTTTTTGAAAGTGAGTTATAACATTAACCACTGTTCAATTTATGGGAAAATAAATTTTTCAAGAAGCAACACAATATAATTGTAAAAGTTCATGAGGAGACATTATGCAAGTTTATATTTTATCAATAATTATAAAAATCATGGCATATAATTAGAACTGAGAAAAATGTTAAAATTCAGAGAGTAAAGGGCTCCTGGGTGGCTCAGTTGGTTAAGCAACTGCCTTCGGCTCAGGTCATGATCCTGGAGTACCGGGATCGAGTCCCGCATCGGGCTCCCTGCTCAGCGAGGAGACTGCTTCTCCCTCTGACCCTCCCCCCTCTCATGTACTCTCTCTCATTCTTGCTCTCTCAAATAAATAAATAAATCTTTAAAAAAAAATTCAGAGAGTAAAAATATATCTCTTCAGGTTATACATGCTAAATACAGATAAGAGAAGAGCTGCATAATTTGTCCAGATCATAGGATTTTTTAACCTTTTATATAAACTTTATTGAGGTATAATTGAAATAAACAAAAACACATGCATATTCAATATATAGGTTGATGAGTTTATAAACACATAACTAAGTAACATTTTTATATAAGAAACATCACCACAATCAGGATATAGACCATTTCCATTACCCTGGAAATGTCCCTTATTCCCCTATGGTCTCAATCCAGTCCTTGTTCCCAGGCCCAGGCTGATCTGCTATCACTATACATTAATTTTGACTCTTCTAGAATTTCATATAAAAGGTGTCATATGGAAAGCACTCTTTTTTTTAGTCTTTCTTTTTTAACTTGGTATAATATTTTTTAAGATTTATTTGTGTAATGTGTATCAGTGGTTTTTTTCTTTTTATAGCCAAGTAGTATTCCATTGTATGGAAACTCCTTAGTGTATTTATCCTTTTGATGGTCATTTGGGTTGTTTCCATTTTATAGTTATTTTGGGTAACACCACCATAAATATAAGAAGTCTCTGGGGACATACATTTTTTATTTCCTTGGGTAAAAGTGGAAAAGTGGGGGCTGCGTGTTGAACTTAATAAGAAACTGAGAAAGATTTTTCTAAAGTAGTTGTACCATTTTACACTCTGGCTAACAGTGAATGAAATTGCTAGTTCTTCTGTATTTTTGCCAACAATCAAATGTCTAGTCTTCTTAAATTTTAGCTATTTTAATAGGTAGTGGGATCTCATGATGGTTTTAATTTGCTTATCCCTGATAACTAATGGTGTTGGGCATCATTTTATGTGCCTGCTGCTTTCTATATATCTTCTTCGGTGAACATCTATATTCTTTATTTTGGATGTGCATATAATCTTCTTTGTATATAAGTTATTTATCAAATATATGTTTTGTGAAACATTTCTGCTCCCTTCTCTTCTGTTTTCTGAAAGTGTCTGTGTTTTTTTGTTAAATTGTTGATTAAATTCACCAGGGAAGCCATCCAAACCTTGAATGTTCATTGTATGGAAGAATTTTTACATATTATTTTATTAATCTTATTTAAACAGATTTATTGAGATATATTTTTCTTATAAAATTCACCAACTTCAAGTATATGACTTAATCATTTTTAGTAACTTTACCATCAACATAAATGTGCAACCATCAACATAAATCAGTTTTAGAACATTTTCATTCCCCTGATAAGATCCTTCATATCCATTTCCAGTTAATCTCATTCCCACCACTGCCCCAGGCAATCACAGGAGGATTTTAATCATAAAGGAAATTTGATAGACACGATTTTTCAGGTTTGTTCCTTCTTTTTGAGTCAGTTTTGTTGTTTCTTAAAATGCATTTGTCCTTTAAATTAACAATATTTTATATAAAATTTTCAATACATTTCCTTATTCTTTTCTTGAGTCTAGGATCTAGAGTGATCTTTCTCTTTTTTTTTTTTTTTTAAGATTTTATTTATTTGTCAGAGAGAGAGAGAGAGAGCACAAGCAGGGGGTATTGGCAGGCAGAGGGAGAAGCAGGCTCCCCGCTGAGCAGGGAGCCTGATGCAGGACTGGATCCCAGCAGCCTGGGATCATGACCTGAGCTGAAGGCAGATGCTTAAAGACTGAGCCACTCAGGCACCCCTCCCTGCTTTTTAAAAGATTTTTAGAGTGATCTTTTTCTTTTTATATTAGTCATTTCTTTCTTTTTTCTTTTTTCTTAATCTGAATTTTTCTGATCTTTACAAAGTACAGCTTGTGGTATTATTGATTTTTCTGTTTGCCCTTTCTTATTTCATTGATTTATGCTCTGTATTCTTTATTTCTTTCTATTTACTGTAGCTTTATTTTTCTAGTTTCTAATGCAAAATCTGATTATTGAATTTAATATATATATTTTTTTTCTCATATAAGGATTTAAGTTATAAATCTCTCCCTAAAACCTACTTTAGCTACACTCAACAAATTTTGACAGGATGTTTTCATTATCAGTCATTTAAAAATATTTTCTAATTTATCTGGGTATTTTTGTTTGAATTGTTATTTGGAAGTGTATTGTTTAATTTTCAAATATTAGGGGATTTTTCAGATATTCTGTTATTGATTTTTAAGTTAATGCCATTATTATCAGAACGAGTTCAGTACTTTGTACTGTGACTTGTTTGTGGAACAATATGTGGTCTATCTTGATTGATGTTTTGTGTTTCTTCAGGTTCATCTCTCTTTTCTTATGCAGTGTGTACCTGTTGTTAACACACCTGCAGTGAATTTCAGATAATGTATTTTTCAGCTTTAGACATTCCATTTGGTTCATCTTATATTTTTTTCTACTTCTCTCCTCATTGCATTCACGTTTCCCTCAAATTCTTGAACATAATTACACTAGCTGTTTATATTCATTTCTATTGCTGTGTCACAAACTACCACAAATTCAATGGCATTAAAACAGCATTCATTTATCTCACAGCTCTGTAGATACTCAGAAGTATGGGTGAGCTCAGCTGGGTTCTTTCCTGAGGCTATCACAAGTCTGAAGTCAAAGCAGCAGTCAGTGATGCTAGTCTCTGGGGGAAGAATCCACTTCCAGACTTATTCAGGTTATTAGCAGAATTCAGTTCCTTGCAAGTGTAGGACTGATGTCCCTGTCTTCTTGTTGGCTATCATCCAGGGGCCACACTGAAGCTAGGGCCACTCTCAAGTCTCTATATGGCTTCCTCCCTTTCAGCAACATAGAACCTCCATCATGTTGAATCCCTCTCAATGCTTACAGTCTCTCTGATTTAATCTTTTATAAGCAGTCAAAGAAAAGTCTCTGCCTTTAAAGGACTTATGTGATTAAGTTATGCTCACCTGGATAATGTTGAAGGACACAAAAGTTCATTTAGGTGGCTATGTCCGGGGATTGTGATAATAGAGCTATTATAAAATATAAAACACTCAGTTAATATTTACTGAAACATATCATACCTTGGTAGATTGGGTTAAAGGGTACACTAATACGATAGTAAAATGGATACTTGGAACTAGGAAGGAGGATATGCCCTTGGTTTACTCCAAATGATGTGTTGAACTTGAAACTTGATGTAGGCAGGTGTTGTACTTGACAGTTTCAAAGTTTAGGGATAGGGCTCCAACTGGTTGGGAGTAGCAGCTCAGTACGATGCAATAGGATGCGACACAGGAGAAAGTCCTGACAAAGATAGGGCAGCTCATTCAGGACCGTAATGTACAGTAGAAGTATTCATAGCCACATGAAGACCTGGGTGGCTGACTGAGATCAGATATGCCCTACCTCTTGTAATAACTGTACACATGAGTGTAGGAAGGGGTAAAAGGCAGAAATTGGGCAAATGGTACTTATGGCTCACTGAACATACCCTGAACGTACTTCAATAGGAGGAATAATTTTAGAAACACTCTGCTGATAGGGATCAGTGTCTAATATATAGACAGACAATAGAGTGTAGTAGTTAAAAGCATGGTTACTAAACTTAAAGATGGATGTAAGCTCTGTTTTTGTACCCATGAGCTAGGGGGCAGAGTAGTTAAAATACAGACCTTGGAAGTAGACTTCCTTAGCTCTGGTGCTTCCTAGCTTTATGTCCTTGGCAAGTCTCTTAAAAAGTTTGTTACCTTAACTTCTTTATCTGAAATATAAGGGTGATGATAATACCTACCTTATATGTATTGGGGATTAAATAAATCCTCAATTTATTAAATAAATCCTTAATTTATTATGAGGATTAAGTAAATCAACATATGTAAACCATTAGAACAGTACCTGGGGCATAGTAAGTGCCAGATAAGCGTTAGCTATTCTAATTATTTCTTGTATAAAATTAGGGTAATAATAATAGTAACTCTTTTATAGTTTTAGCACAGAGTTTAAATGAGTCACTGCATATCAACTGCCCATTCTGGTGCCTAATAGATAGTAGGTGCTTAAGAAAACAGAATAAACCTCACACATTGGTCATGGTTGATTCAAGAAATCCAGGAGATTCAACTATTAGGTTCAAATGTGCCATTGCTCATAGATAAGCAGGAGTTGAGAATATAAGGATGTGATTCTTCCAAGTAATTAAACAAACTCTACTACTTTAGAATTACTGCTAGCTGTAGATAGGTAAAATAACACACCCTATATATCTAACAAACATGCAAAAACCTGTACTATTGCTCCAGAGATGAATATAAATTGTATTTTGAAGAGAATTTTAAAATCTGTCAGTTATACTAAGACTTCTTAAGTTTTAATTTTACTTTTCATTCAACTGGTCATTTTAAATCACTATCATTTGGAGCTTGATATCATATGGTCAGGGTTTGGATTCCCATCAAGAGCTAACTCTAAAATTAATACACTCCCATATCAGAGTTCAAACTTTCTATAGATTATTCTCATGGAAATCTAAGAATCAGTAGTTGTTTTTCTTTTAATTATATGCTTATCTTTAAGCAGTAATTATTTAAATTAGCATCCTCAATTTTGAGATACCCAACTCAAATGAATTACTAGCTTAAGGAGAGAATGGGATATATTGGGTGACAAAATGGAATGTCCAGAAACAAAAGCAGCTTCAGGCACTGCTGGATCCAGGGTTCCAGATGATCTCATAAGGATTCTACCTTTTTCTCTACAACTTTAATCTGCTTTCCTGTGTGGATTGGTTTATTCTCAGACAGACTTTGTTCATGTGGTAGGAAAAACTGGGAATCCCCACTTTCTATCTTCATAGATAAGAAGTCAAGAGGAATAGACCTGCCTTCTTTAAATATTATTCATCAGGGCACCTGGGTGGCTCAGTCGTTAAGCGTCTGCCTTCGGCTCAGGTCATGATCCCAGGGTCCTGGGTTCGAGCCCCACATCGGGCTCCCTGCTCGGCGGGAAGCCTGCTTCTCCCTCTCCCGCTCCCCCTGCTTGTGTTCCCTCTCTCGCTGTGTCTCGCTCTGTCAAATAAATAAAATCTTAAAAAAAAAAAAATTTTATTCATCAAATCTCAGGTCCTTTACCTATCCTTGAATTCTACAACCTCACCAGGGGAAGGGTAATCTCCCTTCTGCCAACCCTAGATGTGTGCCCACACCTGAATTTGAGTAGGTAAGGCATTATGATTGATAGCTCCATCTCAACTCATAGAGGCTGAAAAGAGGTTCTTTTCCAAAAGAATGGCTGATGATGTTACTAAAGGAACAGCAGGAATTTCCTCCCCTACCAACTTAGGGGGTGTATAAAATCAGAATTTATTAGTAAGATGGGATCAGGAAATAGATGCTGGGTGACACAAGATGTCTACTACAAATAAATATGACAGGAAAATATAACAGATGAAAGAGAATATATTTTCTTTCTCTCTTCTCTTTCCCTCTCCAAGAAATAGTGACCTCCACTCAGTAGTGCAATGCAAATGTAAGGCTGTATTAAATAAACAAACAAACAAAACAACAAAAACAAAAACACAACTATGGTTGAAGATTTAGATGAAGGATGGAAGAATAACCAGAATATCTTAGCAGTAGGAGCAAGTGTAGCAGCAGGTAAGGCAGACAACTCCGTAAATTACAAATCAGGTTTAAATAGAGAGGGAATTGGAAGTGGAGACATTATTTTCTGCAGAAATATCATGGGAAGAGGAGAACAACAAAGCAAATAAATAAAACTAAGATGATTAAGAAAACAAAGTGCTAAAAAGATAAAATTAGGACTGAGCCCTTAACTTGAGTTACACATTTTTTATTAGTCCTTGGGTGAGGACAGATTAAGGACTACACAAAACCAAGCCTGTGAACACACTTTATAATGTATGATCTTTAGGCCTAAAACTAGATTCTCTTCCAGTTAAGTATGATGCTAGAACAATGACTGGCCCAGTTTTAGATTAACCAGTCTCACAGAAAGATTTTTGATTCATATAACCTCAAAAAAACAAATACTGTGTCACATGTTAGGTTCCAGATCCTTTGCTTTGTGGCTAAAGATATGAAGATGAATTAGATACTATAAGTACTGGATGTCTGTAGATTTTGCAAGCTCAGCATCACTTCCCTGTTTCTCTGGTAACAGATCACTCTTTCCATTCAGTTAAAATGCTAGTGCCTGGCTTCTGCCCTTCCTCAACCAGACTATGATAATGGCTAAGAATTGGTTAAGTTATTGGTCTAAGAATTAACACTTGACTCAAGAAGAACCAATGGAAGCCTTCCTTTATAGTTGATTGAGAGCTTTAAGGTTAGAGTATTTCAATCTTGGACAGTTTTTGTAAAACAAAATATTTCAAAATCTACTAATTATCCTTGAAGCTCTAGAAACTGCATACCATGACTAAGAGGGCAGCAATTTATCTGATACTGCTTCTGCTCTGTCCACTTTATGTTTCAGTCACTGTCAAATAAAGGCAGTGGGGAATGGCAAAACCACTTCTGATTCATTCAACACTTGAGTGCTTCTTAGGTACAAAACACCATTCTAAACATTGTCCGGGAGAAAAAGATAAATAATACCAGCCCTTACCCTCAAGGATCTTGCAATGTGGCAAGGGAAATAAGACACGAATACAGATGACTGCAATAAAATGAAGATAATGATTACTACCAGATGTTTAGGGAGAATGAGCAGAGCAAAGAGAACACAGAATAAGGCAACATTCAGTAGTCAGCCAAGAAATATTTATTGAGCAATCATAAGATGTGAAATGGATATGGAAGAGTAAAATGTGGACTGGGGCTTAGGCAGGTGGAAAATCAGGTGACATGACTTGTTACCCACCTTTCTAAATATGTTTTTTGTCACCAAGTTCCTAATAAATATCCTTAAATTAAAAACTGAATAAGGATATAGTCTCTGAAATACAGCCTGGGGCAATGATGCCTAAATAGTTGGATAGTAGTACATGTGTCCCCAAGTATGCCTTCCTATTGCTTTGTTCTCTTTCCCTTTCTGCATTAGCTGATGGTACCTTATGATACCCATTTCAGGTCTTCCACCCTTTTTGAGCTGGTGTTTTAGAACAGGTGAATTAGAGTAGGATCCTTTTGGCTTCAAACAACAGAAAGGAAATAGTATAAAATTGAAAAAAAAAAGTCCAGAGGCAATCTTGCTGGCATGTCTGGGTCCAAGACTTCACATGTTTAAATCAAGTCTCTATCTCTCTCTACCTCCACCCCGATTTCTCCTTTCCCTTGTCCCCTCTCCTATATCTCTTTTTTTTTTTTTCTTGGCTTTTATGTGTTGATTTTTTTTTTAATTTTATTATGTTATGTTAGTCACCATACAATACATCATTAGTTTTTGATGTAGTGATCCACGATCCATTGTTTTCGTATAACACCCAGTGCTCCATGCAGTACATGCCCTCCTTAATACCCATCGCTGGGCTAACCAATCCCTCCTCCCCCCTCCCCTCTAAAACCCTGTTTGTTCCTCAGGTCCATAGTCTCTCATGGTTCATCTCTCCCTCTAATTCCCCCCGCCCATTTTTCCCTTCCTTCTCCTAATGTCTTCCATGTTATTCCTTATGTTCCACAAATAAGTGAAACCATATGATAGTTGACTTTCTCTGCTTGACTTATTTCACTTAGCATAATCTCCTCCAGTCCCATCCATGTTGATGTAAAAGTTGGGTATTCATCCTTTCTGATGGCTGAGTAATATTCCATTGTATATATGGACCACATCTTCTTTATCCATTCATCTGTTGAAGGGCATCTCGGCTCTTTCCACAGTTTGCCTATTGTGGACATTGCTGCTATGAACATTGGGGTGCATATGGCCCTTCTTTTCACTACATCTGTGTCTTTGGGATAAATACCCAGTAGTGCAATTGCTGGGTCATAGGGTAGCTCTATTTTCAAATTTTTGAGGAACCTCCACACTGTTTTCCAAAGTAGCTGTACCTACTTGCATTCCCACCAACAGTGTAAGAGGGTTCCCCTTTCTCCACAACCTCTCCAACATTTGTTGTTTCTTTCCCTGTCCATTTTTGCCATTCTAACTGGTGTAAGGTGGTATCTCAGTGTGGTTTTGATTTCCCTGATGGCTAATGATGATGAACATTTTTTCATGTGTCTGTTAGCCATTTGTATGTCTTCTTCAGAGAAGTGTTTGTTCATCTCTTCTGCCCACTTTTTGACTTGATTACTTGTTTTTTGGGTGTTGAGTTTGAGAAGTTCTTTATAGATTTTGGATACCAGCCCTTTATCTGTAGTGTCATTTGCAAATATCTTCTCCCATTCTGTGGGTTGCCTCTCTGTTTTGTTGACTGTTTCCTTTGCTGTGCAGAAGCTTTTTATCTTGATGAAGTCCCAAAAGTTCATTTTTGCTTTTGTTTCACTAGCTTTTGGAGATGTATCTTGAAAGAAGTTGCTGTGGCCGATGTCAAAGAGGTTACTGCCTATGTTCTCCTCTAGGATTTGGATAGATTCCTGTCTCACATTGAGCTCTTTCATCCACTTTGAGTTTATCTTTGTGAATGGTGTTAGAGAATGGTCGAGTTTCATTCTTCTGCATGTGGCTGTCCAATTTTCCCAGCACGATTTATTGAAGAGACTGTCTTTTTTCCATTATGTTTTTTCCTGCTTTGTCAAATATTATTTGACCATAGAGTTGAGGGTCCATATCTGGGTTCTCTATTCTGTATCTCTTATTATAGAATTCAAATAGCTCTCTGTTTATGTGGAAACTCCTGGCACAGCTACAGGTTTATATCCTTATAGCTCCAGGAAAGAGTAGGGGCCATGACAGTGTAAGGTTGTAGCAGGGCATCCCATCTAAGATTGACTTATATTCACATTGTACACAGGGGTAGATTAGTATATTAATTACAGCACTGTTTTCTTGAAGAAGATCATGTAATGTGTGTTCTTAGATAAAAAGAATAGTATAACATTTTCCAAAAGATATACATGAAGTGTTTTGAGGAAGGGGGACCTTTTTTTTTTCCTAATTCACTCACAGATTGTCTATTGGATAGCCCAAGAGTTAGTCCTGGATGGCTCTGGCCGGGCTCTATTCTCATCCTTTAACTCATCAATGTAGCCAGTCACCAGCCCTAATTTATAAGAAGTGGGTTTTCTCAAATCATAAGTAATGAAACATAGAGGAGGGGCCTATCCAAAAAGAAACTGAACTGGACTATCCCTAGAAGAAAGAGGAATAGATGGTAAGCAAGGGCGGGGCGGGGGGGGGGGGGGGAAGAAAAAGAAAAAGAAAAAAAAAAAAGAAAAAAGTCCTCTATACCAGAAAATGTTTATCATTTTCTTTGGAGATCAAAAAAATTGGTCTCCTACACATGAAGGAACGGAGGATATTGGCCTAAAAAGAGCCCCATGGCCAAAGGGATATGGCCTATTTTAACAGAGGATTTGAGAGTTAACAGATACCATGGAGAGCATCCAGTTCAATCTCATCATTTTACAAATGGGGAAACTAAAACCCAGACAAGAAAACAGAAATGCTAAGGACATACAGGTAGTTGATGGCAGAGACGACCCACTACCTGTCTTCTGACCTTGTAGTGTGTGTGTGTGTGTGTGTGTGTTGTTTTGTTGTTTGCTTGCTTTTTATACAAGGACATTTTTCTTTAGTACATAACAACAACAACAAAAAGTATAGCCTTGTTTCAGGTTTTTCCTTCTTTCTCAAATCTGTATAATATAGTTTTGCTGCACTCCAACAGAAAACCTCAGCAAGAGTTAACTATCATGAATCCACTCACTCCGGTACCAAGGACAGAGACATTATCCTTTCTTTATATAAGAACTAGGGCCACCTGTTGCTTTAAGAGCTCAAGTTTGGTCTCAGCTGCAGGAGGGGACACCTTTGAAAATCAGCTTCCTAACTGCACTGCATCCTGATTTAGCTACCAAATCTTCAGGCAGAAAAAGATAGAAAGGCATCTGGATCATTGGGGAGACTTCTACCTGCCTCTCTTTCTTCCTCCTACTGTCACCTCTTTCCTGCTGTTTCCTGCCCAAAAAACCTGTCACCAGCCCAGAAGCATCTCTGGAAATGGGTAGGAGGGAGCCCTGCACCTGTCAGCGCCAGAGAAGAAAGTGCGCTCTGCAGAGTTCTCAGTTGTTACATCTTTGGCGATGAAAGGAAAGAAAGAGGTGAGTCCGAGGTTTACGCCACAGATATTCTGGAGACTGCAGTTAGTCCATCCGTCTCTGGCTCCAGTAACCCCTAAAGACCAAGGGTGCACTTACATTCCTAGCGTTTCTTGGCGTGCTTTCCTAAGAGCTAGTTCAGTGCCTCGCCCCAAGAAGTCTCTGGGTAAAGGTTCTTTTAAGTCATGATTCAGGTTCCCGTCTGTATGTGTGTTTTTTCTTGAGAAAAACTGGCACAGACTGATCAGTAGTAGACAGTGGGGTCTCCTTGCTCCCCTTCATCACTGCGTTCTCCACCTTGCGACTTCCTCGCATTCTCCCGGATCTGACAGCTAGGACTCGCGACCTCAGGGTTGGGAGCATCAGCACCAGACATCCCCGCCCCCTCCCGGGGTTGATGCCACCCGTGCCTAGAAGGTGCGTGTGGGTGCAGGCGGGCGAGCTGGAGGCTTCTACGGTGAGCTAGGAGAAGCATTTCAGCCCTTGCCTGAGACCTGCAATCCTAGATTCCCTGGGGACCGCGAAACTCCCAGTCCGAGGCACTCCCTGCTTAGCCGCCCACCCATTCCCCCCCTCCTTACCTCAGCACGCAGCCCCTCCCTGCGTGATGATGCAAACCAGTGGGGAGGGCGGGCGCTGGGAAGGGTGGGGAGAGTCGGAGAGCTAGCGAGGGAGGGAGGGAGTGGGAGGAGGAGGAGAGGGAGCCGAACGACCATTTAAAGCGATAGCAATCCTTGCCCTCTCCCCAGTGCTGGGTTGTTGGAGAGCGCGAGCGGCAAGCCGGGGAGCGCGAGCGCGGCGCGCCGGCCGGCGAACCCGGGAGCGCACGGAGCCCCAATCTGGCAGGCGTCGCGGGACCCCCCATCCTCTCCGGCCGCCCCTCCCCGGGCGCCCCCACCCTCCGTGCCTGCAGGAGCCTCTGGGCTTCCCCGGAGGACCTCACCCCAAGGGGCCCGGACCCGGGCGAGCCCGCCACCATCCCCTCCAGCGCCGCCGCCACCACCGCAGCAGCCGGAGCAGCATGGTCCAGCTGGGGAAGCTGCTCCGCGTCCTGACTTTGATGAAGTTCCCCTGCTGCGTGCTGGAGGTGCTCCTGTGCGCGCTGGCGGCGGCGGCGCGCGGCCAGGAGATGTACGCCCCGCACTCTATCCGGATCGAGGGGGACGTCACCCTCGGGGGGCTGTTCCCGGTGCACGCCAAGGGTCCTAGCGGAGTGCCCTGCGGCGACATCAAGAGGGAGAACGGGATCCACAGGCTGGAAGCGATGCTCTACGCCCTGGACCAGATCAACAGCGATCCCAACCTGCTGCCCAACGTGACGCTGGGCGCGCGGATCCTGGACACTTGTTCCAGGGACACTTACGCGCTCGAACAGTCGCTCACTTTCGTCCAGGCGCTCATCCAGAAGGACACCTCCGACGTGCGCTGCACCAACGGCGAGCCTCCGGTTTTCGTCAAGCCGGAGAAAGTAGTTGGAGTGATTGGGGCTTCGGGGAGTTCGGTCTCCATCATGGTAGCCAACATCCTGAGGCTCTTCCAGGTAGGGAGGCGCTCCCTCCGGGGCAGAGCACGCCTTAGCTCCCCGCGCACTTAATCCTAAAAGCTGGCTTGGACTCGAGGGGTGCGGGGTCAGGTCAGCCTTCGCGCATTTCCACCCTGGAGATCCTGCGAATCCCTCCCACCCCACCCGAGGAGGTACCTTCCCTGCTTGGTTCATTTCCCTTCCATCTCTCCCCTGTCCGCGCTCCACTCCATCCGGCTTGACATCCTGGATTTATGGCCCCATTTACAAGAAGCAATCTGCGAAAAACAAGGCGATGATTTAAATGGGTTTGCATTAGAGTGAAATATGGTCCAAAAACAGGCTTGTAAAAGTGCCGGGCTCCTGTGAGAGCCGGTTAGGCTCGTGGAATATGAAAGATGAGAAGACGCCTCGAAGCCGGGCATTTCTCAACTCCCCAGCTTCCCAGCCCCAAGCCGCCCCGGCAAGCCTCAGCTCCCTTGGAAAATTTCGAGAAGAGCTTAGGGAGGCACATCTTAAACCGAGGGCTAGGTCTTCACCTACATGTGGATATTAATTGCCCATCTCTCAGGTTGGATCTTCCGACCTGTAGCCTGTCTCCGCGAGGGCATGCGGCAGAAGGCACGGGGACGCTCCCCAAGTGGGAAGATGCCGCCCCGAGACGTGACCCCCGGGTGATTTGCTCTGGGCAGTTGTTTGCACCGTCTAAATTGCATTTGCAGTCCGGCCACTGGCAGGAGCTGGACGATCAGCTTTCTACTCCTGCCACTTCAGAGCCCAGAGATGAGCTCATGCTAACTGCGAAACAAAATCGCTTTCGCTGCCTCCACCCTCCGCCCATCCTTTCCCACGACCTCCCTAACACAACCCCCCAACCCCTATCCCCGGCTCCGCGGACGATTCCCGGAGCCAGGCGAGAAGGCGCCTGGAGGGAGGCACTAGGGTGCGCTGAGCAAAGCCGGCGATCCTCCTGCTCCGGGCGCCGGGAGGGCAACGCCGAAAATGGGAGGAAGGCGGATCCGGGGCAGCTGAGCGGTGGGTTCTACTGCAGTACCCACTCTCCGCCTGCTTCCGCATTTTGTGCCCCGTGGCTCCTGTGCTGCACTGGGTATAAATGGATGGATTTTGGATTTAAGAAATTGAGTTTCGGGGTCTCTTTGATTGTGGGTTCCCTTCTCCTTATTTCTTCTTATCTCTCTCTATCATCTTTCTTTCTTTCTCTTTTTTCCTTCTTTGTTTTTCTCCTTTTCTCTCCCTCTCGTTCAATTTCTGCTTCTTTTCTCTCTCCTTCCCCCCACCCCCAAGTTTTTTGTTCATCTCTCTCTAGAGATGATCCTTTCCTAATGCACAGCTCCTCTCTCTCCCTGCCTGATAGTACCCAAACCCAATTAATCCCTTCTCCAGATGTTCTGGCTAACCCTGGTGCCCTTATGCTCCCCATATCTAAAGAATTGGCTCCCTTCCAAATGCTTTCCCTAAGGGTGTTGGGTTTCTGGAGGGGATTCCTTGTGAGATTCAAGCTGTCACCACATCTGCTCCTAGGAGTGTGAAGTTTGTGTGTGCACCAGGAGAGGTGCCTGCCCAGGGCTGCAGCCTGGTATGGCCCCTCTGATCTTCTGAGCATCCCTAACACTTCTTGAGTGTGCCATCGTGGGAATCCCTGGATATTTGCAAACCCAAAAATGCTTTGGGGGCACCCTTAATTCTGAGATGATGCTTTTGGGAAGAGGCTAGGTTACTGTAAGCAAAACCCAGAAGCATTTCCTTCTTGCCTGAGCTTAAAGCCAGGCAACTTAAGTGGGCAGTGCTGCAGGAGACAGCGAGATCAGAGATCACCGGAGAACCACTGGGCGACTCACAGCCCTGTGAGCCCTGAGCCCTGGGGGTTGAAGGCACATTTGGTGTCTCACATTTTTTAATTATTTTGGTGCCTGTTTCTCTCTTCACTCAGAGCACAGGCAGTGCTGCAGATGGGCCTGTGTGTCTGAAAAAGAGCGAAATGTTAGGAGAAGGATTGCAGACTAGGCTGAAGGACTGTGTTTGCTGAAAAAGATTCAAGGGGGAGTTGTTTCTTCCTCTGGTGTGTGAACCTGAGGCTCTTGTGTGGGAAAGAAATGGTTTGCCTTATGCTTAGTTCCCTCATTCCCTGGGCTGGGAAGGAAAGGAAGCTAATGCCAGTGTTAGCAGTGTGGGTTGGGACCAAAACCATTCAGAGAAAACACTGTCATTTTCCTCTAATTTGCAAATTGCAGCTATTCATGTTGGATTGAACAGCTGAGGGAAAAAGCCCCCAGTTTTCACCTGCATTTATGGAGAAGAGGCTGATAGCAGGAGGAATGCACCAACTTGTAGCTTGTGCTGTGAGCTGGGTATAACTGTTGGTGTGGGCATCATGCTTAACCATTGCCCATGTTGGAATATATACTTATATATTCCAACAGTCTCTTCCAGTAGCCTTGTCTGCACATGATCATAGGAGCTCCTGGCACGCAAGTCTAATCCCAAGTTTCCCAGCCTCTGTAAGCCTGCAGAATGAACAGAGAGAATAGTGGTACACAGACCCATTGTTCAAAGGCACGATCAATTTAGAGAGAGAGGAAAAGAATGGTAGGTGAATCTTCGCTGGGAGTGTAGGGTTCAGCTCAATTAAGATTATCCTATATATAAAAAAAAAAAAACCACAAAAAACAAAAAACACAAAAAAACTCCTCTAAATGATTGAATTCTTAGCTCTCCAGAGATTTGAGTTTTCTTTTCCCGGGCCCTGTAGGTTGCTGTGGGGACCATGCCAAACCTATCATTTGAGATAAAAATTTATGATGAGATAAGCTTCTAGGTTGGGGGAAGGAATACTTAGTGACTTAAATGGGGGAGTGCTACACACTGTGGGGTTGGCAGGGGGAGGGTTGAGGACAGGAAAGAGTAATGAAATAGTAATAAATGTAGCAAATGCTGTTGTTGCCAACAAAAACTGGAATGAAGTTCTTTCCTGAGAATGAGGACCTGGGCAAAAATGACTCCTCAGATGTAAATAGTGTCTATGACTTTGAATTTTCATTTGCCTGCTGGTGTAGCAGACCAAAGATATGAGCTGAACAAGTCCTCTCTCTCTCTCTCTCTCTCTCTCTCTCTCCCTCTCTCTCTCCCCTCTGTGCACACTGAATTGATTAGTAAGTGACATGTCAGAGGACAGGAATGATGTCCACTGGTCTTTCAAATCTAGGAATTGGAAGCTAATGAAATTAGTGTGTGGCCAGGGCTCTGCCAACTAGAATTAAGTCACTGCAACCACCCTGCAATGCATTTTCAGCCTCAAAGTAGTATCAGGGAGGAATTTCTGGAGATTGTTTCTGAGCCTGTACAAAATAATACTCTCCTAATGTTAAGAAAGATTAAATGTAAATTAATTTTGACTATGAGTAACATATTTAAAAAATAATCAGAGTGGGGATGGCTTAAGGTGGAGAGCTTATATAATATGCTGTCCAAAGGATAAACCTCCCCTGACCACTATTTTATGGGCTATAAGTAAGATATATTATAGTGGGAAGTAATGGGCATGTTTTTATTCAAGGCTACTCTGTTATCAACTTGCGAGCAAACACTTTGAGCGTATAAATTACTCTTGCTACATCCTGACTCTGAATGAACAATATTTCATGGCCAGTGACATGGTCTAAGCTATGGACTTGGAATTGAATGGTGTCTGTTTCAGTTCCTTTGTTCCTTCAAAAGCAACTAGATGGAAAAAGTGGCCAACTTGACTCTTGTTGGGGCATATTGCAAATCTAAACCTATGGACCTTGTACCATAAATGAAATACATTTGTAAATTTCTAAATGTTATCCTTCTGTTCACTGAAGCTTGAATATAATCTCCAACTTTGGGGGCATTTTATATATATATGGACCTAGTTTTCTTCCTTCTTTCTTTTGCTCCCTCTCTTCTCCCTATCTTATGTAATTGGATAGAACTGGGTACCTAGGATGGTGTGGTATTACTATAGTGGGGACTTTTTTTAAACAACTCTAACCTACTCTTTTCAAAATTTCATAAATACAGGTGTCAGTGCCATTTGGAATAGGCTCTATAACAATCTCTGCCTCCACATTTACTGTGTTTCAGGAAATTTACCTAACAGATGGTGAGTGGGCAATTTTTAAAGGGGCATTTTTGAAAAGAGCAGAGAGGGAAGGAATAGAGACAGGCACATACTATATTTGAAGATACCTCTACGTGTATATTTTATGTATACATGCCCATAACATTAAGATGTCTTTGGGGATTTTTCTCTTCAAAAATAATTGAAGTAATGGATGCTTTCGCTACAATTTCATAAACATTGAGAGTATAACAAATCATAAATGCTCTATTTCCTACGTCTATAGGTTGTGTCATGGACTTCAAAGATCATAGCTGGATTACACAAAGTACACTCCAATCTCAATCCTGCCATGAATTAGCCCTGTTACCCTAAATAAGTTACTTAATCTTCCTAGGCCTCAATTACCTCATCTGATTTTTTTTTCTTTAAAAACAAATGTAGTTTCTAAGTTTTTAATCTCTTTGGGTCATAGCTTGCTTGGAGAAAACCCGCTCTTGTCCAAACCCCTTGACTTTGAATTTCTAGCTCCCACTTTGAACTTTGAGTGAGTTTGGGGGAACTTTTAAAGAATATTTTCACACAGGTATCTTAGTTAATATCAGTCTAGCTGATTTCCCATATTCAGACTTTATCCCTTGTTTTGCCAGTGTGCTCCTTAGTCATGTATATCAGGGCTTGTATCCAGGAAAATGACCTCCTGGGTCAGCTTACTGCATGGTTATAAGACACCAAGCGGGGAGCAAGAACTGTGAGCTTTATAGTAGCAGATAAAACTTTTGTTATCCAGCATTCTCTCCCCTTTCATCTTGCAAAAACCCCAGGCTTTCTTTTGGAAAGCTACCAGATAGTGATTCCTACCTCCTCCCTGGCCCCAGGGATGAGTCCCCCAACTGAACTCAGGCAAAGCAGGTGATGGGTTCAAGTGTAGACTTTTGACTTTGGCTAGACCTATCAGAATCCTCCCCAGAACTTTTCTGCCAGAGGAAAATGGGAAAATTGGCTCTTCTCTCTGGAATTTCTAAGCTGAGGTAATATGACTCTGGGACTCCTAGTGGCCATCCAACACAAGACTTTCTGTAGAATAAAGTCATACAGAGGTAAGCAGGGTTGAGTGATGGAGAGAAAGCCAGAGCCCTGATGATATTCTGAAACTCTCAGATCCAGCTATATCTGAATCTAGCTGCATCCCTGAATTTCCAGTACTTGTTCTTAAAATAAATAAATTAATAAAAATTCCTTCTACTGTTTTGAATTTGTCTTCAGGCCTGTGCAATTAAAAGCCCCCTAGCCAAAACAAGTAATTTCTTATGTTAATGTAAGGTTTGCTGACTGGCATTCATTAAGTGAAAAATTATATATGATATTTTCTTTACTTTAAATATAATCCTTCTAGCCGAGGTCTGGGATAGTCACAACTCTGCCTTCTTCCCCACTCTTCCCATCATTTGCTGTATTAACTTTAAGCGTTTGTTATAAAAACCTGATGCAGTTGAGAGATACAGTGAACACTTCTGATGTAGAATGCAGCATAGAAGCCTCCTATCTGGAAGCTTTCGAACCATACTTGGTTCCCCTCATTAAAGCAAATCTTTTGTTGATGTCTCCAGGGCAGAGAAACATTTTCATGGCATAATGGAGTACAAAGTACATTAAACTCCCGGGTTACTCTACGGTAAGCATCAAGCCTAACTACTTGTCATCCCCTTTTACTGTAAGTAGGCAAAAAAGAACAGTCACAAACACATTTTTCCAACAACTGTATACATGATTACTGTTTAGAGGACAGTTATACAACATATAGTCAGACTGATTAATTCATGGACCTTTTGTCAATTGGCACAGTAAACATATGTGTTTTATGCACTTAATAAAAGCAAAACAAAATCTTTTTATAGGTAAATATCCGAGAAGAGCATTGTGCCAACCCTTACAGTGACGGCATTTCCCTGTTTGACAAGTAACCTCCTTTCAATTACCCTTACTACTAGATGTTTCTTGGATCAAGTTATTAGAATATAACATCAAAAATAAAATAATATGAAGTTACAATGATACAGGATACATATCTCATTTTGTGAGAACAGAAGTTCTTATTTCTTTTCAATAACAGTAGTGACCCCAATAATAACTTCATCTTTGCTATGAGACATTATGCCATGCACTCTAAATACTTCATCTCATTTAGTTCTTACAATAGTTCTGCAAAAGGCATATTATCTTCCCCACATACAGCTGAAGAAAGTGATTCTCAGAGCCCCAAGTCACATTGCTGGTAAGTGGCAAGGTCTAGATTCACACAGTGGTTTGCCTGACGATACACTGGTTGTTACCCACTGTACATGCTGCTCGGTTGTTGCACCAATGCAGAAATACTTAAAGTAATCATAGATCTGCCTACCCTGAAACTGTAGTGGTTTGAGGACATCAGAGTTGTTCCTTAACCACATCTATTTGCAGAAAGAGATAATATTTTATTTCAGTTCCACAACGAGATTAATTCTGTCTATTGAAACTTGAGTACACAAATCCTCACCTCCAAATAAAAGATGCTTGTTTTCTGTTATTCAACAGGTAGCCCTGTGTGTAGGCAATACATACATAGTAGGCTTTTCTCTCAAATAAAGGAGAAAAGATGTTTCTTCTTGTCCTGATTCAGTGCCCATCATTATGGATTATGATGGCTCTTCCTGAACTTTATTTCATTCACTCCACTCTTTCTACAAACCTCAAGTGGGGAAATCCATCATTCAGATATATGTGCAAAGTGAGAGGACTGTATTAATACAATTGCTGAAAGTCAAGTTGATAGAGCACAGGAAATACATCCTAATGAATGCAACATTAATGTTTGTGTGGGCCGTGGAGTGAGGGGTAGGAGAATTTTCAGCTTAATGGATTATTTTGCCTCTTGCTATAAAAGTGCTGCAACTAAATAGTTTTATAATTGGTCATTTACAGAACTCTCCATCTCTGGGTGTTGTGCTCTCTCCATTCTGCGGCTGCCAATTCTTTCTCTTGTTCTTGTTGGAAGATAGCAAGGAAGCCGCTTCAAAGGCTCAGCCTGCTTTTCTGCATTATTGTTTAGATGAAAATATTTCCATTTATTAAAGTACTACCTAAACATTTTTATCATGTTTTAAACTTGACTGTGTTCTGAATGTATTAGTACAGGCAGAAAAATGTGGGATGTTTTCCTGGAGAAAACATACTTTTATCAAAGGAATCACCAGAATTTTCATGTAGGGGTTAAGAATAAAATTGTGGAGTTAGATCTGAATTTAAATTCATAATCACCACTTATTACCGGACTCACCTTGATCAAACAGGTACCATACTTCTCATCAATTTTCTTATCTTTGAAATGGGAATGATACAAGTGTACTTGTCTGATAAAGTAATCATAAAGATTGCACAAAATATGCATGGAAATATTTTAGCACCAAGTTTAGCATGTGATGAGTGTTCAATACATTTAAAAGATTTTATTTTATTATTATTATGCTATTATTAAATATCACTATTTCTTAAATGTCACTATTGCCAAATTTACTGTAAAATTACCATAATAATCCATATTGGATTTCATTCTTTCTGTTTCTTTGTTTAAATGGAAAATATTAGGGGCACCCAGTTGGCTCAGGAGGTTAAGCATCTGACTCTTGATTTCACTTGGGGTCATGATCTCAGGATCCTGAGATCTCTGGGTGGTAGAATCGAGCCTCCTGTCAGGCTCTCTGCTCAGCCTGGCATCTGCCTCCTCTCGGCCCCTCCCCCCCAGGCACTTGAGCTCCAGCGCTCCAGCTCTCTTTCTAAAATAAATAAATAAAATCTATTTTAAAAAGTGGAAAATATTACACAGATTGAGAGTTGCTCAGAACACAGTTTAGTGATAGTATTCAGTGGAATGAGAATTTCTATGGACTGATTCAAGTGAATCAGGAATGCCGTGGACTTAGATTCCAGACAGACTCGGAGCAGTGGGCTTTGAGGTTAGCCAGCCCCAAGTTTGAAGTCCACTGTGACCCATTTCTAGTGCAGAACCTAGAGGAACTTACTTAACCTTTTTGAGCTTTACTACTAGTTTCCTCAGCTATCTTTTTTTCCAGAAATATTTATTAAGCCTCCCCCTTCAGCACTGTTCTACGTGGTTGGACATATCAGTGACTAAAATAGACAAGAGCTCTCTCTCTCTCCCCACTCTGTCCTTCCTGCTCTCTCCTCTTCCTTTCCTCCTATCTCTACTCTTCTGTCTCTCAGCTTACACTCTCGCATGGAAACAGATGGATGTTATAAATAAGTCCTGGAGTATGTTAGAAGCTGATGAGCCCTATGGGACAAGGGAAAGAATGTGAAGTGCACTGAAGAGTGTTGGTTTGGGAGTGCTGAGGAGTGTACAGGTGGGTTCTATTTTTAACGATGGTAGTCAGGGTGGATTTCACAAGGTGGCATTTGAGCAAAGACTTGAAGTGAGGGAATTGTCAGAATGGATTAGGGGAAGACCACTCTTCTGTGAGCAGGAAAAACCAGTGTCAGAACTCCAAGGCAGAACTATGTCTGGCAGGTTTGAGGAATATCAAGGATGCCACTATGGTTGAGCAAGTCAGGAAGAGCAAGGGGCAGCAGGAGGACTTGAGGTCAGAGATATGAGAGGGCAGGTAGGGTAAGTCATTGGAAGCCACCACATGCATTTTTTCTTACCTTAAGTGTAGGCAGTGTGGTAGGATTTTAGCAGAGGTGGGGCATGATCTGTCTCTTGGTTTAAAAGAATTAATTTCATCTGTGGTGTTGAGGATGAGGGAAAGAGAGGAATCGGATGATCTCAGGAGGTGACTACAGGTGTCTCTGAGATGGTTGTTGGTGACTTGTGCAGCAGATGCTTCAAGAAGTGATACATTTGGAAGATTGTGACAGTATTTTCAGGTGAATCAAATGGGGAAGATGTAAAAGGAAGAAAGGGGACAAGGTGAACCCAAGATGTGGGGCCTGAGCAATGGAAAGGTGGGATTACTATCACTTCAGATGGAAAAGGTTTGGAGTGGAGCACGACTGGGGAATTAAAGATCAGATTTGGAGGTAGAAGTTTTGAGAATTTTTTTTGACATCCAAATTGAGATGTTGAATGCACAGGTGGAAATACGAGTCTGCAGTTATGAAGAAAGTTCTAGACTAGAGATATATTTTAATAAAATAGAGATATTAAGAATAATTACATGGAAGTGCTAATTTAAAGATTAAATAAGATAATACAGGGGGGTGCCTGGGTGGCTCATTCAGTTAAGCATCTGCCTTTGGCTCAGGTCATGATCCCAGGGTCCTAGGATCTAGCCTCATGGGGCTCCCTGCTCAGAGGGAGCCTGCTTTTCCCTCTGCCTGCTGCTCCCCCTGCTTGTGAGCTCTCTCTCTCTGTCAAATAAATAAGTAAAACTCTTTAGAAAAATAAAAATAAATGAGATAATACAGTTAACACTGTGTTCCCAAAACATTTAATAGCTACTAGTTAAAGACAATTATCTGAAATGCAGACAAATCCTATAGTTTGTTTGTTTTTGCAATAAATCTGAACAAAATGATGTTACAATTATTTTAACAGTATTTGTGACAATTATTTTAAGTCATGACACCATACTACAAACATTTAGAATAACATTTCAATCTCCTACCTTTCATTCTGATAATGTAGTGGTAACTATATTTTGTAAGGTTTAAGTTAGTTCTGATAGAGTATTTTATTAAAAATAATTTTGAACTATCTACTTCAGTGCAATTTTATATATATAACATATATATACATATATATGTATAATATAAAACTCAATTGAGAATTTGCATCACTGATATACATTTGGCCCTTGAACAATGTGGGGTTAAAGGCACTGACCACACATAGTTGAAAATCCACATATACCTTTCGAGTCCCCCAGAACTTACCTAATAATAGTCTACCACTGACCTGAAGACTTACTGATAACATAAACATTTGATTAGCACATATTTTGTATGTTATGTGTATAATATACTGTACTCTTCCAATAAACTAGAGAAAATAAAATATAATTAAGAAAATCGTAAGAAAGAGAAAAGACATTTACAGTACTGTACTGTGTTTATTGACAAACTCCATGTATAAGTGGACCCACACAATTCAAACCCATGTTGTTCAAGAGTCAATTGTACATGAGAATTTAAGCAATGACCCAGGTATTCAAGGAAAAATAATGGGCTTGTCTTATAATATCCCATTATGGGTACCTACTTTGAACAATTTCATGAGGCATTTCATATCTTCCACTCACTTTGCAATTGAAAACATGGTGGGGGGGATTTTTATCTTACTGGTTTCAAGCTCCCTTTAGCAAATCCTTTAACAGCCTTTGTAGCTTAACCAAAATTCTGTTCCTTATTCACTTCACTATCAGATACTGGTCTAAGCATGTCCTTATACTAAAAAATGCATGGCCATGTTGTCTCTACACATCTATAATTGTATTTTAACACTGTCATTATGTAAGCTATATTTTAATTGTAATTATAACAAATTTTATATCAACACACATCCGTTTCTAGTGTTCAGGGGGAGAGCAGCATGTAGTAAATTTTATCAAAATATAGCATCTGAAGAACAGAACAGAGAGTAATTGTGTAATTCTGTATTCACTATAATTAAGTTCAGTGGAGTTGGCATAATAGAATTAAGATGAAAAAGACAAAACAAAACATTGAGGCACCATGGCTACCTGTCATAACACACCCTTTTCACATCAGAGAACATATACTTAGCATCTTTCTGTACAGAAATGGACGGAGTAAGAGGCTAGAGGAAGAATAGCAGACACTAAAAGGGTGGGATTGTGAAAAGCAATATGCAAATGACATATTGCTTTTAGATTTGGTAGGCGGGGAAAATCTACTAGTGTGTATATCTACTGGGACCACGTTTTCTGAAATAGTTAAAACTGATGTCAAATATGCAGTCCTACCTTCCTTGTAAATTGGGACGTACACTCAAATCTTTGCTTCCTATTTCTTGAACATTGGTTGAGAAGATTATTGCAGGAACTGTATCTTATGAGCAAAGTACATTGTCTAGAAATGACTGACACTCTCTCAGCTGTCACACTCCACGCTTGCTGGCTCTTTCTTTCGGACTTATTAAAGTTTGCAGTGCGGGAGTGGGTTATGGGAAAGATCATTGGAATTTTTTTATCTTCAGGAGGCTATATGGCATAATGGTTAAGATTGCAGGCACTGGATATAGTTCACATTCCTGCTTTCCACTTGCTAACTACATAAACTTGGTCAATTTACCTGATTACCTGCACCCCAGTATTCCCATCTATAAAATGATGATAATAGGGCACCTGGGGGCTCAGTTGTTAAGCGTCTGCCTTTGGCTCAGGTCCTGGGATCGAGCCCCGCATTGGGCTCCCTGCTCCGCGGGAAGCCTGCTTCTCCCTCTCCCAGTCCCCCTGCTTATGTTCCTGCTCTCACTATCTCTCTCTCTGTCAAATAAATACAAATAAAAAAAATCTTTAAAATGATGATAATATTCCATCCTCTTAGGACTGTTTTCAAGATTAAGTGAAGTTACCCATGCCAAGCACTTAACACAATGCCTAGAGCACAGTAAGCTCTATTCATCATCATCGTCGTCCTCCTCCTCCTCCTCATCACCACCACCAGGCCAGGTACCATCTCTCCTATACATTCTTCCATTATCTCCTGCTCCCTACCATTTCTGTCATGTTTCTCTACAAGGGTAAGGTTGTGACAGAGCATTTGTTTCCACTGGTATCTGACACCTGGTCATCAAGGTGACTGGAGTTGGAGATAACACTCACTGCTACTTGTTGAAACAATTGCTGTTTTGAAAAGGGAAGCTGGATGTTGAGGCCAAGAATTTTCTCTTTTCTTCAGCTGGGAGACTGAGAGAAATATGCAAGCCTCAAAAGGGAATCAGGCAAAGGGCAAAATGGTTAATTTCATACTTCAGTAATTAAGAACAAGTCTGACAGACTGAATTTGAACTCATTTTCATTATGTACTGACCATGAGATGTTAGGTGTTTTTGTAACTCCTGTGAGTTCATAGCTGATAAAAAGCTACTATATGACCTGTTGCATAGTGTTGTAATAAGTGAATAAAGCATTTAGCACATTGTTTGGCAGATAGTAATCACTTAATACATTTTAACTTCCATAAGTACTATCACTACTAATACTGTTAAGTAGTTGAGCAAACCCGATGTCCTTCCTTTTCTTAAATTGCACATAATCATTTGAATAATCAGCTTACATTTATTAAGAATTATTATAAAGCCTCATGATGGCAGAAGTCCTTCAACTCTGCTCCTCATCAGAGCCCATCCTTGGGGGTGGGGGGCGGTGGATCAATACCACCACTACCACCATCATCATTGTCATCAATGCCATTTAACTGACCATACTGAGAGCTTCCTGTGCCAGGCACCAAACTTGACCCTGTATATGCACCATATCATGTTCGCACATTCAGGTGGGAGACCTGATTATCATCATCCCCAATTTATAGATAAAGACACTGAGGTGTTGGAAAAATAAGCATTTTGACCGATAGCAAGAGATAGAGCCAGGATATTTAAATCCCTGTCTCTCTAACCTCAACAGCCCTTAAATATTATTATACCACATCCTGGTAAGAAAATCTGCTTCCAGCCACTTGGGTAAGAGAAAATTCTTGATCCCTATATTCCTATATTCCCCATGCTACCCTAGCCTCAATACTAGGAGGAAGAGAAAGGGACCTCTTCAAAGACCGGTCAAAGGGGAATTACTCCCTTTTGCCTTTGCTGAATCAATTAGCCAATATTTAATTTCCTTAAGAATCCCTACATGTTATTTTTGGCACTTACTTTGGCCTTTTAGGATTCTTACATTCTGTGCATGACTCATCCATTCTAATTTATTTGAGGTCAAGTTTAGAGCCTCTCCTGAAACATAATTTTAAGCCTATAGCATCTAACTCTGTCCTTTTCTTCTTATAGTACATCTGCAGGTATTTATTTGAGTTTTGTTAAATTGTCCTCATTAATTGTGCATTAAAATTTATGTATAGAAAGCTTTTTTTTTTAATAAAGAAAACATTCTAAATAGATTTCTAGCTGGTTATTTTTATAGGATTATTGTAGAAGTTATAGATCTTCGGGTTTTTGTTTTGTTTTGTTTTTAGGTTAAGTACCTCATATTACCTTATTTTAACATATAATAATATACCTGTGTTATCTCTATCAAATCTATGAGTCTTCACTGGCTTGTAACTTAGCCTGTTGTTTGTATATTGTTGATTTTTCCATTTACAGTGACATTATAAGATCCTGGCAGGGGGGAGGCTGGGTGGAAGATACCTCTTAGAGCCACAAACTGGTTTTCTAGAGAACTAACATAAAGAACGAGAGTTCCTTTCATATTTCTGCAGAGCTCAAGAATTTTAAGCATCTTCTTCTCCTTAGTCTTAATGGAAAGGGAGTCGACTGAATGGAAGGTCATTATGACCATTGGGACCACTGGGGTCAGAGTCAGTCACTGCGTTTTATTTTGTTTTCATCTCTCCTCTATTAGCTTATGTTGTGAGTGCTTACTAGGTGCAAGGTACTTAACTAACCATTGTAAATGTAAATGTGCCATGTAATCCCCCGATAGTCATACAGTAAAAATATGTATTGCTATGATCCCCCCATAATGCGCACATGGAACAAAGCCTCAGAAATAGTTATTTGCTCATTGAAATATGGTAGAAGTAGAACTTGGATTCACATCTGTTTGACTCCCAAATTAGTGATTTTTACCACTAGATTAAAGTTACATAACTTTGTGTTGACTAAATTGTTTCTAAAATTTTCTCAGTTCTAACTTTTTATAATTGTTTGACTGCAAGTTTAACTAGGGGATGAGGAGGGATAGGGAGGAATTCCAACCTATGAATGGAATTTTTCTCATGTTAAGTATGAGGTCTGTTTTATGACACCAATTCACTTATTCATTCATTCAACATATACTGAATGTTTACTATATACAAAGGTATTTGAGAACATACACATCATTTTAGAGTGAGCACCCCTTCCATAGACTCTCCCACAATAGTTAGAGAAGTCTTGGACTGCTTTGCCTAGTCTGGGGTGGTGGTTGGTGCTAGGACTCTAGTTTGCCCCACTGACGAAACCAAGACATGCTCACATGAGTTCACAGGCATCCTGATGTCATGATACAGCAGACATGTGAATCTTACTATTTTTGCCTGGCATTAATGATATAAGGGCTTTGGATTTGGGTACAGAAAGTAGGCTTGTTAGTTATAAAAATATATGGATGTCATGTATCTTCAGCATAAGGCTACCTGCCATCCCCTGCTACTCCTACTTTTTACAAACCAAACAAGTACCTTCTTTTTTTCCTATGGATAAGGTCTTGACAATGGCAATAGGGCCTATCATCCCCCAGTAAGTACATCAATGGCTAAACCAATGGATTTTCAAATATGCTGATTAACTTACCCTTGAGGTAGGGGTACCTGGGTGGCTCAGTTGGTTAAGCATCTGACTCTTGATTTCGACTCAGGTCATGATCTCACTGTCATGAGATCGAGTCTTGTGTGGGGCTCTGCACTGAGCATGGAGCCTTTTTGGAATTCTCTCTCTACCTCTCCCTCTGCCCCTCCCCACCCTACACATGTGCTCCCTCTCTCTCAAAATAAATAAATTAAAACTTTAAATTACCCTTAAAGTAGACTGACATTTCACTGCTAAGAGCAGAAAGTGGTATTCCTTTAGAATTCATAGGAAAAAAAAAATAGAATTCATAGGGAAAAGAATAGGACACCAGATATACTTTCCTCAATTTAAAATTATTCATATGTATCCATTTATATATATATATATACACACAGACATATATATATATACATATATATATAAAATTACTCATATATATGAACAGTTTTTTTTTTAAAGATTTTATTTATTTATTTGAGACAGAGAGAATGAGAGAGACAGAGAGCACATGAGACGGGGGAGGGTCAGAGGGAGGAGCAGACTCCCTGCAGAGCAGGGAGCCCGATGCGGCACTCGATCCTGGGACTCCAGGATCATGACCTGAGCCGAAGGCAGTCGCTTAACCAACTGAGCCACCCAGGCACCCTATATGAACAGTTTTAAATTGAGGAAATATATGTATTTATATTTAAATTTTGGCTTCTGCTAGCCAATAACAAATGAAATTACTAGCAGATACACAAAGCAGAGAAAGAGAGCCAATCGGATTTAATTCAGTAGCTTGCTTTTTTGTTTGTTTGTTTTAGATTTGTGGTTGTAATTTTATACCTGCATATATATATTTGTTGAAGAAAACATTTCTACTTTACACAAAATTAAATTCATTTAACAATACAGCATGTCTCAACTATCTTGGTACTACTATTTTTAATCTTTAACACCATCAGACATATGAATTACAAACATACCCCAAAGAATTAATTTGATGGTTTAATTCCTTACATTTCCCTTATACCTATTTACCTTTGTGAGTTTTAAAAAATAAATATTTAATTGTATTGTTTCTGTCTCTCTGATTGACGATGGAAAATACTGACTGAAATACAAAAAGATTAAAATTTAAAAAAGTATTATCCAAAATGATGAAAACTAAGAAAATGGCAAAGAAATTCAAAGAATTAAACTTCTAAGCAATGTTTTTGGGGTTTTTTTTGTTGTTGTTGTTGTTTTGTGAGTGTGTAGTAGTTCTTCTTCTGAAGGAATTAATCTTGAAGCTCTACTAGAGACTTTTCAGAGACCCATTTAATGAGCAACTATTTTGTGCCTGAGACTGCACTATGCACTAGAGATTCTAGAATAATAATAGTAATAATTATAATAATAATAAATACAAATCTTCACAGACCTTCCTTGCAAGGAAGTCTGGCAGTCCATTAGGAAAACAGAGTGAACCTTATACTAACAATGACAGTGATTCTCAAATATTAATGTGCTGAAGAATCATGGCAGGCATGCTAAGAGTGCCGATTCCTGATCCCCTTCTCCAACTGGTCAGGTATAAGGTCCAGGAAACTTTTTGGTGAGCACCTCCAAGAGAGTCTGAGATGGATGTTCTCAGTTGCCCTCAACCTTTAATGAGCATCAAATTTGCCTGAGAGTATTAAGACACAGATTGCTGGGCTCTACCCCCCAATTTTCTAGATCAGTGGGTTTATATTTCTAATCAGTCCCTAGGTGTTGCTGATATTGCTAGCCCGGGGACCACACTTTAAGAACCACTTACCACTTGTTTATGGAAAACATCTTCAAAATTCTGCACTGTGGGATTGCATGTGCCATGGAAAAGACATGGACAGAGACCCATGGAGGCAAGGGGACTCTACCTTAATTGGTCAAAGGAAACAATAGTAGCTAGAATTGTTTGACTCCGAAAACCCTGTAAAAACTTTACTTGCTCATTTAATCCTTTCAATAAAGTATGTAGTTGCTACTTCATGTCCCCATTTTATATGGGGGTCCAGAGGAGGTAATTAATTTGCATAAGTCCTAAACTGGTAAGTGGCAGATTAAGAGTTCAAATCTAGGAAGTCTGATTCTAGAACCCACATTCTTAACCATTCTGAGAGGAGTAAAAGTCGTTAGTGAAGGCCTCCTTGGCCTCCAAGTGTAGATAGAAGGATGAGTGGACACAAATATGTTACTCATTTGGTGTGTGTGTTGTGGAAAGGGGAGAGTATCAGGGCTTCCAGAGGAACCAGCCCTCCCCGCACACTTACCCTAAGCAAGTCTGATAATTAGGAGTCTAAAACAAGAGTATAACTATAGGATGCTGAGAAGCATTCTAGAAACCTGGGGTTAGAATTCTGTATCTTTTAGTATGACTTGCTGAACTAACAGAAAGTAAGAGTGCCTTACCTTACTTTTTGCATGTAACAAGGGGTTTGGAGATAGTCCTTCTAGTGTTAATTCTGCTGCTGAGAATGTCAGCAAGGGACTGGGTTCTGTTCATCTTTTAGCTCCTGCATTTCTAGCATATCCCTGTGATCCCCATTGTTGCAAGGTGGTTGCTGAATCTCTAACAGTGTTCCAACCATTCAGGCAGGAAGAAAGAAGAGAAAAGGTGGTGCCTGGGTGGCTTAGTCAGTTAAACATCTACCTTTGGCTCAGGTCATGATCCCAGGGTCCTGGAATTGAGCCCTGTGTAGGACTCTCCATTCAGTGGGGAGACCACTTCTCCCTCTCTCTCTGCTGTTCCCCCCTGCTTGTGCTCTCTCTTTCTCTCTGTCAAATAAATAAATAAAATCTTTTAAAAAAAGGAAAGAAGAGAAGTAAAAGGAAAGAAAGACAGATAAAAAGAGTGTGTGTTGTGTGTGTGTTGTGGGAGGGGAAGAGTATCAGGGGGACAGGAAAGGCAGTGTCGAAAGAGCAAATTTTCTCCTACAGATCATCAGCAGACTTCCATTTAGATCTCAAGCAGTTAAAGCTTTAATCTGACTACCTTAACCTTAAAGATAACGAGGGCCCCTAAACCAGGGCTCTGATAGTAAGGAATAGGGAGAGAGTGGTTATTGATTACATAACTAGCAGTCTGCACAGATTTCCTCCCCACTATCCCAAACAAATACCCACCAACTCTATCTTAGCTCATATATTTTACTTTAAAGAATGGTGGGAAACTTTACTTATCTGTAAATAGCCTCTTAAAAGGGTACAATTATATAATTATACAACCCTCTAGAGACCTCCTTCTTCTAAAAACTCTTTGAAAACTGTTCAAGGTTGAGGACATTTTGATCTTAATTTAGTAACTTGCCGTTGATTATCTTGGAATGACATTCTTTTTCTGCAGATGTTCTGTCAGGCTTTAGAAAATTCTGGAAGAAGTGGACAGAGAAATTTTATGGTACATATATAAGTGATATGAATCTCTTCAAAATAAAATTCATTTAGGTACCAAAAGGCATTTCATGTCTGCTATTTTTTTTTCATCTTTATATTTTCACAAATTTTCCTTTCCAAAGTACCTCTGAACAAATCTGTTAGATATCATGCATCCACTTCTCCTGTCTGAATTCTTTATTACTAAACTTTCTTCAGCCTGCTATCTCTCAGTCCTCTTTGTCAAAAGCATCTCTCTGTGTCCTCACTATTTCTTCTTATTCCATATTGGGACTCATATCTCAAACTAAAGCAACAGTCTGCTATGACTTCTCCATAACTTGAAGACCCTGCTTCTGTGGGGGGAAAAAAAAAGAAAGAAAGAAAGAAAAAAGTAGACTTGCCAGTTAACTGAGAAGGTAAGCAATATGTGGAATGTTTCTGAGAATTAAAAAGTAAGAAAAATAAAAGCACTTGAAAGAAACTGAGTGGTGGTCTTGTTCAAATACTTTATTTTACAAATGAGGAAATTGAGGTCTAAGAAAAAAATGTTATTAAACTCCAAATGATAAACCATGAATCTCAGTAGTGTAACTCACTAGAGGTTTATTACCTACTCACTTGGTAGTTCAGTATGGACTTTTGTAGTTCGAAGGTTTGTTTTCTGCTCAGTGATTCAGGAACCCACCACATTCATCACTTGGCTTTACATTTGTCTCAAAAGGGAAAGGGGAGAGGAAGTTGCAAGCTCAATTATCAACTCATTATCCTTCAAATGTAAACTCTTCATATAACTTTTGGTCACATTCTTTGAGAAACAACTAGTAATATGGCCACATATAGTTTCAAGCGGGGATGGAGAATGTTGTCCCCAGCTTGGTTTTAGTGATGCCTTTATAATCTGGAGGAACTAATTACAAGTCTCTAGTCTACAGCTGGTTATTTCTGCCACAATGAGTCATCAGCCTTAGGCAGCGGATTAAGAGTGTGTGTGTGTGTGTGTACAGTTTAGTATGATCTGAGACTGGGAGGGGCTTGTATCTTATTTAAAAAAAGTACAGATCAAATTGCTTCTTGCTCTTTCCTAGTTCAAGATGACTACTGTCTATTTCCTTTCATCTTGCTATTTCACCCCCACCTCAGTATCAGATGAAAGTTGTGAAAGAAATTATTCAAAGACTCCAATGCTTTGAAAGGTAATAGAATACTCAAACCCTAAAAGTTCTACTCTGCAACTTTTACCAATTTCAAATCATAAATTTGTGGAAGGTAAATTGAGATTGACAAAAAAAGGGTGGTTTTTCTTTTTTTTTAACGTTCATTTCTTTCTTTTTAGTTTTTTATTGTTATGTTAATCCCCATACATTACATCATTAGTTTTAGATGTAGTGTTCCATGATTCATTGTTTGTGCATAACACCCAGTGCTCCATGCAGAATGTGCCCTATTTAATACCCATCACCAGGCTAACCCATCCTCCCCCACTCCCCTCTAGAACCCTCAGTTTGTTTTTCAGAGTCCATCATCTCTCATGATTCGTCTACCCCTCCGGTCCCCCCCCCCCTTCATTCTTCCCCTCCTGCTATCTTCTTCTTTTTTTTTTTCTTAACATATATTGCATTATTTGTTTCAGAGGTACAGATCTGAGATTCAACAGTCTTGCACAATTCACAGCGCTTACCAGAGCACATACCCTCCCCAGTGTCTATCACCCAGTCAGCCCATCCCTCCCACCCCACCCCCCACTCCAGCAACCCTCAGTTTGTTTCCTGAGATTAAGAATTCCTCATATCAGTGAGGTCATATGATACATGTCTTTCTCTGATTGACTTATTTCGCTCAGCATAATACCCTCCAGTTCCATCCACTTTGTTGCAAATAGCAAGATCTCATTCCTTTTGATGGTTGCATAATATTCCATTGTATATATATACCACCTCTTCTTTATCCATTCATCTGTTGATGGACATCTTGGCTCTTTCCACAGTTTGGCTATTGTGGACATTGCTGCTATAAACATCGGGGTGCACATAAAAAGGGTGGTTTTTCTTTTACAGATATACCCTGAGCCGTGGTGCAAAAATAACAGAAAATTTTTCTTGTTGAAAATTAAAATATTTTAATTGTTAAAGTAATACTTAGTGCAAAAACTACAAAAATGGAAAAGATACAAAGAAAAAAAAGTAAAAAAAAATGACTCAAATTTCCACTTCTGTTAAGTCATCTCCATAACATTTTTAAAGGTGTCTTTTGAGACTTTTTTTTTTCTGAGGGAAGGTGCACACAAACACAACGCAAACATATTTTTACTTAGTACTATATTATGAACATGATTCCATATCACTTAATAAAAAATTTGTATCATATTTTTTAATGGTTGAACAGCATTCCATTATTTATCTAACCAGTCCCCTACTGCTTAATATTTCAATTATCCCTGTTTTGCTTCTCTAAACAATGAGAGAGCATCCTTCTTCCCATTTCTTTGAGCAGTTGTTCATTTATTTCCTTAGAATGGGTTTCTAGAACTTGGATGACTGCCTGTCAACTTTGCTACGTACTGACGTATTGCCTTCCAGAAAGGTTACACTGCCTTACTTTTCTGCTAGCGATTTTACATCCTGTGTGGTTTTTACACTCTCACCAATACTAGTATTATCAATATTTTAAGTTTTTGTTATTCTGATGAGTAAAATATGACAATTATTTTAATTGTACTTCTTTGATTAATAATAGTAAGGTTGAACATATGTTCATATATTAACGGGCTGTCCTTCTTATGACTTTATGACCTTTATCCATGTTTCTTCATTTGATCTATAACAACTTTGTTTATAATAATGTATTTATTTTTTATATATTATATGATGCAGTTTGATTTCATTTACTAATTTTTATTTTATGTGTATAGAAATGTAATACAGTCAAGACTATTAAAAAACCCTTTAATGAACACAGTCATACAGAAAGTCATCTGTCACCCTCTTGAATTTTATAATGAATTTATTTCCTTTTGGACAGTGTAGGAATGTAAATCTTTGCCTCATATTATGGTTGGAAAGAATCTACCCCTCTGAAGAATCTTGCCTTATTTATAAAAATGGCATTTGAAGTTTTGTGCTTGCCATCAGATAAGCAGTATTAATTTTTAGTATAAATGCTGATGATCAAGTACAGACTAATATAGGGCTAGCAGCAACAAGTGAGGGATTGTGGGAGTGGGGGGAAGCCTCTTTTCCTTCCAAAAGCAACTAGGAGTTTAAATTCTGGGACTCCTGCTTGGGGTGTCTTGATCCAATCAGCTTACCTAGTGTGTGCTGTCAGGTACAATGAGTAGATTGAGAAGTCCAAGCATTTATCCTTGGTGCTTTCAGGAAATGAGCAGAGAGTATTGTCAAGCAGAGGTGATCAAGCCGTGATCTGCGGACTGGGAGCTCCCCCATAGACCTTCAAGTCAGTGTGAGAGAAAACGCCAATATAAATTATATTGATAACAGTATCAGTGAGGTGACATTTAGTCCTTTAAATGACCTAACATGTGTAGTATATTATCTGTTGGTAAATAGCCAAAGCTATTTGATAGATCTATCTGTTATAATGAATGAATGGGACATTCACATTTTGAAAAACTGAAATTGTATCCACTTGTCAAGAATAGTGGCTACTTGTTCTGCTTTATTCCCCTAGGTAGAACCAGGTGACATGTGGGCAGTAAGATGTTACTGCGTTTTACCCCTAGAGATGTCTAAAAGTTGAAGAAGGTGCCTCTTCAGGAAGTTAGCTCCTTGTCACCAAGAATATTAAAGTAGATGTGTATTGTCAGCTAATTAAAGAAACTATTTCTAATCTCCACAACTATTGTATTCAGTAGGGCATCCAAGTTAGTCTAAAGAAATCCCAAAGATGCATTAGGATAGTTTTGCATATTTGATTAGGTGTACTCTTCTAATCATACCATCCATCACCATTTTAACCATTAAAATCTGCCTTTCTTCTCTTGTAACCTAGCTATGTGGTCTTGGGCAAGTCCCTAACCTGCTTGGACACAATTTTGTTATATGAAATAGAAATATATGCTTTGAAGGACTGCAGAAAGATGAGTGGTGCCTAGTATATAGCCTGGCCCATAATATCTACTTGGTTAATTATAAATGTTGTTGATTTATTTTTAATTTTATTTCCAAACATTAATCTTTATATGTGGAACCCTAACATTTGTTCTGAGAGCAGAGAATTTTGGCAACTCAGAAACCTATTTGGATTCCTCCAATACTCCACATACATATCTCACTTCTATTACTAGAATCTTCATATTAATACTAATATATTAATAGAATATATGATTACTCCAAGGTGATGAGAAACTAAGGTTTAATATATGCCTGGAAGTATGGATGGATTTCCATGCCCAGTGCTAATGTGAGAAAGGCATTATTCCCTTATCTTAAGGAGGTGGTGTGAGGAACAAGCAACTTGAGGAGACTCTGGGGTGGGAAATGAGAGACGTCATTCTGGGCTGTGTTTACCTCACAGCTGCCCGCAGGGGCTTTTAAGTTATGCAGCAGGAATTACCACCTTACAGACTTGTTGTTAGAAGTGAATTATAACACATAATCGATACCTAGGAAGTGTCATAGTTATAATAAATATCACTTAATGTTTCCTTTGTGTTAAGCATCTTACAGTCATAACATCTTGAGAGATATATTATAATGGTTAAGAGTGTAGTTTTTTGAGCTAGATAATCCTGGGTTGGAATCTTACCCTCATTACCTCTTCTTTTTTCAGTTTTATTGAGGTGTAATTGAGAAACAAGATTATAAGATATTTAAAGTATACATTGTAATGATTTGGTATATGCATTCATTGTGAAAGGATTTTCTCCACTGAGTTAATTAATACATCCAACACCTCATATATTTACCTTTTCTGTGCGTGTGAGAAAACACTTGTTCTACTCTCTTAGCAAATTTCAATTATATAATACAGTATCATCAACTCTAGCCACCATGTTATATATTAAATCCTCACACCATATTTATCTTATAGCTAAATTTGTACCCTTATAGCAACCTCTCCCTATTTCCCCCACCCCCCCAAGCCCCTGGCAACCACTTTTCTACTCTTCTGTTTTTATGAGTTTGACTTTCTTTCTTTCTTTCTTTCTTTCTTTCTTTCTTTCTTTCTTTCTTTCTTTTTCTTTCTTCCTTTCTTTCTTTTTTCTTTTTCTTTCTTTCTCTCTTTCTCTCCATTCTTTTCTTTTTCTCACATATAAATTATTCTATGCAGTATTTGTCTTTATCGGGCTTATTTCACTTAGTATAATCTCCTCCAGGTTTATTTATGTTGTCACAAATGACAGGGTCTCCCTTTTTAAGGGCTGATTAATGTTCCACCACCTCTTAACTGAGTGACTTTTGGTACATACTTTCTAGGCCTTTTTTTTTCCCTATAAAAAACTATTCTAACAAGTTATTTTTTGATATGTGGAATGTTTGCTGAATCAGCACATGTTTAGTTGAGGTAATAAAAGTGACCCTTAGCACTGTATTAACATTTATTATTACTCACCCTGTTAATTTTTATAATAATAATAATAATAATTTTATAAAATGCTTAGGATGTATATCAGACACTTTCCATATATTATTTCATTTAATCTGTACCACAAGTTATTATATAGATATTACCTTCCACAGTTTTTCCTTCGGAGGAAATTGAAGCTCTGAAAGAGTAGCTTGCTCAAGATATGAACTTAGGTCTGAATCACTCCAAAAATGTGTTCTTAACTACTCTGTGTGTATAATTCCACATCTGAATTTGTTGGATGTTGTTTTTAACTTCCAAGCATTTGATCTGAAATTCCTTTCTTTATTTGGGGAATTTTCCACTTTGTGAGTCTTGGTGAAAAACAGAGCCTCCCATTATACAAGCTGAAAATACCAGATACATTGTTTACTCTCTTACCACAGTCTCCCTTACAGCTGGAAGATGGTCAAGTGACCTAGAGTTGACCAATTACACCCATGTCCTAGATTTTGAGTTAGAAATAAATGATGTGAAGAATCAAGGACACCAGTGGCTGTGTCAGCCTCCTGTATCTTGTTCCTGCCGGGTTAGCAAGGCAAGTGGGGACATATAATATCGCTTGGTGTGATTACTTGATTTCAGTAGTATAGCCTTGGCTTCTGGTTTAGTCTGCTTCTAGTAACTGAGACCTAACCAATAACCTTCCAAAATTTTCCTTTTCTGCTTGAATCAGCCATATCTGGTTCCTGTTGCTTACAAATAAGAACTTTCTTGTTATACAATGGTGACCTACTTTTCCAGTCTGATATAACATATTCTTATCAGGGGCACAGGGCAGGAAAGTTCCCCAAACATCTGAACATGGGGAAAACAACCTAAGAGGGAAGAATTGAATCCTCTGCTTGCGCTATAATTTATCTGTCACCACCTTTGTTGCACAGATCACGTGCCTAAATACTACGTCCCTCACCTGTCACACACAGGTGAAGTGAACCCAGTGCTGCCAACTCAGAGGCCCACGGAGCTGTACCATGTACGGTCTAAGATGTGAAAGACCTCACTCAGTGTCTTTGCCACTTGACGCCACATTGGTCCTCTGTTTTGGAAGCAGCTTCTTCTGTGTGTAACAAGAATATGCTGAACCAAGACATAAATGGATAGAGGTGAAAGATGCCAAAACTAGCTACAGGGGGGAAAAAAAAGCATGGGGACTTATGTTTTTGATATTTGATGATGTTAGGACCCCACCTAGAATATGAATCCTTGAAAGGAAAGGTGTGCATGGCCCAGGGAATGTTGAACTTCCATGTGGCAAATGTCCTTACCTGTTATGATGATGGTGATGGTGATGATGATGGCATCAGTAACATTTCTCCATGTTTCCTACGTAAAAAGCACATCATTCTAATGACTTTCTACCCCCCTGCAACCCTGTGAAGTAGGAGAAATTATTCTAGATTCTTCAAAGTTCAAAAAAATTAGGACTACCTCTGTTTCATTTTTCTCTGCCCTTTTTCTCCCTCTTGCTATATTGACATTAAATCTACAATAGAATCACATAGTAAGCAGTTTAAGAAATTGATATGGCATTTGATCCAAATCTCCCAAGTAAATTGTAGATGGAAAGTCACATGAGGGAAAAAAATCTAGGAATATTTTTATGTTATCAAATATACTAAAATAACAAAAGCAAATCTTATTTCTAGCTAATAAAATATCATCCCTTTAGTGATGTTACATTATGGCAGAAAATAAATGTATACATCTCTCCTCTCTATCCTGAAAATGCTAAGGAGTGGGGACAAACGAACAAAATTAATTGTTTTGGATTCAAATTGTAGTTTCTAGTAGCCATCCTTTTTAGTTAGTTTTCTGAAGCAAATATATTCAGTTACCATCACTAAATATGCTATTGTGTAAATTTCCAAAAAAGTATTATATATATTATTTTAAATGATTTTTATAAATATGTCTATCATTGTTATTATCCTCATTAATATATTATACACTATGTTTATCTTGTATGGTTTTAAAAGGGAATGTATATTCAAGCTCATTCAAATATTTATTCAGTGTCTACTATGTGCCAGGCACTCCACTAGGCAGTAGAGTTATTGCATTAGAGATGGAAAATGTCCTTGTTCTCCAGAACTGATACAGTTCTAAGAGAAATACTGGGTCAAACTAAGTCAGTCTCTTTACTACAGAGCTTCCGAAGAGTCTTGTGAATTATGAGTCTCTGAGAAGGAGATGTAGTGGACAGCCAGTTCCAAATTTGTTTGAAATGAACCTTTCCTTCATGGACTTTCTCATGGGATTTGTGATCCACTGAAAACACTTGGAGACACACTAGTTTCTGTAATGGTTATTTAATTACCCTCTACTAAGCAACTGTAAACTGAATCTATGGCATTACTCTGACTTTTTTCGAGGATGCAATGATGTACAATGATGAACAGTGGGATTATAAGGGAGTTCAGTTTCATTGGGAGAAGACACAGGAATTTTAACTTAAGAAATACACACATATACAATCATTGATATGTAAGATACTTTTATATAGTACACAGTGTCTTTTGAAGAAGGTAAAGTTGTTTTCAACTTGGGAGCTTACAACATGTTTAACGGAGAAAGAAGAGTAAGCTGGGCAGAATTTCAGGAAGTTATTTGATCCTTACTGTAAGATAAAATCAGGCATTTCCACTAGTCAGTCTGACCTTACTGGAACAACATTCCATCTGGAGGGAATAGTGTGACCAAACATGTAGTGGTGGAGATTGCCATATTGTAATATTCCAGTACCTGGAAAGTATTGAAACATCTGCTTTCTCCTCAGTCTGGAAAGTCAAATCTCAAGTGAAATGCAAGTATAACAGAGGCCAGTGCTGTTTGCTTTGCATGCTGCTTTGATTCTATAGTGTGCAACAAGGTGGCAAACTGTTTAAGATTATTGTTATCCAAATGGTTCTTAGTCACAGGAGTGGGAAAGCAAGGCTTTCTCTTCCCGTGTTTCTGCCCTCTGCTTGTGAGGCAGAGAAGCTGCCGACATCACTGACCTTGTCACAGGTAGCTACAGGGAGGATGTCAAGGCTCACTCTAGTGAAAGGTAATTAGCAATCCAAAGAAGGACTCCAAAGATATGTTACAACTTTTGTACACCTTCTATACCTGTTGTAATAAAGATATCACCTCAGTGGTCCCCTTCCCTAAAAATGCTTACTGGGCTTTTTGTTGTTGTTGTTATTTTTTCCCCCAACTGTGTGACAGAACTTTAGAGGTAAAACTGAGATAAGATTGGAGAACAGTATTAAAATTCCAGCTCCTTGAACAGGGCCTAACACACAACAGGTTTTCAGTAATCTTAACAACCATATTCCTAATAATAGAACTTGGGTTCTATTATTATTTCCATTTTATACATTAGGAAAGTGAGGCTCAGAGATGCAAAGTTACTTGGCCAGGATCACACAACTAGTAAGATAAATTTGCACCCTTTCTATTGGATCCTACAGTTCTTCAAAATATACCTAAGAACACTTGAATGAATTAATAAATAAGTCCTCATAGTCACACTGACCAGGTCATTAAGTTCAGTAAAGTGGGGAAATGGCATAATAACAGTTGGATAGTTAACACCTGAATTTACTTGCATTGAATTTTCTAAATGATGTTTAGCTGATGGCTTCTTGATCACCACCATTTAATAGAAAAGGGCATATTTTGGTGTTTGGGATAAGATCTCACATTGAGTAGAATATATATTTATTTCTAGACCAATATAATATGAGTAACAGATGACATTGAGGTGCCATCTAGAAGTGCTCCTGTGTAGTTCATCATGTTAGCCCAGCCAATAATTTTCAAATGTTTGGAGTTGATAATATATGCAGCCATAAAGCATATTTCTAATCAATGCAAATAATAGTTTTCCTATGCTACATCCAGAGTTAAATTATAACACACAGCATAAGATTAATGGGCCATTTTTTTATCATCACTTTGTTAAATTACATAGTTTGGAAACCATTCAGAAGGATGTGAATTGGAACTGTGCTGAGCAGTTGGAATGAGGTTTTGTCTGCGACGAAAGTATTCCCACCTCTGACCCCTACTTTCAGCTTCTCAGGAAAGTAGGGAAAATTTCTTCTAGAAAAAGTCACACACTTATAAGCTGACTCTTATAGTATATATAGAAGACTATTATGTCTTCTAAGCAAAGCCTATCTTAGCATATACCTTTTTACCTATTATTTATAAAATGGATGCCGCTTCAGAGGTGAGGTCTTTTGCTATTTGACTCCCAGATCACTTTTGTGAATATATTTTGCTTGAGACTAAGTTTGAATGCAGTGTATTTCCATGATGCAGTGTATCTAACTGATGTGCATTATCTAAAACACAAGCTTCTTGAGGGCAGGCACTGTATCTGCATCATCGATGTAGTCACAATGCTGAGCTCAGTGTCTAGCATTTAGAAAATGCTATTTTCAGTAAGTATTTGTACTGAATAATGTGTGAATCTGATGAGCAAAGGTTGGCTTCCCATTTTAGAGAGGCAGAGTATCCACACTTGTCTTCTGTGAACACTGAGTGCCAGAATCTTGCAATGTTATTCTTTAGTTCTCTTTGCAGGTTTTCTTAAAGGACATTTTCTGTCCTTAGAATGTCCATCTCCTCCTATTTTCCTGGAGGATAACTCTTCTTTTTAAAAGTACTTAGTCCCATTATTGAATGAGATAGAATTTATTACCTCCCTATGAAGAGAGTATATTTCTCCTTGAACTGTACTCCTCCCCTGGTATATGTACTCACACACACACACACACGTGCTCACACACATATCATATATGCTCTATTACAATAGTCATCATATTGCATCATACTTACTTGTTTACTTAAGTTTTGCTTGCTCAGAACAAATTCTTGAGTGTGGTGCTTTTCCCTTTGACATTTATCCCTAGCTAATTATTCTAACACCTAAAATGGTGGCTGAATTGGATCACATTGTATTGATAATATATGGACAATAATCCTTCTTTGTTATTCTGACTTCCAGCTAGGGATTCAGCTGGAAACTACCTCTAAAATTTCTGTATCTCCAACAGCTTCTTAAGTCATTATATATGGGAAGAGGTATTTCCTGGACCAGTGGCTCTCAAAGTGTGATACCCAGACTAGCACACCAGCTGGTCCTGGAAATTTGTTAAATATCAAATTCTTAGGCCTGTTCCAGACCTACAGAATCAGACAGTCTGGGGGTGGGGCCCAGGATCTGTGTTTTAACAAGCCCCCCAGGTGTCGTTCATTCATGCTCAAGTTTGGAACCCCTGGCTTAGATGCGGAACTTATGGTTTAGGCTTTGGGCAGATTTGAGTCCTAAGCTCCACTAAGCCACTGGAGTGACCATGATCAAGTTACTTCTGGTACCTTCTTATGCTTTTTGTGCCTTACTTAGCTTATAGTGATTTAATTAAATTAGATTAATACATGCAGTGCATGCAGGAGAGTGACCAAAACATAGTGTGTGTTCAATAAATTCTAGCTGTTACCATTATCATCAATCAGAACTTTTGGACTCATCCTGCAGACACTCTTCTAATACGTGTAATCATGCAGTGTGAAAAATTAACAGCTTAGTAAAGCATATTAACAAGCTTATCTGACAGGTTCTCAGCAGGAAATCAGGTGTCCACCAAAAAAATAATTTGAGCAGAACGTAGAGAAACGAGATAATGTAGCATCTTGGGTTTAGTCAAGACTTGGTGACTTTATCACTTAAGGCCAAGGAGGGGAAGGAGAAGGGAGGCATTGCTAGAGAGAGAGGGTTCCCCATAGAAGCTGTGCACCCCTCATAGAAGCTGTACATTAGCTGGGTGGAGGGGGGGTAACTAACCCTCGGGAACTTAAAAGGTGGAAGCTAGAGGAATTAACATCTTGACCTCACTCTCCTCCTTCATTACCTATAATCTTCTTTGGTGCTTTTCACTGGTAAACCCAAAGAGAGCCCAGAGCAAGGACACTTATTAAAGCAGGCCATGCAAGCCATGCATACCATGGAGTTGGATAGAGAAAGAATCTGGAAGGGAAAATAGTATATATTTGCCACAGGTGGTGAGCAAGCTATAAAATCACTTGCCATTTTAACATAACTACCATAGTAGAAGCATTGCAGAACAAGTGGTTGGTTCTGACCTGGCCGATCCAGGATACTTAAGGGCAGAACTCATGTTTGAGTTGGGCTTTAAAGGAAGATCTGGATTTTAATGGAAAGTGCAGAGTAAGAATTGGTGAAGAACCAAGGGAAATGGAGAGATTTGTTGCAAGTAGAGAAAAAGCAATGGTGTAAAGATAAGAAAAGGCAAGACATATGGTAGAATAGCAAATATTCTTTGGAGCAGGGAATAGGTAGGCAATGGCTAGAAATTAAGATGAAATCAATACTTGAATAACATGTAAGTTCCCTCCTTTAGTCTCACTTTTTACCTTCTACTCCCTTCACTAAGATTGGGGGGAGTGAAACTTGAGTGGGGGAGGGAACAATGTCAAGATAAAGAAAAGAGAGGAGAATAAGAGTAGAAAATTTAGTAATACCTTAATGCAGGTGGGTAATGATGAGTGGTGTCATTCCATCAAAATGTGGGCATGTGATTGTGGCAAATACAGGCTCAGTTCTTGGCTTATGTCTTCCATCAAGGTACTCAAACCCCCTAGGCTGCTGTCTCTCAATCTGTGAGATGGGCATTTAGTGTAGTTTGCTCAAGGGTTCCAGTAGCTTTCTCAAGAGTTGCTGTGAGTATCAAATGAGAAATCAAAGTAAGAGGTGAGTCCAGTAATGAGTTCTTAATACATATAGATGAACATGATTATGATGGTGATGATGAGAAGAATCATAGCTACCACCTATTGAACATTTGTGTGCCTGATCCTATGCCAGTTCTTTTCCATAAATCTTTTCTCATGTAGCTTTCTTCTCTCTTAGCTCTCTTTCTATAGACAAGAGACAACCAGTGGCTCAGTCATGAGGAAAGTGTGAGAGGGAATATGCAACAGAAAGTTAATTCTTAATGACCCTGAGGGCATTATAACACAGAGCGTGGAAAATGTCTGACAAAGACCTGTGATTAAAGAACTCAATTAGAAAACTTTTGATAAAGTGTTAATACATAGGCACAAACAGGTTGGGGCTTTTTGGAGGGTATGTGGTAATTTAGTATTAGTGTGATGTCTTTTGAAAGTTATATGGTCTTTGAAGTTCGAAAAGAATACCAGGAAAGGGTGAAAAGCTCTCTCTGAAAGCTATTGGGGAAGGCAAGTCACTAAGATTTCAAAGGGTAAATAGGTATGAGGCCAGGTTACTCATTGGCCTTCTAAGAATGAGTCCATGAAAATATTTACAATGATCAGATGCAAGAATAAAGGAAAGCACTCGCTTCATAAATGGTAATTTATTTTAAACACATGGGCTAATGATAAAAATCATAACAATCTGATGTACTTTTGAGGGTTTCAATAACTGAACTGAGACTAAAAAGCATAAACAGCAAGATATTCAGATTTTAATCAACTCACTTTTGGAGTTGAGCAAAGAGAGCACCTGACACATTAAAGGTGCTTTTATGCGGGGTGACACAGTTATTTAATGGTGCGTTCAGTATTCTTTCAGAAGTCAAATATTTGCTGGTCAAAAATAGGGTGGATTTACTTCCAGGAAAAATGCCTAAGAACAAAATAATTTGGGCAAGAAAAGATACTGATGTAACAACTAATTTAAGAATCAAAAAATAGAGGTAAAAAATAAAGCGATTATTAGTTAAAAGACTGCGTAAATCCAGCTGGAAGGGGGATATGGTCAGAAATGGCAATTTGAAAACAGTGAGTCACCAAAAGTAGAAGTTTAAATTATAAGCAGTTTCAGAGCCTTCAAGAGAGATTTTATACATTGAACAACAATAGCAACAAGTTAAGAATAAAATATGAGGCTGACATGTGGACTGCAGCCTGGAAAGAAAGCATTGCAGAAAAGCCACAACAGTCTAAACTTATATTTCTGTATATTTGAACTGGTGGGAGAGCAGTAAAGCAGTTGTTTTAAAAGCGTATCACTTAATTCAATCAGCTGGTGAGTGATACAAGATATTTTTGTATTTACATTAATTAATGTCCATAAACACCACTTTAAAAAAAGAACAAAATCCATAATCCTGATAATACTATAAGGGATGGAAAGATAACCTTTGCTCCCAGAAGACACGCTAAGGTGGAAGACATAGAAATTTAACATTTTTGGAAAAAGTACATTAACATTTATTGCCTGCTACAGTTCTGAAATGTGATGATTTAAAAAAAGAGAAGTAGGCTATTGATTTGTAAAAGGTAATGTGTTGGCTGAAAAGAAGAGAAACTTGTAGAGACCTAAAATGTGCTTTAAAAGATATATTTCAATGTCATTTCAAAAAATAAACACATTTCCTGAAACAATGAAGTGAGGTTAATGGAATAATGCAGGTGAAAGTTTTTTGGCCCAAAGCAGTACCATTAGGGCAGGGTATGATTGTTCAACATACCACGACCCAGACCTGTGAGTGCTAGACCAGTGGCTATTTTTACACAATCTAGTGCAACATTCATAGTATTTCTGGCATTAGCACAGAAAAAGGATCATTCTGCTTGTGTCTTTGAGATTGCCTCCTCCCTTCTGAAAGTGGGTAATCTGTCCTCTTCTAAACTAGAAAGTAGATTTCTTCATTCAATAGAACTCAAGTTTATTCTCCAGCTTGAGCTTCTCCAACTCTTAGAAGTCTAAAATTAACGGTGTGAAGCACACTATATTTGCTTTCATTTTAATTTAGGAGCGATTTAAGGTGATTTAAGGTTATTAAAGTTAAGGTGATGTAATTAAGTATAAAGTGGCGTGGCAGACACCAAAATAAATAAATAAATAATCAACAAATTTTCTTTTAAGATCATACATATTATATAACAAGATCCACCTAAGAGCTAAAAATATAGATAGGCATAAAATCCAATTGTTTAAGGGGATTTGTCTTCCTACCACTTTAGCAGTAAGCAGTTCATAGGACAATTCTGGGGGGGGGAAAGCTTCTGATTTTTGTTAGTTTTGTTGTAATTTGTAATATTTATGAGAACTTTTATGAAGTCTTTAGTAATAGAGCAAAATTAATGGGTTTTCACCTTTGTATTGACTCCTATTTTTGTTATTTTAAATATTTCCTTTTGGCTCTTAATCTTTACTACCTCCTTTACTTTTTCATTTAGAAATTATTTGTTCTCAGGATTGAAATCTCAGTGAAATCCTCTTAAATTTCTATTTGTTGGAATTTCCCTTAGACTACTTCAACATCTTTGTCTAGATCATACATTTCTAGCTTTCTACGTATTTTGTAGGAACTTTTCCATCTTAAGAACTCTTCATAGGAGCGCCTGGCTGGCTCCATCAGTGGAGCGGGTGACTCTTGATCTCAGGGATTGTGAGTTTGAGCCCCATGTTGGGTGGAGAGATTAATTAATAAATTTTAAAAAATTTAAAAAGAATTATTTATGTTTGCCCCTAGGAAACAGACTTATGGGACTTTCCTTGGGCTTAAACTAGGAAGAAAAAATAATTTTTATATGAGAAAGTAAAGGCTTTGTTACAAAGTGAGTTAACATTATATGTATGTTTGAAATAACGTATGGACTTCAACCAGACCACCGAGCTCTTAACCTCCAGATTAATGTCTCTCACAAAACACTTACTTTCAATATGTGGCACTGCTTTGTATCACTGCACATCCAGGGGAAATTGTTTTGTCTTCTAGCAAAAGGTATTAGATTTTGTACATTTTTTTAAATGACAGCTATCCAAAAATCAAGCTGAACACTTGTATGTGAGAACACAAAAGGAAAATTTTTAGACAGGTCCAACATCTGGTTACACCATTTAGTCACTTACAAAGAAGACTTAAAGCACAAAGTCAGGAGTTTTTAGGGTTATTATAGTACATACCTCTAGTTTATTTGAGTTGTAGAAAATCCGAGTTAAATTAGCTAAACTCTAGAACTAAAATTTTACTGCCCTGAATGTTTGGGCATTATTGTTTTGTAAATTCTTGGCTATTGCTATGGTATCCATTCTATTAGTTGCAAAACTGAGTTTATTGCGCACGCACACACACACACATAAACACACACATACACACATCTGCATGCATGTGCTCTAGAGCCTAGAATTTTAAGATAACTTTTTTTTTATGTGCTTTTGGATTAAATGGACCATGTATTTAGTTGGCATGCTAATTAGAAACTCTTTAAACAGTTCAAAACCGGCTTAAAATTCTGTTTTAAATAAATGTTAAATATTATCCCAAAGGAGTTCTACTCTGACTTTTCAAATTGATTTTTCTTCCTTTGGAGGAGTAAGCAGTTGGGATTTTTGTTTCTTCATTTATCTTCCATTGTAAAAATTTCTCTTAAGAGCTGATTTCCTTTTGCGTCTTTAGCATGGATGCCACAGGAACAATGGTGATATTTCATCAGTCTTTTTTTTGTTTAAGTTGCAAGGTTATATGTTTCTGCTATGTACTGCAATAATGCTAAATATGTTTGGAATGCTTAAATCTTATGATATTTTTTGTTTGTTTGTTTTGAAGGCACTTAGACAAAATGGACCATGTACCTCAACTCATATTACTCTATCATCGATGCATATGGCCCCCTATCTTCTAATATTTTATTATCATTTTTTAGTCCTGACATTCTTCTGACAGGTTTAATTCCTTTCTTCCTCCCTACTTAGCACCACTTTGGTCATTTAGTATGTAATTTCCCAACTACCTTTCATACTTATTATACACACACACACACACACACATATATATATGTGTATATATATGTATATATATATGGAAAATTGAATTGTTTTGTGTTTTCTAACTTTTGCAAAATAGTATTGACTACAAATCACATTTTATGTTTTAATTTTCCCCATAGAGTTATAGTTTTAAAATTTATGTTGCTTCATATAAATTCATTGCTTATTGCTTCTGTCTAATATTTCACCATATGTTAGTACCATGTTTTGCTTCTCCTTTACCCTAGTGATCCATACTTAGGTTGTTTTCAACACTTTATGTCCACCATAAGGCATTCATAACCTATTTCTGCATGTCGCCTTGAGGAACAGTGCGGAGTTTCCTTGAGGCTTACACTCAGAAATGCAGTGGTTGAGGTAGAAGCTGCATACATATCTTGTGTGATAGATCACTCCCCAGAAGAGCTGCACTGTTTACCTCTCACCAGTAGTACTTGAAATTTCTTTGCCACCACACTATATTAATTTGCTTTTTAACTTTTGGACATCTGGCATGTGTAGATTCATATGTAGTATTTGTTTTAATTCTGCATTTTTCTGATACTAACAAGGTTGAGTCTTCATATACATTTCTGCTGTTCATATTTTTCATTCTGTTAATTGCCTATTCATGACCATTGCCCATTTTTCTATTGAGTGTCCCATGTCTATTTAGATTTGTAGGAGTTTTTTGTATTTAAATATGAACCCATTATTGGGGTGCCTGGGTGGCTCAGTACTTAAGCATCTGCCTTCGGCTCAGGGCATGATCCCAGGATCCTGGGATGGAGCCCTGCATCTGGCTCCCTGCTCAGCGGGAAGCCTGCTTCTCCCTCCCCCACTTCCCCTGCTTGTGTTCCCTCTCTCACTGTCTCTCTGTCTGCCAAATAAATAAATAAAATCTTTAAAAAAAATAAATATGAACCCATTATCAATTTTTAGGTATTGCATATGCCTTCTATTCATCAGTTATTTTTAACTCTGACTTTCGTGTCCTCTATTGTACATAAACCTCTAATTTTAATTTAGTCAAATTCATCAGTTTTGCTTTGTACAATACACTTTTTTCCAAAGATCTATTTTATTCTCTTCCCTGATTTCACAAAGATATTCTCTTCTTTTATTTTCTCTAGGTTGTATTTTTCACATTTAGATATTAAATCTTTTATATTTTCATTTTATACATAGTATGGGATTATACAATATAGTAGTTAATAGAAGGAGCTCTAGGACAGACTGTATGGGTTTAAGTTCCAGCTTTGCCATGCACTTTTTAGGTAGTCATTTTGTCTCTTATGTTTCAGTTTTCTCACCTGTAAAGTGTGGAAAGTAATTTATGCCATATGGGATTGTTTGTGAATATTAAGTGAGCTACATAAGACTGAGCAAAATAGGCATGATATCATTAGGTTATGATCCAGTTCTCTCTCTTTGTATAATGAGCCTGTTTCCCCAAAAGCTATAATTCAGGACTGTGATGGCATTTCTTTCATGTGCCAACTTCCTATCTGTATATGGCTCTATTTCTAGACAGCCTGTCTGGTTGTGTTTTCTTGTTTGCCATTTCTTCCAACAGCATTGCACTGTTTTCATCCATCATGACTTCCCAATGTATTTTAATATCTGGTAGGGCAAGTTCTTCATTTTGGTCTTATTTTCCAAAACTTCCTTAAATGTATGAAGAACTTTATTCTTCCAGATAAATTTTAGAATCACTTTTTCATGTTGTCTCTAGAAGAAAATATTAGATTTTTATTGTATTTGCATTTACTTTATAGATTAATATAAGGAGATTGTTATTATTATAGTAAGCCATCTCACCATAACTGTGGTATATATTTCTTTTACTTATGTGTCCTCTAATAGAGAGTTAAAGATTTTCTGCATTATTTACTAGATGAAGCTGTATATGCTCTAGTTTTTGTTGCTGTGGCAAATGTATCTTATATGTTATCTGGTTATTAATGCTATTTGGGAATACAATTGACTCAGGTATATTGATTTTTTCTTGGAACTTTGTTGAGCTCTTTTCTTGGATTTAATACCTTATTTCATTTCCTGTGTTTCCAAATAAATGATCAAAACAATCTATAAATATGACATTTTAATCTATATTCTTCTAAACCTCCTCTTTCTCTTTGTATTTCTCTAAATGTACATCTTATTATTTTGGTCAGTTGCAATAGGTCATGTTAAGTTGAGGCAGTAATGTTGGAAATCTTTATCTCAATTCTCTCCTTAAGGGAAATGCTAATTTTTAAAAAAATTATTAAGTATGATAATTTTTATTACTGTATACATGTGCCATGTATTTTTCATATATAGCCTTTATCAAGGAAAGATAGTTCTTATCTGGATATAGTTTTATAAAATTTACCCCACTTAATAGGTTTTGAATTTTATGGGATACTTTTTATCCCCTATATCTAATAAAGCGATCATATGATTCTCTTTAACTAATATAGTCAGTCACATTGACTGATTTTCTGATATTTAACCAACCTAAATTCTCTAGGATAAAAACCAATTGACCATGTTATATTATTGTATAAATTAGTTTTTGCTGCATTACTAACTTAGGGGCTTAAGATAACAATCACTTGGCAATTTGGGACTGGATTCATCTGGGCCATTTTTGACTTCTGGCTTCTTTCTTTCTTTCTTTCAAGACTTTATTTATTTGAGAGAGCACAAGTAGGGGAGGAGGGCAGAGGGAGAGGGACAAGCAGACCCCTGCCTGTGCAGGGAGCCCCACTACATGGGGCTCGATCCCAGGACCTCAGGATCATGACCTGAGCCAAAGGCAGATGCTTAACAAACTGAGCCACCCAGGTGCCCCTTACTCCTGGTTTCACTCACAGCTTTAGTCAGCTAATGAATCAGCTGGGTGAGAACTGATCAGAGAAAGCCTCATTCACATGTTTGGTGGTTGGCTTGAGCAATGGAAGACCTGGTACACTTGTCTTCAGAACCTAGTAGACTAGTCCATGGTAGCTGAGAGGTCAAGTTCCTTCACTATTTTTTTTTTAAGGATTTTATTTATTTATTTGAAAGAGAGAATGAGACAGAGAGCATGAGAGAGGGGAGGGTCAGAGGGAGAAGCAGACTCCCCGCTGAGCAGGGAGCCCAATGCGGGACTCGATCCCGGTACTCCAGGATCATGACCTGAGCCGAAAGCAGCCGCTTAACCGACTGAGCCACCCAGGCGCCCCAAGCTCCTTCACTATTGTCTCACTGTTTAGAGCAAGATAATATGCGAAAGCCCAGAGTCCTGCTAAAGTGGTGACCGAGGGATGAGGGTGCAGGAAGGGGGTTTACTATCATTTTTGAAACATCCTATCACAGTATTTTTAATACATTTTAAAAGTGTGGAATAATGTTAATTCAGGTTTTTGGCTTTTGTTTCATAAAGCAAATTTGACTTTCTTTGTATTGCCCCTATTTGGTACAATATTCTACTTCTACCTCCAGTGCTATCATTCTAGCTTGAGATACTTACATACGTTGAAGGGAATAGAAATGAGTATTACATTTTAAATCACATCATCTTGAACAACTGGCTCTCTGCATGCACTGAGGGTGTTCAGAAGGCTCTACTCTCATAGTGGATTCTTGAACCCATATTTCATGAGCCATTATCAAGTGACATAATCACACAGTATATCTCATCTGTACCTACTAGCATTTTCTCCTAAGTTTTACTAGCATTTTCTCCTAAGTACCTTACTAGGATTTTCTCTTAAGTTTTTAGGTACTGTACAAAGAATTAAAATTTATTGAAAGTATATCTAAGATTAAAAAATGTTTCTTTGAGTATATATTAGATTCTTACCTTGACACAATTTTTATAATCAATACCTACTAAAAGTGCACTAAAGCTGTGCACCCTTCTTGTGCTGGGTTCTTTTTTTTTTTTCTTTAATTAAAAAAAAGTAATAAATGTTTGAAAAAAAACACAAAGTAAGAAGGAAAAACTCATCACCCTAGTCTTCAACCCTCACAGGGAAAACTACTATAAAGTTAAGATAGCAATTTAAAAATATTTATAAGATGAAAACAGTTTTCAAATGTCCTTAGGCATTTAACCATTGAAAGGTATATTGAAGAAGGTAAGTAACAGTTTGATCTCCAATCCAAAAGTTATTAGCAAAAAGTAGAAATAATGCTCTAACAATAGGGTCTCAGAGAACTGCATTTAGAACCAAAGAAAAAGTTAGGATCGTTAGGTCCAATTTCATATTTTCCATATGAAGAACCTTGGAAATCAAGAATCATTGAATAATCTATAATTACTTCCAAGTAATTGCAGAATACTATTTTCTATTACAAAGAATGGAGTTAAAACAATGAGAAGGAATAAGACCATTTTGGTTTTAAGAAATCATGGAAAAATTAAGATTTTTCCTTTCATAATATCCTGGTGGATAGAGATCTTCTAGAACCAGGCATTTCATTAAATTAGAGAAGTACAGGACATTATCAATAAAATGACATCAACCCATTTCCAGTGAACCCTCTTCTGAACAAACACATCTTTAACTTCATTTGTATTACTAATACTTTATTTTACTTTTTTTATTTTTAAAGTATTTATTTATTTGTTTATTTATTTATTTATTTATTTATTTATTTATTTATTTATTTATTTTTGAGTTGGGGGAGGGCAGGGGGACAGAAGGAGAGTGTGGGAGAGAGAGAGAGAATCCCAAGTAGGCTGAACACCCTGGGTGCTGGGTGTGGAACCTGACGCGGGGCTCAGTCTCACAATCTTGAGATCATGACCTGAGCTAAAATCAGGAGATGGATGCTTAACCGACTGAGCCACCCAGGCACCCCATGTATTGCACAGTGTTTTAAATTATGAAGTTGTTTTTGTCTTTTTAGGTCGGTTTCTCTTATCCATGTAGGCTTGTTCTCTGTTTCTCCCTCCTTCCGTCTCTTTCTCCCTCCTTCCGTCTCTTTCTCCCTCTGTCCCTTACTTCCTTTCTATTGGTGAATTAAAAAAATACATTACCTTATATATGCTAAACTATGCAACAACAAAACCCCAAAATATAACTAATATTTTCTAAGGAGGACAATAACTAATATATATATACACAGATATATAAACATACATGATATATATATTTATATGTGTATAAATATATATATATATATATATATAATAATAGAAGAATCTTACAGAAGTGGAAGGAAATTTTGTGTCCTTTTTTATCTTAAAGTAGGTTTGGAAATAAATTCCAAGTTCTCTTTTCTAAGGCAGGGATACAAGCTGAGCCTTTAATTGGTTTCTGAAAAACACAATCAGCTTACACAATTCTTTTACAAGGTTATCTTTACCTGTGGAAATTCATAATGATAAAAAGAAACAATACACTTAGGTAATGTCTTCTTTTTTTCTCATGGGCTTAATGTACTTCAGTTTATGGTACTGACCTGTTTAATTCTCCAACAATCCTGGGAGGGAGCAAAGGAGCAGATGTTCTTTCCCTCATTTCACAGATGAGAACACTGAGGTCCAAAGAGGTTAAATGATTTCACCAAGGTCATTCTTGAGGTGATGCCAGAGCCAGGAATAGCACCCCTATTCTCTTGTCCTCTCTCATGTGATTCTCCATCTGCTGGTCCACTCTGACTGTAAAAATGCACTGTACCTGTCCTCACAGTCCCTGAGATGTCCTTTGGTTAGAACACTAAGATAATGACAATACTGACCAGACACAAAGAATGCTGTAAAAAGGGTACAGTCTTTTTTGTTGACTCCATCCCATAAAATTCCACAGCCTCACTGCGTGAGAAACATGAGACAACCATTAAGATCATGTTCCCATTAGGTCTAGCTAGAACTAGATTTTGCAGAAATTAAAGATACATCTAGTGGCCTGACTGCTAAAATGAGTGTCTCGGGAATCAGAGATGCATTGCTGCTCAGGTAAGTCAAGAATGCCCTTTGCTAATTGTTTCTCCTCCATTTCTTAGAGAATTTAAATTTCATAATCACTACCATCTATTATACTTCTATACTATTCATCATCCATCCTGCACATATTTGCAGGAAAGAAAGTTGCCCAAGTCGTTAAATCCTCCCATGATTCAAAATCTTATGACCTCAGGTGGCAGCCCAGCATGTGGCTTACTAGGTGCATTAAATCATCTCTGTTTTGGACATGCAGGAACATGACCTTCGACTTACCAAGCTGACTCTTCATGAAATTAAAATGGAACTAAGAAATTAAGGAAAACATTTGTAAGTGTCTGGCTCTTGTAGTCATCTAATGAGGTCTTCCTTTCCAGCTGCTAAGCCTGCCCTTTGCTTGGTGGTTACCCAAAAATCGATGGTGATAAAACTGTCCAACTCTTTGGAGATATTTTTCTCTCTGCTTTCTATTTCTCAAGTGTGTGATAAAAGAAATCACCCATTCAGCCAATTATCTTGTGTCAAATACTATTAAGGGATAAGTTAAGTCTTCCTCTTTGAGCTTCTTCAGGAAAAACTTAGGGTATTATTTTTCACTACTTCTCAGGCAAATAACATGGTCCAGGCTACATTAAGTTCTCAAAAAAGTTAGTTAAATTGATGAGTGGATGGTCAGTGTCGTGCAGCTCATGAACAACTTAACTAATATTGTGATTTTTACTGTATATAACAAGGAAATGACTTTGGTCAGGGAAATGAATGCCTAGCACATCTGCCAATAAATTTCCCTCCCATGTTCATTACAGTACTTTCTAATCTATCATGAGATTCTTCTCTTTGGGTCTAGACATGACTTTAGGATCCTTGTACAATATATAAGCCACTGGTACAATATAAACAATCTTTCACTATTTGATTTGAGTTGAGACACAAGAAAAATCCTATCTTCTATTCATGACATGTATATACATTGGGAATAATAACTGATTTTTATGTAAAAATATAGATTTGCAGAATAACAAAAAAATAACTTTCAAGAAGCTGACCTAGTACAAACTTCGGGGGGAAAATATATTTGTGCCCGTTAATAGAAATTTCATTCAGCCACTTAACTTCCTCCTTCAAAAGTCATACAAGTTTTTATTTTAAACCAACATATGGTGCCAAAATATAGCAAAACAAACAATAAAGCTTGCAGAATAGAGCCCTTCTAGATATGATCTCTTAGTGACCTGATCATCCATGATTATATTATATAGAGGAATAATGCCAGCTTCCCTCCGGGGAAGTTGGGATGGAGAAAGAGATAGGTAGGGAGGTAGAATGGATAATTCTAGACTGACATAGTCATCAAGAAGTAGTATGAAAAATAATTTCTGGTAGATAGAGTAAATGGACAATAAGAAATGGACAGGGTCAGTACTGAGTAGACTCATCTCTAGTCCACTGGTTATTACCAGTGTACCAATTTAGCAATAAATTAGTCAAGGTGAGCAGTGCTAGGTACTATAACAAACACTCCTTAAAGTCAAATGTCTTAACTCAATAAATGTTTATTTGTCATGTCAGGACCAGCGTGGATCAGATAGTTCTTAGCAGATTGCCTTCAAGTAGTAAATCAAGAACCCGTGCCTTCTCCATCTTATGATGTTATTGTCTTAAGTACATGACCTCCTAAATTACAGCAGAAGGGAACATGGACAGTAATGCATAAGTTTTCTTGATCAGGCCTTGGAGTGTTGGACCCATATCCTTTTAGCCAGAATGCAAAAACATGACCTCTACCCAGCTACAGGGGAACTTGGCAAAGGTAATTATTCTGTGTGTGTCCAGGAACAGGAAAATAAAATGCCTTTCACTGTCTCAGTCACAGCTGAAGACTAGTAATCTGTGGCAGAGGGCAATGTTTGCAGATGGTGATGCATGAAGGTTGAGGAAGATTGATTTCTTGATCATTGAGGAGCACTGTCCCATCTAACTGAGTTCTGAATGGTAATAAATTAAATCATCCACTGAAAACTACCAATTTAGTTTGTGTAATAGATAGCAGGAATTATAGTCTTATCATTTATTTAGTAAACCAACAAATATTTGCCTCCACTAAGCACTGTACTAGCAACTACAATCTACCAATTTTTTTTTTTTTTTTTTACTTCCTGGGCCCTGGGTGATTTCTAGTAGTTGATATCAGGATCTCAGCAATTCACTTGATGTGGACACTAGCCCCCTCTATCCCTTGTGGGAGCCTCTAACTATCCCTGACTAAGAACAAAGAAAGAAGGTTTACTGCTCTTATCAGAAAGTTCCGCTTAAAATCTAGTATTTTCCTGGCCACATTCTAATAATTCCTTCTTCCTTCATATCTCTTGGCCTACTGAACACTATAATCAAATTCTCCCTCAGTTTTCTTTTTGCCAAAGTATATACAACCACGTATCTGTAGCTTTTTTATATTATGTGATTTTGGAATATGTGATCTCATTAGATATTCTGAAATATAAATAAAATAATTATCCTTAAAAAAAGATAAATAGTGGAAATTCCTTCTGGGATTTTGTGCCCTCATGCAACCAGTTTTAGAGCTCTTTTCCCTTTTCTTGAACACTGTCATAATTACTTATGTGTCCATCAGGAGATTTTTGTGGACATAGGCAAATGTACATATATATGTTTCAAAGGTTTTAAATCAGATTTAGGAAGAGATTATTTTCATGGCCAATGAAAACATCTTCTCTTTTAGTTATTATCTGTTTCTACTCTGTATTTATTTTTTTAGTTTTTGAAAATTGTCTTTAAGCTTGTTTAGGTTAGGACTAAACCATCCAAAGTAAAAAAAAAAAAAAAGCTTTTCTTAAAAAGGAGATTATTAGTTTAGACTTAGAACAGTAGCTATGATGTGAGGGAGCATGTGACAATCACATATAAGACCTTTATGAAATGATTTGCATCATATCAGCTACATGCAAGTTCAACAACTGAAGCAAAAGAAAATCAGATATTTAAGGCAACTTTGCAGATTGATGACACTAGATTATTAAATGAGATCTCAATTTTACACAAAATTTCCCCCAATCCCCAAATATGATCCAAAGAACACTAGTTTTTGGTCATAAACTACGGTTAAATTGCTGTCTGATTGTCCAGTGTCTTCATCCCAAGGTTATTAAACATTATGAATATCATTTACGCTTCCATGAGACCATTAGTTGATGTGAAGTGGAAAAGAAAATAGGAGAAAGGATTTTGGAGTAAAATGAATTTGAGAATGGCTGGATTCAATAAAATTAAACATGCTTTCTGACTGGAAGGCTTTTGACATGTGTAATGAACTGTAATTTGAATTTCCATGTTAAGTAGATTTTGGTATGAAGTATTTGTTTGTCCTTTCTGTTTTTGTTTTTGTTGTTATTTTTAGTAAAGTTCACACACAGTTACATTAGTTTCAGGTGTACAACATGGTGATTTGACAAGTTTATACGTTATGCTAAGGTTACCACAAGGGTACCAACCATCTGTCTCCATACATGACTCTTATGATACCATTGACTATACTCCTTTGCTGTGCCTTTTATTCCTGTGATTTATTTATTCCGTAACTTGAAGACTGTATCTCCTGTTCTCCTTTACCCATTTTGCCATGTAAAGTGTTTTTAAACTTCATTTGGCTACTCAACTTTTTGTGGATGGAACATTTTAAAGGACTCTTGTTTCTAGCAACTTTGGAAATGCTGTTCTAATCTCAGTTATACTGTTGAAATCTTAGCATTTGGAAGGAGGCCCACAGGCAAGCTCATCCAATTTCCAATACAGAAATCTACACTATATCCATGTACAGACTCATTTGGCTGTGGATGCATATTTTGATAACAAAATGCTCACTACCTCAAGTCTGATGATTCTATAGTTGGAATGCTCTTCTGTTAGGAAGTATTAACTTTTTAAGTGCCTTTTACTATTAGAAAGTTCTTTTAATTTTTTTCTACTGTTGATCTCTGGATTAAGACAAATTCTACTCAGCTAAAAAAATCTTTCTTTTTCATACGTGAAGAAAACAAACATATACTTAAATTTATCTATAAATAGTAACCACAGATTAATTGAAAATACTTATAAAAATAATTTTGACCTGAAATTTATGTTGAAATATGTTGTCATTACATAAATAGAATCAGTAAATTTTCTCTTATATCTAATAAAATTTAGGCAAAATTGTAATTATGCACAATTGCTAGAATGAAAAAAAAAAGAATTACATATAGTTTTGAGCTATTCTTTCAAACTGGATTATAGAACATTACCCTGCCCTTCACTACATGTTCAATGTTAGCATCTCAATCAAATTAGATAATTCTGGCAAAAATTCATCAAAGGAGTTCATCAGTTTTCCTAAAGCCTTCTCTTAATCATTTGATACTCAAATATATTTCTTCTTCTTTTTTTTAATGGTGTCTCTTTCTTTTTAAAAATTGTTAACCATATATCTTTGCCAGATCCTCATTTAGCAATGGCTTTGTATGTTTATTCTAGCAGATCTCTGGTATTATTTACAAAGGCTTAATGATATTCTATCTTAAAATTTAGGATTTCACTTTGAAGTTGATTTAAATTTTATTTCTCTAATACAGCATTATGTTTACTTATGTAGGCATCAGTTAGTAATCGACTGAAACAAGATGGGTAGGTTTCCAACTTAGAAAAGCTGGAATCTATGGACAACTTAAAACCATGAGGATGTAGATAATGAATACATAGATGACAAGAAACACCTGCTATATGAAAACAGGTAGAATGAATCCCCAAATCTTATATTGTCTGTTTTTGGGTTTTGTTTTTGTTTTTGTTTTTTAATTTCTCCCATCCTTAGTTCTGGATGCTGTAATTCTCCCATCAATATTGAATTCTTGGGTATTTGCAGGCCTCCTCATCATCCTCCCTATTTCTAGTTCCAAGTTTGATGAGCCTTCTGATTTCATCCTTGATTTATGAAGTGGTGTTCCTAGTCAAGCTAGAATGTTGCTCCATTCAGGGTTTAGAGTTTTGGTAGTTTTAGTAGTCTTTCACAGTCTTCTCCCCAACCCTCTTCTTCTTCTTCTTCTTCTTCTTCTTCTTCTTCTTTTTAAATTTTATTTTATTATGTTATGTTAATCACCATACATTACATCATTCATTTTTGATGTAGTGTTCCATGATTCATTGTTTGTATATAACACCTAGTGCTCCATTCAATATGTGCCCTCTTTAATACCCATCCCCAGACTAACCCATTCCCCCTAGAACCCTCAGTTTGTTTCTCAGACTCCATAGTCTCTCATGGTTCCCCAACCCTCTTCTGATCAACTTCCTGTGATAGAAAAATAGATAACCAGACTGAATGATTGAGTACCTAACTCTGACTAGTAGTTTACTTCTTAACCCTAGGCTTCTGGTCATGTCATTCTTTTGTTCAAAAACTGTATGCCAGTATTCAAGATACTGCATACTTTAATCCCCCAAAACCCACTTCAAGTCTTGCTCCCCACTTCTTTCATATGCTGAATATCCATTCACCTGACTGATTTCACTTATCTGGAATACAAGTTCTTTTCTTTCTCTTGTATTCCAATGTATCCCTGTTTCCTCTGCCTAGAAAGTCCCTTCAAATTCTTCAGAGTCCTAAATCCTACTTGGCCTTTATTTTACTACCTTTGCTACTTGGCCTTAAGAAAACAATCCTTTCCAGAAACAATAAGTCAATCCATCATTAAACTATTAATAGGTTCATAGTTTGTTTCAATGAAGTCCTCCTCCTCAATCCAAATAAAGTTGTTAATTTTTATTAATAATAGCTAAATTGCCCCAGAAATGTGTTTGAATGCACTTATTTGACTGTCTGCTACCTAAAATGATAGTATCATTTTCTTCATTGGGATAGTTATTTTCACATGGTTTTTATGTCCCAATGACAGTACCAGCTTCTTGAAGCCTTAAAGTACACATTATCCAATTTTTAATTCATTAGTATCCTGCCTGTTTTACACTTAGCATTTAGTAATTTTGACTTTGACAGTTTAGAGAATAAAGGAAACTTCCCCAATTCTACCCATCTCTATTCATGACAAGTATGGGCCCTCTCTTTCTTTCCACAGTATTACTCGGTTTTAGCAGTTGAACAGATGTGTTTGACAGAAATGTAAGAAAAAATCTACATGTTCCAAGATCTAAGCCAATATGCACAGCCATATGAGGAGGCTCTTATTCATCATCGTGAATGTTCTTAAACATATACAATGGAGAATTGCACTTTTATGATTTTGTGATGAATCACGTGTAAAACAGTCATTAATATTTTATGTACTCTATAGAGTACAATTCTTTATAGTTTTATTTTGTTATTCATCTGAATATAACAATCATTTCACAATTAAGAGAAGCCAAAATATTACAGTTGATTTTTCTTGTTCTGTTTGTTTTATTCCATATTGTATCTTGGAAATATTAGGGAGATAACTTATATTCTATAAAGTTATGATCTTATATTCTATATATAATATATATTTTATTACATATATATATCTTATATACTTATATTCTGTACATATGTGCACAATATTTTAAGACTCTCACGTATAAATATTGAATTTTACTGTCACTGCATGACAGATATGAAGAAATGTGATTCATTAAAATATTTCTAATTTCATGATTTAAAAATAGGAAGCACTTTCTCAATGTTCATCACCTCATACAGTCATAAAGTTTCCTACTTTAACAGAAGTTACTTGGTTCTTTGCATGCCAATGAACTTGAATGATAAATTTACAAGTTCATGCTAATGTGTTCTCTGCTAAATTTGGAAAATTTCTTTCTGTGTATCCATTGATATTTCATTATTCGTCAAGGTAGTGTAAATGCTTGGGTGAGCTTGACCTAAAGGCATCCAAATTCATGGAAATGGATGTGGAAATTGTATAATAGAAATAAATATCACAACTAATGGGCTTGATCCTTCTATTTCATTCTTCACCCAAACATATTAAAAGTAGATTTTTTTAACCTAAGACTCAGTTCTATATATAGTTCAGCCAGCAGCAGAATTATTCTAAAGCATCCTGTCTTTCAACACAGCTCATCAGTTTCATCCTATATGCATAATGACAAAGTCATTGACTGGTTTTTCTGTCTTCTAGCTGGTAGTGTAGACAGCAACCAGGAACCCAGTTTGAAAAGAGTTCTGGTTATAGACCCAGAGTAAATTTTTCAACATGCACTGCTGCTGTTTATGTTATGATCCATCGAATTTATTGATCCAGTCATTTATTATTCATTCATTCAACACATTTCCTGGATACTTACCATGTAGCAAACAGTGAAGCTACAGTGTTGAGCAAAAAAGACATAGCCCATGTAGTCATAGATCTCATATTTTGGAAAGTACAATTAGACTAAAGTTTCCCATGGGAAGAAGGGGTTCAGGCATTAAATAATGACACAAATATATGTGAAATAAATAATAAACATGATTCTGTGAAAACAAGTAAATGGAGAACCAATATTTTCAGGAGGTCTAAGAAAGACTTCCCTATGTCGATGCCATTTGAACTGAGATCAGAGGGATGCATTGACTAAATGATATCAGTGATGAGAAGTGTTGGAGAAGAGAAATGCAGGGGGATAAAACTTTATTAATTCATTTATTTGTCCATTCGGACCCTACTATGTATCTATACCATTCTTAGCCATGAGATGTCAGGAAAAAACAAACAAACAACACCACTTCACTTCTGGGGGGGAGAGGGGGGTGGAGGCAGCGAAGGCTGCAAGATGAGGCTGATTCAAGGTAACCACTATAAGTAACCCTTAGGATTTTTCCCAATTCAGACATGGTTGTCCTCTTTTGACTAGGAAGGAGGGGTTGCAGATACTCCTAGTGACTATTCAGAAGAATGCCAGCTATGCCAGTCATTAGTTGTATGACCTCAGGAAGGTTACTTAACCACTTTATGCCTTAGTTTTCTCATGTGTCAAATGATAAAGTTAATAGCACCAAACTTAAAGGATTTGGTGAGGATTTCATAAGCCTTTAGGACTGTGTCTCTATATAAATATTAGCAATTATATGGTATTTTCACCCATAGTCTGCTAAATTAGAAGCAGATTAAAGAAAACAAACATAATTAAATAATGGTGAAATTTGACATTAGGTTCAGTCAAGCAGTTGCAAGTAATAAATAGAATTTTCTTTACAATGTCAAAATTCAGATAGGGAAACAAGGAAAATGTTAAAAGAGTCAAAAATGATGATGTGAACTGATTAAAATATATGCATTATAAAATGGCACCTACGAAAACTGGAAATCAATGAAGTTTTGTTAATTGCTATTTTTTGGAAAGGGAAGATGGATGTTTGTAATAAACTTAAATGAAAGATTTTTTAAAATGGTTCCTTGGGAACACAGAGGCACAAACAAATGCTCATAATTTTGTGGCTTGGGCCGAAGCATTTCTCAAATGTCCTTGAAAGTTCCCAAAGACAATCTTTCCACAGGAAAGTATTTCTCCTGTGAGTAAATGTTCTTGCCTAGAAATGAAATGCAGTAATATATTATATTGCAATGGAACTGTTAGCAAGACTGGCAGCAGAAGTTTAGGGAAAAAATGTCACATTGCAATCTAGAGTTTGAGGCACTGTATCTAACCTTCCATAGCTTCCGAAGGGATACCTTTCATATTAAATCAAAATAGTGCAGAAAAGAATTTTGACTACTCTTAACCATCAGAGGGATTTATTTGGAATTATTATTGTATCAGAATGCTCTGCCTTAAATTTTGTATGGTTTAGCTGTGCAGTTGATAAACTAAGGTTTCTTTTTACCATAAAAAAGCTCCTCTTAAGGGGTCCTATGGCAATGACATTTACAATATCTGCTTGCTTTTGAAGAAAGCTTCATACTTTCCAAAGTGCTTTACAGATGCATCTCTGTGAGGCAGGTAGGATGAGTCCTGTCAATAGCATTTTACAGAAGAGGAAATGGTGGCTATAGAGGGAAGCTGCTGGTACAAGGTCATTCAGTGAGTTAAATGAGGATTTCATCACAGCAATTCTCAAAGTTCATGAGGGAAGCCAGCCAGGAAAGCATCAGCCTTCAATCCATCTTTACACAGTATTTTTGTGTGAATGAAAAATTTATGCAAAATGAAGTGTATTAGGTACCTAGAACCTTCCTCATGTCACTTAGAGTCTAGTGAGAAACTTAGACTGGATAAATTCTATCCTGATGAACATAACTTCAGTTACCCTCATGGCTGATCACATGGGTTTTAGAATTTGAATTCTGGCTCTCTTACTTACACGAAGGAAGTTACCTGATTGTTCAGAGCCTGTTTCTCCTTCCATTAAGTGGCAATTTGAATGCTGCGTATATGTTTATTAATTCATTCTATTCTCAAAGCACCTGCCCCATGTCAAGCACTCTGAATGGTTAAACTTCTCTAGGCGGCCAGAAGGTGTCTTTCAGTGGCTATCAGAGGTCAGGAGAGGTCAAGACCTGGATTGGCATCAGGAGATGATGAAGAGTTCAGACAGCAGAGACAACAGAAAGGACCAGTACGCAGGTTAAAGAGATAAGCCTGGAGAAGTTTAGAGTGACAATGTTGGTGACTCTGGATGCACCACACTTCTAGCCTGTTTCCACTCTTGAAAATGGGAATAATGATCAAGCATGTGTCACAGAGTTTCTTTGGTAAGGATTAAATGAGGATTAAGTAAGCATGGAAATTAGCTCGGGAAGGAAGTGAGAAACTATTATATATGAGGGTGTGTGTAAATGAAATCTATCTCCATGACCTCTTTCCACACCGAGGGGTCACAACACTCTTTACTCTTCCAGCTGAGTCTGGATATGGTTTGTAATTTTATTCAGCCAGCATATAAGGCAGCCTTTTTGATTGGTTAAAAATTCCTGCCCCTCTGCTCTAATATAATTTACTATTAATTTTAGTTCTTTTTTTTAAATTTATTTTATTATGTTACGTTAGTCACCATACAGTACATCATTCATTTTTGATGTAGTGATCCACAATTCATTGTTTCTGTATAACACCCTAATTTTGGTTCTTAAGATATGTAGGCATAGATAGAGGAAATCTTTAAAGAAACATATTTCAGATTTTTTATTCAAAATGTAGAAAAAACATGATTTCATTCTTTGTCATTTTCTCCCTGGATGCACTGCTCAGCTACTTTTCCTTCTGTACTCAGGCAAAAGAGATTCTGAAGAACACATTTTAAAAATTTGATTTCAGTTAGAAGATAATGGGGAGCCTCTCCCTACTTGATTTAGATTTTTGTTAATTGTCAATATTAGGGGGATAATATAGAGAAAGGCACTTTTGAGAAGATTCCAAATTATTTCATTTCTGATATTATATTTATCCATGATAGGAAGTTAGTATTTGACTAAAACATCCCTCCTTCCTCTCACCTTACCTTGTTCACAGAGGCTTATGCCTCTTTGCCTTGAGCTTTTCACCCAATTAAGTTGCTAAAATCATACGTGAAGCTTAGTGTCTGCTGCATTATTCGACCCAAATGACATGGTGCTTATTCAGCAAATGTTTCCATGCCTTTTTAAAAAAAAAGGTTTAAAACATACATGACCTTATTTCCTCATATTGCTCGGAATTTATACATATACATATCTATATATTTACATATACATATATGTATATATACACATCTATATATTTACATATACATATATGTATATATATACACATAAATATATATGTGCTTATTTATTTAGGATAGTTTTAGGTTCAGGAAAATTGAGTAGAAGGCATACAGATTTCCCACATTCCCCCACACAAGCATAGCCTCCCCCATTATCAACATTCCCCTCCAGAGTGGTACATTTGTTACCATCAATAAACCTACACCAATACATCATTACCCAGAATCCATAGTTTACATTAGGGTTCACTGTTTGTGTTGCACATCCTCTGGATTCAGACAAATTTATAATGGCATGTGTCCAAGTTCTTATAGAGTAGTTTCACCCCCTGATAACTATTAATTTTTCTACTATCTCCATAGTTTTGCTTTTCCCATAATGTCATATTGTTGGAATCAAACAACATTTAGCCTTTTCAGATTGGCTTCTTTCATTTAATTTTATGCATTTAAGTTCCCTCCATGCCTTTTCATAGCATATACTTTTTATAGAGGGGAGTATAACATAGTGGTAAAGAGTCAGTTAGACAAAGCTATGTTCTATTCCTTGGCCCTACCAGTTAATATATAATATATAGATACTGAAAACTATAGAGCATGATATAAATGTAAGGCATAGTTTCCTTGTTTGTTTTACTTTAAATATATTCATACTCTTCATTATTTAGAGATTTAAGATTGAGAAGAGATTTGAAATTGTTTAACTATAATTAATGATACAGCAATGGTATATTTTTATCAATCCCCAAATGGAGAAAAATAGACATGGATGAGTTTTCTCACAAATATGGAGAACAATGTCTTTGCAGGTCAAATCAAACTAATTTACCGTAGCCTCTCATGAGTTGTGGGCTTTAATTGGCAGCTTACTTTTATTGACTCTACTACCCATGATTGCCATCATTTGGGGCTGGGCCTACCTCTCCCTTTAGGTTTCCAGACCCATTTGAGTTGTTTTTCATGTGCTGCTGATATGTGAAAGCCCTATTCCTGAGAAGTGGTCTCTACATAAGCTTCTCATTTCATTCTGCCTGAGTGACCCAGACATGATCTTAGAATCATACCGTCCCAGGGTGCCTGGGTGGCTCAGATGGTTGAGCGTCTGCCTTTGGCTCAGGTCATGATCCCAGGTTCCTGGGATCGAGCCCCACATCGGGCTCCCTGCTCTGCGGGAGGCCTGCTTCTCCCTCTCCCACTCCCCCCGTGCTTGTGTTCCCTCTCTCGCGGTGTCTCTCTCTGTCAAGTAAATAAATAAAATCTTAAAAAAAAAAAAAAAAAAAGAATCATACTGTCCCAAGGATATTATCAGCATGTTTCTATCCAATAGGTAGAGTCTGATCTAAAGGTACTTCTTAGCTGATGGCAGCTTTAGAAAAGCCTAAAGAGGCAGATAATTTTTAAATTATGGCCTATAACTCCTAGAGACTGACTGACATTCTCAGACGAACCAATGTGAAAATCACTTCCAAAGGCATTCATCACCTTTGCTTTGAGGAGTCTGTAGCTTCGGCAAGTGTATCAGCCCATGTTGCGTCCTTACTTTGGCCTATCTGTGTGGTTTAGTTCTAGCCCCCAGCAGGAACAAAGGCTGCCGAGAGGCAGCTTGTTTGGCTTGGGAACCTGCCCAATGTGAAAAGTTTGCAGGCAGAATCAGAAAGAGCAGCTGCAGGAGGAGAAATGGGGGTAGATGACAGCTAATGATTTAGAAAGTAATTTGCATGAGAGCCTTCTGCTTAACAGGAGGCAGCCTGTGCCCAGGTGATGGTTTACCATCCACTGCCAAGCCAGTTTCTACACCCTGAGCCTTCATTCAGTCAATACCTGTGTCCTGAGGGAATGCCTAGCCAATAGCTTCTACTTACCTGAGTTCGTACAACCTGCCATCTAGAATTTCAAAGAGATTTTCATTTATTAGAACATATGGATCCATTTTATCCATTTATCCTGAGGCTCAGGATGCCCAGTCCCACACAAACTGATTTAACAACAAAAGTTTAAGTACAAATCTAAGGCTCTATAGATAATATTCTTTGACAACTTATTGTGTACTAGGCACAGCACCGTGCAGTTTACATACTGTATCTTATTTAATAACAGACCTCTGAAGTGGATGTTTAAGGTTCCTGCCAAGGGCTCTATATATAAGGAACAAGGCAAGAAAAGACCAAAGTATTACTTATTAATAGTGAGCTATCCCTTGTTAACCTCATTTTGGAATTCTAAATTGGACCCATTAATTTCTCTCTCTCTTCTCCCCAAATCACAGATGACTAGATCACAGGATAAGTCCAATTGACATGCCATACTTTCTAAATCATAGGCTGATCTACTGGGACAGACTGACACATTTGTCACTTTTCAGTGCAGTAGCTCTACTCACTGTTCAATAGTGGTTCTGATTACTGACCAATAACGTTAATAATTCCTATTCCAGGAGCAGGATGAAAAGAGAAAGCATCAGATCTCCTATGTCCTCCCAAACTTGTGAAGGCCAAAGCATGGCAGGAGGAGAAGCATATCTCTTTGTAACATGTTTTATTCCCTGTTTTATAGATGTGCCAATAGAAGATTGGAAAGGCTGAGTAACTTGTCCATGTCACGTAGCCCATGCTTTTAACCTCTCTGTTATTCTGAGTATCCTTCTCACCTGTCAGTTTGCCTTTTATAATGATGTCCTGAGAAACGGACCGCTGTTCAGGGTAGGAATGAACAAACATAAGTAAGATTGAAACGTACTTATATTTTCGTTAGCTAAAGTGGTCACTCATTTCTTCTAAGTGAGTTTTTCCATTTTTTTTTGATGACCTGAGGGACTAATGATATGCTTCAATTGATTAAATAGACAAGAATTCTCCCAGTGTAATATTTCATAGAAGAATTATATATTCTTTTAAGCCCTATATATTTTCCTAGAGTTTGGATTCTAAATCAAATAGGTTTCTGTTTTTCATAGAGGAAAGGAATAGAAGATTCACTTGTAAATTTGTCAACTTTTTTTTTTCGTAGTTACAAGCAGTGACTATTGCTGGGTTGTTGGAGTGGTAGATACAGCCATATCCTTAAGAAAATCCCATTTTAGAAATTGTAGCATGCATAGAGCTCAGAACTTCAAGAGACCAGAGGAAGACTAACATGCTAGAAAGTATATTACAAATCAATATTGAAATAGAGCTTAACACATAATTTACCTGGAAAGAAGCTCAGAACATGATAGCCAAGTTATTTAAATTCTGTTCAAAGACAGTGGAAACACTGTTGAAATATGGTATTTTGACTGTCATTGGAATGGTCAGGTTTCAAACAGCAGTGCGTTAGTTGTGCTCAAATGATTAAAGAATGTTGAATAATTAAGTGAAATGGAAATAGGAGACCTGCATTCTAATCTTGTCTTGGCCACTGACAGGAATAATGTTGACTTTAAGTCCATCACACATTCATTTGCTACCTTGGGGATTTTTTGTTTGTTTGTTTTTACCTGTCAAATGAGGGTGGGACTATAGTTCTTTAATAATCCTTGATGATCTTCAGTTGTATGAGTCTAGAAGCATCTTGATTTAATACAGTTTGAAGATTTATGTGCCTAAACTCTAGCAAGAAGACAAATGTTCTTTTACTTCTAAAATGGCCTTGACAGTGCATTAACATAGCAACTGAAATCTTTTGAGGGTTGTTCAAAGAATCACCAATTTAGAATTCATCTCCACTATTGGTTTTTATTGTCTATTTAACTTTTACTAGATCTATAGCAGTTTTATTTTTTTTCCTCTGCACCTGGACTGGCAGACTGGGTGTTTGGAGAAGCACATAATAGTTATTTTAGATACTTTGTTATCAGAGCCAACTCTGTGATCTTTGCTCTGTCTATGAATCATTTATTTAATTTGATGTGTTTTTCCCTGGATTCATAGAATTTCCTTTTGTCCTGATGTTTCTTCCCATTTATGGGGCTGTAAATACAGCTGACTAAACCTCTCTAATGGCTGAACACATACCAGGTCTTTTGTGTGAAGGATGTTAGCTATCTTCCTGTTCAGAAGCCTGCTACATTTTCACTTACTCGCTTTATTTCTGCTCACTCATGACAGTTGTGTCTGTGGAATAAAATAATGACACCTAATACTTAAATTGAAGTCAGAAAACCCTTATCTTTTCTTAACTTTTAAAATTTGCTAGCTTCATGGTAATATGTACCTCTCTTACTTTCTCTGAATCTCAGCTCATCTTCTGTGTGGGCATAATTATGCCTACCACACAATGTGGTAAACATAAAAGAAATTCTACCCATCTGCTAACATTTTGGGGGAAAATAATTGGATTGATTTTCACCAGATTTGGAAGCACATGTTTGCAATGGTCTGTTTGAAAATATTGACTACTTGGAGTACAGAGGTGCACTCTGGAGTCACCTCAAAGAGGTCCATCAACAACTGAGATAAAGTGAGAAGCATTTTGACTTCTCATCAGAAGAGAGGTAATCTGTGGTATTAGTGGTTCTTAACCTTGGTGATGCATTAAAATCTCCTGGGAAACTTTTAAAAATCGTAAAGACCAGGCCATAATTTATACCAATTAAATATGAATTTCTGGGGGCACCTGGGTGGCTCAGATGGTTAAGCATCTGCCTTCGGCTCAGGTCATGATCTCAGGGTCCTGGGATCGAGTCCCGCATCGGGTTCCCTGCTCAGTGCAGAGCCTGCTTCTCCCTCTCCCTCTGCCACTCCCTCTGCTTGTGCTCTTCTGTCTATCTCTCTGTCAAATAAATAAATAAAATCTTTAAAAAAAATGAATTTCTAGGGAACTGGGCTGAGGCATCGCAGGTTGCAGGTTTACAGAATGTAATGGTTAATTTTATATGTCAACTTGATTAGATCATGGGGTGCCAGGATACATGGCGAAATATTATTTCTGGGTGGGTCTGTGAGGGTGTATTCAGACAAGTTTAGCATTGGAATTGGTAGATAGAATAAAGTAGATTACCTTTCCCAATGTAGGTGGGCCTCATTCAATCTGTTGAGGGCCTGAATAGAATAAAAAGGCAGAAAAGGGAGAATTTGCCCTTTCTGCCTGACACCTTGAGCTGGAACATGAGTGCTCTGCGCTCTCATGTTGAATCATTTAATATTCATATACATTTAATATTTAATATAAATTTAATGTTATATGTTAATATACATATGTATATGTATATGTGTGTATCCTATTGGTTGTATTTCTCTGGTGCACCCTGACTAATACTCAGGGTGATCAATACACAGTGAAGATTAAGAACTACTATATATCTTAAAATACTGTGGCTAATGTATTGCAAAAGTGGATGCTCTGTCTGGGTATTTCTGCTTCTTACATGGGCAACTCTATGAGGATGAGTAGCAATGTGGATTTTTTTTAATGGTGGCCCATCAGATATATGGAACTACTTTGGGAGGCTACCAGGCACTAATTAAAGGAACTTTATGTTAGTTACGCTAGCATTAAAACCATATTTTCAGGGATTCTAGGGATTCTAGGTCTCTGATATGGAAGTCTCCATACCTGGGTCATTGGGAGAAATGTAGAGAAGACCCCAAAATGATTGCAATTTTCAGCAACCTCTTGTTACCCTTTTGGGGATCATGATATAAGGACTCATTGGCCCTTGGGTGTTGTTTCATAATACATAGAGGGACACACAGTTATATAGGAAATTGACACCTGAGACTTCTTTTCAGCTAGAATTGGAAAGGACAAATGTCTTCCACTGAAGCAAGATAAAGAGATGTAAGTGGGGACAGTGGAAAGAAAGAGAAAAGCAAAGCTAATCTATTTAGAGAAGATTTGCTCTTGGGGAAAGCCCTGCACATAAAATCATCTAAATTTCCTATTTCAGGATACACTGCATGCTTTACTAAATATAAGCATATAATGATTTGTCTTCCACATATTTTAAGTTCCATTAAAGACATTCACTTCTGCTGGAATTTTGTTCCATGAGATCCCAGGCACTTAGAAGAGTCCCCCAATAAGTATTTGTTGAATGAATGAATAAATCAACCAGTCAGTCAGTCAATGTGACTTCAAACTCAGTACCCTTCTCAAATCACTTACTTGCTTTATACAATATCTGAGAAGACTATACTGTAATATTGTTAATCTCAAAGGGAAATTTGATTTGATTTCAGAAGTTGAGATCATTGCTTTTGTCACCTCACCCAATGTAGGAATTTACTGTATACAACCAGGCACTGGCCATCCAGCCTCAAGTTGAGAACTTCTAGTGACTTGAATGCTCTATTTGGTGAGCTAAATCATCCTATATATGAACAGCTATAATTTCTATGAAGTGCTTCCTTATATTCACCTCCCTGAAGCATCCAACCCATTGGTCTCAGTTGGATCTGATGGAACTACAGAGAAAAATATTTCAGTTTGGAATACCATGTTGACACTTCAGATATTTGTAGTCCATTATCACACCACTGAAGACTTCGCTTTAGGACAAACTTTTCTAGTAATCCTGTGGAAGTATGTCTGGGCCCTCCATCATCTCGTTTACTAATGTTTGCACTTGCTTTTGTTTTCAAAAATTTCTTCAAAAAAGGTAGTGCTCAGAACTGGATCTAGTGCTCCTGATGTGGTCCATCTAAGACAGAATGAGACAAAGCATACATACACATACACACACAAGGAAAACTATATATATACATATATATATATATTTAAAGATTTTATTTAAGACAGAGAGTGAGCAAGAGAGAGAGCACAAGCAGGGGAGGAGGCAGAGAGAGAAGTAGAACAGACTCCCCTGCTGAGGAGGGAGTCTGACGAGGGGCTAGATCCCAGGACCGCGGGATCATGACCTGAGCCGAAGGCAGATGCTTAACTGACTGAGCCACCCAGGTGCCCCAGAAAACTATATTTCTATTAAGTATAATTCTTATATAATAAAATATACATGTTTATCTCAAAAGTTAAAATACAGAATAGTGGATGCTTGCTTTTCCCTGAGCAGGTGTTCTCCAGTGGGCATAGCCATCTGCATTACCTGTTTCATACAAACAATAACACTCCCTCTAGGGTTGAGTTTGTGTTCCCTGACATCATTTTAATAGCTGTAGAACTGTATGGAATGGATATGCCATATTTTGGTAGACTTTAATGTTGGTTCCATGTTTCTCCCATGAGAACATCTTTGTACAGTGTGTTTACCCAGTTGCTTGATAATCTTTTGATGAACTCCTAGACTAGATGAGGAATTATTTGGCCAAAGTAGACTTAGAGGTTTTAGAACTTGTTCTAGTCCTTTAAACATCATCAGGGCCACAAAAACAGACTGCATTTAAAAATTTTTAAATTACAGTGTAGTTAACATAGTGTTATATTTAGTTTCAAATGTATAATATAGTGATTCAACAGTTCTGTATGTTACTCGGTGCTCATCAAGGTAAGTGTACTCTTAATCCCCTTCACCTAATTTCACCCATCACCCACCCACCTCCTCTTTGGTAAATGCCAGTTTGTTTTCTCTCTCTCTCTCTCTTTCTCTCTCTCTCTCTCTATATATATATTTTAAAGTAGGCTCCACACCCAGTGTGGAGCCCAACACAGGGTTTGAACTCATGACCCTGAGATCAAGACCTGAGCTGAGATAAAAAGTTGGATGCTTAGCTGACTGAGCCACCCAGGTGCCCCTGTCCTCTTTATTTAAGAGTCAAACAGCCTGTATTTTTTACTTGCTCTATGTTAAACAAAAACTTGATCACTATATATGTAAAAACAAATTTAAGAAATGGAAGTGTTCAAGAATATATAGTAATTATATTAATATTTTATTGTAGAAAAATTGTAAAATATATAAAAATATAAAGGAAAAATATACATATACTTGTAGAACTTTCAGATAACTATTATCTTTTTCATTTTTACTTTTATCCACATATATGCATATACATTTCTATACACATATTTACATAGTCATATTTTATGTACATATTATTTAATAATGTTAAGATATACTGTTTATATAATTTTTATTTCTGTTACATTTTTACATAACACTATATCATGACTATTTTCCTTATGACCTAATATTCTTCATTTAGGTAATTTGCAAGTTGTTTAATATTCCAACATATAGGATCACTTATTTAAATAATTGCCTATTGTTGAATATTTAAATTATTTTCACATTTTTCTTTTTATAAATAATGTTCCACTTAATGCCATTGTACCCAGATTTCTGTGACTTCTTCTAGTTATACCTCAGAATAAATTTCTATATAAGTAATCACTAAGTCCAAAATCCAACTTGTACTGGTACAAGTTTTAAAAAAATCTGAATCAGGCTTTTACATTCGCAATTACATCAATTATATTTATTTGTTGTGCTCCTTTGTTTTACCCTCTTGATAGATAATGGATGATAGATGATAGATAGATAGATATCTTTTTTTTTTAAAGATTTTATTTATTTATTTGAGAGAGAGAATGAGAGAGAGCATGAGAGGGGGAGGGCCAGAGGGAGAAGCAGGCTCCCCGCCGAGCAGGGAGCCCGATGCGGGACTCGATCCAGGGACTCGATCCAGGGACTCGATCCAGGGACTCGAGGATCATGACCTGAGCCGAAGGCAGTCGCTTAACCAACTGAGCCACCCAGGCGCCCCTAGATAGATAGATATCTTAATTTAACACACCCCTCACTGATCTTGTTGCCTCACACCTGTGTCACATCTAACAACATTTGCACAGTTTGAGCATTAACTAAGCATCTTGCCAAAAATCAGTTCAAATTTTTTCAAAGCTAGTTGCTCAATAGTGCCCCCTTCCTCAAGTCCTGAAAAATGCAATTCCAATGATTTGTTAACGTTTGTTAACGTAGATGCCAGTAAGCCCCACAATGTTTCTGGTAAGAGCTAACAATTTGGGGCTGGATCTATAGGAATATCACAGCATTACTTGCATGGTGAAGTTGCATTGCTATTTCATGTATTGCTCATGCATATGAGGAAGCAACATTTGTGAAAGTATTTATATATGAAAATAATTATGTAAATGATAAATACTATTTATTAGTAAGTATAATTAGTAGTTGTCAAGCAGATCCTTTTCTGCCAAAGTACCGCATACCTTTCAAAATGAATGCTTGTAATGAATAATATTTAGATAAGGGAAAAAAAGAGTTTTCTCAACTTTTTCATCATAGCCCAGATATTGCCAGGCAAACAACTTGATAGAATCAATAGAAGCACAGTTAAGCAGGTGATAATCTCCTCTTGGCCCCCAATTTATCACTAAATGGCTTTTTCATGGATAGCAGTCATTGAAAGGTTGTAATTGTAGCCTTCTGCTATATTTATCATTAGAAAATTTCCCTTTAAATGGAGCATGCTGTGCTAATAAGTAGTGGATTTGTGAGCACTTGTTTATCATTCACAATTATGGAGTTCCCCCATATTTGAACTGGCATTTTATGCCAGTTATAGTATTTTAAAGTGGTTTTTCTATCTGCTTTGCTGGTTAGAAGCCCTGTTCAGGTGCTTAGGTAATGTCTTGTACCTCTTGTCCTCTGCTAGCAAATGGGAGAGCTAGCTGCACAGGGTACCCACAGCCTGCTAGGAAAGCTAAGAAAACATTGGAAAGAGATGGTGGTTGGTATCTGTAGCACTGTCGTTCTGTTCTATTCAGTGTGATATTGTTATTATGGCACATGCTGACTTGCCAATAAAACTCAGAGTCAAAGTAGTCCATGCAGGGAGGTGTGGGAATTATGTGAAGATGATACATCTGGTTGGCAAGAGGGCTCATACTCATCTCGAGTAACGCACAGAGCTTCCATTCTTGTTCCTTGTCCCCATTACTAATCTGTTTAGGTCTCCATGCCTTCCTGACCACCTCCCCCATCTTACCAGCTGTCCCTCTCTGTACTTGCTTTGAAATATCTGCTGGAGACAGCACTGAGAGCACAGGGCCTGATCTCTGCAAAAATGAATCAGCCTTTTATGAGTTGCACAAAATAAAAAAAAACCCACAAAATTAGTGAAAGGGTATATGAGCTAATATTGAATAATTATACCACACTACCCTGCTTGTAAACATGACACAGCAGACTCCTGGCCGTATTATCACCCAGCAGGTATTTTCTTTCTTTCTTTCCTGCTTTCTTTCTTTCTGGGAGGAGAGAATGGACTCATGTCTATCTATTCATGCTTAGGACTCACAGTGCATATTGTCCATAATTGTGAGATAAAGCTAAGGGAGAATGCAGATGGAGTATTTGGCATCAAGAGGGTGGATGGAGCAAAAACTGGGCTTTACACCTGGCCCTGTTTACAAAAAGAGACTTGTTAAAATGAACATCTATAAGAAGATAAAAAGAAAATGTCGATTAGCATCATAAGCAGCCATAGAGAAGGTAGAAGTTGTGGATCACACACATTGCTTAGGTGTTGTCAGAGTGATTTCAGGGTTGATGGAGGGTAGATGAGTCCTAGATCTTTCTAACATCAGATGGGGACAACTCTCTCCCTCACAGATAACCCACTCTTACCCCTTCTATAAGACAGGCCCCTATTAATGTGGTGTCTATAGTGATTATCTAATTTTCTCTAACCCATGTGGGGCTGCTGTGGAATAAAATAAAGCTAATGTGCAGACAAACAAAGGATAGTAAAAATGATAGGAGCTCTGCAATGGGACAGGACTACATTAAAACTCCAACATTACCATTCATTTAGTTATGTAAATTAAACAAGTTCCGTTAAATTCTCAGAACTGCGGTTGTCCTATCTGTAGAGTGGAAATAGAGTCAGTCTTTTCTGGGTTACTGTACACATTAGAAATAATATATGTAAAAGTCACAGTACTGACATACAATAGACCCTAAAAGTGGTAACTATTACTCTAACTCAAGAAAAGTACTCTACCCAACCTAGGCAGTCCTAAAGCAAGGTAATATATAATAAAAACTTATTCACAAGAACTTATAAGTAAGCAAGGGTTAACTGATTGTGTGACTAGATTCCATGGCTAAGTCCCAGTACATGAATTCATATCCAAGGAGATTCTCACCATGGAGTGTATGCAACACATTTCCAATTCATGTCATCATAAGAACTAAACCTTTTTAATTCTTTGGTTTCTAAGTGTTTGATTTTTCAACCTTAATAATGCATTAGAGTACTTCTGAGTTTAGCTCTTACTAAATTATAAATGCTATCATTTTATACCTAACATGCGTGGTTTGCTCAATGCAATAGGGAAAAATAAACATTTTGGTCATGCTGACTCTGGCTTCCTAGGGTTCTGGACTCAGTATGCAGACTAAGGGGTAGAGTCAATAAAGCTAAGGGGTTGGTCATTTCTACATGTACTAGGATTAGATCAGTATGCTAATTTCCAACTGTGTGCCTTTTCAGATGGTCCCCTCTGCTTTAGTGTAAGAATATTTCTTTCTCTGAATTTTTGAAAATACATTAGTTCAGCTATCCCAAGTGAATACTATGAAGCCATTAAAGGGCATTCAGTGCTTCCCAGCTGGTCATCTCTCTCCCCCTCAGGAGCAGCCTCAAATGCTAACTCCCATCATTTACTGGGATGCCCCACATTTTGCTACTATCATTACCTCACTACCACCGTCATTATAATCACTCCTATCAATTCAGCATCTATGATGAGCCAGACTTCATATCCATTGACATTGCTCACTGCTTTATATGTATTAGCTCAGTTTGCTAGCTCTTGTCTTTCTCAAAAGAATATCAAATCCTTCATTCATTAGGTAAAAATGATATTAATGACTTAAATCCAGGCAAAACAGTATCATTTCAAGTACCCATTTTGAATGATCTATAGTGGCTGCCAGAAGCACTGAGTTAAGAAAAATTTCAAGGCTCTGTGTGGCCTTAGTGGGTTAAGAATACCATGATTGATTAGCTTTGTCTGTCTTGGAGGAAAGAAGAAAGAATAGATATAGGATGTGTGACACACAGGGCTGAAAGGATGGTGATTCTTCTCAGGCTTATGAATTTCCTTGCTCTCTCTAACCTTTTTGGAACTAGAGATAATGTTTCTGCTGTCCATCATGTTGCTGCACAGCTCATTTCCAGACCATTCATTTATTCCTTCAATCCTCCATTTCCTCTTGCTGAGTCTTCCCTGACTCAGAAACTTCACACACTCCATTCCCTCAGCCTGGATGCTCTGATGAGCAACCCCTATTCCAAAGTGGCCTCTGCAGGGAGGCCTTCTGTTTATCCTAAGAAACTCCCCCAGGTTATTACATGTTGTGACATCCTTCTCTTTTCTTCTATACAACTTATATGAATTTGTAATTATTTATTGGAATGTTTACTTGTGTGTTTATTGTTTCCCTCACTGAACTCAACCCTATGAGCTCAAGAACTAAATCTCTCTCTCTTTTTAAAGATTTGTTTATTTTAGAGAGAGAGAATAGGGGGAGGGGAAGAGGGAGAGAATCTCAAGCAGACTCCCTGCCCAGTGCGGAGCCCTCACCCAGGTGCCCCCACTAAATCTCTCTTTTTGACTAACCATCTTGTACCCAGCACACATCTGGGAGAGTAGACATTTAATACATATTTGTTGAAATGCACTGAATTTTGGAGATTCAGACTTACTAAAACAGGATTCCTAGCTTCACAGAACTCATATTCTAGTAAAGGAGAAAGCCAATTAAGTAAATAATCATGATGTAAGGGAATATCACTGCCCCGGGGGGCAGGGACAGGTGTTGGGGAAGCATCCCAGAGGTGATGTTGAGATTGAGTTTTGAAGAGTAACGAGTAAAAATGGACCTAAATAAATCTGTTTTAAAAAATTGAACACTTCAACTTGTGCTGTTTGAATGATACATTCCACCATTAAAGTTTTTTTAATTAAATTCCAGCTATATCAGCATGTACCTATTGCATGGCCCTCAGAGGACATATAGTTAGGCTTTTCCTTTAAGGATATTCTTTTTTTTTTTTTTTAAGATTTTATTTATTTATTTGAGAGAGAGAGAGAGCACAAGAGGGGGGAGCGGGAGAGGGAGAAGCAGACTCCCTGCCGAGCAGGTAGCCCGATGCGGGACTCGATCTGGGGACTCCAGGATCATGACCTGAGCTGAAGGCAGTCGCTTAACCAACTGAGCCACCCAGGTGCCCTACTTTTTTTTTTTTTTTAAGATTTTATTTATTTATTTGAGAGAGAGAGAGAGCACAAGAGGGGGGAGCGGGAGAGGGAGAAGCAGACTCCCTGCTGAGCAGGTAGCCCGTAAGGATATTCTTAATGTTAACCCTTTATACTGTTTTTTACTGGATATACCCACTAATTGATGTGATCCAGTGACCTTGATGGAAACTCGTGGTCCATATGCAAAGGGGTCAGTGGGGATTATGTGACCACAAATCTTCTGGAATGACTCAAGCATCTTCTACAGTTAGGGGGCATGGGGTTATAGTAGAATAATTTAGAGGAACGAAATTGCATTTGGCTTTTTAGATTTAAATATATGACTTGGGGATAATAAAGGAAAAATCATGACTAGTACAGCAAAGGAGACTCAAAAGATGGCTTTAGGTATGCCACTAACTTTCGTACAGCTTCAGTGATAAATTGTTAGGTATATTGATTGTAGCAGGAGGTAACACGTCCCTTTGCTGTTGAAGCCTTTTTAGAAATAAGCTGAAGTTTTTTGGCTTGATGATTTGCTTGTTTATTTATTTATACATATAAGGTAGAGATGAAGGAAGGGAGGGATAAATTAAGAAAACATGGGACAAAACTTTTCTTTAAATCACATTTAGCATAATATGGAGTTTAACAAAATAGAGGAAGTAAGGCAGAAAGGCAACAGTCACTAAAAAAAGAAAAAAAAAAGCTTTTTAGAATTATATTACAGCACTTAAGACAGCTGTAGTGCTTTGCATAGGCCTCTAAAATTTCCCCCAAACATGTTCATTCACCTTGGCTCAATCAGGTGCAAAGAAGAGTTTCATTGTTGGGTTGGTAAATCAGGAGCATATTGAGGCTCTAACTGGATCCTAACACTATTGCAGTTGTGTGTGTATCCATATGTCATGTACAGATAGAAGCAGAAATAGTGTTTAAATCAAATGGATGCTGCTTACTTTAAAATGAAAGCTATCCAATGAATTTTAAATTAAAGTGGAAGAATTTATGCAAAGTCAGTGCCATATTCAGCCCTTATTTTAGTGGAGTACAGGAGGCCACTGATGTAAAATGCATCTTGCAACTTGCTTCAGATCAAACTAAAATGGGAGCAGGGGGAAACAAAGTAACTGCAAGCCTTGCTTCAGATCAAACTAAAATAGGAGCAGGGGGACACAAAGTAACTGCAAGCCTTGGCTTGCAGACCAGAAGTGTTCGTCCTCTTCCTGAAATAATAAAGATTAATTCTGTGCCTAATACCTATTTTGTAATCAAACAGGCTACACTTTAGCAAATGTGTCATTTTAGAAAAAAATGCCAATAAACAAAAACATTGTTAGTCATTCTCAAAGTCAGGTACAAAACTGTGCCAAAATGATACTATTATTCAGAAAAGATTAAGCAAGAATTGTAACTATTTTATTTATTGGTCAATATAAATGACAGGAAACATAGACTTACAAACTTTTTTTTTTTTTCGGCTGAGGGAGTATATATAGAAAAAGCCAATAAGATCAAGGTGCAAAGTGAAGTAAGCACAAGGTTGGGGCTAAATGGGTAGAGTAAGGAGTTTTCAGAGGTAAGCCAGTGCCAGTGAGTGGCTGGCAAACTCACTCTGAGTTTGGGGATAATCCTTCTTCCTGTCTGCCAGTGGATACCATGGTTCTTTCTACAAAAACCAGGATAGGGTCACTCAGTGATTATGTCCTAGCCTGATTGCAATCTATTATTTATTCATTCACTAGGATGCAAGGTCTTAAAACAAACTTATAGCATATATATAGGACATAATAGGTACTCAATAAGTATCTGTGGAGTGAATGAATAAATGAATGAACCATGAGAAAGTCTGTTTACTAAGAGACACACAGTGACATTGGTTCATTCATTTCTTTTCACTTATCATTCAACAAGCTTTTGTTTTTTAATGTCACTTCTGTGTCAGGATCATGCTGAGGGAAGATACAGTAGTAAGCAACAATAGCAACTGTCCCCTGCCCTCCTGGAATTTAATGATATTGGGAGAAACTAATATTGAAAAAGAAAATTAACTAGAGAATATATAATTACAATCCAAGGTTAGTTCATATTAGAGACTGTGATACTTACCCTAAACTTAATATGAAGATGTTGAAGGATTTTAAATGTAGGTGAGTATTTGTAGGTCTCTGCAGGGGGTAGGGGGTATGACTAGGTATATCTTTGTGGTATTTGTTTGTTTGTTTGTTTGTTTTTGACTGATTATATCTTTGGAAGAGATTTGACTGATGGTATTGTGGAGAAGAGAGATGAGGGAGGAAAGTGTGGATGGAGAGATTAGGTTAATGCAATGCAGGTGAGAGATGATCTAGTCTAGATGAGGATGGTGGCCAGTCAAAAGTGAGATATACAAGATTAGACAAATATTTGGGATATAGTAAAGCAACAGGACTTGGTGAAGTTTGATTTAGTGAAGGGTTTTCAAGGAGGAACCCTAGATTTTAGCCTCACATAATGTTTATATCACTCTGTGAAAAAGGAATATTGAAAGATGATCAACCTTTTTAAGGGTGGAAGGGTTGATATATTTGGTTTTATCTTAGACATATTGAGTTTGATGTGTGTTTGAGATACCACACAGCTTGAAGATATTGAGTAAGTGAATGGATATATATGGATATGGGTGAGGTTGCTATGAAGACAAAGGTTGAGTCTTTGATATACAGATGGAAACCAAAGTTGTGGTCATGGGTAAGACTACCCAAGGACAGAAAAAAAGGGCCTAGAGCTGCATTTTGATGAGCTCCAACAGTTAGTAATTAGGCTGTCAAATTGGGCTCCCAAGAGACTTTAGAGAGAATAATTGGAGAAATAGAAGGAAAGCTGGTATACCCAGCCCCATCTCTTAACATGTATCAGCTCCTTTGAACATATAAAAATAAAAACAGGTCTACCCTATCTCTGTGCCTTCTTTTTGAAATATAGTTAAAATAATAGTGTTGATTAATTTAACCCATTGCTTTGTGGCAGGTTCTTTCATTTTTCCTCCACTGATTCATTCCTTAAAACCCTGACATTCTTGCCCCCATGTAGAATTACATTGAAAAGGGTCAAGAGGCTAACCACCCCTCTTCAGGTTCTCAATGCACATCAGCATTTTACATATCCTGAGAAGCTCAGTAATAGGTAAGCCTATTCTTTTTAGCTCATTGATCATTTCCCAAAAGTATTTCACCTTGTACCCACCTTCCCCCAATATACCTAGAACATACATTAAACATAGTTTATTTGGAGAACTAGAATTGGATCCACATTATTCCTCCTGTTAGATGGACTATTTTGGATAATAGTATGGGAGAGAAGTTGATAGACCATTCAGTGATCCTTTATTCTTGATTCCATAAAATGAGTAAGACTGAGTGATTATTCCCTTAAATATGCAGCATCCACATTGCACTTTGTACTTATGATTTATACTGTGAGTAATTAAGTAAAAAATAAACGTTATTAAATGAATAGTAAGTTTACTGGGTAGCTGAGTTTATAATTTTTTTTTTTTTACAAAGGAAATCTATTTATTTACATTTACATTGCAGGAGTATGGCGATGCTCCAAGAAAAATGTGAAATTAACCTATAATCTCACACCCAAAGAGATCCATTGTTAGCAATTTAATATATACTGTTTGTGCCAGTTTTTAAAATTGATTGCCTTTCAGCCCTAAATTCACTCTTTTTTACCTGCTCCGTGAAAATAGATATGGGCCCTTTAAACAGTTTTTCTTTTACCAACTGGAGTGAGTTTAGCCTTTACTAACAGAAGGCACTGATGGGACATTGCAGAGAAAGGATTTGCTTCCTTGGAAGTCTCCTGGTGGCTTCTCTAGTGTCCCGCTCCTACAACACCTGTCAATTTCCCAGTACCCAGCTCTGCAGTACAGGCAGTTTCCTCCAGCGTTCAAGGATCTTCCGGCACCCAGCTCCTACAGCACTGAGGGCCTCCTCAGTGTCCAGCTCCCACGGTGCACAGCAGTACCTGGCAGCCAGCAGCTTCCCCCAGCACCTCCTATCAACAAGTTTTGCCGTGATGTGCCTCCAGTGAGAAATCTCACCATGAATGGATTTCCCTGGAACTGTAGAAGGTGGATTTCCAACAAGTTACAGAGGGCATATTTCCAGAAAGTTCCCCCATGAGGCATCATAGCAACTTCTCTACCATCCAGTAATCCATGGTCATGCTGTCTCTAGTCTTGACCCCAGTCCTGTGAGGAGGGAGGAGAGCTTCCTTCTCAGTGGGAGGGTTAGTGGCTATTCCTTCTATCTGCTATCTGTATATATTAGAGTTCTCTTTATTCATCACCAGCTGTGCCCTTATTACCCTAATCCTGTCATAATTAATACTTTTTTTAAATTTAACTTTCCATGCTCAAATTACTATGTGGCTTTTCCCTCCTGGTTGAACCAGAATAATGACTAAATTCCCCAATCTAATACTGGTATGTGTATTATTATTTTAATTTTTATTTATTTTTTTTAAAGATGTTATTTATTTGACAGAGAGACACAGCGAGAGCAGGAACACAAGCAGGGGGAGTGGGAGAGGGAGAAGCAGGCTTCCTGCTGATCAGGGAGCCCGATGGGGAACTCGAACCCAGGACCCTGGGATCATGACCTGAGCCAAAGGCAGACGCTTAACGACTAAGCCACCCAGGAGACCCTATTATTTTAATTTTTAAAAGAATTGTGAGCCCCTTTGTTCCCAACAGTCTTGAGTTTTTACATCATTATTTCAATGGTTGCATGGTAGTCTATATAGTAGTAAATACTTCATAATTTTTTCTTTCAACTCTTATTTATTTTATACACACACAGATATATCTACTCATACTGTTTTCATTTTCAAAATTGTAAACAGTGCTCTAGTAGACATCTCTGTACACACTTTTGGACATATCCATAATGATTTTATTACAATTAATTCTTGGTCATTTGAACATTTTAATCAGAAGCAAATGATGACTATATCACGTAAAGTGCTTTATGTATTTCCAGGAGAATATTGAACATATTACTTAGTGCTATAATGAAACATGAAAAAAAAGTGAGGAAGTCATGGTTTTTATTGTCTTCTGCTAAGCATTCATAGCAAGAATCTGAAAAATCTCTTATGTAGCACAAGAACTGAAACTAGATTTGAGACTGAGCCATTAAAAATCAATTATCACAAATCACTTTTAGCTGCTTCTCTGATGAAATATTTTCCTGTGTTATACAATTGGGGAATGCACCTCATCAAATGATGAAATAAATGATTCAGAATATCTTGGCGGTTCTTAGAGTGCTTTGAAAAAGCAAAGTGTTTACCTGAATGTCTTAAACAAATTGAACTTGGCTGATTTTCAGTATTTACAGAAGAGAACTCCTGTAGCTTCAGCTGGAAACCCCAAATCACAGGCTCCATTATTGGTTTCTTTTGACATGATACATCCCAGGTATAAATAATATCGAATATTGAGCTAAACATATCTAAACTATTGAGGATCTTTCAGGTTAATTTGAATTCAGGGAATGGTCATGACTGGCAACCATTGAAAGTTCCCTTCCACCAGGAAGTACATGGAGCCAGTACATTCTAGAACCAGACAGGCTTCAGAGACTTAATTTAGTGTTTGCTTTCAACTTAACACAGATGTTTTCTGAACAAGCTGATAGAAATACTGGTACTTGGTGAACCATTTGGTGGTTTGCAAGGGAAGCTGTGCTAATCTGAGAACACAGAGGTATAACATGTATTATGTATAATCACAATATAATCATAAAAATAGACACACAGCATCATGGTTGTCATGGTCATTATCAACAAAACAACATAAGCACTGTATTGAGCACCTCCTATGTAGATGATATGCCTCTTGTCCATGGGTTAGTTTAACTCATCCTCATGAAGCTCTTAATAAGTAAGTACCAATCATATCCCCATTTTACAGATGAAGACACTGAGGAAGAGAATAGTTAGAAATTTGCCTCTGATCACACAGTTATCCATCCATTCAGCCAGTGCACAGATTAGACTGTCTGACTCCAAGATCAGGTGAGTACAGTGGCCCAAGCAGTCTGCTTTACTGCTACCCATGTGTTTAGAGCTAAGAGAAATCAGATAGGGGACTTTAAAGAGAATCTTTTTCCACTTTCATTCCATTCCATTCAGCTTTCATTTCAATGGAGTCTCTGTTGGACTTATGAAGTTTAATGACTGCATTTTTCCCTTAATTAACCATTTTGCACTGAATTGCTTGGATTTATCAGATGTTTTATAGTGCAATATGGTCTAGCATAGCTATTACAAACCTCTTTCCCACCATCACTACACCTGACAAATAAAATTCACAAGTATGACATTCTATCATGTGCTTATCCAGAATTAATACACAAAGCTGTGTAAGTAAAAGTCTGTAGTTTATGCCAGGCCAGCTGTGACTCCATTCCTTTTTCTCCCACTTGTCCTAGGGTCTGTAGTTAAGGACCTACAGTCTAGAGAAATTGAGAGAGAGGTGATGGCTTGACAAATATATCTTGAGCACCTATAACATGTAAAGACCTAGATCACTGTGGTAGGCTTGTCGAGGATTTAAAAATAATAAGACAGCCTAGGAAAGACAGGCATTGACACCATTGCCAAAAATCCCTTCAATCACAAGGCAGTGAAGAAAGGAGCGAGATGGGGAGAAGAATATCTCAGCAGGGAGTGCTGAGTGTGGCCCTTTCCTGAGTTTCTTAATTGGAATTCTGATGTTCAAATGTGGGTTACTTCTGGGAAATTCTGTACCATGAAGGTTTTTCTCAATGTTAAAAAAAAAAAAAGTCTGGCAAAGAAAGGAAGGGGACTGGAGATAATAGGAGACAGTACAGGTAACAAATCAGAAAGTTGTCCCATAAACGGGGGAGGTCAATCCAAGCTCTCAATCCCAAAATGTATTCACATCCCATAATATTATAGAATCACTATCAGGGCACTTGGTGTTTATTTATTAGTAGGTAGCATGGCATAAAATCAAAAGATCTCAGTGTGTAAACTAAATTCCTCCACCCCATGTTTGAATTTATAATGAGAATAAATACTTCTAAGATTCTACACATTTATTTTTCCACAACAAATCATACAAGATAACAAAAATCACAGGATGCTCAATGGGAACTCAATAAATACTTAATGTAAACCTTCATTGTAGAGATGAGGAAACTCTAGCTCAAATAAGAAAAGTGACTGGATCCATACACAAACAAAAAATCTATAAAATAGTTTTAATCAGAAATGTTTAGTTGTCCTACATCCTCATTATATGATTCATCTACATCACGATCAATCAATAAATCTGATTCTTCAAATACAGAATACTTTGGCTTGACTTCATAGAATAAGATTTAAAAAAAAAAAGTGGGCTAAGGAACAAATAGTAGCAAACATTAAGTACCTGGAATTTTTTAAAACTGGAGTTATTTGCATTGTTATTTTCAGCTCAGAGTGATAGATGGATACCACTTTTAAATGGAAAACATATCTATTCCATATTTACAGATCTTTAGATTCTGCATGTGTCATGAAAAATGTAAGTTTTACAATACTGAGCTATATGAAATTAATTTCTATCCTGTGTCAAAAAGCTCCATGGTAAGCAATTAGTGCATCAAACACTGGTGATTGCTGCCCTAAGGACTACATTGCCAGATAAAATTACAGATCTCAAATCCCCATCATTATCCTGGTATTTATGTTTTGCTTGTGTCATCTAGGGAATATATAGTCTAAAATTGAGTGTTTACCTAATCAACAGCTAAGGGTGTCTTCTGATTTCTGCCCCCTTCAAATCTAAAACAGAGTGTCTACTTGTGTATATTAATATGTGGCTCATACATCAGGGTACTAACACCTACTGGTTCATATCATGGCACACTTATAACATGATAGTTGTATGGCCACACTAGGGTAATCTGGGGGGGATCAAAATGGAGCTTGGTAAAAACTCTATATCCTTCTTGAAATTAAACAATGAAAATAAAAATAAAACAACTATAATCTAAATAAAAAATTTAAAAAATAAACAACTACAATAAAATACAAAGTATTTAGGTAGATATTAAATATTTAATTTATATAAAACTTTCAAATAATGTTTTCACGTTTTTTATTGAGAAATGTGTGCTTGCTTCCACAAACAAGTTTTTCCATCAGATTTTATATTTTAAGTGATGACTGTAATTCTAATCAAGATGTTTTAATATTATCTTCCAATTTTTGATAATCACATTCAGCAAGAAAATTTTAATCGTTTTTACAACTATTCAGAAATTTTCAAGAGTTGGTTATTTTTAAAGAACCTAGTTTTTCTCAGAGCACCTGGGTAGCTCAGTCAGTTAAGCATCAGACTCTTGGTTTCAGCTCAGGTCATGATCTCATGGTCCTGGGATCATGCTCCACACTCAGCGCAGAGTCTGCTTGTCCCTCTCCCTCCCTCTCCGCTCAGCTCTCTCTCAAATAAATAAATAAATAAAATCTTAAAAAAAAAGGATCTAGTTTCTCTCTTTTTTCTTTCACATGAAAAAATTATTGAAATGTCATCTTACAGTGTGTATGAGATTGAATTCAATCCAATTTGTTGTTGCTTTTATAAGTATGTCACAATAATTATGGTGGGAGGCTCTGCTGTGTTAAAGTACCCACATCTGTGAGGCAGTCATATCATCTATTATGTAAAGGCAGAGATATGGAGCAACTACCTACAACCATGCTGACAAGTTCTCCCCGAACTTCCACCCCTGACATGTTGTACCCATGCCCTGGAACCTGAGTTCTTCCAGCAATCCTACAATCTTTCTTTTTTTTTTTTTTTTTTTTCACTATAAGCACTGGCATACTGTGCAGCTAGCTGTTACAAAAATTGTTGCCCAGTTGGTTGAATGTTGAGCAAATTGTAGTGAACCCATGGGTGTGGATATTTCTCATTGTGCCTGCACTTTGGACCACTTTGACCCTCTATCAGACTCTGCCTCTCTAGGGCCACCTTCCTGGGAAACCCCAGAGATGCTACTCATGGTTGAATGTGAAGAGCTCCAGGATTTTAGACAACCCAGGCTTCACCTGGCAGCCCCGAGGGCTAAAAGGATCATTGCCTCATGTCCCACTTATAAACATTAGATTCACAACTATATACCTAAGCAGAATGGTTGGGCCCTCTGCCTTAGGTATGTGACTTTAAATAGCTTTGAAGAACTTTCAAAGTAATACTCCAAATGGCAGATTTCTCTATATTACCCTTTCTTAGCTAGACTAAATGTACAGCTGAAAAGGAGCTGAAAACAGACTTTTCATACTGAGAACTTCTTTGTCTATCACTTAAGACAATCAGTAGGAAGGTAACACACTTTGAACAAAAAAATGGCAATTCAAATTAGGTTGGTGTTTTGCCTCAGCCAGTAAGGTTTATGGAGAGAAAGTGAAGAACAAGAACAAAACAAGCTCTTTCTGCTGGATTTATACTCTAACCATTTGACTTAACTCTACTATTAATGATTTTGAACTGATTTTACCCACATTTCAATGTAACTTCAAAAAGGCTTTCTAGAGTCAATGGAGTATTTTAAACGGTCTTGATATGGAAATAATGGCTTCTTTCTCTGTATATTCCAGTCTGTTCATTCATTTATTCATACTTGTATTTCTGTATTCATCCATTTACATATTTTTTTTTAGATCTTATTTATTTATTTGTCAGAGAGAGAGAGAGCACAAGGCAGGGGAGCCTGCTTCTCCCTCTCCTTCTACTGCTCCCCCTGCTTGTGCTCTCTTACTCTCTCTGTAAAATAAATAAATAAAATTTAAAAAAAAAAAAAGGACTCATAAAGTCAGTATTTGTCTGGCTTCTTTCACTCAGCATAATTACTTTGAGATTTATCCATGTTATTGCATGTATCAATAGTTTATTTCTTTTAATTACTAAGTATTATTCCATTGTGTGGATATACCATAATTTGTTTATCCATTCACTTGTTGATGGGAATTTGCGTTGTTTTCAGTTAATTCAGGTTTTGAAACTAAAGCTTCTATCAATATTTATGTACAAGTCTTTGTATGGGTGCATACTTTCACTTCTCTCAGGTAGATATATAAGACTGGAATGGTGGATCATTATGGTAACAGTATGCTTAACTTTTTAAAGAAATTGACAAACTGTTTTCCAAAGTGGTTGTACTGTGTTACATTTCCACCAGCAGTGTGAAGCAGTTATAATTCTTCTACATTCTGAAAGAGTTATAATTCTTTTACATCCCCCCCAAATTTTGTATAGTCTCTAATTTCTGCCATTTTAATGTGTGTAGTGATATCTTGTTGTTTGATTTATATTTCCCTAGTGACTAATGATTTTGATTATCTCTAGATTACTTTTTGTCAGCCATACATCTTTATTTCGTAATGTATCTGTTCAGTTCTTTGTTCAATTGTTGTTGTTTTCTTGAGTTTTTGAGAATGCTTCATATATTTTAAAGGTAAATCCTTTATCAGATATATGCTTTGCAAAGAAAATTTTTTTAGACTGAGGCTTATCTTTTCATTCTCTTAGCAGGACTTTCAAAAAGCAGAAGTGTTTTATTTTTTAAAGTCCAAATTATTATTTTTTTTCTTTTATGGATCATGTTTTTGGTATGGTGTCTAAGAAATCTTTGCCTAAACCAAAGTCCCAAGATTTTCTCCTATGTTTTGATCTAAATGCTTTGTAGTTTTATGACTTGCAGTTAGGTCTGTAGTCTATTTTGAGTTGATTTTTTATGTGGTGTCAGGTATGGATTGAAGTTCACTATTTTGCATATGGAAATACATTTTTCTAGCACAATTGTTGAAAAGGTTTTCCTTTTTCCATTAAATTGCCTATGTCAAAAAACTGTTGTGGGTCAATTTACAGACTCTGTAAATTGGTTCATTTGTTTATCTTTATGTCAATACCACACTTCTCAGTTACTTTAGCTTTATAATAAGTATTGAAGTTGCATAATAACAACCATTTAACTTTTTTCTTTAAGATTATTTTGCCTATCCTGAGTACTATGCGTGTCCAAATGAATTTTGGAATCAGTTTGTCATTTTTGAAAAAAATCACCTGTTGTACTTTGTTTGGGATTGCATTGAATTTATTGATCAATTTGGGCCTTCTGTGGACCAGAACACTTACTGATTACATAGTAAATTAACACATGTTTTATATATTATATGTATTACATATAATATTCTTACAGAAAAGTAAGTCAGAGAAAAGGAAATGTTAATAAGAAAATACATTTAGAGTACTGTACTATATTAATTTTATTTAAAAATCCATGTATAAGTGATCCATGCAGTTCATATCTATGTTGTTTAAGGGTCAACTATATATGCCTTTTGTCTATTAGTATGTTAATATGTTAAATTCCATTGGTTAATTTCCAAATGTTACACCGGCCTTGTATTTTCAGAATAAACTTATTTGGGGATGATATATGATGCTTTTTATATATTGTTAGATTTTATTTTCTGAAATTTGGTTTAGAATTTTTAATCTGTATTCATGAGAGATATTGATGTGTAGTTTTATTTTCTTATAATGCCTTTTTTTTCTCATTTTGATATCAGAGTAATGCTGGTTTCACAGAATAAGTTGGCAAGTATTCCCTCCTCTTCAATTTCCTGGAGTTTGTTTAGAATTGGTATTGATTCTGTCTTTAAGACTTGGTAGAATTTGCCAATGAAGTCATCTCACCTGTAGTTTTAATTGTGAGATCTTTTTTCTCCATTTGATTTCTTTAATAGATACATATCTATTCAGATTTTCTATTTCTTAAGTGAACTGTGGTAACTTTTGTCTTTCTTCTAAGGTATCAATTTGTTGGCAAAAATACTATCCCTAATGTTCTTTTATTGCACAGTTAATATGTGTAAAATCTGTAATTATGCTACCTCTCTCATTTCTGATCTCGGTAATTGTGTCTTGTCTCTCTTTTTTTTTTTTTCCAGATTCATTTGACTAGAATTTATCGATTTTATTTATTTATTTTTATTTTTTTAAAGATTTTATTTATTTGAAAGAGAGTGCAAGAGAGAGCACTAGAGAAAGCATGAGCAAGGGGGAGGGGTAGAGGGAGAGGGAGAAGCAGACTCTCCGCTGAGCAGGGAACCCGATGAGGGACTTAATCCCAGGACCCTGGGGATCATGACCTGAGCCAAAGGCAGACGTTTAACTGACTGAGCCACCCAGGTGCCCTTATTTTATTTTTTTTTTAAATCAACTTTTGGTCTCATGGATTTTATGTATTATTTTGTTTTCTGTATTATTGATTTCAGTCTGATTTTTATTATTTCTTTCTTAAGCTGACATTGGGTATAATTTTCTCTTTTCTAGCCTCTTAATGTGGTACTTGAAGTCATTGATTTGAAATATTTTTTTCTTTTTCCAGGATAGGTATTTGCTGCTATAAATCTCCTCTTAACTACTGCCTTAGTGGCATTCCACAAATACTGATGGGTTGTGTTTTCACTGACATTTAGTTCAAAACAGTTTTTAATTTCCCTTTTGATTTATTCTTTGACCTATGGGTTATTTAGAAGTGTGTTAAAGTTTACAAATATTTGGAGATTTTTTTCAGAGAACTTTCTTTTATTTATTTCTAATTTGTGGAACTTGAATCATTTTAAATTTTTTGAGGATGTTTTATGGCCCAGAATATGGCTTATAGTGAAGAATGTTCCAAATGCACTTCAGTATGTGTTCCACTATTATTGGATGAAGAGCTCTATAAATGTCAATTAGCAAGTTAGTTGACAATGTTGTAAAAGTTTAATATATCCTTACTGATTTTTCTATCTACTTATTCTTTTGATTATTTTGCTTCATGCATTTTGTAGCTCTTTTTGTCTGTTTATTTGCATAGACATTTAGAACTATCATGTCCTTTTGATGAAATGACCCCTTTATCATTATGAAATGATCTTTTTTGTTTCTGGTAATATTCCGTGCTCTGAAATCCACTTTAACCCCTCAGCTTTCTTTTACAAGCAGTTATTGGTATTGTTAGGTTTAAGCCTATTATCTTGCTACATGTTTTCAATTAATCTGTTCTGAATCTTAGGTTTCAAATATTCTGGAGCTTTGTCCTGGGATGAAGTTATGTTACATGAAATAGTTTCATTCTTTGTGGTCTTGTTTTTAGGTATTGTTAGGAAGGACCAGAGTCACATTTAGTGTAGGTCTAATTATTCCACACACCGAGGCTAGACTCTTCCAAGTCCTCTGTCCAATATCTCGTGAATTATGAGATTAGCTAGGCTGGGTCCTGTGTGTACCAGGCACTGTTACCTCTAATCCCTTTGAACTATTCTTTTGCTGCTTGGCGGGTTTTTCACATGCATGTAGTAATCAGTACACTGCTAAACACTTAAGGAGGACCCTTTGCAGATCTCTGGAGTTCCCTCTATATGCAGCTCTCTCCTTTCTGGCATTCTGTCCTGTCAACTCTAATGGCCTTGATTTCTCCACTTTCTCATCTCTGTGTCTTCAGCTCAAGGAGTCAGCCAGGCTCTGCCTTATTTCCTCTCCCTGCTCTGTGGTCTGAAAATTCTATTAATGCAGTAATCTGGGGCAATCATAGAGCTTACCCCATGTGTTCTCTCTCTTAGGGATCACTGACCTTCATTGCCTGATAGATACCTAATTTCTTAAAAATTTGTTTCATATGTTCTGCTTTTTTTTTTTTTTTTTAGCATTTCAGATAAAAGGGTAAATGTAGTCCTTGTATTACATCTTAACTGGAAATTGGGAGTTTGTGAGCATACCAAATTGAATTAATGGTACCAAATGACTTTCCTTCCTGTATTACTCTACTACCAACATCCTTATGGAGAAAATGAAGTTTCACAATTCCCTGTGGATTTCTCCAATGTAGTCATGATGCAAAATTCCAATGACAACACATAATTGACTGCACAGTGCAATATCTGTTCTTAATGAAATTTTAAAAATTCACATTTCTACATTATATTAGTGAGGGTAATACGAGTTGGTGTAACAACAAATCTCTATTTGTTAGTAACTTGACATAAAAAGAAGGTTTATTTCTTGTTCACATAATAATCCAATATGGTGTTTCAGATTTGCTGAGGGCATTTTTCCATGAACTGAATTAGGGGCCCATACTTCTGTGTCCTGACTCTGCCATTTCCAAGGGGCTCAAAGACTTTGAAATATAGCTGGAAGACAGAGGAGAAGAGGGTATGGAAGGCTCCCCAACGGAGAAGTGACATTCATTACCTCAGCTCACATTTCATTGGCAAGATCTGGATGCAGGAGGTGCTGGGACATACAGTCCTGGCAGGCCAACTTCTAGCAACAACTTGATACAAAGGAACCATCTCTTGACAAACATAAGACACTTTGTGGCCTCTTACCTCCTTCTAAATTGTATGCTTTATTATTTTTTCCATCTCCCCAATTGTGATCATGGGCAACAGCCTAAATATTTATTTAGTGTTTCATCCACTCACACTGTCAAGGGAACCTTCTTTTGCACAAAGACAGTACATGGGGTTTCTTTTCATAGTATATTTCCCACATTTGGGTCAAAACCATGCATTACATTTCACCAAGTGACTGTTGAATAATGTCCAAACTGTGGTGTCAGTATAAAGGAAAAGATAATTAGTTTCCAAAGCATTATGGGCCAGAAGTGTTTTGTTCCCCATAACCAGTTAAGTTAGTACCTATTGGAGTTTTTTGGGCTTTGTAGACTGCTTCCTTGATTCACATAAAGAAATCATAGATCGGATAGGCTTAAATTATTAAATGGGGATTAAATGAGATATTTAAGTAAAGTGCTAAGTAAGCATGGTCTGAGGCACATATAGAAAGCAATCCATAATTGAGGCTCTTAAAATTATGGATTAAGGATAGAATGTTAAGCAAAAATTGAAGTGCCCTTATTGTGGGTGGTGATAATATATAGAAAAATTTAAACTTGTTTTGTTTTCTGCAACTACTGGTAAGGTTTCAGTGTGTGCTTGCTGTCTGATTTCTCAAGAGAATGGATTTTTCCCCTCACCTTATCAGAGAGATATCACCTGAATAAGGGCTGAATACCTTGAATCTGCTTTTCACCACCCTATAAAAGGCCGCAAAGTATACTAACAAAAGAACTTTGGTTCTAAAGTCAGTATTTAAACTCTAGCTCCATTGCCTATCAACTGTATGACCTTAAACATCCTATGTTCTGAATCTGTCCACTTTAGCCAGTGGTGTTACCTTCATAGGGACATTACGGTGGGAATAAGATAAAAAATACATAAACCACTTAGACAAAGAAATGGCATATAGTTAGAGCCTAATAAATGTTTTTATACTTAATATGATTATAAGGAAGGGGCAGTATAATACAATAGGCAGAATATTGGGATTAGGCTCAGATAACTTAAATTTACATACATGCTTTGTTGCTTATCTGGCTGAACCTCAGTCTCCTAATCTATAAAATATGGCTAGTAATATTCTCCTCACAGGGTTGATAGAATGATTATAAGGTATGGGAAACTACATAGAACCTTACCTAGACTCTGCACTATGCTAAATATCTCTTAAAATTCTTTCATTTACATTTTCTGTGGCCCTAGGCAAGTTGATCTTCCTTTCACATAAATTATGCCTTCTACTTGGCCTATTATAGTTAATATTAACAAACAAACAAACAAACAAACCTCAAGCAACTGTAAGGAATAGTGCTATTAATATTTATTAACATTATTATTTAAAAATATAATGGCATCCTTTCCCTGAAGTGTTTGACCACTGGAATTATGGATGAAAACCATCACTGGATTTGTGTGGCAACATTTCTTAAACACATGGCATGGCATGATTGCTTTCATCACAAAGTAGGGGAATATTAATATCTATGATTTTATAAGCCCTACTACCCCAGGTTAATTTTAAGATCATTAGTGAAGACTAATTCCATTTAGAAACTTAGTAACCTGCTAGAGGCTCTCTCACTACAAATGTTGTAGAAAACATAAAAATAAATTCAGAAACAGATAAAAAATAGCTTATGACATTGAACATCATATTCCCATATTCCTAGACAGCCCAACTCTGAGGTCCACAGCCAAAAAGGGTTTTAATCATGAGTAATGCCTTCAATGAGTATTGGTGGGAGGAGGTGGGAGTCTGTCTGTTTACCCTCCCTCTGTTCTGAGGTGGTTTCTAATGCAGATTAGATAATTAAGTCATTGCCAAGAAGCCCTGCTCTCTTGGATACTTTTCTCTGAGACTTCGGGCAAACTCAGATACCATAACATTTTCTTAACACAGAGGAAAACCTGAGAGCTTTCTCTGGCATCTCTCTCATGCTCTTTATCCTATCCTATGTGGGTGCCCTTCCTCTATCTGGTATCACTTCCCCGATATAAGAATCCTTCAAGAGTAACCTCAAAGCCCCTCTCTTCTATGAAAAGTTGCCTGTTTAGTACTGCTCACATAGACCTCTCTTCTCTCTAAACCCCTTGAAACAGTGTTCATATCTTTCAGTTGAGTTAAATCACAGAATTTTTTATATTATTCAATTATATTACTATGTCTTGTTCATGTAGCACAGGGGCAGGGAATGTTATTTGAAGGGAGAGGCTAATCCTTGAAGGCAGGCATTGATTATGCCTTAAATTACAATTTGCAACCCACTGGTACTGAACACATAGGCTAAATAAATTTTAATCAATTAAAATAAAATAAAATAAAATAAAAAATCAATTAAAATGACATCCAGTGAGGGCTTTGCAAAGATGCTGTTGAGAATAACATCAAATTTGCACCAAATTGAATATCTAAAAATAGCTAGATGACTATTTAACCTTCCATTTGTAGGCATAGATATAATGCAAGGATTTGCCCACTAGAATTTTATTTTCCATCGTGGGTCATTTCAGATGCCTTAAGTGACCCTACAAGCATCTTTTTAAGATTACCTTTGGACCCTGATGTTTCATCTTAGGACTGCCACCATATGCAATCCTAAAATTTTCCCAAAGCCCCACTCTTGCTTTCATTTCATGAGCGGTTTCCATTTAGTTAAAATTAACCTCTAGGCTGCAGGAATATCTCCCAGGGCTCAGAGCTTTCCATTCTCGATTAAGGTGTCTAGGCTGCCAGCTTGGTGAGGACAGTGAGCTCCGAAGGTAGCTGTATGGCACTGGAACCCCAAAGTGCTACATGATATCACTTATTTCAAAATGGGTGTTCCCTGCATCTAACATATGCACAGAAGTCTCCCTTTGTACTTGGATTTCCAACACCAGTTGTAAAATGTAAGCATTATTCCTTCGTGTTCCATAGATAGCACACTTTCCATGGGATTTTTTTTAAAGATTATTATTTTAGAGAGAGAAAGAGAGCATGTGTTTATGCACATGAGTGGGGGAGGAGCAAAGGGAAGGGGAGAGAGAATCCCAAGCAGACTCCCCGCTGAGTGAGGAGCCCTACATGGGGCTAGATCCCATGACCCTGAGATCATGACCTGAGCCGAAATCAAGAGTCAGCGCTTAACCAACTGAGCCACCCAGGCACCCCTCCATGGGATATTTTTTATTGTATTTTACCTCTGTATAGTTTTTTTTGTTTTGTTTTGTTTTTACTGGTTTCTGTGTGTGTCTCAGTTAAAGCATTGTTTCTGCCCTATGTCGTATCCACTGCTGTTCACTCTTCATCTCTCACTTGCATACCAGATCACAGTAAGCGGACACCTTTCCTCACATTCACCATTGATCCATCTCCTGTGCCCTGTCCTCAGAGGACCTGATTTAACAGGTAAGGAGACTCATTCCCAGGTAGTTGCCAGCACAAGTGAGACTATCAATGATTCATCTATTTATTTAACCTGTGTTAGGTATGTAGGAAACACAGTGAACAAGAGGGACATATAATCTGCCCACGTGCAACTAACAATTTATAGGGGAAGAAAGATATTAAGGAAGCAGATATGCTAATTACAAAACATAACTGGATGCATTTTATAAAGGCAAAGTGCATGTTGTTATGATAGGACATAGAACGGGGAACAAGTACTCACCTGATTTGGAAGTAAGTGATCAGGAGTAACAGATGGAATTTTTTTTTTTTAATAACTTGATTGAGGTATAATTTACATCCAATACATTGTTCTCATTTAAAGTATACTAAATAGTATGAGTTTTGACATATGTATACACACACAAAATTATCATCACAATCAAAATACCAAATATGTTACCACCCCCATGTTTTCTTGTGCCCTTTTGCAATCTCTCTTTTCTAACTATGCCTTAGTTTACATTTTCTAGAATTTTGTAAAAATGGCATCATGCTCTTTTTTGTTTGTTTGTTTTTCTTTGGTCTGGCTTGTTTTACTCAGCATAATGATATTGAGATCCATCCATGCTGTGGCATGTATCTCTATTTATTTACTCATTTATTGCTGAATAGTGTTCCATTGCAAGAATATACCACAATTTGTTTATTTGTTCACCTGCTGATGGGCATTTGTATTGTTTCCAATCTCATCTGTTATAACTAAAGCTGCTATGAATACCTGTTTACAGGTCTTTGTGTAGATGTTGTACTTTCGTTTCCCCTGAGTAAATATCTAGGAGTATAATTGCTGAGATATAATATCAGAACTTTTAACTGATGCAAGGAATCAGTGCAACAAGTTGGAGTACACATAGAAGTGGATCTTTGAAGGAGGAGAGTTGGGACATATGTTGATCCCTGACCAACTGGCTAACTATATATTTCAAAGGTACCTCAAATTTGGCAAGTTTTGAATCTCAGTTCTTGATCTTCTTTTTCATATGGTTCCCTGTCAGTATTCCTTAGTTTAAAATGGTACCACCATCTGTAGAGTGAGCAACACAGAAAGCCTTCTTTGACACCTGTTCCTCTTTTACCCCCTTTATTCTATTGGTCTTCAAGTCCTACAGTTTTTTTCTCATGAAAATCTCTTCCCTTTGCACTGCCAGTGCTCTTGTGTAGGTCACTGCGATCTGCCTCCTGGACCACTGGGGCAGCATCCTCACTGGTCCCCCATCCATTGACTTGCACACTTCATCCATATCTGCAGTTAAGACAAAATGGACTTCAAAAAACTGTATACTCAATATAAACCTGAGTATATCACTCCACACATTAAACCTTTCAGGAGCTTGCCATAATTCTTGGAAAAAAAACCCCAAATCTTTATCATGGTTTACATGGTCTGCATATCCATGTTCCTGTTTAATGTACTCTAACATTATGACTCAGTATTATCTCTCTGTTTCATTTTATGTTTCACCTATAATGAGCTTTTTTTTAGGTCACATCGAAATTTCCAAATTCTTTCTTACCTCTGAACCTTTGCCCTCTCAATATCTCTGCCTTTCTGTCCATTTATTTGTTTAACTCTTACTTACCCAACTTAAATATTATTTCCTCTGGAGAGCTCACATCTAGATAAAATAACTTCTTTAGCCCAACACTCTATACCAATCTTAAGCTATTATGATATCCAAGATTCTGATCCACCTCCCTAATTAAAGGTAAGGCCTAACTCATTATGATTGCATCCCTAATACTTAGTACAGCAGCACATCTTGAATATATAAAGTCCTCTAACACTTTTTTTTTTTTTTTAGGGAGAGAGATAGAGAGAGAGAGACAGCATGTGTGAGTAGGGTTGGGCTGGGGCAGAGGGAGAGAGAAAATCTTAAGCAGGCTCCATGCCCAGTGCTGAGCCTGACCTGACTCAGGGCTTGATCTCACAACCTTGAGATCATGACCTGAGCTGAAATCAAGAGTTGGATGCTTAACCGACTGAGCCACCCAGGCACCCCAAGTCCTCTAACACATTTGATCTTTCAATAAATGGCTGTGACATTGATCTAGACCTAATGTAACAGATGCCTGGCAGATATTTGAGAAGAAAAGTTGAGATAAATTAAATCCAAGATCAGTTTCCCAATAACCAATATGGATGTGACCAATTCCATACACTAAAATCCATGACTTTGCTTATAAGAGAAATTCTCTAGCTCTCATTCAAAATCTATTTTATACTTTATGCATAGTAAATTCAGACATCAAGTTTCTTATATCAGAAGTAGAAAATCCAGTGGCGAAGAGGAGAATTAATTCAGATATGGGCACATATACACACTTCAGGAAAGAGTGAAGATACTGACAAACATGGGCCTTTTTGTCCAGGTTCTTATGATCTGATGGCATCATTTGATTAAAGTGGAAGCAAGTTTTGATGTCACCAACTAAAATACTGATCTGATGAGGCTATTGATAATGATAGGAACCGCTGATTGTGTTTTATGTGCCAGAATTGAATCTAAGCCCTCTATTCATTATCTCATTAAATTCTCATAATGACCCTATAAAATAGATATTGATATATTTTATAAAGGAAGGAAAGAAAGTTGAGTGAAGTTAGATATCTTGACCTTAATTACATAGCTTTTAGCTATGACTCCAGCCTGCTTAGTCTAAGTAATCAAGAAAGGATTAAATGATGTTCTTTTACCCCATTTAAAGAAACAACAAATTTTTTAAAAACTCCATTAAAAACAGATTTTTTTTTCTTTAAATTTTGGATTCTTGAGGGAAGTGTTCCAGTCATCTAAAATAGTACTTAAGGTGGAAACATTTATTTCCCAATCATGCCAAATAAATGAAGTTTTTTGTAAATGCTTTCCCATGATTACATTATACTTCATGATTATCTGTGAGACTATGAAAAGATTTTAGTGAACAGCAAACAGCACTTCCTGAAAAGTAGAAAGAGCATGATGCTAATACTAGACAATGTATTATCCCACATGGGCTCATTAAGGGGCATGGTTATCATCTTTAATTGCAAAGAGCATATATCCCTCAAATGAGTTTGTAGTCTTTTTTAATAAGAGGTACCAGAAGTGTAAATAGAATCTATCACCAGATCCATTTAGAATCCATTTATCTTTATGACTATATGTGTTATGGATCATCAGCCTTTGATCATACAGGCCCCTTCAACGTTCATTTTCCTTATGGTAAGTTTAAAATTCAGTGTCCGTGATGGGAGATTAATTTCTTTTCATACTTGTGAGTGATGGACTCCTACATTCCTGAATGCATTTTGCTTGAAGTAATTAATTCTTGTGTTGTATTAGGCAAATATCTACTAGCGAGCTCTCTCTTTTAAGGCAAGCTCCAGCTTCAGACAATGACTCAAGGTCAGTCTGCCCTCAATCCATTCCTCTGCTGTCCCCAGCTTCTTCATGTGGCTGATTCCCAACCTCCCCTGGTTTTGATATCTTGCACTCTTCTGCATTCAAGAAGGACCTGAAGAATTTTCTGTGGTTCTGGTATAGACTTCCCTTTCCCCAGCCATAACTTCATTTTGAGCACTTTGGAAGCCCACGGTGGGTTACACCCACAACCCCTTATATCTCTTAATCTGGCACAAACTCAGCTTGTTTGAAGTACATGCCAACAGTCTATGCTGTCCTGGTTGTCATAATCTTCTATTAAATCTCATTCATGTCTCTACATTTCCTGATTATTTTTACCGTTCAGCCTTCTGTCTTTCTGTCACTATTCTTGCCATTATTTTTGGAAACTTCAAAAGTCACATGAATAATCTGCCCCAAACTCCAGTTTCGTGGCCTCTGTGCATTTGGTGATCTTTTCCACCTGACTCTAGTCACTCATTCCTTTGGATGCATCCTAGAACTTATCATCCGTAGGAGTGACATTTCCCAAATCTCAGTTGCTAACATCTCACATTCTCACAGCTGCTCCTATCTTTCCATATCACACAAATAATCGCACTCTTAGAATTTGCTTAACACTTTCAGATCTCCAATAGCCCCCATGCAAGTCAATTCCTCCTTCCTCAGTTTAATGGCTACAGTCCTTGTCATAATCACTTCCTTCCTCATGCATTCAACTCTTTTGCCTCTTTTTCATCTGTTCCTCTCACCTGATAATCCCATTCTAACTCTCCACCGATTAGACTCCTGCACCAGGAATAGTATATGGCTTGAGAAAAATGCATAGGTGTTCTGACCGGTCCCATACTAGTTCTCAGTGGACCTCTACGCTGACTGGAACTCCTACTCCATACCCTCCATCAATTGTACCTTTTCCTTTTTACTTAAATGATTAGCCTGTCTATCCTTCTTTCTCTTTTACCTCAATGATTCTACTTCTTTCACTGAAAAGTAACATAGATATAATGAGAAGAAAACTGCCTTGTCTTTCTCTTACTAAGTGTACTAACCCACCTGCACTTTACCATGGATGGTATCTCTTTGCTAACCAGGGGCAAACAATCTATTTGTGTACTGCAGTCCCTCCACCTCCTCCCCCGTCACATATCAGCACTTTGCTCATGCAATTATTTCCCTTCTCTCACCTACCGGTCTGCTGATTGAGCCTTTCCTCTTCAACTTCTCAGTTGCCACTGGATTGTCCCCATTGGAATATAAACAAGTTATCATGCTGTACTATATATTACATTTAAAATTTAAAAGGAAAAAAAACAACTAACTACAAATTTCCTATAGCCAGGGCCCCATATCTCCTTTTCCCTTTATAGCAACATTTCTTGAAAAAATATGCCCAAACCCCTTCAATCTTCCATCTTTCTTTATTCCATTCCAATTGAGTTTTCATCTCCACATCTTCAATTTGCCAAATATGGCAGTCAATTCCCATTCATCATCTCATGCAGCCTCTTAACTTCTTCTGAGCTAAATCTCCCTTAGCACTTATTTTGGTGTTTTATAATTATTATTTGTCTATTCCCACTGAACTTTGGGGACATTAAAGCTGTGTCATATTTTATTCTGTGCATCTGCATAGTCTTGTGCAATCCTGGCATGTAGTAGATACTGAATACATTTTTATTGAATGAATGCATGACAAAATAAAAAGTTTTCCCATTGGTTAATGGTATCCATAAAATGTACATCTATAGACACCTGATCCAAGATTCAGGGGATTAGAGAACATGAAAGAGTAAAAAGAACAGTATGTTAGAATTAGTCAAAAGGATGAAAAGGAGGGCTCACATAGATAATGAAAGGGGGAAATAGCTAGAACCACAAAGATAAAACCTGAGGAACATGAATATATTAAACTTCCTTCAGTAGTCTGTGAAAGCAAAAATAACATTAAAATGATGAGTATTGATGACATATATTTATTCCTGTCCAGATGATGCATTTAGTGCAGACAAGAAGAGGTTAAAGATGACAAGGATCAGTTAACACAAGTAATTTGACTAGGGTTATACAAATCAGTAGTAGTATCAAGACTGGGATTCAAACCCACAACCAACTAGAATGCTTGCTTTTAACAACTGTGCCACACTGCAACAAGAATTACATTACCAAAGTAGTCGGGGGGGATAGTTCCAGATTTCATCAAGAAAACTAACAACCCCATAGGAGAATAGAGAGGATTTCTTCCAAAAAACAAACAAAATAAAACAAAACAAAAACAAACAAACCCCCAGCAAACACTGTAATCATTTTACCTTTTAAATTCAAGCTGCTTACTTGTCTCCAGCTATTATCAAGCATGCAATGATTGTGAGGAAGTATACTTCAAGGTTAAATGCAGGGGGAAAACTGCCTTCCTCTCTAGAAAACCGCCAAAGGACCCATATTCAGTTTGTTCCTCTGTAGTGTGTAATTGGAGTTTTTATAAATAAGATTAAAAGCCTTGATAGTCTATGGGAGCCCTTATTTTCTTCTGGGATGTTTTTCAGGTGGCCAGTGTTCTGTAAAGTGGGTATAGCTGCTGCTTCAGCATTAACATAAAGCTTTGCAATTTTTCCAGGAGAGAAGTAAATTATTTGCCAAAATAAGGCCATGGAGAAAACTCAGAAGTTGAAGGTTCTTAAGAACTTTTATTGACTGATATTCCTGCTTTCTCGGGCCCAGCAACCCCAGATACCTACTCTGTAATTGAAACAATATTCATGTAATAGGATGCCAGAATCCAGATGTTTCTGGGGCTATATCATGCAAGAGGATGTATGGGTAGACTACTGCATTAAAAAATATACCCCTGCTAGCAATTTATAGCAACATAAACTAGAGAACAGAGGTGGTAAAGCTAACACTAAAGCTCATCTACGCACACATTTTAGCATTTCTGAAATCAGGGTAGAACTTACAATTGTTGTGGGTTGTATTTTAATTAGTAACATTTTTCCTTATGTAAAAGAATCATATGGTTTATGTGATGGCATCCAGATTTCAGTGAAATCAACACTAATATTAAGGGAATTAGAAAATGCAGGCTTACATTTTTCATTTCTATTGTGCACATCAGATTTTGCCAAGCTTAAGTTCTATTGGAGTTTTCTCTACACACATTTGTTTTTGACACTTCATTACCTTGGGGCAACCACCTTCATTTTACCACTTAATTTCTTTCCTTGCAAGGCCATCTACATTTGCTGCCCCCATGTTGTCACCACTGATTTCCCAGTCCCACCCCCACATTCTTATATAACGCTTATGTGAACCTGCACTTTTCAAGGTCAGCAACAATGTCTTAATCACCAAATTTAAAAGTCTCTTGATAGCTTTTGACACTATTAAGCACCCTTTTCCTCTTCAAACTTTCTCTTGCCTTCCATGGTGACTTGCCCTACTTCAACATATCTGGTCCCTTTTTTGCTGACTCTGCTTCTCCCACATGCCTCCATAACCTAAACACATCTTAAGATTCAGTCTTCAACTCTCTGTTCTTCTCACCAAAATCAACAAATTCCCCACCTTCCCCTGTATTCTCTGTGTTAATAATCCTCAAAGATTTAGGATCAATACCATTTGTCTCATTGAATTGTGTCATGACGACCAGCAAAGAGTTAGGATACCTGGGAGACGGAGAAGGATGATGGTACTGCCGACAGAAGTCTGGAGGGTGGGCTGGTGTGAAAGAACCATGATAAGTTTGGTTTTAGGTGCAGATGAAAGCAGGAAAAACAGCTGCAAATGTTCATCAGACATCAGTTTTGAGTCAGAGACCCCAAACTCTGCAAGAATTTCACCCCTTTCTCTTACTTTCTCAACCTTGCTAAAGTCACTTCCTTTTTAATTTTTTGGATGCCAGGGGCACCTAGGTGGCTCAGTCGTTAAGCATCTGCCTTCAGCTCAGGTCATGATCTCAGAGTCCTGGGGTCGAGCCCCACATCGGGCTCCCTGCTCGATGGGAAGCCTGCTTCTCCCTCTCCCACTCTCCCTGCTTGTGTTCCCTCTCTCGCTGTGTCTCTCTCTGTCAAAAAAATAAATAAAATTAAAAAAAAAAAAATCTAGATGCCAAACATGATTCTTGAAAAATGTCAATGTCTTTCAGTTTCAAGCCCTTTCAGGTTCTCAGACAACTTTAAAGAAATATTGAAACAAATTTATGAAAAAAACTCCATATTTGTAGTCAAAGATGTGAGATTTCACTGTCATTCACAAGCTAGATTTTATTTTATTGTGTTTTATTTTTTTTTATTTTATTTTTTTTAAGTAGGCTTCAAACTGCACCCTAACTCACAACTCCCAGATCAAGACCCGAGCTGAAATCAAGAGTCAGACACCCAACCAAATGAGCCACCCAGGCACCCCACAGGTGGATTTTTAATGTTATTTCAGCTGAAATTAATTTAATTTCCCCCCCTAACTTTACTAAGGTATAATTGACAAGAAGTTTTATATATTTAAGGTGTACAATGTGATGTTGTGATATACATATACATTGTGAAATGATTACCACAGTAAACTGATTAACATGTCCATCACCTCACAAAGTTACCCCTTTTTTATTTTTATTTTTTTATTTTTTTTGGCATTTATATTCTATTTTTCCTCTAAAGATAGTAGCATGCTAACCAGATAATTATTCTTTTTTTAAAATTTTTTATTGTTATGTTAATCACCATATATTACATCCTTAGTTTTTGATGTAGTGTTCCATGATTGTGCATAACACCCAGTTTTCCATGCAGAACATGCCCTCTTTAATGCCCATTAACAGGCTAACCCATCCTCCCACACCCCTCCCCTCTAGAACCCTCAGTTTGTTTTTCAGAGTCCATCGTCTCTTACGGTTCATCTCCTCCCTCCAATCTCCCCCCCTTCATTCTTCCCCTCCTGCTATCTTCTTCTTTTTTTTTCTTAATATATATTGCATTATTTGTTTCAGAGGTACAGATCTGTGATTCAACAGTCTTGCACAATTCACAGTGCTCACAATAGCACATACCCTCCCCAGTGTCTATCACCCAGCCACCCCATCCCTCCCACCCAAGCCCCCACTCCTGCAACCCTCAGTTTGTTTCCTGAGATTAAGAATTCCTCATATCAGTGAGGTCATATGATACATGTCTTTCTCTGATTGACTTATTTCACTCAGCATAACACCCTCCAGTTCCATCCACATCATTGCAAATGGCAAGATCTCATTCCTTTTGATGGCTGCATAATATTCCATTGTATCTATATACCACGTCTTCTTTATCCATTCATCTGTTGTTGGACATCTTGGCTCTTTCCACAGTTTGGATATTGTGGACATTCCTGCTATAAACATCGGGGTGCACAGACCACTTCGGATCCCTAATTTGTATCTTTGGGGTAAATACCCAGTAGTGCAATTGCCGGGTTGTATGGTATCTCTATTTTCAACTTTTTGAGGAACCTCTATACTATTTTCCAGAGTGGCTGCACCAGCTTGTATTCCTACCAACAGTGTAGGAGGGTTCCCCTTTCTCCACATCCCCACCAACATCTGTCGATTCCTGACTTGTTAATTTTAGCCATTCTGACTGGTGTGAGGTGATATCTCATTGAGGTTTTGATTTGGATTTCCCTGATGCCGAGTGATGTTGAGCACTTTTTCATGTGTCTGTTGGCCATTTGGATATCTTCTTTGGAAAAATGTCTGTTCATGTCTTCTGCCCATTTCTTTACTGGATTGTTTGTTTTTTGGTGTTGAGTTTGATGAATTCTTTATAGATTTTGGATACTAGCCCTTTATCTGATATGTCATGTGCAAATATCTTCTCCCATTCTGTCAGTTGTCTTTTGGTTTTGTTCACAGTTTCTTTTGCTGTGCAAAAGCTTTTTATATTGATGAAGTCCCAATAGTTCATTTTTGCCCTTGCTTCCCTTGCCTTTGGCAAAGTTTCTAGGAAGAAGTTGCTGCAGCTGAGGTCAAAGAGGTTGCTGCCTGTGTTCTCCTTTAGGATTTTGATGGACTCCTGTCTCACATTGACGTCATTCAACCATTTGGAGTCTATTTTTATGTGTGGTATAAGAAAATGTCCAGTTTCATTCTTCTGCATGTGGCTATCCAATTTTCCCAACACCATTTGTTGAAGAGACTGTCTTTGTTCCATTGGACATTCTTTCCTGCTTTCTCAAAGATTAGGTGACCATAGAGTTGAGGCTCCATTTCTGGGCTCTCTATTCTGTTCCATTGATCTATGTGTCTGTTTTTGTGCCAATACCATACTGTCTTGATGATGACAACTTTGTAATAGAGCTTGAAGTCTGGAATTGTGATGCTGCCAGCTTTGCTTTTCTTTTTCAACATTCCTCCAGCTATTTGGGGTCTTTTCTGGTTCCATACAAATTTTAGGATTATTTGTTCCATTTCTTTGAAAAAAGTAGATGGTATTTTGAAGGGGATTGCAATTGAATGTGTAGATTGCTCTAGGTAGCATTGACATCTTCACAATATTTGCTCTTCCAATCCATGAGCATGGAATGTTTTTGTTTTTTTTTTTAAAGATTTTATTTATTTATCTGAGACAGAGAGAATGAGAGAGAGAGAGCACATGAGAGGGGGGAGGGTCAGAGGCAGAAGCAGGCTCCCCGCCGAGCAGGGAGCCCGATGCAGGACTCGATCCAGGGACTCCAGGATCATGGCCTGAGCTGAAGGCAGGCGCTTAACCAACTGAGCCACCCAGGTGCCCGCATGGAATGTTTTTCCATTTATTTGTGTCTTCCTTAATTTCTTTCATGAGTATTCTATATTTTTCTGAGTACAGATCCTTTGCCTCTTTGGTTAGATTTATTCCTAGGTATCTGATGGTTTTGGGTGCAATTGTAAATGGGATCGACTCCTTAATTTCTCTTTCTTCTGTCTTGTTGTTGGCGTATAGGAATGCCACTGATTTCTGTGCATTGATTTCATATCCTGCCACTTTACTGAATTCCTGTATGAGTTCTAGCAGTTTTGGGGTGGAGTCTTTTGGGTTTTCCACATAAAGTATCCTATCATCTGCAAAGAGTGAGAGTTTGACTTCTTCTTTGCCAATTTGGATGCCTTTTATTTCTTTTTGTCGTCTGATTGCTGTGGCTAGGACTTCTAATACTATGTTGAATAGCAGTGGTGATAGTGGACATCCCTGCCGCGTTCCTGACCTTAGGGGGAAAGCTCTCAGTTTTTCCCCATTGAGAATGATATTTGCTGTAGGTTCTTCATAGATGGATTTTATGATATTGAGGTATGTACCCTCTATCCCTATACTCTGAAGAGTTTTGATCAAGAAAGGATGCTGTACTTTGTCAAATGCTTTTTCTGCATCTATTGAGAGGATCATATGATTTTTGTTCTTTCCTTTGTTAATGTATTATATCACGTTGATTGATTTGCGGATGTTGAACCAACCTTGCAGCCCAGGGATAAATCCCACTTGATCATGGTTAATAATCCTTTTAATGTACTGTTGGATCCTATTGGCTAGTATTTTGGTGAGAATTTTTGCATCCATGTTCATCAGGGATATTGGTCTGTAATTCTCCTTTTTGATGGGGTCTTTGTCTGATTTGGGGATGAAGGTAATGGTGGCCTCATAAAACGAGTTTGGAAGTTTTCTTTCCATTTCTATTTTTTGGAACAGTTTCAGAAGAATAGGTATTAATTCTTCTTTAAATGTTTGGTAGAATTCCCCTGGGAAGCCATCTGGCCCTGGGCTTTTGGTTTTTCGGAGATGTTTGATGACTGCTTCAATTTACTTAGTGGTTATAGGTCTGTTCAGGTTTTCTTTTTCTTCCTGGTTCAGTTTTGGTAGTTGATACATCTCTAGGAATGCATCCATTTCTTCCAGGTTATCGAATTTTCTGCCATAGAGTTGCTTATAATATGTTCTTATATTTGTTTGTATTTCTTTGGTGTTGGTTGTGATCTCTCCTCTTTCATTCATGATTTTGTTGATTTGGGTCATTTCTCTTTTCTTTTTGATAAGTCTGGCCAGAGGTTTATCATCTTGTTAATTCTTTCAAAGAAGCAGCTCCTAGTTTTGTTGATCTGTTCCACTGTTCTTTTAGTTCCTATTTCATTGATTTCTGCTCTGATCTTTATTATTTCTCTTCTCCTGCTGGGCTTAGGCTTTATTTGCTGTTCTCTCTCCAGCTCCTTTAGGTGTCGGGTTAGGTTGTGTACTTGAGACCTTTCTTGTTTCTTGAGAAAGGCTTGTATTGCTATATACTTTCCTCTCAGGACTGCCTTTGCTGCATCCCAAAGATTTTGAATACTTGTGTTTTCATTTTCATTGGTTTCCATGAATTTTTTTAATTCTTCTTTAATTTCCTGGTTGACCCATTCATTCTTTAGTAGGATGCTCTTTAGCCTCCATATATTTGAGTTCTTTCCGACTTTCCTCTTGTGATTGAGATCTAGTTTCAAAGCACTGTGGTCTGAAAATAGGCAGGGATAATCCCCATCTTTTGGTACCAGGTGAGACCTGATTTGTGACGTAGGATGTGATCGATTCTGGAGAATGTTCCATGGGCACTAGAGAAGAATGTGTATTCTGTTGCCTTGGTATGGAATGTTCTGAATGTGCCTGTGAAGTCCATTTGGTCCAGTGTGTCATTTAAAGTCTTTATTTCCTTGTTGATCTGTTGCTTAGATGATCTGTCCATTTCAGTGAGGGGGGTATTAAAGTCCCCCACTATTATTGTATTGTTGTCGATGTGTTTCTTTGCTTTTGTTATTAATTGCCTTATATAATTGGCTGCTCCCATGTTAGGGGCATAGATATTTACAATTGTTAGATCTTCTTGTTGGATAGACCCTTTAAGTAGGATATAGTGTCCTTCCCCATCTCTTATTACAGTCTTTGGTTTAAAATCTAATTTGTCTGCTATAAGGATTGCCACCCCAGCTTTCTTTTGGTGTCCATTAGCATGGTAAATGGTTTTCCACCCCCTCACTTTCAATCTGGGGGTGTCTTTGGTTCTAAAATGAGTCTCTTGCAGACAGCATATCGATGGGTCTTGTTTTTTCATCCAATCTGATAGCCTGTGTCTTTTGATTGGGGCATTTAGCCCATTTACATTCAGGGTAACTATGGAAAGATAGGAATTTAGTGCCATTGTATTGCCTGTAAGGTGACTGTTACCATATATTGTCTGTGTTCCTTTCTGGTCTATGTTGCTTTTAGGCTCTCTCTTTGCTTAGAGGACCCTTTTCAAGATTTCTTGTAGGGCTGGTTTCATGTTTGCAAATTCTTTTAGTTTTTGTTTGTCCTGGAAGCTTTTTATCTCTCCTTCTATTTTCAATGACAGCCTAGCTGGATAGAGTATTCTTGGCTGCATATTTTTCTCATTTAGTGCTCTGAATATATCCTGCCAGTCCTTTCTGGCCTGCCAGGTCTCTGTGGATAGGTCTGTTGCCAATCTAATGTTTCTACCATTGTAGGTTACAGATCTCTTCTCCTGAGCTGCTTTCAGGATTTTCTCTTTGTCTCTGAGACTCATAAGTTTTACTATTAAATGTCGGGGTGTTGACCAATTTTTATTGATTTTGAGAGGGGTTGTCTGTGCTTCCTGAATTTTGATGCCTGTTTCCTTCCCCAAATTAGGGAAGTTCTCTGCTGAAATTTGCTCCAATATACCTTCTGCCCCTCTCTCTCTTTCTTCTTCTTCTGGGATCCCAATTATTCTAATGTTGTTTCGTCTTATGGTATCTCTTATCTCTCGAATTCTGCCCTCGTGATCCAGTATTTGTTTATCTCTCTTTTTCTCAGCCTCTTGATTTCCCATCATTTGGTCTTCTATATCACTGATTCTCTCTTCTGCCTCATTTATCCTAGCAGCTAGCACCCCCATATTTGATTGCACCTCATTAATAGCCTTTTTGATTTCGACTTGGTTAGATTTTGGTTCTTTTACTTCTCCAGAAAGGGTTTCTCTAATAACTTCCATGCTTTTTTCAAGCCCAGCTAGTATCTTTAAAGTGATGCTTCTGAACTCTAGATCTGACATCGTACTAATGTCCGTATTGAGTAGGTTCTGGCAGTCGGTACTACCTCTTGTTCTTTTTGTTGAGGTGATTTTTTCCATCTTGTCATTTTGTCCAGTGGAGAATAGATGACTGAGAGAACAAAATGCTAACAGGGTAACAACGTCCCCAGAAAATATACTCTAAACAAATAGAAAAGACCTGAAGCCAAGGGAAAAGAAAGGGAAAGAACGAAGGAAGAAGAGAAAGAAGAAGAAAAAGATAAAAACAACAAAAACATAACAAACAAAAAAAACCAGAATATGATCAAATATGATCAGGCTTATGCATAGATCAGTGCCACACACTAGATTTGGGGTGTATTTTGGTCTGTTAGAAGAAAGTGACTCCCAAAATTTTAAAGAAAGAAAAACTTATATATGTACAATAATAAGGGTTGATATGATGAAGGGATGGAATATGACTGTAAAGGTGAAAATTATAAAAAATTTTGTAAAAGGAGTTGATAAGATGTTGTTTGAAAAAAGAAAGAAGAGGATTTAAAAATAAAGAAAAAAGGAGAGAATGTGATCAGGCAGGAGACTAGAAGAAAGCCTTACACTATAGATTTAGGGTATATTTTGATCGGTTAGGCAAAACTGTATCTCAAAATTTTAAAGAGAGAACAACTTATATATATATGCCAAAATACGGGTAACTACTATGAAGGGATAGAATATGACTCTAAAAATGAAAAATAAAAATGTTTTTTAAAAAAGGGATTGAGGGGCGCCTGGGTGGCTCAGATGGTTAAGCATCTGCCTTCGGCTCAGGTTATGATCCCAGGGTCCTGGGATTGAGTCCCGCATCAGGCTCTCTGCTCCTTGGGATCCTGCTTCTCCCTCTTCCTCTCTCTCTCTGTCTCTCATGAATAAATAAAATCTTTAAAAAAAATTAAAAAAATAAAAAAGGGATTGATAAGTTGTTGGTTGAGAAAGGGAAAAAGAAAATTCAAAAAATAAAAAAAGACAGTTAAAAAAAAAATTAACTTTGAAAGACTGAAGAATCATGGTAAAAAAGCCAAGGATTCTATGTGCAGTATTCCCCTAGCTCTGGAGTTCTGCCATTCTCACTGATCGGTAAACTTGGTCTTGGCTGGCTGTTCTTGCTGATCTTCTGGGGGAGGGGCCTGTTGCCATGGTTCCCAAATGTCTTTGCTGGAGGCGGAATTGCCCAGCCTTTGTCGGGTCTGGGCTAAGTAATCTGCTCGGGTTTGCTCTCGGGAGCTTTTGTTCCCTGCAAGCTTTCAGTACAGCTCTGGAGGCTGAGAGTGAAAATGGCGGCCTCCCAATCTCCGCCCTGGAGGAGCCGAGAACTCTGGGCCCTGCTCCTCAGTGAGCCTCAGAGAAAAGCAGTCAGTCACTTCTGTCTCCCCCGTCTCTGGCCGCACTCCATGCTCACCGGGCCTGTGACCGAGTGTTTCTATCTCTGGCACCCAACTCCGTTTGGAGTCTCCAAACCCAGCAGATCCCTGCTGTGCGCTCCTGCGCCGCTCCTCCCAGGGGAGGAAGGGGAGTCTCCCCAGATCTGCTGCTTGTTGAGTCCCTGCTGGAGGAGCAGTGGCCCGTCTGTGCCGCGGACCACAGTTTATGGCAACCCCAAGCTGAGAGCCCGTGCCTCGGCTCCAACTCTTCAGCAACCTTCCCTGCTCCGATACCTGAGAGCTCTGCCACTCTCAGGCACCCCCGGTCTTTCTCTGACCCCAAGTGTCCTGAGACCACACTGTCCCAGCAAGTGTTCCACCCCCCGCTTAGCCACTGGAGCAACGTCCCTTAGCGGAGCAGACTTCTAAAAGTTCTGATTTTGTGCTCTGCTGCTCTATCACTTGCCAGTAGCGGCTGACGGAGGCCCCCTCCCCCGCCATCTATCCTCCAAAGTATCACCTCGGATTCACTTCTCCGCACGTCCTACCTTCCAGAAAGGCGTCGCTTTTCTGTTCAGAGAGTTGTTGCTATTCTTTTCTTCGATCTCCTGTTGAGTTCATAGGTGTTCAGAAAGGTTGATCCCTATCCAGCTGAATTCCTGAGACCAGACGAAATCCAGGTCTCCTACTCCTCCGTCATCTTGCTCTGCCATTACCCTTTTTTTAATAGTGAGAATACTGAAGATGTAAATCTCAGCAAATTTCAAGTAATACAGTGCATTATTATTAGCTCATGTACCATGCAGTATATTAGATCTCCAGAACTTATTCATCTTATATGTAAAAGTTAGTATCCTTTAACCGACATCTCCCCATTTCTCCCACTTCTCAGCTCCTGGTAACCACTGTTCTATTCTCTCTCTCTCTCTATATATATTTTATGGGTTTGACTATTTTAGATTCCAAATATAAGTAAAATCATGCAGTATTTGTTTTTTTGTGCCTCACTCATTCCGTTTAGCTTAATGTCTTCCAGGCTCATCCATGTTGTGGCAAATAGCAGAATTTCCTTTTTTTTAAAGGGTGTATAATATTCTGTTATATGTATATACACCACATTTTCTCAACCTCATTTAATTTATCTTAAAATGAAGATTATAAACTCGCCATACCTACCTTATAAGGTTGTTGTAAAGACCTTCTCAGTTAATAAATATAAAAACATTAATCTGATTTCTAATTTCATCTTTTCTAATTCAGAGCACTGTTATATGAGAATTGTGAAGCAGAGAAAGTTTATCATTCATTTTTTACCCGTTTTTCAAGATCCACGTGGAAACACATGATGTTGACATTTTCTTTAAACCAAAATTCTTCCAATGATTATAAACTTCTCCTCCCCTCTCTCCTCCAGAAATATTTCCAATCTCCCTTCAGCCTTGGCCTCATAAATACCCCAACTCAATTTTGAACTAACTCTTATCTAGATGACATTGAGGGAAGTGAGCTGATATATTAATTCACATTAAATTTCAGTGGATGACTGCTGACAAGATCTCCTAAGATATATACCCATACACATTTCTTTTTGTTTAAATGCAGTATACTAAACAGTATGGTTGATGGATTATATACAATCTAAATGTAAAAATGGGGGACATTTCTAATTGTTGAATAATGTTCCATTATGTAGAATTAATTCAGTTTTATAAAACTTAATAGTCCAAAAATGGGGACATTTCTAATTGTTGCATAGTATTCCATTGTGTGAAGTTAATTTCATTAAAACTCAGAGAGGGGGATTGGTTATTAAATTAATTCTTTATACTGTGATACTATCCAGTCATTAGAAATTATGATGCAAAAGGGTGCCTCGGTGGCTCAGTTGGTTAAGCATCCAATTCTTTGTTTCAGCTCGGGTCATGATCTCAGGGTAGGGTTGTGACATTGAGCCCTATGTTGGGCTCTTTGCTCAGTGCAGAATCTGCTTAAGATTCTCTCCCTTGGGGTGCCTGGGTGGCCCAGTTGGTTAAGCGACTGCCTTCGGCTCAGGTCATGATCCTGGAGTCCCGGGATCGAGTCCCGCATCGGGCTCCCTGCTCGGCAGGGAGTCTGCTTCTCCCTCTGACCCTCCTCCCTCTCATGCTCTCTGTCTCTCATTCTCTCTCTCTCAAATAAATAAATAAAATCTTAAAAAAAAAAAAAAATTCTCTCCCTTTCCCTTTCCCTCTGCCCCTCTCCACCAGTCACATGCACAAGTGCACTCTCTCTCTCAAATAAATAAATAAAATCTAAAAAAAAAGAAATTATGATTTATATCTACATTGACTTAGAAATATATTTGTGATTATTATTAAATTCATAAAAATATTATAACATTATATAATAGATTTTTGTTTTGTCTATGTACATGTGCATGTATTTATCTTAAAAGATATGCACAAACATTGTTATTTAAAGTAAATTTACTTTTATTTGTTATTTCTCTTCTCTGGACTTACAGATTTTCATATAGCATTCAATTAAAGTTATAATATTTAAATTAGGTTAAATGCCATGTATTTTCAGAAAGAGATGCTTTACAAATGAAGGGAGAGATTTCATACATGATGACAAGAAGGCATAGGAAATATTTGGAGGGAGAGATTTTACCTATTTTAAAATGAATAAATGAATTAATTCATTCAGCTGGTGTTTATTCTGCATCTGCCTTATATTGGACCCTGTGCTAGCAACTGAGGAAATGATGAGCAAATAGACCTTGTTCCTACTTTTGTGCATCTCATTATTTAGTGGAAGATACTGATATAAATTACACTATATACATGTACAAGCACAAACAGTAAGAGCTATAAGAGAAATGTAAGAGATCTTCTACTTATGGCTCTGAAATACAGGGGTGTGTTTAAAGAAGGCTTCATTGACAGTGTCATTTTGGCTGAGATTTCCTGTGATGGTAATAATAATTTACTGTTATTCCACGGGTACTAATTAGATTCAGGGAATTGTTTGGACTTCTGGAATTTATTTTTTGTTTTTGGGTGGCATCATTTTAATCTCATTTTCTACCAGACCACATAATTAGAGTAAGCAGGAGGTGAAAGAGTTGTGACAAAATAATCCTCTTTCATAATTGATTGTTTTCTTTTGCAGATTAAAATAGAATAACCTTAAATAGGATAGAAAGATGTAAAGATGTGGGGTGCCCGGGTGGCTCAGTTGATTAAGCTACTGCCTTCGGCTCGGGTCATGATCCTGGAGTCCCGGGATCGAGTCCCGCATCAGGCTCCCTGCTCGGCAGGGAGTCTGCTTCTCCCTCTCCCGCTCCCCCCTCTCATGTGCTTGCTCTCTCTCATTCTCTCTCTCTCTCAAATAAATAAATAAAATCTTTAAAAAAAAAAAAAAAGAAAGATGTAAAGATGCAAGTTGGATGAGTAACACAGAGACCTTCTAAGCTGGGGATTTCCTGGGGTCTCCAGCTGTAAATGGAAGGTGCTGTGTTTTTTTAAATATTGAACCTTCTGTTTAAGTGCAATATATGTGATAAATCAGTGCATCTATTAGAAAGTTCCAGGCTTTCCATGATGAAAAAATGGGTCAAAGTGAAGGGTGATGTTCTTAAAGTCAGATATGGAAACTGTGGTAGTAACTGGTCGGTAAAGCAAGAGAGTTTCTGTAATTGCTGATAGATGAAATAGAGGGAGCCCAGATGTTATAGTGAGAGCAACAGTTTTGGAGTAGAGATCTGGGGGGTAAAATTTGGCCTTGCCATTTATAATTTATGGGATCCTTTGCCACGAGACTTAACCTCTTTTATCTTCAGGTGTCTCATAAAATGGAATAATAATACTAGTTTACAGAATTACAGTGAGGATTATAGTTGATTAAATGCTATTGGGTATGTGAGCATGTGAAAGAGCAGTAACTGGGAAATTGTACTGGCTCTCAAACACTATTAGTAACCAGGTTGCTAATCTAGAATAAGACCTTAACAAGCTCTCCGTGATTTCCTGTAATTAAGTGACTCTTTTACACATGGATGTCTTCTCACATCATTTACAGAAGTTGAAATGAGTTTATGTTACTATACATTATAAATTGTCATTTTGTCCCGTCTTCATGGAGAGGGATGCACCTTTTGGGGAGTATTTTATCTTTATAATCAGTTGGAATGGATACTGTTAGGTACTGATGCAGAACAAATGTAAAAGAAAAACTCTTAAGTCCTACATAAAATGTGGAATGTCAGTGCATTATCTTGAAGCTGGGCTTGGGGGTCAGGGGGGCATGGGTTGGGATCCCCATTCTGCCACTTCATATATTGGTTCTCAAACCTGGCAGCACATCAGAATCCTCTTTTGTGTCACACTAGGCCAATTAAATCCGTGTTTGAGTGGGGAAGGAGGGAAGGTAAGATTTGGGCGTTGTTATTTGCTTAAAAAAAATCAAACACAAACAAATTCATTGCAGCCAATTTGAGAATTTAATAGCTATTTGAGTTAGGGCCATTTATTTAATCCTCTCTGAAACATAGTCGGTTAACAAAGCACTACAGGAGGGGGGAGGAGCAAGATGGCGGAGGAGTAGGAGAACAAAGCACTACAAACTGGTTGGGTTAGAATAACAGAAATGTATCATCTCACATTCTGGAGGCCAGAAATCTGAAACTGAGGTGTTGGCAAGCAGGGCCAAACTCACTCTGAAGGGTCGAAGGAAGAATCTGCCTCATGCTTCTGGTAGCCTCAGGCATCCCTTAGCTTTCAAATGGTTATTATCTGCTCCTTGTGCCTCTTTAATCATCGTCCTTCTGTACATGTCTCTGTGTCCAAATTTCCCCATTTTATAAGGATACCAGTCATATTGGATTAGGACCCATCCTAATGACCTCATTTAATCTTGATTACCTCTTAAAAGTTCCCATTTTTAAATAGGGTTACATTCTGATTCATTGGGGGTTAGGACTTCATATATCTTTTGGTGAAGTCACAATTCAACCCATATACTTAGTGTATGCATTTGGAAAATGGACATAATAATCATACCTCTCTCATTGTATTGTTAAAAGAATGAGGTGGGATCATTAAAATGCTTGTTGCAAAATAGGCTATTTTAATAGTTTCTCAGATTCATTTATTGTGATATTTTGTTTTCTTATTATTTACTTTGTCCTCCCTTATTTTTCTTTCCCCTATTTAAAGAAAGAGCCAATACTTCTGGGTTCATTTGGCTTAGGCATGGTTTTTATTACAGAGTCAAGCAGTAGAAGCTGACTGAAGAGAGTTCTCCTCCCCATCTTTTGAGACATAATAAAAAGTGTCCCATAACAAGAAGCTACACATTCTACACATTTGCCAGGAAACAATTGCTATTAGGTGAGATATGGGTCCAGATTGTCAGATTTTCTCAAGTACACCAAAAATTCAATTTGTATGTGAAATCTGCCAAATACTAAATTTTGGCAACTAATTTGGTCTCTGCTCAACTACAACATCAGTGATGTCATGTTGGTAGCTTAAAATTGGCCATGGTGGAAGTATTTACATCACTGACATCAGCAAACACTACAAATCAGTTTTTTTGTTTGTGTTTGTGCCTCTGGTTTCTGGTGAGCCAATATTTGAAAGTTTAAAGCACACCCCTTTTATTGTTGTGGTTGATTTTTTTTTTTTTATTAAAGTTGTAGTTTTAAAAGTTGGCCCCATCAGGGTAGGATCTGTAGTATGTTATAATTATGTCATAAGAATTATATATCCCTTCCTGACTAAAGGCGGTCATTATATGTAAGTATAGCCCCTTGGCAGTTCTTAGAAATATTTGTATATATACATAATCTGTTTTCATCTTCAAAATAGTTGTGGGAAGTAGTCACCATTATCTCCATTATACAGATAAAGGCAGTAACTACTCAGAGAGGTTTATTAAACTTCCTGATGTCACACAGTTAATGAATGGTTAGTTAATTCATGAATATATACTTGAATCTAAGACTTCTAACTCTATACCAGCATTCCGCCCACTGTGGCTCACTTCATATTTAAGGGATTTTAAAGAGCAATGGGAATATCATAGATTGTGAGACCTCTTTTTCTAACCTAACACAGTAGGTCATAAATGAATAAATGGTTGGCTTAGAGAAAAGCAAATTTATCAGTTCTTAGGAGTTCATGGGAAATCTGTGTAACATCACCATGGTTTCACCCTGAGAACTTCTCTTGGAAAATTGATAATTCTAACTCATACTGAGCTCTTCAAAGATATAAGGTAGTGGTGGTTGGTTGGGGGCATGGTAGGTCTTCACCCCCAAATATATTTGGCACATCGTATTTTCCTAGTGTACAAGGGCATTAGCAGGAGAATTGAGTACTGGATAGGCTTTGAATTATCAACTCTTTTTTTTTTTTTTAAAGATTTTATTTATTTATGTGCGAGAGAGACAATGAGAGACAGCACGAGAGGGGGGAGGGTCAGAGGGAGAAGCAGACTCCCCGCCAAGCAGGGAGCCCGATGCGGGACTCGATCTCGGGACTCCAGGATCATGACCTGAGCCGAAGGCAGTCGCTTAACCGACTGAGCCACCCAGGCACCCGAATTATCAACTCTTGTTTCCTCAATGCCACCTTTAGAACGTGTAAAGCAGAAAGGCAAGTATCCTTTCCTAAGAAGTGGAAGGAATTCCCTCCTGCCTGAGATGAGAAGGAACGCAACAGATACTCCCCTTACCTCTTCCCAAAACTGAGAAGAGAACTAGGCTGGGAGGTACCTCTTTTGGTAAAAGTATAATTCTAGATATATCTTTCAAAAGAGAAATTCCCTCTGTTCCACATGGTTCTTAGTGAACAATGACTCAAGACATCTTTCAGCTTAGAAAACCAGTGTCCTTGGGGTGCCTGGGTGGCTCAGTTGTGGGATGTCTGCCTTCGGCTCTGGTCATGATCCCAACTGTGTTAAGAGCAGCAGCCATGTCAGATAAGATGGAGACTGAGAATGGCCCATCAGATGTATCGCAGTGAAGTTATTTTGTAACCATGATGAGGTATCTTTTGGAGGAGTAGAAGACAGAGGTAGAAACCTGATTGAACTCTTTTTTGGTTTTTGATTTGTTTTGCTTATAGAAAAGGGGAGGAGAGGCATTGGGAATTGTGTACAGAAGTAATTCAAGGACTTCTGCTGGAAAGGTGAGGTAGGAAAGAGGTCATGGTGGAGGGAGAGGTGGATGAGATCGTGCTGTGGGGACGTATTGGGAAATATCAGTTCATGCTTACATATTAATGTATTTGATCCAGTAGAGAAAGATACTCATGATGCAGGAGAAAATGGAGACAGCTTTAGTAGAGGAGTTATTGAACAAGCAAGGGGGCAGGATTTAATGCACAGAGTGGTCACCATTAGGAGCAAAGGCAGTACATTTGCTGGAACACATAGTTGAGGGTTTAAATGCATGTAGATGAGTAGCTGCAATCTTCTGCCTTCTGAGTAAAAATTCATGAGTGGTAAATGGAATAGTGGGACACGTACTTGAGGCTTGAGAAGAGACAGTAATGGTCAGAATAAAATCTACCCGAAGATCTCAAATCCTGGCCTGAAAGATCTCAAGGCAACAGCTCTGATTATAGTTCCTTTTTCTTTTAGGAGATTTTCAAGGAGATGCACATGAATTCCAACTTGAGTTCCAATTCTCTCTTTTTCTATCTGTGTGAGATTTGGAAAATCACTTCAGCTCTTTTGGCCTCTGTTTCTTTGACTATAACATGTAGGCATCAGACAAAAAAAATCAGGGCTTTCGCATTTATTTGACCAGAATTCTATTTAAGATATTTTGTATCAGACCTGTTAAAAACACAGGCTGATGTAGATACATGTACTTACAAAACCAAAGTTTAAAAAAGCAATGTTTAATTTTCCTGTATGTGATACTGTCTGATATTTTCTATTCTGTGTTAATCTATTTTGTCCTAATATATTTCTAGTAATGTATTTTAACTTTTGTTTGTTTGTTTTTAAGCCTGGCTAATCTGAACGTGAAATAGGTTTCATAAACCACTAGTGGATCATGATCCACGGTTTGAAAAGAACAGTTTTAGTTTTATTTTTAAAATTTTTTATTTAAATTCAATTTAGTTTACATATCGTGTATTATTAGTTTCAGGGGTAGAATTTAGTGATTCATTAGTTGCATATAACACCCAGTGCTCATTACATCATGTACCCTCCTTAATGCCCATCACTCAGTTACTCCATCCCCCCACGCACCTCCCCTCCAACAACCCTCAGTTTGTTTCCTATAGTTAAGAGTCTCTTATGGTTTGCCTCCCTCTCTGTTTTTATCTTACTTTATTTTTCCTTCCCTTCCTCTTACGTTCATCTGCTTTCTTTTTTAATCAGGTTTTTCATTTTATTTTTTTATTTATTAAATATGTTGTTTAAATTCAATTTAACATATAGTGTATTATTAGTTTCAGAGGTAGAATTTAGTGATTCATTAGTTGCATACAACACCCAGTGCTCATTACATTGAGTGCCCTCCTTAAGGCCCATCCCCCAGTACCCATCCCACCACCCACCTCTCCTCCAGCAACCCTCAGTTTGCTTCCTAGAGTTAAGACTCTTATGGGTTGCCTCCCTTTCAGCTTTCATCTTATTTTATTTTTACTTCCCTTCCCCTATGTTATTCTGTTTTGTTTCTTAAGTTCCACATGTGAGTGAAATCATATGGTATTTGTCTTTCTCTGACTGACTTATTTCACTTAGCATAATACACTCTAGTTCCATCCACATTATTGCAAAAGGCGAGATTTCATTCTTTTTGATGGCTGAGTAATATTCCATTGTACATACATACCACATGAAAAGAATAGTTTTAAAAGACACTCCTGCAAGTGCCTCCTAATCTGTAATTTTGAAATTCTGTGAACTCTTAAAGAGATCATGAGAGATAAAGTAATCTCAATCACAGCAAGTGTATTAAGAATATGTGGTCAGAAAGTAAAACCGGACCATAGGCTGATTTTGTTTTAAAAAAATTAGTTATCAAGATTTTAAAATGGGGTAATTCTACAATTTAGATTTCTACATCTAAATTTGAAAACCAACAAACAAACTAAAAACAGAAGAATTGATGTGCCTGTCCTTGGCCCTCCTTGAGTTCTCCAGTCTGTTTTCTTCTCTACACTTGAATCAAGTCATTCACTTAGGCCACTACCCTTAAGGCTACAGGCATATGAGTTTGTCATCCCTCCTGGGGTTTAAGGATGATACCAACTGAGGCACTTCCTTAACTAAATTTCAATAAATGTTTATTAAGCACTGAAAATATGCCTAGCATTTTGCTAGAAGTTGTATAGAAAAGAAGTTTTAAGTGAATTCCTTCAGGGAGATGATAATTCACTTAAAATATTTTAGTGAGAGCATAAACTTCTCATAGATAAATAGGAAATCAGGTACCCAGTTGACTCAGATGCCAGAACACAAAAATAAAAACAAAAATAGCTGACTACAAGTGAAGAGGCCATACATATCACTTTTCTAGGAACACTCTCACTTTGCACCTATTGTTCAAGTGTAACTGTTAGTAAGAACTCTCCTTTCACTCTTAAAAGTCTGGGTTTGGATAACAATTTATATGGTCATTGTAATTATAGATTATTATTTTATTTATTTTTTGGAGTTGGACGACAACAAATCAGGAGTCACTGATTTGTTCCCCTTGGTGGGCAGAACATAGGAAGTCCCTCATGTTCACCATCAATTCTCCATTTATGTTCCAATTGCTAATGTGGTCCTAAGCTTATTAATTTGCCAGCATTTTCATCTTCATATCCCGTGGGTACACTTTTCCTCCTACAAGAGTTCTGAAACAAAATCTATTATCCCCACCTCCATATACATAGGTGAGATGAGTTATAGTACTATTTAAAAGGGTATTGATAATAGCATGAATAAATTCCTGCATGGGATCAGTCCTTTACCTCATACTTCTTTGTCCCTTTCAAAGGTAGATAACCCAGCCCTAGAATACAGCCAAGAGATAATCTAGGCCTGTGCAGAGGCTGAGGCAATGATATAAAGTGACTATGAACAAATTTATAGTCACTGAATAGACAACTGCTACCTAGCATGATTCCTAGCCATTTATTCATTGATCTATCCAAGCAATGTGATACATTTCCTCCTCCCATTGCTGGCCAACCAGGAAGGAGTGATAAAACCAACTGATGGCTCAGCAAGAGGCTACAGAAAAGATTGGATGTTAGTTAGCATCTTAAGCAAGTAAAGGAGACTAGAAGTTAACTACCAAAACAAGAGGGCTTTCAGTCTGCAATGTATCTTTTTTTTTTTTTTTTAAAGATTTTATTTATTTGACAGAGAGAGACACAGCGAGAGAGGGAACACAAGCAGGGGGAGTGGGAGAGGGAGAAGCAGGCTTCCTGCGGAGCAGGGAGCCCGATGCGGGGCTCGATCCCAGGACCCTGGGATCATGACCTGAGCCGAAGGCAGGCGCTTAACGACTGAGCCACCCAGGCACCCCAGTCTGCAATGTATCTTATTCTTTGTCTCATGCTGAGATACTTCTCCCATATCTATAATGGCAGATGCTAAACTGGTGTGTGTGTGTGTGTGTGTGTGTGTGTTGGTGTATATGTATTATTTTGTATGGGATGAATGACTGAAATAGGTCTTTAAGATTACTGTATTCTATAATGATTACTGTATTCTATAGATTACTGTATTCTATAATTCTATAACCCTGTAATCTGTTCTTCTCTTCAATGTCGGGGCACAGAAGTTTGGAATTTAGATCTAGCAATACCATCCCACCATTAAATGGAGGGACTCAAACAAACCCACAAACAAAAGTGAAAACAAGCAAGCAAACCAACAAATCAGCCATAAATATGATTACAATCCAATCCAATATTTATTCCTTATATTGTAGATGAGCATTTTGGTAGATTTTACTAGAATGGGCCAAGGTGTAGACTGACAGGAAATATTAAGTGCACTGAAATATATGAGTATTGCCAAATGCTGGGCTCAAACAAAACTTTGGTGAGTCAAGGACTTACAAATTCTTAGAAAAGTGCCTTTTAATGTAGTCCTAGCTGATAGTATTTTGGTCAATGGTTGAGTGATTCCAGGAAGATAAAATACTTTTCTTGAAAAATGAACTGGGAAAGTAAAGTTCTGCTTTCATTCTATGTTAATAAATTTATTAGTTTTATTTGAAAAGCTCCAGGTGAGCAAGAATAGTAGGTTGAATGGTGTCTCCCCCATCAATATGTCCATGTCCTAACCCTCAGAACCTGTGAATGCAAACTTGTTTGGAAAAAAAGATCTTTACAGACATAATTAATGATCTCAAAATGAAATTATCCTAGATTATCTGGGTGGGCCCTGAATCCAATAATGAAAAAGAGGCATATTCTAAGAGAAATGTGGAGGGAGATTCAACACAGACAGCAGAAGAGACATACAGAGAAGAGGAGAATCCAAGTAAAGATGGAGAGAGAGAGATGCAGTGATGCAGCCACAAGCCAAGGAACTTCTGGAGCCATCAAAGAGACTCAAGGAAGGGTTCTCTTTTAGAGGCTTTGGAGAGAGTAGAGTTATGCCAACATCTTGATTTTGGACTTCTGGCATTCATAACTATGAGCAAATAATTTTCTATTGTCTTAAATTTCTGAGTTTTTGATAATTTTTTTTAATGACCTCACCAGTCAGAAACAAACATAGCAAGGGTGATGAGAATTATTGTTTTCTCTCCTATTAGATCCAATAATTAAATTGTTATTGAGCACTGAACTCCATTGTTTTCCACAATCATTTTCTACAAGCAGAGACTTTATTTAGTCAGATGAATGCTAGGTTTGGTAAAACTGCAAAATGAGGATGTTGTATCTTCTGTGTCCCCTGATGAAGGTGAGTGGGAGTGAGGATAACTTATCTACATTATTTCCATTAGAGGAGAACATAGTAGCATGGCAAGAAATGAAAAGACCTCTTAGAACAGTTTTCTTTATTAAAAATAATAGGAAAGACTCTGTTAACAAGTAGAAATTTATTAACCCAGAGTTCATGTGTCTGTTATGCATTTGTTAAGCACTGTTCTTCCAAGGTGGAAGGCAGACATCCAAACACCTCCAGAATAAATATTCATTCTTGATAGTGGCTTAAAATAAAGGAAGACCTACAAAGAAGAGTTCACAAATCTCTTTTCACTCTGCCCAAGTTCTTAAAGGAAGAAGCTTCTGGGAGAGTGCATACATGTTTCAGAGTAGCCTGTCTGCCAAGTAGTAAGTGAGGAGATAATACAGATTATTTCAATATAGCCATTGCATTCTTGAAAGTGACAAATTGAATAGCAAGTATTTGCATTAAAATATTTCTCAGTAAAGTCAACCAAAAAGACCCATCATTTGACTTAATTTTTTAAATTAATTAATTAATTAATTAATTAATTAATTAATTAATATATTTAAAGTGGGTTCCATGTGCAATATGGGGTTTAAAGTCATGGCCCTGAGATAAAGAGTTATCTCTTTATTTGGATCAGGTTATCTATCTAGATAAATTCTTCTAGGCAGTTGGGGAAGGTCAGATTTTCTTCCTGAACCTCTGTTTCTTAAATATAATCAGCCTAAAATAATCCACATGCCAAAGAGACACATTTTGGGGTGGCAAATATTGCTTGCCTACAGAGGACTAATGGTAAGCATGGTGATGCATGCAGATTTATCTACAAAGATGTTCATCTCAGTGATATTTACTAATAGCTAAAAAGTCTAAACAACTTAACATCCTGATATGGAGATTAACTAAATAATTGCCTGTCTAGATTACAGAATAATCAGTCAGTTTTTAAAAATTACAGAGATCTAAATTTTTGAGCTATTGAAAGGACAGATTGAAAAGTATTAATTACTGCATCATCTCACTTTTGTTAAAAATATACCATGCACGAAAAATAGACTAGAAAGTTATATACTAGATGGATACTGTGATTTACAATAAGAAATATATATTTGGTCTTTGACCCAGTTCCTGGAACAGATTTCCTTTTTTTTTTTTAATTTTAAATTTTTATTTTTTGTAGTGTTCAATGATTCATTAGTTGGGTATAACACTCAGTGCTCATCACAACACGGTCCCTCCTTAATACCCATCATGCCCTTATCACATACCCCTACCCCTCTCCCTTCTGTAACCCTCAGTTTGTTTCTCAGAGTCCAGAGTCTCTCATGGTTTGTCTCCCTCTCTGATTTCTTTTTTTTTTTTTTAAAGATTTTATTTATTTATTTGAGACAGAGAGAATGAGAGAGAGAGAGAGCACATGAGAGGGGGGAGGGTGAGAGGCAGAAGCAGGCTCTCTGCCAAGCAGGGAGCCCGATGCGGGACTCGATCCCGGGACTCCAGGATCATGACCTGAGCCGAAGGCAGTCACTTAACCAACTGAGCCACCCAGGCGCCCTCCCTCTCTGATTTCTTCCCATTCAGTTTTTTGGGGAGAAAGTGGTGTTCATGAACTGTTTGATGCCCATCACAAATCATTTTCCTTAGATCAGGTTAGGAACTTTTAGGTTAAATAAACTAAATAACCTTTACATCCTTTCTAGTTGTGTTCTAGACTAAGACAAGCATCAGTCTTGTATCCTTACCTGTTTATGGTACTAGTCACTTTTATCTTTGCAACAAAGCCTTATAATGAAAGAATAAAATTGAATGGCAATTCTCCCTGACTGTTTCATATTCTGGAAGCTTGAATGTGTAGCTCTACCTCCATAAGATTCAACTAACTTATAAAAGAAATAAATTGTTCATATGAGAACTTCCATTGTTTGATTATGAGGATATGTATTAAATGATACATATCTACATATCTGTATCCACCTATCACATACACATGTGACCACTTTCAATGTTAAGCAAGCTCACACCCAATATACATGTAAATACATGTTTAGAATTCTCTTGGCCACACATATCTAAATTCCTATTAGAGAGACAAGTTAGGAAAACTTACTCAGGAGGGCCTCGATGAGTTTCCCTGCTGGAGAAAAAAGAAGAGTTGCCTATTACCCCAAAGAAGGAGCGAGAGTACATGCAGGGAAAAGTGTAAAGCTGGAAGAACTGGGAAAGGCTAAGACTGGGGGGGATGACCCCTGTCCATGATCCAGCCAATGTAAACTGGTGAAATTATTGAAGTACAAAATGCTAGATTAGGAGGGGATTCTTTTTCCCTGATACAAAGACTCAAAGAAGCTAAATTTTATCTTAGCCTGCTTTGGGGAGAACTAAGTAAGAGAGAATGGACACAGAGGTGAAACCAGGGAGTCCTGGCAAGAATTTATAGAAATTTGTGCAGGGCCTGGAATGGAATTTGAAGTTTCATCAAGACTCTGAAGAGTGTTGGGACCTGACTTCTGGATTGCATATTTTTGATATTTAAATTATAAATGTTTGATTCATTTATAATTCAGATATGTTCTTTTAAGGGAAAAATATCTTGGCTTTGAGAACTCTAATATAGTTACATATACTGTCTAAATTTAGGCATATTATCTAATTCACCACAACTTCTGGGCTTTCTTTGCTGTGGGTGTTTTTCTCCAGTAGTTGAAGGTGAACAAGGCACTTGGAAGAAGGCAATGGAAGCTCTCCATCCCTGTTCAAAATCAGTTAAATGAGGTTCCAGAAGTGTCCTTGGGTCTTTTTATAAATAATCGTCTCTATCCAGAGGCTAATGTTGGCTGAGGCTTGTCCCTCTTGAATGTAAAAATTGCATTGCAGGATAATTACTTAGTGTCCTACCATTCCCCTTAATGGGGTGGGGTTCATCTCCCTCACAGGTGACTTTCTAGCCACTTGATCACCCTCAAATTGATAGCCCCTGATTCTGGGTTTTCCAGCTTGCAGGAGAGGACTGCCTTGGTTTCCACTAAAATCACATTTTGGTTTGTCAGAGGATGCTACAAGGAACTCAGTGGGAAGAAAATAGAACGTATAATATAAAAACAAACTATAAAATACCTAGGACATCTTTCTCTAATTTTACTGTTTAAATTATCACATAATATAGCCACCTTTAGTATACAGTTCTATTAATTTTAGCACATGTATAGATCTGTGGAAATATCACCACAATCAGAATACAGAGCAGTTCCATTACTCACCCCTCCCCCACCCCCAAAAAGTCCCTCATGTTATTTATCCCTTTATAATTAGATTCTCTCCCAGCTGCTAATCTCTGGCAACTACTGATCTAACCACCATCAGTGTAGTCTTGTCTGTTTAAATGTTATACATATGGAACAATACAGTATGAAACACAGCATTTTTCACTTTACATGCCTTTGAGATTCATCCAAATTGTTCTGTGTATTCATAGCTCATTCTTTATTATTGCTGAGTAGTATTCCATTATAAGGATTTACCACAGTTTATTTATTCATTCACCCAGTAAAGGCCATTTGGGTTGTTTTAGGTTAGGGAATATTACAAATAAAACTATTAGGAACACTCATGTGCAGGATTTTGTATGAATGTATATTTTCATTTTTCTAGAGTAAATAACCAGGAATGGAATTATTCACCTAAGGCTTTTGTGGGGAAAAATGTAGTGGGGGAAGATATTCACAAATCATCTCTAACAAATTTCCACTTTTCCTCTAGAAATTCTATTTATATTGATCTTTTTATCTTTGTGCTCAATGCAAAGATGAAAGATTGCAAAAACAAGATATGCTGGAGAAATTATGCACTATCACAAATCACTAAAAAGTCACACATATCTCTGACTATTCAAGAATATTTGGGGGAAAAATTGACAACTTAATTACTGCAGAGGGGAATCAATAAATCAATGATAATAAATGCTAAATAGTTTCTTTTCAAGAAAATGGGTAAATAGTTTCATTCATTTTTTTAAAGATTTTATTTACTTATTTGAGGGAGAGAAATAACGAGAGAGAGCACGAGCAGGGGAGCAGGGAGAGGGAGAAGCAGGCTCTTTGATGAGCAGGGAGCCCAACTCCAGGCTCTATCCAAGACCCCGGGACCATGACCTGAGCTGAAGGCAGATGCTTAACTGACTGAGCCACCCAGGCACCCAGTTTCATTAATTTTCAAAAAAAAATTAGATCTGTTATTTCCAGCCTGGAGGAGAGAAGGAACTGTCATAAATCTACAAAAGAAATTTCTCAGGTTTCTGTGGTTAGCAGTCTTTAGGGATTAAGTAGAAGGAAGGCTTACTCAAAGATTTCAGGAAATTGATTTTTTTCAAGAGTAATAAAAGGATACATCAGTGATATTGTGTGAATTGGATGTTTAGTAAGGGTCTCTTTATTGTTTATCATAATTTTCATACATAAAATGAACTCAAGTTTTATTAAAAAGACATAAAGGTTCAAGGGCACCTGGGTGGCTCAGTAGGCTAAGTATCTGACTCTTGATTTCAGCTCAGGTCATGATCTCAGGGTTGTGAGATCAAGCCCCATGTTAGGCTCTGTGCTGGGTGTGGAGCCTGCTTAAGATTCTCTCTCTCCCTCTCTTCCCTTGCCCCCCCTAAAATAAAAGAAAAGAAAAGAATAAAAATAAGATATAAAGGTTCTGTTTGACCAGAGCATTATAAACTTGTAAATTATTCTGGGGTATTTCTGTTTTCTGGCTTGACATTATACAATGCAATTCATCTGCAAATTAAACATTGTGCAAGAACCCAACTTTTACAAAATTCCTATTTATAGACTTAAGTGCATTAAACTTTTTCCTACAATCTTACCCTCAAATGACCTTTTCCTACTTCCTTCTTCCTCCACTCCTCTCCTCTCCTCTCCTCTCCTCTTGCCTCCTCTCCTCTCTTCTCCTCTTCTCTTTCAGTTTTCTGAGTGCCAAAAAATTGATAGATTTCACTGGAAAGACCATCCTATTTAACCCATAAAACAATCAAAATAACCCTTGCTTATGGCAGGCATAGAACACTGACAGGCATTCATTTCCATGGAATAACTTGAAAGACAAATCAAAGCTTAACTGCTGAAAAGTATTTCTCCCACAAATATGCCATATTTTAGACATTCTTTGAATTAAAACATTATCCCCAGTTAACCACTGCTAAAATATATATAAGTTCCTTGGAACATCATCTTGGAGACAGTGGGGCCTCATAGTTAAGAAAGAGAACTGTTAACATCAAAAGCAAAATGAGTATAACTATATTATTATTATCATCCTTATTATCTCACCAATTAGTACCTATCTCATGACAAAAAGCAGAGCACAGAAGAGGTTAGGAGAAGGAATAATACTCTTATCAGTGAAGTTAAAGTGTCTTGCTTTGATAATCGTGCTAAGATGTATCCCCAACTCTTTTGAGGGCTGATGCATTACAACAGCAGTCCTTAGTAAGGATTATATAGATTTCATTCCATCAACGTTTACTGGACTCCATAATCTCTTTTTTCATTAATGATCAATTGCCAGGTATTTTATAATAATCACAGTAAAAAATTCCATATCTATGCTACAACAATTTATTTTTTCTTCTGTGAACATTGTAGAAGAATTTGTCTTAACATAACTCATATCTACATCTGTCTTCTGGTGGACCAACTGTTCTTATGGATATTGCAGTCACCCTGAATGCTATCTTTAGCCTTTATGGAGGGAAATTGTCAGACCACCCTTCTGGTACACTGACAAATCCCAGTGATGGTTATGAGGTCGGTGTTTGCCAGAAAATGAAGTGCAAGAAAATTAAGGTCATAGACTGTTGAGACAGTGTTCCTGGAGTATAACAAAGCCATTTCCCATTGGGAGATAGAAAGTAGGTTGCTGACTTAATGCATTTCATTATGATAGGCATTTATGTGCCAAAACAAAAGTTTGTATATATGCTTCAAGTAAAGAAGCAATCGATTTCAGTGCCTTGCCTTTTTCTTCAGCTTCAGACAGATTAAAAAGGCTACAGCCACTGGTGTGGACAAAGCTTACACCTCACTGTGTTTCTATCATTTATCACATTTTCAGTGTATTGTTTCCAAACCATTTTCACAAGCATCATGTTGTTTAACCCACACAACACACTTGTAGGTATAACTTATGAACCCCATGTTGCAGATGAAGAAACTGAGGCTTGCAGTGCTTAAATGACTTGCCCAATGTCACATGGCCAATATGATATAGACCTTGGATGTGAATCTCTATTTTCCAAATGAACTCCATTTATCTTTCCACTATTCCTTAGCTGCTGGTGCTTAGGTGGTAAGAAAGGGTACAGATAATAGCAGAAGCAGTTTGGCCTCTATGTAGCAAGGGTATTATTAATTCTCAAAATGGGCTTGATTACAAATGGAGTAAATTATAAAGACATATATAGTACCTTAATATTTTTTCTAAGATAATGTGTAAGAAGACCCTGCCAAATAATGGAGTTTTTTTTTTTAAGATTTTTTATTTATTTTCTGAGAGAGAGAGAAAGCACAGAGGGAGAGGGAGAAGCAGACTCCCCACTGAGCAGGGAGCCCAATGCAGGGCTCAATCCCAGAACCCTGAGATCATGACGTAAGCCAAAGTCAGACGCTTAACCGACTGAGACACCCAGGCGCCCCACCAATAATGTTATCAAGACTCAAATTCACCTATTTGGGAGCTTTCCAAACTCCCAGTAATTCCACCACAAGCAGTAATTTAGCTCCTGAAACTTGTTCCTTGTATTCCTAACTTACTATGTTCACTCACTTGAGGTTCATACTTGGCTTCTGCCTCATACCCTAACTTGTTATTTCATGATCTTGGAACTAATCATGATGATTTTTTTAAGCTATATTTGCCTCTTCCCCTCTGAGCCCTCTGCCTGGAATAGACTCTTGCCATTTTTCACTTGGCTAACTTCTGCTTATTCATGAGAATGCTGTTTTTCCCGGAAACCTTCTCTGGCTTCACCCATACATGAGAGTAGTGGCTTCTCTTTGGAGTTCCATGGCCATTCTTTGCATGTTTCCATCTTAGCATTCAGCAGCATTTAATATAAGCATTTAACATATGCTAAATAAGTGAATGAATGAATAAACGAATGATGTATTTTTCCAAAATTTGATCCCAGCCTCTGTTGCTCAGGTAATTCTTTTTTTTTTTTTAATTTTTATTCTTATGTTAATCCCCATACATTACACCATTAGTTTTAGATATAGTGTTCCATGATTCATTGTTTGTGCATAACACCCAGTGCTCATACAGAATGTGCCCTCCTCAATAACCATCACCAGGCTAACCCATCCTCCCAATCCCCTCCCCTCTAGAACCCTCAGTTTGTTTTTCAGAGTCCATCGTCTCTCATGGTTCGTCTCCCCCTCTGATTTCCCCCCCTTCATTCTTCCCCTCCTGCTACCTTCTTCTTCTTCTTCTTCTTCTTTTTTTTTCTTTCTTAACATATATTGCATTATTTGTTTCAGAGGTACAGATCTGAGATTCAACAGTCTTGCACAATTCACAGCGATTACCAGAGCACATACCCTCCCCAGTGTCTATCACCCAGTCAGCCCATCCCTCCCACCCCACCCCCCTCTCCAGCAACCCTAGGTTGTTTCTTGAGATTAAGAATCCCTCATATCAGTGAGGTCATACGATACATGTCTTCCTCTGTTTGACTTATTTTACTCAACATATTACCATCCAGTTCCATCCACGTCGTTGCAAATGGCAAGATCTCATTCCTTTTGATGGCTGCATAATATTCCATTGTATATATATACCACCTCTTCTTTATCCATTCATCTGTCGATGGACATCTTGGCTCTTTCCTCAGTTTGGCTATTGTGGACATCGCTACTATAAACATCGGGGTGCACGTACCCTTTCGGATCCCTACTTTTGTATCTTTGGAGTAACTACCCAGTAGTGCAATTGCTGGATCATATGGTAGCTCTATTTTCAACTTTTTGAGGAACCTCCATACTGTTTTCCAGAGTGGGTGCACCAGCTTGCATTCCCACCAACAGTGTAGGAGGGTTCCCCTTTCTCCGCATCCCCGCCAACATCTGTCGTTTCCTGACTTGTTAATTTTAGCCATTCTGACTGGTGTGAGGTGGTGTCTCATTGAGGTTTTGATTTGGATTTCCCTGATGCTGAGCGATATTGAGCACTTTTTCATGTGTCCGTTGGCCATTTGGATGTCTTCTTTGGAAAAATGTCTGTTCATGTCTTCTGCCCATTTCTTGATTGGATTCTTTGTTCTTTGGGTGTTGAGTTTAAGAAGTTCTTTATAGATTTTGGATACTAGCCCTTTATCTGATATGTCATGTGCAAATATCTTCTCCCATTTTGTCGGTTGTCTTTTGGTTTTGTTGACTGTTTCCTTTGCTTTGCAAAAGCTTTTTATCTTGATGAAGTCCCAATAGTTCATTTTTGCCCTTGCTTCCCTTGCCTTTGGTGATGTTTCTAGGAAGAAGTTCTGTGGCTGAGGTCGAAGAGGTTGCTGCCTGTGTTCTCCTTTAGGATTTTGATGGACTCCTGTCTCACATTGAGGTCTTTCAACCATTTGGAGTCTATTTTTGTGTGTGGTGTAAGGAAATGGTCCAGTTTCCTTCTTCTGCATGTGGCTATCCAATTTTCCCAACACCATTTGTTGAAGAGACATTTTTTCCTGCTTTCTCAAAGATTAGGTGACCATAAAGTTGAGGATCCATTTCTGGGCTCTCTATTCTGTTCCATTGATCCATGTGTCTGTTTTTGTGCCAGTACCATACTGTCTGGATGATGACAGCTTTGTAATAGAGCTTGAAGTCCGGAATTGTGATGCCGCCGGCTTTGCTTTTCTTTTTCAACATTTCTCTGGCTATGCAGGGTCTTTTCTGGTTCCATACAAATTTTAGGATTATTTGTTCCATTTCTTTGAAAAAAGTGGATGGTATTTTGATGGGGATTGCATTGAATGTGTAGATTGCTCTAGGTAGCATTGACATCTTCACAATATTTGTTCTTCCAATCCATGAGCATGGAACGTTTTTCCATTTCTTTGTGTCTTCCTCAATGTCTTTCATGAGTATTTTATAGTTTTCTGAGTACAGATCCTTTGTCTCTTTGGTTAGATTTATGCCTAGGTATCTTATGGTTTTGGGTGCAATTGTAAATGGGATCAACTCCTTAATTTCTCTTTCTTCTGTCTTGTTGTTGGCGTATAGGAATGCCACTGATTTCTGTGCATTGATTTCATATCCTGCCACTTTACTGAATTCCTGTATGAGTTCTAGCAGTTTTGGGGTGGAGTCCTTTGGGTTTTTCCACATAAAGTATCATATCATCTGCAAAGAGTGAGAGTTTGACTTCTTCTTTGCTGATTTGGATGCCTTTTATTTCTTTTTGTTGTCTGATTGCTGTGGCTAGGACTTCCAATACTATGTTGAATAGCAGTGGTGATAGTGGACATCCCTGCCACGTTCCTGACCTTAGGGGGAAAGCTCTCAGTTTTTCCCCATTAAGAATGATATTTGCTGTAGGTTTTTCATAGATGGCTTTTATGATATTGAGGTACGTACCCTCTATGCCTATACTCTGAAGAGTTTTGATCAAGAAAGGATGCTGTACTTTGTCAAAAGCTTTTTCTGCATCTATTGAGAGGATCATATGATTCTTGTTCTTTCTTTTGTTAATGTATTGTATCACACTGATAGATTTGCAGATGTTGAACCAACCTTGCAGCCCAGGGATAAATCCCACTTGATCATGGTGAATAATCCTTTTAATGTACTGTTGGATCCTATTGGCTAGTATTTTGGTGAGAATTTTTGCATCCATGTTCATCAGGGATATTGGTCTGTAATTCTCCTTTTTGATGGGGTCTTTGTCTGGTTTGGGGATCAAGGTAATGGTGGCCTCATAAAATGAGTTTGGAAGTTTTCCTTGCATTTCTATTTTTTGGAACAGTTTCAGAAGAATAGGTATTACTTCTTCTTGAAATGTTTGGTAGAATTCCCCTGGGAAGCCATCTGGCCCTGGGCTTTTGTTTCTTGGGAGACTTTTGATGACTGCTTCAATTTCCTTAGTGGTTATAGGTCTGTTCAGGTTTTCAATTTCTTCCTGGTCCAGTTTTGGTAGTTGATACATCTCTACGAATGCATCCATTTCTTCCAGGTTATCTAATTTGCTGGCATAGAGTTGCTCATAATATGTTCTTATACTTGTTTGTATTTCTTTGGTGTTGGTTGTGATCTCTCCTCTTTCATTCATGATTTTGTTGATTTGGGTCATTTCTCTTCTCTTTTTGATAAGTCTGGCCAGGGGCTTATCAATCTTGTTAATTCTTTCAAAGAACCAGCTCCTAGTTTCGTTGATCTGTTCTACTGTTCTTTTAGTTTCTATTTCATTGATTTCTGCTCTGATCTTTATTATTTCTCTTCTCCTGCTGGGCTTAGGCTTTATTTGCTGTTCTTTCTCCACCTCCTTTAGGTGTAGGGTTAGGTTGTGTACTTGAGACCTTTTTTGTTTCTTGAGAAAGGCTTGTATTGCTATATACTTTCCTCTTAGGACTGCCTTTGCTGCATCCCAAAGATCTTGAATACTTGTGTTTTCATTTTCATTGCTTTCCATGTATTTTTTTAATTCTTCTTTAATTTCCTGGTTGATCCATTCATTCTTCAGTAGGATGCTCTTTAGCCTCCATGTATTTGAGTTCTTTCTGACTTTCCTCTTGTGATTGAGATCTAGTTTCAAAGCATTGTGGTCTGAAAATAGGCAGGGAATGATCCCAATCTTTTGGTACCGGTTGAGACCTGATTTATGACTAGGATGTGATCGATTCTGGAGAATGTTCTATGGGGACTAGAGAAGAATGTGTATTGCATTGCTTTGGGATGCAATGTTCTGAATATGTCTGTGAAGTCCATTTGGTCCAGTGTGTCATTTAAAGTCTGTATTTCCTTGTTGATCTTTTGCTTAGACGATCTGTCCATTTCAGTGAGGGGGGTGTCAAAGTCCCCCATTATTATTGTATTGTTTTCAATGTGTTTCTTTGCTTTTGTTATTAATTGCCTTATATAATTGGCTGCTCCCATGTTAGGGGCATAGATATTTACAATTGTTAGATCTTCTTGTTGGATAGACCCTTTAAGTAGAATATAGTGTCCTTCCTCATCTCTTATTACATTCTTTGGTTTAAAATCTAATTGGTCTGATATAAGGATTGCCACCCCAGCTTTCTTTTGGTGTCCATTAGCATGGTAAATGGTTTTCCACCCCCTCACTTTCAATCTGG